>NC_135316.1:3005355-5405355 GCF_048772815.1 Callospermophilus lateralis | reverse complement strand
AGAGATGATTGGTTCCACCTGGGTTGAATTCTGGAGTGATACCCCTTAGAGACTCATTTCTTGAACTGACCTCAGAGAAGTATTGCCATGAATTGTGTTAAGATTTTAGGAGGCAACGCATGAGAGTCGCCCTTGGAAACTGAGATCTAGTCCCAGGGTGGCTTTCCACAGTTCACTGGGAATCTCAGCCAGAGAATCACATGATTTTATTTTGAAAGATTTGGCACCCACAATTGATAGTCAAAACACACATGGACCTCACATTATAGACCTCAGTGGGCCTGGTTTCAAGTGACGTTTTGGCCACTATTTGGGAAGCCTTGCCTGTGAGAGTTCTCCAGAGCTTTCATTGAAATGAGCTTCCTCACCATTTAATGGTTTCTGAATAATTGAAATCCACAATGCCTCCAACTTCATCCTTGAAAATGGTTACATAAATATCATAAAATTTTTAAAATTACCATGACCAGGTGGCACTGGAGAACCTTTCGATGTCCTGTTGCTGATCATGAGTATACCAGAGAGTGCCTTGATTGACTGGGTTTCCTGAACATGGTGTAGAACACAGATGCCAATAAGTTGGAGTATGCTGAGTAGTGGACCTAGAGCAGTGGTGGGCAGGTGTGTGATAAAACATCGGTGGTACGGCCATGAGGATCGACCATTGGATTCCAAACCCCCTGTGACTGACATGGTGCAGCCATCAGACCCTTCTATGTAAAGGCATCTTGTTATATGCAGAGGTTTCAGGGCAATGTTCAGAATCAGGTTGCTATGGTCAAGGGGGCAAACAATGTGGATAGAAGCCTGGTTGGTGCATTCTCCTGCAGACACTGACCCACCACACATAAAAGAACTCCCTCCAGCACTGTGTCCCAGTTGAACTTCTTGTATTTCATGAAGCAAACACCAAACTCCCAGTGCAGCAGCAAGAAACACCACGAAAAGTGGATCATGACCAAATTGCTTAACAGTCCACACGGGGAGACACTTAGCCCCCAGTGGCCACAGTTTACCTGCAAAGAGAGAAACCAGCACTGCTGCCTCATTTTCATTGGACAATAAGATGCCATGTTCTCCAGGTCACATAGATGCAGATCCAGCTTTGACGGTCTCACTAGAAAGAAGCTAAAGCTCCTGAAAACAACATATATTTCAAGTGCCCAAACTCAGAGGCAGTTTCTCAAGAAGTCTTTAGGCCAGGAGAGCTCCATGTTTGTGGAGTGTTTATCGTGTCCCTTACTTTTGGAAACTCCTCTACCACCTCCAAGGTAGTGAAATTCTGAGCATTTTCCATTAAATATATGTATTCACAGATTTTCTAATTCTTCTCCTCTAATTGTGTCTTACTTGGGGCGAAGGTAATGTCAAGACATTTTTCTGGATGAGAGTGGGAAGATTTTTGTGTAGCATATATTTACATACACATTGGATTCATGTTCCAAATTTCCATTCGAAATACTGAATCCCTGACACTAACCACTACATTACTAGACTCTGACTACTAATCCTAATATGATGGAGAATAAAAACCCAAACAGAATAGAAAAATTAGCAGTTCAGAGGATACATGTTGTATATTTGGACTTGCCTTTTGCATTATATAGGGTAGGAGTTATAAATCTAGTCAATTTTCTGTTGAAATAGTTCTCCATGTATTTCTAAAGTTAACAAATATGTGAATACCTGACTCCCTTTCTCTGCAGCCTATTCAGCACATGTAATTTTATATGCACATATAGAATCCTACCAGGAATCACATGTACATTCTTGTGAAGTGGCTCACTTGGCAGATACAAATTGTTAGAATAGTTCACTCTTCCTAAATGCTGCTGGAACTGAAAATTCAACCAATGGGTGAGCTTCCTGGTGGAACAACTTTACACAAAAATCCATGTTCAGTAAAATAAATATTTCTGATCTGTGGATGATATATATTTCATGGTGAATTTCGATTGGCATATATATTCCTACTTTTTAAAGTCTGTGTGTGTGTGTGTGTGTGTGTGTGTATACATACTCTCCAGATTTTTCAAAATATGAAATATGTGTCTTATTATACACTCCCTAAATTAATTCATATTCATGTATGTGGATTTTTAATCAACTTTTCACGAGATTATTCCCAGTAATATTCACACACCTGAAAAACATATTTGTTTCCTAGTACTGAAACTATCTTCAGTGAATGGTGCATACCAATCCTTGTATTTCTGCAGTAACTTACCCAGTTTAACATCAATGCAAATAGATTCCTATGGGTCATGATGTGTATTTTGAAATTCATTTTTATTCAACACTGGTACATTGCGATTTCTTCAACTTTTGCACATCATAGGATATGTATTTCATCTACAAATTCGAAAATTTATAGGCATTTGTTTCATTTTCAATCACTTCCTGCTTCAGAACACATGTATTACTCCATGTTTCTTGACTGGTCTTTTCATGAGGTTTCTTTTTTGATTTCCCTAATCACTTTTGAAGCAAAACTCACACAACCTTCATGATGAACCATAACCCTAATATTACCATTAGATGTATTTTTGGTTTTAATGAATGTATATATATCAATAT
This sequence comes from Callospermophilus lateralis, assembly GCF_048772815.1. Classification (NCBI taxonomy): domain Eukaryota; kingdom Metazoa; phylum Chordata; class Mammalia; order Rodentia; family Sciuridae; genus Callospermophilus; species Callospermophilus lateralis. Next base: position 5,402,778 of record NC_135316.1, on the reverse strand, counting down.
AAGATTTCCTCTATATTTTCATATATCAATTCAATCCATTATTTATAGTTGGAACCAGTAATACTATTTATACACAGTATGGTCTATTCATGCATTATCTCTATATTCATAGACACAGGGTACGCCTATTTGTACCTCCAGTACTAACTCATACGTCTTCACAATATTGGTCCCAGAAATGTTGGAAGAAATACTCATGTCACCTGATCTACATGTACATGTTATCACAGTAATATTCTGGAAACAAAATGCAAAGGTCACACTTATGATTGTACCAAAGCCTAAATGGAAAGTGAGCTTGGATTACTAAAAATATTCCTGTCCAGGTTGCTACCGCTCTGCTCTCAAATGTCAATTATATTGGTGACTATATATTTGTTTCCTCCTAAGATTATATATTCAACCTCAAGCCTGTTGAAAATGTGGAATCCTATCACTCACTTTATATTTTGCCTGATTTCCTAATGTCTCTATTGATATCTGCTTTCCTAAATATTTTCCCAGTTTATCATTGTGATTGACTCTTCACATGTGCTGACATTTAAATTCACTCTCTAACCGAAACCCTATTGCTAAAAACATTTCGTCCAAAACCTATAATCACTATTCTTTCTAAACCTACCGACACTCTTCCTAATCCTACCGACTATAGCTTTTTGACTGGATATTCTCGTGACATTCAATCATCCAAGGTACAAGGTCCTTTGACATTGTATATGGATTTATTTAAGACATCTCTGCTGAACGTAAGTCAAAGCTAAGTATCCCAATCAAGGGCCCAATGCCCTTCTGGGCTTCAAATTTTACCTAGATTTCTGTTTTCATACTTATATTTCACCTAAATATTCTTGTAAATATCGCACATTCCCAATACCATTATTCATCGCTCAGAATAATTCTTAATCCAAATCGAACCTGTTATTAACCCTAACCAAATACTGTTCCCTCAATCTATCTTTACAGAAGAGCAGCAACAGAGTTGATTTTACAATACAGGAATGTAGGGGATCTTCCAGCGGCTGAGATCCTCAAAGTTTTAAACAGAAATGATACCTGGAGAAGACATAGGCAGCTATGAAGGACCTGAGAGAGCAAAAGTCATCTTCCATGGCAAACAACCTACTCAGGATGAAACGTTGTGTCTGAATCAGCCTCTCTTTTCTTAATGTAGAGAAGAGCGACCAAACCAGGCCTGTGTGGAGAGCTGTTCCCATATTCCTATGGTTGATATACCATTCTAACTTTTGAAACTGTCTCAGGAAGTAGGGCAGCCTCTACCTCATGGGAACCTTGGAATCAACTGTTTGGACAAAGTGGTTGCAAAGTCAGTAAACTCACTCATTTCCTAAATGAAACGACCTACCTCACTTCCTTGGTGAGGGAACTCCCTGACCTTGGGCTCCAGGAAGACAGAGAAGACCAATAGCCTGTCACAGTTCCAGTCCCAGTGGGCTCCATTGTTTGAAAAAACCAAGGATAGACTAAGTATTCCTTGGTACCTACTGATATGAGGATTTCAAATGCCAGGAGAGCTCTGAAGAGGGGCCTTTCCTGAGAAAGCAGGTAGTGGTTCACTGCGACCAGATCTGTGACAGGACAAGCCTTTTGGGGGAACATAGTATGGCCCACCAGTCAGAGGACACTCCGGATAGTCACAGACCTACTTGAATGGCGGAGGTGCGTTTGTGGGTGTGTGTGTGATTTTGTGGTTTAATCTCTTGTTCTGAGAATAGGTAGGAAAGGCGGTTTGTTTGGTTTGGAGTGGACTCTTTTTAAAAAGTCGTTTGACACGGGGATTTTTTGCATGTCTTTGTAACCCAATGTGTTCGTGGTTGTAGACATTAGAAAAGAGAATGCATCAGTGTGTCCTGTCTAGTAGAAAGCTTCCCAGCATTCATCCTGCCCAATTTATGAGTGGACTGCCCCTTGTTTTATGGATGGGCAACACCTGCAATCGTCCTAAGTTCCTGATTTCTTCCTCAATTCTGGTCACTCTCGAAAATAGGCTCATTGTTTTGTGTCCAAGATATGTACCACCTCCAATCTGAGTGACATGGCCATGTACAAGATAGCTGAAGGGAATGGCGAGCATCTCAGAAAACTCTAATATCAGTGTGTCCAGGAAAGTCTCAGTGGATAAACCCTGCTTTGGGCCTTTTGCTATTGTTCTGTTGCCCTGAATGTCAGGAAAGTCTTTGCCTCAGGCCACCCCTTTGTGAAGCCTGAAGAAAACAGTTTTCAAATGGAAATAAATGGGCATCACCTGTGGCTCTGTGCTTAATTGCTTTGGAAAGGGATGCATCTGAATCAGCCTCTTGGTCCTGTGTGAGGCTGTGGCTTAGATTTTCAGCACCTGATGGATCTAAAGAAAGATCCCATGTGTGCATTCAAAACCAAAATGGCAAAAAGATCAGTCATTGTGGATGAAGTCTCTTGCCTTCCTCTGTAAGGTTTCTGACCTCCATGAAGTGAGAATAGGGATTCTTTGGGTCAAATGAGATCTCCAAAACCCTGCGGAGGCCATTAACAGGTGGCACTGGAGAACCCTTGAATGTCCTTTTGCTGATCATGAGTATACTAGACAGGGCCTTGATTGACTGAGTTTCATGAAAATTATGTAGAATGGAGAAGCCAATAAGTTGGAGCCTGCTGAGTAGTGGACCTAGAGCAGTGGTGGGCAGGTGTGTGATAAAATATCTGTGGTGGGGCCATGTGGATCTGCTATTGACTTCCAAATGGCTTGTGACTGACATGGTGCAGCCAGCAGACCCTTCTATGTAAAGGCACCTTGTTATATGGAGAGGTTTCAGGGTAATGTTCAGAATCAAGTTGCTGTGGTTAAGGGGACAAGTTACGTGGGATTGAAGCCTGGTTGGTACATTCTCCTGCAGAACATGACCCACAACACGTGACAGAACTCCCTCCAGTACTGTGTCCCAGTTGAACTCATTGTATTTCTTGAAGCAAATACCAATGTCCCAGTTCAGCAGCAAGAAACACCACGAAAATTGGAGGATGAACAAATGGCTTCACAGTCCACATGGGGCGACACGTAGCCCCCAGTGGCCACAGTTTACATTCAAAGAGAGAAATCAGCACTGCTGCCTCAGGAAAATAAAAAACCAAGTCCTTCCTGTCACATCAATGCAGAACCAGCTTTGATGGTCTCACTAGAAAGGAAGCTAATGCTTCTGACAACCACATATATTTCAAGTGCCCAACCTCAGAGGCAGTTTCTCAAGAAGTCTTTAGGCCAACAGAGCTCCATGTTTGTGGAGTGTTTACCCTGTCCCTTACTTTTGGAAACTGCTCTACCACCACCAAAGTTGTGAACTCCTGAGCATATTCCACTACAGATATATATTCACAGATTTTCTAACTGTTCTCCTCTAACTGTGTCTTAATTTGGGTGAAGGTAATTTCAAGGCATTGTTGTGGATGAGAGTTGGAAGATTTTTTTGTAGCACATATTTGCGTACACATTGGATTCATTTTCCAATTTTCAATTCGAAATACTGAATCCCTGACACTAACCAATACCCTACCAGACTCTGACTACTAATCCTAATATGATGGAGAATAATAACCCAAACAGAATAAAAATCCAAGCAGTTCAGAGGAGGCATGGTGTATAGTTGGAATTGCCTTGTGCATTACATAGTGTAGGAGTTATAAATCTAGTGAATTTTTTGTTGACATAGTTCTCCATGTGTTTTTAAATTTAACAAATATGTGAATTCCTGTCTCCGTTTCTCTGTAGCCTATTCAGCACATGCATTTTTATATGCACATATAGAATCCTACCTGGTATCACACGTACATTCTTGTGAGGTGGCTGACTTGGCAGATACAAATTATGAGAAGAAATCACTCCTCCTAAATGCTGTTGGAACTGAAAATTTAACCTATGGGGGAGCTTCCTAGTTGAACAACATTATACACAAATCCATATTCAGTAAATTAAATATTTTTGGATCTGTGGACGATATGTATTTCTACATGAATTTCGATTGGCATATATATTGCTACTTTTTAATGTCTCTGTGTGTATATGTGTCTCTGTGTGTGTGTGTGTGTGTGTGTGTGTGTGTGTGTATATATATATATATATATATATATATATATATATATATACAGTGTGAATATATATATATATATACACACTCTCCAGATTTTTAAAAATATGAAATATTTCTGTCTTCTTTTACACACCTTAAATTCATTCATATTCATGTATGTGGATTTATAATCTACTTTTCACAAGATTATTCTCAGAATTATTCATCCACCTGAAATACATATTTGTTTACTAGTACTGATAACTAACATCAGTGAATGGTGCATAAAATCCTAATATTCCTACAGTAACTGACCTAGTTTAACATCAATCTAAGTAGATTACTATGGGACATGATGTATATTTTCACATTCATTTTCATTCAACACTGGTACTTTACTATTTCTTCAGTTTATGAACATCATAGGATATTTATTTCATCCACAATTTAGCAAAATTATTTGCATTTGTGTCACTTTCAATCACTTCCTACTTCAGAACACATGCATTCCTCTATGTTTCTTGACTGGTCTTTTCATGAGACTTCTTTCCAAACACATTATTTTCCATTTCCATACTCACTTTTGACGCAGAACTCACACACATTTCATGATAAAATATAACCCTAATATTACCATTAGATGTATAACTCTTTGGAATGAATGATTCTATATCAATATAAGATTTATTATATATTTTCAGATATCAATTCTATCAATCCATTATTTAAAGTGGAATGAGTTATATTATTTATTCACAGTATTGTCAATTCATGCATTACTTGTATATTCATAGACACAGGGTACACCTCTTTGTACCCCCAATACTAATTTATACGTCTTAAAATATTGCTCCCAGAAATTGTGAAAGTAATACTCATGTCACCTGATCTACATATACATTTTATAACAGTAATATTCTGAACACAAAATGCAAAAGTCACACTTTTGATTGTACCAAAGGCTAAACAAAAAGTGAACCTGTATTACTAAAAACATCCATGTCCAGGTTGCCTAATGCTCTCAAATGTGAATCCTATAGGTGACTACATATTTGCTTCTTCCTAAGATTATATACTGAAACTCAACCCTGTTGATAATGTCTAATCCAATCACTCACTTTATACTTTGCCTGATTTCCTAATGTCTCTGTTGATATCTGCTTTCCTACATATTTTCCCCAGTTCATCATTGTGACTCATTCTTCACATGTGCTGACATTTACATTCACTCTCTAACCGAAACCCTATTGCTAAGGAACTTTTGGTCCAAATCCTATACTCACTCTTCTTCCTAAACCTATGGACTATATTTCTAATCCTACCGACTATCCCTTTTTGACTGGATGTTCTCTTCTACATTCAATCATCCAAGTAACGGTCGGGCGAGCGTCGGAAGAAGAGACCATCAAGAGTCTAGCTCATGTAACAGCAAAGGGTTTTTTGGGGGTCCAGCATGCTGGGGCTCAGAGCTCACTTGAATAGAGTAGAGAGCCCTGAGAACAGCTTAAGCAGAGCTTATATACTTTCCCTTGGGAGCGCAGGGAGGGAAGTTAATTGATGTGTCAGGGAGAGTGGGTAGTTTGCATGCAACCTGGTGAGGGAGTACATTCTGCAGTTTGGCAGTTGGGGACAGCACATTCTGGGAACAAGATTGGCAAACATTTCTAAAGATTTCAACAGTGTTTTGTTAAGCGTACAGAAAAACAGGAAGTGACAAGTACATATTTTATTAACCTTTCATTTGACACTTCTTTTTCTGGCTACTTTTAATTATAAACGTGATCATTGGGGGGTGTCACATTCTATGTCTGCTAGTGGGGTATTACCATAAGTTTAACTTGTCCAATTTGAGCTTGGAGAAAATAAATTACATGGTTGAGCAAGCAGGGTTTTATAGTTAGCAATAATATGAGGATTATTATTGGACTGGCCATGGTTGATAAATGTGTAGATAACCAGGGGGACTTTGTGAACCAAGATTCAAACCACCCTTTTTGGGCCTCTCTCTCTCGTAGACACTCTTCAAGTCATCTATTTAATTTACTCATAGATTTTTTTACAACTCCAGTATGGTTGGCATAAAAACAACATTCTTCCATCAATGCAAAACAAAGGCCCTCTTCTCTCATGAAGAAGAGTTCCAATCCTAGACTGTTCTGTAAAACAACTTCAGAGAGATAGGTTAAAGATTCCTGCAATACTGTGATGGAGGTTTCTAATATCTTTAAATTTTGGTCTATTGCTGCTTCTATTTGGGTCATTTGTTTTGTCCCATGGACCAAGGCAGTGGTTCTTGTGCCCACCCCTGCAGCAACATGTATTTCTAATAGGATGGCTAAAGTGAGGGATATATGTTCCCAGTGGAACCAGGTTTTATGCCCCCCTATTTGATCTTCAAATGAACCTGTGTCATGATAGAGCACTCTGAAAAACATTTGCACAATTACACAATTAATCACATCTGTTGACCACTTCATGAAAACATAAACAATGTTTTAAGTATATAGAATTATACTGTTTTAGGGATGGACAAGGCAAGGCACCTAAGATGGTACCAAAGACAGGAAAACAGTCCTATTTGTTTGCAACCAGATTCAGAGGGCATTATTTCTGTTGTAATCAATTAAATCCCCGGAACCCTAATTTTAGGTAGTTTCAGAATTTCGTACCCAACATATAAGGTAAGGGGCTCAGAAGTTCACAGTCTGCAGAAGTTAACAAAAAGCAGTTTTTCTTCTGTTTGTTTCCTCTGTTCCGGGAAAGTAAACTTTTCAAGGACACCTGGGTGAGGGAGAGCTTTATATTCCCTTTATTTTTTCCCCTTGCCAACTGTTACCATGGAGCCCAGTTGGTAACTTCTTTATCTTACAAATGTAGCCATCTCTGTGAAGCCTCAGCTCAAGGCCAAGGCCTTGTTCACATATGTTGTGAAAAACTAGTAAGGGGGTGTCTAGCTTAGAATTGCTGATTTTTTTAGCCAGTGGCCAAGTAGAATAGGGCAACATGAAAAGAAGAAGTTTATCTACTTAGAAATCTTTTATAGGGACTCTTTGCTGAAAGTCCTAAATTCAGCTATGTTGAAGATTTCTGGAGAAGGTCAGTTAAGACTTTTCTGTGGGCCTGGTACAGAGGGGGAAGACGGGGAAGGCATGGCTGTGAGCAGCTCCGTGGATCTGAGAATGAGGTAGGAGAGATGTAAAAGAATAATGGGAAAGGGGTTTTGGATTTTTCTAGAAACAAAAACTTGAGCAGTTCAACAGGTAGAGCAGAGGGTAAGACGAGAGTTAGTATCCCAAAAAGCCTTTGAGGGACTTTAAATACTTAGTAACCTGTTTTCAGTGATGACAAAGCAACTTTAAAGGCCATTTACATTACATCTTGGATAGGGGTGTGAGGGCTCTTTTCAGCTGGTTTGAGCTTTGTGTTAGCTGGTAAGAGGACATGGTGGGACCCGGTGCGGGCAATGACAGGAGAAGAGAGGAGTGAGTGGGTTGAGTTGTACCTCAGTACCTGCTACCTCAACAAGGGGGCAATGGTCTTAGAATGGGCAGAGGTTTAGGTTTTTGATCTAGTAATTGGAGGGGAGAAATCAGGTTGCTTAGGTGAGAGTAAGAGCAGAGAGTCTGGAGCAGAAGGCTGAGGGTGAGGATCTATTGGAGAAGCATAGTTCAGGATGTGAGCAAAGGAGGGAAAAGGCCTCCACATAGGGGAATCTCCTTTCACACTTTTGAGCACTTGCAAAAGTTAAAAAGGTCACGCAGAATTTGAGGATCTAGAGACCCCTCTGGGTGCCATCAATTTTGGTTATCTAATTGGTAATATGGCCAATGCTGTGTACAGAATTTGATGAGGAGTTTGGGTTCCATCAGGCAGTTCCTGTATGCTCACATCCCCGTGACTTACAGAAGAAGTCGGCTTTCCCCCAACACAGCCAAGACTGTTTGTGGCTTTGATAGTTCGCCAGGGAAACCTAGTAATCTAGGCTAGCCAACCTGCATCTGGCTCGCGTGTCCCTACATCCATAATATTTGTTTCCATTATCTATGGTATAGAAGGGATTTAATGGAATTTTAGTGGGATCCACTTCATCAGGGATATCCCAATGGAAAAGACCTATAGCCAGCTGACAAATGTCTCTGTGGAGAGATGGCCACCATGTCCCTTAGTGGACTGTATGCGAGATAGACCATAGTTCTTGTCCAGTAGGATTTGTGATCAGCCATCACTGCTGAATGGGCTGATGAGGGTTAGGACTACTGGTCGTCAAGGGGAGAGTCTATAGCCTTATCCACATGGCAAATACACAATTTGAAAGTGTTACCAGGCTTTTACAGTTTCGAGCCAGAGTCTGGACAGGGCACAGGCTTGAGATGAGAGGTATGGATCCAGGAAGTGATTTTGTCTACATTTACTGCTGTAGGTGTTATAAGTAGCACCTGCTATGATCCCTTTCAGTGGGGTTCCAGGGATGACACCTGATGTCATCTTATGTAGACAAAGTCTCTTTCTTGATATTGATGTTGATTCCCCTCATCAGCAGGTTGGTAGGCAGTGGCCATATGTCTTCACAGGTATCTATGCGGCCCTGGCTGAAAGACAATATCTCTGACATTTTAAATTAGTGGGAACTAGAAAGACCCATCTAGGGTCCATCCAAATCCAAAGGTGAGCCATTCTGAGGCACAGAGAGTCGGCCAGGTCCAGCGTTTTACTGAAAAAGAAAAATTCTGATCCCTTAAGCAAACTTTGGTGCAGTGATCAAGGGTCAGAGACAGAGGCGCTGAAGTGCTCTGTCCCATAATGAAAGATACACAAACAGTAAAAGCAACAACACACGACACAGACAAGACAAGACAATAAAGATGGGATATGGACGTCCAACACTAAGACCAAGACTGAGTAGTTGGCAAAACCCGATGGGCTGGCAATACCGAATCTGAAACAAAATATCACTGAGTCGTGGAGACTATTCTTCCTCGATTTTCGGAGTCCTCTATGACGTCCCCCAGGGACTTGGCCTGTGGCTCTGTGACATGACTGTCAGTCACCGTCGGAGAGAGCTCACGCTCTTCATTGACATCCATTTTGCCAAGCCCTGAAACCAGAAAGAGGCGCCTTACTTACCCCGAGAGGAGTTCGTTGGGGTCTCTTGTCCACTGCTGCCGGATCTCGGTGGAACCTCCATATGTAAAGGTCCGGTTACAATCGGGGGAAGAGATCACCCAGAGACTGTCTCATGCAAAAGCAAAGGGTTTATTGGGGGTCCAGCATGCTGGGGCTCAGAGCTCACTTGAATAGAGCAGAGATCCCTGAGAATAGCTTAAGCAGAGCTTATATATTTTCCGTGGAGAGGGCAGGGGGGAAAGTTTATTGATGGGTCCGGGCAAGTGAGCGGTTTGCATGAAACCGGGTGAGGGAGTACATTCTGCAGTTTGGCAGTTGGGGACAGCACATTCTGGGAATAAGATTAGCAAACAGTTCTCAAGATTTCAACAGTGTTTTTTTTTTTTTTTTTTTTAAAGAAAGAGTGAGAGAAGGAGAGAGAGAGAATTTTAATATTTATTCTTTAGTATTTGGCAGACACAACATCTTCGTCTGTATGTGGTGCTGAGGATCGAACCTGGGCCGCACGCATGCCGTACTAGCGCGCTACCGCTTGAGCCACATCCCCAGCCCTCAACAGTGTTTTTTTAAGCATACAGAAAAACAGGAAGTGACAAGTACTTATTTTATTAACCTTTCACTATCGACTACACTTTGCCTGAATTCCTAATGTCTCTATTGTGTTTGTTAAAGTTCATTTTTATTCAAACCTGGTACGTTATTATTTCTTAAGTTTATGGACATCATAAGATATATCCTTTCATTCACAAGTTCACAAATTTATAAACATTTGGTTCACTTTCAATCACTTCCTCTTTCGGAAGACATATATTCCTCCATGTTTCTTCACTGGTCTTTTTACTTGACTTCTTTTTAAACATATTATTTTCGATTCCATAATCATTTTTGAAGCAAGCACACACTATTCATGATAAATGATAACCCTAACATTACCATTAGATATATAACTGGTTGGAATGAATGTATGTATATCAATATAAGATTTCCTATATATTTTCAGATATCAATACAATCCATTATTTAAATTTGGAACCAGTTATATAATTTATTCACAGTATGGTCTATTAATGCATCATCTCTATATTCATCAAAACAGGGTAAACCTATTAGTAACCCCAGTACTAATTTATAAGTTTTCAAAATATTGCTCACGGAAATGGTGGAAGAAATACTCATGTCACTTTAGCTACATATACATATTATCACAGTAATATTCTGGACACAAAATGCAAAGGTCACAAAGAACATCATTTAAGCTAAGTATCCCAATCAAGGGCCCAAAGTCCTTCTGGGCTTCAAATATTACCTAGATTTCTGTTTTCATACTTATATTTCACCTTCATATTCTTATAAATATTGCAGGTTCCCAATATCATTATTCATCCAGCAAAATGATTCATAACCCAAATCGATCATGCTATTAACCCTAACCATTCTGCAAACTGAGATTGTTCACTCAATCTCACTTTACAGAAGAGCAGGGACAAAGTTAGTATTACAATACAGGAAGTTAGGAGATCTTCCACCTGCTGAGTACCTCAAAATCCATGCAGAAATGATCCCTGGAGAAGACTAGGCAGCTATGAAGGACCTGAGACAGAAAAAGTCATCTTCCTTTGCAAACAACCCGATCAGGATGAAAGGATGTGTCTAAATCAGCCTATCTCTTCTTAATGTAGGGAAGATGTATGAAACCAGGCATGTGTGGAGAGCTGTTCCCAGGTGCCTATGGTTTCTATACCATTCTAACTTTTGAAAGTGTCACAGGAAATAGAGGCAGCCTCCTTTTCCTGAGACACTAGGAAGCAACTGTTAGGACAAAGTGGTGGCCAAGACAGTGGCCTCATTCATTTTCTGAAGGAAGTGACCTCACCTCACTTCCTTGGTGATGGAACTCTCTGAATTTTGTGATCCAGGAAGCCAGGCACCCAGAGCCAGTCCCAGTCCCTTTCCAAGTGGGCTCAGTTGTTTGGATTTACCAAGTACAGAGTCAGTCTTTCTTGGTACCTAATGATGTGAGGGTGGCCTAATGCCAAGAAAGCTTTGAAGAGGGTTCTTTCCTGAGAGGGCAGGAAATGGCTCACCACTGCCTCCTGACAACTTCACAGAATTGGCCAAGGAGACAAGATCTGAGACAGGACTGGCCATTTCTGGGGAACATTCTATGGCCTACTAGTCAGAGGACACTCCGGATAGTCACAGACATACTTGGGGAAAGGAGGTGACTTGGTGTGTGTGGATGTCAGTTTGTGGATTTTTCTCATGTTCTGAGAATAGGTAAAAAAGGAGGTGTGTTTGGTTTGGAGTGGACTGTTTCTAGTAAGTCATTTGACGAGGAGACTGTTTCTATGTCTGTGTATCCCACTGTGTCCTTGGTTGTAGATATTAGAAAAGAAAATGGCTCAATGGGTGTGTCCTGTCTAGTAGAAAGCTTCCCAGAATTCATCCTGCCCAATTAGTGAATGGACTGAGGCTTGCCTTATCCATGGGCAACACCTACTATCTTTCTAAGTTCCTGTTTTCTTCCTGAATTCTGGCCACTCTCCAGAAAGGCTCATGGTTTTTTGTCCAAGATATGTACCACCTCCAAGCTCTGTGACATGGCCATGTACTAGTTAGCTGAAAGGAATGGCGAGCATATCAGAAAACTCAGATATTTGTGTGACCAGGAAAGTCTCAATGGTGAAACCTTGCTTAGGGCCTTTTGCTTAACTATTGTTCTGTTGCCCATAATATCAGGAAGGTCTTTTCCTCAGGCCACCCCTTTATAAAGCCAGAAGAAAACAGTTTTCAAATGGAAATGAATGTGCATCACCTGTGACTCTTTGCTTAATTATTTTGGAAAGGGTTTTGTCTGAATCAGACTCTTGACCCTGTGTGAGGCTGTGGCTTCGATTGTCAGCACCTGAAGGATCTAAAGATAGATCTCATGTGTGCACCCAAAACCAAAATGGCAAAAAGAGCAGTCATTGTGGATGAAGTCTCTCACCTTCCTCTATAAGGTTCCTAAACTCCATCAGTTGAGAATAGGGATTCCTTAGGTCAAATGAGTTCTTAAAAGCACTGCAGAGGCTAGCCCATTAGTGCTTGGGTTTTCTCATGTCTCCAAATCACAAAAAGAATCTATATCTGAGAGTCAGTAGGCCTCAAATTGTAGAAGGAGTGCAGAATTAACAGCAGGCCTATTTTATCTCTATTTGTTCTCAGGAAATGTGTGCAGGCCACCCTGACTTTAGGCAAATGAGGAGCAAGCGAGCTTATTTGGACACTGTCTTGGGATGACCCCTCATGGAAACCTCCAGCCAAAGGTTATGATGAGTGTCTATATGGAAGAAGATGAGGGAAATGAGGGCGTGTTTGGGTTTTGATTGTGTACATTTGTGTGGCGGTCGGAAGAGATGACTGGGTCCACTTGGGCTTGAACTCTGGTGTGATTTTCCTTAGACACTGAGTTCTGGAGCTGACCTCAGAGAAGTATTTTTATAAATTGTTTTCGGATTTTCGGAGGCCACGCATGAGAATCACCCTTGGAAACTGAGATCTAGGCCTACGGTGGCTTTCCACAGAACACTGGGAGTCTCAACCAGGATATAAAATGATTTTATTCTAAAACACTTGGAAGCCATAGTTGAGAGTCAAAACACACATGGAACTCACATTGTAGACCTCAATGGGCCTGGCTTCATGTGACCTATTGGCCACTATTTGGGAAGACTTGCCTGTGAGTGTTCTCCAGAGATTTTATTGAAATGAGCTTCTTCACCATTTAATGATTCCTGAATGAATTGAAACCCACAGTTCCTCCAACTTCATCCTTAAAATATGGCTAAATAAATACCAAGAAATTTTTGAAATTCCCATGACCATATGGTACTGGAGAGAGAACATTTGGATGCCCTTTTACTGATCATGAGTGTACCAGACAGTTCCTTGATTTACTGGGATTTATGAAAATGGTGTAGAACAGAGATGCCACTAAGTTGGACCCTCCTGAGTAGTGGGCCCTAAGATGTGGTGTGCAGGTGTGTGATAAATCATCTGTGGTGGCGCCATGTGGATTTGCCATTGATTTCCAAATGGCTTGTCACTGACACGGTGAAGTGATCAGACACTTATATGTAAAGGTGTCTTGTTAAATGGATAGATTTCAGAGCAATGTGCACAATCAGGTTGCTATGGACAAGGGGGCAAGCATTGTGGGAATGAAGCCTGGTTGGTGCATTCTCTTGTAGACCCTGAAAAACCACAAGTGACAGAACTCCCTCCAGCACTGTGTCCCAGTTGAACTTGTATTTCGTGAGGCAAATACCAAACTCCCAGTGCTGCAGCAGAAAACACCACAAAAAGTGGAGGATGAACAAAAGTCTTCACAGTCCACATGGGGAGACACTTAGCCCCCGGTGGCCACAGGTTACATACAAAGAGAGAATTCAGCACTGCTGCTTCATGTGCATTGGAAAGCAAGAAAGAATGTTCTCCAGGTCACATAGATGCAGACCCAGCTTTGATGATCTCACTACAAAGGAAGCTAAAGCTACTGAAAACAACATATATTTCAAGTGCCCATCCTCAGAGGCAGTTTCTCTAAAAGTCTTTAGGCCAGCAGACCTCCATGTTTGTGGAGTGTTTACCCTGTCCCTTACTATGGGATACTCCTCAACCACCTCCAAGTTTGTGAACTCCTGAATATTTTCCATTCCAGATATGTATTTACAGATTTTCTAACTCTTAACCTCTAATTGTTTCTTATTTGGGGTGAAGGTAACGTCAAGGCTTTGTTCTGGATGAGAGTGGGAAGATTTTTGTGTGTCACATATTTGCATAGACATGGATTCATTTTCCAATTTTCCATTCCAAAGACTGAATCCCTGACACTAACGCATACCCTTCTAGACTCTGACTACTAATCCTAATATGATGGAGAAAAATAACCAAACAGAATAGAAATACAAGTAGTTCTGAAGAGGCATGGTGTATAGTTGGACTTGCCTTTTGCATGATAAAGTGCAGGTGTTATAAATCTAGTCAATTTTTAATGCAAATAGTTCTCCATGTGTTTTTTTTCCTTTAATATTTATTGTTCATTCTTCAAAACATTACGTAGTTCTTGACATGTCATATTTCACACTTTGATTCAAGTAGGTTATGAACTTCCATTTTCCCCATATACAGATTGCAGCATCCCATCAGTTACACATCCACTGTTTTACATATTGCTTTACTAGGGTCTGTTGTATTCTGCTGACTATCCTGTCCTCTACTATCTCCCATCCCTTCCCCTCCAATCCTCTCTCTCTACCCCATCTTCTGTAATTCATTTCTTCCCCTTGTTTTTGTCCCCTTTCCCCTTACTTCCTCTTGTATTTAATTTTGTATAACCATGAGGATTTCCTTCCATTTCCATGCAATTTTCCTTCTCTCTCCTTTTCCCTACACCTCTCACCCCTGTTTAATGTTAATCATCTTCTCATGGTCTTCCTCCCAACTCGTTCTTAGTTACTCTCCTTATATCAAAGAAAACATTTGGCATTTGATTTTTAGGGATTGGCTATTGTCACGTAGCATAATACGTTCTAATGCCATCCATTTCTCTGCAAATTGTATGATTTTGTCATTATTTAATGCAGAGTAATACTCCATTGTGTATAAATGCCACATTTTTTAATCCATTCATCTATTGAAGGGCACCTAGGTTGGTTCCACAGTCTTCCAATTGTGAATTGTGCTGCTATGAACATAGATTTATCATTGTCCCTGTAGCATGCTCTTTTGGGGTCTTTAGGGATTAGACCGAGAAGGTGAATAGCTGGGTCAAAGGTGTTTCCATTCCCAGCTTTCCAAGAAATCTCCATACTGCTTTCCAAATTGGCTGCACAAATTTGCAGTCCCACCAGCAATGTACAGGTGTACCCTTTTCCCCACATCCTCGCCAGCACTTGTTGTCGTTTGACTTCATAATGGCTGCCAATCTTACTGCAGTCAGATGGTATCTTAGGGTGGGTTTGTTTTGCATTTCTCTGAATGCTCGAGATGGTGAGAAATTTTTGATGTACTTATTGATTGATTGTATGTCCTCCTCTGAGAAGTGTCTGTTCAGGTCCTTGGCCCATTTGTTGATTGGGTAATTCATTTTCTTATTGTTCACTTCTTTGAGTTCTTTGTATAACTCTGGATATTAGTGCTCTATCTGAAGTGTGAGGAGTAAAGATTTGTTCCCAGGACGTAGGCTCCCTATTTACCTCTCTTATTGTTTCTTTTTCTGAGAAAAATCTATTTAGTTTGAGTAAGTCCTGTTTGTAAATTCTAGTTATTAACTCTTATGCTATGGGTGTCCTATTGAGGAATTTAGAGCCCAACCCCACAGTATGTAGATCATAGCCAAAGTTTTCTTCTATCAGATGTTGTGTCTCTGATTTGATATCAAGCTCCTTGATCCATTTTGAGTTAACTTTTGTGCATGGCGAGAGAAAGGGATTCAGTTTCATTTTGTTACATATGGAATTTCAGTTTTTCCAGCACCATTTGTTGAAGATGCTATGCTTCCTCCATTTCATGCTATTAGCTCCTTTATCAAATATAAGATAGCTGTAATTTTGTGGATTGATTTCTGTGTCCTCTATTCTGTACCATTGGTCCACCTGCCTGTTTTGGTACCAGTACCATGCTCTTTTTGTTACTATTGCTCTGTAGTATAGTTTGATGACTTGTATGGCTATACCGCCTGATTCACACTTCCTGCTTAGAGTTGTCTTTGCTATACTGGGTCTTGTATTTTTCCATATGAATTTCATAATTGTTTTATCTATTTCTACAAGAAATGCCCTTGGGATTTTGATTGGCATTGCATTAAACCTTTAGAGAACTTTTGGTAATATCACCATTTTGATGATGTTAATTCTGCCTATCCAAGAACAGGGTATATTTTTCCATCTTGTAAGATCTTCTTCTATTTCTCTCTTTAGGGTTCTGTAGTTTTCATTGTGTAAGTCTTTCACATGTTTTGTTACGTTGATTCCCAAGATTTTATTTTTTTTTGAAGACATTCTGAATGGAGTGGTTGTCCTCATTTCCATTTCAGAGGATTTGTCACTGATACACAGGAATGCCTTTGATTTATTATTGTTGATTTTATATCATGCCACTTTGCTGAATTCATTTACTAACTCTAATAGTTTCTTTGTAGACCCTTTTGGGTCTGCTAGGTATAGAATCATGTCACCTGCAAATAGTGATAATTTAAGTTCTTCTTTTCCTATTTTTATGCCTTTAGTTTCTTTCATTTGTCTAATTGCTCTGGCCAGTGTTTCGAGAACTATGTTGAACAGAAGTCGTGAGAGAGGGCATCCCTGTCTTGTTCCAGATTTTAGAGGAAATGCCTTCAATTTTTCTCAATCCAGAATGATACTATCCTGAGGCTTAGAATAGATTGCTTTTACAATACTGAGGTATGTTCCTGTTGTCCCTAGTTTTTCTAGAGTTTTGAACATAAAGGGATGTTGCACTTTGTTGAATGCTTTTTCTGCATCTATTGGAGTGATCATATGGTTCTTATTTTTAAGTCAGTTGATGTAGTGAATTACATTTATTGATTTTTGTATATTGAACCAGCCTTGTATCCCGAAGATGAATCCTACTTGATCATGTTGCACAATTTTTTAAATATGTTTTTGTATCTGATTCACCAGAATTTTATTGAGGATTTTTGCATCTAGGTTCATTAGAGATATTGGTCTGTAGATTTGTTTCTTTGAAGTGTCTTTGTCTGGTTTAGGAATCAGGGTGATATTGGCCTCCTAGAATAAATTTGGAAGTTCTCCCTCTTATTCTATATCCTGAAATATCTTGAAAAGTATTGGTATTAGTTCCTCTTTAAAGGTTTTGTAAAACTCTGCTGTATACCCATTCGGTCGTGGGCTTTTCTTAGTTGGTAGTCTTTGGATGGTTTCTTCTATTTCCTCAATTGATATTGGTCTGCTTAGGGTGTCTATATCCTCCTGACTCAATCTGGGCAGATCATATGACTTAAGAAATTTATCGATGCCTTCACTATTTTCTAATTTATTGGTGTATAAGGATTCAAAATAATTTCTGATTATCTTCTGTATTTCAGAAGTCTGTTGTGATATTGCCATTTTCATCCCATATGATAGTAATTTGAGTTCTCTCTCTTCTTCTCTTCATTAACATGGCTAAGGGTCTGTCGATTTTATTTATTTTTCAACTTTAAGTTTTGTCAATTTTTTCAATTGTTTCTTTTGTTTCGATTTTATTAATTTCAGCTCTGATTTTAATTATTTCTTGCCTTCTACTTCTTTTGCTGTTGTTTTGCTCTTATTTTTCTAGGATTTTGAAATGAACTATGAGATTATTTATTTGTTGTTTTTGTTCTTTTTTTAAGGAAAGAACTTCAAGCAATGAATTTTCCTCTTTGAACTGCTTTCAATGTGTCCCATAGATTTTGATATGTTCTGTCTGTCTTTTCATTTATCTCTAAGAATTTTTTATTTTCCTCCTTGATGTCTTCTATAACCCATTGATCATTCAGTACGTATTGTTCATTCTCCAAGTGATGCATGAATTTTCCTTCCTTCTTTTATTGTTGATTTTCAGTTTTATTCCATTATGATCAGATAAGATGCCTGGTATTATCTATACTCCTTTATATTGTCTAAGAGTTGCCCTGTGACATAATATATGATCTATTTTTGAGAGGTATCCATGTGCTGCTGAGAAAAAAAGTGTAACTGCTTGATGTTGGGTGGATATTCTATATATGTCAATTAAGTCTAGGTTATTAGTTGTGTTACTGAGTTCTATAGTTTCCTTATTCAAGTTTTGTTTGGAATATCTGTCCAGCAGTGAGAGAGGTATGTTGAAGTCTCCCATGATTATTGTATGGTGGTCTATCAGACTCTTGAACTTGAGAAGGGTTTGTTTGATGAACAAAGCTGAACCATTGTTTGGGGCATATATATTTATGATAGTTATGTCTTGTTGGTGCATGGTTCCCTTTAGCAGTATGTAGTGTCCCTCTTTATCCCTTTTGATTAACTTTGGCTTGAAATCTATTTTATTTGATATGAGTGTGGACACTCCTGCTTGTTTCCGAAGTCCTTATGAGTGATATGATTTCTCCCAACCTTTCACCATCAGTCTATGTATGTCTTTTCCTATCAAATGCATCTCCTGTAGGCAGAAAATTGTTGGGTCTTCTTTCGTGATCCATTCTACTAGCCAGTGTCTCTTAATTGGTGAGTTTAAGCCATTAACATTTAGGGTTATTATTGAGATATGTGTTGATCTTCCAGCCATATTTGTTTATTTATGTTACTAAACATGTTTTTTTTTCCTCTTTGATTATTTTCCCCCCTTTACTGTACTACCTCCCACTGTTGGTTTTCACTGTTATTTTCCATTTCGTCTTCCAATAATGTTTTGCCAAGGATCTTTTGAAGAGATGGTTTTCTAGCTGGAAATTCTTTTAACTTTTGTTTATCATGGAAGGTTTTTATTTCATCTTCCATCCTGAAGCTTAAATTCGCTGGATACACAATTCTTGGTTGGAACCCAATTTCTTTCAGTGTTTGAAAAATGTTATTCCAGGATCTTCTAGCTTTCAGATTCTGTGTTGAAAAATCAGCTGTTATCCTGATTGATTTATCCCTAAATGTAATCTGCTTCCTTTCTCTTGTAGCTTTTAAAATACTCTATTCTGTATGTTTGGCATCTTCATTATAATATGTCTAGGTGTTTATCTCTTATGATTTTGCACATTCGGCGTCCTGTAGGCTTCTAGGATTTGGGATTCTGTCTCATTCTTCAAGTCTGGGAAGTTTTCTCATATTATTTCATTGAATAGAATGCTCATTCCTTTGGTTTGGACCTGTATAATTTCCTGTATCCCAATGATTCTTAATTTTGATCTCTTTATGTTATCCCATATTTCTTTGATGATCTGCTCATGGTTTCTTAACAGTCTTGCTGAGCTGTCTATGTTCTTTTCAAGTTGAAATAGTTTGTCTTCATTGTCTGATGTTCTATCTTCTAAGTGATCTACTCTGCTGGTAGTATTCTCAATTGAGTTTTTAAGTTGGTTTATTGCTTCCTGCATTTTTATGATTTCTGTTTGTTTGTTTTTTATAACCTCTATCTCCCTGTATAGTTGATCTTTTGCTTCTTGGATTTGTTTATGTAATTCATTGTTGAAGTGATCTTTCATTGTCTGATTTTTCTGTCTAAGGTCTCCCTTGAGACTCCAGATCATCTGAAGCAAGTATATCCTGAATTCTTTATCTGACATTCCATCTGCTGCAGATATTACCTCTTCTAATGTTGAGTTGACCTGCATTGCTTGTGGTCCTTTCTTTCCTTGTCTTTCCCTACTGTTCGCGTTTCTTTCTGCTTGGTGAAACTTTTGTGTTATTTAATTTTACCCCCCTAAATGTTTATATTGCTATTGTATTCTTGAAACGTCTCCCTCACAGGCGTGGGCTGTGGCTCTGCCCCTCCTCCAATTGGGGCAATGTGCCTACCACACCATCAGGCCCCTGGGCCTGTTCTGCTAGTCGGTAGCTGGTCTGCCTATCTTGCAGAAGCAGGCAGTTGCTCTACCCCTCTACAGGCGCTGGTCCTGTTCAGCCAGTGGGTCACAGGTCCACCTACCTTGCAGGCCCAGGCATCGGCTGTGCCCTTCCGGGCGCTGCTGGGCCTCTTCTGTCTGTGGGTTGCAGGTCTGTCTACGTTGCAGGCACGAGTGGCAGCTCTGGCCCTCCCCAAACCGGGGCGATGTGTCTACCATGCTGGTAGGACTCTGGGTCTGTTCTGCCGGTGGGTGAGAGGTCCACCTGCTTTGCAGGCACGGGCAGCGGCTCGGCCCCTCCCCCAACCTGGTGATGTGTCTAGTACCCTGGCGGGCCTGAGCGCCTGGTCTGTCGGTGTTCGCAGGTCCGCTTACTTCACAGGCGCGGGGGCCGGCTCTGCCTCTCTGAAGGCTGCTGGGCCTGTTCTGCCGGTGGGTCGCAGGTTCACCTATCTGGAAGTCGCAAGGGGTGTCTCTGCCCCTCCGCGGGTTCCTGGGCCTGTTCTGCCTGTGGGTTGCATGTCCGCGTTCCTTGCAGGCGCGCAGCGGCTCTGCCCAACCCCCAACCAGGGCGATGTGTCTTTCACGATGGCGGGCTGCTAGGCCTGTCCTACCAGTGGCTCGCAAGTCCGCCTACCTTACAGGCACGGTTGGCGGCTCTGCCCCTCCCCTTTCCATGTGTTTTTAAAGTTAACAAATATGTGAATTCCTGTCTCCATTTCTCTGGACCCTATTCAGCACATGTATTTTTATATGCACATATAGAATCCTACCTGGTATCACACGTACATACTTGTGAGGTTGCTGACTTGGCAAATACAAATTGTGAGAAGAGTTCACTCCTCCTAAATGCTGTTGGAACTTACAATTCAAACAATGGGTGAGCTTCCTAGTTGAACAACATTATACATAAATCGATGTTCAGAAAAATGAAGATTTTTGGATTTGTGGATGATATATATTTCATGATGTATTTTGATTGTCATAAAGATTGCTACTTTTTAATGTATCTGTGTGTGTGTGTGTATGTGTGTGTGTGCATATATATATATATATATATATATATATATATATGTATTAACTCTCCAGATTTTTAAAAATAAGAAATGTATGTGTCTTATTATATACTTCCTAAATTAATTGATGCTCATGAATGTGGATTTATATTCAACTTTTCATAAGAATATTCTCAGAAATATTAATCCACCTGAAATACATATTTGTCTCCTAGTACTAAAAACTAACTTCAGTGAATGGTGCATACAAATCCTAATATTTCTACAGTATATGACTCAGTTTAACATCAATGCAAGTAGATTCCTATGGGACATGATATGTATTTTGACATTCATTTTTATTCAAAACTCGTACATTAATATTTCTTCAGTTTTTGCACATAATAGAATACATATTTCATTCACAAATTCACAAATTCATAGGCATTTTTTTTTTCACTTTCAATTACTTCCTGCTTCAGAATATATGTATTCCCCCAGGTTTCTTTACTGCTTTTTAATGAGACTTCTTTCCAAGCACATTATTTTCGATTTCCATAATCATTTTAGAAGCAAAACTAACACACACACCATGATAAACCATAACACTAATATTACCATTAGATGTATAACTGGTTGGAATGATTGTATGAATATCAATATAAGATTTCCAGTATATTTTCAGATATCAATTCAATCCATTATTTAAATTTGGAACCAGTTATATTATTTATTCACAGTATGGTCTATTCATGCATTATCTCTATATTCATATAACACAGAGTATACCTATTTGTACCCAAAACACTAAATTATATGTCTTCAAAATATTGCTCCCAGAAATTTTGGAAGAAATACTCATGTCACCTGATCTATATATACATTTATCACTGTAATATTGTGGAAACAAAAAGCAAGGTCACACTTATGATTGTAACAAATCCTAAATGGAAAGTGAGCATGGATTAAAAAAAACATCCATGTTCTGGTTGCCTAATGCTCTCAAATGTGAATCCTATAGGTGACTACATATTTGTTTCTTCCTGAAATTACATATTGAACCTTAACCCTGTTGAAAGTGTCTAATCCTATCACTCACTTTATACTTTGCCTGATTTCCTAATGTATCTATTGATATCTGATTTCATGTATTTTTTTCTCCAGTTCATCATTGTGACTGACTCTTCACATGAGCTGACATTTACTTTCACTCTCTACCCAAAACCCTATTGCTAAAGATCTTTTGGGCCAAATTCTATATGCACTCTTCATTCTAAACCTACTGAATATCTTCCTAATCCACCAAATATCCCTTTTAGTCTGGATGTTCTCTTAGACATTCAATCATCCAAAAGACAAGGTCCTATGCCATTGTATATCAATTTATCTGAGACATCGGTGCAGAACATAATTCAAAGCTAAGAATCCCAATCATGGGGCTAATTCCCTTCTGTGCTTCAAAAATTACCTAGATTTCTTTTTTCATACTTATATTTCACCTATATATTCTTGAAAATATCGCAAAATCCCAATACCATTATTCATCCCACAGAATAATTCCTAACCCAAATGGAACCTGTTATTAACCTAAACCATACAATTTTCCCTCAATCTAACTTTACAAAAAAGGACGGACAGAATTGGTCTTCCAATACAGGAATGTAGGGGATCTTCCACCTGCTGAGAACCTCAAAGTTCCATGCAGAAATGATCCCTGGAGAAGATGTAGGCAGCTATGAAGGACCTGAGAGAGCAAAAGTCATCTTCCATGGCAAACAACCTGGTCAGGATGAAGGGATGTGTCAGAATCAGCCTCACTCTTCTTAATGTAGAGAAGATGGACCAAACCAGGCCAGTGTGGAGAGCTGTTCCCGGCTGCCTATGGTTGATATATAATTCTCAGTTGTGAAAGTATCACAGGATATAGGGGCCGCCTACATCTCATGGGAACCTTGGAAGCAAATTTTTGGACAAAGTGGTTTCCAAAGCAGTGACCTCATTGAGTTCACGAAGGAGGTGACCTTCCTCACTTCCTTGGTGATAGAACTCTCTGAACTTGGGATCCAGGAAGCCAGGCAACCAGAGGCAGTCCCAGTACCATTCCCAGTGGGCTCACTTATTTGGATTTACCAAGAACATAGTCAGACTTTCTTGGTACTTCCTGATGTGAGGATGGCCAAATTTCAGGAGAACTCTGAAGAGGGGCCTTTCCTGAGAAAGCAGGTACTTGCCCACAGCTGGCTCCTGACCACTTCACATATTTGGCCAAGGAGACCAGATCTGAGACAGGACAGGACATTTCGGGGAACATAATAAGGCCCACAAGTCAGAAAACACTTCGGATAGTCACAGACCTCCTTTGGGGAAGGAGGTGCCTTTGTGGGTGTGGGTGTGAGTTTGTGGTTTTGTCAAATGTTCTGAGAATAGGTTAAAAAGGCGGTTTGTTTGATTTGGAGTGGACAGTTCCTAGTAAGTCGTTTCAAAAATTGAGTGTTTCTATGTCTGTGTATCCCACTGTGTCCGTGGTTGTAGACATTTGAAAAGAGAATTCATCAATGGATGTGTCCTGTTTAGTAGAAAGCTTCCCAGCATTCATCCTTCCCAATTGATGAATGGACTGTGGCTTCCCTTATGGATGGACAACACCTACTAATTTCCTAAGTTCCTGTTTTCTTTCTGATTCTGGCCACTCTCCAGAATAGGCTCATGGTTTTGTGCCCATGATATGTACCACCTCCAAGCTCTGTGACAAGGCCATGTAATGGATAGCTAAAGGGAATGGCTACCATCTCAAAAAACTCAGATATCAGTGTGACCAGGAAAGCCTCAGTGGAGAAACCCTGCTTTGAACCTTTTGCTAAGCAATTCTTCTCTTCCCCTGAAGGTGAGGAAGGTCTTGGCCTCAGGACACCGCTTTGTGAAGCCTGAAAAAAAAAAGTTTTAAAATGGAAATAAATGGGCATCACATGTGGCTCTTCGTTAATTGCTTTGGAAATGGATGTGTCTGAATCAGTCTCTTGGCCCTGTGTGAGGCTGTGGCTTTGCTTCTGAGCACCTGATGGATCTAAAGAATGATCCCATATCTGCATCCAAAACCAAAATGGGAAAAAGATCAGTCATTGTTGATGAAGTCTCTCGCCTTCCTCTGTTAGGTTCCTGACCACCATCATATGAGAATAGGTATCCTTTGAAACAAATGAGTTTTTCAAAGCCCTGCAAAGCTATCCCATACATGCTTGTGTTTTCTCATGACTCCAAATCACATAAAGAATCTATACCCAACAGTCAGTAGGCCTCAAATTGGAGAAGCAGAGCAGTATTAACGGAAGGCTTATTTGATCCCTCCTGGTTCACAGGAAGGGTGTACAGGCCACCCTGACTTTAGGAAAATGACAGACAAGCGAACTTATTTGGACACAGTGTTGGGCTGCGCCCCTCATGGAAACATCCAGCCAGAGGTAATGAGGAGTGTCTATATGGAAGAAGATGAGGGCCATGTGGGAGTGTTTTGGTTTTAATTGTGGTCATTTGTGTGGCAGTTGGAAGAGATGACTGGGTCCACAAGGGCTTGAACTCTGGTGTGATACCCCATAGAGACTGAGTCCTGGAACTGGCCTCAGAGAAGTATAGCCATAAATTGTGTTGGAATATTAGGAGGCCATGCATGAGAGCCGCCATTGAAAACTGAGATTTATTTCCAGGGTGGCTTTCCACAGAGTACTGGGAATCTCAGTCAGGGTATCACATAATTTTATTCTGAAACACTTGGCAGCCATAGTTGAGAGTCAAAACACAAATGCACTTCACATTGTAGACCTTAATGGGCCTGACTTCATGTGACCTTTTGGCCACTCTTTGGGAAGCCTTGGCAGTAAGAGTTCTCCAGAGCTTTCATTGAAATGAGCTTCTTCATCATTTAATGGTTACTGAATTAAATGAAACACTCAGTGCCTCCAACTTCAACCTTGAAAGATGGGCTCGATAAATACCATGAAATTTTTGAAATTCCCATATCCAGGTGGCACTGGAGAATGATTGGATATCCTGTTGGTGATCTTGAGTGTACAAGACAGTGCCTTGATTGGCTGGGTTTCATGAAAATGGTGTAGAACAGAGATGCCAGTAAGTTGGAGCCTGCTGAATAGTGGGCCTAAAGCAAAGGTGGGCATGTGTGAGATAAAACATCAGTGGTTCTTCCATGTGAATTTGCCAATGGCTTCCAAATGGCTTGTGACTGACATGGTGCAGCCAGAAGACAATTATATGTAAATGATTCTTGTTATATGGATGAGTTTCAGGGCAATGTTCAGAATCAGGTTGCTATGGTCAAGGGGGCAAGCTATGTAGGACAGAAGCCTGGTTTGTGCATTCTCCTGCAGACCCTGTCCCACCACACGTGACAGAACTCCCTCCAGCACTGTGTCCCAGATGAACTCCTTGTATTTCGTGAAGCAAATACCGAACTCCCAGTGCAGCAGCAAGAAACATCACAAAAATTGGAGGGTGACCAAATGGCTTCACAGTCCACATGAGGAGACACTTAGCCCCAAGTGGCCACAGTTGACCCAGAAAGAGAGAATTCAGCAATGCTGCCTCATGTTCATTGGTAAATAAGAAACCATCTCCTCCAGGTAACATAGATGCAGACCCAGCTTTTATGTTCTCACTACAAAAGAAGTTAAAGATCCTGACAACAACATATATTTCAAGAGCCCAACATCAGAGGCAGTTTTTCCAGAAGTCTTTAGGCTAGCAGAGCTCCATGTTTGTGGAGTGTTTACATTGTCCCTTACTTTTGGAAACTCCCCTTCTACCTGCAAGGTTGTGAACTCCTGAGCATATTCAATTCCTGATATGTATTCACAGATTTTCTTACTCATCTCCTCTACATGTGTTACTTGGGACGAAGTTAAGGTCAAGGCATTGTTCTGGATGAGAGTCGGAAGATTTTAGTGTAGCACATATTTGCATACACATTGGATTCATTTTCCAATTTTACTTTCTAAATACTGAATCTCTGACACTAACCCATACCCTACAAGACTCTGACAACTAATCCTAGCGTGATAGAGAAAAATAACCCAAACAGAATAGAAATACAAACACATCAGAGAAGGCATGGTGTACCGTTGGAATTGCCTTTTCCATTATGTAGGGTAGGAGTTATAAATCTAGTCAATTTTTTTGTTGAAAAAGTAGTCCATGTATTTTTAAACTTATCAAATATGTGAATTCCTGTCTCCCCCAATTCTCTGTATCCTATTCAGCACATGTATTTTTATATGCACATATAGAATTGTACCTGGTATCACACATATATTCTTGTGAGGTGGCTGACTTGGCAGATACAAATTGTGAGAAAAGTTTACTCCTCCTAAACGCTGTTGGAACTGAAAATTCAACCTATGGGTGAGCTTCCTAGTGAACAACATTATACATAAATCCATGTTCAGTAAAATGAATATTTTTGGATACATGGATGATATATATTTCATGATGAATTTCGATTGGCATATATATTGCTTGTTTCTAATGTCTCTGTGTGTGTGTTAGTGTGTGTGTGTGTGTGTGTGTGTGTGTGTGTGTGTGAGTGTATACACTGTCAAGATTTTTCAAAATATGAAATATATGTGTATTTTGGCCACTCTTTGGGTAGCCTTACCTGTGAGAGTTCTCTAGAGCTTTCATTGAAATGGGGTTCCTCAACATTTAATGGTTCCTGAATGAATTGAAACCCACAGTGCCTCCAACTTCATCCTTGAAAAATCGCTCGATAAATACCTTGAAATTCTCCTGACCAGGTGGCACTGGAGAACCTTTGGATGTCTTGTTGCTGATCATGAGTGTACCAGACAGTGCCTTGACTGACTGTGTTTCATGAAAATTGTGTAGAACAGAGATGCCAGTAAGTTGTAGAGCGCTGAGAAGTGGGCCCAGAGCTGTGGTGTGCAGGTGTATGATAAAACATATGTGGTGGGGCCATGTGGATTTGCCATTGACTTCCAAATGGCTTGTGGCATACATGGTGCAGCTAGCAGACCCTTATATGTAAAGGCATCTTGTTATATGGAAAGGTTTCAGGACAATCTTCAGAATCAGTTTGCTATGGACAATGTTGCAAGTTATGTGGAATAGAAGCCTGGTTGGTGAATTCTCCTGTAGACCCTGACCCTCCACACGTGACAGAACTGGCTCCAGCACTGTGTCCCAGTTGAACTCCTTGTATTTCATGAAGGAAATACCAGAAGCCCAGTGCAGCAGCAAGAAACACCACGAAAATTGTAGGATGACCAATTGGCTTCACAGTCAAGACGGGGAGACACTTAGCCCTCTATGGCCACAATTTACCTTCAAAGAAAGAATGGAGCACTGCTGAATCATGTTCTTTCGAAAATAAGAAACCATGAACTCCAGGTCAGATAAATGAAGACCCATCTTTGATGGTATCACTACAAAGGAAGCTAAAGCTCCTGACAACAACATATATTTCAAGTGCCCAAACTCAGAGGCAGTTTCTCAAGAAGTCTTTAGGCCAGCAGATTTCCATGATTGTGGTGTGTTTATCCTGTCCCTTAATTTTGAAAACTTATCTACAATGCTCAAGCTTGTGAACTCCTGAGCATTTTCCATTCCAGATATGTATTCACAGATTTTCTAACTCTTCTCCTCTAATTGTGTCTTACTTGGGGTGAAGGTAATGTCAAGGCATTGCTCTGAATGAGAGTGGAAAGATATTTTGTAGTGCATATTTGCATACACAATGGATTCATTTTCCTTTATTTCCATTTGAATTATTGAAACCATGACACTAACGCATACCCTAATAGACTCTGACTACTAATGCTAATATGATGGAGAAAAATAACCCAAACAGAATAGAAATACAAGCAGCTCAGAGGAGGCATGGTGTATAGTTGGAATTGCCTTTTGCCTGATAAAGTGTAGTTGTTAAAAATCTGGTTAATTTTTAATTGAAATAGTTCTCCATGTGTTTTGAAAGGTATCAAATATGTGAATTCCTGTCTCCCTTTCTCTGTTGCCTATTCAGCACATGTATTTTTATATGCACAAATAGAATCCTACCTGGTACCACACGTACATTATTGTGAGGTGGCTGAGTTGGCAGATACAAATTGTGAGAAGAGATCCCTCCTCCTAAACGCTGTAGGAACTGAAAATTCAACCTATGCGTGAACTTCCTAGTAGAACAACATTACACATAAATCCGTGTTAAGTAAAATAAATATTTTTGGATCTGTGTATGATATGTATTTCATGATAAATTTCTATTGGCATATATATTGCTACTTTTTAATATCTCTGTATGTGTTTTGTGAAAAATCTACACTCTATAGATTTTTCAAAATATAAAATATATGTGTCTAATTATACACTCCTTAAATTCATTCATGTTCATATATGAAACCACGGCACATGCAACAGCAAAAGACATTAATTGAGGATCCAATCCAGCATGCTGGGCCTACATGCTCACTCAAGAAGGAAGAGCAGCCCAGATCCCCAAGGAGGGATTGAGCAGTGCTTAAGTACACGTTTTGGGGAGGGCGAGACTTTACATATATCACAGTCTCCTTTAACAAATCATCATACACTGCAGGAAAATCAAACAACAAATCCTAAACATGATTAGTTTATTCATTGGCGGGAACACGTCAGGCGGGAGTGATAGGTCAGTTCTAAAGCAGGGTACACATTCAAATTGATTGGTTTAGGCCCTATGATGCATATGTGTCAGGCCGCACAGGGTCCTAGGTTATTAAACAACCAGGCGGTCATAGGGAATATTTACTGGGCAGTCCAGGAATTGTCCTACAAGTTACAAGAATTTCAGGTTTTGCGTGTATCATAGGAACTTAACAATACCTGGTCCTTTACATTTTAACTCAAGCCTTGCTGCTTAGAAACTTTACAACACCCGGTCTTTTACACTTTAACTTTTACACTTTAATTTCAATTTCTTTTACCCTTACAGATCACTCCTGGTGCACAAGAAGGGTGTCCAAGCCACCCTGACTTTAGGCAAATGAGGGGCAAGGGAGCTTATTTTGGACACTGTCTTGGCCTGTGCCCCTTATGGAAACCTCCAGCCAGAGGTTATGATGAGTGTCTTTATGGAAGAAGATGAGGGCCATGTAGGAGTGTTTTGGTTTTAATTGTGGTCATTTGTGTGGTGGTTGGAAGAGATGACTGGTCCACCAGGGCTTGAACTCTGCTCTGATACTCCTTAGAGACTGAGCTCTGGAACTGACCTCAGAGAAGTATTTCCATGAATTGTGTTGGGATTATACGAGGCCACACATGAGATTAGCCTTTGGAAACTGAGATCTAGTCCCAGGGTGGCTTTCCACCGAACACTGGGAATCTCAGCCTGGATAACACATGATTTTTTTACTGAAAGACTTGGCAGTCATAGTTGAGACTCAAAACACACATGTAACTCATATTGTATACCTCAATGGGCCTGGCTTCATGTGACCTTTTGGCCACTCTTTGGGAAGCCTTGGCAGTGAGAGTTCTCCAGATCTTTCATTGAAATGAGCTTACTCACCATTTAATGGTTCCTGAATTAATTGAAACCCACAGTGCCTCCAACATCATCCTTGAAAAATGGCTATATAAATACCATAACATTTTTGAAATTCCCATGACCAGGTGGCACTGGAGAAACTTGGGATGTCCTGTTGCTGATCATGAGTGTACCAGAGAGTTCCTTGATTGACTGGTTGTCATGAAAATGGTATAGAACCGAGATGTCAGTAAGTTGGAGCCTGCTGAGTATTGGGTCTAGAGCAGTGGACTATACATTTGTGAATAAATATCCGTGGTGGGACCACGTGGATCTGCCATTGGCTTCCAAAATACTTGTGACTGACATGGTGAAGGCAGCAGACCCTTATATGTAAAGGCATCTTGGTATATTGAGAGTTTTCAGGGCAATGTTCAGAATCCGGTTGCTATAGTCAAGGGGGAAATCTATGTGAGATAGACCCATGTTTCGAACATTCTCCTGAACACCCTGACCAACCACACGTGACAGAGCTCCCTCGAGAATTGTGTCCCAGTTGAACTCCTTGTATTTCATTAAGCCAATTCCAAACTCCCAGTGCAGCAGTAAGAAACACCACAAAAATGGAGAATGACCAAACGGCTTCACAGACCACACGGGGAGACACTTAATCCCAGTGGCCACAGTTTACCTAGAAAGAGAGAATTCAGAACTGCTGCCTCATGTTCATTAGAAAATAAGGAACCATTTCCTCCAGGTCACATAGATGCAGACCCACATTTGATGGTGTCACAACAAAGGAAACTAAATCTCCTTGCAACTTCATATATTTCATGTGCCCAACCTCAGAGGCATTTTCTCAAGAAGTCTTTAGGCCAGCAGAGCTCCATGTTTGTGGAGTGTTTAACCTCTCCCTTACTTTTGGAAACTGCTCTACCACATCCAATGTTGTGAACTCCTGAATATTTTCAGTTCCACATACGTAATCACGGGTTTTCGAACTCCTCTTCACTAATTGTGTCTGACTTGGAGCGAAGATAATGTCGAGAAATTGTTCTGGATGAGAGTGGCAAAATTTTTGTGTAGCACATATTTGCATACACATTAGATTCATTTTCCTATTTTCATTTGAAATACTGATCCCTGACACTAACACATACGCTAATAGACTCTGACTACTAATGCTAATATGATGGATAAAAAGAAACCTAACAGAATAGAAATACAGGCCTTTCATAGGAGGCATGGTATATATATGGATTTGCCTTCTGCTTTATCAGGGTATGTGTTATAAATCTTGTCAAATTTTCATCGTAATATTCTCCATGGGTTTTATATATATATATATATATATATATATATATATATATATATATATATATATATATATACTCTCTAGATTTTTCAAAATATGAAATATATGTATCTTATTAAACACTCTCTAAATTCATTCATATTCATGTATGTGGATATATAATCTACTTTTCACAAGATTATTCTCAGAAACATTCAACCACCTGAAATACATATCTGTTTCCTAGTCCTGAGAACTAACTTCAGAATGGTGCTTACAAATCCTAATATTTCTACAGTAACTGACACAGTTTATCATCAAAGCAAATAGATTCCTATGGGACATGATGTGTATATTGATGTTCATTTTTATTCAACACTGGGACATTGCAATTTCTTCAGTTTATGCACATAATAGGATATATATTTCCTCCACAGGTTAGCAAATATGTAGGCATTTTTTTCACTTTCAATCACTTCCTGCTTCAGAACACATGTATTACTCCATGTTTGTTGACTGGTCTTTTCCTGAGACTTCTTTCCAAACACATTATTTTCGATTTCCTTTATCACTTTTGAAGCAAAACGGACACACACTTCATGATAAACCATAACTATAATATCACCATTAGATGTATAACTGGTTGCAATGAATGATTATATATCTCTAAAAGATTTTTTATATATTTTCTTATATCAATTTAATACATTATTTAAAATGGAACCAGTTATATTATTTATTCACAGTATGGTCTATTCATGCATTATCTCTATATTCATAGACACAGGGTACACCTCGTTGAACCCCAATACTAATTTATACACATTTAAAATATTGCTCCCAGAAATGGTGGAAGAAATACTCATGTCACCTGATCTACATATGCATGTTATCACAGTCATATTCTGGACACAAAATGGAAAAGTCACACGTATGATTGTACCAAAGCCAAAAGGGAAACTGAACATGGATTACTAAAAACATCCATGACCAGGTTGCCTAATGCTCTCAAATGTCAATCCTATTGGTGGCTACATATTTGTTTCTTCCTAAAATAATATATTCAACCTCAAAACTGTTGAAAATGTTTAATTTTTTCACTCACTTGATACTTTTGGCCTGATTTCCTAATTTCTCTATTCATATATACTTTCCTACATATTTTCCCCAGTTCAACATTGTGACTTTCCCGTCACATGTGCTGACATTGACTTTCACTTTCTAACCGAAACACTATTGCTAATGAACTTTGTTCGAAATCCTATTCTCGCTCTTCTTCCGAAACATACTGACTATCTTCCTGATCCTATCGACTATCACTTTTTGAGTGGATGTTCTCTACTTCATTCAATCATCCAAGATACAAGGTCCTATGCCATTGTATATCGATTTTTCTGAAACATGTATGCAGAACGTAATTCAAAGCTATGTATCGCAATCAGTTGCCCAATGCACTTCTGAGCTTCAAATCTTACCTAGATTTCTGTTTTCATACTTATATTTCATCTCTATATTCCTATAAATATTGCAGGTTCCCAAGACCATTATTCATCCCGCAGAATGATTCCTAACCAAATCGAACCTGTTATTAACCCTAACCATACACTGTTGCCTCAATCTAACATTACAAAAGAGCAGGGACAGAGTTCGTCTTACAATACAGGAATGTAGGGTACCTTCCAACTGCTGAGAACATCAAAGTTTGATGCAGAAAAGATCCCTGGAGAAGATGTAGGCAGCTATGAAGGATCTGAGAGAGCAAAAGCCATCTTCCATGGCAAACAACCTGAACAGGACGAAGGGATGTGTATGGATCAGCCTCTCTCTTCTTAATGTAGAGAAGATGGACCTTACCAGGCCTGCGTTGAGAGCTGTTCCCAGGTGCCTATTTTGATATACCATTGTAACTAGTCAAATTGTCACACAAAGTAGGCGTAGCCTCCATCTCTTGGGACCCTTGGAAGAAACTGTTAGGACAAAGTTGTTGCCAAGGCAGTGACCTCATTCAGTTCCTGAAGGAAGTGACCTACCTAACTTCCTTTGTGATGGAACTCTCTGAAATTGTGCTTCAAGAAGCCAGGCACCGAGAGCCAGTCCCAGTCCCAGTCCCAGTGGGCTCACTTGTTTGTATTTACCAAGTACACATTCAGACCTTCTTGGTACCTACTGATGTGAGGATGGCCAAATGCCAGTTGAGATCTGAAGAGGGGCCTTTCCTGAGATAGCAGGTAGTGGCTAACTGCAGGCTCCTCACAGCATCACAGAGTTGGCCAAGGAGACAAGATCTGAAAGAGGAAAGGCCATTTCGAGAGGAACATAGTATGGCCCACCAGTCAGAGGACACTCTGGATAGTCACAGAACCACTTTTGAGAAGGACGTGCCTTTGTGTGTGTGGGTGTGAGTTTGTGGTTTTGTCTAATGTTCTGAGAATATGTAGAAAAGGTGGTTGGTTTGGTTTGTAGTCGACTGTTTCTAGTAAGTCTTTTGACAAGGCGAGTGTTTCTATGTCTGTGTATCCACTGTGTCCGTGGTTTTAGACATTAGAAAAGAGAATGCATCAATGGAGGTGTCCTGTCAAGCAGAAAGCTTCCCAGAATTCATTGTTCACAATTGATGAATGAACTGTGGCTTGCCTTATGGATAGGAAACAACTACTAACTTCCTAAGTTCCTATTTTCTAACTGAATTCTGGCCACTCTCCAGAATAAGCTTATGATTTATTGTACAAGATATGTACAACCTCCATGCTCTGTGACATGGCCATGTTCTTGATAGCTGAAGGAAATGGGAATAGCTCAGAAAACTCAGATATTAGTGTGACCAGTAAAGTCTCAGTGGAGAAACCCTGCTTTGGTCCATTTGCTTACCTATGGTTCTGTTGCCTTGAATGTCAGGAAGGTCTTTGCCTCAGGCCACCCCTTTTTGAAGCCTGAAGAAACAGTTTTCAAATGGAAATGAATGGACATCACCTGTGGCTCTTTGCTTAATTGCTTTGGAAAGGGATGTGTCTTGATCAGACACTAGGCCCTGATTGAGGCTGTGGCTAAGATTCTCAGCTCTTGATAAATCTAAAGAAGATCCCATGTGTGCATCCAAAACCAAAATGGCAAAAAGATGAGTCGTTGTGGATGAAGTCTCTTGGCTTCCTTTGTTAGGTTCCTGAAATCCATCAAGTGAGAATAGAATTCCTTTGGGTCAAATGAGTTCTTCAAAGTCCTGCATAAGTGCTTGGGTTCTCTCATGATGCCAAATCACATAAGCAATCTATACCTGACAGTAAGTAGGACTCAAATTGAAGAAGCAGAGCAGTATTAATGGCAGGCCTATTTGATTACTCTTGGTTCACAGGAAGGGTTTCCAGGCCACCCTAAATTTAGACAAATGAGGGGCAAGGGTGCATATTTTGGACACTGTCTTTGGCTGTGTCCCTCATGGAAACCTCCAGCCAGAGTTTATGATGAGTGTCTATATGGATGAAGATGAGGGCCATGTGGGAATGTTTTGGTTTTAATTGTGGTCATTTGTGTCGCAGTTGAAAGAGATGACTGGGTCCACATGGGCTTGAACTCTGGTGTGATTCCCCTTAGAGACTGAGTTCTGGAACTGACCTCAGAGAAGTATTGCCATGAATTGTGTTGAGATTGTAGGAGGCCATGCATGAGAGTTGCCCTTGGAATCTGAGATCTAGGCCCAGGATGGTTTCCACAGAGAACTGAAAATCTCAGCAAGGATATCACATGATTTTATTCTGAAAAACTTGGCAGCCATAGTTAGAGTCAAAAGTCACATGGACCTCACGTTGTAGACCTCAATGGGCCTGGCTTCATGTGACCTTTTGGCCACTGTTTGATAAGCCTTGCCTATCAGAGTTCCTCAGATCTTTCATTGAAATGAGCTTCCTCCCCATGTAATGGTTCCTGGATGAATGGAAACACCAAAGTGCCTCCAACTTCATTCTTGAAAAATGGATAGATAAATACCATGAAATTTTTGAAATTCCCAATGACCAGTTGGCACTGGAGAAACATTCGATATCCTGTTGCCGATCATGAGTGTAACAGACAGGGCCTTGATTGACTGGGTTTCCTGAAAATGGTGTAGAACAGAGATGCCAGTAAGTTGGAGGCTGCTGAGTTGTGGGCCTAGAGCAGTCGTGGGCAGGTGTGTGATAATACATTTGTGATGTGGCCATGTGGATCTGCCATTGGCTTCCAAATGGCTTGTGACTGACTTGGTGCAGCCAGGAGACCATTATATGAAAAGGCATCTTGTTATATGCAGAGGTTTCAGGGCAATGTTCAGAATCAGGTTGCTATGGTCAAGGGGGCAAGCAATGTGGAATAGAAGCCTAGTTGGTGCATTCTCCTGCAGAGCCTGACCCACCACACGTTACAAGACTCCCTCAAGCACTGTGTCCCAGTTGAACTCCTTGTATGTCATGAAGCAAATACCAAACTCCCAGTGCAGCAGCAAGGAACACCACGAAAATTGGAGGATGAGCAAATGGCTTCAAAGTCCACACGGGGAGTCACTTTGCCCGAAGTGGCCACAGTTTACCTACAAAAAGTGACTTCAGCCCTGCTGCCTCATGTTCATTGGAAAATAAGAAACCATGTCCTCCAGGTCACATAGATGCTGACCCAGGTTTGATGGTCTCCCTTCAAAGGAAGCTAAAGCTCCTGACAACAACATATATTTCAAGTGCCCAAACTCAGAGGCAGTTTCTCAAGAAGTCTTTAGGCCAGCATAGCTCCATGTTTGTGGAGTGTTTACACTGTCCCTTACTTTTGGAAACTCCTCTACCACCTCCAAGGTTGTGAACTCCTGAGCATTTTCCATTCCACAGATTTATTCACAGATTTTCTAACTCTTCTTTTCTAATTGTGTCTTACCTGGGGCGAAGATAATTTTAAGGCATTTTTCTGGATGAGAGTGGTAATATTTTTTGTGGCACATATTTGCATACACATTGGATTCATTTTCCTATTTTCCATTTGAAATACTGAATCCATGACACTAACCCATACCCTACTTGACTCTGACTACTAATCCTAATAAGATGGAGAAAAATAACCCAAACAGAATAGAAATACAAGCAGTTCAGAGGAGGCATGTTGTATAGTTGGACATGGCTTTTGCATGACAAAATGTAGGTGCTATAAATCTAGTCAATTTAAATTGAAATAGTTGTCCATGTGTTTTTAAAGTTAACAAATATGTGAATTTCTCTCTCCCATTTTATGTAACCTATTGAGCACATCTATTTTTATATGCAATATAGAATACTACCTGGTATCACACGTACGTTCTTGTGAGGTTTCTGACTTGACAGATACAAATGATGAGAAGTGATCACTCCATCTAAACGCTATGGGATTTGAAAATTCATCCAATGTGTGAGCCTTTTAGTTGAACAATATTATACATAAATCCATGTTCAGTAAATTGAATATTTTTCAATCTGTGTAAAATATATATATCATGGTGAATTTCGATTGGCATATATATTGCTACTTTTTAATGTCTCTGTGTGTGTGTGTGTATATATACACACTCCAGATTTTTTAAAATATAAAATATATGTGCCTTATTATACACTCCCTAAATTTATTCATATTCATGTATGTGGATTTATAGTCAACATTTCATAAGATTATTCTCGGAAATATTCATCCACCTGAAATACATATTTGTTTCCTAGTAATGAAAACTAACTTCAGTGAATGGTACATACATATCCTAATATTTCTACAATAATTGACCCAGTTTCTCATCAATGCAAGTAGATTCATATGGGACATGATGTGTATTTTCATGTTCATTCTTATTCACCACTGGTACGTTACTATTTCTTCAGGTGATGCACATTATTGAGTATATATTTCATCCACAAGTTAGCAAAATTATGGGTATTTGCTTCACTTTCAATCATTTTCTGTTTCAGAACACATGTATTCCTCCATGTTTCTTGACTGGTCTTTTCATGAGGCTTCTTACCAAACCCATTATTTTCGATTTCCATATTCCCTTTTGAAGCAAAACTCACACACCGTTCATGATAAACCATAACACTAATATTACCATTAGATATATAACTGGATTGAATGAATGATTGTATATCAATATAAGATTTCTTATATATTTTCAGATATCAAATCAATCCATTATTTAAAGTGGAACCAGTTGTATTATTTATTCACAGTATGGTCTATGCATGCATTATCTCTATATTCATAGACACAGTGTACACCTCTTTGTAAACGCATAACTAATTTACACGTATTCAAATTATTGCTCCCAGAAATGGTGGAAGAAATATTCATGTCACCTGATCTACATATACATTTTATCACAGTAATATTCTGGACACAAAAAGAAAAGGTCACACTTATGTTTGTACCAAAGCCTAAATGTAAAGTGAACGTGGATTACTAAAAACATCCATGTCCAGATTGCCTAATGCTCTCAAAAGTCAATCGTATTTGTGACAATATATTTGATTCTTCCTAAGATTTTATGTCCAAACTCAAACCTCTTGAAAATGCCTAATCCTATCACACACTTTATACTTTGCCTGATTTCATAATGTCTCTATTGATATCTGCTTTCCTACATATTTACCCACTTCATCATTGTGACGGTTAACATATGCTTACATTTGCATTCACTCTCTAACCGAAACCCTATTGCTAAAGAACTTTTGTTCCAAATCTTATACTCACTCTTCTTCCTAAACATACCGACTATCTTCCTAATCCTACCGACTATCCCTTTTTGACTGGATGTTCTCTTCTACATTCAATCATCCAAGTAATGTTCGGGCGAGTGTCAGAGGAAGAGACCACCAAGAGACTGTCTCATGGAACAGCAAAGGGTTTATTGGGGGTCCAGCATGCTGGGGCTCAGAGCTCCCTTGAATCGAGCAGAGAGCCCTGAGAACATCTTAAGCAGAGGTTATGTATTTTCCTTGGAGAGGGCAGGGAGGGAAGTTTATTGATGTGTCAGGGCGAGTGGGCAGTTTGCATGCAACCGGGTGAGAGAGTACATTCTATAGTTTGGCAGCTGGGGACAGCACATTCTGGGAACAAGATTAACAAACAGTTCTCAAGATTTCAACAATGTTTTGTTAAGCATACAGAAAAAGTGGAAGTGACAAGTACCATTTTATTAACCTTTCATTCCTCACGTCTTTTTCTGGCTACTTTTAATCATAAAAGTGATCATTGGGGTGGTGTCACATTCTACGTCTGCTAGTGGGGTATTACCATAAGTTAAACTTGTCTAATTTGAGCTTGGAGAAAATAAATTACATGGTTGAGCAAACAGGGTTTTATAGTTAGCAATAATGTGAGGATTATTATTGGACTTTCCAAGGCTGATAAACTCATAGTTAACCAGGGGGACTGTGTGAACCATGACTCAAACCACCCTTTTGGGGCCTCTCTCTTTCATTGACACTCTTCAAGGCATCCTTTTATTTTACTCATAAATTTTTTACAACTCCAGTATGGTCGGCATAAAAACAACATTCTTCCCTCAATGCAGCACAAAGTCCCCCTTCTCTCATGAAGAGGAGGTCCAACCCTCGATTGTTGTATAAAACAACATCAGAGAGAGAGAGGTTAAAGTTTCCCGCAAAGCTGTGATAGAGGTTTCTAATATCTTTAAGTTTTGGTCTATTGCTGCTTCTAATTGGGTATTTTGTTGTGTACCATGGACCAGGGCTGTGGTTCCTGTGACCTCCCCTGAAAAAATCATATTCCTAATAGGATGTCTAAAGTGAGGGATATATGTTCCCAGTGGAACTGGGTTGTATGCCCCCCTGTTTTATCTTCAAATGAACCTGCATCATGATAGAGCACTCTGGGTAACCTCTGCACCATTACACAATTAATCACCACTGTTGACCATTTAATGAAAACATAAAAATGTTTAAGTATATAGAATTATACTGTTGTTGGAACGGTCAAGACAAGGCACCTAAGATAGCACCAAAGCTAGGGAAACAGTCCTATTTGGTTGCAAACGGATTCAGAGGGCATTGCTTCTGTTGTAATCAATTAATCCCATGAACCCCAAGTTTAGGTAGATTCAGAATTTTGTACCCAACGTGTAAGGGAATGTGCTCAGAAGTTCACAGTCAGCAGAAGTTCACAAAAAGCAGTTTTTGTTTCTGTTTTTTTCCACTGTTCTGGGCAAGTTAACTTTTCAAGGACACCAGGAAGAGGGAGAGCTTTTTCATCCCTTTCTTTTTGGCGCTTGCCAGCTGTTACCATGGAGCCCAGTTGATAACTTCTTTTTCTTAGAAATGCAGCCATCTCTGTGAAGCCCAAGCTCAAAGTCAGAGGCCTTGTTCACATATTTTGTGAAAAACTAGTAATGGGGTGTCTAGCTTACGAGTACTGATTGTTTTAGCCAGTGGCCAAGTAGAACAGGGACACATAAAAACAGGAAGTTTATCTACACTGAACTCTTTTACAGGGACTCTTTTGCTGAACGTCCTAAAGTCAGCCATGGGGAAGACATCTGGAGAAGATCAGTTAAGACTTTTCTGTGGGCGTGGGACAGAGGGGGAAGACAGGGATGGTGGGACTTAGAGAAGTTCCGAGGATCTGAGAATGAGTACAGAGAGATGTAAAAGAATAATGGGAAAGGGGTTTGGGATTTTCTAGCAAAAAAAACTTGAGCAGTAGAACAGGTACAGAAGAGGGGAAGATGGGAGTGTGTATCCAAAAAAGCCTGTGAGGGACTTTAAATTCTTAGTAACCTGTTTTCAGTGATGACAAAGCAACTTTAAAGGCCATTTTTATTATTTCTTGGATAGGGGTCTGAGGGCTCTTCTCAGCTGTTTTGATCTTTGGGTTAGCTGGAAAAGGACCTGGTGGGACCCCGTATGGGCACTGACAGGAGAAGAGAGGGGTAAATGTGTAGAGGGGTACCTAAGTACCTGCTACCCCAGCAAGGGGGCAATGGTCTGGGAACCGGTGGATGTTTGGGTATTTGATCTAGTAACGGGGTGGAGAAATCAGGTTGTTGAGGTGGGAGTGACAGCAGAGAGACTAGAGCAGAAGGCTGAGGGTGAGGATCTAGTGGAGAAGCATAGTTCAGGATGTGAGCAAAGGAGGTAAAAGGCTTCCACATAGGGGAATCGCTTTTCACACCTTTGAGCCCCTGCCGAAGTTAAAAAGGTTCTGCAGCATTTGAGGATCTAGAGACCCCTCTGGGGGCCATCAATTTATGCTATCTAATTGGTAATATGGCAAAATCTGTGTACTGAATTTGATGAGGAGTTTGGGTTCCATCAGGCAGCCCCTGTATGCTCACATCCCCTTGACTTACAGAAGAAGTCGGCTTTTCCCACACACAGCCATGGCTGTTTGTGGCTTTGATAATCCACCGGGCAATCATAGTAATCTAGGTTAGCCGACCTGCATCTGGCTCCTGTGTCCCTACATCCATAATGTTTGTTTCCATTACATATGATACGGAAGGGATTTAATGGAATTTTAGTGGGATACTCTTCTTCAGGGATATCCGAATAGGAAAGACCAATAGCCAGCTGACAAATGTCTGGGTGATGAGATGGCCACCAGGTCCCTAAGGGGGCTGTATGCAAGATTGATTAAACTTCTTGTCCAGTAGGATTTGTGATCAGCCATCGCTGCTCAACGGGCTGACGAGTGTTAGGACTACTGGTGGTCAAGGGGAGAGTCTATAGCCTTATCCACACGGCAAATTTGCAATTTGAAAAGGTTAACAGTCTTCTCCAGTTTCCAGCAAAAGTCTGGACAGGGCACAGGCTTGAGATGAGAGGCATAGATCCAGGAATGATTCCATCTTTCAATTAATCCCCAGGTTCCTGGCTAACCCCTGACTTACCTCGGCCACGAACGCCTGTCCATTATCAGACCCTATTAACTTAGGCAGGCCGTATCTTGGAAAAATATCTTCTATTATATTATTGACCAAATTTTGCGCTACTTCTTTTCTTCTTTTTGTGGGGAAGGCTTCAATCCATCCTGAAAATGTATCTACAAAGACTAGGAGATATTTAAGTCCATACCTTGCTGGCTTAATTTCATTAACGTCCACTTCCCAGAATTGCCCTGGTTTGGTTCCTCGTAGGTGCTTTCCTACAGGAAGCTTGGAAGGGTAAGCATTTACCAATTAATGGACCCGACAGGCTTTTGTTACCCATTCAGTTATTTCCTTCACTGAGAGTCAGTTAGTGGAAAACTCTGTTCTTGATCTTTCAGGAATGCCTGCAGTTTCTTTCAACCAAGGTGAGTGAGTTGATGTACATTTTCTACTAACATAGTTAGAGCCGTGACTCTTGGATTTTACTGAAAGATTTAGAAATTCCACTTGAGGGCCTTCAGGGTTAAAAGTTATTTTGTCCCAGAGCTTGGTGAGCAGATCTCTGCTCATCAATGGGGCTGGGCATTCTGGGACTACTAGGAAGGAGTGATGGATTTTTCCTTTCCCCAAGTCCATGGTCCTCTTAGTTTTCCAAGCCCGATATTTACTGACATTAGCCCCTTGAAATAGAGACCTTTTATTTGATAGAGGGCCCAATGTGGCCTTATGAGCTGAGTATATTGCCCCTGTATCCACTTCAAAGTTTACTGGGGTCCCCTCCACTTCAAAAGTTACCCTGAGCTCGGGGAGGGGATCTGAGCCCCGACTTTCTCAGTCATCCTCCAGAGTCAGAATGGCAGGCTGGCATGGCTGTCGCTTTCTATGTCAATTTTGGCATAGTTTCCTTTTTGTTTGGGTAGGCACATTGATCTGAGGCCAAGGGTGGCCTCTGTCGTTCGCCAACGTATACCTTCTTGTCTCCCTGTTTCTTAATTTCTGGCCTATTTGTTGTTGTGACCTGGACCTTAGTCAACGCCTTAGTCTGCCTTTTGTTTCTTTTATAGTCCCTTTGCTTCTTTCTCTTCCTCAGTTTCTCTCTTATAGTATACCTTCTCGGCTTCTCTGACTAAATCTCTCAAAGTCATATCTTGTAATCAATCTAGGCTTTGTAACTTTGTTTTAATATCCAGGGCAGTTTGCCCAATAAAGGCCATCATGACAGATTCCTTTTGATTCTCTGCCTTACGATAAAAAGGATTATATCTCCTATATGCCTCCATAATTCTCTCTAGAAACATAGAGGGAGATTCATCAGGCCCCTGAATAATCTCTCTTACCTTGGCCAAATTAGTTGGTCGCTAGCAGCTGCTCGGAGACCCACTATTAGAGCCCGGTGATAAGTGGACAGATGCCCCCTACCTTCAAAGGTGTTGGGGTCCCAGTTGGGTCAGTTCAAGGTAAAGCTGGCTTTGATTATGTTGGGAAGTTGTGTCGGATGCACACATGGTCCGAGGATATTTTTTTTAGCTTCCTTGAGGATTCCCTTTTGTTTCTCTGTCATGAAGAGAGTCCCTAGCAGTTGTTGGCTGTCATCCGAAGCAGGCTGGTGTGAAATCATCAATGACTCAACCAGACCTGAGAGCCGGGTGGTGTCCTCGGAAAAAGGGGCATTGTAATTTTTTAAGTTAATAGGTCTGAAGAGAAGAATGGCCAATACTGGTAGGCTTGAATTTTTTCCCCATGGCAATTGTGAATCATTGGTCCGTAGGGTCGGAGGGGAGGCATCCCGAGAGTTCCAGGGTTTTCAATCATTCGCCGCCAGCGAGTTCCTTTAGCAAGGCCAGCTTCCTCCA
Organism: Callospermophilus lateralis; assembly: GCF_048772815.1. Classification (NCBI taxonomy): domain Eukaryota; kingdom Metazoa; phylum Chordata; class Mammalia; order Rodentia; family Sciuridae; genus Callospermophilus; species Callospermophilus lateralis. The sequence continues at coordinate 5,360,489 of NC_135316.1, read as the reverse complement.
TCGGAGGAGGTGCTTTGTGTGCTGCAGGGGAATTATATGGAGGGTGCTGGGATGCTTTAGCTTCCTCCAATAGAGGAGGGCTGAGTCAGCAGCAGGGGAATTACTTAGAGGGTGTTGGGGGTTAGAGGATGAGGGCAGGGGATAAGGAGGGGGAGGAGAGTCCAGTAGAGTCAAATCTGGTGACTCAGGGAAAGCAGAGGGTGGTGGAGGAGGAGGAGCAGAGTGTTTATGAGTTCCTGGGGTAAGGAGTTAGAGCAGGGGCAGGGGCAAGGAAAAGCTTCACCCATGGAGGAGGAAATTTGCAGAGGTCCTGCCGAATTAAAATATATGGCATAGTTTAGGATGTGAGCGAAAGAGGAAAAAGGCCTCCACATAGGGGAATTTCCTTTCACCCTTTTGAGCACTTGTAAAAGTTAAAAAGGTCACACAGAATTTGAGGATCTAGAGACTCCTCTGGGGGTTTGATTTTTGTTGTCTAATTGGTAATATGGCCAATGCTCTGTGCTGAATTTGATGAGGAGTTTGCGTTCCACCAGGCAGCCCCTGTATGCTGAAATCCCCAGGACTTACAGAAGATTTTGGCTTTTCCCCCACACAGCCGTGGCTCTTTGAGGCTTTAATAGTCTGCCGGGCAAACATACTAATCTAGGCTAGTCAACCTTCATCTGGTTCGCATGTCCCTACATCCATTATATTTGTTTCAATTTTCTATGGTACGGAAAAGATTTAATGGAATTTTAGTGGGATCCTCTTCATCTGGGATATCCTAATAGGAAAGACCTATAGCCAGCTGACAAATGTCCTGGTGGAGAGATGGCCACAATGTCCCTAAAGGGGCTGTATGTGAGATAGACCATACTTCTTGTCTAGTAGGATTTGTGATCAGCCATTGCTACTGAACAGGCTGATGAGCGATAGGTCTACTCATGGCCAAGGGGAGAGTCTATAGCCTTATCCACATGGAGAATACACAATTTGAAAGGTTTAACAGTCTTTTCAAGTTTCCAGCAAGAGTCTGGACAGGGCACAGGCTTGAGATTAGAGGCATGGATCCAGGAAGTGATTCCGTCTACTTTTACCGCTGTAGGTGTTATAAGTAGCACCTGGTATTGTCCTTTCCACGGGGTTCCAGGGATGACACCTGATGTTATCTTATGTAGATGAAGTCTCTTACTTGATATCGATGTGGAGTCCCCTCGTCCCCAGGGTGTAAAGCAGTCACCAGCTATTTTCACAAGTATCAGTGAGTTCTTTCAAGAGATTTAAGTGTGTCAAGCAAGGGGGTGTGTAAGGGATGGTTAGGTCTTAGAGTTGGGGTTAGGTCCCTTACTGGAGGAGGGGCACCATAGAGAATTTCATAGGGGGTGAGTTTACACAAAGAAACAGAGAGGGTATTTCTTGCATGAAACAGTGCATAAGGCAAGAGCATAGTCTAATCTTTTACGTCGGTCTCTAAGCTTAATTTCGTTAAGGTCTCTTTAATGTTTCTATTTATTTTTTTCACCTGTCCTGAGCTCTGGGGTCTATAAGCACAATGTAACCTCCAATTAATCCCCCAGGATCCTGGCTAACGTCTGACTTACCTGGCCCATGAATGCCGTTCAATTATCAGACCCCATTACCTTAGGCATTCCGTGTCTTGGAAAAATATCTTAATATCTTTCAGGAACTTCTTGACCACCATGTGCGCCGTGTTTGTTTTTTTTTTTTTTTTTTTTTTTTTTTTGGGGCGGGGAAGGCTTCAATCCATCCTGAAAATGTATCTACAAAGACTAGGAGATATTTAAGTCCACATCTTGCTGGCTTAATTTCAGTAAAGTCCACTTCCCAGAATTGTCCTGGTCTGGTTCCTTGTAGGTGCTTTCCTGCAGGAATCTTGGAAGGGTAAGCTTTAACCAATTGACAGAACCGACAGGCTTTTGTTACCCGTTCAGTTATTTCATTTCGCTGTGAGTGAGTTAGTCGAAAACTCTGTCCTTGATCCTTCAGGAATGCTTGCAGTTTCTTTGAACCAAGGTGAGTGAGTTGATGTACATTTTTAACGTAATGTAGGGCTTTCTGAAATGTCAGGCTGGGCTCAGTGATGTTGAGGAGTTCAGTGTCAGTGTCCTTAGATGTTATCAAAAGCTTGCTGGTGCTCAAGGGTCCATTGGAATTGGGCATTCTCATTTAACAGCGGGTATAAAGGAGCAGCTAAGAACACAAACCCAGGTATCCATAACCTGCAAAACCCAGCAGTCCCAAGAGACTCTGTGTTGTCTCCTTTTAGATGGGGGTGGTATCTGCACAACGGTTGGTTTTCTGGGCTCAGTGAGCCATCATTTATTGCCCCTAAGAAAATACCCCAGGAAGATTACTTCCTGCTGGCAAATTTGGGTCTTTTTGGCCGAAGCTCTATACCCAAATTGAGCAAGGTCGGATAATAGTGCTTGGGTCGCAGACACATAGTTTTCCTTGGTGATGGCTGCCAGTAGCAGGACATCCACATATTAAAGCAGGGTGACTTCCGGGTGCGTAGTTCTGAAGTTGTTGAGATCTCTGTGGAGAACTTCATCAAAGAGAGTGTGGGAGTTTTTGAACCCATGTGGGAGTCTAGTCCAAGCTAGTTGACCAGACTTTCTGGTTTCTGGGTCTACCCACTCGAAAGCAAACAGCAACTGACTATCTTTATGCAGAGGCAAGCAAAAGAAAGCATCTTTTAAGTACAGAACATTATACCATTTTCACTCAGCAACAGCAAAGGATTTATTGGGGGTCCAGCAGGCTGAGGCTCAGAGCTCACTTGAATAAAGCATAGAGCCCTGAGAACAGCTTTAACAGAGCTTATATACTTTCCTTGGCGAGGGCAGGGAGGGAAATTTATTGATGGGTCACGGCGAGTGGGCGGTTTGCTTGCAACCGGGTGAGGGAGTACATTCTGCAGTTTGGCAGTTGGGGACAGCACATTCTGGGAACAAAATTAGCAAACTGTTCTCAAGATTTCAACAGTGTTTTGTTAAGCATACAGAAAAACAGGAAGTGACAAATACCTATTTTTTAACCTTTCACCAAAGCAAAATGGAAAGTGAGCATGGATTACTAAAAACAGCCATGTCCAGGTTGCCTAATGCTCTCAAATGTCAATCCTATTGGTGACTACACATTTCTTTCTTCCTAAGATTATATATTCAACCTCAATCATGTTGAAAATGTCTAACCCTATCACTCACATTATACTTTGCCTGATTTCCTAATGTCTCTATTGATATCTGCTTTGCTACATATTTTCCCGAGTTCATCATTGTGACTGACTCTTCATATGTGCTCATATTTACGTTCACTCTCTACCCGAAACCCTATTGCTAATGAAACTTTTGTCCAAATTCTATACACACTATTTTTTCTAAACCTACTGTCTATCTTCCTAATCCTACTGACTATTTCTTTCTGACTGGATCTTCTCTTGGACATTCAATCTTCCAAGGTACAAGGTCCTATGCCATTGCATATCGATTTATCTGAGACATCTGTGCCAAAAAAAATTCAAAGCTAAGTATCCCAATCCAGGGCCCAATGCCCTTCTGGGCTTCAAATCGTACCTAGATTTCTTGTTTCATACTTACATTTCACCTATATATTCTTGTGAATATCGCAGGTTTCCAATATCAATATTTATCCCACAGAATGATTTCTAACCCGAATACAATGTGTTATTAACAGTAACCATACACTCTTCCCTCGATCCAGCTTTACAGAAGAGCAGGGAAAGAGTTGGTCTTACAATACAGGAATGTATGGAGTCTTCCACCTGCTCAGAACCTCAAAGGTCCATGCAGAAATGATCCCTGGAGAAGATGTACGCAGCTATGAAGGACCTGAGAGAGCAAAAGTCATCTTCCATGTCAAACAACCTGATCAGGATGAAGGGTTGTGTCTGAATCAGCCTCTCTCCTCTTGATATAAAGAGATGGACCAAACCAACACTGTGGGGAGAGCTTCTCCTGTGTGCCTATGGTTGATATACCATTCTAACTTCTGAAAATGTCACAGGAAGTAGGGGAAGCCTCCATCTCAAAGGACCCTTGGAAGCAACTGTTAGGACAAAGTGGTTGCCAAGGCAGTGACCTCATTCCATTCCTGAAGGAATTGACCTACCTCACTTCTTTGGTGATGGAACTCTCTGAACTTGGGATCCAGGAAGCCAGACACACAGAGCCAGTCCCAGTCCCATTCCCAGTGGTCTCACTTGTTTGGATTTATCAAGGACAGATTCTGTCTTTCTTGGTACCTAGTGATTTGAGAATGACCAAATGCAAGTAGAGCTCTAAAGAGCGGCCTTTCCTGAGAAAGCAGGTAGTGGTCAGCACAGGCTCCTGACAGCTTCACAGAGTTGGAGAAGGAGACCAGATCTGAGACAGGAGAGGCCATTTCGGTGGTACATAGTATGGCCCACCAGTCAGAGGACACTCTGGATAGTCACAGACTTACGTGGGGAAGGAGGTGCCTTTTTGAGAATGGGTGTGAGTTTGTGGTTTTGTCTCATGTTCTGAGAATAGGTAGGAAAGGTGGTTTGTTCGGTTTGGGGTGGACTCTTTCTAGAAAGTCCTTTGACAAGGCGAGTGATTCTGTGTCTCTGTATCCCACTGTGTCCGTGGTTGTACACATTAGAAATTAGAATCAATCAATGGATGTGTCCTGTCTAGTAGAAAGCTTCCCAGCATTCACCCTGCCCATTTTAGGAATGAACTGCAGGTTTTCTTATCGATGGGCAACACTTACTCTTTTCCTAAGTTCCTGTTTTCTTCCTGAATTTTGGCCTCTCTCCAGAATAGGCTCATGATTTTGTGTCCAAGATATGTACCACCTCCGAGCTCTGTGAAATGGCCATGTACTGGATAGCTGAAGGGAATGGCGAGCATCTCAGAAAACTCAGATATCAGTGTGACCAGGAAAGTCTCAGTGGAGAAACCCTGCTTTGGGCCTTTTGCTAACCTATTGTTTTGTTGCCCTGAATGTCATGAATGTCTTTGCCTCAGGCCACCCCTTTGTGAAGCCTGAAGAAAACAGTTTTCAAATGGAAATGAATGGGCATCACCTGTGGCTCTTTGCTTTATTGCTTTGGAAAGGGATGTGTCTGAATCAGCCTCTTGGCTCTGTGTGAGGCTGTGGCTTAGATTATCAGCACCTGATTGATCTAAAGAAAGATCTATTGTGTTCATCCAAAACCAAAATGGCAAAAAGATCAGTCATTGTGGATGAAGTCTCTCGCCGTCCTCTGTTAGGTTCCGGACCTCCATCAAGTGATAGTAGGAATCCTTTGAGTCAAATGAGTTCTTCCAAGCCCTGCAGAGGTGCTTGGGTTTCCTCATGACTCCAAGTCACATAAGGAAACTATACCTGACTTACAGGGGCTTCAATCTGGAGAAGCAGAGCAGCATTAACGTCAGACCTATGTGATCAATCCTGGTTCAGAAGAAGGGTGTCTAGGCCTCCCTGAGTTTAGGCAAATGAGGGACAAGCGAACTTATTTGGACACTCTCATGGGCTGCGCCATTCATGGAAACCTCCAGCCAGAGGTTATGATGAGTGTCTATATGGAAGAAGATGAGGGCCTTTTGGGAGTTTTTTGGTTTTAATTGTGGTCATTTGTGTGGTGGTTGGAAGAGATGACTGGGTCCACCTGGGCTTGAACTCTGGTGTGATTCCGCTCAGAGACTGAGTTCTTTAACTGGCCTCAGATAAGTAATTGCTTTGGAAAAGGATGTGTCTTAATCAGCCTTTAGGCCCTGAGTGAGGCTGTGTCTTAGAATATAACCACCATATGTATCTAAAAAAAGAGCCCATGCATGCACCTAAAACCAAAATGGCCAAAAGAGCAGTCATTGTGGATGAAGTCTCTCACCTTCCTTTGTAAGGTTCTGAAAGTATAAAAGAAATTGAAATTGAAACGTAAAGAACCAGGTTTTGTAAAGTTTACAAGCTGCACTCAGAATCTGAAATTCCTGTGGCAGTTAAGACAATTCCCGGACCTGTCCATTAGATGTGTGTTGAAATCTTCCCTGACCACCTAGTTACTTAACAACCCCTTCCCAGAAACCGTGCAGCTCAGCACATATACATCTCAGGGCTTCAACCAATCAGTTTAAATGTATACCAATTCTCAGGGCTGATCAGTCACCCCTGCCCCACGTGTTCCCACCAATGACTGTGCTAATCATGTTTTAGAGTTGTTATTTGACTTTCCCATGGTTTATTATGATTTTCCCATGGTATATGATGATTTGCTAAAGGAGGCTATGATGTATGTAAAGTCCCTGCCCTCTCTAAAGAATGTATATTAACTCTGTTCAAGTTGTTCTCGGGGCTCTTTGTTCTATGCTCCTCTGAAGTGAGCTCTGAGCTCCAGCATGCTGGACCCCCAATAAACCCTTTGCTGTTGCATGTGAAAGTCTCTTGGTGGTCTTTTCCGCTGACATTCGCCCCATCTTTTCATCTGGAGGCCCCAGGTGAGATATCTGGCAGCGACGGATGAAAGACCCCAACGGACACCTCTCGGGGTAAGTAAGGTGCCTCTTTCTGGTTTCGGGTTTAAGGTTAGTGCTTGGCTAAGTGGCTGTCGGTGAAGTGCGTTAGCTCTCTCTGATGGTGGCTGACAGATGTGTAACAGAGCCACTGGCCATGTCCCTGGGGGACACTCCAGAGGACTTGGGAAATCGAGGAATGGTAGTTTCCTCAACTAGGTTATATTTTGCTTCAGGATTCGGTTTGACAGCCCATCAGGTTTTGCCGGCTACTCAGTTTTGTTCATTGTCATTAACTCATGTTGAGTTTACTGTCTGTCTTTATACTTTAACCCATCAGGTTTTGCCAGTTACTCAGTTCTAATCTTTGTCTTGGACTCATGTTAAACGTTTACTGTTTGTCTTTGTCTTTATCACGTTTGTGTATTTACTGTCCCTGTTTGAGTAACTCCCATTATGGGACAAAGTACTTCCATGCCTCTGTACCTTACCCTTGATCAGTGGACTTATGTCCGCTCAAGGGCCCAGAATCTTTCTTTTTTTCAGTAAAACGCTATACCTGGCAGACTCTCTGTGCTTCAGAATGGCCCATCCTCATAGTCGGATGGCCCCAGAAAGATCCTTCCACTTCCCTCTAATCCGAAAAGTCAGAGATACTGTCTTTCAGCCGGGGCCACGTGTCCACCCAGATCAACAGCCATGTAACCCTTCCCCCACGATCCTATTATTCAAAACTTCCACTCTTCTCCTCTTCCCTCCATTCTCCCTGAGTCACAAGACTGGACACTCCTCCCCCTCCATATCCTCTACCCTTGCTCCCCAACCCCCAACACGTTCCTGATGATCCTCCGACCGCTGACTCAGCCTCTCCACCAGTAGAGGCAATTGGGCGAGACCCAAGCCCTCCAGGGGACTTCCCTGCAGCAGCAGCAGGCCATCCTACCCTGGAGAAAGCTGAGCCACCTAAAGGAAACCTCCGGCAACAGATAATAGAAAACTCGGAAGTTCCTGTGATGCTCCATCACCATCCTTACGGGCCCATGAAATGACCCAACTGGGAACCCAACACTTTGAAGGTAGGTAGCATCTGTCCACTTATTGCTGGGCTCTAATAGCAGGTCTCCGAGCGGCCGCCAGAGGGCCGACTAATTTTGCCAAGGTAAGAGAGATTATCCAAAGGCCTAATGAGTCTCCCTCTATGTTTCTGGAGAGAATTATGGAAGCATATAGGAAATATACTCATTTTGATCCTCAGGCAGAGGACCAAAAGGCATCTGTTGCAATGGCCTATATTGAGCAGGCTGCCCCAGATATTAAGAGAAAGTTACAACGTCTAGATGGTTTACAAGATATGACTTTAAGAGATTTAGTCAGAGAAGTTGAGAAAGTATATTATAAAAGAGAAACTGAGGAGGAGAGGGAACAGAGGAGAGAGAAGGAAAGGGAACAAAAGGAGGATGAACGGAGCAAAAGGCAGACTAAAGCATTGGCTAAGGTTTTGTTCACAGCAGCAAATACGCCAGAAGTTAAAAAGCAGGGAGACAGAAAGGGATACCTGGTGCCATGCCAAAGGCTGCCCCTGGAATCAGATCAATATGCCTACTGTAAAGAAAAAGGACACTGGGCCAAAGAGTGCCCCAAAAAGAAGCAGCCACGCCAGCCCGCCATGCTGACTCTAGAAGAGGACTAGGAAAGTCGGGGCTCTGATCACCTCCCCTAGCTCAGGGTAACATTTGAAGTGGAGGGGACTCCAGTGAACTTTGAATTGCATACAGGAGCAGTATTCTCAGCCCTTAAGACCCCACTGGGCCCCCTATCAAATGAATGGTCCCTAGTTCAAGGGGCTAATGGCAGTAGATATTGGGCTTCGACAACTAAGAGGATTATGGACCTAGGAAAAGGAAAAGTCCACCACTCTTTCCTAGTAGTCCCAGAATGCTAAGCCCCATTTATGGGCAAGGATATGCTTACCAAACTCCGGGATAGAATAACCTTTAACTCTGATCGTCCCCAAGTGGAGTTTCTAAAGCCTTCAGTAAAAACTCCCATAGTCACGGCTTTGACAATGTCCTTAGAAGATGAACATCAACTCTTCTCGCAACCTAGGACTGATCAAATAGGCAAACTACCACAAAAATGGATAAAAGATTATCCTAATGCCTGGGCAGAAACTGCTGGGTTAGGTCTAGCCATAAAACAACCTCAAATAGTAGTAGAATTAAAAGGCTCTGTCTCTCCAATCAGTGTTAAACAATATCCTCTAAGCAAAGAAGCTAAGGATGGGATAAGTCCCCATATTCAGAAATACCTGGCTCTTGGGGTCCTAAGGCTCTGTCAATCAGCCTGTAATACAACCCTGCTACCAGTAGGAAAGCCAGAAACTGGGGACTACCATCCTTTTCAAGATCTAAGAGAGATCAACAACAGAGTGCAGGACATTCACCGCACAGTACACAATCCATATAATTTGCTTAGCACTCTGAATCCAGAGCGGGAATGGTACACTGTGCTGGACTTAAAAGATGCTTACTTCTGCTTGCCCCTATATAAGGACAGTCAGTTGCTGTTTGCTTTCGAGTGGGTAGACCCAGAAACTGGAACATCTGGCCAAGTAACCTCGACTAGACTCCCACAGGGGTTCAAAAACTCCCCCACTCTCTTTGAAGAAGCCCTCCACAGGGACCTCAACGACTTCAGAACTGCACACCCCGAAGTCACCCTACTCCAATATGTGGATGGTCTGCTACTGTCAGCTGACACCAAGGAGAACTATGAGTCTGGGACCCAAGCACTATTATCTGAGCTTGCTCGGCTTGGATATAGGGCTTCGGCCATAAGGCCCAAATTTGTCAGCAAGAAGTAATCGTCCTGGGTTATTCTCTTAGGGGTGGCAAACGATGGCTCACTGAGCCCAGAAAACAAACCGTTGTGCAGATACTGCCCCCATCTAATAAGAGACAACTCAGAGAGTTTCTATGGACTGCCGGCTTTTGCAGGTTATGGATTCCTGGGTTTGCATGTCTGGCTGCCCCTTTATACCCGCTGATAAAGGGGGATGGTCACTTCCAATGGACCCCTGAGCTCCAACAATCTTTTGATGATGTCAAAAAAAGGTGCTGCTATCTGTTCTGGGCTTAACACTCCCAGATGTAGAAAAACCCTTCACTCTCTGCATCGAGGAAAAGAAAAGAAATAAACGGGGAGTGCTTACTCAGAAGTTTGGACCTTGGAAAAGGCCGGAAGCATTCTTAAAAAAAAAAACTGGACCCAGTGGCTAGCGGCCCCATTGCTTAAGAGCTATAGCAGCGGCAGCCCTTCTAATAAAAGATGCTCATTAATGAACTTGACACAGAAGTTAACCATTATAGCCCCCCATGCCCTGGAGAGCATCATCTGTCAGCCTCCAGCGAGGTGGCTATCAAACGCCAGAATAAACCACTACCTGAGCCTCTTGCTTGACAAAGACAGAATAACTCTGGGACCCCCTGCTCCACTCCACCCTGCTACACTGCTGCCAGAAGAATCATCAAGACCCGTCGCTCATGAGTGTCAACACCTACTGGCAGAGGAAACCAGTATACGATGAGACTTGGAGGAGCAGCCACTGCCTCGCCCTGAAGTCTTATGGTTTACGGAGGGCACCAGCTTCCTCCAACACAGTAAGCGGTGGGCTGGAGCAGCAGTAGTTAGCGAAACTAATGTCATCTGGTCCTCTGGTCTCCCAGAAGAGTCATCAGCCGAAAAAGCAGAACTGATTCCTCTTACGAAAGCATTGGAACTAGCAACAGGCAAAAGGGCCACCATATACACTGATAGCCGCTATGCATTTGCCACTGCAAATGTGCACGGGGCTATTTACCAGCAAAGGTGACTATTAACCTTCACTGGGAAAGAAATAAAGAACAAAGATGAGATCCACCACCTTCTCTCAGCAGTGCAGGGCCCTAAAGACCTAGCTATAGTGCACTGTCCAGGGCACCAGAAGGGAAATGACACCATGGCATTTGGAAAAAGAAGGGCGGATGAGGAAGCTAAATTGGCAGCCCTAAACGGAGTGACTCTGTTAACTTTTTCCACACTGGGGGGAACAAAAAGTAGTAAAAAAGATCCTAAAAGACATTTTTCCAAGGTTTGGCCAGCCTAAGGTAATAGGGTCCGATAACGGACCAGCATTTGTAGCCCAGGTAAGTCAGGGATTCACCAGGACCCTGGGGATTCATTGGAAGTTACATTGTGCTTATAGACCCCAGAGCTCAGGACAGGCAGAAAGGATGAATAGAACCATCAAAGAGAAATTAACGAAATTAAGCTTGGAGACCGGCATAAAAAATTGGACTATGCTCCTACCTTATGCTCTGTTTCGTGCAAGAAATACCCCCTCTGACTCTTTGTGTAACCTCACTTCTTATATAATTCTCTATGGTGCCCTTCCTCCAGAAAGGGACCTAACCCCAACTCTGAGACTTAATGATTCCTTTCTCACCCCCTTGCTTGACAGACTTAAATCCCTTGAACAAACCCAGCACCCAGCGATACCTGTGGAAACAGTTGGCCACTGCTAATCACTCATGAGACGAGGAAACCCCACATCGATATCAAGTGGGAGTCTTCGTCTACGTGAGATGGCATCAGGTGTCATCCCTGAAACGCCGCTGGAAAGGACCATACCATGTGCTGCTTATAACACCTACAGTGGTGAAAGTGGATGGAATCACTTCCTGGAACCATGCCTCCCATCTCAAGCCTACGCCCTGCCAAGACTCTGGCTGGAAACTGGAACAGACTGGTAACCCTCTCAAGTTGCGTGTCCGTCATGTGGGTAGGGCTATGGATTCTTCCCCTGACCACCAGAAGTCCTAATCCCCATCTGCCTGTTCAGAAACAATGGCAAGATATAAATCCTACTGAACAAGTAGTGTGGTCTATTTCACATACAGCCCCCTTATGGACTTGGTGGCCATCTCTCTACCTGGACATTTGTCAGCTTGCCGTAGGCCTCTCTGACTGGGATCTACCTGACATAGAGAACCCCACACAGATACCACTCTTACCCAAACCAGGGCAACATAGACCACCTTACCCCATGAATTATGGATGTCATTTCCCCCAGCTCAGGTGTAACCTAGCCAGTCTTGATTTTTATGTGTGCCCAGCTGATTTCTGAAGTCGCAAACAGGCCCAAACCTGTGGAGGACCCAGTGACTAGATCTACCAGATCCCCTCTACCACTTCATACTTTCCAGTTTCCGTTTTTGCCTACTTTTCCAGTCCACAGTACAGTTGACTCCTCCCCCTGGGAACTAATTAAAGAAACTTTTATGGTACTGAACTCCACACACTCAGAACTCCTTGCATTTCAGCCCAGGTATTGGACAGCTCTCTAAAATATTGTGTAATGGTGCAGATACTCCCCAGGGTGCTCTATCATGATGCAGAATCATTTGAAGGTCTACTAGGGGGACAAACAACCTGATTTCGCCAGGAGCCAGTGTCCCTTACTTTAGAAATCTATTGGGGATAGGAGCTGCTGCAGGAGTGGATACAGGAACAGCTGCTATGATCTGGGTCACAACAAATGGCCCAATTAGAAACAGCAATAGATCAAGACTTGAAGACGTTAGAGACCTGCATCACAGTTTTTCAGGAATCCTTAACCTCTCTCTCTGAAGTTTTTTTACAGTACAGGTGAGGATTAGACCTCCTCTTCTTGAGAGAGGGGAGCCTCTGTGCTGCACTGAGAGAAGAATGTTGTTTTTATGCTGACCATAGTGGAGTTGTAAAAGAATCCATGAGTAAATTGAGAAAATGCTTTGAAGAGCACCAGAGAGAAAGGGAGATTCAACAAGGGTGGTTTGAGTCATGGTTTACCCAGTCCCCCTGGTTAACTACACTCCTATCAGCCTTAGCAGGACCCCTGATCATCCTTATGGTGTTCCTAACTGTGGGAACTTGTTTGCTTAACTGCATAGTTACCTTTCCCCAGGCTCAGATTGGGCTGTGAAACTCATGGTAATCAGACAGAAATACGCTACACTGGAAGATATAGAATGTGAGACCCTGCAATAATTAGGATTCATTATTTTTAAGATTAAAAGTAGTCAGAAAAAGCAGTGGGAAATAAAAGATTAAAAGAAATTGAAATTGAAAGGTAAAGAACCAGGTTTTGTAAAGTTTCCAAGCTACACTCAGAACCTGAAATTCCTGTGGCAGTTTAGACAATTCCCGGAACTGCCCATTAGATGTGTGTTGAAATCTTCCCTGACCACCTAGTTACTTAACAACCCCTTCCCAGAAACCGTGCAGCTCAGCACATATACATCTCAGGGCTTCAACCAATCAGTTTAAATGTATACCAATTCTCAGGGCTGATCCATCACCCCTGCCCGACGTGTGCCCACCAATGACTGTGCTCATCATGTTTTAGAGTTGTAATTTGACTTTCCCATGGTATATTATGATTTGCTAAAGAAGGCTATGATGTATGTAAAGTCCCTGCCCTCTTTAAAGAATGTATATAAACTGTGCTCAAGTTGTTCTCGGGGCTCTTTGTTCTTTGCTCCTCTGAAGTGAGCTCTGAGCCCCAGCATGCTGGACCCCCAAAAAACCTTTTGCTGTGGCATGAGACAGTCTCTTGGTGGTCTTTTCCTCAGTCATTTGACTGACCTTTTCACCTATCAAGGACCTGAGAGAGCAACAGTCAACTCCATGTCAACTTCCATATCAAACAACCTGGTCAGAATGAAGAGATGTGTGTGAATCAGCCTCTCTCTTCTTAATGTAGATTAAATGCACCAAACCAGGCCTGTGTGGAGAGCATTTCCCGGGTGACTATGGTTGATATACCATTCCAACTTGTGAAAGTGTCACAGGAAGTAGGAGCAGCCTCCATCTCATGGGACCCTTGGAAGCAACTGTTAGGACAAAGTGATTGCCAAGGTAGTGACCTCATTCTGTTCCTGAAGGAAGTGACCTACCACACTTTCTTGGTGATGGAACTCTCTGAACTTGGGATCCGGGAAGCCAGGCACCCAGAGAAAGTCCCAGTCCCAGTCCCTGTGGTACCAATTGTTTGGATTTACCAAGGACAGAGTCAGTCTTTCTTGGTACATACTTATGTGATGATGGCCAAATGCCAGCAGAGCTCTGAAGAGGGGCCTTTTCTGGGAAAGCAGGTAGTGGCTCAACCATGACTCCTGACAACTTCAAAGAGTTGGCAAAGAAGACCAGATCTGAGACAGGACAGGCAATTTCGGGGCAACATAGTATGGCCCACCAATCAGAGGACACTCAGGATAGTCACAGACATACTTGGGGGAAGAAGGTGTCGTTGTGGTTGTCCGTGTGAGTTTGTGGTTTTGTCTCATGTTCTGAGAATAGGTAGGAAAGGTGGTTTGTTTGTTTGGACTGGAATGTTTCTAGGAAGTCATTTGATAACACGAGTGTTTCTATGTCTGTGTACCCCACTGTATCCGTGGTTGCAGACATTTGAAAAGCGAATGCATCAATGGTTGTGTCCTGTCTAGTAGAAAGCTACCCAGCATTCATCCTGCCCAATTTAAGAATAGAGAGCAGCTAGCCTTATGGATGGGCAACACCTACTATCTTCCTAAGTTCCTATTTTCTTCCTGAATACTGGCAACTCTCCAGGATAGCCTCATGGTTTTGTTTCCACGATATGTACCACCTCCAAACTCTGTGACATGGCCATGTACTGGATAGCTGAAGGGAATGGGAACATCTCAGAACACTCAGATATCAGTGTGACCAATAAATTCTCAGTGGAGAAACACTGCTTTGGGCCTTTTGCTTACCTATTGTTCTGTTGTCCTGAATGTCAGGAAAGTCTTTACCTCAGGCCACCCCTTTATGCAGCCTGAAGAAAACAGTTTTCAAATGGAAATGAATGGGCATCACCTCTGGCTCTTTGCTTAATTGCTTTGGAAAGGCATGTGGTTGAATCAGCCTCTTGGCCCTGTGTGAGGCAGTGGCTTAGATTCTCAGCACCTGATGGATCTAAAGAAAGTTTACAAGTCTTCATCCAAACCAAAATGGCCAAAAGAGCAGTCATTGTGGATGAAGGTTCTCGCCTTCCTCTGTTAGCTTCCTGACCTCCATCAAGTGATGGAGTCAAATCAGTTTTGACTTTGGGTCAAATCAGTACTTCAAACCCTGCAGAGGCTAGCCGATATTTGCTTAGGTTTTCTCATGACACCAATTCACATGAGAATCTATACCAGACAGTCAGTAGGCCCCATTTTGGAGAAGCAGAGCAGTTATATAGCAGGTCTATTTGATCACTCTTGGTTCACAGGAAGGGTGTCCAGGCCCCTCTTACATTAGGCAAATGAGGGGCAAGGTTGCTTTTTTGGACAGTGTCTTAGGCTGCACCCCTCATGGAAAACTCCAGTCAGAGGTTATTATGAGTGTCTATATGGAAGAAGATGAGGGCCATGTGGGACTGTTTTGGTTTTAATTGTGGTTATTTGTGTGGTGGTTGGAAGAGATGCCTGGGTCCACCTGGGCTTGAACTCTGGTGTGATTCCCCTTAGAGACTGAGTTATGGAACTGACCTCAGAGAAGTATTGCTATGAATTTTGTTGGGATTTTTGGAGGCCATGCATGAGAGTCACCCTTGGAACATGAGATCTAAGCCCAGGGTGGCTTTCCACAGAGCACTGGAAATTTCAGCAAGGATATCACATGATTTTATTCTTATAGACTTGACAGCCATAGTTGAGAGTCAAAACACACATGGACCTAACTTTGTAGACCTCATGGGCCTGGTTTCATGTGTCATTTTGGCCATTCGTGGGGAAGCCTTGCCTCTGAGAGTTCTCCAGAGCATTTTTTTAAATGTGCTTCCTAAAAATTTAATGGTTCCTGAATGAAGTGAAATCCACAGTTTCTCCAACTTCATCCTTGAAAAATGGCTTGATAAATACCATGACATTTTTGAAATTCCCATGACCAGGTGTCACTGGAGAATCTTTGGATGTCCTGTTGGTGATCATGAGTATACCAGAGAGGGCCTTGATTGACTGGGTTTCATGAAAATGGTGTAGAACAGAGATTCCAGTATGTTGGAGCCTGCTGAGTAGTGGGCCCAGAGCTGTGGTATGCAGGTGTGTGATAAAATATCTGTGGTCGGGCCATGTGGATCTGCCATTGATTTCCAAATGGCTTGTGGCTGACATGGTGCAGACAGGAATCACTTATATGTCTGAAACCTCTCCATAAAAGGCATCTTGTTATATGGAGATGTTTCAGGGCAATGTTCAGAATCAAGTTGCTATGGTCAAGGGGGCAAGCTATATGGGATAGAAGCCTTGTTGGTGCATTCTCCTGCAGAACTTGACCCATCACACGTGACAGGACTCCTCCAGCACTGTGTCCCAGATTAACTCTTTGTATTTCGTGATGCAAATACCAAACTCCCAGTGCAGCAGCAAGAAACACCATGAAAAGTGGAGGATGATCTAATGGCTTCACAGTCCACATGCGGAGACAATTAGCTTTCAGTGGCCATAGTTTACCTACAAAGATAGAAGTCAGCACTGCTGCCTCATGTTCTTTGGAAAATAAAAAACAATGTCCTCCAGGTCACATAGATGCAGACCCAGCTTTGATGATCTCATTAGAATGGAAGCTAAAGCTCCTGACAACAACATATATGTCATGTGCCCATCCTCACAGGCAGTTTCTCAAGAAGTCTTTAGGCCAGCAGAGCTCCATGTTTGTGGAGTGTTTACCTTTTAGACCAGAACGCAAGAAATCACCTCTGACTCCTATTAAAATCAAATTAAAACAAGCTTATTATTTCCACCACCCCAGTGCCTCTCTCTCCCAAAACAGCGGAAACAAGAGAGCAACCCCACCTTTCTTACAGCCCAGCTTTATAGCCCAGAAAGTTACACAAAAGGGGGGTTACAAATAACAGAACTCTGACAAGCATCACACTAATGGTAGTTTACATATTTTTTTTTGCTGGCCCCAACATCAGAATTTATGAGGACCATTTGAGCCGCAGAGAGTGTCGTCTGACCAGGGAAGGTAAATATTTATGAGGTGTCAAAAAAGTTTCAGAGAGGGCTTTTATCTGGTCAGAGAGCCAGAAATGGGTGAGTTCAAGGCATGGGCAGGCATTCCAATCAGGTTCAGAATTTTCTGTAATTTATAGTTAAGCAAAATTATCTTTTCATGGCTTTGTGGCAAGATGGCTCCAAACTTTAGTTAAAGATCAGGTTGGGTCTATCATTCCCCCATTTTCTAATGTGTCTCTTTCAAATCTTTCATAGGGTAGGGGAAGAGCACTGAGGGAATTTTAATCCCTCAGGTAACAGTCTCCCTATTTTTTGAAATCACCCAAAACCAGTCTCCCTGATTTTACCTGACTTAATTAATTACTTATATTGATAGTCTATTTATTTTTGGCTCCACTGTTGTAAGAAGAGAGGCGTCACTCATTTTGGCTTCTTCTGAGCTGAGAGAGGGTGACGTGAGAGGGAACAGCATGATGGACATGAGTTGCCTTTTAGAAGTCATTTCGGTTTGAAGTCTGGTTGGGGAAGAACAGGTTGTAAAGTCATCTGGGGATGGGTTCTTCTATGTGAGAAACAAAAACCATGAGTGCTGAATAAATGTTGCAGCAGCTGGAACATGTCACTGTATAGAAGTTCCCTCACCCGTCTTTAATATCCCCAGTTATCAGGAGTGTCAACTTAATATTTAACTTTTAGTGTTACAGTTGTCCCTTCTCATAAGATACAGTTTAATAATTTAATGTCATCTGATCTTGCAAAATCATTTTACTAGTATGACCTCTGTGTCTAATAGAGAAACCTTTAATTCTGTTACTCAGTGCTGGATAAACGTACTAGCCAACACCAATCCTACCTGTGTAGGTTAGAAATATCTGAGGGCTTGAAATAAAAACTTCTGCCTCTGGCAGCTCCTCCTGATACACTCTTTTTATAGTTATCAGGCATTCCTGTCTGAGAATCCTTCTTTGTAGCCTCCAGTCTTACTTATTTTGGGAGGCTAATATAAAGTGTATACATTAAAATATTATTATTATTATTATTATTATTATTATTATTATTATTATTCAAAATGCCCAGGAATGGCTGTATTTTGCTTTCAACTGTCTTTGCTAAGTGTTTAAGATGAAGCAGTCAAACTGACTTTTGTTTCTATCTATTGTTAACAGTCAGGTGAGCTTTTATGGTTGTCATTCCTGGGGAAACTTGAGAGCAGCTTCTCAGTTCTGCTAGTGCCATTTGCGCTACGTGAGTCCAGGTCTTGCTTGACCATGTGGCTTCCCTCGGAAGCATCAGGGATGTCTCCCTTCTCTGATGGCTCTCTTTTTCTTAGCAAATGCACTGATTGGCTTTCTGTTCTCTGGTGGTCTCATTAATCTTCCTGATGGGGAGGTTATGTGGCCCAGATTTGAAAAGCTCTTTAGAGAAGTCCCCTGTTCCCTGAATTCAGACTGACTCAGAGAGCAAGAGACAAATATTAGTTTTCTTGGCTCTTTTCATTTAAATTTAATTTTAAATCCTAATTTTAAATATCCAGCAAATAAATTTTAACTACCTAATATTAAGATTACTGGGCTTTAATGTCTATAACTTTATAATTATTTATCTTTTTATTAATTGAGGTCTGTATTATTTTGTCTGTTTTGTAGGTGATGACTTATTATCTTAAATTAACCCATGTTGTGTTCTTAAAGCAACACTTCTCTAAAACACTAACAGGGAATCTTTAGATCACTTATAAGAAAATTACAAAATAAAATTTTTTAACAAGAGTAAATATACTTAGTTTGCATAATAGCTACCATGAAATTTTTGCTTAGTTATAAATTATATCCCCTGTTTGAGATCCTAGTAATTTTTACAGAAAAAAAACAACTTTTGAACATAACTTTAAATGAAACATAGTCTGACCTATTGTTTTCGTAGTCATTCTCACATGTAGTAAGATGGGACACAGAGCCTTATCTCAGGTAAGGAAGGTCTATTTATAAATCTTAAGGGTTTTAGTTCTAAAGCTGATCTTTTTTTTAATATCATTTTACAATGTTTACATAAATTGTTTGAGGTCACATGAACATTAGCTAACACCATATGATATAACATTTAATACATGAATTAAAGAAAGGCTGAAAGTTTTTAACCTTTACATAGATTAGGCTCTCATTACCTTAAAAATACATTTAAATTGATCCCAATGTAAAAAGTAACATAAAACTTTACATATCTTTTTGATAACAGATAAATAAATTCTCAACATATATTTTTACCATACAACTTCAGAATGCCAGCATGATATAATGCTCTTTTAAGATTCTACCTTACAGACTTGTATATGGAAGATATGAGCACATTAATAGCATCATAATTACATTGATGTTTCTACATTAACCAAGTTTAGCTTTTAAAGTAATGGCAGTACAGTTCTCTAAAATAACAGTTTTTATTTAAGCAGTTGTTTAATTTTTATGGTTGCTAGGTCTAGAAAAAATAAAACTTAATAAACACAATGTTATGGGTAAACTTATGTTTTAACAAATTTTTGTCTCATTAACACATGTCTGATTTTTACAATCTTATACAGACTTTAGTAAAAACTTTTACAGACCTTAGTAAATCAATCAGATATCTAACAAAAGTACTCATGAATGAGTAATCCCATATCAAATTTACTTTGCTTATTTATCAAAATGTTAGAGAAATGTATTGAACATTTTAAACCATTTTTTTTGTTGAAGGAAAAGTCCTAGAACCAAGTCATATTAGATATTTTGTAGACATTAATATTTTATTAGATATTTGAACACCTAGAAAAACTTGTAAGCTTAAATTTAAAGACTTTTATTTTTATCTGTTTATCCAATTTAAATTGAACCATTTAAATCACGTGAATTAAAGATCATTGGATCCACCTTTTAAAATTTGTTTTTATGAGCTTTTTTTATGAGCGTTCTTTGTATATGTTAATTTTTGTATCATATAATTGATATACGGATATATGTATATGTAGACATACAACACATAACAGAAGTGTGCACACATAAAAATAGTAAAGGTCTTATAGCTTTTAGCAGATGAAATCTGCATTGCAATGTTTCAAAAACTCCACAGTTGGTCAAAGATAGAACTGATAAGAAAATCATTAACTTAGGTCTGTAGGATCAAAATCATGAGCTAAAAAAAGAAAATAAAGTATCTAAGGAAAAAAAATAAGAGTCCTAAAAAACTGACTGGCCAGTAATTAGTAAAAACCATACAATTTGCCTTTTTTCTCCCCCTTACGCCTCATATCAGTCTCCTACAGAGCTTGCAGGCTTCTTTTATTTGCATTTCAAATAACTCCTGGCTGAGGTCTGGAAGGAGAAGTAAAAAACTGCTATTCAGAGCAGACACATCAGGCCTAAGGCATTTTAACCATAATTTTCAGGTTAGGATGTTGAAAATTATGATACAAGTTAAAGATACAATTCACAAAATTTTATATCTTTACATCTTGTTTCGTTAACAGATACCGTAAAATTATTTACTATCCTTGTCTAAATTAATGCACTGGTACACACAGTGATATTTTCCCAGGCTACCCAATTCAAAATTGGTGAAATAAAAGACTGAATGATTGGGAAGATACTTGCCAACTTGGAAGTAGAGTTCTTTAATTTTCCATTTTAAGTATTTAATTTCTCTGGCATGAATTATCTGAAATCATTAACTAAACAATTACCTACACCTGACTTTTAACTGCAAGATTGTGAAATGCTTCAAAAACCCATTCAGATACCAGATTGTTACAATAAAACATCATCATTTAGACACACATTCAGCTAAGACTATTCCCAAGAAACCATTTATAATATCAACACATTATTGCACATGTCTTAAAGGGCCAGAAACAAAGACACAAGACAGACAGAAAGGAGCTCCAGACTATGGCTGACAGACAGAAGCCTTTAAAATAGAGCAGATAAGAGAAAAATATTCTACACCAGTGGCACCATAGATATCCCCACAAGGATACCAGATGTTTTTACAGAGGGGCAACCTGAAATGTAAAATCAAGGGTCTCCATGGTGACTTTACTGAATTTAGTATCCCCATTTTCTTTTTCTCTTTTTTAAGAAGACAGACGTTGCATAATCTTTACAGTGCAGGGAAGGAAGGAGGGAATTCCCTGAAGCAACAGGGCTTTGGCAGCTGCTGGGAGTCCCTCAGTCCCTCCTTTTACTTACAGGATTAGCTCCTCTGCTTCGGTCCCACCCCAAGCATGCTTTGTCTCCTAACATATCAGTAGTCAGCTCTCAAAAAGTTCCGGGCCGTGGGGGCGTGGTTTATCAAAATTTGTAACTTAAACTTCAGTTTCTGACCTTGAAGCCAATTAATGCCAATTTAATAAAGAGGACAGGGTTTTTGAGAAAAAGAAAAAGAAAGTTTATTGCTTTGCTAACAAATGAGAAACACAGGGGACTCTGCCCAAAGGTTGTGACTCTCTTGATCTGGAGGTACAAGTGGTTTTAAAGGAGTTTCACTTGTTAACCTGGGAGATACTCAGTTTTTAGTTCCCCAGCAGACATTGCCCTGTGCAGTGGGTGTGCTACAGGCAGCCAGCTAGGGGCTTCTCTTATCCTGCTTAACAAAGGGGGGTAATGTTCATCACAGTTTCTTTAAACACAGTCCAAAAAGGTGTCAGGCTTACTTGCTTTATTACCCATTTTAATGTCCAATATCCTTAAGTTTTTACCACAGAAATCACACAGCAAAATGCACATAAACAAACAAACAAAAAACATATAGAACACAGAACAAAACAGAAAAAATACAGAAACCCGGGACCAAAACAGAAAATCAGAGGAGCAATGCAACGTCTTGCAAAAGCTTCAGGGTAGGACCGCATGCGTGCATATCCGCACCTCTCTACCCATCCAGAGGAATTCCCTACATAACAGAACAGAGGACAGAATGATTCTCGTTACTGTCCCAGACAGGAGTATATGTGTGCCTCCCCAGGCCTCCTCTCTGTCATCAGAAGAGATCTCCCTTAACCAGACATCAGATGTTATAAAGGCGCCACTTACCTATGGAGGCCTCCTCCACCAGGTGCTTGCTAAGAGTTATAGTCCAGTGGTTTATTGCAGTGCTCCCTGGACCAAAGTCTCACTCCAAGGTGTTGAAACATCTCAAGTTGCGCATCCCTTAGAGTGGCTCTGTAGCCGGGAGCCCTGGAGGGAAGGCCAGTTTCAGAATTTCCAGCAGTCTGGTCTTGTGATCCGTTGGGGCAGGGTCATCTTGCTGGGGAACTGCAAAATATTAGACCAGGACGGAAGAAAAGACCACTGACTCCAATTAAAATCAAATTAAGGCAAGTTTATTATTTCAACCAGCCGGCCAGCCTCTCCCTCACAAAACGGCAAGAACAAGACAGCAACCCCACTTTTCCTGCAGCCCAGCTATATAGCCCTGAAAGTTACACAAAAGGGGGATTACAGATAACAGAATTTGACAAGCATCACACTAAATGTAGTTTACTTTTTATTTTTGCTGGCCCCGACATCAGAAATTATGATGACCATTAGACCTCAGAGAGGGTCGTTGTCTGGCCAGGGAAGGCCAAAAATTATGATGTGTCACTAAAGTTTCAGAGAGGGCTGCTATCTGGTCAGAGAGATAGGAATGGGTCAGTTCAAGGCACGGGCAGACATTCCAAACAGGTTCAGAAACTGCAGTAATTTATAGTAAAACCAAAATTAGCTTTTCATGGCCTTGTGGCAAGATGTCTCCCAATTTTAATAAAAGATCAGGTTGGGTCTATCAATCCTCTCCCTTACTTTTGGAAACTCCTCTACCACCTCCAAGGTTGTAAACTCCTGAGGATTTTCAATTACAGATATGTATTCACAGACTTTCTAACTCTTCTCCTATAATTGTGTCTTACTTGGGGGGAAGGTAATGTCAAGTCATCGTTCTGGATGAGAGTGGGAAGATTTTTGTATAGCACATATTTGCATACACATTGGATTCCTTATCAAATTTTCCATTCGAAACACTGAAACCCTGACACTATCCCATGCCCTACTAGACTCTGACTACTAATTCTAATATGATGGAGAAACATAACCCAAACACAATAGAAATACAAGCAGTTCAGAGGAGGCATGGTGTATAGTTGGACTTGCATTTTGCATGATAAAGGGTTGGTGTTATAAATCAAGTCAATTTTTAATTGAAATAGTTCTCCATTTGTTTTTAAAGTTAACAAATATGTGAATTCCTGTCTCCCTTTCTCTGTAGCCTATTGAGCACATGTTTTTCTGTATGCACATACAGAATCCTACCTTTTATCACACGTACATTCTTGTGAGGTAGCTGACTTGGCAGATACAAATTGTGAGAAGAGATCACTCCTCCTAAACACGGTTGAAACTGGAAATTCAATCTATAGGTGAGGTTCCTAGTTGAACAAAATTATACATAAATCCATGTTTAGTAAAATAAATAGTTTTGGGTCTGTGGATGATATATATTAAATGATGAATTTCAATGGGCATATATATTGCTACTTTTTAATGTCTGTGTGTATTTTTTTGTATATATATATATATATATATATATATATATATATATATATATATATAATCACCAGTTATTTCTAAATATGAAATATATGTGTCTTATTATACACTCCCTAAATTCATTCATGTTCATGTGTTTGGATTTATAATGGACTTTTTACAAGATTATTCTCAGAAATATCCATCCACCTGAAATAAATATTTTTTTCTTAGTGCTGAATACTAACTTCGGTGAACAGTGCCTACAAATTCTAATATTTCTACAGTAACTGACCCAGTTTAACATCAATGTAAGTAGATTCCTATTATACGAAATATTTATTTTGACGTTCATTTTTATTCAACACTGGTACATTCCTATTTCTTCAGTTTATGCACATCATAAGATATATATTTATCCACAAGTTCACAAATTTATAGGCATTTGTCTCTCTATCCATCACTTCCTGCTTCAGAACACATGTATTTCTCCAGGTTTCTTGGCTGGACTTTTCATGAGACTTCTTTCCAAAGACATTATTTTTGATTTCTATAATCATTTTGAAGCAAAACTCACACACTCTTCATGATAAACCATAACCCTAATATTACCATTAGATATATAACTGGTTGGAATGAATGATTGTATATGAATATAAGATTTCCTGTATATTTTCAGATATCAATTCAATCCATTATTTAAAGTTGGAAGTAGTTATATTATTTATTCACAGTATGGTCTTTTCATGCATTATCTCTATATTCATAGACAATGGTACACCTATTTGTATCCCCAATACTAATTTATATGTCTTCAAAATATTGCACCCAGAAATGGTGGAAGAAATAATCATGTCACCTGATCTACATATACATTTTATCACTGTAATATTCTGGACAAAAATACAAAGATCACACTTATGTTTGTACTAAAGCCTAAATGGAAAGTGAGCATGGATTATGAAACACATCTAATACTCTCAAATGTCAATCCTATTGGTCACTACATATTTGTTTCTTCCTAAGATTATATATTCAACCTCAAAGCTGTTGAAAATGTCTAATCCCATCACTCACTTTATAATTGGCCTGGTTTCCTAATGTCTCTATTGATATCTGCTTTCCTACATATTTTCCCCAGTTCATCATTGTGACAGATACTTCACATATGCT
Source organism: Callospermophilus lateralis (assembly GCF_048772815.1). NCBI lineage: Eukaryota > Metazoa > Chordata > Mammalia > Rodentia > Sciuridae > Callospermophilus > Callospermophilus lateralis. The sequence goes on along the minus strand of NC_135316.1, from coordinate 5,336,240 downwards.
GACATTTACATTCACTTTCTACCTGAAACCCTATTGCTAAAGAACTTTTGGTCCAAATCCTATACTCACTCTTCTTTCTAAACCTATTAACTATCTTCCTAATCCTACCAAATATCCCTTTTTGACTGGATGTTCTCTTCTACATTCAGTCATCCAAGGTACAAGGACCTATGCCATTGTATATGGATTTATCGGAGACATTTTTGCAGAACATAATTCAAATCTAAGTATCCCAATCAAGGGCCCAATGCACTTCTGGTCTGCAAAGCTTACTTAGATTTCTGTTTACCTGCTTATATTTCACTTATATATTCTTATAAACATTACAGGTTCAGAATACCATAATTCATCCCGCAGAATGATTCCTAACCCAAATTGTACATGTTATTAACCCTAACCATACACTGTTTCCTCAATCTAACTTTACAGAAGAGCAGATACAGAGTTGGTCTTATAATACAGGAATGGAGGGAATATTTCACTTACTGAGAACCTCAAAGGTCAATGCAGAAATTATTTCTGTAGAAGATGTAGGCCGCTATGGAGGACCTGAGAGAGAAAAAGTCATCTTCCAAGGCAAACGACCTGGTCAGGATGAAGGGATGTGTCTGAATCAACATCTATCTTCTTAATGTAGAGAAGATCGACTAAACCATGCCTGTGTGGAGAGCAGTTCCTGGGTGCCTATGGTTGATATAACATTCTAACTTGTGAAAGTGTCACAGTAAGTTGGGGCAGCCTCCATCTCATGGGAACCTTGGAAGCAACTGTTAGGGCAAAGTGGTTGCCAAGGCAGTGACCGAATACAGTTCCTGATGGAAGTGACCTACCTAACTTCCTTGGTGATGGAACTCTCTGAACTTGGGATCCTGGAAGCCAGGGAAAGAGAGCCAGTCACAGTCCCAGCCCAGGTGGGCTCACTTATTTGGATTTACAAATGACAGAGTCAGTCTTTCTTGGTACCTACTGATATGAGGATGGCTAAAAGTCAGGAGAGCTCTGAAGAGGGGCCTTTCCTGAGAAAGCAGGAAGTGGCTCACCGCTGGCTCCTGACAACTTCACAGAGTTGGCCAACGAGATTAGATCTGAGACAGGACAGGCCATTTGGGGTAACATTGTATGGCTCACCAGTCAGAGGACATTCTGGAAAGTCACAAACTTACTTGGGGGAAGGAGATGCCTTTGTGGGTGTGGGTGTGAGGTTGTGGTTTTGTCTTATGTTCTGAGAATAGGTAGGAAAGGCGGTTTGTTTGTTTTGGAGTGGACTGATCTAGTAAGTCGTTTGACAAGGCGAGTTTTTCTATGTCTGTGTATCCCATTGTATCCATTGATGTAGACAGTAGAAAAGAGAATGCATCAATGAATGTATCCTGTCTAGTAGAAAGCTTCCCAGCATTTATCCTGCCCAGTTTATGAATGGACTGTGGCTTGCCTTAGGGATGGGCAACACCTAATATCTTCCTAAGTTCCTGTTTTCTTCCTGAATGCTGGCCACTCTCCAGAATAGTCTCATGGTTTTGTACCACCTCTAAGCTCTGTGACATGGCCATGTTCTGGATAGCTGAAGGGAATGGCCAGCATGTCAGAAAACTCAGATATCAGTGTGACCAGGAAAGTCTCAGTGGAGAAACCCTGCTTTGGGCCTTTTGCTTACAAATAGTTCTGTTTCCCTGAATGTCAGGAAGGTCTTTGCTTCAGGCCACCCCTTTGTGAAGCCGGAAGAAAACAGTTTTCAAATTGAAATGAATGGGCATCTCCTGTGGCTCTTTGCTTAATTGCTTTGGAAAAGGATGTGTCTGAATCAGCCTCTTGGCCCTATGTTAGGCTGTGGCTTAGATTCGCATCACCTGATGGATCTAAAGAAAGATCCCATGTGTGCATCCAAAACCAAAATGGCCAAAATTGCTCTCATTGTGAATGAAGTCTCTAGCCTTCTTCAGTAAGGTTCCTGACCTCCATCAAGTGAGAATAGGGATCTATTGGGTGAAATGAGTTTTTCAAAGCCCTGCAGAGGCTAGCCCATAGGTGCTTGACTTTTCTCATCACTCCAATTCACGTAAAAAATCTAAACACCACAATCAGAAGGCCTCTAATTGGAGAAGTGGAGTATTATTAACGGCAGGCCTATTTGATCACTCCTGGTACACAGGAACGGTGTCCATTCCACCCTGACATTAGGCAAATGAGGGGCAAGGGAGCTCATTTTGGACACTGTCTAGGGCTGTGCCCCTCATGGAAAACTCCAGCCAGAGGTTATGAGGAGTTTCTATATGGAAGAAAATGAGGGCCATGTGGGAGTATTTTGGTTGTAATTGTGGTCATTTGTGTGGTGGTTCGAATAGATTACTGGGTCCACCTGGGATTGTTCTCTGGTGTGATTCCTCTTAGAGACTGAGTTCTGGAACTGACCTCAGAGAAGTATTGCCATGAATTTTCTTGCTATTTTAGGAGGCCACGCATGAGAGTCACCCTTGGAAACTGAGATCTAGGCCCAGGGTGGCTTTCCATAGAGCACTGGGTATCTCAGCCAGGATATCACATGATTTTATTCTGAAATAATTGGCAGCTATAGTTGAGAGTCAAAACAAACATGGATCTCACATTTAGACCTCAATGGGCCTGGCTTCATGTGAACTTTTGGCCACTGTTTGGGAAGCCTTGCTTCTAAGAGTTCTGCAGAGCTTTCATCGAAATGATCTTCCTCACCATTTAATGGTTCCTGAATGAATTGAAACCCACAGGGCCTCCAAGTTCATCCGTGAAAAATGGCTAGATAAATACCATGAAACTTTTGAAATTCCCATGACCAGATGGCACTGGAGAACTTTGGATGTCCCGTTACTGTTCATGAGTATACCAGACAGTGCCTTGATTGACTGGGTTTCATGAAAATGTTGAAGAACAGAGATGCCAGTAAGTTGGAGCCTACTGAGTAGTGGGCCTAGAGCCATGGTGTGCAGTTGTGTGATAAAACTTCTGTGGTGTGGCCATGTGGATCTGCCATTGGCTTCTAAATGGCTTGTGACTTACATGGTGCAGCCAGGAGTCCCTTATATGCAAAGGCATCTTGTTATATGGAGAGGTTTCAGGGCAATGTTCAGAATCTGGTGCTACAGTAAACTGGGAAAGCTATGTGGGATAGAAGCATGGTTGGTGCATTCTCCTGCAGATCATGACCCACCACATGTGACAGAACTCCCTCCAGCCCTCTTTCCCAGTTGAACTCCTTATATTTCATGAAACAAATACCAAATTCCCCGTGCACGAGCAAGTAACACCATGAAAAATGGAGAATTACCAAATGACTTCACAGTCCACACAGGGAGACACTTAGACCTCAGTGGCCACGGTTTACCTACAAAGAGAGAATTCCGCACTGCTGCCTCATGTTCATTGGAAAATAAGAAACCGTTTTCTCCCTGACACTAACCATAACCTACTAGACTCTGACTACTAATCCTAAAATGATGGAAAAAAATAACCCAAACAGAATAGATATACAAGCATTTCACAGGAGGCATGGTGTATAGTTGGAATTGCCTTTTGCATTATATATGGTAAGAGTTATAAATCTAGTCAATTTTTAGTTGAAATAGTTCACCATGTGTTCTTCAAGTAAACAAATATGTGAATTCCTGTCTCACTTTCTCTGTAGCGTATTCAACACATGTATTTTTATATGCTCATATAGAATCCTACCTGGTATCAGACTTACATTTTTGTGAGGTGGCAGAAATTTCAGATACAATTTGTGGGAAGAAGTCACAGCACCTAAACTATGTTGGAAATGAAAATTCAACATATGTGTGAGCTTCCTAATATAACAACATTATAAATAAATCCATGTTCAGTAAAATGAATATTTTTGTATATTTGGATGATATATGTTTCATGATAAATTTACTTTGCTATGTATATTGCTACTTTTTAATGTCTGTGGGTGTGTTTCCTGTGTGTGTGTGTGTGTGTGTGTGTGAGTGCATACACACACACACACAGACACACACTCGCCAGATTTCTCAAAAGGCTAAATATATGTGTCTTATTACACACTCCCTAAATTCATTCATATACATGTACTTGGATTTATAATCAACTTTTCACAAGATTATTCTCAAAAATATTCATCCACCTTAAATACATATTTGTTTCCTAGAACTGACAACTAACTTCATTGAATTGTGTATAGAAATCCTAATATTTCTACAGTAACTGACCCAGTTTAACATCAATGCAGTAGATTCCTATGGGACACGTGTGTATTTTGACATTCATTTTTAATCAACACTGGTACATTACTACTTCTTCAGTTTTTGCAAATCATAGGATATATACTTCATCCACATGTTCAGAAATTTATACGCATTTGTTTCACTTTCAATCACTTCCTGCTTCAAAACACATGTATTCCTTCATGTTTCTTGACTGGTCTTTTCATGAGACTTCTTTCCAAACACATTATTTTTTATTTCCATAATCAATTTATATTATATTATATTATATTATATATATATATATATATATATATATATATATATATATATATATATGTAATATTCATAATTCATAATGTTCAGAATCAGGTTGCTATGGTAAAGTGGGCAAGGTATGTGGGATAGAAGCCTGGTTGGTGCATTCTCCTGCAGACCCTGACCCACCACACCTGACAGAACTCCCTCCAGAACAGTGTCCCTTTTAACGCCTTTTATTTTGTGAAGCAAACACCAAATTCCCAGAGCACCAGCAAGAAACAACACGAAAAGTGGAGGATGACCAAATGGTTTCACAGTCCACACGGGGAGACAGTTAGACCCAGTGGCCACAGTTTCCCTACTAAGAGAGAACTCAGTACTGCTGCCTCATGTTCATTGGAAAATAAGAAACCATATCCTCCAGGTCACATAGATGCAGACCCAGCTTTGATGGTCTCACTTCAAAGGAAGCTAAAGCTCCTGACAACAACATATATTTCAAGTGCCCAACCTCAGAGGCAGTTTCTTAAGAAGTCTTTAGGCCAGCAGAGCTCCATATTTGTGGCGTGTTTACCCTGTCCCTTACTTTTAGAACTCCTCTTCCACCTCCAAGATTGTGAACTCCTCAGCATTTTCCATTCTAGATATGTATTCACAGATTTTCTAACTCTTCTCCTGTAATTGTGTCTTAATTAGTTTGAAGGTAATGTCAAGCCATTGTTCTGGATGAGAGTGGGAAGTTTTTTGCGTAGTACATATTTGCATACACATTGGATTAATTTTCCATTCGAAGTACTGAATCTCTGACCCTAACCCATACCCTACTAGGCTCTGACTACTAATCCTAATATGATGGAGAAAAATAACCCAAAAAGAATAGAAATACAAGCAGGTCAGAAGAGGCATTGTGTATAGTTGGACTTACTTTTTGCATGATATTAGGTAGGAGTTATCAATGTAGTCAATTATTTGTTGAAATAGTTTTCCATGATTTTTTAAAGTTAACAAATATGTGAATTTCTGTCTCCCTTTCACTGTAGCCTACTCAGCACATGTATTTTTATATGCACAAATAGAATCCTACCTCTTGGGAGGTAGCTGAATTGGCAGAAACAAATTGTGAGAAGAGATCACTCCTCATAAATACTGTTGGAACTGAAAATTAAACCTATGGGTGAGCTTCCTAGTTGAACAACATTATACATAATTCCATGTTCAGTAAAATACATATTTTGCATCTGTGGATCATATTTATTTCATGATGAATTTCGATTGGCATGTATATAGCTATTTTTAATTTCTGTTTGAGTGTTTTTTTGTATATATATATATATATATATATATATATATATATATATATATATATGCACTCTACAGATTTTTCACAATATGAAATATATGTGTCTTATATATACTCCATTAATTCATTCTTGTTCATGTATGTGGATTTATAATTAACTTTCAACAAGATTATTCTCAGAAATATTCATCCACCTGAAATAAATATTTGTTTCCTAGTACTGAAAACTAACTTCAGTCAATGGTGCATACAAATCCTAATATTTCTACAGTAACTAACCAAGTTTAACATCAATGCAAGTAGATTCCTATGGGACATGATGTGTATTTTGAAGTTCATTTTTATTCAACACTGGTACATTATTATTTCCTCAGTTTATTCACACCATTGGATATATATTTCATCTGCAAGTTTACAAGTTTATAGGCATTTGTTTCCCTTTCAATCACTTCCTGTTTCTGAACACATGTATTACTCGAGGCTTCTTGACTGGTTTTTTATGAGACTTCTTTCCAAACACATTATTTTCGATTTCCATAATCACTTTTGAAGCAAACTCCCACACCATTCATGATAAACCATAGCCCTAATATTACCATTAGATGTATAACTGGTTGGAATGAATGTATGAATATCAATATAAGAATTCCTGTATATTTTCACATATCAATTCAATCCATTATTTAAAGTTGGAACCAGTTTTATTATTTATTCAAAGTATGGTATATTCATGCATTATCTCTATATTCATAGACACAGGCTACACCTCTTTTTACCCAAAATACTAATTTATATGTCTTCAAATTTTGCTACCAGAAATGGTGGAAGAATTACTCATGTCACCTGACCTACATATACAATTTATCACAGTAATATTCTGGACACAAAATGCAAAGGTCACACTCATGAATGAACCAAAGCCTAAATGGAAAGTGAACATGGATTACTGAAAACATCCATGTTCAGTTTGCCTAATGCTTGAGTGGGTGGTTTGCGAGCAATTTGGTGAGGGAGTATATTCTGCAGTTTGGCAGTTGGGGACAGTACAGTCTGGGAACAAGATTAGCAAACAGTTCTCAATATTTCAACAGTGTTTTTATAACAAGTAAGTGACAAGTACGTATTTTATAAAACTTTCAATATAAGTATGAAAAGAGAAATCTAGGTAAGATTTGAAGCCCAGGAGGGCATTGGGCCCTTGATTGGGATACTTAGCGTTGAATTACGTTCTGGACAGATGTCTGAGATAAATCAATATACAATGGCATAAGACCTTGCACCTTGCATGATTGAATGTATAAGAGAACATCCCGTCAAAAAGGGATAGTCGGTAGGATTAGGAAGATAGTCGGATTGTTTAGGAAGAAGAGTGAGTACAGGATTTGGAACAAAAGTTCTTTAGCAATGGGGTTTCTGTTAGAGAGTGAATGTAAATGTCAGCACATGTGAAGTGTCAGTCACAATGATGAACTGGGGAAAATATATAGGACAGCAGATACCAATAGAGACACTAGAAAATCAGGCAAAGTATAAAGTGAGTGATAGGATGATACATTTTCAACAGGCTTGAGGTTGAATATATAATCTTAGGAAGAAACAAACATGTAGTCACCAACAGGATTGACCTTTGAGAGCATTAGGCAACATGGACATGGATGTTTTTAGTAATCCATGTTCATTTTTCATTTCGGCTTTGGTACAATCAGATGTGGTACCTTTGCATTTTGTGTCCAGTATAGTACTGTGATAAAATGTATATGTAGATCAGGTGACATGAGTTTGTTTTCCACCATATAGGATCAATATTTTGAAGACGTATAAATTAGTATTGGGGGGACAAAGAATTTTACCATCTGTCTATGAATATAGACATAATGCATGAATAGACCATACTGTCAATAAATAATATAACTGTTTCCACTTTAAACAATGGATTGAATTGTTATCTGAAAATACATAAGAAATCTTATATTGATATACACTCATTCATTCCAACCAGTTATACATCTTAGGGTTATGGTATATCATGAAGGGTGTGTGAGTTTTGATTCAAAAGTGATTATGAAAATCGAAAATAATGTGTTTGGAGAGAAGTCTCATGAAAAGACCAGTCAAGAAACATGTAGGCATACATGTTTTCTGAAGCAGAATGTGATTGAAAATGAAACAAATGCCTATAAATCTGTTAACTTGTGGATGAAATATATATCCCCTGATGTGCATAAACTGAAGAAATAGTAATGTTCCAGTGTTGAATGAAAATGAACGTCTAAATTCACAACATGTCCCATGGGAAGCTACTTCCATTGATGTTAAACTGGGTCAGTTACTGTAGAAATATTAGGATTTGTAAGCACTATTCACTGAAGTTAGTTGTCAGTACTAGGAAACAAATATGTATTTCAGGTGGATGAATATTTCTGAGAATAATCTTGTGAAAATTTGATTATAAATCCACATACATGAATATGAATGAATTGAGGTAGTGTATAATAAGACACATATATTTCAAGTTTTCACAAGTCTGGAGAATATATATATATATATATATATATATATATATATATATATATATTCTTGTATATATATATATATATATATATATATATATATATACACACACACACACACACACACACAAACACACACACAGAGATATTAAAAAGAGCAATATATATGCCAATTGAAATTCACTACAAAATATATATTATCCACAGATCCAAAAATATTCTTTTTACTGATCATGGATTTATGTATAGTGTTATTCAACTAGGAAGCTAACCCATAGGTTGAATTTTCAGTTCCAACAGCGTTTAGGAGCAGTGATCTCTTCTCACAATTTGTATCTGCAAAGTCGGCCACCTCACAAGTATGTATGTTATATTCCAGGAAGGATTCTAAATGTGCTTATAAATATACATGTGCTGAATAAGCTACAGAGAAACGGAGACAGGAATTCACATATTTCTTAACTTTAAAACATATGGAGAACTATTCCAACAAATAATTGACTAGATATATAACTCCTACCCTATAAAATGCAAAAGGAAAGTCCAAATATACACCATGCCTCCTCTGATCTGCTTATATTCCTATTCTGTTTGGGTTATTTTTCTCCCTCATATTAGGATTAGTAGTCGGAGTCTACTAGGGTATGTGTTAGTGTCAGGGTCTCAGTATTTCGAATGGAAAATTAGGTAAGGAATCCAATGTGTATGCAAATATGTGCTACACAAAAATATTTCCACTCTCATCTAGAACAATGACTTGACATTACCTGTGTGGGTAAACACTCCACAAACATGGAGCTCTGTTGGCCTGTAGACTTCTTGTGAAACTGCCTCCGAGGTTGGGAACTTGATATATATGTTATTGTCAGGAGCTTTAGCTTCCTTTCTAGTTAGACCATCAAAGCTGGGTCTGCATCAATGTGACCTGGAGAACATGGTTTCTTATTTTACATTGAACTTGAGGCAGCATTGCTGAATTCTCTCTTTGTAGGTAAACTGGTGCCACTGGAGGCTAAGTTTCTTCCCATGTGGACTGTGAAGCTATTTGGAATTCCTCCACTTTTCATGGTTTTTATTGCTGCTGCACTGGGACTTTGGTATTCGCTTCATGAAATACAACAAGTTCAACAGGGAGACAGTGCTGGAAGGAGTTCTGTCATTTGTGGTGGGTCAGGATCTGCAGGAGAAAGCACCAACCAGGCTTCTATCCCAAATAGCTTGCCCCCTTGTCCATAGCAACCTGATTCTGAAAATTTCCCTGAAATCTCTCCAAATAACAAGATGCCTTTACATATAAGGGTCTGCTGGCTGCACCATGTCAGTCCCAAGCCATTTTGAAGCCAATAGCACATTCACATGGCCCCACCACAAATGTTTTATCACACACTTGCACACCACTGCAATAGGCCCACTACTCAGCAGGCTCCAACTTACTGGCATCTCTGTTCTACACCATTTAAATGAAACACAGTCAATCAACACATTGTTTGGAACACTCAAGATCAGCAACAGGACATCCAAAGGTTCTCAAGGTTCACCTGGTCATGGAAATTTAAAACATATCAAGGTATATATATTCCCCGTTTTCAAGGGTGAAGTTGGAGGCACTGTGGGTTCAATTCATTCAGGGACCATTAAGTGTTGAGGAAGCTCATTTCAATGAAAGCTCTGGAGGACTCTCACAGGCAAGGCTTCCCAAAGAGTGGCTAAAGGTCACATGAAGCTAGGCACATTGAGTTCTACAATGTAAGTTCCATGTGTGTTTTGACTCTCAAATATTTCTGCCAATTTTTTCAGAAAAAAATCATGTGATATCCTGGCTGAGATTCCCATTGCTCTGTGGAAAGCGACCCTGGGCCTAGATCTCAGTTTCCAAGGGTGACTCTCATGCTTGGCCTGCTAAAATCCCAACAAAATTTATGACAATACTTCTCTGAGTTCATTACCAGAACTCATATTCTATGGGGAATCACTCCAGAATTCAAGCCCAGATGGACACAGTCATCTCATTCAACTGCCACGCAAATGACCACAATTAAAACCAAAACACTCCCACATGGCCCTCATATTCTTCCACATAGACACTCATCATAACCTATGGCTGGAGTTTTCCATGAGGGGTGCAGCCCAAGACAGTGTCCAAAATAAGCTCCCTTGCCTCTCATTTGGCTAAAGTCATGGTGGGCTTGACACCCTTCCTGTGAACAAGGAGTGGTCAAATAGGCTTGTCTTTAATACTGCTCTGTTTCTCCAATTTGAGGACTAATGACTGTCAGGTATAGATTCTGAATGTGATTTGGAGTCATGAGAAAACCCAAGCACCTATGGGCTAGCCTCTGCAGGGCTTTGAAGAGCTCATTTGAAAGAAAGAATGCCTATTCTCACTTGATGGAGATCAGTAACCTAACAGAGGAAGGCAAGAGACTTCATTCACAATGACTGAACTTTTTGCTATTTTGGTTTTGGATGTACACATGGGATCATTCTTTGGATCCACCAGGTGCTGAGAATCTAGGCCACGGCCTCAAATAGGGCCAAGAACCTGATTTAGACAAGTCCCTTTCCAAAGCAATTAAGCAAAGAGCCACAGGTGATGCCTATTCAATTCCATTTAAAAACTGTTTTCTTCAGGCTTCACAAAGTGGTGGCTTGAGGCAGAGACCTTCCTGAGATTCAGGGCAACAGAACAATAGGTAAGCAAAAGGCCCAAAGTAGGGTTTGTCCACTGATATTTTCCTGGTCACACTGATATCTGAGATTTGTGAGATGCTCCCCATTCCCTTCAGCTATCCAGTGCATGGCCATGTCACAGAGCTTGGAGGTGGTACATATCTTGCACACAAGACCATGAGCCTATATTGGAGAGTGGCCAGAATTCCTGATGAAAACAGGGACTTAGGAAGGAAGTAGGTGTTGCCCATCCCTAAGGCAAGTGGCAGTCCATTCATAAATAGGGTAGGATGAATGCTGGGAAGCTTTCTACTAGACAGGACACATCCATTGATGCATTCTCTTTTCTAATGTCTACAACCAAGGACACAGTGGGATACACAGATATAGAAACACTCACCTTGTCAAAAGACATACTAGAATCTGTCCACTCCAAACCAAACAAACCACCTTTCATACCTATCCTCAGAACATGAGACAAAATCACAAACTCACACCCACACCCACAAAGGCACCACCTTCCCCCTAGTATGTCTGTGACTATCCAGAGTGTCCAATGACTGGTGGGCCATACTATCTCAGGTCTGGTCTCCTTGGCCAACACTGTGAAGTTGTCTGGAGCCAGCGGTTAACCACTACCTGCTTTCTCAGTAAAGGCCCCTCTTCAGAGCTCTCCTGGCTTTTTCCATCCTCACATCAGCAGGTACCAAGAAAGACTGACTCTGTCCTTGGTAAATCCAAACAAGTGAGTCCACTGGAACTGGTACTGCAACTGGCTCTGGGTGCCTGGCTTCCTGGATCCCAAGTTCAGAGAGTTCCATCATCCAGGAAGTGATGTAGGTCACTTCCTTTAGAAAGTGAATGAGGTCACTGCCTTGGCAACCACTTGGTCCTAACAGATATTTCAAAGTGTCCCATGAGATGGAGGCTGCCCCTACTTCCTGTGACACTTTCACAAGTTATAATGGTATATCAACCATAGGCACCAGGGAAAAGCTCTCCAAACAGGCCTGGTTTGGTCCATCTTCTCTATATTAAGAACAGAGAGGCTGATTCAGACAAAACACTTTATCCTGACAAGGTTGTTTGCCATTGAAGATGACTTTTGCTCTCTCAGGTCCTTCATAGCTGCCTACAACTTCTCCAGAGTTCTTTTCTACATGCATCTTTGAGTCTCTCAGCATGTGGAAGATCCCCTACATTCCTGTATGGAAAGACAAACTCTGGGCATGCTCTTCTGTAAAGTTAGATTGAGGGAACAGTGTATGGTTAGGGTTAATAACAGGTTCGATTTGGGTTAGGAATCATTCTGCAGGATGACTAATACTATTGGGAATCTGCAATATTTACAAGAATATATAGGTGAAATATAAGTATGAAAATATAAATCTAGGTAAGATTTGAAGCCCAGAAGTGCATTGGGCCCATGATTGGTATACTTAGCTTTGAATTACATTCTGCACAGATGTCTCAGATAAATCCATATAAAATGGGATAGGACCTTCTACCTTGGATAATTGAATGTTGAAGAGAACATCCAGTCAAAAAGGGATAGTCGGTAGGATTAGGAAGATAGCCTGTAGGTTTAGAAAAAAGAGTGATTATAGAATTTGCACAAAAGTTCTTTAGCAATAGGTTTTTGGGTAGAGAGTGAATGTCAATGTCAGCACACACGAAGGGTCAGTCACAATGATGAACTGCGGAAAATGGGTAGAAAAGCAGATATCAATAGAGACTTTAGGAAATCAGAAAGAGTATAAAGTTAGTGATAGGATTAGACATTTTCAACAGGCTTGAGGTTGAATATATAATCTTTGGAAGAAACAAATATGTAGTCACCAATAGGATTTACATTTGAGAACATTAGGCAATGGTGACATGGATGTTTTAGGAATCCATGCTCACTTTCCACTTAGGATATGGTACAATCATAAGTGTGAACTTAGCATTTTGTGTCCAGAATATTACTGTGAAAAAATGTATGTGTAGATTAGGTGACATGTGTATTTCTTCCACCATTTCTGGGAGCAATATTTGAAGACGTATAAATTATTATTGGGGGTGCAAATAGGTGTACTCTGTGTTTATGAAAATAGAGATAATGCATGAATATACCATACTGTGAATAAGTAATGTAACTGGTTCCAACTTTAAATAATGGATTGAATTCACATCTGAAATTATACAGGGAATCTTTTATTGATATACAATCATTCATTCCAACCAGTAATGCATCTAATGGTAATATAAGGGTTATGGTTGATCATGATGTGTGTGAGTTTTGCTTCAAAAGTGATTATGGAAATTGAAAACAATGTGTTTTGAAAGAAGTCTCATGAAAAGACCAGTCAAGAAACCTGGAGGAATGCATGTGTTCTGAAGCAGGAAGTGATTGAAAGTGAAACAAATGCATATAAATTTGTGAACTTCAGGATGAAATATATATATATATTTTGAAGTGCAAAAACTGAAGAAATATTAATGTAGCAGTGTTGAATGAAAATGAACGCCAAAATACTCATCATGTCCCATAGGAATCCACTTGCATTGATGTTAAACTCTGTCAGTTACTGTAGAAATATTAATATTTGTAACCACCATTCACTGTAGTGAGTTTTCTGTTCTAGAAAACAAATATGTATTTCAAGTGGATGAATATTTCTGAGATAAATCTTGTGAGAAGTTGATTATTAATCCACATACATGAACAAGAATGAATTTTGACAGTGTATATAAGACATATGTCATTCATATTTCGAAATATCTGTAGAGTGTGTATATATATATACACACACATACACACAAAACACACACAGACATTAAATAGTAGCAATATATATGAAAAACGTAATTCATCATGAAATATATACCATCCACAGATGGAAAATATTATTTATTTTACTGAAAATGGATTTATGTATAATGTTCTACTAGGAAGCTCACCCATAGGTTGAATTTTCAGTTCCAACAGCGTTTAGGAGGAGTGATCTCTACTCACAATTTGTATCTGCCAAGTCAGGCACCTCACACAAATTTACGTGTGATACCAGGTAGGATTCTATATGTGCATATGAAAATACATGTGCGGAATAGGCTAGAGAGAAAGGGAGTCAGAAATTGACATATTTGTTCACTTTAAAACACATGGAGAAATATTTCAATAAAAAATTCACTAGATTTATAACACCTACCCTTTATCTTGCAAAAGGCAATTCCAGTATACACCATGCCTCCTCTGAAATGCTTCTATTTCAATTCTGTTTGGGTTTCTTTTCTCCATCATATTAGTATTAGTAGTTAGAATCTAGTAAGTTATGGGTTAGTGTCAGGGATTCAGTATTTCGAATGGAAAATTGGAAAATTAATCCAATGTATATGCAAATATGTGCTGCACAAAAATCTTCCCACTCTCATCCAGAATAATGTCGTGACATTACCTTGGCTCCAAGTAAGATACAATTAGAGGAGAAGAGTTAGAAATTCTGTGAATACATATCTGGATTGGAAAATGCTCAGGAGTTCACAACCTTGGAGTTTGTAGAGGAGTTTCCAAAAGTAAGGGACACGGTTGATACATCCAACATAAACTTTTATTAAAATTATGAGCCATCTTTCCAAAAAACCATGAAAAGATAATTTTGGCTTTAGTGTAAATTACTGCAAATTCTGAACCTGCTTGGAATGCCTTCCCGTGCCTTGAACTCACCCATGCCTGGCTCTCTGACCAGATCGCAGCCTTCTCTGAAACTTTAGTGACACCTCATAAATATTGGCCTTCCCTGACCATACAATGACCCTCTCTGAAGCTCTAATGGTCCTCATAATTTCTGATGCTGGGGACAGCAAAAAAAATGTAAACTAAAATTAGTGTGATGCTTATCAAAATTCTGTTTTCTGTAACGCCCCTTTTGTGTAACATTCTGGGCTATAAAGCTGGGGTGTAGGAAAGGTGGGTTTGCTGTCATGTTTCCACTGTTTTGAGAGGAAGATGCAGCCTGGCCATTGCAAATAATAAGCTTGTCTTAATTTGACTTTAATTGGAGTCAGTGGTCTTTTCTTGCATCCTGGTCTAACATTTTGTAGTTCCGCAGTGAGATGAACCTGCCCCAACAGATCACAAGACCACACTGCTGGAAATTCTGAAGCTGGCCTTCCCTCCAGGGCTCCAGCCAGGAGAGGCAAGTTCCAAGGCCTTGGAGTGAGCTTTTGATCCAGGGAGCACTGCAGTGAACCACCGCACTAAAACTATTAAAACTATGGTGGAGGAGGCCTCCATCGGTAAGTGGTGCCTATATAACATCTGATATCCGGTTAAGGGAGATCTCTTCTGATGACAGAGAGGTGGCCTGGGGAGGCACATATATACTCCTGTCTGGGACAGTACCAAGAATCATTCTGTCCTCTGTTCTGTTCTGTAGGGAATTCCTCTGAAAGGGTAGAGAGGTGCCAACGGGCACGTAGGAGCTCCTATCCCGGAGCATTAGCAAGTTGTTCCATTGCTCCTCTGTTTTTTGTTTCTGCACCGAGTTTCTGTTTTTTTGTGTGTTTTCTTCTGTGTTCTATATGTTTTTTGTTTGTTTGTTTTTGTGTGTTTTGTTGTGTGATTTCTGTGGAAAAAACTTAAGGATATTGGACGTGAAAATGGGTAATAAAGCAAGTAAGACTGACATCCCTTTGGACTGTGTTTTAAAGAACTGTGATGAACTTTACCCCCCTTTGTTAAGAAGAATGAGAGAAGCCACTAGCTGGCTGCCTGGAGCACACACACTGCACAGGGCAATGCCTGCTGGGGACATAAGAACTGAGTATCTCCCAGGTTAACAATTGAAACTCCTTTAAAACCCCTTGTCCCTTAAGACAAAGAGAGTCACAACCTTTGGGCAGAGACCCCTGTGTTTCTCCTTTGTTAGCAAAGCAGTAAAACTCCCTTTTTCTTTTTCTCAAACCCTGTCCTCATTATTAAATTGGCATGAATTGGCTTCAAATTCAGGAACCAAACTTTAAGTTACAAATTTAGGTACCCCCCGCCCCCGCCCTGGAAATTTTTGAGAGCTGACTACTGAAATGTTAGGAGATAGAGCATGCTTGAGGTGGAATGGAACCAGAAGAGCTAATCCTGTAAGTAAAAGGAGGGACTGAGTGACTACCAGCAGCTGCCAAAGCCCTGTTGCTTCAGAGAATTACCTCCTTCCTTCCCTGCACTGTAAGGATTATGCCACCTCTGTTTTCTTAAAAAAGAGAAAAAGAAAAAGGGGACACTAAATGCATGGAGACCCTTGATTTTACATTTCAGGTTGTCCCTCTGTGAAAACATCTAGTTCCATTGTGGGTACATCTATGCTTCCACTGGTGTAGGAGATATTTATCTTATCTGCTCTATTTTAAAGGCTTCTGTCTGTCAGCCATAGTCTGGAGCTCTTTTCTGTCTGTCTTGTGTCTTTGTTTCTGGCCCTTTAAGACATTTGCAATAATGTGTTGATATTATAAATTGTTTTTTGGGAATGATCTTAGCTGAATGTGTGTCTAAATGATGATGTTTTATTGTAACAATCTGGTATCTGAATGGGTTTTTAAAGCATTGCTCAATCTTGCAGTTAAAAGTCGGGTTTAGGTAATTGTTTAGTTTATGATTTCAGATAATTCATGCCAGAGAAGTTAAATACTTAGGATGGAAAACTAAACAACACTACTTCCAACTTGGCAAGTAACTTCCCAATCATTCAGGCTATTTTTCACCAATTTTGAAGTGGGTAGCCTGGGAAAATGTCACTGTGTGTAGCAGTGCATTAATTTGGACAAGGATAGTAAATCATAGTATGGTATCTGTTGACAAAACAAGATGTAAAGATATAAAATTTTGTGAATTGTGTTTTAAACTTGTATCATAATTTTCAACATCCAAACCTGAATATTATGGTTGAAATGCCTTAGGCCTGAGGTGTCTGCTCACAATAGAAGCTTTTCCCTATTGCTTCAGGACCTCAGCCAGGACTTATGTTGAAATGCAAATGAAAGAAGCCTGCAAACTCAGTAGGAGACTGATCTGAGGCCTAAGGGGAAAAAAAAGTTAAACTGTATGGTATTTACTAATTAATTACCAGTCATTTTTTCTAGGACTCTTATTTTTTTACTTAGATTCGTTATTTTTTTTTTTTGAGCTCATGATTTTGATCCTACAGACCTAAATGTTTTTCTGATCAGTTCTATCTTTGACCAACTGTGGAGTTTTTGAAACATTGCAATGGATATTTCACCTGTGAAAAGCTACAAGACCTTTACTATTATTATGTGTGCACACTTTTGTTATGTGTTGTATGTTTATATATACATATGTGTTGTATGTTCGTATATCATATATATGATACACAAATTAACTTATATAAAGAGCACTCATAAAAACAACGCTCATAAAAACAAATTTTAAAAAATGGATTCAAAGATCTTTAATTCACATGATTTAAATTGTTGAATTTAAATTGGATAAACAGATAAAAATAAATGTCTTTAAATTTCAGCTTACAAGTTTTTCTAGGTGTTCAAAAATCTAATAAAATATTAATGTTTACAAAAGTTCTTATATGACTTGGTTCTAGGACTTTTTTTCAACAAAAAAATGGTTTACAATCTTCAATACATTTGTCTAATATTTTCATAAATAAGTAAAGTAAATTTGATATGGAATTACTCATTCTTGTGTACTTTTGTTAGATATCTGATTGATTAACTAAGATCTGTACAAGTGTGTACTAAAGTCTGTATAAGATTGTAAAAATCAGTCATGTGTTAAAGAGACAAAAATTTCTTAAAACATAAGTTTACCCATAACATTGTGTTTATTAAGTTTTATTTTTTCTAGAGCAAGCAACCATAAAAACTAAACAACTGATTAAATAAGAACTGTTATTTTAGAGCACTGTACTGTCATTTCTTTAAAAGCTAAACTTGCTTAATGTAGAAACATCAATGTAATTCTAATGTTATTAATGTGCTCATATCTTTCAGGTATACAAGTCTGTAAGGTAGAAACTTTAAAAGAGCATTATATCAAGCTGGTGTTCTGATGTTGTATGGTAAAAAAATATATATTGGGCATTCATTTACCTGTTATCAATAAGATATGTAAACTTTTATGTTACTTTTAACATTGGGGAACAATTTAAATGTATTTTTATGTTAATGAGAGCCTTATCTATGTAAAGGTTAAAAACTTTCAGTGTTTATTAAATTTATGTTTTAAATGTGATATCATATGGTGTTAGCTATTGTTCATGTGACCTCAAACAATTTATGTAAACTTTGTAAAATGATATTTTTTTAAAAAAGATCATCTTTAGAACTAAAACACTTAATATTAATAAAGAGTCCTGCCTTACTGAGATAAGGCTCTGTGTCCCATATTACTACATGTGAGAATGACTATGAAAGCAGTAGGTCAGATTTTATGTCAATTAAAGTGATGTTCAAAAGTTGTTTTTTTTTTCTGTCAAGATTACTAGAATCTCAAACAGGGGATATAATGTATAACTCAGCTAAAAAATTCAGGGGAGCTATTACACGAACTAAGTATTTTTACACTTGTTAAAAAAAATTTATTTTGTAATTTCCTTATATGTGATCTAAAGATTCCCTGTTAGTGTTTTACAAAAGTGTTGCTTTAAGAACACATCATTGGTTAATTTAAGATAGTAAGTCATCACCTACAAGATGGATAGTATAATACAGATCCCAATTAATTAAAAAGATAAATAATTATAAAGTTATAGACATTAAAGCCCAGTACTCTTAATATAAGGCTGTTAAAATTTATTTGCTGGATGATTAAGATTAGGATTTAAAATTAAATTTACATGAAAAGAGCCAAAAAAAAAAACAATATTTGGCTCTTGCTCTCTGAGTCAGTCTGAATCCAGAGAACAGGGGACTTCTCTAAGAGCTTTGCAACTCTGGGCTTCATAACCTCCCAATCAGGGAGATTAATGAGACCACTGGAGAACAGAAAGCCAATCAGTGCATTTGCTATGAAGAGGAGAGTCATCAGAGAAGGGAGACATCCCTGATGCTTCCGAGTGAAGCCACATGGTCAAGCGAGACCTGTACCCACCTAGCGCAAATGGCACTAGCAGAACTGAGAAGCTGCTCTCAAGTTTCCTCAGGAATGACTTTCATAAAACTCAGCTGCTGTTAACAATAGATAGAAACAAAAGTCAGTTTGACAGCTTCAACTTAAACACTTAGCAAAGAGAGTTAAAACCAAAATACAGCCATTCCTGGCATTTTAAATAATAATAATAATAATAATAATAATAATAATAATAATAATTATTATTATTATTATTATTATTATTATTATAATATTTTAAGGTATTCACTTTATGTTATCCTCCCAAAATAAGCAAGACTGGAGGCCACAAAGAAGGATTCTCAGTCAGCAATGCCTGATAACTATAAAAAGTGACAATCAAGAGGAGCTGCCAGAGGCAGAAATTTTTAGTTTAAGTCCTACAGATATTCCTAAACTACACAGGTAGGCTTGGTGTTTGCTAGTATGATAATCCAGCCCTGAGTAACAGAATTAAAGGTTTCTCTATTACACACAGAGGTCATACTAGTAAAAGGATTTTGCAAGGTCAGATGACATTAAATTATTAAACTGTATCTTATGGGGAGGGACTAATATAACACTAAATGTTAAATATTAAGTTGACAGTCCTGATAACTGGGGATATTAAAGCCTGCTGAGGGAACTTCTATACAGTGACATGTTCCAGCTGCTGCAACATTTTTTCAGTACTCATGGTCCTGATAAATTCTTATGAGGGGCAAGCAAAAAAAAAAAAAAATGTAAACTAGCATTAATGTGATGCTTCTCCGAGTTCTCTTATCTGTAACCCACCTTTGTGTAACTTTCTGCGCTATAAAGGTGGGCTGTAGGAAAGGTGGGGTTGCTGTCTTGTTTCCACCATTTTGAGAGGGAGAGGAAGCTCAGCCAGTGAAAATAATAAGCTTGCTTTAATTTGATTTTAATTGGAGTCAGTGGTCTTTTCTCGTGTCCTGGTCTAACAGGTAAATACTCCACAAACATGGAGCTCTGCCGGCCTAAAACTTCTTGAGAAACTGCCCCTGACCTTGGGCACTTGAAATATATGTAGTTGTCAGGAGCTTTAGCTTCTTTGTAGGGAGACAATCAAAGCTGGGTCTGCATCTATGTGACCTGGATGACATGGTTTCTTATTTTCCAATAAACATGAGGCAGCAGTGCTGAATTCTCTCCTTGTAGGGAAACTGTGGCCACTGAAGGCTAAGTGCCTCCCCGTGTGGACTGTGAAGCCATTTGTTCATCTTCCACTTTTCATGGTGTTTCTTGATGCTGCACTGGGAGTTTAGTATTTGCTTCATGAAATACAAGGAGATCAACTGGGACTCAGTGCTGGAGGGATTTCTCACATGTCTGGTGGGTCAGGGTCTGCCCCAGAATACACCAACCAGGCTTCTATCCCACATAGCTTGCCCCATTAACCATTGCAACCTGATTCTGAACATTGCCCTGAAACCTCTCCATATAACAAGATGCCTTTATATGAAGAGGTCAAACATATAAGGGATTATGGGCTGCACCATTTCAGTCACAAGCCATTTGGAAGTCAATGGCAGATCCACATGGTCCCACCAGAGATGTTTTATCACACACCTGCACACCACAGCTCTGTGTCACTACTCAGCAGTCTCCAACATACAGAAATCTTTCTTCTACACCATTTTCATGAAACCCAGTCAATCAAGGCACTGTCTAGTACACTCATGATCAGCAACTGGACATCCAAGGTTCTCCAGTGCCACCTGGTCATAAGAATTTCAAAAAATTCATGGTATTTATCTAGCCGTTTTTCAAGGATGAGGTTGGAGACACTTTGGGTTTCAATTCATTCAGGAAACATTAAATGGTGAGGAAGCTCATTTCAATGAAAGCTGTGGAGAACCCTCACAGATAAGGCATCCCAAAGAGTGGCCAAAATGTCACATGAATCTAGGCCCATTGAGGTGTACAATGTGAAGTCCATGTGTGTTTTGACTCTCAACTATGCTTGCCAAGTTTTTCATAATAAAATCATGTGATATCCTAGCTGAGATTCCCAGTGTTCTGTGGAGAGCAACCCCTGGCCTAGATCTCAGTTTCCAAGGGCGACTCTCATGAGTGGCCTCCTAAAATCCCAACACAATTCATGGCAATTCTTCTCTGAGGTCGGTTCCAGAACTCAGTCTCTATGGGGAATCACACCAGAGTTCCAGCCATGGTGGACACAGTCATGTCTTCCAATCGCCACACAAATGACCACAATTAAAACCAAAACACTCCCACATGGCCCTCATCTTCTTCCATATAGACACTCATCAAATTCTCTGGCTGGAGGTTTTCATAAGGGGTGCAGTTCAAGACAGTGTCCAAAATATGCTCCCTTGCCGCTATTTTGCCTAAAGTCAGTGTGGCCTGAACACCCTTCCTGTGAACCACAAGTGATCAAATAGGCCTGCCCTTATTACTGCTCCACTTCTCCAATTTGAGGCCTAATGACTGCCAGGTATAGATTCTTTCTGTGAATTGGAGTCATGAGAAAACCCAAGCATCTATGGTCTAGCCTCTGCAGGCATTTGAAGAACTCATTTGTCCCAAAGGATCCCTATTTTCACTTGATGGATGTCAGGGATATTACAGAAGATGGTGAGAAACTTCATCCACAATGACTGCTATTTTGACCATTTTGGTTTTGTAGCACACATGGAATCTTTCTTTAGATCCATCAGATGATGAGAATCTAAGCCACAGCCTCACACAGGACCAAGAGGCTGATTCAGACACATCCCTTTCCAAAGCAATTATGCAAAGAGCCACAGGTGATGCCCATTCATTTCCATTTGAAAACTGTTTTCTTCAGGCTTCACAAAGGGGTGGCCTGAGGCAAAGACCTTCCTGACATTCAGGGCAATGGAACAATAGGTAAGCAAATTGTCCAAAGCAAGGATTTTCCACTGAGACTTTACTGGTCACATTGATATCTGAGTTTTCTGAGATCCTCCCATTCCCTTCAGTTATCATGTACATGGCCATGTCACAGAGCTTGGAGGATATACATATCTTGGACACAAAACCATGAGCCTATTCTCGAGAGTTGCCAGAATTCAGGAAGAAAACAGCAACGTAGTAAGATAGTAGGCATTGCCCATCCATTAGGCGAGTCAAAGTCCATTCACAAATTGGGCAGAATGAATGCTGGGAAGCTTTCTATTATACAGGACACATCCATTGATGCACTGTCTTTTCTAATGTCTACAACCACGGACACAGTGGGATACACAGACATTGAAACACTCGCCTTGTCAAACAACTTACTAGAAAAAGTCCACTCTAAACCAAAAAAACCGCCTTTTCTACTTATTCTCAGAACATGAGACAAAATCACAAACTCACACCCACATCCAAAAAAGGCACCTCCTTCCCCCAAGTAGGTTTGTGACTATCGGGAGTGTCCTCTAAATTGTGGGTCATACTATGTTCCCCTGAAATGGACTATCCATTCTCAGATCTGGTCTCCTTGGCCAACTCTGTGAAGTTGTCAGGAGCCTGTGGTGAGACACTACCTGCTTTCTCAGGAATGACCCTGACATTTGGCCATCCTCACATCAGTAGGTACCAAGAAAGAGTGACTCTGTCCTTAGTAACACAAAACATGTGAGCCCACTGGGACTGGGACTGGGACTCCCTCTGGGTACCTGGCTTCCTGGATTCCAAGTTTAGAGAGTTCCATCACCAAGGAAGTGAGGTAGGTCACTTCCTTTAGGAACTGAATGAGGTCAATGCCTTGGCAAACACTTTGTCCTAACAGTTGCTTCAAAGTGTTCCATGAAATGGAGGCTTCAAGTACTTCCTGTGACACTTTCACAAGTTACAATGATATATCAATCATAGGCACCAAGGAACAGCTCTCCACAAAGGCCTGGTTTGGTCCATCTTCTCTACATTAAGTAGAGAGATGCTGATTCATACACATCCCTTCATCCTGACCAGGTTTTTTGCGATGGAAGATGACTTACTCTCTCACATTCTTCATAGCTGCCTACATGTTCTTCAGGGATCTTTTCTGCATGGACTTTGAGGTTCTCAGCAGGTGGAAGATTCCCTACATTCCTGTATTTTAAGATCAGCTCTGTCCCTGCTCTTCTCTAAAGTTAGATTGAGGGAACACTGTGTTGTTAGGGTTAATAACAGGTTTGATTTGGGTTAGGAATCATTCTGCCTGATGAATAATGGTATTGGGAATCTGTGATATTTATAAGAATATAGATGTGAGATTTAAGTATGAAAAACAGAAATCTAGGTAAGATTTGAAGACCAGAACGGCACTGGGCCCTTGATTGAGATACTTAGCCTTGAAATACTTTCTGCAAAGATGTCTCAGATAAATCGATATACAATGGCATAGGATGTTGTACCTTGGATGATTGAATGTGGAAGAGAACATCCAGCCAAAAAGGGAGAGTTGTTAAGATTAGGAAGATAGTCGGTAGGTTTAGAAAGAAGAGGGAGTATAGGATTTGGACCAAAGTTCTTTATCAATATGGTTTCAGTTAGAGAGTGAATGTTAATGTCATTCCATGTGAAGAGTCAGTCATGATGAATGGGGAAAATATGTAGAAAAGCAGATATCAATATAGACATTATGAAATCAGGCAAAGTATTATGTGAATAATAAGATTAGGCATTTTCAACAGGGTTGAGGTTGAATATATAATCTTAGGAAGAACCAAATGTGTAGTCACCAAGAGAATTGAGATTTGTGAGCATTAGGCAACCTGGACATGAATGTTTTTAGTAATCCATGCTCACTTTACATTTAGGCTTTGGTGAAATTAAATAAAAAATGTACTTTTCACGTTCTGTTTTTCTTTATGCTTAACAAAACACTGTTGAAATCTTGAAAACTTTTTGCTAATCTTGTTCCCAGAATGTCCTGTCCCGAACTGCCAAACTGTAGAATGTATTCCCTCTCACGTTTACACACAAACCGCCCACTCACCCTGACCCATTAATAAACTTCCCACCCAGCTCTCTCCAAGGAAAGTATATAAGCTCTGCTTAAGCTGTTCTCAGGGCTCTCTGCACTATTCAAGTGAGCTCTGAGTCCCAGAATTCTGGAACCTTCGCTGTTGCATGAGACAGTCTCTTGGTGGTCTCTTCCTCTGACGCTTGCCCGAACTTTACATCTGAGGGCCGCAGTGAGATCCAGCAGTGGTGGATGAAAGACAGCCAATGGGCTCCTCTCAGGGTAGGTAAGGCGCCTCTTTCTGGTTTCAGGTTTCAGGTTAGGGATGTACAAAACAGCTATCGGTGATGAGCGTGAGCTCTCTCCGACGGTGGCTGACAGACGTGTCACAGAGCCACAGGCCACGTCTCTGGGGCACGCCCCAGAGGTCTCAGGAAATCGAGTAACAATAGTCTCCTCGACTCAGTGATATTTTGTTTTGGATTCGGTATTGCCAGCCCATCAGGTTTTGCCAGCTACTCAGTCCTGGTCTCAGCACTGGACATCCATTGCCTGTCTTTATTGTCTTGTCTTGTCTGTGTCGTGTGTCATTGGTTTCACTGTTAGTGTATCTTTCATATGGGACAGAGCACTTCAATGCCTCTGTCCCTGACCCTTGATCACTGGACCAAAGTCTGTTTAAGGGCTCAGAATCTTTCTTTTTCAGTAAAACGCCGGACCTGGCAGACACTCTGTGCCTCAAAATGACCCACCTTCAGAGTCAGATGGCACCCAGAAGGATGTTTGTACTTCCCACTAATTTAAAAACTCAGAGATATTGTCTTTCAGCCAGGGCCACATTGACATCCAGATCAATAGCAATATATCTTAACTTAGCAGGACCTCTGCAAATCTCCTCCTCCATGGGTGAAACCTTTCCTTGAACCTGCCCCCGCTCCTACTGCTTCCCCCATGATTCTATCTCTCAAACCCTCTGCTCCTCCTCCTCCACTCTCTGTTCTCCCTGAGTCTCAAGACTCTACTGGACTCTCCTCCCCCTCCTTATGCCCTGTCCTCGTCCCCCAACCCCCAACACCCTCTAAGTGACTCCCCTGCTGCTGACTCAGACTCTCTACCAATGGAGGAATCTAGGCCAGCCCAGCGCCCTCCAGATGACTACCCCGTGGCACACACAGCCCCTCCTTCCCTGGAGGAAGCTGGCCCTGCCAAAAGAAGTCAAAGAACTCGCCAGCGGTGAGTAAATTTTGAAGTGGACACAGGGCCAGTATACTCAGCCCTTAAGACAACATTGGGCCATCTATCAAATAAAGGAACTCTAGTTCAAGGGGCTAATGGCAGTAAATATGGGGCTTAGACAACTAAGAGGACCATGGACCTGGGGAAAGGAAAAATCCATCACTCCTTCCTAATAATCCCAGAATGCCCAGGCCCATTTATGGGTAGAGATCTGCTCAACAAGCTCCAGGCCAGAATAACTTTTAACCCTGAAGGCCCCCAAGTGAAATTTCTAAAACCTTCAGTAAAAACTCCTATAGTCACGGCTTTAACTATGTCAGTAGAAGATGAACATCAACTCGTCACACCCCCCAAGACTGATCGAACAGGCATGCTACCCCAGAAATGGATAACAGATTATGCAGATGCCTAGGAAAAAACTGCTGTGTTAGGCCTAGCCTTGAAACAACTTCCAATAACAGTGGGGTTAAAAACTTCAGCCCATCCAATCAATGTCAAAAAATATCCTCTGAGCAAAAAAGCTAAAGATGGGATAAGGCCCCATATTCAGAAACATATGGCCTTAGGTGTCCTAAGGCCCGGTCATTCGAACTGGAACACTCCCCTAGTACCAGTTAAAAAATCCAGGAACCGGGGTCTATCACTTCGTTCAAGACCTAAGAGAGATCAACAACAGAGTGCAGGACATTCACCCCACGGGACCTAATCTGTACAATCTGCCTAGCACTCTGAACCCTGAGCGGAATTGCTATACTGTTCTGTACTTAAAAAAATGCTTTCTTTTGCTTGCCTCTGCATAAAGACTGTCATTTGTTATTTGCTTTCGAGTGGGTACACCCAGAAACCAGAACGTCTGGTCAACTAACTTGGACTAGATTCCCACAGGGGTTCAAAAACTTCCCCACTGTCTTTGATGAAGCCCTCCCCAGAGATCTCAACAACTTCAGAATTACGCACCCTGAAGTTACCCTGCTTCAATATGTGGATGACCTGCTACTGGCAGCCAACACCAAAGAAAACTGTGAGTCTGGGTCCCAAGCACTATTTTCCGAGCTTGCTCAACTCGAGTATAGAGATTCTGCCAAATAGGCCCAAATATGCCAGCAAGAAGTAATCTTCCTGGGCTATTGCCTTAGGGGCAGTAAACGATGCCTCACTGAGCCCAGAAAACAAACCATTGAGCAGATACCACCCCATCTAATAGCGGACAACTCAGAGAGTTTCTTGGGACTGCTGGCTTTTGCAGGTTATGGATACCTGTGTTTGCGTCCTTAGCTGCTCCTTTGTACCCGCTGTTAAAGGGAGATGCCCAATTCTAATGGACCCCTGAGCACCAGCAAGCTTTTGACAACATCTAAGGACACTGAAACTGAAATCCTCAACTTCACTGAGCCCAGCCTGCATTTTCAGAAACCCCTTAAGTACATTAAAAATGTACATCAACTCACTCACCTTGGTTCAAAAAAACTTCAGGCATTCCTGAAGGATCAAGAACAGAGTTTTCCACTAACCAACTCAGAGTGAAAGGAAATAACTGAACAAGTAACAAAAGCCTGTGGGGTCTGTCAATTGGTTAATGCTTACCCTTCCAAGTTTCCTGCAGAAAACCACCTACAAGGATCCAGACCAGGACAATTCTTGGAAGTTGACTTTACTGAAATTAAGCCAGCAAGGTATGGACTTAAATATCTCCAAGTAGATACATTTTCAGGATGGATTGAAGCCTTCCCACAAAAAACAAAAACAAAAACAACAACAAAAAAAAAAAAGGCACAAATTGTGGTCAAGAAGATCCTGAAAGATATTTTTCCAAGATACGGACTGCCTAAGGTAATAGCGTCTGATAATGGACCGGCGTTCATGGCCCTTGTAAGTCAGGCGTTACCCAGGACCCTGGGGATTAATTGGAAGTTGCATTGTGCTTATAGACCCCAGAGCTCAGGACAGGTAAAATAAATAAATAGAACCATTAAAGAGACCTTAACGAAATTAAGCTTAGATATCAGCATAAAAGGTTGGACTATGCTCCTGCCTTATGCACTGTTTCATGCAAGAAATACTCATACTCCCTCTGTTTCTTTGTGTAACCTCACCCGCTATGAAATTCTCTATGGTCCCTCCTCCAGTAAGGGACCTAACCTCAACTCTAAGACCTAATGATCCCTTACACACCCCCTGACTTGACAGAGTTAAAGTTCTTGAAAGAAAACAGTGATATCTGTGGATACAGCTGGCCACTACCTACCAACCTGGGGACGAGAGGACTCCATATCGATATCAAGTAAGAGACTTCGTCTACATAAGATGACATCAGGTGTCATCCCTGGAATCCCGCTGGAAAGGACCATACCAGGTGCTACTTATAACACCTACAGTGGTAAAGGTAGACGGAATCACTTCCTGGACCCATGCCTCTCATCTCAAGCCTGCGCCCTGTCCAGACTCTGGCTGGAAACTGGAAATGACTGGTAATCATTTCAAATTGTGTATTCGCCATGTGGATAAGGCTATAGACTCTCCCCTTGGCCAATAGTAGTCCTAAACCTCATCAGCCTGTTCATCAGTGATGGCTGATCACAAATCATACTGTACAAGAAGTATGGTCTATCTTTCATACAGCCACCTTAGGGACCTTGTGGCCATCTCTCTACCCAGACATTTGTCAGCTGGCTATAGGTCTTTTCTATTGGGATATCCCTGATGAAGGGGATCCCACTAAAATTCCATTAAATCTCTTCCGTGCCATATGTAATGGAAACAAACATTTTGGATGTAGGGACACGTGAGCCAGATGCAGGTTGGCTAGCCTAGATTACTATGTTTGCTCAGCGGACGATCAAACCCACAAACAGCCACAGCTGTGTGGGCGAAAAGCCGACTTCTTTTGTAAGTCATGGGGATGTGAGCATACAGGGGCTGCCTGGTGGAACCCAAACTCCTCATCAAATTCAGTACACAGCATTGGGCATATTACCAATTAGACAACGAAAACTGATGGCCCCTGGAGGGGTCTGTAGATGCTCAAATTCTGCATGACCTTTTTGACTTCGGCAAGTGCTCAAAGGGTGGAAGGAAATTCCCCTATGTGGAGGCCTTTTCCCTCCTTCACTCACATATTGAACTATGCTTCTCCAATAGATCCTAACCCTCAGCTTTCTGCTCCAGACTCTCTGCTGTCACTCCCACTTCAGCAACCTGATTTCTCCCCTCGATTTACTAGATCAAAAACCCAAACCTCCGCCGGTTCTTAAACTATTGCCCCCTTGCTGAGGTAACAGGTACTAAGGTACACATCCACCCACTCACTTCTCTCTTCTCCTGTCAGTGCCCTCACCAGGTCCCACCAAGTCCTCTTACTAGCTAACCCAAAGCTCAAAAAGCTAAGGAGAGCCCTCAGACTCCTATCCAAGATGTAATAAAAATGGCCTTTAAAGTTTATTTGTCATCACTGAAAACAGGTTACTAAGAATTTAACGTCCCTCACAGGCTTTTTGGGATACTCACTCCTGTCTTCCCCTCTGCACTACCTGTTCTACTGCTCAACTTTTTGTTGCCTGGAAAATCCCAAACCCCTTTCCCATTATTCTTTTACATCTCTCCTTCCTCATTCTCAGACCATTCTCTTAAACCTCTCTCTCCGAATTTGTTTTAGAGAACAGGCGAGGGTTGGACCTCCTCTTCATGAGAGAAGAGGGCCTTTGTGCTACATTGAGGGAAGAATGTTGTTTTTATGCCGACCATCCTGGAGTTGTAAAAATATCTATGGGTAAATTAAAAAGATGCCTTGAAGAGCATCAACAAGAGAGAGGGGCACATAAAGGTTGGTTTGAGTCTTTGTTCACATAGTTCCCCTGGTTAACTACGTTTTTATCAACCCTGGCCAGTCCATTAACAATCCTCATATTAATGATAATTGTAGGAACTTGTTTGCTCAACTGTGTAGTTTCTTTTCTACAAGCTCAAATTGGATAAGTTAAACTTATGGTAATCAGACAACAGTATACCTCACTAGGAGACATAAAATCTAAGACGCCCAAATGATCACTTTGATGATTAAAAGTAACCAGAATAAGAAGTGGGGAATGAAAGGTTAATAAAATAGGTACTTGTAATTCCTGTTTTTCTGTATGCTTAACAAAACACTGTTGAAATCTTGAGAACTGTTAGCTAATCTTGTTCCCAGAATGTGCTGTCCCCAACTGCCAAACTGCTGAATGTACTCCCTCTCCTGTTGCCATGCAAACCACTCACTTGACCTGACTAATCAATTAATTTCCCTCCCTGCCTTCACCATGTAAAGTACATAAGCTCTGCTTAAGCTGTTCTCAAGGCTCTCTTCTCTAATCAAGTGAGCTCTGAGCCCCAGCATGCTGAAACCCCAATAAGCCCTTTGCTGTTTCATGAGACAGTCTCTTCCTGGTTTCTTCCTCCAACGCTCGCCCGAACTTTACATTGGTACAATCATAAGTGTGAACTTTTCTTTGTGTGTCCAGAATATTACTGTTATAAAATGATTATGTAGATCAGATGACAGGAGTATTTCTTCCACCATTTCTGGGAGCAATATAATGAAGATGTATGAATTAGTATTGGGGGTAGAAATAGCTAAACCATGTGTCTATGAATATACAGATAATGCATGAATAGACAATACTGTGAATAAATAATATAACTGGTTCCAACTTTAAATAATGGATTGAATTGATAGCTGAAAATATACAGGAAATCTTATATTGATTTAATACATTTAATCCTACCCGTTATTCATCTAATTGTAATATTATGGTTATGGATTATCATGAAGAGTGTGTGAGTATTGCTTCAAAAGTGATTATGGAAATTGAAAATTATGTGTTTGGAAAGAAGTCTCATGAAAAGACCAGTCAAGAAACCCGGAGGTGTACATGTGTTCTGGAGCAGGAAGTGATTGAAAGTGAAACAAATGCCTAAATATTTGCTAACTTCTAGATGAAATATATATCCTATGATGTGCATAAATTGAAGAAATAGTAAAGTACCAGTGTTGAATAAAAATTATTGTTAAATACACATCATGTCCCATAGGAATCTACTTGAATTGATGTTAAACTGGGTCAGTTACTGTAGAAATGTTAGGATTCGTATGCACCATTCACTGAAGTTAGTTTTCAGTACTAGGAAAGAAATATGTATTTCAGGTGGATGAATATTTCTGAGAATAATCTTGTGAAAAGTTGACTATAAATCCACATATATGAATATGAATTAATTTAGGGAGTGTATAATAAGACTCATACATTTCATATTTTGAAAAATCTGGAGAGTGTGTGTGTGTGAATACACACAAACACACACACACACACACACTGAGACATTAAAAATAGCAATATATATATATATATATATATATATATATATATATATATATATATATATCCAAAAAAAAATATATATATATCCAAAAATATTCATTTTACTGAAGATAGATTTATGCATAATGTTGTTGAACTAGCAAGTTTACCCATACATTGAATTTTCAGTTCCAACAGCATTTAGGAGGAGTGATCTCTTCTCACAATTTGTATCTGCCAAGTCAGCCACCTCACAAGAATGTACGTGTGATACCAGGTAGTATTCTATATGTGCATATAAAAATGCATGTGCTGAATAGGCTACAGAGAGAGGGAGACAGGAATTCACATATTTGTTAACATTAAAAACACATGGAGAACTATTTCAACAAAGAAATTGACTATATTTATAACACCTACACTTTTTTATGCAAAAGGTAAGTCCAACTCTACACCATGCCTCCACTGAACTGCTTGAATTTCTATTCTGTTTGGGATATTTTTCTGCATCATATTAGGATTAGTAGTCAGAGTCTAGTAGGTTGTGGGTTACTGTCAGGAATTCAGTATTTCAAATGGAAAATAAGAATGAATCCAATGTGTATGCAAACATGTGCTACACAAAAATCATCCCACTCTCATCCAGAACAAAGCTTTGAAATTATCTTCATCTGAAGTAAGTCACAATTAAAACAGAAGAGTTAGAAAATCTGTGAATACATATCTGGAATAGAAAATGCTCAGGAGTTCACAACCTTGGAGGTGGTAGAGGAGTTTCCAAAAGTAAGGGACATGGTAAACACTCCTCAAACATGTAGGTCTGCTTGAGAAACTTCCTCTGAGGTTGGGCACTTGAAATATATATTATTTTCAGGAGCTTTAGCTTTCTTTGTAGTGTGACCATCAAAGCTGGGTCTGCATCTATGTGACCTGGAGGATATGGTTCCTTAATTTCCAGTGAACATGAGGCAGCAGTGCTGAATTCTCTCTTTCTGGGTCAACTGCAGTTCTGAATTCACTCTTTGTAGGTAAACAGTGGCCACTTGGGTCTAAGTGTCTCTCCATGTGGACTGTGGAGCCATTTGGTCATCCTCCACTTTTCGTGGTGTTTCTTGCTGCTGCACTGGGAGTTTGGTATTTGATTCACAAAATACAAGAAGTTCAACAGGGACACAGTGCTAGACGGAGTTCTGTCACTTACGGTGGGTCAGGGTCTGCAGGAGAATGCACCAACCAGTCTTCTTTCCCACATAGCTCGCCAACTTGTGCATTGCAACTTTATTCTTAACATTGCCCTGAAACCTCTCCATATAAAAACATGCTTTTACATATACGGGTCTCCTGGCTGCACCATGTCAGTCACAAGCAATTTGGAAGCCAATGGCAGATCTACATGGCCACAACACAAATGTATTATCACACAACTGCACACCACTTCTCTAGGCCCACTACTCTGTAGGGTCTAACTTAATGGCATCTCTGTTCTACACCATTTTCATGAAACCCAGTCAATCAGGGAAGTGTCTGGTACACTCTTGATCAGCAACAGGACATCCAAAGGTTCTCCAGTGACACCTGGTCATGGGAATTTCAAAAATTTCATTTTATTTATCTAGCCATTTTTCAAGGATGAAGTTGGAGGCACTGTGGGTTTCAATTCATTCAGGAACCATTAAATGGTGAGGAAGCTCATTTCAATGAAAGCTCTGGAGAACGATAACAGGCAAGGTTTTCCAAAGAGTGGCCAAAAGGTCACATGAAGCCAGACCCGTTGAGGTCTACAATGTGAGGTCCATGTGTGTTTTGACTCTCAACTGTGACTGCCAAGTCTTTCAGAATAAAATCATGTGATATCCTGGTTGAGATTTCAAGTGCTCTCTGGAAAGCCACCTGGGCCTAGATCTCAGGTTCCAAGGGTGACTCTCATGCATGGCCTCCTAAAATGCCAACACAATTCATGGCAATACTTCTCTGAGGTTAGTTCCAGAACTCAGTCTCTAAGGGGAATCACACCAGAGTTCAAGAGCAGGTGGATCCAGTCATCTCTTCCAACTGCCACACAAATGACCACAATTAAAACCAAAACACTCCCAAATGATCCTCATCTTTATCCATATAGACATTCATCATAACCTCTGGCTGTATGCACAAGACAGTATCCAAAATAGACTTCCTTGCCCCTCATTTGCCTAAAGTCTGGGTGACGTGGAAACACTTCCTGTAAAACAGGAGTGATCAAATAGGCCTGCCCTAAATACTGCTGTGCTTCTCCAATTTGAGGCCTACTCACTGTCATGTATAGATTTTTTATGTGATTTGGAGTCATGAGACAACCCAAGCAACTGTGGGCTAGACTCTGCAGGGATTTGAAGAGCTCATTTGACTCAAAGGATCCCTATTCTCACTTGATGGAGGTCAGGAACCTTACAGAGGAAGGCGTGAGACTTCAACCACAATGACTGCACTTTTTGCCATTTTGGTTATGGATGCAAACATGGGATCTTTCTTTAGATCCATCAGGTGCTGAGAATCTAATTCACAGCCTCACACAGGGCCAAGTTGCTGATTCAGACACATCCCTTTCCAAAGCAATTAAGCAAAGAGCCACAGGTGATGTCCATTCATTTCCATTTGAAAACTGTTTTGTTCAGGCTTCACAAAGGTGTGGCCAGAGGCAAAGGCCTTCCTGACATTTAGGGCAACAGAAGAATAGGTAAGCAATAGGCCCAAATCAGGGTTTCCCCACTGAGACTTTCCTGGTCACATTGATATCTGGGTTTTCTGAGATGCTCCAATTCCCTTCAGCTATCCAGTACGTGGCTATGTCACAGAGATTGGAGGTGGTACATAATTTGGACACAAAACCATGATCCTATTCTGGAGAGTGGCAAAATGCAGGAAGAAAAGAGGAACTTAGGAAGATAGTAGGCATTGCCCATCCATAAGGCAAGCTGAATTCCATTCATAAATTGGGTAGGATGAATTCTGGGAAAATTTCTACTAGACAGGACACATTCATTGATGCATTCTCTTTTCTAATATCTACAACCAAGGTCACAGAGAGATGGACAGACATAGAAACAATCGGCTTGTCAAAGGACTTACTAGACACAGTCCACTCCAAACCAAACAAACCATCTTTCCTACCTATTCTCAGAACAGGAGACAAAACCACAAACTGACACCCACAACCACAAAGGCACCTTGTTCCCACAAATAGGTCTGTGACTATCAGGAGTGTCCTATGACTGGTGGGCCATACTATGTTTTCCCGAAATGGCTTGTCCTGTCTCAGATCTGGTCTACTTGGCCAACTCTGAGAAGTTGTGAGGAGCAAGCGATGAACAACTACATGCTTTCTGAAAAAGTCCACTCTTCAGAGCGCTGCTGGCATTTGGCAATCCTCACATAAGTAGGTACCAAGGAAGACTGACACTGTCTTTGGTTGTTTCAAAAAACTGAGCCCACTGGGACTGGGACTGGGACTCGCTCTGGGTGCCTGGCTTCCTGGATCCCAAGTTCAGAGAGTTCCATCACTAAGAAAGTGAGGTAGGTCACTTTATTCAGGAACAGAATGAGGTCACTAGATTGGCAACCACTTTGTCCTAACAGTTCCATTCAAGGGTCCCAATAGATGGAGGCTACCTCTACTTCCTTTGACACTTTCACAAGTTAGGATGGTATATCAACCATAGGCACCCAGGAACAGCTCTCCACACAGGCCGGGTTTGGTCCAACTTCTCTAAATTAAGAAGAGAAAGGCTGATTCAGACACAAACCTTCATCCTGACCAGGTTGTTTGCCATGGAAGATGATGTGTGCTCTCTCAGGTCCTTCATAGCTGCCTACAACTTCTCCAGGGATCATTTCTGCATGGACCTTTGAGGTTCTCAGCAGGTGGAAGATCCCCTACATTCCTCTTTTGTAAGACCAACTGTGATCCTGCTCTTCTGTAAAGTTAGATTGAGGGAAGAGTGTATGGTTAGGGTTAATAGCATGTTCGATTTGAGTTAGGAATCATTCTGTGGGATGAATAATGGCACTTGGAACCTGTGATATTTACAAGAATATATAGGGGAAATATAATTATGAAAACAGAAATCTAAGTAAGATTTGAAGCCCCGAAGGGCAAATTGGGCCCTTGAGTGGGATACTTATCGTTGAATTATGTTCTGCACAGTTATCTCAGATAAATCAATATACAATGGCATAGGACCTTGTACCTTGGATGATTGAATGTAGAAGAGAACATCCATTAAAAAAAGATAGTCAGTAGGATTAGAATGATAGTTGGTAGGTTTAGGAAGAAGAGTGAGTATATGATTTGGACCATAAGTTCTTTCGCAAGAGGGTTTCGAGTAGAGAGTGAATGTCAAAGTCAGCACATATGAAGAGTCAGTCACAAAGATGAACTGGGGAAAATATGTAGGAAAGTAGATATCAATAGAAACATTAGAAAATCAGGAAAAGTATAAAGTGAGTGACAGGATTAGACATTTTCAACAGGCTTCAGGTTGAGTATATAATCTTAGGAGGAAACAAATACATAGTCACCAATAGGATTTACATTTTAGAGCATTAGGCAACCTGGACATGGATGATTTTAGTAATCCATGCTCACTTACCATTTAGGATTTGGTACAATCATAAATGTGACTTTGCATTTTGTGTCCAGAATATTACTGTGATAAAATGTATATGTACATCAGGTAACATGAGTATTTCTTCCACCATTTCTGGGAACAAGTTTTTGAAGACATATAAATTAGTATTGAAAGTAAAAATAGGCGTGCCCTGTGTCTATGAATATAGAGAAAATGCATGAATAGAACATACTGTGAATAAATAATATAACTGGCTCCAACTTTAAATAATGGATTGAATTGATATCTGAAAATATACAGGAAATCTTATTTTGATATACATCCATTCATTACAACCAGTTATACATCTAATGGTAATTTTAGGGTTATGCTTTATCATGAAGAGTGTGTGAGGTTTGCTTTAAAATTGATTATGGAAATCGAAAATAATGTGTTTGGAAAGAAGTTTCATGAAAAGGCCAGTCAAGAAACCTGGAGGAAATCATGTGTTCTGAAGCAGGAAATGATGGAAACTAAAACAAATGCCTATAAATTTGTGAACTTGTGGATGAAATATATATATATTATGATGTTAAAAACTTAAGAAATAGTAATATACCAGTGTTGAATGCAAATGAACCTCAAAATACACATCATGTCCCATAGGAATCTACTTGCGTTGATGTTAAACTGAGTCAGCTAGTGTAGAAATATTAGGATTTGTAACCACCATTCACTGTAGTGAGTTTGTTGTACTAGGAAACAAATATGTATTTCACGTGGATGAATATTTCTGAAAAAAATCTTGTGAAAAGTTGATTATAAATCCACATACATGAACAAGAGTGAATTTAGGGAGTGTATATAAGACACATATATTTCAAATTTTGAAAAATCTGGAGAATATATATATATATATATATATATATATATATATATATATATACACAAAACACACACACACAGACATTAAAATGTAGCAACATATATGCCAATCGAAATTTATCATGAAATATATATCATCCAGAGATGGAAAAATTTATATTTTAATGAAAATGGATTTATTTATAATATTCCACTAGGAAGGTCACCCATAGGTTCAATTTTCAGTTCCAACAGCGTTTAGGAGGAGTGATCTTTTCTCACAATTTGTATCTGCCAATGCATGCATTCACAACAATGTACTTGTGATACCAGGTAGGATTCTATATGTGCATATAAAAATACATGTGCTGAATAGGCTACAGAGAAAAGGAGACAGGAATTCACATAGTTGTTAACTTTAAAAACTCATGGAGAACTATATCAATTAAAATTTACAAGATTTATAACACCTACAATTTGTCATGCAAAAGGCAAGTCCAAATATACGTGATACATCCACTGAACTGCTTGTATTTCTATTCTGTTTGGGTTATTTTTCTCCATCATATTAGGTTTATCAGTAAGAGTCTAGTAGAGTATGGGTTATTGTCAGGGATTCACTATGTCGAATGGAAAATAGGAAAATGTATCCAATATGTATGTAAATATGTGCTACACAAAAATCTTTCCACTCTCATCCCGAAAAATGCCTTTACATTACCTTCGCCCCAAGTAAAGCACAATTAGAGGAGAATAGTTAGAAAATATGTGAATACATATCTGCAATGGAAAATGATCAGGAGTTCAGAACTTTGGAGGTGGTAGAGGAATTTCCAAAACTAAGTGACAGGGTAAGCACTCCACGTACATGGTGCTCTGCCGGACTAAATACTTCTTGAGAAACTTCCTCTGTGGTTGGACACTTGAAATATTTGTTGTTCTCAGGAGCTTGTCAGAAACTATGTTCCTTTGTAGTGAGAACATCAAAGCTGACCCTGCATCTATGTGACCTGGAGGACATTTTTTCTTATTGTCCAATGAACATGAGACAGCAGTGCCAAATTCTCCCTTTGTATGTAAACTGTGGCCACTGTGGGCTAAGTGTCTCCCCGTGTGGACTGTGAAGCCATTTGGTCATCCTCCACTTTACATGGTTTTTCTTGCTCCTGCACTGGGAGTTTGGTATTTGCTTCATGAAATACAAGGAGTTCAACTGGGACACATTGCTGGAGAGAGTTATGTCACATGTGGTGTGTCAGGGTCTCTAGGAGAATGCACAAAACAGGCTTCTATCCCTCATAGCTTTCTCCTTGACCATAGTAACCTTATTCTGAACATTGCCATAAAACCTCTACATATAAAAAGATGCCTCTACAAATAAGAGTCTGCTGGCTGCACCATGTCAGCCACAAGCCATATGGAAGTCAATGGGAGATCCACATGTCGCCACCACAGATATTTTTTCACACACCTGCACACCACAGCTCTTGGCCCACTACTCAGCAGGCTTCAATATACTTGCATCTCTGTTCTACACAATTTTCATGAAACCCAGTCAAACAAGGCATGGTTTGGTACACTCATGATCAGAAACAGAACATCCAAAGGTTCTCCAGTGCCACCTGGTCATGGGAATTTCAAAAATTTCATGGTATTTATCTAGTCATTTTTCAAGGATGAAGTTGGAGGCACTGTGGGTTTCAATTCATTCAGGAACCATTAAATGTTGAGGAAGTTCATTTCAAAGAAAGCTCTGGATAACTCTCACAGGCAAGGCTTCCAAAAGAGGGAAAAAAAGGTCACATGAAGCCAGGCCCATTGAGGTCTCCAATATGAGGTCCATGTGTGTTTTGACTCTCAAAAATCGCTGCCAAGTCTTTCAGAATAAAATCATGTGATATCCTGGCTGAGATTCCCAGTACTCTGA
This sequence comes from Callospermophilus lateralis, assembly GCF_048772815.1. Taxonomy (NCBI): domain Eukaryota; kingdom Metazoa; phylum Chordata; class Mammalia; order Rodentia; family Sciuridae; genus Callospermophilus; species Callospermophilus lateralis. The sequence goes on along the minus strand of NC_135316.1, from coordinate 5,298,311 downwards.
AAAAAGCCACCCTGGGCCAAGATCTCTGTTTCCAAGGGCGACTCTCATGTGTGGCCTCATAAAATCCCAACACAGTTTATGGCAATTCTTCTCTGAGGTCAGTTCCAGAATGCAGTCTCTAAGGGGAATCACAGCAGAGTTCAAGCCCAGGTTGACCCAGTCATCTCTCCACACCGCCAAACAAATGACCACAATTAAAACCAAAACACTCCCACATGGCCCCCATCTTTTTTTATGTAGACACTCATCATAACCTCTGTTTAGAGCTTTCCATGAGGGGCACATTCCAAGAGAGTGTCCAAAATAAGCTCCCATGCCCCTCATTTGGCTAAAGTCAGGGTGGGCTGGAAACCCTTCCTGTGAAACAGGAGTGATCAAATAGGCCTGTCCTTAATACTGCTCCGCTTCTCCAATTTGAGGCCTTCTGACTGTGGGGTTTAGATTCTTTAGGTGAACAGGAATTAGGAGAAAAGACAAGCACTTCTGCAGAGATTTGAGGAACTCATTTGACCCAAAAGATTCCTATTCTCACTTGATGGATTTCAGGAACCTAACAGAGGAAGGCAATAGAATTCATTCACAATGACTGAACTTTTTGCCATTTTGGTTTTGGATGCACACATGGAATCTTTCTTTAGATCCATCAGGTGCAGAGCATATAAGCCACAGCCTCACACAGCGCCAAGAGGCTGATTCAGACACATCCTATTCCAAAGCAATTAAGCAAAGAGCCCAAGGTGATGCCCATTTATTTCCATTTGAAAACTGTTTTCTTCAGGGTTCAAAAAAGGGGTGGCCTGAGGCAAAGACCTTCCTGACATTCAGGGCAACAGAACAATAGGTAAGCAAATGGCCCAAAGCAGGGTATCTCCACTGAGACTTTCCTGGTCACACTAATATTTTAGTTTTCTGAGATACTGGCCATTCCCTTCAGCTATCCAGTATATGGCTATGTCACAGACATTGGAGTTGGCACCTATCTTGGACACAAATCCATGGGCCTATTTTGGAGAGTGGCCAGAATTCAGGAAGAAAACAGGGACTTAGGAAGGTAGTAGGTTTTGCCCATCCATAAGGAAAGCCACACTCCATTCATAAATTTTGCACGATGAATGCTGGGATGCTTTCTACTAGACAGGACAGATCCATTGTTGCATTGTCTTTTCTCATGTCTACAACCACAGACACAGTGGGATACACAGACATAGAAACACTCACCTTGTCAAATGGCTTACTAGAAACAGTTCACTCCAAACAAACAAACAGAAAAAAATACCGCCTTTCCTACCTATTCTCAGAACATGAGACAAAATTACAAACCCACACTCAAAAAGGCACCTGCTTCCCCAAAGTAAGTCTTTGACTATCCGGTGTGTCCTCTGACTGGTGGGCCATACTATGTTCCGCTGAAATGGCCTGTACCCTCTCAGATATTGTTTCCTTGGCCAACGCTTTGAAGTTGTCAGGAAAAAGTGGTGAGCCACTACCTGCTTTATCAGGAATGGTCCCTCTTCAGAGCTCTCCTGGCATTTTGCCATCCTCACACCAGTAAGTACCAAGAAATACTAACTGTGTCCTTGGTAAATCCAAACAAGTGAGCCCACTGGGACTGGGACTGGGACTGCCTCTGGGTGCCTGGCTTCTTGGATACCAAGTTCAGAGAGTTCCATCAGCAAGGAAATGAGGTATGTCACTTTCTTTGGAACTGAATAAGGTCACTGCCTTGGCAACCCCTTTGTCCTAACAATTGCTTCCAAAGGTCCCATGAGATGGTGGCTGTCCCTACTTCCTCTGACACTTTCACAAGTTAGAATGGTATATCAACCATAGGCACCAGGGAACAGCTCTCCACACAGGCCTGGTTTGGTCCATCTTCTCCACAGTAAGAAGAGAGAGGCTGATTCAGAAACATCCCTTCATCCTGATCAGGTTGTTTGCCATGCAAATTGGCCTTTGCTCTCTTAGGTTCTTCATACCTGCCTACAACTTCTCCAGGTATCATTTCTGCAAGGACCTTTGAGGTTCTCAGCAGGTTGAATGTCCCCTACTTTCCTGTGTTGTAAGAACAACTCTGTCCCTCCTCTTCTGTAAAATGAGATTGAGGGAACAGTGTATTTTTAGGGTTAATAACAGGTTTGATTTGGGTTAGAAATCATTCTGCGCCATGAATAATTGTATTGGGAACCTGCGATATTTACAAGAATGTAGAGGTGAAATATAATTATGAAAACAGAAATCTAGGTATGATTTAAAACCCAGAAGGGCATTGGGCCCTTGATTGGGATACTTAGCTTTGAATTATGTTCTGCACAGATGTCTCAGAAAATTTGATATACAATGGCATAGGACCTTGTACCTTGGAAGATTGAATGTAGAAGAGAACATCCACTCAAAAAAGGATAGTCATTAGGATTTGAAAGATAGTCGGTAGGTTTAGGAAGAAGAGTGAGTATATGATTTGGACCAAAAGTTCTTTAGCAATAGGGTTTCAGTTAGAGAGTGAATGTATATGTCAGCACATATGAAGAGTCAGTCACTATCATGAACTGAGGAAAATATGTTGAAAAGCAGATATCAATAGAGACATTACTAAATCAGGCAATGTATAAAATGAGTGAGAGGATTAGACATTTTCAACAGGGTTGAGTTTGAATATATAAGCCTAGAAAAAAGAAATATGCAGTTACCAATAAGACTGACTTTTGAGAGCATTAGGCAACCTTGACATAGATGTTTTTAGTATTCCATGTTCACTTTCCATTTAGGTTTTGGTACAATCATAAGTGTGACCTTTACAATTTTTGTCCAGAATATTACTGTGATAAAATGTATATGTAGATCAGGTGACATAAGTATTTCTTCCACCATTTCTGGGAGCAATATATTGAAGACATATAAATTAGTATTGGGGTACAAATAGGTGTACCCTGTGTTTATGAATATAGAGATATTGCATGAATCGACCATACTGTGAATAAATAATATAACTTGTTCCAACTTTAAATAATGGTTTGAATTGATATCTGAAAAATTACAGGAAATCTGAAATGGATATACAATCATTCATTCCAACCAGTTATTCATCTAATGGTAATATTACTGTTTTGGTTTATCATGAAGAGTGTGTGAGTTTTGCTTCTAATGTGATTATGAAAATCTAAAATAATGTGTTTGGAAAAAAGTCTCATGAAAAGACCAGTCAAGAAACCCTGACAATGCATGTGTTCTGAAGCAGGAAGTGATTAAAGTTGAAACAAAAGCCTATAAATTTGCTAACTTGTGGATGAAATATATATCCTATGATGTGCAAAAACTGAAGAAATAATAATGTACCAGTGTTGAATAAAAATGAATGTCAAATTACATATCATGTCCCATAAGAATCTACTTGCATTGATGTTAGACTGGGTCAGTTACTGTAGAATTATTAGGATTTGTAGACACCATTCACTGAAGTTAGTTTTCACTACTAGTAAACAAATATGTATTTAAGGTGGATGAATATTTCTCAGAATAATGTTGTGAAAATTTGATTAAAAATCCACATACATGAACATGAATGAATTTAGAGAGTGTATATAAGACACATATATTTCATATTTTAAAAATCTGGAGAGTATATATATATATATATATATATATATATATATATATATATACACACACACACACACACACACACACACACACACACAAACACACACACAGACATTAAAAAGTACCAATATATATGCCAATCGAAATTCATCATTAAATATATATCATCCACACATGCAAAAATATTTATTTTACTGAACATGAGTTTACGTATAATGTTGTTCTACTAGGAAGCTCCCCTATAGGTGGAATTTTCAGTTCCAATAGCGTTTAGGAGGAATGATCTCTTCTCACAATTTGTATCTGCCAAGTCAGCCACCTCACAAAAATGTGCCTATGATACCAGGTAGGATTGTATAAGTGCATATAAAAATACATGTGATGAATAGGCTACAGAGAAAGGGAGACAGGAATTCACATAGTTGTTAATTTTAAAAACACACAGAGAACTATTTTAATTAAAAATTGACTAGATTTATAACACCTACCGTTTATCATGCAAAAGGAAAGTCCAACTATACACCATGCCTCCTGAACTGCTTGTATTTGTATTCTGTTTAGGTTATTTTTCTCCATCATATTAGGATGAATAGTCAGAGGCTTGTAGGGTATGGGAGAGTGTCATGTATTCAGTTTTTCAAGTGGAAAATTGAAAAATGAATCCAATGTGTATGCAAATATTTGCTACACAAAAATCTTTTCAATTTCATCCAGAACAATGCCTTGACATTACCTTCGCCCCAAGTATGATACAGTTAGAGGAGAAGAGTTTGAAAAATCTGTGAATACATATCTGCAATGGAAACTGCTCAATTTTCACAACTTTGGGGGTGGTAGAGGAGTTTCCAAAAGTAAGGGACAATGTAAACCCTCCACAAACATGGAACTCTGCTGGCCTAAAGTCTTCTTAAGAAACTCCATCTGAGGTTGGGCACGTGTAATATATGTTGTTCTCAGGAGCTTTAGCTTCCATTGTAGTGAGTCCATCAAAGCTGGGTCTGCATCTATGTGACCTGGAGAATATGGTTACTTATTTTCCAATGAATATGAGGCAGCATTGCTGAATCATCTCTTTGTAGGTAAACTGTGGCCACTGGGGACTAAGTTTCTCCCCGTGTGCACTGTGAACCCATTTGTTCATACTCCACTTTTTGTGGTGTTTCTTGCTGCTGCACTGGGAGTTTGGTATTTGCTTCACAAAACAAGGAGTTCAACTGGGACACAGTGCTGGAGGGAGTTCTGTCACGTTTGGTGGGTCAGGGTCTGCAGGAAAATGCACCAACAATGCTTCTATCCCACAAGCTTGCCTCCTTGAGCATAGTAACCTGATTCTGAACATTGCCCTGAAACTCCTCAATATCACAAGAAGGGTCTGCTGGCTGCACCGTATCAGTCATAATCCATTTGGAATCCAATTGCATATCCACATGGCCACACCACAGATTTTTTATCACACACCTGCCAAAAACTTCTCTAGGTCCACTACTCAGCAGCCGCTAACTTACTGGCATCTCTTTTCTATACTATTTTCATGAAACCCAGTCAATCAAGACACCTTCTGGTATACTTATGATCAGAAACAGGACATCCAAAGGTTCTCCAGTGCCACCTGCTCATGGGAATTTTAAGCATTTCATGGTATTTATCTAACCATTTTTCAAGGATGAAGTTGGAGGCACTGTGGGTTTCAATTCATTCAGGAACCATTAAATGTTGAGGAAGCTCATTTCAATGAAAGCTCTCGAGAACTCTAACAGGCAAGGCTTCCCAAAGAGTGGCCAAAAGTTCACATGAAGCCAGGCCCATTGAGGTCTACAAGGTCATTGTTTGTTTTCCCTCTCAACTATGGTTGCCAAGTCTTTCAGAATAAAATCATGTGATATCCTGGCTTAGATTCCCAGTGCTCTGTGGAAAGCAACCCTGGGCCAAGACTCATTTTCCAAGGGCAACTCTCATGCGAGGCCTCCAAAAATCCCAACACAATTCATTGCAATACTTCTCTGAGGTCAGTTGCAGAAATCAGTCTCTAAGTGGAATCACACCAGAGTTCAAGCCCAAGTGTAACCAATCATCTTTTCCAACCGCCACACAATTGAGACCAAAACACTCCCACCTAGCCCTCATCTTCTTCCATATAGACATGCATAATAACCTCTGGCTGGAGGTTTCCATGAGAGGCACAGCCCAAGACAGTGTCCAAAAAAAGCTCCCTTACCCCTCATTTGCCTAAAGGCCCGGACTCCCTTCCTGTGAACCAGGAGTGATCAAATAGGCCTGCCGTTAATACTGCTTCACTTCTCCAATTTGTGGCCTAGTGACTGGGGAGTTTAGATTCTTAATGTGAATTGGAGTCATGAGAAAACCCAAGCACTTATGGGCTAGACTCTGCAGAGATTTGAAGAACTTTTTGACCCAAAGGATCCCTATTCTCACTTGACGGAGGCAGGAACATTACAGAGGAAGGTGAGAGACTTCATCCACAATGACTGCTCTTTTGGCCATTTTGGTTTTGCATGCACACATGGGATCTTTCTTTAGACCCAACAGGTGCTGAGAATCTAAGCCAAAGCCTCACACAGGGCCAAGAGGCTGATTCAGACACATCCCATTCCAAAGCAATTAAGCAAAGAGCCCAAGGTGATGCCCATTCATTTCTATCTGAAAACTGTTTTCTTCAGGCTTCACATAGGGGCGACCTGAGGCAAAGACCTTCCTGACATTCAGGGCAATGGACAAATAGGTAAGCAAAAGACCCAAAGCAGGGTTTCTCCACTGAGACTCTCCTGGTCACACTGATATCTGAGTTTTCTGATATGCTCCCATTCCCTTCAGCTATCCAGTACATAGCCATGTCACAGAGCTTGGAGGTGGTACATAACGTGGACGCAAAATCATGAGCCTATTCTAGAGAGAGGCCAAAATCAGGAAGAATACAGGAACTTAGGAAGATAGTAGGTGTTGCACATATATAAGGCAAGCCACAGTCCATTGATAAATTAGCGAGGATGAATGCTGAGAAGCTTTCTACTAGACATATCACATCCATTGATGCATTCTCTTTTCTAATGTCTACAACAACAGACACAGTGGGATCCACAGACATAGAAACACTCGCCGTGTCAAAGGACTTACTAGACACAGTCCATTCCAAACCAAACAAACTGTCTTTCCTACCTATTCTTAGAACATGAAACAAAACCACAAACTCACACCGACACACACAAAGGCACCTCCTTCCCCCAAGTAGGTATGTGACTATCCAGAGAGTCCTCTGACTGGTGGGCCATTTTATGTTCCCCTGAAATGGCCTGTCCTGTCTCAGATCTGGTCTACTTGGCCAACTCTGTGAAGTTGTCAGCACCCAGCAGTGAGCCACTACCTGCGTTCTCACGAAAGGCCCGTCTTCATAGCTCTCCTGGAATTTGGCCATACTCACATCAGTATTTATTAAGAAAGACAAACTCTCTCCTTGGAAAGTCTAAACAAGTGAGACCACCTGGACTGAGACTGGGACTGCCTCTGGGTGCCTGGCTTCCTGGATTTCAAGTTCAGAGAGTTCCATCACCAAGGAAATTAGGTGAGGTCACTTCCTTTAGGAACTAAATGGGGTCACTGCCTTGGAAACCACTTTGTCCTAACAGTTGCTTCCAATGGTCTTATGAGATGGAGCTTGCCCCTTTTTCCTGTGACAATTTCACAAGTTAGAATGTTATATTAACCATAGGCACCTGGGAACAGCTCTCCACACAGGCCTGGTTTGGTCCATCTTCTCTACATTAAGAAGGTAGAGGCTGATTCAGACACATCCCTTCGTCCTGACCAGGTTGTTTGCCATGGAATATGACTTTTGCTTTCTCAGGTCCTTCATAGTTACCTACATCTTCTTCAGGGATCATATCTACATGGACCTTTGAGCTTCTCAGCAGGTGAAAGATTCCCTACATTCCTGTATTGTAAGACCAACTCTGTGCCTGCTCTTTTGTAAAGTTAGATTAGGGAACAGTGTATGGTTAGGGTTAATAACAGGTTTGATTTGGTTTAGGAATCATTCTGCTGGATGAATAATGGTATTGGTATCCTCTGATATTTAAGAATATAGAGGTGAAATATAAGTATGAAAACAGAATTCTAGGTTAGATTTGAAGCCCAGAAGGGCATTGGTCACTTTAGTGGGATACTTACCTTTGAACTATGTTCTGCACAGATGTCTCAGATAAATCGATAAAAAATGGCAAAGGACCATGTACCTTGGTTGATTGAATGTCTAAGAGAACATCCAGTCAAAAAGGGATAGTCGATAGGATTAGGAAGATAGTGTTGGTTTAGATAGAAGAGTGAGTATAGGATTTGGACCCAAAGTTCTTTAGCAATAGAGTTTTTGTTAGAGAGTGAATGTAAATGTCAGCACATGTGAAGAGTCGGTCACAGTGATGAACTGGGAAAAATATGTAGGAAAGCAGATATCAATAGAGATATTAGGAAATCAGGCAGAGTATATAGTGAGTGATAGAATTAGACATTTTCAACAGGCTTGAGATTGAATATATAATCTTAGGAAGAAACAAATATGTAGTCACCAATAGGATAGATATGTGAGAGCATTAGGCAACCTGGACATGGATGTTTTAGTAATCCTTTCTCACTTCCTAATTTGGATTTGGTACAAACATAAGTGTGACATTTGCTTTTGGTGTCCAGAATATTACACTGATAAAATATATATGTAGATCAGATGACATGAGTATTTCTTCCAAAATTTCTAGGAGCAATATATTGAAGACATATAAATTAGTATTGGGGGTACAAATAGGTGCACCCTGTGTCTATGAATACAGAGATAATGCATGAATAGACCATAGTGTGAATAAATAATATCAGTGGTTTCAACTTTAAATAATGGATTGAATTGATATCTGAAAATATACAGGAAATTTTATATTTATATACACACATTCATTCAAACCAGTTATACATCTATTGGTAATATTAGGGTTATGGTTTATCATGAAGTGTGTGTAAGTTTTGCTTCAAAATTGATTATGGAAATCGAAAATAATGTGTTTGGAAAGAAGTCTAATGAAAAGATCAGTCAAGACACCTGGAGAAATACATGTTTTCAGAAGCAGGAATTGATTGTAAGTGAAACAAATGCCCATAAATTTGTGAATTTGTGGATGAAATATATATCCTATGATGTCCATTACATGAAGAAATATTAATGTACCAGTGTTGAATAAAAATGAACGTCAAAATACGCACCTTGTCCCATCAGAATCTACTTACATTGATGTTAAACTGGGTCAGTTACTGTAGAAATATTAGTTTTTTCTATGCACCATTCATTCAACTTAGTGTTCAGTACTAGGATACAAATATGTTTTTCAGGTGGATGAATATTTCTGAGAATAATCTTGTGAAAAGTTGATTATAAATCCAAGTCCATGAACATGAATGAATTTAGGGAGTTTAAATAAGACACATATATTTCATAGTTTGAAAAATCTGGAGATTGTATATTTGTATATATATATAAACATATACATATATACACAAAACCCACACACAGACATTAAAAAGTAGTAATATATATGCCAATCAAAATTCATCATTAAATATAAATCATCCACAGATGAAAAAACATATATGTTACTGAACATGGATTTATGTATAATGTTGTTCTACCAGGGAACTCAACCATAGGTTGAATTTTCATTTCCAACAGCGTTTAAGAGGAGTGATCTTTTTTCACAATTTGTATCTGCCAAGTCAGCCACCTCACAAAAATGTACCTGTGATACCAGGTAGGATTCTATAAGTCCATATAAAAATACATGTGATGAATAGGATACAGAGAAAGGGAGACAGGGATTCACATATTTGTTAATTTTAAAAACACATGGAGAATTATTTCAATTGAAAATTTACTAGATTTATAACACCTACCATTTATCATGCAAAAGGCAAGTCCAACTATACACCATGCCTCCACTGAACTGCTTGTATTTCTATTCTCTTTGCGTTATTTTTCTCCATCATCTTAGGATTAGTTGTCACAGTCTAGTAAGGTATGTGAATATTTCTCAGAATAATCTTGTGAAAAGATGATTATAAATCCACATTCATGTATATGAAAAATTTAGGAAGTGTAAAATAAGACACATATATTTCATATTTTGAATAATCTGGAGAGTGTGTGTGTGTGTGTGCGTGTGTGTGTGTATATATATATACACACACACACACACATATAAATACACATATATATACACACTCATGCACACACACACACACACACACATATACACAGACATTAAAAAGTAGCACTATATGCCAATTGAAAATCAACAAGAAATATATATCATGCACAGATCCAAATAAATTTATTTTACTGAACATGGATTTATATATAATGTTGTTCAACTAGGAAGCTCAAACATAGGTTGAATTTTCAGTTCCAACAGCGTTTAGGAGGAGTGATACCTTGTCACAATTTGTATCTGCCAATTCAGCCACCACACAAGAATGAACGTGTGGTAACAGGTAGGATTCTATATGTGCATATAAAAATACAGGTCCGGAGTAGGCTTTAAAAACATATGGAGAACTATTTCAAAAAAAATTGACTAGATTTATAACTCCTACCCTATATGATGCAAAAGGCAATTCCAACTATACACCATGCCTCCTCTGAACTGCTTGTAGTTCTATTCTTTTTAGGTTATTGTTCTCCAACATATTAGGATTAGTAGTCAGAGTCTAGTAGAGTATGTGTTAATATCAGGGATTCAGTATTTTGAATGGAAAATTGGAAAATTTATCCAATGTGTATGCAAATATGTGCTACACAAAAATCTTCCCACTTTCATCCAGAACAATGCCTTGACATTACCTTCACCCCAAGTAAGACACAATTACAGGAGAAGTGTTAGAAAATCTGTGAATACATATCTGGAATGGAATATGATCAGGAGTTCACAACCATGGAGTTGGTAGAGAAGTTTCCAAAAGTAAGGGACAGGGTAAACACTCCAAAATCATGGAGCTCTGCTGGCCTAAAGACTTCTTGGGAAACTGCCTCTGAGTTTGGGCACTTGAAATATATGTTGTTGGCAGGAGCTTTTGCTTTCTTTTTAGTGAGATGATCACAGCTGGGTCAGCATCTATGTGACCTGGAGGACATAAATTGTAATATTCCAATGAACATGAGGGAGCAGTGCTGAATTCTCTCTTTTTAGGTATACTGTGGCCACTGGTGGCTAAGTGTCTCCCCGTGTGGACTGTATAGTCATTTGTTGCTCTTCCACTCTTCATTGTGTTTCTTGCTCCTGCACTGGGAGTTTGGTATTTGCTTCACCAAATACGTGGAGCTCAACTGGGACACAGTGCTGGTGGGAGCTCTGTCACGTGTGGTGGGTCAGGTTCTGCAGGAGAATGCACCAACCAGGTTTCTATCCCACATAGTTTACCCCCTTGAACATAGAAAGCTGATTCTTAACATTGCCTTGAAACCTCTCCATATATCTAGATGCCTTTAAATAGAAAGGTCTGCTGGTTGCACCATGTCAGTCACAAGCAATTTGGAATCCAATGGTAGATCCTCATTCCCCTACCACAGATGTTTTATCACACATATGCCCACCACTTCTCTAGACCCACTACTCAGCAGGATCCAACTTACAGGCTTCTCTGTTCTACACCATTTTCAGGAAACCCAGTCAATCAAGGCACTCTCTGGTATACTCATAATCAGCAACAGGACATCCAAAGTTTCTCCAGTGCCACCAGGTAATTGAAATTTAAAAATTTTAATGGTATTTATATAGCCATTTTTCAAGGATGAAGTTGGAGACACTGTGGAATTCAATTCATTTAGGAACCCTTAAATGGTGAGAAAGCTCATTTCAATGAAAGATCTGGAGAACTCTCACAGGGAAGGTTTCCCAAAGAGTGGCCAAAAGGTCACATGAAGCCAGGCCCATTGAGGTCTACAATGTGAGGTCCATGTGTGTTTTGACTCTCAACTATGGTTGTCAAGTCTTTCAGAATAAAATCATGTGATATCCTGGCTGAGATTCCCAGTCTCTGTGGGAAGTGACCCTGATCGCATTTTCCAAGGGCAACTCTCATGCGTGGCCTCCTAAAATCTCAACACAATTCATGGCAACACTTCTCTGAGGTCAGTTCCAGCACTCAGTCTCTAAGGGGAATCACACCAGAGTCCAGGCCCAAGACGACCCAGTCATCTCTTCCAACCGCCACACAAATGACCGCAATTAAAATCAAAACACTCCAACATGGGCCTCATCTTCTTCCATATAGACACTCATCATAACCTCTGGCTGGAAGTTTCCATGAGGGGTGCAGCCCAAGACAGTGTCCAAAATAAGCTCCCTTGACCCTCATTTGCCTAACCTCAGGGTGGTCTGTACACCCTTCCTTTGAACCAGGAATGATCAAATAGCCCTGCCGTTAATACTCCTCTGCTTCTCCAATTTGAGGCCTACTGTCAGGTATAGATTCTTTATGTAATTTGGAGTTATGAAAAAACCCAAGCACCTATGGGCTATCCACTGTAGGGCTTTGAAGAACTCTTTTGACCCAAAGGATCCCTATTCTCACTTGATGGAAGTCAGGAACTAAAAAGGTCGGACGAACGTCTTAGGAAAAGACCACCAAGAGACAGTCTCATGCCACCGCAAAGGGTTTATTGGGGGTCTAGCATGCTGGGGCTCAGAGCTCACTTCAGAGGAGCAAAGAACAAAGAGACCCGAGAACAACTTGAGCAGAGTTTATATACATTCTTTAGAGAGGGCAGGGACTTTACATACATCATAGCCTCCTTTAGAAAATCATCATATACCCCGGCAAAATCAAATAAAAACTCTAAAACATGATTAGCACATTTATTGGCGGGAACAGGTCATGCAGCAGGTAATTGGTCAGCCCTGAGAAGGGGTTTACATTTAAACTGATTGGTTGAAGCCCTGAGATGTATACGTGCAGATCTGCATGGTTTCTTGGAAGGGGTGTTAAGTATCTAGCTGGTCAGGGAAGATTTCAACACACATCTAATGGGAAGATCTGGGAATTGTCTTATGTGCCACAGGAATTTCAGGTTCTAAGTGCATCTTGGAAACTTTACAAAACCTGGTTCTTTACATTTCAATTTCAATATATTTTATTCTTTCATTTCCCACTCCTTTTTCTGACTACTTTTAATCTTAAAAGTAATGAGTCATAATTATTGCGGGGTCTCACATTCTATTTCTGCCAGTGGAGCATATTTCTGTCTGATTACCATGAGTTTTACCTACCCAATTTGAGCCTGGAGAAAGGAAACTATGCGGTTAAGCAAACAAGGTCCCACAGTTAGCAACACCATAAGAATGATCAGGGGTCCAGCTAAGTCTGATAGGAGTGTAGTTAACCAGGGGGACTGGGTAAACCATGACTCAACCACCCTTGTTGAATCTCCCTTTCTCTCTGGTGCTATTCATGTTATTTTCTTAATTTACTCATGGATTATTTTGCAACTAAAGTAAGGTCAGCATAAAAACAACATTCTTCTCTCAGTGCTGCACAGAGCCCCCCTCCCTCATGAAGAGGAAGTCTAGTCCTCCCCTGCTCTGTAAAACAAATTCAGTGAGAGAGGTTAAGGATTCCTGCAGCGCTGTTATGGAGGTCTCTAACGTCTTCAAGTCTTGATCTATTGATAATTTCTAATTGGGCCAATTGTTGTGACCCACGGATCATAGCAGCTGTTTCTGTACCCACTCCTGCAGCATCTCCTATCCCCAATAGGATGGCTAGAGTAAGGGACAATGGCTCCCAGTGAAACTGGGTTGTTTGTCCCCCAAGTAGACCTTCAAATGATTCTGCATCATGATTGAGCACCCTGGGGAGTATCTGCACCATTACACAATAATTTACAGAGCTGTCAAATACCTGGGCTGAAAAGCAATGAGTTCTGTCTGTGTGGAGTTCAGTACCATAAACATTTCTTTAATTAGTACCCAGGGGGTGGAGTCAGCTATAGTCTGGACTGGGGAAGTAGGCAAAGATGGAAAACAGGAAGTATGAGATGGTAGAGGGGTTCTGGTAGATCTAGGCATGGGAGGTTTAGGAGCCTTAATTCCTGGCTTGAGGGGATTGGGCCCTATTGCTGTGGGATTTTCTTCCTTTTTAAGCTGGATGGTGAACCAGAGACCAAAGTCATAACCGGAGCCATAAATATAGTATTGCATTCCCCACGTATTTCCCATAGGCCATGTTGTTCTTAGGAAGCCCCTTCCTTTGGAAGTGAAAGTTATATTGAGGGGGTAACATAGACTATTCTTTCCACACCGAGGTTTTGACACCACTTGGCTAGCGGCACATTTCTTGGGATCAATCCAGGTGTCATTTCATCCTACCAAAATCATGCTATCTGGGGAGTTTGGGGTCCACCATGCAGCTTCCATTTGTTCACAACCCCAAGATCTAAAATAAAAGTCACTGGATCCTCCACAGGTTTGGGCCTGTTTGCGACTTTGGAAATCAGGTGGGCACACATAATAGTTTAGACTGGCTAGTTTACACATGAGCTGGGGGAGATGACATCCATAATTCATGGGTTAAGGTGGTCTATGTAGCCCTGGTTTGGGTTTGAGTGGGATCTGTGTGGGGTCCTCTATGTCAGGGAGATCCCAGTCAGAGAAGCCCATGGGAAGCTGACAAATGTCCGGGTGGAGAGATGGCCACCAAGTCCATAAGGGGGCTGTATGTGAAATACACACTATTTCCCCAGTAGGATTTATAACTTGCCATTGTTGCTGAACAGGCTGATGGGGATTTGGACTGCTTGTGTTCAGGGGAAGAATCCATAGCCCTTCAAACACGACGGACATGCAACTTGAGATGGTTACCAGTCTGTTTCAGTTTCCAGGCGGAGTCTGTACAGGGTGCAGGCTTGAGATGGGAGGCATGTATCCAGGAAGTGATACCATCCACTTTCACCACTGTGGGTGTTATAAGTAGCACCTGGTATGGTCCTTTCCAGCGGGGTTCCAGGGATGACACCTGATGCCATCTCACGTAGATGAACTCTCCCACTTGATATCGATGTGGGGTTCCCTCATCTCCAGGCTGATTAGCAGAGGCCAACTGTTTCCACAGGTATCACTGGGTGCTGGGATTATTCAAGGGCTTTAAGTCTGTCAAGCAAGGGGGTGTGAAAGGAATCATTAAGTCTCAGAGTTGGGGTTAAATCCCTTACTGGAGGAGGGGCTCATAGAGAATTTCATAAGGGGTGAGGTTACAAAAAAAGGAAGACTGCGTATTTCTTTCACAAAACAGTGCATAAGGTAGGAACATAGTCCAATTTTTTATGCCGGTCTCCAAGCTTAATTTCGTTAAGGTCTCTATGATGGTTCTATTCATCCTTTCTACCTCTCCTGAGCTCTGGTGTCTATAAGCACAATGTAACTTCCAACTAATTCCCATGGTCCTGGCAAATCCCCGACTTACCTGGGCCACAAATACCGTTCACTTATCGGACCCTATTGCCTTAGGCAGGCTGAACCTTGGAAAATGTCTTCTAGGATCTTTTTGACCACCATCTGAGCCGTTTCTTTCTTCATGGGGAAGGCTTCGACCCATCCTGAAAATGTATCTACAAAGGCTAGGAGATATTTAAGTCCATACCTTGCTAGCTTAATTTCATTAAAGTTCACTTCCCAGAATTGTCCTGGTCTGATTCCTTGTAAGCGCTTCCCTGCAGGAAGCTTGGATGGGTAAGCATTAACTAATTGGCCTACTTGACAAGCTGTAGTCACCTGCGCAGCTATTTCTTTCCTCTGTGAGTCAGTCAATAATAAGTCCTTTCTTCAGTCCTTTACGAGTGCCTATAACTTCTTTGAGTCTAAGTGGGTGAGCTGGTGTACATCTTTGAGATAAAGGTGAGCTTTTTGAAATTGTAAACTTGGCTCTGTAGGGTCCCAGAGTTCTGTATTTGTCTCCTCAGAAGATAAGTTGCCTGAATGTTCCGGTGCGGCCAAGTCTCCTGATTGTTTTTCCCCCCGGTGTGGAAAAACTGAACAGAGTCATTCCGTTTAAGGCTGCCAATTAAGCTTCCTCATCTGCCCTTCTGTTTCCAACCACCACTGCGTCGTTTCCCTTCTGGTGCCCTGGACAGTGCACTATACCTAGGTCCGTAGGGCCCTGCACTGCTGAGAGAAGGTGGAGGATCACATCTTTGTTCTTTATTTCTTTCCCAGCGGAGGTTAATAGCTGCCTTTGATGGTAAATAGCCCCGTGAACATTTGCAGTGGCAAATGCATAGCGGCTATCAGTGTATATGGTGGCCCTTTTGCCTGTTGCTAGTACCATTGCTTTCGTAAGGGCAATCAGTTCTGCCTTTTGGACTGATGTCTCTTCTGGGAGACCAGAGGACGAGAAGACATTAGTTTTGCTAACTACTGCTGCTCCAGGCCGCCATGTACCATCTTGGAATAAGCTGCTCTCGTTCGTAAACCATACGACTTCGGGGTGAGGCAGTGGCTGGATCCTTCAAGTCTCATCCTATACTGGTTTCTCTGCCTCTTTTGGGGGCACTCTTTGGCCCAGTGTCCTTTTTCTTTACAGTAGACACATTGATCTGAGGCCACGGGCAGCCTTTGGCATGGGCCCATGTATCCCTTCCTGTCTCCGTGCTTTTTAACTTCTGGCCTATTTGCTGCTCTGACCAGAACCTTAGCCAATGCTTTAGTCTGCCTTTTGCTCATTTCATCCTCCTTTTGTTCCCTTTTCTTCTCTCTCCTCTGTTCCCATTCCTCCTCAGTTTCTCTCTTATAATATACTTTCTCAGTTTCTCTGACTAAATCTCTTAAGGTCATATCTTGTAATCCATCTAGACGTTGTAACTTTCTCTTAATATCTAGGGCAGCATGCTGGATAAAGGCCATTAAAACAGATGTCTTTTCGTCCTCTGCCTGAGGATCAAAAGGAGTATATTTTCTATATGCTTCCATAATTCTCTCCAGAATCATAGAGGGAGACTCATTAGGACCTTGGATAATCTCTCTTACCATGGCCAAATTAGTCGGCCCTCTGGCGACCACTCAGAGCCCCACTATTAGAGCCCGGTGATAAGTGGACAGATGCTACCTACCTTCAAAGGTTTTGGTATCCCAGTTTGGTCGGTTCATGGGCTCATAGGGACGAAGAGGGAGCATCACAGGGGCTTCTGAGTTTTGTATTTTCCGTCGCAGGTGGGTTTCTTTAGGTGGCCCAGCTTCCACCAGGGAAGGAGGGGCTGCTGCTGCTGCGGAGAAGTCCCCTGGAGGGCTTGGGTCTGGCCCAATTGCCTCTAGTGGCAGAGAGGCTGAGTCAGCGGCGGGAGGATCATCTGGAATGTGTTGGGGGTTGAGAAGCGAGGGTAGAGGATAAGTAGGGGAAGGATTATCCAGTCTTGTGACTCAGGGAGAATGGGCGGAAGATGGAGAGTGAGCGGAAGGTTTGAATGATAGAATCCTCGGGAAGGGGTATATGGCTGTTGATCTGGGTGGCCACGTGGTCCCAGCTGAAAGACAATATCTCTGACTTTTCGGATAAGAGGGAAGTGGAAGGATTCTTCTGGGGGACACCCGACTTTGAGGATGGGCCATTCTGAAGCACAGAGAGTCTGCCAGGTCTGGCATTTTACTGAAAAATAATGATTCTGGGCCCTTGAGCGGACATCAGTCCAATGATCAAGGGTAAGGGACAGAAGCGTTGAAGTGCTTTGTCTCATAATGGGAGTTACTCAAAGAGAGACAGTGAAGACACAAATGCAACACAGACAAAGACAAGAAGTAAACATTTAACATGCGTCCAAGACAAAGATTAAAACTCAGTAACTGGCAAAACCTGATGGGTTAGACAATAAAGACAGACAGTAAACTCAACATGAGTTCGGGACAATGAACAAAACTGAGTAGCCAGCAAAACCTGATGGGCTGGCAAACCGAATCCTGAAGCAAAATATAACTGAGTTGAGAAAACTACTATTCCTTGATTTCCCTCGTTCTCTGGAGTGTCCCCCAGGGACGTGGCCTCTTGCACTGTGACACGTCTGTCAGCCACCGTCAGAGAGAGCTAATGCCACGTTGCCAAGCCCTAACCTGAAACCCGAAACCAGAAAGAGGTGCCTTACTTACCCCGAGAGGAGTCCCATGGGGTCTTTTGTCCGCTGCGCTGGATATCTCACCTGGGGCTTCCAGATGAAAAGGTGGGGTGAACATCAGAGGAAAAGACCACCAACAGGCTTTCTCATGCAACACCAAAGGGTTTATTGGGGGTCCAGCGTGCTGGAGCTCAGGGCTCACTTCAGAGGAGCAAAGAACAAAGAGCCCCGAGAACAACTTGAGCAGAGTTTATATACATTCTTTAGAGAGGGCAGGGACTTTACATACATCATAGCCTCCTTTAGCAACTCATCATATACCGCGGGAAAATCAAATAACAACTCCAAAACATGATTAGCACATTCATTGGTGGGAACAGGTTGTGCAGGTGGGTGATTGCTCAGCCCTAAGAAGGGGTATACATTTAAATTGATTGGTGGAAGCACTATGATGTATATGTGGTGAGCTGCACGGTTTCTGGGAAGGGGCTTTTAAGTAACTAGGTGGTCAGGAAAGATTTCAACACACATCTAATGTGCAAATCCGGGAATTGTCTTAACTGCCACAGGAATTTCAGGTGCTGAGTGCAGCTTGTAAACTTCACAAAACCTGGTTCTTTACATTTCAATTTCAATTTCTTTTATTCTTTCAGAACCTTACAGAGGAAAGCGAGAGAGTTCATCGACAATTACTGCTCTTTTGGCCATTTTGGTTTTGGATGCACAAATTGGATCTTTCTTTACATCCATCTGGTGCTGATAATCTAAGCCACAGCCTCAAACAGGGTCAAGAGGCTGATTAAGACATATCCATTTCCAAAGCAATTACTACTCTGAGGTCAGTTACAGAACTCAGTCTCTGAGGAGAACCACACCAGTGTTCAAGCCCAGGTGAAAACAGTCATCTCTTCCAAAAGCCACACAAGTGACCACAATTAAAACCAAAACAATCCCACATGGCCCTCATCTACTTCCATATAGTCACTCATCATAACCTCTGGCTGCAGGTTTCCTTAAATGGCACAGTCCAATAGAGTGTCCAAAATAAGCTCCCTTGACCCTCATTTGCCTAAATTCAGGGTGGCCTGGACACCCTTCTTGTGAACCAGGATTAATCACATAGTTCTGCCATTAATACTGCTCTGCTTCTCCAATTTGAGGCCTACTGACTCTCAGGTATAGATTCCTTATGTGATTTGGAGTCATTATTAAACCCAAGAACCTTTTGCAGGGATTGGAAAAACACATTTGACCCAAAAAATCCCTATACTTTCTTGATGGAGGTCAGGAACCTAACAGAGGAAGGCAAGATACTTCATCCACAATGACTGATTTTTAGCCATTTTGGTTTTGGATGCACACATTGGATCTTTCTTTAGATCCATCAGGTGCTGATAATCTAAGCCACAGCCTCACACAGGGCCAAGAGGCTGATTGAGACACATCCCTTTCCAAAGCAATTAAGCAAAGAGCCACTGGTGAGGCCCATTCATTAACATTTGAAAACTGTTTTCTTCAGGCTTCACAAAGGGGTGGCCTGAGGCAAAGACTTTCCTGACATTCAGGGCAACAGAACAATAGGTAAGCTAAAGCCCCAAAGCAGGGTTTCTCCACTGAGACTTTCCTAGTCACAATGATATCTGAGTTTTCTGAGATGCTTGCCATTCCCTTCAGCAATGGATTACATGGCCATGTCACATAGTTTGGAGGTGGTACACATTTTGGACACAAAACCATGAGCCTATTCTGGAGAGTGGCCAGAATTCAGGAAGAAAACAGGAACTTAGGAAGATAGTAGGTGTTGCCCATCGATAAGGCAACCTGCAGTCCATTCCTAAAATGGGTAGGATGAATGCTGGGAAGCTTTCTACTAGACAGGATATATCCATTGATACATTCTCTTTTCTAATGTCTACAACCACGGACACAGTGGGATACACAGACTAGAAACACTCGCCTTGTCAAAGGACTTTCTAGAAACAGTCCACACCAAACCAAGCAAGCCGACTTTTCTACCTATTCTCAGAACACAAGACAAAACCACAAACTCACACCCACACTCAAAGAGGCACCTCCTTCCCCCAAGTAAGTCTGTGACTATCCAGAGTGTCCTCTGACTGGTGGGCCATACTATGTTCCCCCGAAATGGCCTGTCCTGTCTCAGATCTGGTCTCCTTGGCCAACTCTGTGAAATTGTCAAAAGCCTGCGGTGATCCACTACTTGCTTTCTCTGGAAAGGCCAGTCTTCAAACTTTCCTGGCATTTGGCCATCCTAACATCAGTAGGTAACAAGAAAGACTGACTCTGTCCTTGGTAAATCCAAACAAGTGATCCCACTGTGACTGGGACTGGGACTGGTTCTGGATGCCTGGCTTCCTGGATCCCAGGTTCAGAGAGTTCCATCAACAAGGAAGTGAGGAGAGGTCACTTCCTTCAGAAACAGAATGAGGTCACTGCCTTGGCAACCACTTTGTCCTAACAGTTGCTTCCATACTTCCTCTGACACTTTCACAAGTTAGATCGGTATATAAACCATAGGAACCCGGGAACAGCTCTCCACACAGGCCTTGGTTGTTCCATCTTGTCTACAATAAGAAGAGAGAGGCTGAATGAGACACAACCCTTCATCCTTACCAGGTTGTTTGCCATGGAAGATGACTTTTACTCTCCCAGGTCCTTCATAGCTGCCTACATGTTCTCCAGGGATCATTTCTGCATGGATCTTTGAGGTTTTCAGCAGGTGGAAGATCCACTACATTCCAGTATTGTAAGACCAACTCTGTCCCTGCTGTTCTGTAATGTTCGATTGAGGGAACAGTGTATGGTTAGTGTTAATAACATGTTTGATTTGGGTTAGGAATCATTCTGCTGGATGAATAATGGTTTTGGGAACCTGCAATATGTATGAGAATATATAGGTGAAATATATTTATGAAAACAGAAATCTAGGTAAGATTTGAAGCCCAAAAGTGCATTGGGCCCTTGATTGGGATACTTAGCTTTGAATTAGGTTCTGCACAGATGTGTCAGATTAATCCATATAAATTGGCATAGGACCTTGTACCTTGGATGATTGAATGTCAAAGAGAACATCCAGTCAATAAGGGATAGACGGAAGTGAAAGGTTAATAAAATAGGTACTTGTCACTTCCTGGGAAGAATGTTGTGTTTATTCCGAGCATAATGGAGTTGTAAAAAAAATATGATTAAATTAAAAAGACACCTTGAAGAGCATCAATGAGAGAGTGAGAGGACAAAAAAAAGTGGTTTGAGTCTTGGTTCACATAGTCCCCCTGTTTGACTAATTTTTTATCAACCCTGGCCTGTCAAACAGTAATCTCCATATTATTGCTAACTATAAAACCCTGTTTGTTCAACCGTGTAATTTCTTTTCTCCAAGATCAAATTGGACAAGTTAAACATATGGTAATACCCCACTAGCAGACATAGAATGTGACACCCCCCAATGATCACTTTTATGATTAAAAGTAGCCAGAAGAAGAAGTGGGGAATGAAAGGTTAATAAAATAGGTACTTGTCCCTTTTTTTCTGTATGCTTAACAAAACACTGTTGAAATCTTGAGAACTGTTTGCTAATCTTGTTCCCAGAATGTCCTGTCCCCAACTGCCAAACTGCAGAATGTACTCCCTCACCAGGTTGGACGCAAACCGCCCACTCTCCCTAACCCATCGATAAACTTCGCTCTCTGCCCTCCCCAAGGAAAGTATATAAGCTCTGCTTAAGCTCTTCACAGGGCTCTCTGCTCTATTCAAGTGAGCTCTGATCCCCTGCATGCTGACCCCCAATAAACCCTTTGCTGTTGCATGAGATAGTCTTTTTTTGGTCTCTTCCTCCGAATCTCGCCCAATGTTTACTTTGATGATTGGGTGTAGAAAAGAACATTCAGTCAAAAAGGGATAGTCGGTAGGATTAGGAAGATAGTTGTTAGGTTTAGGAAGAAGTGTGAGTATAGGTTTTGGAAAAAAAATATTCTTTAGCAATAGGGTTTCGTTTAGAGTGTGAATGTAAATGTCAGCCCATGTGAAGAGTCACACACAATGGTGAACCGGAGAAAATATGTAGGAAAACAGATATCAATAGAGACATTACGAAATCAGGCAAAGTATAAAGTGGGTGATAGGTTTAGACATTTTCAACAGGGTTGAACTTGAATATATGATCTTAGGAAGAAACCAACATGCAGTCACTAATTGGATTGATATTTGAGAGCATTAGGCAACCTGGACATGGCTGTGTTTAGTAATCCATGTTCACTTTCAATTTAGGCTTTGCTACAATAATAAGTGTGAACTTTGCATTTTGTGTCCAGAATATTACTGTGATAAAATGTATATGTAGATCAGGTGAAATGAGTAATTCTTCCATCATTTCTGGGAGCAATATTTTGAAGATTAATAAGTTAGTATTGGAGGTACAAAGAGGTGTACCTTGTGTCTATGAATATAGAGCTAATGCATGAATAGACCATACTGTGAATAAATAATATAACTGGTTCCACTTTAAATAATGCATTGGATTCATATCTTAAAATATATAAGAAATCTTATTTTGATATACATACATTCATTCCAACTAGTTATACATCTAATGGTAAAATTAAGGTTATGGTTCATCATGAAAGGTGTGTGCGTTTTGCTTCAAAAGTGATTATGGAAATAAAAAATAATGTGTTTGGAAAGAAGTCTCATGAAAAAAAACAGTCAAGAACCATGAAAGAATACATGTGTTCTAAAGCAGAAAGTGATTGAAAGTGAAACAAATGCCTCTAAATTAGCGAACTTGTGGATGAAATATATATCCTATTATGTGCATAAACTGAAGAAATAGTAATGTACCAGTTTTAATAAAAATGAACGTCAAAATACACATCATGTCCCATAGGAATCAATTTGCATTGATGTTAACCTGGGTCAGTTACTGTATTAATATTAGGATTTTTATGCACCGTTCACTGAAGATAGTTTTCAGTACTAGCAAACAAATATGTATTTCAGGTGGATGAATATTTCTGACGATAATCTTGTGAAAAGTTGATTATAAATCCACATATATGAATATGAATTAATTTAGGGAATGTATAATAAGACACACGTATTTCATATTTTGAAATATCTGGAGAGTTTGTATATATATATATATATATATATATATATATATATATACACACACACACACATACACACACATGCACACATACATTAAAAAGTAGCAATATATATGCCAATTGAAATTCACCATGAAATATATATCATCCACAGATTCAAAAATATTCATTTTACTGAACATGGATTTATGTATAATGTTGTTAAACTAGGAAGCTCACACAGAGGTCGAATTTTCACATCCAACAGCATTTAGGAGAAATAATCTCTTCTCACGATGTGTATCTGCCAAGTCAACCACCTCACAAGAATGTACGTGTTGTACCTTGTAGGATTCTATATGTGCCTATAAAAATACATGTGCAAATAGGCTACAGAGAAAGGGAGACAGGAATTCACATATTTGTTAACATTAAAAACACATGGAGAACAATTTCAACAAAAAATTGACTAGATTTATAACTTATACACTACATAATGCAAAAGGCAAATGGCAAATCCAACTATTGACCATGCCTCCTCTGCTTGTACTTCTATTCTGTTTGGATTATTATTCTCCATCATATTAGGATAAGTAGTCAGAGTCTAGTAGGCTATGGGGTAGTGTCAGGTATTCAGTATTTCGAAAGGAAAAGTGGAAAAGTTATCCAATGTGTATGTAATTATGTGCTATGAAAAATCTTCCCACTCTCATCCAGAACAATGCCTTGACATTACCTTTGCACCAAGAATGACACAATAAGAGGAGAAGAGTTCGAAAATCTGTGCATATATATATGAAATGGAATATGCTCAGTTGTTCACACACTTGGAGTTGGTAGAGGAGTTTACAAAAGTAAGGGACAGGGTAAACCCTCCACAAAATGGAGCTTTGCTGGCCTAAAGACTTCTTGAGAAACTGTCTCTGAGGTTGGGCACTTGAAATATATGTTGTTGTCAGGAGCTTTATCTTCCTTTGTGGTCAGACAATTAAATCTGGATCTGCATCAATGTGACCTGAAGGACATTGTTTCTTATTTTCCAATGAACATGAGGCAGCAGTGCTGAATTCTGTCTTTGTTGGTAAACTGTGGCCACTGGGGGATAAGTGTCTCCCTGTGTGGACTGTGAAACCATTTGGTCATCCTCCAATTTTCGTGGTTTTTCTTGCTGCTACACTGGGAGTTTGGTATTTGCTTCACGAAATACAAAGATTTTAACTGGGAAACAGTGCTAGAGGGAGTTCTGTCACGTGTGGTGTGTCAGGGTCTGCAGGATAATGCACCAACCAGGCCTCTATCCGACATAGCTTGCCCCTTGACCATAGCAACCTGATTCTGAACATTGCCCTGAAAACTCTCCAAATAACAAGATGCATTTACATATAAGGATCTGCTGGCTACACTCTGTCAGTCATAAGCCATTTGGAAGCCAATGGCAGATCCACATCACTCCACCACAGATGTTTTATCAAACACCTAAACACCACTACTCTAGGCCCACTACTCAGGAGGCTCCAACTTACTGGCATCACTGTTCTACAACATTTTCATGAAACCCAGGCTATCAAGGCACTGTATTACATACTCATGATCAGCAACAGGACATCCAAAATTTCTCCAGTGCCACCTGGTCATGGGAATTTCAAAAATTTGATGGTATTTATCTAGCCATTTTTCAAGGATGAAGTTGGAGGCACTGTGGGTTTCAATTCATTCAGGAACCACTAAATGGTGAGGAAGTTCATTTCAATGAAATCTCTGCACAACTTTCACAGAAAAAGCTTCCAAAAGAGTGGCCAAAAGGTCACATTAAGCCAGGCCCATTGAACTCTACAATGTGAGGTCCATGTGCGTTTTGAATCGCAACTATGGCTGCCATGTTTTTCATAATAAAATCATGTGATATCCTGGCTGAGATTCCCAGTGGTCTGTTGAAAACCAACCTGGGACTAGATTTCAGATTCCAAGGGTGAATCTCATGCGTGGCCTCCTAAAATCCCAACACAATTCATGGCAATACTTCTCTGTGGTCAGTTCCAGAACTCAGTCTATAAGGGGAATCACCCAAGAGTCAAGCCCTGGTGGACCCAGTCATCTCTTCCAACTGCCACAAAATGACCACAATTATAACCAAAACACTCCCACATGGCCCTCATTTTCTTCCATATAGACATTCATCATAACTTCTGGCTAGAGGTTTCCATAAATGGCGCAGCTCAAGACAGTGTCCAATATAAGCTCCCTTGCCCCACATTTGCCTAAAGTCAGAGTGGCCTGGACACTCTTCCTGTCAACCAAGAGTGATCAAATAGGCATGCCATTAATACTGCTCTGCTTCTACTATGTGAGGCCTGCTGACAGTCAGGTATAGATTCTTTATGTGGTTTGTAGTCATGAGAAAACACTAGCACATCTGCAGGGCTTTGAAGAACTCATTTGACTCAAGGGTCCATACTCCTACTTGATGGAGGTCAGGAACCTAACAGAGGAAGGTGAGAGACTTCATCCACAATGACTGATCTTTTTGAATTTTGGTAATGGATGCACACATGAGATCTTTCTTTAGATCCATCAGGTGCTGACAATCTAAGCCCCAGCTTCACCCAGGGCCAAGAGGCTGATTCAGACACATCCATTTCCAAAGCAGTTAAGCAAAGAGCCACAGGTGGTGCCCAATCATTACCATTTGAATGCAGTTTTCTTCAGGCTTCACAAAGGGGTGGCCCGAGCCAAAGACTTTCCTGACATTCAGGGCAACCGAAAAGTAGGTAAGCAAATGGCCCAAAGCAGGGTTTCTCCACTAAGACTTTTCTGATCACACTGATATCTGACTTTTCTGACATGCTCCCCTTTTCTTCAGCTATCCAGTACATGGCCATGTGACAGAGCTTGGAGGTGGTACATAGCTTGGGCACAAAACCCTGAGCCTAATCTGGAGAGTGTCCAAAATTCAGGAAGAAAACAGAAACTTAGGAAGATTTTTGGTTTTGCCCATTTATTAGGCTAGCCGCAGTCCATTAATAAATTGGCATTATGAATGCTGGGAAGCTTTCTACTAGACAGAACACATCCATGATGCATTCTTTTTCTAATACTACAACCACGGTCAGAGTGGGATACACAGTAATAGAAACACTCACCTTGTCAGAGGACATACTAGATACAGTCCTCTCCAAACCAAACAAATCGCCTTTCCTACCTATTCTAAGAACATGAGACAAAACCACAAAATCACACCCACACTCAAAGAAACACCACCTTCCCCAAAGTAGGTCTGTGACTATCCGGAGTGTCCTATGATGGGTTGGTCACACTATATTTCCACGAAATGAACTGTGCTGTCTCAGTTCTGGTCTCCTTGGCCAACTCTGTGAAGTTGTCAGAAGTCAGTGGTGAGCCACTACCTGCTTTCTCAGGAAAGGCCCCTCTTCTTAGCTTTCCTGGGATTTGGCCATCCGCACATAACTAGGTACCAAGAAAGACTGACTCTATCCTTGGTTTACCCAGCAAGTGAGACCACTGGAACTGGGACTGGGACTGGATGTGGTTGCCTGACTTCCCGAGTCCCAAGTTTAGAGAGGTCCATCACCAAGGAAGTTATGTGAGATAACTTCCTTCAGGAGTGAATGAAGTCACTGCCTTGGCAACCACTTTGTCTTAACAGTTGCTTCCAAGGGTCCCATGTGATGGAGGGTGCACCTACTTCCTGTGATATTTTCACAAGTTAGAATGGTATATCAACCATAGGCACCCGGGAACAGCTCCCCAAACAGGCCTGGTTTGGTCCATCTTCTCTACATTAAGATGAAAGAGGCTGATTCAGACACATCCCTTCATCCTGACCAGGTTGTTTACCATGGAAGTTGACTTTTCCTCCCTCAGGTCCTTCTTAGCTGCCTACATCTTCTCCAGGGATCATTTCTGCATGGACCTTTGAGATTCTCAGCAGGTGGAAGATCCCCTACACTCCTGTATTGTTAGACCAACTCTGTCCCTGCTTTTCTGTAATTTAGATTGAGGGAACAGTGTATGGTTAGGGTAATAACAGGTTCAACTTGGGTTAGGAATCATTCTGCACGATGAATAGCGGTATTGGGAACCTGTGATATTTACAAGAATATATA
Organism: Callospermophilus lateralis; assembly: GCF_048772815.1. Classification (NCBI taxonomy): domain Eukaryota; kingdom Metazoa; phylum Chordata; class Mammalia; order Rodentia; family Sciuridae; genus Callospermophilus; species Callospermophilus lateralis. Next base: position 5,271,345 of record NC_135316.1, on the reverse strand, counting down.
GGTGAAATATAAGTATGAATACAGAAGTCTTTGTAAGATTTGAAGCCCAGAAGAGCATTGGGCCCATGATTGGGATACTCAGCTTTGAAATACCTTCTGCACAGATGTCTCAGATAAATCGATATACAATGGCATAGGACCTTGTAAATTGGATGATTGAATGTAGAAGAAAACATCCACTCAAAAAGGGTAGTCGGTAGGATTAGAAAGATAGTCAGAAGGTTTAGGAAGAAGAGTGAGGATAGGATTTGGACCAAAAGTTCTTTAGCAATAGGGTTTCCGGTAGAGAATGAATGTAAATGTCAGCACATGTGATGAGTCAGTCACAATGATGAACTGGGGAAAATATATAGGGAAGCAAATATCAATAGAGACATGAAGAAATCAGGCAAAGTATAAATTGAGTGATAGGATTAGACATTTTCAACAGGGTAGATGTTGAATATACAATCTTAGGAAGAAACAAATATTTAGCACCAATAGGATTGACATTTGAGAGCATTAGGCAATCTAGACTTCGATGTTTTTTGTAATCCATGCTCACTTTCAATTTAGGCTTTGGTACAATCCTAAGTGTGAACTTTGCATTTTGTGTCCAGTATATTACTGTGATAAAGTGTATATGTAGATCGGGTGACATGAGTGTTTCTTCCACCAATTCTGTGGTCAATATTTTGAAGATGTATAAATTAGTATTGGGTGTACAAATAGATGTACCCTGTGTCTGCAAATATAGATAAAATGAATGAATAGACCATACTGTGAATAAATAATATAACTGGTTCCAACTTTAAATAATGGATTGAATTGATATCTGAAAATATACAGGAAATCTTTTATTGATATACATACATTCATTACAACCATTTATAGATCTAATGGTAATATTAGGGTTATGGATTGTTATGAAGAGTGTGTGAGTTTTGCTTCAAAAGTGATTATTGAAATCTAAAATAAAAAGTAGTCTCATGAAAAGACCAGTCAAAAACATGGAGGAATACATGTGTACTGAAGCAGGAAGTGATAGAAAGTGAAACAAATGCTTATGAATTTGCAAACTTGTGAATGAAATATATATCCTATGGTGTGCATAAACTGAAGAAATAGTCATGTAACAGTGTTGAATAAAAATGAACGTCAAAATACACTTCATGTACCATAGTAATCTACTTGCATTGATGTTAAAGTGGGTCAGTTACTGTAGAAAAATTAGGACTTCTATGCACCATTCACTGAATTTAGATTTCAGTTCTAGGAAACAATATGCATTTGAGGTGGATTGATATTTGTGAGAATAATTTTGTGAACAGTTGATTATAAATCCACATACATGAATATGAATGAATTTAGGGATAGTATAATAAGACACATATATTTTATATTCTGAAAAATCTGGAGAGTGTGTGTATATATATATATATATATATATATATATATATATATACACACACACACACACACACACACACACACACACACACAGAGACATTAAAAGGTAGCAATATATATGCCAATCAAAATTCATCATGAAATATATATCATCCACAGATCCAAAAATATTCATTTTACGGAACATGGATTTATGTATTATGTTGTTCAACTAGGAAGCTCACCCATAGTTTTAATTTTTAGTTCCAACAACGTTTAGGAGTAGTGATCTCTTTTCACAATTTGTATCTGCCAAGTCAGCCACATCACAAAAATGTACATGTGATATCAGGTAGGATTCTATATGTGCATACAAAAATACATGTGCTGAATAGGATACAGATAAAGGGAGACAGGATTTCACGCATTTGTTAACTTTAAAACACACCGAGAACTATTTCAATTTAATATTGACTTGATTTATAACACCTACCCTTTATCATACAAAAGGTAAGTCCAGCTATACACCATGCTTCCTCTGAACTGCTTGTGTTTCTATTCTGTTTCGGTTATTTTGTTTCATCAATTTAGGATTGCCACAGTCTGGCTGCCACAATTCAGGAGCCACTTGTCAAAAGCTAACTTTATTTTTAGAACCACACAGGGAAAAACCCTCAGAGCACAACTGCCACCACTGGCTTCCCACAAGCTCTCAACTTCCCCACTCCTCCTGCTCTTGAGGTCGATTGTCTGGGTCGTTTGAGCAGAGCCAAAAAAGTCCCCCAAAAAGCAGCTCTGCAGTTTGAAAGGGTGGAGAAACAGCCAAATGGGCATCACCGCAGAGGAGCCAATCAGCTAGATGTTGCTGGGGCCACTGTGAGCCAACCATCAGCTGGCAGTCTGAAAGATTGCTTTGGCCCCTTGGGCTGTGGTTCTCAACATATAACCCTCTCTGTTTAAACAACAAGCATGTGGCTTAGGGACCGTGCCTGCCTTAGGTTGTCCAATAGTACATATGGTTTTTACCCATTATTGAATGAGCTGACATCAAGGTGTCAGCCTCCTGTCTTAGGTCGGTACCATTGCAATTGGATATTACCCGTCACTGACTACATGTCCAATATACATCCACACCTGTGGAGAGGCCTTTGTACCAGCGGGCGGGTGAGGTTCTTTGCCTCACCTCTATTGGCCCCCAAATTTTAGCTGAATGACCATGACAAGCAGAAGGGAGGAAGATACACCAAGGCAATTGACGGCTCTTTTTGAAAAAATTGTACCACCGATGACATCATCAGAGAAATACCCCAACACTACCACAAGTCGCTGCACCAACAGGTAGTTCACAATGCATGCAGGTGAGTTCACAATGCATTCAAGTGATACATAGTCCAGGCAAGTTCTGCAAGCAGTTCAGTAATGGCTATTGCAGAAGCTGTAGATTGGTTTTATCTTTGTCTTCACAGACACTGGGATGAAGATAGAAATTCTGGCAACAATGCCTAAAGAAAAAATTATGTATCATTCCAAAAGGCACTAAAAGAAAACAATTTTCTTTACAATTTACATTGTGTCGAAGAGAATTATTAAATATAATGAAAACAAAAGGTGGATCCAACATGGCGGTGGGCAGAGAGGCTGCGCTTTTAATGCACTCCAAGTGATGGGGTCAAGGATAACTCTTGGATTCTACCAAGGGAGATTCTCCTAGCAAAATTCCACTGAAGGGAGACTGCGCGGGAGTTACTAGGATTTTTTTGAAACGTCTGTGTGACCCGGACGAGTTGGACCCTGCCACTAGACGCGGAGTTCCAGATTCACCAGCCACAGTCAGCGCACCGCGGGCACAGCTGCAGATCCGTCCACCCACCCGCAGCCAATGTGACTGGGTTCTGCTAGACGCCGCGACACAGCTTGGCAGGAAGAAGTCTTTAGCCAAGCCTCCACGAGCCAGGAACTGAGGTGAACCGGGCCAGACCAGTCCCACCCCTCCCCTCGGTCACTCTGGCAAGAAGCCTGGCGCCCGCCATAGCAGAGAGGTGACGTCATTGGAGTTCGGCCGGCAGAATTCCTTCCTAGCAGAATCCACTTTAGCAGGTGCGTGACTCCCCATACTGATACAAGCAGCCAGGAAACTTCATTGACTTCTCAGGGGTCGTGTCTGTAGGGAAGCAGAGGGGAGCCCAGAACCCAAGGCCCCCATATCACCAGCGGTGACCCCTAAGGTCTTAGCTGCCAGTTTACAGCACTGGGGCTTAAAAGGGACACGCGGTGGGCTGCAAGTGTAACTAGATCTCTGGAGAATCACTTCTGGGGAACAGGACCTGACTGGCAGGCTGACAGGAGGAAGGGGGTTAAGAGCTGGAGAAGTGAAATGGCTCTGGAATGACAACTCTGAGACACCCCCAGGAGATGCCCTACAGAGATAGCTCTTGGCAGGTAGAGAGCAGACACTCCGCTTGGAGGGCACAGCTCCGCCTACTGGAAGAAAAGAAGGTGGATCTCTAAGACTTTAATTTTTTGTTGTTGTTGTTGTTGATATTTTTTTTCTCTCCTTCTTCTCTCCCTGTTCCTTTCCCCGCTTTTCCTTCTCCTTTTCTATCCCATTTCAAGTTTTATTGTTCTTTTTATTCCCCTCTAATCTATCTCTCCCTCTATCTTTTTTTCTTTTTAACAGCACCTTCATTCCCCTACCCCCCAACTCTCATCCCAAGCATTACATCTTCCATTGCATGTAATTGTCTAAATGCAAATAGTTGAATGTCTCAAGGCTGTCTATGAGACTCCTAAATACCTAGCTACTACCAACACCCTGATCCAATTGCCTGGTCGTATCCACCTTCAGTGGAGCAATTTTCTAAAGTAGCCAAGACATACTAACCATCGTACTACCAGAGCACCCAACCTAAACATATTGTCCTAAGAACAAACAGCAAATCACTATATGCATACAGAACCAAGAAGCCTTATATAAATTGAATGAATCAGCTTTAAAGTACAACAAAGCCCAACATTTCCAGGCATAACCTCGCACCACAAAAGAGAGACAACAGAGATATACAAAGCCAAAACAAATGTATAGGAGAAACCAGTAACAAAGCAGTCAAACAGAGCTGGAAAGCAACGTGAATAATATGAAAAAACAAGGGAAGAAAGGGTTACAAACAATGCAGGGCAATCTAAATATACAGGAGGAACTAGAAGAATCAGAAACATTGACAGGGAAAGAAATCAAGGCATACGTAATTCAGATGGAACGGAATATTAGAGAAGATATGAGACAGCAAATCCAAGCATTGAAAGTATATTTTGAAGAGGAACTAACCACACAAATTCAATCCGCAAAGAATAAGCTTGATCAGGAGATAGAGGTGTTAATAAAAAAATCAAGTTGTAATCATAGAAATGCAAAAAACCGTAAATCAGTTTAAAAGCGCTAATGAGAATATTACAGACTGGATCAAGTAGAAGTCAGAACATCAGAAAATCAAGACAAAGTTTATCAACTTGAAAAGAATATAGTCAACACAGAAAAGATGCTGAAATCAAACATATAACACACAACACAAGTGTGCACACATAATATAATACATACAACACATGACATAATAGTAAAGGCCTTATAACTTTTTATAGCTGAAATCTCCATTGCAATGTCTAAAAACTCTATAGTCCAAAAAGAGAACTGATCAGCAAAACATTAACCTAGGTCTGTATGAGCTTAAAAAACAAAATAAAACTTCATGATATGGGAAAGGGCAATAATAATATAGATGTTGAAAAAAACATCCTGGTTCTGTCACAGATTTAAAAATAGCCAAACTGGAGTTCTGGATATCAACTGTTATTGATTTGAGCCAAATCATCTTCTTTTTGGTCTGTAGAAATCTCTTCAGTTAATCTCCCTAGAATCCAAATCGGCACCTGTTCTCCCTTTGGAAACACATAAACAGACACCAGACTCCATGCAATCACTGGGTCAGGACCTTAGTTAATCTCTCTGGAATGCAAATCAGCTGCTGTTCTCCCTGTGGAAACACAAAAACAGACCCCAGACTCCAGACAATTACTGGGTCAGGACCTTTCCATTGTCCTGTTAGAATATCCTTCCAAAGTACCTTGGGCTTATGTACATTTTTGGACATATATGACTTTCTGCAGCACTAACCCTGATGAACCCAAATTTAAAAAGTTTAGAGTAAAAGGGTTATTTTAAGTTTATCTTTGGGGAATATATACCCTTTCCCAATTCCTTCTTTTTGCATTAATATGTACGTTTTAATAGTTTGATGTGCTCTATCAACTATGCCTTGCCCCTGCGAATTGTATGTGATTCCTTTTAAATGAGTAATGCCAAATGATGAGCAAAATTGTTTAAAAGAGCTAGAAGTATAATCAGGGGCATTATCTGTTTTTAACTCTTTTGGAACGCACACAGTGGCAAAATTTTGTAAGAAATGAGCTATAACATCTTTAGTTTTTTTCTCCGGCAAGAAGGGAGCCCATCAAAAATCCAGAAGAAGCATCAATTGTAACATGCAAATATTTTAATTTTCCAAATTCTGGCAAGTTTGTGATGTTCATCTGCCAAATATGGTTAGGTATCAATCCTCTAGGAGTGACTCCATGATTAACTTGTGGTAAAAAGGTCACACAATTTTGACATTGTTTTATTATTTGTCTAGCTTGTTCCTTAGTTATTTTGAAACGCTTTTGTAAAGTATTAGCATTGACATGGAACTTTTCATAAAAATTTATATCTTCTTCTGGTGTAGAGAAAATATGTATCTATGTCATGTGTAGTTTTATCTGCTAAATCATTGCCTAAACTAAGGGCTTCAGGCAATCCTGTATGTGTCCTGATATATCTTATAAAAAACGGATCTTTTCTGTCCCAGATTAGACTTTGTATAGTGGAAAGCAAAAAGAAAACAGTAGAGGAAGGGGAAATCCTACCACCATCTTCAAGTGATACTATAGCACTAACTATATACTGATTATCGGAAAATAAATTAAATACAGATGCTTTAAGCAACACAAAAGCTTGTAATACTGCATTAAGCTCTACATTTTGAGCTAATTGTTTGGGTACTAAAAATGTAAAAGTTTGATCAGGTGTAACTATTGCTGCTGTACCATTATTTGACCCATCAGTGAATATATTTGGAGCATTTATAATAGGTGTTTTTCTTGTCATTTTTGGAAAAATTACATGATGCGATGACAAAAAAGACAATAAAAGATTAGATGGTAAGTGGTTATCAAATGAAACATTAGATTTGCACATGATTATTGCCCAAGTATTTTACTAATTATCTAACTCATCAATTTGATTCATAGTATATGGAGTAATAATTTTATTGGAAGACATTCCAAACACTCCCTTTGCTGCTTTTATTCCTTTGAGTATTAATTGTCCTACAGCCTCAGTATACCTAGTAAGAATAGTGTTAGGAGAATAAGATAAATGTATTCATAATAATGGACCTTCTTGCCGAAAATACTTCTGTCGGAATATTTTTTTTTTTGGTAGTACAATACATAATAAAGGCATACTTATATCAATTCTATCCAAATGAATATTTTCCATACATTTTTCCATGATTTTTAATGCCTTTTTGCTTCAGGTGTTAACATTCGGGGTGCATTTGGATCTGATGGATCTTTTAGGATATCAAATAAAGGTTCCAACTCTCCTGTTGGCATACCTAGATAAGGCCTAATCCAATTTATGTGTCCTAATAACTTTTGAAAGTCATTAAGTGATTTGAGTTGATCTATTCGTTTTTGAATTTTTGGTGGACGGACCATGGTTGAGGATAATAGAACTCCTAAATAATTAATTGAAAAATTTAATTTTACTTTATCTATTGCTATCTCTAGTTAATAATTTTTTAATAAGTTTGTAAGTGTGGCATAACATTCAAGCAATGTGTTTTTAGCTTTCTGTGCTAATAATACACCATCCATATAGTGAAATATTTGTAGTTAAGGATTTTCATTTCTAAGTGGCTGGATTAATTTGTTAAATTTGACACATAGTTGGACTGTTAGCCATCCCTTGAGGGAGTACTTTCCATTCGGATCTCTGATCAGGACCTTCATGATTCAGTGCAGGGATAGTAAATGCAAAACGTGGACTATCATCAGGATGAATTGCAATTGAATAAAAACAATCTTTAATATCTACAATTAAAACATACCAGGTTTTTGGCAAAGCAGAACATTGAGGAATTCTCAATTGAGCAGGTCCCATAATAACCATTTCATTATTAATGGCTCTTAAATCTTGCAATAATCTCCATTTACCAGATTTCTTTTTGATGACAAAAATGGGAGTATTATGGGGAGATACAGACAGTTGTATATGTCCTTCCGCTAATTGTTGTTTTACCAGGTCATGGGTTGCTTGTACCTTTTCTTTAGTCAGGGGCCACTTAGGAACCCATACTGGTCTTTCTGATTTCCAAGTAATTTTTATTGTCTTAGTGGCCCTTGCTTAAAATCCAACCAATGTCTGTCTGTTCCTTGATCTATTTGTATTGGGGCTACTATACCTTGTTTTTGTTTTTCTAATCTTTTTCCTTTCCTAAAGCCTTGTCTAACCATAATTGTGGGTAAATTTTGATTGATGTTGTTTGTAAATGTCAAACCTAATCGATCTAGGACATCTCATCCCCATAAATTCATAGCAAGATGATCCATACATATGGCTGTATAATTCCTTCACATCATTCAGGATCCTTCCAATCTAATACCATTGCTCTTCTATGGGGATTAGTCACCAATCCTAGGCCTTGAAGCATTTGAGTGTATTGTTGTAAGGGCCAATGTTTTGTCCACTCTTGACGAGAGATGATGGTAAGTTCTGCATCTGTATCCAGTAGCCCATTAAATTCATGTCCTTGAATATTTAGTTTTAGCATGGGGCGAGAATCTAAATTTAAAGAAATCATAGCCCAATCTACACCTGTGGAGCCTAATCCCTTGGAACCTCTTTCTACAGTACGAGTGGAAAATTTATCATGTAGGCTTGGTATTATTAGTAACTGTGCTATTCTGTCTCTTGGTGAAATTACTCATATACCCTTTGGAGAACTGGCTATTATTTTTAATTCACCTTCATAATCGGGATAAATTACCCCAGGACTTATCATAATTCCTTTTAGAGTAGAAGAGCTACGTCCCGATAATAAGCCTACTGTTCTTTTGGGAAGAGGTCCTTTCACCCCTGTGGGAATAATTAGAACTCCCATCTCTGGAGTTAGTACTGATCTGGCAGAGGCACAGATGTCCAAACCTGCGCTCCCTCTGGTTTGTCTGATGAGGGATCTGATGGACAATGTGTCCTGGGCACTACACTGATAGGGTTGCTGGTTTCCACCAGTGCTCCATATATTTGCGGTTTTGGCCCCAGAGCATTGGGCCTCCCCTGTCCAATTTTTGGCAATGGAGCCTGATGCCTTTCTCCATGATATCGTGAATAAACACCTCGTCCATGTTCGTTTTTTGATAATGAAGTACCCTCTATGGTGGTTTGAGAATGGCATTCATTAGCCCAATGTCTCCCTCTATGGCATTGTGGGCAAATACCCGGTATACTACTCCTTTGATACCTAGTTTTGTTAAACCCTCCTAAGGGGCAATTCCTTTTAAAAAGTCCTGTTTGTTCACGATAGTAGCATGTTCTTGGCCTGGCATCTGAAACCTGTTTTACTGCAGCTGCCACAATTTGCCCTTGTTCATTAATGTCTCTGGCATCTGAAGCCTGTTTTACTGCAACTGCCACGACTTGCTCTTGTTCATTAATGTCTCTACATAATTTAATATATGTGTTTAAATCTTCATGTTTCCATGGTCTAATGACTTCTCTACACCAACGATTCGCTTGCTCATAAGCCAGTTGTTTTATTAATGGCATTGCTTGTTCTGTATTCCCCAAAACTCTGATAGCTGTTCGAATTAGCTTATCTACAAATTCAGCATAAGGTTCGTTAGCTCCTTTTATTACCTTAGATAATTGAGCTTGTAAACCTCCATGTCCTTGTAAAGTCTCCCATGCCTTAACTGCATATACAGCAATTTGTGCATATACACAAGGATCATATGCAATTTGTTGCTGCTGATCCTCATAAGGGCCCTTTCCTAACAACATATCTAGATTTCTCTGAGGATAACCAGCTGCTGCATTTCACCTAGCCGTCTCCTTACAAAAATCCTTATTGGCAACCTTCCATAACAGGTATTGTCCTCCATTTAGCACAGCTTTACACTTATTAGCCCAATCTGCTAGCATCATGTTCAAGTTCTTAATGGATTTGACCATGGTTACAGTAAAGGGTGCTTGAGGACAATAGGTAGTTAAAGCCTCTTTTAGCTGCTTCACTGTTTTGAAATTTAAAGCATGGCGAACTCGCTGCCCTCCTGCATCAAATACAGGGCATGTTAATATTTGAGATCTTGTCTCAGGATCCCAATTATCAGCTGCTGGGGTTGGGGGCCTCCCAGCATATGGAGTTGGCCTTGTTTGTTGGATAATTACGTCCTTTGGAAATAGAAAGGTGTTAGTAGCAGTCTCTTTAGAGGTGGTGCTGTTGGCTGGACACTTACACCCTCTGGTGACAGAAAGGTGTTATTAGCAGTCTCCTGTTGTAACTTTCCCCCTGATGGCTTTTTCTACTTGACACTTTCTTTCTCTGTCTTACTACCTTGAGAGACCTTCTCTTTTACTCGAATTTTTTCCTCTGTCTGACTAGTTTGAGAGACCTTCTCTTTTAATTGAATTTTTTCTTCTGTCTGACTAGTTCAAAAGACTTTCTCATTTACGTGATTTTTTCCTCTAACTGGCTAGAGAGACCTTCTTTTTTACGTGAATTTTTATCTCTGTCTGACTAGCTCGAGAGACCTTCACTTTTACTTGAATATTTCTACTATAACTATAATACACCCCAAAAAGATATCGCCAAACAAAACTGAACCAGAATGAAACAAAAGTGGAACAATAGAAAATCATTATAATAGCTTTTCTATCCTCCTGAAATGTCCATCTGTCCTTTCTCTCTATCGGTTCCTCAGATGTGAGCGTTTTTTTTTTTTTTTTTTTCCATCTTACCAATCTCCAGGGACAGGCAACTTAAAACAAAAGTAAAGCAAAACAAAAGAGAAATCTTAAAATGGCTACCCATCCTCTTGCCCTGCCTTCAGGGGTGAGCAGTTTACCTTACCACTTACCCTCACTCATTCCCCTTGCGGCCCACCAAATGCCACAGTCTGGCTGGGCACAATTCAGGAGCCACTTGACAAAAGAAACAAACTTTATTTTAAGAACCACAATTGCCAAACAAAACAGCTTCTCAGGAAAACCTTCAGAACCCAAATGCCACCACCGGCTTTCCACAAGCCAGCAGTGACCTACCTCACTTACTTGGTGATGGAACACTCTAAACTGGAAGCCAGGGACACAGAGCTAGTCCCAGTCTCAGTCCCAGTAGGCTCATTGTTTGGATTTACTAAGGACACTGTCAGTCTTTCTTGGTACATACTGATGTGAGGATGGCCAAATGCCATGAGAGCTCTTAAGTGGAGCCTTTTCTGAGAAAGCAGGAAATGGCTGGCTCCTGACAACTTCACAGAGTTGGTCAAGGAGACCAGATCTGAGACAGGACAGGCCATTTCATGGGAAAATAGTATGGCCCACCAGTCAGAGGACACTCTGGATAGTCACAGACCTTCCTGGGGAAAGGAGGTGACTTGTGGATATGGGTGTGAGTTTGTGGTTTTGTCTCATGTTCTGACAATAGGTAGGAAAGGCAGAATGTTTGGTTTGGGGTGGACTGTGTCTAGTAAGTCCTTTGACAAGGCGACTGTTACTATGTCTGTGTATCTCTCTGTGTCCGTGCTTGTAGACCATCGAAAAAAGAATGCATCATTGCATGTGTCCTGTCTAGTACAAAGCTTCCCAGCATTCATCCTGCCCAATTTATGAATGGACTGTGGCTTGCCTTATGGATGGGCAACACCTACTATCTTTCTAAGTTCCTATTTTCTTCCTGAATTCTGGCCACTCTCCAGGATAGGCTCATGATTTTGTGTCCAAGATATGTACCACCTCTAAGCTCTGTGACATGGCCATGTAATGGATAGCTGAAGGGAATTGGAGCATCTCAGAAAACTCAGACATCAGTGTGACTTGTAAAGTCTCAGGGGAGAAACCCTGCTTTGGGCCTTTAGCTTACCTATTGTTCATTTTTCCAGAATGTCAGGAAGCTCTTTGTCTCAGGCCACACCTTTGTGAAGCCTGAAGCAAACAGTTTTCGAATGGAAATAAATGGGCATCACCAGTGGCTCTTTGCTTAACTGCTTTGGAAAGGGATGTGTCTGAATCAGCCTCTTGGACCTGTGTGAGGTTGTGGCTTAGATTCTCATCACCTGATGGATCATTCCGTGTTTGAATCCATTACCAAAATGGCCAAAAGAGCAGTCCCTGTGGATGAAGTCTCTCGCCTCCCTCTGTAAGGCCCCTGACCTCAATCAAGTGAGAATAGGAATCCTTTGTGTCAAATGAGTTCTTCAAAGCCCTGGAGAGTCTAGCACATAGGTTCTTGGGTTTTCTCATAACTCCAATTCACATAAAAATATCTATACCTGACAGTCAGTAGGCCTCAAATTGGAGAAGCAGAGGTGTATTAATAGCAGGCCTATTTGATCACACCTGGTTCACAGGAAGGGTGTCCAGGCCACCATGACTTTAGGCAATGAGGGGCAAGGGAGCTTATTTTGAACACTCTTGGACTTCGCCACTCATGGAAACCTCCAGACAGAGCTTAGGATGAGAGTGTATATATGGAAGAAAATGAGGACAATGTGGGAGTGTTTTGGTTTTAATTGTGGTCATTTGTGTGGTAGTAGGAAGATATGACTGGGTACACCTGGGCTGAACTCTGGTGTGATTCCCCTTAGAGACTGAGTTCTGGAACTGACTTAGAGAAGTGTTATCATGAAATGTGTTGGGATTTTAGTTGGCCACGCATGAGAGTCGCCCTTGGAAACCGAGATCTAGGCCCAGGTTTGCTTTCCACAGAGCACTGGGAATCTCAGCCAGAGTATCACATGGTTTTATTCTGAAAAACATGGCAGCCATAGTTGAGAGTCAAAACACACATGGACCTCACATTGTAGACAGCAATAGGCCTGGCTTCCTGTGACCTTTTGGCCACTCTTTGGAAGCGTTGCCTGTGAGATTTCTCCAGAGCTTTCATTGAAATGAGCTTCCTCACCATTTAATTTTTCCTGAATGATTTAAACACACAGTGCCTCCAACATCATTCTTGAAAAATGGCTAGATAAGTACCATGAAATTTTGGAAATTCCCTTGACCATGAAAATGGTGTAGAACAGAGATGCCAGTAAGTTGGAGCCTGATGTAAAGTGGGCCTAGAGAAGTTGTGTGCAGGTGTGTGATAAAATATCTGAGGTGGGGCCATATGGATCTGCCATTGGCTTCCAAATGGCTTGTGACTGACATGGTGCACCCAGCAGACCCTTCTATGTAAAGGCATCTTGTTATATGGACAGTTTTCAGGGCAATGTTCAGAATCAGATTGCTATGGTCAAGGATGCAAGCTATGTGGGATTGAAGCCTGGTTGTTGCATTATCCTGCAGACCCTGACACACCACACGTGACATAACTCCCTTTAGCACTGTGTCCCAGTTGAACTCCTTGTATTTTGTGAAGCAAATACCAAAATCACAGTGCAGCAGCAAGAAACACCTAGACAAGTGGAGGATGACCGAATGGCTTTACAGTCCACATGGAAATAGTTAGCCCCCAGTGGCCACAGTTTACCTACAAACAGAGAATTCAGCATTGCTGCCCCATGTTCATTAGAAAATAAGAAACCATGTCCTCCAGGTCACTTAGATACATACCCAGGTTTGATGGTCTCTCTAAAAAGGAAGCTAAAGCTCCTGACAACAAAAAATATTTCAAGTGCCCAAACTCAGAGGCAGTTTCTCAAGAAGTCTTTAGTCCAGCAGAGCTCCATTTTTGTGGAGTATTTACCTGTCCCTTACTTTTGGAAACTCCTCTACCACCTTCAAGGTTGTGAACTGTTGAGCATATTCCATTCCAGATATGTATTCACAGATTTTCTAACTCTTCCACTCTAATTGTGTTTTACTTGGGGCGAAGGTAAAGTCAAGGCATTGTTCTGGATTAGAGTGGGAAGATTTTTGTGAAGCACATATTTACATACACATTGGATTCATTTTTCTATTTTCCATTCAAAATGCTGAATCCCTGACACTAACCCATACCCTACTAGACTCTGACTACTAATTATAATATGATGGAGAAAAGAAACACAAACAGAATAGAAATACAAGCAGTTCAGACGGGGCATAGTGTATAGTTGGACTTGCCTTTTGCATTATACAGGGTAGGAGTTATAAATCTAGTCAATATTTTGTTGAAATAGTTCTCCATGTGTTTTTAAAGTTAACAAATAGGTGAATTCCTCTCTGCCTTTCTCTGTAGCCAATTCAGCACATGTAATTTCATATGCACATATAGAATCGTACCTGTTATCACATGTACATTCTTGTGAGGTTGCTGACTTTGCAGATAAAAATTGGGAGAAGAGATCACTCCTCCTAAACACAGTTGGAACTAAAAATTCAACCTATGGGTGAGGTTCGTAGATGAACAACATGATAAATTAAATCATGTTCAGTATAATGAATATTTTTTGATCAGTGGATGATATACATTTCATAATGAATTTTGATTTGCATATATATTGCTACTTTTTAATGTCTGTGTGTATGTGTGTGTGTGTGTGTGTGTGTGTATATACACTCTACAAATTTTTTTTTGAAAGTCCAATATTTTTATTATAGATTTGTTATAAATATTGTGGAAATTTCCAAGGATGAGGAAAGATAATAGACTTAAAATTTATTTACAGGTAACAAATGAGCATTTTTTACACATTGTTTCCCAATTCTAAGATTCTCACCTTAGAAGATCAGTTTTATGAGTCATAATAATAAAAATGCAAAGAAAGAAATGGATTCATAGAGTTTTTAGAATTGAGGATTAAAAGATAAGGGGAAAAAAGATCATACTGCTCAGTCCCAGTGATATCAATCCATGAAAGAATACTAGAATCAAAACTCAAAAAGGCAATTTTCATAATGTTGTTTTTGAATGCAGACACAACATACAGGAATCTATGGGACACAATGAAAGCAGTTTTAAGAGGGAAATTCATTTCCTGGAGTTCATTCCTCAAAAAAAGAAAAAACCAACAAATAAACGAACTCACACTACAACCCTAGAAAAGGAAGAGCAAAACAACAGCAAACATAGCAGAAGACAAGAAATAATTAAAATCAGAGCGGAAATCAACGAAATTGAAACAAAAAAAACCATCGAAAAAATTGATAAAACTAAAAGTTGGTTCTTTGAAAGAATAAATAAGATCGACAGACCCTTAGCCAAGCTAACGAAGAGCAGAAGAGAGAAAACTCAAATTACTAACATACAGGATGAAAAAGGCAATATCACAACAGACACTACAGAAATACAGAAGATAATAAGAAAGTATTTTGAAACCTTATATTCTAATAAAATAGAAGACAGTGAAGACATCGATAAATTTCTTAAGTCATATGAGCTGCCCAGATTGAGTCAGGAAGACACACACAATCTAAACAGACCAATAACAAAGGAAGAAATAGAAGAAGCCATCAAAAGATTACCAACCAAGAAAAGCCCTGGACCGGATGGCTATACAGCGGAGTTTTACAAAACCTTCAAAGAAGAATTAATACCAATACTTTTCAAGCTATTTCAAGAAATAGAAAAAGAAGGAGCTCTTCCAAATTCATTCTATGAGGCCAACATCACCCTGATCCCAAAACCAGACAAAGACACTTCAAAGAAAGAAAACTACAGACCAATATCTCTAATGAACATAGATGCAAAAATCCTCAATAAAATCCTGGCAAATCGAATACAAAAGCATATCAAAAAAATTGTACACCATGATCAAGTAGGATTCATCCCTGGGATGCAAGGTTGGTTCAATATACGGAAATCAATAAATATTATTCACCACATCAATAGACTTAAAGATAAGAGCCATATGATCATCTCGATAGATGCAGAAAAAGCATTATACAAAGTACAGCATCCTTTTATGTTCAAAACACTAGAAAACCTGGGGATAACAGGAACTTACCTCAACATTGTAAAAGCTATATATGCTAAGCCTCAGGCTAGCATCATTCTAAATGGAGAAAAACTGAAGGCATTCCCTCTAAAATCTGGAACTAGACAGGGATGCCCTCTCTCCCCACTTCTATTTAATTTAGTCCTTGAAATACTAGCCAGAGCAATTAGACAGACAAAAGAAATTAAAGGCATAAAAATAGGAAAAGAAGAACTTAAAATATCACTATTTGCAGACGATATGATCCTATACCTAGAAGACCCAAAAGGGTCTACAAAGAAACTACTAGAACTAATAAATGAATTCAGCAAAGTGGCAGGATATAAAATTAACATGCATAAATCAAAGGCATTCCTGTACATCAACAACAAAACTTCTGAAATGGAAATGAGGAAAACTACCCCGTTCACAATATCCTCAAAAAAAATAAAATACTTGGGGATCAACCTAACAAAAGAGGTGAAAGATTTATACAAAGAAAACTACAGAACCCTAAAGAGAGAGATAGAAGAAGATCTTAGAAGATGGAAAATGTACCCTGTTCATGGATAGGCAGAACTAACATCATCAAAATGGCAATATTACCCAAAGTTCTCTACAGGTTCAACGCAATGCCAATCAAAATCCCAAGGGCATTTCTTGTAGAAATAGATAAAGCTATCATGAAATTCATATGGAAAAACAAAAGACCCAGAATAGCAAAAGCTATTCTAAGTAGGAAGTGTGAATCAGGCAGTATAGCGATACCAGATTTCAAACTATATTACAGAGCAATAGTAACAAAAACAGCATGGTACTGGTACCAAAACAGGCACGTGGACCAATGGTACAGAATAGAGGACACAGAGACCAATCCTCAAAATTACAACTTTCTTATATTTGATAAAGGCGCTAAAAGCATGCAATGGAGAAAGGATAGCATCTTCAACAAATGGTGCTGGGAAAACTGGAAATCCATATGCAACAAAATGAAGCTGAATCCCTTTCTCTCGCCATGCACAAAAGTTAATTCAAAATGGATCAAGGAGCTAGATATCAAACCAGAGACTCTGCACCTGATAGAAGAAAAAGTTGGCTCCGATCTACATATTGTGGGGTCGGGCTCCAAATTCCTTAATAGGACGCCCATAGCCCAAGAATTAAATACAAGAATAAACAAATGGGACTTACTTAAACTAAAAAGTTTTTTTCTCAACAAGAGAAACAATAAGAGAGGTAAACAGGGAACCTACATCCTGGGAACAAATTTTTACTCCTCACACTTCAGATAGAGCCCTAATATCCAGAATATACAAAGAACTTAGAAAATTAAACAATAAGATAACAAACAACCCTATCAACAAATGGGCCAAGGACCTGAACAGACACTTCTCAGAGGAAGACATACAGTCAATCAATAAATATATGAAAAAATGCTCACCATCTCTAGCAGTCAGAAAAATGCAAATCAAAACCACCCTAAGATACCATCTCACTCCAGTAAGATTGGCAGCCATTAGGAAGTCAAGTAACAATAAGTGCTGGCGAGGATGTGGGGAAAAGGGTACACTTGTACATTGCTGGTGGGACTGCAAAATGGTGCGGCCAATATGGAAAGCAGTATGGAGATACCTAGGAAAGCTGGGAATGGAACCACCATTTGACCCAGCTATTGCCCTTCTCGGTCTATTCCCTGAGGACCTCAAAAGAGCATACTATAGGGATACTGCCACTTCAATGATCATAGCAGCACAATTCACAATAGCTAGACTTTGGAATCAACCTAGATGCCCTTCAATAGATGAATGGATTAAAAACTGTGGCATCTATACACAATGGAGTATTACGCAGCACTAAAAAATGACAAAATCATGGATTTTGCAGGGAAATGGATCGCATTAGAGCAGATAATGCTAAGTGAAGCTAGCCAATCCTTAAAAAACAAATGCCAAATGTCTCCTTTGATATAAAGAGAGCAACCAAGATCAGAACAGGGAAGAAGAGCATGAGGAAAAGATTAACATTTAACAGAGATGAGTGGGGTAGGAGAGAGGGAGAGAGAAGGGAAACTGTATGGAAATTGAAGGAGACCCTCATTGTTACATAAAACTACATATAAGAGTTTGTGAGGGGAAAGGGAAAAAAAAAGGGAGAGAATTAAACCACAGCAGATGGGTTAGAGAGGGAAGAGGAGAGGGAAGGGGAGGGGGGATAGTAGGGGATAGGAAAGGTAGCAGAATACAACAGTCATTAATATGGTATTAGGTAAAAATGTGGATGTGTAACCGATGTCATTCTGCAACTTGTAATTGGGGTAAAAATGGGAGCTGATAACCCATTTGAATAAAATGTATGGAAGATGATATGCCATGAGCTTTGTAATGTTTTGAACAACCAATAAAAAAAATATTAAAAAAAAATGAAATAAAATAAAAATAAAAAAAAATAAAAAAATTTAAAAAAGAACTGCAGTCTACAAATTTTTAAAAATATGAAATATATGTGTCTTATTATACACTCCCTAAATTCATTCATATTCATGTATGTGGATTTATAATCAAATTTTCAAAAGATTATCCTCAGAAATATTCATCGACCTGAAATACATATTTGTTTCCTAGAACTAAAAACTAACTTCAGTGAATGGTGCATAGGAATCATAATATTTCTACAGTAACTGACCCAGTTTAACATCAATGCAAGTAGATTATTATGGAACATGATGTATATTTTGATGTTCATTTTTAGTCAACACTGGTACATTACTATTTCTTCAGTTTATGCCCATCATAAGATATATATTTCATACACAAGTTAGCAAATTTATAGGCATTTGTTTCACTTTCAATAACTTCATTCTTAAGAACACTTGTATTCCTCCCTGTTTTTTGACAAGACTTTTCATGAGACTTCTTTCTAAACACATTATTTTTGATTTACATAATCACTTTTGAAGCAAAACTCACACACTCTTCATGATAAAATATAACCCTAATAATACCATTAGAAGTATAACTGGTTGGAATGAATGATTGTATATCAATATGAGATTTCGTGTAAATTTTCAGATATCAATTCAATCCGTTATTTAAAGCGGACCAATTATATTATTTATTCACAGTATGGCCTATTCTTGCATTATCTCTATATTCTTAGACAGGTAGTACACCTCTTTCTACCCCCAATACTCATTTATAGGTCTTCAAAATATTGCTCCCAAAAATGGTGGAAGAAATACTCATGTCACCTGATCTACATATACATTTTATCACAGTAATATTCTGGAAAATAAAGCAAAGGTCACACTTATGATTGTACCAAAGCCTAAATTTAAAGTGAGCATGTATTTCTAAAAACATCCATGTCCAGGTTGCCTATTGCTCTCAAATGTCAATCCAATTGTTGGCTACATATTTGTTTCTTTCTAAGATAATATATTCAAACTCAACCCTGATGAAAATGTCTAATCCTATCACTCACTTTATACTTTGCCTGATATCCTAATGTCTCTATTGATATCTGCTTTCCTTCATAATTTCCAGGTTCATTATTTTGACTGTTCATTTGTGCTGAAATTTACATTCATCTCTAACTGAAACCCAATTGCTAAATAACTTTTGGTCCAAATCCTATACTCACTCTTCTTTCTGAATCTACCGACTATCTCCCAAATCCTACTGACTATCCTTTTTTGAATTGATGTTCTCTTCGACATTCAATCATTCAAGGTACAAGGTCCAATGCCATTGTGTATTGATTTATCTGAGACATCTGTCCAGGACATAAATCAAAGCTAAGTCTCCCAATTAAGGACCCAATCCCTTTCTGGGCTTCAAATATTACTTATATTTCTGTTTTCATACATATATTTCACCTCTATATTCTTATAAATATCACAGGTTTCCAATACCATTATTCATGCAGCAAAATGATTCCTAACCCAAATCGAACAAGTTATTAACCAAAACCATATACTGTTCCCTCATTCTAACTTTATTGACCAGCAGGGAAAGTGTTGGTCTTACAATATAGGAATGTAGGGGATATACCACCTGCTGAAAACCTCAAAGGTCCATGCAGAAATAATCCCTGGAGAAGATGTAGGCAGCTATGAAGAACCTGAGAGAGCAAAACTCATCTTCCATGGAAAACAACCTTGTCTGGAGAGGGGTTGTGTCTGAATCAGTGTCTCTGTTCCTAATGTAAAGAAGATGGACCAATCCAGGCCTGTGTGGAGAACTGTTCACGGGTGCCTATGCATGATATACTATTCTAACTGGTGAGTGTGTCACGGGAAATAGGGGCAGCATACATCTCATGGGACCCTTGGAAGCAACTGTTAGGACAAAGTGGTTGCAAAGGCAGTGACCTCATTAAGTTCCTGAAAGAAGTGACCTCATCTCTATTCCTTGGTGATGGAACTCTCTGAACTTGCGATCCAGGAAGCCAGGCATCCAGAGCCAGTCCTAGTCCCAGTCCCAGTGCGCTCACTTGTTTGGATATTCCAAGGAAAGAGTCAGTCTTTCTTGGTATCTATTGATGTGAGGATTGCCAAATGCCAGGTAAGCTTTGAAGACTGGCCTTTCCAGAGAAAGCAAGTAGTGGCTCACCGCGGGCTCCTGACAATTTCACAGAGTTGGCCAAGGATACCAGATCTGAGACAGGACAGGTCATTTTGGAGGTACATAGTAAGGCTCACCAGTGAGAGTACACTCCGAATAGTCACAGACCTACTTGGGGGAAGGAGATGCCTTTGTGGTTTTTGTTGTGTGTTTGGGGTTTTGTCTCATGTTCTGAGAAAAGGTAGGAAAGGCGGTTTGTTTGGTTTGGAGTGAACCGTTTCTACTAAGTCGTTTGACAAGGCAAGTGTTTCTATGTCTGTGTATCCCAGTGTGTCTGTTGTTGTAGACATTAAAAAAGAGAATGCATCAGTGGATGTGTCCTGTCTAGTAGAAAGCTTCCCAGCATCAATCCTGCCCATTTTATGAATGGACTGTGGCTTGCCTTATTGAAAGGCAACACCTACAAACTTCCTAAGTTCCTGTTTTCTTCCTGAATTCTGGCTACACTCCAGAATAGGCTCATGGTTTTGTGTCCAAGATATTTACCACCTCCAAGCTCTGTGATATGGCCATGTACTGGATAGCTGAAGGGAATGGCGAGCATCTCAGAAAACTCAAATATCAGTGTGACCAGTAAAGTCTCAGTGGAGAAACCCTGCTTTGGGCCTTTTGCTTACCTATTGTTCTTTTGCCCAGAATGTCAGGAAGGAATTTGCCTCAGGCCACCCTTTTGTGAAGACTGAAGAAACCAGTTTTCAAATGGAAATGAGTGGGCATATCCTGTGGCTCTTTGCTTAACTGCTTTGGAAAGGGATGTGTCTGAATCAGCCTCTTGGCTCTGTGTGAGGCTGTGGCTTAGATTACCAACACCTGATGTATGTAAAGAAAGATCCCATGTGTGCACACAAAATCAAAATGGCAAAAATTGCAGTCATTGTAGATGAAGTCTCTGGCCTTTCTCTGTAAGGTTCCTGACCTCCATCAAGTGGGAATAGAGATCCTTTGGGTCAAATGAATTCTTCAAAGCCATGCAGAGGCTAGTCCATAGGTGTTTGGGTTTTTTCTTGACTCCAGTTCACATAAAGAATCCAAATGCCAAAGTCAAAAGGCCTCAAATTGGAGAAGTGGAAAAGTATTAATGGCAGACCTATTTGATCACTCCTGGTTCACAGGAAGTGTGTCCAGGCCACCGTGACTTTAGACAAATGAGGGTCAAGGGAGCTTATTTTGGACACTGTCTTGGGCTGCGCCCCTAATGGAAAACTCCAGCCAAAGGTTATGATGAGTGCCTATATGGAAGAAGATGAGGGCTGTGTGGGAGTTTTTTGGTTTTAATTGTGGTCATTTGTGTGGCGGTTGGAAGATTACTGGGTCCACCTGGGCTTGAACTCTGGTGTGATTCTCTTTAGAGACTGAGTTCTAGAACTGACCTCAGAAAAGTATTTCCATGAATTGTGTTGGGATTTTAGGAGGCCACGCATGAGAGTCACCCTTGGAAACTGAGATCTAGGCCCAGGGTGGCTTTCCACAGAGCACTGGGAATCTCAGCCAGGATATCACATGATTGTATTCTGAAAGACATGGCAGCCATAGTTGAGAGTCAAAAAACACATGGACCTCACATTGTAGACCTCCATAGGACTGGCTTCATGTGACATTTTGGCCACTATTTGGGAAGCCTTGCCTGTGAGATTTCTCCAGAGCTTTCATTGAAATGAGCTTCCTCACCATTTAACGGTTCCTGAATATATTGAAACCCACAGTGCCTGCAAAATCATCCTTGAAAAATGGCTAGATAAATACTATAAAATTTTTGAAATTCCCATGACCTGGTGGCACTGGAGAACTTTTGGATGTGCTGTTGCTGATCTTGAGTATGCCAGACAGTGCCTTGATTGACTGGGTTTCATGAAATTGGTGTAGAACAGAGATGCCAGTAATTTGGAGCCTGCTGAGTAGTGGGCCTAGAACAGTGGTGGGAAGGTGTGTGATAAAACATGTGGTGGGGCAATGTGGATCTGCCTTTGGCTTCCAAATGGCTTGTTGCTGAACTGGTGAAGCCAGCAGACCCTTCTTTGTAAAGGCATCTTGTTATATGGAGAGGTTTCAGGGCAATGTTCAGAATCAGGTTGCTATGGTCAAGGGGGCAAGCTATGTGTGATAGAAGCCTGGTTGGTGCATTATCCTGCAGACCCTGATCCTCAACTCGTGACAGAAATTCCTCCAGAACTGTGTCCCAGTTGAACTCCTTGTATTTTATGAAGCAAATACCAAACTCCCAGTGCAGCAGCAAGAAACACCACGAAAATTGGAGGATGTCTAAATGGCTTCACAGTCCACACGGGGATACACTTAGCCCCCAGTGTCCACAGGTTACCTACAAAGAGAGAATTCAGCACTGCTGCCTCATTTTCATTGGAAAAAAAGAAACAATTTTCTCCAGGTCACATAGATGCAGACCCAGCTTTGATGGTCTCAGTGCAAAGGAAGCTAAAGCTCCTAAAAACAACATATATTTCAAGTGCCCAACCTCAGAGGTACTTTCTCAAGAAGTTTTTAGGCCAGCAGGACTCCATGTTTGTTGAGTGTTTAGCTGTCCCTTACTTTTGGAAAATCCTCTACCACCTCAAGGTTTCAAAACCGTGAGCATATTGCATTCCAGATATGTCTCACTGATTTTCTAACTCTTCTCCTCTAATGGTGTTTTAATTTGGGTGAAGGTACTGTCAAGGCATTATTTTGGATGAGAGTGGGAGGATATTTGTGCAGCACACATTTGCATACACATTGGATTCACTTTCCAATTTTCCATTCGAAATACTGGATCCCTGACACGAACCCCTACCCTACTACACTCTGACTACTAATACTAATAAGATGAAAAAAAAATAACTCAAACAGAATAAAAATACAAGCATTTCAGAGGAGGCATGGTGTATAGTTGGACTTGCCTTTTGCATTATATAGGGTAGAAGTTATAAATCTAGTCAATTTCTTGTTGAATTCGTTCTCCAAGTTTTTTTAAATTTAAACAATATGTGAATTCCTGTCTCCCTTTCTCTGTAGCCTATTCACCACCTGTATTTTTATATGCACACATAGAATCCTACCTGGGATCACACGTACATTCTTGTGAGGTGGCTGACTTGGCAGATACAAATTGTAAGAGTTCACTCCTCCTATACGATGTTGGAACTGAAAATTTAAATTATGGGTGAGCTTCCTACTTGAAAAATATTATTCATAAATCCATGTTCAGTAAAATAAATATATTTGGATCTTTTGATGATATATATTTCATTATGAATTTTGATTGGCATATATATTGCTATTTTTAATGTCTGTGATGTGTGTGTGTATATACACACACACACACACACACATGTATATATATATATATATGTATATATATATATATATACACACTCCAGATATTTCAAAATATGAAATATGTGTCTTATTTTAGACTCACAAAATTCATTCATATTCATTTACGTGAATTTATAATAAACTTTCCAAAGATTAGTCTTAGAAATATTCATTCACCTGAAAAACATATTTCTTTCCTATACTGAAAAGTAACTTCAGTGAATGGTGCACACAAATCCTAATATTTCTACAATACCTGACCCAGTTTAACATCAATGCAAGTAGATTCCAATCGGACATGATGTGTATTTTGACGTTCATTTTTATTCAACACTGGTAGATTACTATTTATTCAATTTATGCACATCATAGGATATATATTTCATCCACAAGTTAGGAAATTTATAGGCATTTGTTTCACTATCAATCACTTCCTGCTTTAGAGCACATGCATTCCTCCATGTTTCTTGACTGGTCTTTTCATGTGAAAAGTGATGAACAAGGCAAGGTAAGGCAACTAAGATAGCACCGAACACAGCAAATCAGTCCTATTTGTTTGAAACCGGATTTAGAGGGCATTGCTTCTGTTGTAATCATTTAATCCCCTGAACCCCAAGTTTAATTTTTTTCAGAATTTTGTACCCAACATGTAAGGGAGGGACTCAGAGGTTCACAGTCTGCAGAAGTTCATAAAAAGCAGTTTATGTTTCTGTTTTTTTTTTTTTTTCTGTTCTGGGCAAGTTAACATTTTAAGGACACCGGGAAGGGGCAGAGCTTTTTTCTTCTCTTTTTTTCTCTCTGCCAGCTGTTACCATGGAGCCCAGTTGGTAACTTCTTTATCTTAGAAATGTAGCCATCTCTGTGAATCCCCAGCTCAAGCCCAGAGGCCTTGTTCACATATTGCCAGCATTGTGACTGACTCTTTCCAAACACATTATTTTTGATTTCCAAAATCACTTTTGTAGCAAAACTAACATATCTTCATGATAAACCATAGCCCTAATATTAATATTAGATATATAATTGGTTGGAATGAATTATTGTATATCATTATATGATTTCTTATATATTTTCATATATCTATTCAATCCGTTATTTAATGTGGAACCAGTTATATTATTTATTCACTTATGGTCTATTCATGCATTATCTCTCTATTCATTGACACAATGTACACCTCTTTGTACCCCCAATACCCATGTATATGTCTTCAAAATATTGCTCCCAGAAATGGTGGAAGAAACACTCATGTCACCAGATCTACATATACATTTTGTCACAAAAATATTCTGGACACAAATGCAAAGGTCACACTTATGATTGTACCAAAGCCTAAATGGAAAGTGAGCATGGATTACAAAAAACATCCATGTCAAGGTTGCCTAATGCTCTCAAATGTCAATCCTATTGGTGACTACATATTTGTTTCTTTCAAAGATTATATATTCTAACTCAACTCTGTTGAAAATGTCTAATCGTATCACGCACTTTATACTTTGCCTGATTTCGTAATGTCTTTATTGATATCTGCTTTCCTACATATTTTCCCCACTTCATTATTGTGACTGTTCACACGTGCTGACATTTACATTCACTCTCTAACCAAACCCCTATTGCTAGATATTTTATTCCAAATCCTATACTCACTCTTCTTCCTAAACCTACCGACTATCTTCTTAATCTTACCGACTATCCCTTTTTGACTGGATATTCTCTTCTGCATTCAATCATCCGAGTAATGTTCCTGCAAGCGTCGGAGGAAGAGATCACCAAGAGAGTGTCTTATGCAACAGCAAGGGGTTTATTGGGGGTCCAGCATGCTGGGGCTCAGAGCTCACATGAATAGAGCAGAGAGCCCTGAGAACAGCTTAAGCAGAGCTTATATACTTTCCTTGGAGAGGGCAGGGAGGAAAATTTATTTATGGGTCAGAGAGAGTGGGCGGTTTGCATGAAACCGGGTGAGGTAATATATTCTGCAATTTGGCAGTTGGGGACAGCACAATCTGGGAACAAGATTACAAACAGTTCTCAAGATTTCAACAGTGTTTTGTTAAGCATACAGAAAGACAGGAAGTTACAAGTACGTTTTTTATTAACCTTTCATTCCCCACTTCTTCTTCTGGCTACTATTAATCATAAAAATGATCACTGGGGGGGTCACATTCTATGTCTGCTAGTGGGGTATTACCATAAGTTCAACTTGTCCAATTTGAGCTTGGAGAAAAGAAATTACACGGTTGAGCAAACAGGGTTTATAGTAAAGCAATAATATGAGGATTATTATTGGACAGGCCAGGGTTGATAAAAGCGTAGATAACCAGGGGGCCTGTGTGAACCAAGACTCAAACCACCCTTTTTGGGCCTCTCTCTCTCGCTGACGCTCTTCAAGGCATCCTTATATTTTACTCATAGGTTTTTTTTACAACTCCAGTATGGTCGGCAAAAACACAACATTTTTACATCAATGCAGCACAAAGCCCCCCTTCTCTCATGAAGAGGAGGTCCAACCCTCGACTGTTGTGTAAAACAACTTCAGAGAGAGATGTTAAAGATTCCTGCAAAGCTGTGATGGAGGTTTCTATTATTTTTAAGTTTTGGTCTCTTGCTGCTTCTATTTGGGTCATTTGTTGTGTACCATGGACCAGGGCAGTGGTTCCTGTGACTACCCCTGCAGCAACTCCAATTCCTAATATGATGCCTAAAGTGAAGGTTGTATGCCCCCCTGTTTGAACTTCAAATCAACCTGGGTCATTATAAAGCAAGCTGGGAAACATCTTCACCATTACACAATTAATTATATCTATTGACCATTTCATGAAAACATAAACAATGTTTAAGTATATAGAATTATACTGTTGTAGGGACGGAGAAGGCACGGCACCTAAGATAGCACCAAAGACAGGGAAACACTCCTATTTCGTTGCAACCGGATTCAGAGGGCATTGCTTCTGTTGTAATCAATTAATTCCCTGAACCCCAAGTTTAGGTAGTTTCAGAATTTTGTTCCCAACATGAAAGGGAAGTGACTCAGAAGTTCACAGTCTGCAGAATTTCACAGAAAGAAGTTTTTTTTTTCTGTTTTTTCCTCTGTTGTGGGTAAGTTAACTTTTCAAGGACACCTGGGAGAGGGAGAGCTTTTTATTTCTTTTCTTTTATCCCCCTGCCAGCTGTTACCATGGAGCCCAGTTTGTAATTTTTATCTTAGAAATGTAGCCATCTCTGTGAAGCCCCAGCTCAAGGCCAGAGGCCTTGTTCACATATTGTGTGAAAAACAATTAAGGGGGTGTCTAGCTTAGGAGTGCTGATTTTTCCAGCCAGTAGCCAAGTAGAACAGGGCAACAGAAAAAGAGGAAGTTTATCTACACTGAACTCTTTTATAGAGACTCTTTTGCTGAAAATCCTAAAGTCATCCATGGTGAAGACTTCTGGAGAAGTTCAGTGAAGATTTTTCTGTGGGCCTGGAACAGAGGAGGAAGATGGGGAAGGCGGGGGGTGAGAGCAGCTCCGTGAATCTGAGAATGAGGAAGGAGAGATGTAAAAGAATAATGGGAAAGGGGTTTGGGATTTTTCCAGCAACAACAACTTGAGCAGTAGAACCGGTAGAGCAGAAAGGAAGACGGGAGTGAGTATCCCAAAAAGCCTGTGAGGGACTTTAAATTCTTAGTAACCTTTTTTCAGTAACCATTTTTAGTAACCATTTTCATTACATCTTCGATAGGGGTCTGAGCACTATCCTAAGCTGGTTTGAGCTTTGGGTTAGCTGGTAAGAGGACCTGGTGGGACCCGGTGCGGGCACTGACAGGAAAAGAGAGGAGTGAGTGGGTGGATGGGTACCTCAGTACCTGCTACCTCAGCAAGGGGACAATGTTTTGAGAACTGGCGCAGGTTTCGGTTTTTGATCTAGTAATTGGAGAAGAGAAATCAGGTTGCTGTGGTGGGACTGACAGCAGAGAGTCTGGAGCAGAAGGCTGAGTTTGAGGAACTATTGGAGAAGCATAGTTCAGGATGTGAGCGAAAGAGGAAAAAGGCCTTCACATAGGGGAATTTTCTTTCACCCTTTTGAGAACTTGCAGAAGTTAAAAAGGTCACACAGAATTTGTGGATCTAGAGACTCCTCTGGGGGCCATCAGTTTTGGTTGTCTAATTGGTAATATGGCCAATGCTGTGTACTGAATTTGATGAGGATTTTGCGTTCCACCAGGCAGCCCCTGTATGCTCAAATCCCCATGACTTACAGAAGAAGTCAGCTTTTCCTCCACACAGCTGTGGCGGTTTGTGGCTTTGATAGTCTGCCGGGCAAACATACTAATATAGGCTAGCCAACCTGCATCTGGCTTGCCTGCCCCTACAACCATAATATTTGTTTCCATTATCTATGGTACGGAAAGAATTTAATGGAATTTTAGTGGGATCCTCTTCATCAGGGATATCCTAATAGAAAAGACCTACAGCCAGCTGACAAATGTCTGGGTGGATAGATGGCCACCAGGTCCCTAAGGGGGCTGTATGCAAGATAGACCATACTTCTTGTCTAGTAGGATTTGTGATCAGCCATCGCTGCTGAACGGGCTGATGAGCGTTAGGTCTACTGGTGGCCAAGGGGAGAGTCTATAGCCTCATCCACGTGGCGAATACACAATTTGAAAGGGTTACCAGTCTTTTCCAGTTTTCTGCCAGAGTCTGGACAGGTCGCAGGCTTGAGATGAGAGGCATGGATCCAGGAAGTGATTCCATCTACTTTTACCACTGTAGGTGTTATAAGTAGCACCTGGTATGGTCCTTTCCAGCGGGGTTCCAGGGATGACACCTGATGTCGTCTTATGTAGAGGAAGTCTCTTAGTTGATATCAATGTGGAGTCCCCTCGTCCCCAGGTTAGAAGGCAGTGGCCAGCTGTTTCCACAGGTATAGCTGAGTTCTTTCAAGAGATTTAAGTCTATCAAGCAAGGGTGTGTGGAAGGGATCCTTAGGTCTTAGAGTTGGGGTTATGTCCCTTACTGGAGGAGGAGCCCCATAGAGAGTTTCATAGGGGGTGAGGTTACACAAAGAAACAAAGGGAGAATTTCTTGCATGAAATAGTGCATAAGGCAGGCACATAGTCTAATCTTTTATGCCGGTCTTTAAGCTTAATTTCGTTAAGGTCTCTTTAATGGTTCTATTTATTTTTTTTACGTGTCCTGAGCTCTGGGGTCAATAAGCACAATGTAACTTCCAATTAATGCCCAGGGTCCTGGCTAACCCCTGCTTTACCTGGCCCATGAAGGCCGTTCAATTATCAGACCGTATTACATTAGGCAGGCCGTGTCTTTGAAAAATATTTTTCAGGATCTTCTTGACCACCATTTGTGCCTTTTTTTTTTTTTTTTTTTTTTTTTTTTTTTTTTTTGGTGGGAAAGGCTTCAATCCATCCTGAAAATGTATCTACAAAGACAAGGAGATATTTAAGTCCATAACTTGCTGGCTTAATTTCAGTAACGTCCACTTCCCAGAATTGTCCTGGTCTGGTTCCTAATAGGTTCTTGCCTGCAGGAAGCTTGGAAGGGTAAGCATTAACCAATTGACAGAACCGAAAGGCTTTTGTTACCCGTTCAATTATTTCCTTTCACTGTGAGTGAGTTAGTCTAAAACTCTGTTCTTGATCCTACAGGAATGCCTGCAGTTTTTTTGAACCAAGTTGATTGAGTTGATATACATTTTTAACATAGTGTAGGGCTTTCTGAAATTGCAGGCTGGGCTCAGTGAAATGAGGAGTTCAGTGTCAGTGTTCTTAGATGTTACCAAAAGCATGCTGGTGCTCAAGGGTCCATTGGAATTGGGCATTCTCATTTAACAGCGGGTATAAAGGAGCAGCTAAGAAGACAAACCCAGGTCCATAACCTGCAAAGCCAGCAGTCCCAAGAAACTCTTAATGTTGTCTCCTGTTAAATGGGGGCGGTATCTGCACAACTTTTTGTTTCCTGGGCTCAGTGAGCCATCATTTACCGCACCTAAGGGAATACCTCAGGAAGATTACTTCTTGCAGGGAAATTTGGGCCTTTTTGTCTGAAGCTCTCTACCCGAGTTGAGCAAGCTCAGATAATAGTGCTTGGTTCGCAGACTCACAGTTTTCTTTGGTGTTGGCTGCCAGGAGATGGACATCCACATATTGAAGCAGAATGACTTCGGGGTGCGTAGTTCTGAAGTTATTGAGATCTCTGTGAAGGGCTTCATCAAAGAGAGTGGGGGAGTTTCTGAACCCCTGTGGGATTCTAGTCCAAGTTAGTTGAAAAGACATTCCGGTTTCTGGGTCTACCTACTCGAAAGCAAACAGCAACTGACTATCTTTATGCAGAGGCAAGCAAAAGAAAGCATCTTTTAAGTACAGAACAGTATACCATTTTCACTCGGCTACAGCAAAGAGGTTATTGGGGGTCCAGCATGCTGGTGCTCAGAGCTCACTTGAATAGAGCAGAGAGCGCTGAGAACAGCTTTAACAGAGCTTATATACTTTCCTTTGAGAGGGCAGGATGGAAAATTTATTGATGGGTCAGGGCGAGTGTGCGGTTTGCGTGCAACCGGGTGAGGGAGTATATTCTGCAGTTTGGCAGTTGGGGATAGCACATCCTGGGAACAAATTTAGCAAACAGTTTTCAAGATTTCAACAGTGTTTTGTTAAGCATACAGAAAAACAGGAAGTGGCAAGTGCCTATTTAATTAACCTTTCACCAGAGCAAAATGGAAAGTGAGCATGGATTACTAAAAACAACCATGTCCAGGTTGCCTAATGCTCTCAAGTGTCAATCCTATTGGAGGCTACATTTGTCTTTCTTCCTAAGATTATATATTTAACCTCAACCATGTTGAAAATGTCTAACCCTATTACATTATACTTTGCCTGATTTCCTAATGTCTCTATTGATATCTGCTTTCCTACACATTTTCCCAGTTCATCATTGTGACTGACTCTTCATATGTGCTCATATTTACGTTCACTCTCTACCCGAAACCCTATTGCTAATGAAGTTTTTGTCCAAATCCTATACTCATTCTTTTTTCTAAACCTACTGACTACCTTCCTAATCCTGCCAACTATTCCTTTTTGACTGGATGTTCTCTAGGACATTTAATCATCCAAGTTACAAGGTCCTCTGCCATTGCACATCGATTTATCTGAGACATCTGTGCATAACATAATTCAAAGCTAAGTATCCCACTACAGGGCCCAACGCCCTTCTGGGCTTCAAATCGTACCTAGATTTCACGTTTCATACTTATATTTCACCTATATATTCTTGTGAATATCGCAGGTTCCCAATACCATTATTTATCGTGCAGAATGTTTCCTAACCCAAATAGAATATGTTATTAACCCTAACCATACACTGTTCCCTCAATCTAACTTTACAAAAGAGCAGGGACAGAGTTGGTCTTACAATACAGGAATGTAGGGGATCTTCCACCTGCTGAGAACCTCAAAGTTTGATGCAGAAATGATCCCTGGAGAAGATGTAGGCATCTATGAAGGACCTGAGAGAGCAAAAGTCATATTCCTTGGCAAACAACCTGGTCAGGATGAAGCAATGTGTCTGAACCAGCCTCTCTCCTATTGATAAAAAGAAGATGGACAAAACCAACCCTGTGTAGAGAGCTTCTCCTGGGTGTCTACGGTTGATATACCATTCTAACTTCTGAAAGTGTCACAGGAAGTAGGGGCAGCCTCCATCTCAAGGGACCCTTGGAAACAAGTGTTAGGACAAAGTGGTTGCCAAGGCAGTGACCTCATTCCCTTCCTGTAGAAATTGACCTACCTCACTTCTTTGGTGATGTAACTCTCTGAACTTGGTATCCAGGAAGCCAGGCACACAGAGCCAGTCCCAGTCCCATTCCAAGTGGACTTACTTGTTTGGATTTACCAAGGAAAGAGTCTGTCTCTCTTGGTACCTAATGGTTTGAGGATGACCAAATGCAAGTAGAGCTCTGAAGATGGGCCTGTCCTGAGAAAGCAGGTAGTGGTCAGCACAGGCTCCATACAACTTCACAGAGATGGACAAGGAGACCAGACGTGAGACACGACAGGCCATTTTAGGGGAACATAGTATGGCCCACCAGTCAGAGGACACTCTGGATAGTCACAGACTTACTTGGGGGAAGGAGGTGCCTTTTTGAGTGTGGGTGTGAGTTTGTGGTTTTGTCTCATGTTCTGAGAATAGGTAGGAAAGGTGGTTTGTTTGCTTTAGAGTGAACTGTTTCTAGAAAGTCCTTTGACAAGGTGAGTGTGTCTGTGTCTGGGTATCCCACTGTGTTCTTTGTTGTACACATTAGAAAAGAGAATGCATCAATGGATGCATCTTGTCTAGTAGAAAGCTTCCCAGCATTCATCCTGCCCATTTTAGGAAAGGACTGCTGGTTGCCTTTTCGATGGGCAACACCTACTATCTTCCTAAGTTCTTGTTTTCTTCCTGAATTCTGGCCACTCTCCAGAATAGGCTCATGTTTTTTTGTCCAAGATATGTACCACCTCCAAGCTCTGTGACATGGCCATGTACTGGATAGCTGAGGGTAATGCCAAGCATCTTAGAAAAATCAGATATCATTGTGACAAGTAAAGTCTCAGTGGAGAAACCCTGCATTGGGATTTGCTAACTTATTTTTCTGTTGCCCTGAAGTCAGGAAGGTCTTTGCCTCAGGCCACCCCTTTGTGAATCTTGAAGAAAACAGTTTTCAAATGGAAATGAATGGGCATCACCTGTGGCTCTTTGCTTAATTGCTTTGGAAAAGGATGTGTCTGAATCAGCCTCGTGGCCCTGTGTGAGGCTGTGGCTTAGATTATCAGTGCCTGATTGATCTAAAGAAAGATCCAATGTGTGCATCCAAAACCAAAATGGCAAAAAGATCAGTCATTGTGGATGAAGTCTTTTGCCTTCCTATGTAAGTTTCCTGACCTCCACCACGTGAGAATAGGGATCCTTTTGGTCAAATGAGTTATTCCAAGCACTGCATAGTTGCTTTGGTTTCCTAATGACTCCAAATCACATAAGGAATCTATACCTGACAGTCAGTAGGCCTCAAATTGGAGAAGCAGAGCAGTATTAAAGGAAGAACTATGTGATCAATCCTGGTTCACAGGCAGGGTGTTCAGGCCACCCTGAGCTTAGGCAAATAGGGTCAATGGAGCTTATTTTGGACACTCTCTTATGATGCGCCATTCATGGAAACCTCAAGCCAAAGGATATGATGAGTGTATATATATAAGAAGATGAGTGCCATGTGGGAGTGTTTTGGTTTTAATTGTGGTCATTTGTGTGGCGGTTGGAAGAGATGACTGGGTCCACCTGGGCTTGAACACTGGTGTGATTCTCCTCAGAGACTGAGTTCTGAAACTGACCCCAGAGAAGTAATTGCTTTGGAAAGAGATGTGTCTTAATCAGGCTCTTGGCCCTGTGTGAGGCTGTGGCTTAGATTATCAGCAACAGACGGATCTAAAGAAAGAGCCCATGTGTGTATCCAAAACCAATATGGCCAAAAGAGCAGTCATTGTGGATGAAGTCTCTCGCCTTCCACTGTAAGGTTCTGAAAGAACAAAACAAATTGAAATTGAAACTTAAACAACCAGGTTTTGTAAATTTTCCAAGCTGCACTCGGAACCTGAAATTCCTGTGGCAGTTAAGATAATTTCTGGAACTGCCCATTAGATGTGTGTTGAAATCTTCCCTGACAACCTAGTTACTTAACAACCCTTTCCCAGAAACCGTGCATCTCACCACATATACATCTCAGGGCTTCAACCATTCAGTTTAAATGTATACCCCTTCTCAGGGCTGACCAATCATCCCCTGCCCGATCTTTTCCCGCCAATGAATGTGCTAATCATGTTTTAGAGTTGTTATTTGATTTTCCCGTTTTACATGATGATTTCCTAAAGAAGGCTATGATGTATGTAAAGTCCCTGCCCTCTCTAAAGAATGTATATAAACTCTGCTCATGTTGTTCTCGGGGTTCTTTGTTCTTTGCTTCTCTGAAGGGAGCTCTGAGCCCCAGCATGCTGGATCCCCAATAAATCCTTTGCTGATGCATGAGAAACTCTCTTTGTTGTCTTTTCCTCTGACATTTGCCGGAACTTTTCATCTGGAGGCCCCAGGTGAGATATCCGGCAGCGGTGGATGGAAGACCTCAAGGGACTCCTCTCGGGGTAAGTAAGGCGCCTCTTTCTGGTTTCGGGTTTCAGGTTAGGGCGTGGCAAAGTGGCTGCTGGTGAAGAGCATTAGCTCTCTCCTATGGTGTGACAGACATGTCACAGAGCCAATGGTCACGTCCCTGAGGGACACTCCGGAGGACTAGGCAAACCAAGGAATAGTAGTTTCCTCAACTAGGTTATATTTTGCTTCAGGATTCGGTTTGCCAGCCCATCAGGTTTTGCCGGCTACTCAGTTTTGTTCATTTTCCCGAACTCATGTTGAGTTTATTGTCTGTCTTTGTTGTCTAACCCATCAAAATTTGCCAGTTACTCAGTTCCAATCTTTGTCTTGGACTCATGTTAAACGTTTACTGTTTGTCTTTGTCTGTGTTGCATTTGTGTCTTCACTGACCCTCTTTGAGTAACTCCCATTATGGGACAAAGCACTTCCTCTTCTCTGTCCCTGACCCTTGATCATTGGACTGATGTCCGCTCAAGGGCCCAGAATCTTTCTTTTTCAGTAAAACACTGTACCTGGCAGACTCTCTGTGCTTCAGAATGGCCCATCCTCGAAGTCGGATGGCCCCCAGAAGGATCCTTCCACTTTCCTCTAATCTGAAAAGTCAGAGATATTGTCATTCAGCCGGGGCCATGGGGCTACCCAGATCAACAGCCATATACCCCTTCCCCCACGATCCTATCATTCAAACTTTCCGCTCCTCCCCCTCTTCTTTCCATTCTCCCTGAGTCACAAGACTGGGCGCTCTACCCCCTCCTTATCATCTACTCTCCCTCCCCAAGCGCAATACAGTTCCTGATGATTCTCCCACTGCTGACTCAGCCTCTCCACTGCTAGAGGCAATTGGGCCAGACCCTAGCCCTCCAGGGGACTTCCCAGCACCAGCAGCAACCCCTCTTTCCCTGAAGGAAGCTGGGCAACCTAACAGAACCCACTGGCGATGGATAATAGAAAACTCAGAAGCCACTGTGAAGCTCTCTCTCCATCCCTATGGGCCCATGAACCGACCCAACTGGGACCCCAACACCTTTGAAGGTAGGAAGCATCTGTCCACTTATTGCCAGGCTCTAATAGCAGGACTCCGAGTGTCCGCCAGAGTGCCGAACAATTTGGCCAAGGTAAGAGAGATTATCCAAGGGCCTAATGAGTCTCCCTCTATGTTTCTGGAGAGAGTTATGGAAGCATATAGAAAATATACTCCTTTTGATCCTCAGGCGGAGGACCAAAACGCATCTGTTACAATGGCATTTATTGAGCAGGCTGCCCAAGATATTAACAGAAAGTTACAATGTCTAGATGGGTTACAAAATACGACCTTAAGAGATTTAGACAGAGAAGTTGAGAAAGTATATTATAAGAGAGAAACTGAGGAGGAGAGGAAACAGAGGAGAGAGAAGGAAAGGGAACAAAAGGAGGATGAAAGGAGCAAAAGGCAGACTAATGCATTGGCTAAGGTTTTGTTCACAGCAGCAAATATGCCAGAAGTTAAAAAGCAGGGAGCCAGGAAGGGATACTTGGGCCCAGGCCAAAGGGTTCCCCTGGGCTCAGATCAATGTGCCTACTGTAAAGAAAAAGGACACTGAGCCAAAGAGTTCCCCAAAAAGAAGCAGCCACGCCAGCCCACCATGCTGACTCTAGAAGAGGACTAGGAATGTCGGGGCTCAGATCCCCTCCCCGAGCTCAGGGTAACATTTGAAGTGGAGGGGACTCCAGTGAACATTGAAGTGGATACAGGAGCAGTATACTCAGCCCTTAAGACTTCACTGGGCCCCATATCAATTAAATGGTCCCTAGTTCAAGGGGTAATGGCACTACATATCGGGCTTGGACAACTAAGAGGATTATGGAAGTAGGAAAAGGAAAAGTCCACCACTCTTTCCTAGTAATCCCAGAATGCCCAGCCCCATTAATGCACAGGGATCTGCTTACCAAACTCGGGGCTAGAATAACCTTTAACCCTGATGGTCCCCAAGTGGGTGTTCTAAAACCTTCAGTAATAACTCCCATTGTCACAGAATTGACTATGTCCGTACAAGATGAACATCAACTCTTCGTGCCCCCTAGGACTGATCAAAGAGGCAAACTGCCACAGAAATAGATAAATGATTATCCTAATGCCTGGGCAGAAACTGCTGGGTTAGGTCTAGCCATAAATAAACATCCAATAATAGTAGAATTAAAAGCCTCTGCCTCTCCATTCAGTGTTAAAAAATATCCTCTAAGCAAAGAAGCTAAAAATGGGATAAGTACCCATATTCAGAAATAATTGTCCCTTGGGGTCCTAAGGCCCTGTCAATCAGCCTGGAATACCCCCCTGCTACCAGTAAGAAATCCAGGAACTAGGGACTACCGTCCTGTTCAAGACCTAAGAGAGATCAACAACAGAGTGCAGGACATTCACCACACAGTACCCACTCCATATAATTTGCTTAGCACTCTGAGTCTGGAGCGGGAATGGTACACTGTGCTGGACTTAAAAGATGCTTACTTCTGATTGCCCCTACATAAGGACAGTCAGTTTCTGTTTGCTTTCGAGTGGATAGACCCAGAAACAGGAAAGTCTGCCAACTAACCTGGACTAGACTCCCACAGGGGTTCAAACCCCCCCACTCTCTTTGATGAAGCCCTTCACAGGGACTTCAACGACTTCAGAACTGCACACCCCGGAGTTACCCTACTCCAATATGTGGATGATCTGCTACTGGCAGCCTACACCAAAGAGAACTATGAGTCTGGGACCCAAGCACTATTATCCGAGCTTGCTCGGCTTGGATATAGGGCTTCTGCCAAAAGGCCCAAATTTGTCAGCAAGAAGTAATCCTCCTGGGTTATTCTCTTAGGTGTGGTAAATGATGGTTCACTGAGCCCAGAAAACCAACCATTGTGCAGATACCACCCCCATCTAATAAGAGACAACTCAGAGAGTTTCTTGGGAGTGCTGGCTTTTGCAGGTTATGGATTCCTGGGTTCGCCTCTCAGGTTGCCCCTTTATACCCGCTGATAAAGTGGGATGCCCATTTCCAATGGACCCCTGAGCACCAACAAGCTTTTGATAATGTCAAAAAAAGGCGCTGCTATCTGCTCCGGCCTTAGCACTCCCAAATATAGAAAAACCCTTCACTCTCTACATCGAGGAAAAGAAAGGAATAGCACGGGGAGTGTTCACTTAGACTTTGGAACCTTGGAAAAGGCCGGTAGCATTCTTATCAAAAAAACTGGACCCAGTGGCTAGCGGGTGGCCCCGTTGCTTAAGAGCTATAGCAGCGGCAGCCCTTTTAATAAAAGATGATCATAAATGAACGTTGGGACAGAAGCTAACCATTATAGCCCCCCTGCCCTGGAGAGCAACACTTGTCAACCTCCAGAGAGGTGGCTATCAAACTTCAGAATAAACCACTACCAGAGCCTCTGAATTAGCAAAGACAGAATAACTCTGGGACCCCCTGCTCCACTCAACCTGGCTGCCAGAAGAATCATCAGGACCTGTCGCTCATGACTGTCAACACATACTGTCAGAAAAAAACAGTATAGGACGAGTCTTGAAGGATCCAGCCACTGTCTCACACTGAAGTATGGTTTACGAACGAGAGCAGCTTTCTCCAAGATTGTATGTGGCTACAGCAGCAGTATTTAGCAAAACTAATGTCATCTGGTCCTCTGGTCTCCCTGAAGAGACATCAGTCCAAAAGGCAGAACTGATTGCCCTTACGAAAGCATTGGAACTAGCAACAGGCAAAAGGGCCACCGTATACACTGATAGCAGCAATGCATTTGCCAATGCTAATGTGCACAGGGCTATTTACCAGCAAAGGGGGCTATTAACCTCCACTGGGAAAGAAATAAAGAACAAAGATGAGATCCTCCACCTTCTATCAGCAGTGCAGGGCCCTAAAGAACTAGCTATAGTGCACTGTCCAGGGCACCAGAAGGGAAACGACCCCATGGCGGTTGGAAACAGAAGGGCAGATGAGGAAGCTTAATTGGCAGCCCTAAACGGAGTGACTCTGTTAACTTTTTCCACACCGGAGGGATCAACATTCAGGAGACTTGGCCACACTGGAATATTCAGGCAACTTATCATCTGAGGAGACAGATACAGAACTCTGGGACCCTACAGAGCCAAATGTACAATTTCAAAAAGCCCACCTTTATGTCAAAGACGTACACAAGCTCACCCACTTAGGCTCAAATAAGTTATAGGCACTCTTAAAGGACCGAAGAAAGGATTTATTATTGACTGACTCACAGAGGAAAGAAATAGCTGAGCAGGTGACTACAGCTTGTCAAGTCTGCCAATTAGTTAATGCTTACCCATCCAAGCTTCCTGCAGGGGAGCGCTTACGAGGAACCAGACAATGAAAAATTCTGGGAAGTGGACTTTTCCTGAAATTAAGCCAGGAAGGTATGGACTTAAATATCTCCTAGTCTTTGTAGATACTTTTTCAGGATGGGTTGAAGCCTTCCCCATGAAGAAAGAAACGGCTCTGACAGTGGTCAAAAAGATTCTAGAAGACATTTTTCCAAGGTTCGGCCTGCCTCAGGTAATAGGGTCCGATAATGGACCGGCATTCGTGGCCCAGGTAAGTCAGGGATTCGCCAGGACCCTGGGGATTAATTAGAAGTTACATTGTGCTTATAGACCCCAGAGCTCAAGACACGTAGAAAGGATGAATAGAACCATCAAAGAGACTTTAAAGAAATTAAGCTTGGAGACTGGCATAAAAAATTGGACTATGCTCCTACCTTAAGCACTGTTTCGTGCAAGAAATACACCCTCTGCCTCTTTGTGTAAACTCACCACTTATGAAATTCTCTATGGTACCTCTCCTCCAGTAAGGGACCTAACCCCAACTCTGAGACTTAATGATTCTTTTCACACCCCCTTTCTTGACAGACTTAAAGCCATTGAACAAACCCAGCACCCAGTGATACCTGTTGAAACAGTTGGCCACTGCTTATCAGCCTGGAGATGAGGGAACCCCCATCGATATCAAGTGGGAGACTTCATCTACGTGAGATGGCATCAGGTGTCATCCCTGGAACCCCGCTGGAAAGGACCATACCAGGTGCTGCTTATAACACCCACAGTGGTGAAAGTGGATGGGATCACTTCCTGGATCCCTGCCTCCCATTTCAAGCCTGTGCCCTTTCCAGACTCTGGCTGGAAATTGGAACAGACTGGTAACTGTCTCAAGTTGCGTGTCTGTTGTGTGGGTAGGGCTATGGATTCTTCCCCTGACCACCAGCAGTCCTAATCCACATCAGGCTGTTCAGCAACAATGGCAAGTTATAAATCCTACTGGGCAAGTAGTGTGGTCTATTTCACATACAGCCACCTTATGGACTTGATGGCCATCTCTCCACCCGGACATTTGTCAGCTCCCCATAGGCCTCTCTGACTGGGATCTCCCTGACGTAGAGGACCCCACACAGATCCCACTCAAACCCAAACCAGGGCAACATAGACCACCTTACCCCATGAATAATGGATGTCATCTCTCCCAGCTCAGGTGTAAACTAGCCAGTCTTGATTTTTTTGTGTGCCCAGCTGATTTCCGAAGTCGCAAACAGGCCCAAACCTGTGGAGGACCCAGTGACTTTTATTTAGATCTTGGGTTTGTGAACAAACGGGAGCTGAATGGTGGAACCCAAACTCCCTAGACAGTATGATTCAGGTAGGAAGAAATGACTCCTGGATTGATCCCAAGAAATGTGCCACTAGCCAAGTGGTGTCAAAAACTCGCTGTGGAAAGAATAGTCTATGTTACCCCCTCAATATAACTTTCACTTCCAAAGGAAGGGGCTACCTCAGAACAACATGGCCTATGGGAAATACATGGGAAATGCGATTCTATATTTATGGCCCTCTTTATGACTTTGGTCACTGGTTCACCATCCGGCTTAAAAAGGAAGAAAATCCCACAGCAATAGGGCCCAATCCCCTCAAGCCAGGAATTAAGCCTCCTAAACCTCCCATGCCTAGATCTACCAGAACCCCTCTACCATCACATCCTTCCCGGTTTCCATCTTTGCCTCTTCCCCAATCCAGAGTACAGCTGACTCCTCCCCCTGGGAAATAATCAAAGGAACCTTTATTGTACTGAACTCCACACAGTCAGAACTCCTTGCATTTCAGCCCAGGTATTTGACAGCTCTGTAAATTATTGTGTAATGGTGCAGATACTCCCCAGGATTCTTTATTATGATGCAGAATCATTTGAAGGTCTAGTAGGGGGACAAACAACCCGATTTTGCCGGGAGCCAGTGTCCCTTACTCTAGCCATCCTATTGAGGATAGGAGCTGCTGCAAGAGTTGCTACGGGAACAGCTGCTATGATCCATGGGTCACAACAAATGGCCTGATTAGAAACAGCAATAGATCAAGAATTGAAGACATTATAGACCTCCATCACAGCGCTGCAGGAATCCTTAACCTCTCTCTCTGAAGTTGTTTTACAGAACAGGCGAGGATTAGACCTTCTGTTCATGAGGGCGGGGGCCTCTGTGCTGCACTGAGAGAAGAATGTTGTTTTTATGCTGACCATACTGGTGTTGTAAAAGAATCCATGAGTGAATTGAGAAAAATTCCTTGAAGAGCGCCAGAGAGAAAGGGAGATTCAACAAGGGTGGTTTGAGTCATGGTTTACCCAGTCCCCCTGGTAAACTACACTCCTATCAGACTTAGCTTGACCTCTGATCATCTTTATGGTGTTGCTTACTTTGGGACCTTGTTTGCTTAACCGCATAGTTTCCTTTCTCCAGGCTCAAATTGGACAGGAAAAACTCATGGTAATCAGACAGAAATACGCTCCACTGGCAGAAACAGAGTGTGAGACCCCGCAATAATTATGATTCATTTCTTTTAAGATTAAATGTAGTAAGAAAAAGGAGTGGGAAATGAAAGAATAAAAGAAATTAAAATTGAAACATAAAGAACCAGGTTTTGTAAAGTTTCCAAGCTGCACTCAGAACCTGAAATTCCTGTGGCAGTTAAGACAATTCCAGGAACTGCCAATTAGTTGTGTGTTGAAATCTTACCTGACCACCTAGTTACTAAACAACCCCTTTCCAGAAACTGTGCAGCTCAGCACGTATACATCTCAGGTCTTCAACCAATCAGTTTAAACATATACCCCTTCTGAGGGCTAACCAATCACCACCTGCCAGACCTCATCCTGCCAATGAATGTGCTAATCATGTTTTTGAGTTGTTATTTGATCTTCCCGTAGTATATGTTGATTTGCTAAAGGAGGCTATCATGTATGTAAAGTCCCTGCCCTCTCTAAAGAATGTATATAAACTCTGCTCAAGTTGTTCTTGGGGCTCTTTGCTCTTTGCTCCTCTGAAGTTAGCTCTGAGCCCCAGCATGCTGGATCCCCAATAAACCCTTTGCTGTAGCAAAGGTGTCCAACAGTCAAAGGACACTCAGGATAGTCACTGATATACTTGGGGGAAGGAGGTGCCATTATGGGTGTCGGTGTGAGTTTGTGGTTTTGTCTCATGTTCTGAGAATAGGTAGGAAAGGCGGTTTGTAGGTTTG
Organism: Callospermophilus lateralis; assembly: GCF_048772815.1. Classification (NCBI taxonomy): domain Eukaryota; kingdom Metazoa; phylum Chordata; class Mammalia; order Rodentia; family Sciuridae; genus Callospermophilus; species Callospermophilus lateralis. The sequence continues at coordinate 5,230,122 of NC_135316.1, read as the reverse complement.
GACTGGAAAGCTTCTAGAAAGTCGTTTGACAACACGAGTGTTTCTATGTCTGTGTATCCCACTGTATCCGTGGTTATAGACATTTGAAAAGCAAATGCATCAATGGTTGTGTCCTGTCTAGTAGAAAGCTTCCGAGCATTCATCCTTCCCAATTTAAGAATGGAGAGCGGCTTGCCTTATGGATTGTGAACACCTACTATCTTCCTAAGTTCCTCTTTTCTTCCTGAATACTGGCCACTCTCCAGAATATCCTCATGGTTTTGTTTCCAAGATATGTACCACCCTCAAGCTCTGTGACATGGCCATGTACTGGATAGCTGAAGGGAATGGGAGAATCTCAGAAAACTCACATATCAGAGTGACCAGTAAAGTCTTAGTGGAGAATCCCTGCTTTGGGCCATTTGCTAACTTATGTTTCTATTACCCTGAATGTCAGGAAAGTCTTTGCCTCAGGCCACCCCTTTGTGAAGCCTGAAAAAAAAGCTTTTAAATGGAAATGAATGGGCATCACCTGTGGCTCTTTGCTTAATTGCTTTGGAAAGGGATGTGTCTGAAACATCCACTTGGCCCGGTGTGATGGCAGTGGCTTAGATTCTCAGCACCTGATGGATCTAAAGAATGTTTCCAAGTGTGCATCCAAAACCATAACGGCCAAAAGAGCAGTCATTGTGGATGAAGTCCCTCGCTTTCCTCTGTAAGCTTCCTGAGCTAAATCAAGTGAGAATAGGGATCCTTTTGGTCAAATCAGTTCTTCAAATCCCTGCAGAGGCTAGCCGATAGGTGCTTGGGTTTTCTCAAGACACCAATTCACATAAAGAATCTATACCAGACAGTCATTAGGCCTCCAATTGGAGAAGCGGATCAGTTATAGGGCAGGCATATTTGATCACTCTTGGTTCACAGGAAGGGTGTCCAGGCCACCCTGACTTTAGGCAAATGAGAAGCAAGGGTGCTTATTTTGAACAGTGTATTGGGCTGTGCCCTTCATGGAAACCTCCAGCCAGAGTTTATGATGAGTGTCTATGTGGAAGAAGATGAGGGCCATGTGGGAGTGTTTTAGTTTTAATTGTGGTCATTTGTGTGGTGGTTGTAAGAGATGCCTGGGTCCACCTGGGCTTGAACTCTGGTGTGATTCCTCTTAGAGAATGTGTTATGGAACTGATGTCAGAGAAGTATTGCCATGAATTGTATTGGGATTTTAGGAGGCCACGCATGAGAGTCGCCCTTGGAAACTGAGATCTAAGCCCAGAGTGACTTTCCACAGAGCACTGGGAATCTCAGCCAGGATATCACATGATTTTATTCTGAAAGACTTGGAAGCCATAGTTGAGAGTCAAAACACACATGGAGCTTACATTGTAGACCTCAATGGGCCTGGCTTCATGTGACCTTTTGGCCACTCTTTGGGAACCCTTGCCTGTGAGAGTTCTCCAGAATATTCCTTGAAATGTGCTTCCTCAAAACTTAATGGTTCTGTAATAAATTGAAACCCACAGTTTCTCCAACTTCATCTTTGAAAATAGCTAGATAAATACCATGAAATTTTTGAAATTCCCATGACCACCTGGCACTGGAGAATCTTTGGATGTCCTGTTGCTGATCATGAGTATACCAGAGAGTGCCTTGATTGACTGGGTTTCATGAAAATGGTGTAGAACATAGATGCCAGTATGTTGGGGCCTGCTGAGTAGTGGGCCCAGAGCTGTTGTGTTCAGGTGCGTGATCAAACATCTCTGGTCAGGCCATGTGATTCTGCCATTGACTTCCAAATGACTTGTGGCTGACATGGTGCAGACGGGAATCACTTATATGTCTAAAACCTCTCCATAAAAGGCATCTTGTTATATGGAGATGTTTCAGGGCAATGTTCAGAATCAAGTTGCTATGATCAAAGGGGCAAGCTATGTGGGATAGAAGCCTTGTTTGTGCATTCTCCTGCAGACCCTGACACATCACACGTGACAGGACTCCCTCCAGCACTGTGTCCCAGTTGAAATCATTGTATTTCATGAAGCAAATACCAAACTCCCAGTGCAGTAGAAAGAAACACCATGAAAAGTGGAGGATGACCAAATGGCTTCACAGTCCACATGCAGAGACACTTAGCTTTCGGTGGCCACAGTTTACCTACAGAGAGAAGTCAGCACTGCTGAATCATGTTCTTTGGAAAAATAGAAACAATGTCCTCCAGGTCTCATAGATGTAGACCCAGCTTTGATGGTCTCATTAGAATGAAAGCTAAAGCTCCTGACAACAACATATATGTCAAGTGCCCATCCTCAAAGGCAGTTTCTCAAGAAGTCTTTAGTCCGGTAGAGCTCCAGGTTTGTGGAGTGTTTACCTTTTAGACCAGGTTGCAAGAAAAGACCACTGACTCCAATTAAAACCAGATTAAAGCAAGCTTATTATTTCCACCACCCTGGCTGCCTCTCCCTCCCAAAACAGCGGGAACAGGAGAGCAACCCCACCTTTCCTGCAGCCCAGGTTTATAGCCCAGAAAGGTACACAAAAGGGGGGTTACAGATAACAGAATTCTGACAAGCATAACACTAATGGTAGATTACATTTTTTTTTTGCTGGCCCCAACATCAGAATTTATGAGGACCATTAGAGCATCAGAGAGTGTCGTCTGGCCAAGGAAGGCCAATATTTATGAGGTGTCAATAAAGTTTCAGAGAGGGCTGTTATCTGGTCAGAGAGCCAGGCATGGGTGAGTTAAAGGCACGGGCAGGCTTTCCAAGCAGGTTCAGAATTTGCTGTAATTTATAGTTAAGCCAAAATTAACTTTTCATGGCTTTGTGGCAAGATGGCTCCCAATTTTAATAAAAGATAAGGTTGGGTCAATCATTCCCCCCTTTTCTAATGTGTCCCTTTCAAATCCTTGATTGGGTAGAGGAAGAGCACTGTGGGAATTTTAATCCCTCAGGTAACAGTCTCCCTCTTTTTTGAACTCACCCAATAACAGGTCTCCCTGATTTTACCTGACTTAATTAATTACTTATATTGATATTCTATTTATTTTTGTCTCCATTGTTGTAAGAAGAAAGGCGTCACTCATTTTGACTTCTTCTGAGCTGAGAGAGGGTGACGTGAGTGGGCACCGCCTGAGGGACATTAGTCGCCTTTTAGAAGTCAGTTAGGTTTGAAGTCTGGATGGGGAAGAACAGGTAGTAAAGTCATCTGGGGATGGGTTCTTCTATGAGAGAAACAAAAAAACATGAGTACTTAATAAATGTTTCAGCAGCTGGAACATGTCACTGTATAGAAGTTCCCTCACCCGTCTTTAATATTCCCAGTTATCAGGACTGTCAACTTAATATTTAACTTTTAGTGTTACGTTTGTCCCTCCCCATAAGATACAGTTTAATAATTTAATGTCATCTGATCTTGCAAAATCCCTTTGCTATATGACCTCTGTGTCTAGCAGAGAAACCTTTAATTCTCTTAATCAGGACTGTATAATCATACTAACAAATACCAAGACTATGTGTTTAGGTTAAGAATATCTTTAGGACTTAAACTAAAAACTTCTGCCTCTGGCAGATCCTCTTGATAGTCTCTTTTTATAGTTATCAGGCATTCCTGTCTGAGAATCCTTATTTGTAGCCTCCAGTCTTACTTATTTTGGGAGGCTAACATAAAGTGTATACCTTAAAATATTATTATTTCTATTATTATATAAAATGCGCAGGGATGGCTGTATTTTGTTTTTAACTGTCTTTTCTAAGTATTTAAGATGAAGCAGTCAAACTGACTTTTGTTTCTGTCAATTGTGAACAGTCAGCTGAGATTTTATGGGAGTCATTCCTGGGGAAACTTGAGAGCAGCTTCTCAGTTCTGCTAGTGCCATTTGCGCTAGGTGGGTCCAGGTCTTGCTTGACCATATGGCTTCCCTTGGAAGCATCAGGGATGTCTCCCTTCTCTGATGTCTCTCCTCTTCGTAGCAAATGCACTGATTGGCTTTCTGTTCTCCAGTGGTCTCATTAATCTCCCTGATCAGGAGGTTATGTGGTTCAGAATTGCAAAGCTCTTTAGAGAAGTCCGCTGTTCCCTGAATACAGACTGACTCAGAGGGCAAGAGCCAAATATTGTTTTTCTTGTCCCTTTTCATTTAACTTTAATTTTAAGTCCTAATCTTAAACATCCATCAAATAAATTTTAACAGCCTTATATTAAGAGTACTGGGATTTAATGTCTCTAATTTAAAATAATTTATCTTTTTATTAATTGGGATCTGTTTTATTCTGTCTGTCTTTTAGGTGATGGCTTATTATCTTAAATTAACCCATGTTGTGTTCTTAAAGCAACACTTCTATAAAACACTAACAGGGAATCTTAATATGACCTATAAGGAAATTACAAAATACAATTAACAAGAGTAAACATACTTAGTTAGTGTAATAGCTACCCTGAAATTTTTGGCTGAGTTACACATTATATCTCTTGTTTGAGTTGCTAGTAATGTTGACAGAAAAAAAAACAACTTTTGAAAATAACTTCAAATGAAATAACATCTGACCTACTGCTTTCATAGTCATTCTCACATATAGTAAGATGGGACACAGAGCCTTATCTCAGGTAAGGCAGGGCTCTTTATAAATCTTAAGTGTTTTAGTTCTAAAGCTACTCTTTGTTTTTTAAATATCATTTTACAAAGCTTACATAAATTGTTTGAGGTCACGTGAACATTAACTAACACCATATGATATAACATTTAAAACATGAATTAAAGAAAGGCTGAAAGTTTTTAACCTTTACATAGATTAGGCTCTCATTAACTTAAAAATACATTTAAATTGTTCCCCAATGTAAAAAGTAACATAAAACTTTTCATATCTTATTGATTACAGGTAAATAAATCCCCAATATATTTTTTTTACAATACAACTTCAGAACACCAGCTTGATATAATGCTCTTTTAAAGTTTCTACCTTACAGAATTGTATACCTGAAGATATGAGTACATTAATAGCATCACAATTGCATTGATGTTTCTACATTAACCAAGTTAACTTTTAAAGAAATGGCAGTACAGTGCTCTAAAATAACAGTTCTTATTTAATCAGTTGTTTAATTTTTATGGTTGCTTGCTCTAGAAAAATAAAACTTAATAAACACAATGTTACAGGTAAACTTATGTTTTAAGAATTTTTTGTCTCTTTAACACATGACTGATTTTTACAATCTTATACAGACTTTAGGACAAACTTATACAGACCTTAGTAAATCAATCAGATATCTAACAAAATTACTCATGAATGAGTAATCCCATATCAAATTTTCTTTACTTATTTATCAAAATATTAGACAAATGTATTGAACAGTGTAAACCATTTTTTTTTGTTGAAGGAAAAGTTCTATAACCAAGGCATATTAGACCTTTTGTCAGCATTAATATTTTATTAGTTTTTTGAACACCTTGATAAACTTGTAAGCTTAAATTTAAAAACATTTATTTTTATCTGTTTATCCAATTGAAATTGAACCAATTAAATCACGTGAATTAAAGATCTTTGGATCCACTTTTTAAAATTTGTTTTTATGAGTGCTTTTCTTTTAATGAGTGCTTCTTATATGTGTTAATTTGTATAACATATATATGATATACGGATATATGTATATATAGACATACAACACATAAAAAAGGGTGCACACATAATAATAGTAAAGGCCTTGTAGCTTTTTGCAGTTGAAACCTCCATTGCAATGTTTCAAAAACTCCACTGTTGGTCAAACATAGAACTAATCAGAAAAACATTAACCTAGGTCTGTAGGATCAAAATCATGAGCTCAAAAAAAAAAAAAAAATACAGAATCTAAAGAAAAAAATAAGAGTCCTAGAAAAAATGACTGGCCAGTAATTAGTAAATACCATACAATTTACCTTTTTTTTCCCCTTAGGCCTCAGATCAGTCTCCTTCTTAGCTTGCAGGCTTCTTTCATTTGCATTTCAACATAAGTCCTGGCTGAGGTCTGAAAGGACCAGGGAAAAACTGCTATTCTGAGCAGAAACCTCAGGCCTAAGGCATTTTAACCATAATTTTCAGTTCGGATGTTGAAAATTATGATACAATTTTAAGATAAAATTCACAAAATTTTATATCTTTACATCTTGTTTGGTCAACAGATACCATACTATGATTTACTATCCTTGTCCAAATTAATGCACTGGTACACACTGTGACATTTTCCCAGTCTACCCAATTCAAAATTGGTGAAAAATAAAACTGAATGTTTGGGAAGTTACTTGCCAACTTGGAAGTAGAGTTCTTTAGTTTTCCATCCTAAGTATTTAAGTTTTCTGGCATGAATTATCTGAAATCATAAACTAAACAATTACCTAAACCCGACTTTCAACTTCAAGATTGAGCAATGCTTCAAAATCCCATTCAGATACCAGATTGTTACAATAAAACATCATCATTTAGTCACACATTGAACTAATATCATTCCCAAGAAACAATTTATAATATCAGCACATTATTGCACATGTCTTAAAGGGCCAGAAACAAAGACACAAGACAGACAGAAAGGAGCTCCAGACTATGGCTGACAGACAGAAGCCTTAAAAACAGAGCAGATAAGAGAAAAATCTTCTACACCAGTGGCACGATAGATTTCCTCACAAGGGGATCAGATGTTTTCACAGAGGGCAACCTGAAATGTAAAATCAAGGGTTTCCATGGTGACTTTACTAAATTTAGTATCCCCTTTTCTTTTTCTCTTTTTTAAGAAGACAGAGGTGGCCTAATCCTTACAGTGCAGGGAACGAAGGAGGGAATTCCCTGAAGCAACAGGGCTTTGGCAGCTGCTGGGAGTCCCTCAGTCCCTCCTTTTACTTACAGGATTAGCTCCTCTGGTTTGGTTCCAGCCCAATCTCGCTCCATCTCCTAACATTTCAGTAGTCAGCTCTCAAAAAGTACTGGGGTCGGGGGGGGTATCAAAATTTGTAATTTAAATTTCGGTTTCTACCTTGAAGCGAATCAGTACCTATTTAATAATGAGGACAGGGTTTGAGAAAAATAAAAAGGGAGGTTTAATGCTTTGCTAACAAAGCAGAAACACAGGGGACTCTGCACAAATGTTGTGACTCTCTTGATCTGGAGCAACAAGGGGTTTTAAAGGAATTTCCATTGTTAACCTGGGAGATACTCTGTTCTTAGGTCGCCAGCAGGCATTGCCCTCTGCAGTGGGTGTGTTCCAGGCAGCCAGCTAGGGGCTTCTCTCATCCTGCTTAACAAAGTGGGGCAAACTTCATCACAGTTTTTTAAAACACAGTCCAAAGGGTGTCAGGCTTACTTGCTTTATTACCCATTTTTACGTCCAATATCATTAAGTTTTTACCACAGAAATCACACAATAAGATGCACAAAAACAAACAAACAAAAAACATATAGAACACAGAACAAAACCCAAAGAAACAGAAACCTGGCAAAGATACAGAAAAACAGAAAAGCTATGAAATGTCTTGCTGAAGCTCCGGGGTAGGAGCTCCTGCGTGCCCGGCTGCACCTTTCTACCCTTTCAGAGGAATTCCCTACTGAACAGAACTAAGGACAGAACAATTCTTGTTACTGTCCAGGACAGGAGTATATGTGAGCCTCCCCAGGCCACTTCTCTGTCATCAGAAGACATCTCCCTTAACCGGAAATCAGATGTTATAAAGGCACCACTTACCTATAGAGGCCTCCTCCACCAGGTGTTTGCTAATAGTTTTAGTGTGATGGTTCACTACAGTGCTCCCCGGACTGAAGGCTCACTCCAAGGCCTTGGAACTTGGCTCTCCAGCCCTGAGCCCTGGAGGAAAGGCCAGCTTCAGAATTTCCAGCAGTCTGGTCTTGTGATCTGGTCAGGATATCTCGCTGGGAAACTCCAAAATGTTAGACCAGGATGCAAGAAAAGACCACTGACTCCAATTAAAAATCAAATAAAGGCAAGCTTATTAGTTCAACCGGCTGGGCTGACTCACCTTCTCAAAACGGCGGTAAAAAGACAGCATCCCCACCTTTCCTACACCCCAGCTTTATATCCCAAAAAGTTACACAAAAAGGGAGTTTCAGAAAACAGAACATTGACAAGCATCACACTAATTGTAGTTTACATTTTTTGTTGCTGGCCCCAGCATCAGAAATTATAAGGACCATTAGAGCCTCAGAGAGTGTCATTGTCTGGCCAGGGAAGGCCAATATTTATGAGGTGTCAATTAGGTTTCAGAGAGGGCTGCAATCTGGTCAGAAAGCCAGGCATGGGTGAGTTCAAGGCATGGGCAGGCATTCCAAGCAGGTTCAGAATTTGCAGTAATTTATAGTAAAGCAAAAATTATCATTCCATGGCTTTGTGGCAAGATGGCTCCCAATATTAATGAAAGATCAGGTTGGGTGATCACCCCTGTCCCTTCCTTTTGGAAACTCCTCTACCACCTCCAAGGTTGTGAACTCCTGAGCATTTTCCATTCTAGATATCTATTCACAGAATTTCTAACTCTTCTCCTCTAATTGTGTCTTACTTGGGGCAAAGGTAATGTCAAAGCATTGTTCTGGATGAGAGTCGAAAGATTATTGTATACCACATATTTGCATACACATTGCATTCATTTTCCAATTTTCCATTTGAAATACTGAATTCCTGACACTAACCCATACCCTACTAGACTCTGACTAATAATCCTAATATGATGGTGAAAAATAACCCAAACAGAATAGAAATACAAGCCGTTCAGAGGAGGCATGGTGTGTAGTTTGAATTGCCTTTTGCATTATATAGTATAGGAGTTATAAATCTAGTCAATTTTTTGTTGAAATAATTCTACATGTGTTTTTAAAGTTAACAAATATGGGAATCCTGTCTCCCTTTCTCTGTAGCCTATTCAGCACATGTATTTTTATATGCACATAGAGAATCCTACCTGGTATCACACGTACATACTTTTGAGGTGGCTGAATTGGCAGATACAGATTGTGAGAAGAGATCACTACTCCTAAACACCGTTCGAACTGAAAATTCAACCAATGGGTGAGCTTCCTAATTCAATAACATTATACATAAATCCATGTTCAGTAAAATGAATATTTTTGCATCTGTGGATTATATATATTTCATGATGAATTTTGACTGGCATATATATTGCTACTTTTTTTCTTTTTTTGGTTGTTCAAAACATTACAAAGCTCTTGACATATCATATTTCATACATTAGATTCAAGTGGGTGATGAACTCCCATTTTTACCCCGAATACAGATTGCAAAATCACATTGGTTACACATCCACATTTTTCATAATGCCCAATTAGTTACTGTTGTATTCTGCTACCTTTCCTATACTCTATGATCCCCCCTCTTTTCCCGTCCCATCTTCTCTCTCTACCCCATATACTGTAATTCATTTCTTTCCTTGTTTATTTTCCCATTCCCTTCACAACCTCTTATATGTAATTTTGTGTAACAATGAGGATCTCCCTCCATTACCATGCAATTTCCCTTTTCTCTCCCTTTCCCTCCCACCTCGTGTCTCTGTTAATGTTAATCTTTTCTTCCTGCTCTTCCTCCCTGCTCTGTTCTTAGTTGCTCTCATTATATCCAAGAAGAAATTTGGTATTTGTTTTTTAGTGATTGGCTAGTTTCACTAACCATAATCTGCTCTATTACCATCCATTTTTCTGAAAATTCCATGATTTTGTCATATTTTAGTGCTGCGTAATACTCCATGTTTTATAAATGCCACATTTTTGTTATCCATTCATCTATTGAAGGGCATCTGGGTTGGGTCCACAGTGTAGCAATTGTGAATTGTACTGCTAAGAATATCGATGTGGCGGTATCCCTGAGGTACACTCTTTTAAGGTCTTCAGGAAATAGTCCTAGAAGGGCAATAGCTGGGTCAAATTGTGGTTCCATTCCAAGCTTTCCCAGGAATCTCGACACTGCTATCCAAATTGGCCGCACCAGTTTGCGGGAACAGCTCTCCACATAGGCCTGGTTTGGTCCATCTTCTCGACATTAAGAAGAGAGAGGCTTACTCAGAGACCACCCTTCATTCTGACCAGGTTGTTTGCCTTAGAAGATGACTTTTGGTCTCTCAAGTCCTTTATAGCTGCCTACATCTTCTCCAGGGATCAAATATGCATGGACCTTTGAGGTTCTCAGCAGGTGGAAGATCCCCTACATTGCTGTATTGCAAGACAAACTCTGTCCCTCCTCTTCTCTAAAGCTAGATTGAGGGAACAGTGTATGGTTAGTGTTAATAACATACTCAATTTGGGTTCGGAATCATGCTGATGGATGAATAATGATATTGGGAACCTGTGATATTTATAAAAGTATAGAGGTGAAATATAAGTATGAAAACAGAAATCTAGGTAAGATTTGTAGCCCATAAGGGCATGAGGCCCTTGATTGGGATACTTAGCTTTTAAATATGTTCTGCATGGTTGTCTCAGATAAATTGATAATCAATTGCATAGGACCTTGTACCTTGGAAGATTGATTGTAGAAGAGAACATCCAGTCAAATTGGGATAGTCGGTACGATTAGAAAGAGAGTCGGTAGGTTTAGGAAGAAGAGTGAGTATAAAATTTGGATCAAATGTTTTTTAGCAATAGAGTTTCATTTATAGAGTGAATGTAAATGTCAGCACATGCGAAGAGTCAGTCACAATGATGAACTGGAAAAAATAAAGAAAAAAAGATATGAATAGAGACATTACAAAATCAGGCAATTATAAAGTGAGTGATAGGTTTAGACATTTTCAACAGGATCAAGATTGAATACATAATCATAGGAAGAAAGAAATATGTAGTCACCAAAAGAAATGACATTTGAAAGCATTAGGTAACCTGGAAATGGATGTTTTTAGTAATCCATATTCAACTTCCATTTAGGATTTGATACAATCATAAGTGTGACCTTTGCATTTTGTGCTCAGAAAATTATTGTGATAAAATATATAGAGAGAGTATTTCTTCCACCATTTCTGTGAGCAATATTTGAAGACATAAAAATTAGTATTGGGGGTACAAAGTGGTGTACCCTGTGTCTATGAATATAGAGATAATGCATGAATAGAACATACTGTAAATAAATAATATAACTGGTTCCACTTTAAATAATGGATTGAATTGATATCTGAAAATTTATAAGAAATCATATATTTACATACAATCATTAATTCCAACCAGTTATATATCTAATTGTAATCTTAGAGTTATTGTTTATCATGAAGTGTGTGTTAGTTTTGCTTCAAAAGTGATTATGGAAATCGAAAATAATGTGTTTGGAAAGAAGTCTCATGAAATTACCAGTCACGAAATATGGAGGAATACATGTGTTCTGAAGCAGGAAGTGATTGAAAGTGAAACAAATGCCAATACATTTGCTAAATTGTGGATGAAATATATATCCTATAATGTGCATAAACTGATGAAATAGTACGTAGCAGTGTTGAATAAAAATGAACGTCAAAATACACATCATGTACCATAGGAATCTACTTGCATTGATGTTAAACTGGGTCAGTTACTGTAGAAATATTAGGATTCGCGTGCATCATTCACCGAAGTTAGTTTTCTTTTTTTTTTAATTTTTATTTATGGTTGTTCAAAACATTAAATAGTTCTTGATATATCATATTTGTCACTTTGATTCAAGTGGGTTATAAACTCCCATTTTTACCCCGTATACAGATTGCAGAATCACATCAGTTACACATCCATTGATTAACATATTGCCATACTAGTGTCTGTTGTATTCTGCTGCTTTTCCTATCCTCTACTATCCCCCCTCCCCTCCCCTCTCCTCCCCTCTTCTCTCTCTATCCACTATACTGTAATAAATTTCTCCCCCTTGTATTATTTTTCCCTTTCTTCTAACTTCCTCTTGTATGTAATTTTGTATAACCCTGAGGGTCTCCTTCCATTTCCATGCAATTTCCCTTCTCTCTCCCTTTCCCTCCCACCTCTCATCCCTGTTTTAATGTTAATCTTCTTCTCATCTTCTTCATACCTAGTGTGTTCTTCGTTACGCTCCTTATATCAAAGAAGACATTTGGCATTTGTTTTTTAGGGATTGGCTAGCTTCACTTAGCATAATCTGCTCTAGTGCCATCCATTACCCTGCAAATTCTATGATTTTGTCATTTTTTAATGCAGAGTAATACTCCATTGTGTATAAATGCCACATTTTTTTATCCATTCATCTATTGAATGGCATCTAGGTTGGTTCCACAGTCTTGCTATTGTGAATTGTGCTGCTATGAACATCGATGTAGCAATGTCCCTGTAGCATGCTCTTTTTAGGTCTTTAGGGAATAGACCGAGAAGGGGAATAGCTGGGTCAAATGGTGGTTCCATTCCCAACTTTCCAAGAAATCTCCATACTGCTTTCCAAGTTGGATGCACCTATTTGCAGTCTCACCAGCAATGTACAAGTGTACCTGTTTCCCCACATCCTTGCCAGTACTTGTTGTTTGACTTCATAATGGCTGCCAATCTTACTGGAGTGAGATGGTAACTTAGGGTGGTTTTGATTCACCTTTCTCTGACTACTGGAGATGGTGAGCATTTTTTCATGTACTTGATGATTGTATGTCCTCCTCTAAGAAGTGTCTGTTCAGGTCCTCGGCCCAATTGTTGATTGGGTTATTTGTTATCTTATTGTTTAATTTTTTGAGTTCTTTGAATACTCTGGATATTACTGCTCTATCTGAAGTGTGAGGAGGAAAGATTTGTTCCCAAAATGTAGGCTCCCTATTTACCTCTCTTATTGTTTCATTTGCTGAGAAAAACTTTTTAGTTGGAGTAAGTCCCATGTGTTGATTCTAGTTATTAACTCTTGTGCTATCGGTGTCCTATTGAGGAATTTGAAGCCTGACCCCACAGTATGTAGATCGTAGCCAACTTTTTCTTCTATCAGACACCATGTCTCTGATTTGATATCAAGGTCCTTGATTCATTTTGAATGAACTTTTGTGCATGCGAGAGAAAGGGATTCAGTTTCATTTTTTAACATATGGATTTCCAGTTTTCCCAGTACCATTTGTTATAGATGCTATCCTTCCTCCATTGCATGCTTTTAGCTCCTTTATCAAATATAAGATTGTTTTAGCATTGTGAATTAATCTCTGTGTCCTCCATTCTGTATCATTTGTCCACCTGCCTGTTTTGGTACCAGTACCATGCTGTCTTTGTTACTATTGCTCTGAAATTTAGTTTGAAATCTGGTATCGCTACACCGCCTGATTCACACTTCCTGGTTAGAATTACTTTTGCTATTCTGGGTCTTTTATTTTTCCATATGAATTTCATGATTGCTTTATCTATTTCTACAAGAAATGCCATTGGGATTTTGATTGGCATTGCATTAAACCAATAGAGAACTTTTGGTAATATCACCATTTTGATGATGTTACTTCTACCTATCCATGAACAGTGTATATATTTCCATCTTCTAAGATCTTATTCTACTTCTCTTTTTAGGGTTCTGTATTTTGCATTGTATAAATCTTTCACCTCTTTTGTTAGGTTGATTCCCAAGGATTTTATTTTTATTTTTTTTTTGAGGATATTGTGAATGGAGTATTTTTTTTTTCTCATTTCTGTTTCAGAAGTTTTGTGGCTGATATACAGAAACGCCTTTGATTTATGCATGTTGATTTTATATCCTGCACGTTGCTGAAATCATTTATTAGTTCTAGTAGTTTTTTTTTTTTTGTAGACTCTTTTGGGTTTTCTATATATAGAATCATGTCAGCTGCAAATAGTGATAATTTAAGTTATTCTTTTTCTATTTTTATGTCTTTAATTTTTTTCGTCTAATTACTCTGGCCAGTGTTTCGAGGTTTATATTGAATAGAAGTGGTTGTAGAGGACATCCCTGTCTTGTTCCAGATTTTAGAGGGAATGCTTCAATTTTTCTCCATTCAGAATGATGCTAGCCTGAGGCTTAACATAGATAGCTTTTACAATGTCGAGGTAAGTTCCTGTTATCCCTAGTTTTTCTAATGTTTTGAACATAAAGGGGTGCTAAGGGTCTATCGATCTTATTTATTTTTTGAAAAACCAAGCTTTAATTTTGTTAATTTTTTCAACAGTTTCTTTTGTTTCAATTTCATTGTTTTCCACTCTGATTTTAATTATTTCTTGCCTTCTGCTACATTTGCTGTTGTTTTGCTCTTCCTTTTCTAGGGCTTTGAGATGAAGTGTGAGCTCATTTATTTGTTGTTCTTTCTTTTTATTTTTGAGGAATGATGTCAAGGTGGTGAATTACCCTTTTAAAACTGCTTTCATTGTGTCCCATAGATTCCGATATGTTGTGTCTGTATTTTTATTTATCTCAAAGAATTTTTTGATTTCCTCGTTTATGTCTTCTGTAACCCATTGATCATTCAGTAACATATTGTTAATTTTCGATATGATGTAGGATTTTTCCTTCCTTCTTTTTCATTGGTTTCCAGTTTCAAACCATTATGATCAGATAAAATTCATGGTATTATGTCCACCCCTTTATATTTACTGAGGGTTGCCCTATGGCATAATATATTGTCTATTTTTGAGAAGGATCCATGTGCTGCTGAGAAAAAAGTATGTCCACTTGATGATGGTTGATTTATTCTATATATGTCAGTTAAGTCTTGGTTATTGATTGTGATATTGAGTTCTGTAGTTTCTTTATTTCACTTTTGTTTGGAGGATCTGTCCAATGGTGAGAGAGGTGTGTTGAAGTTACCCATAATTATTGTGTTGTGGTCTATTTGATTCTTGAACTTGATGAGAATTTGTTTTATGAACATCGCAGCACCATTTAATGGTGCGTAAATATTGATAATTTTTATGTCTTGTTGGTGAATGGTTCCTTTTAACAGTATATAATGTCCTTCCATATCAATTTTGATTAAATTAGTCTTGAAGTTGATTTTATTCGATGTGAGGATGGCCACCCCTGGTTGCTTACGAGGACCGTGTGCATGGTATATTTTTCCCCAACCTTTCACCTTCTGCCTGTGTATGTCTTTTCCATTCAGATGTGTCTCCTGGAGGCAACATATTTTTGGATTTGTTTGTTGAATCCAAGTTACAAGCCTATGTTGCTTTATTGGAGAGTTTAAGCCATTAATGTTTAGAGTTACTATTGATATATGGTTTGTACTGCCAGCCATGTTTGAGTATTTATCTTTTTTTTAATTTAGTTTGTTTCTCCATGATTAGCTTTTCCCCCGCCCTCTGTCATTACTGAGGCACTTCCCACTGATGGTTTTGGTTGTTGTTTTTCATTTCTTCCTCATGTAGTGTTTTGCTCAAGACACTTTGCAATGCTGGTTTTCTGGCTGCAAATACTTTTAGCTTTTGTTTATCATGAAAGATTTTTATTTTGTTGTCGTATCTGAAGCTTAATTTTGCTGGATACAGAATTCTTGGTTGGCATCCATTGTCTTTCATTGTTTGAAATACGTTGTTCCAGGATCTTCTCACTTTCAGTGTCTGTGATGAAAAATAGATTGTTAACCTTATTGGTTTACCCCTGAATGTAATCTATCTCCTTTATCTTGAAGGTTTTAATATTTTCTCTTTGTTCTGTATATTGGATATCTTCATAACATTGTGTCTTGGCGTTGGTCTACTGTGATTTTGTGTGCTCTTTGTCCTGTAAGCATCTTCAATTTGTATATCCTTTTCCATTTTTATTTCTGGAAAGTTTTGTGTAATTATTTCACTCAGCAGGTTACTCATTCCCTTGGTTTGAATCTCTGTACCTTCCTCTATCCAGATGACTCATAAGTTTGGTTTCTTTATGTTATCCCATATCTCTTGGATGTTTTTCTCTTGATTTTTTACCAGCCTTTCTGTGTTGGCTAGACTCTTTTCAAGATGATATATTTGGTCTTCATTATGTGACATTCTGTCTTCTACTTGCTCCACTCTGTTAGTGATACTCTCAATTGAGTTTTTAATTTGGTTTATCGTTTCCTTCATTTCTAGAATTATTCTTTGATTTTTTTAAATCTCTATCTCCTGATAAAGATGCTTAACTTCTTCTTTAATCTGTTTATGTAATTCATTTTCAATGTGTTCTTTCATTGTATGGATTTGCTCTCTCGTATCCTCTTTAAGGTTCCATTCCATCTGTCTAAGGTATTCCTTGAGTTCTTTATATGACCATTTTTCTGATGATTCTAGGTCCTCCTGAATATTTAGGTTATCCTTCATTGTTTGTACTCCTTTTTCTTTCTTGCTTTTTTATGCTGCTCATGTTACTTCTTGTTCTGTTTGAGTGCTGAGTTACTGCTTACTCTTATAAATTTATTTGAAGCTTGGGAGGAAAGATATTAGAAGGGATGGGAAGAAGTCACTAAAGAGAATGAAAGTAGGCAGGTAGAATTCAAGGATGGGGGAATAAGAAAATTGAAAAGAAATGAAAAGACAAAAGAAAAAAATAGAAAATAGAGAAAAATAAATTTTATAAAATAATAATGATAATTTAAAAAATGAAACTTAAAATTTAAAATAATAATAATATTAGTAAAATTTAAAAAATGAAAACATTAAAATAAGTTAAAGAACAACAACAAAAAATACAAAGGAAAGAAAAAGAAAAAAATAATAATAATAATACATGCAGTCATAGAGTTCAATTAACTTCTCTTCCAGTTGGTGGAGCTGTGCTCACTGGGCCAAGCTTCTCCTCTCAATAGGTGGGAACCAATCACTGTGCAGCAGTCTTCCTCCCAGACTGGGCGGGTCTCCAATCCTGAGTGCCTACAACCTTCTCTTGTGTTTCCTCAAGCCAGGCTCCACTCAACTGTGATGCTCACCACAATACTGGCTACACCTTAGGTCTCTGCTCCTGGTAGCCCTGTTTTCATCAACACCTGGCACACTCTCCCTGTTTGCTTTCCTCAGACCCTAAGTTTGTAGAGATGGGGCTGAGAATCCCCAGCAAATTTGCTTGCCCTCTGGTAGCCATGCCCCCATTAGCTGGTGTAAGAGACCTCAGTTGTCAGCACTGGTGGGAGCACTAGCCGGGAATTTCGCACCACAAGTCCCGTGCCACACCTGATTCCCTTGGTCTGGCCACCTTTCTCACGGGAGAGCTGGGAGGGCCCCTTAAGGGAGAGCTGGGACGGGCCCTTAAGGTTTCCCCGCTGTGTGAAGAGAGACGCATAGGGGATTACACACCTTTCGTACTGGTTTCAATTAAGTTATCTCCTCTGCCCATGACGTCAGTTCTCGGCCATGGTGGTATCCCATGTAAATGGTGACCGTTCATTCCTTTTGGCAGTTGACCAATGCAATGGATGGGTCCTGACTGTCTCTCCCAAGCCCCATTTTAATCCAGTGGCCTTTTACCTCTGTAATTTCAGAAGGGCTGACCAGTTATTTCAGCAGGAACGTTAGTTTTGAGTCACGAGTAGCAGGCAAATCTGAGCTTCTATGCAGCCGATCCGGGCTCTGAGTGTGTTCTGAGGGGCCCAGACTGTTCGCCACAGATCCACGTCAGGTCAGCATTGCCTAGTGATTCTGAACAAACAGCATTTAGACAGTTAATGACTCCCTATGCCCGCGCAGCTGAAGAGGTCAGAGACTTGATTTCTCCATGTCCGCCGCCATGTTGGATCTCCTATATTGCTACTTTTTAATGTCTGTGCGTGTATATATATATATATATATATATATATATATATATTCTCTCCAGATTTCTCAAAATATGAAATATATGTGTCTTATTATACGCTCCCTAAATTCATTCATATTCCTATATGTGGATTTATAACAAACTTTCCACAAGATTATTCTCAGAAATAATCATCCACCTTAAATACATATTTCCTTCCTAGTACTGAAAAGTAACTTCAGTGAATGGTGCATACAAACTCTAATATTTCTACAGTTACTGACCCAGTGTAACATCAATGCAAGTAGATTCCTAGGGGACATGATGTGTATTTTGACGTTCATTTTATTCAACACAGGTACATTAATATTTCTTCAGTTTATGCACATCATAGGATATGATGGCTCTTTGCTTAATTGCTTTGGAAAGGGATGTGTCTGAATTAGCCTCTTGGCCTTGTATGTGGCTGTGATATGATTCTCAGCACATGATGGATCCAAAGAAAGATCGCATGTGCACATCCAAAACCATAATGGCCAAAAATCAGTCATTGTGGATGAAGACTCTCGCCTTCCTCTGTTAGGTTCCTGACATCCATCAAGTGAGAATAGGGATCCTTTGGGTCAAATGAGTTCTTGAAATCTCTGGAGAGGTGCTTGGCTTTTTTCATGACTCTATTTCACATAAAAATTCTATACCTGAATGTCAGTAGGCCTCAAATTAGAGAAACACAGCAGCATTAACGGCAGGCTTATTTGATCACTCCTGGTTCATATTAAGAGTGTGCAGGCCACCCTGACTTTAGGCAAATCTGGGGCAAGGGAGCTTATTTTGGACACTATTTATGGCTGCGCCCTCATGAAAACCTCCACCCAGAGGTAATGATGAGTGACTATATGGAAGAAGATGAGGGCTGAGTGGGAGTGTTTTGGTTTTAATTGTGGTCATTTTTGTGGTGGTTGGAAGAAATGTCTGGGTCCACCTGGGCTTGAACTCTAGTGTGATTCCCCTTAGAGACTGAGTTCTGGAACTGACCTCAGAGAAGTATTGCCATGAATTCTGTTGGGATTTTAGGAGGCCACGCATGAGAGTCGCCCTTGGAAACTGAGATCTAGGCCCAATGTGGCTTTCCACAGAGTACTGGGAATCTCAGCCAGGATATCACATGATTTAATCATGAAAAACTTGCAGCCATATTTGAGAGTCAAAAAACACATGGACCTCACATTGTACACCTCAATGTGCCTGGCTTCATGTGACCTTTTGCCCACTCTTTGGGAAGCCTTGCCTGTGAGAGTTCTCCAGAGTTTTCATTTAAATGAGCTTCCTCAACATTTAGTGTTTCCTGAATAAATTGAAACCCACAGTTTCTCAAACTTCATCCTTGAAAAATAGCTTGATGAATACCATGAATTTTTTGAAGTTCCCATGACCAGGTGGCACTGGAGGACATTTGGATGTCCTGTTGCTGATCATGAGTATACCAGACAGTGCCTTGATTGACTGGGTTTCATGAAAATGGTGTAGAACAGAGATGCCAGTAAGTTGGAGCCTGCTGAGTAGTGGGCCTAGAGCAGTGGTGGGCAGGTGTGTGATAAAACATCAGTGGTAGGGCCATTAGGATCTACCACTGGATTCCAAATGGATTGTGACTGACATGGTGAAGCCAGAAGTCCCTTATATGTAAAGGCATCTTGTTATATGGTGAGGTTTCAGGGCAATGTTTTGAAACAGGTTGATATGGAAAAGGGGGCAATGGGGCAAGCTATGAGGGATAGAAGCCTGGTTGGTGCATTCTCCTGCAGACCCTGACCCACCACAGGTGACAGAACTCCCTCCAGCAATATGTCCCAGTTGAGCTCCTGGTATTTCTTGAAGCAAATACCAAACTCCCAGTGCAGCAGGATAAACACCACGAAAAGTGGAGGAGGACCAAATGGCTTCACAGTCCACACGGGGAGACACTTAGTCCCCAGTGGTCACAGTTTACCAACAAAGAGAGGATTCAGCCTTGCTGCCTCATGTTCATTGGAAAATAAGAAACCATGTCTTTCAGGTCACATAGATGCAGATCCAGCTTTGATGGTCTCACTACAAAGGAAGCCAAATCTCCTGACAACAATATATATTTCAAGTGCCCAAACTCAGAGGCAGTTTCTCAAAAAGTTTTTAGGCTCTCCGAGCTCCCTGTTTGTGTTGTGTTTACCCTGTCCCTTACTTTTGGAAACGTCTCTACCACCTTCATGGTTCTGAACTCTTGAGCATTTTCTGTTCCAGATATGTATTCACTGATTTTCTAACTCTTCTCCTCTAATTGTGTCTTACTTGGGGCGAAGGTAATGTCAAGGCATTGTTCTGGATGAGAGTGGGAGGATATTTGCACAACACATATTTGCTTACACATTGGATTCATTTTTCAATTTTCCTTTTGAAATACTGAATCCCTGACACTAACCCATACCTACTTGACTCAGACTACTCATCCTAATATAATGGAGAAAAATAACTCAAACAGAATAGAAATTCAAGAAGTTCAGAGGAGGCATGTTGTATAGTTGGATTTGCCTTTTGCATTATATAAGATTGGAGTTATAAATCTAGTCAATTTTTAATTGAAATAGTTCTCCATGTGTTTTGAAAGATAAAAAATATGTGAATTCCTGTTTCCCTTTCTCTGTAGCCTATTCACACATGCATATTTATATGCAAATATAGAACCCTACCAGGTATCCCATGTACATTTTTGTGAGGCTTCTCACCTTGCAGATACAAATTGTGAGAAGAGATCACTCCTCTTAAACGCTGTTAGAACTGAAGATTCAAACTATAGGGGAGCTTGCTAGTACAACAAATTTATACATAAACTCATGTTCAGTAAAATAATTATTTTTGCATCTGTGGGTGATATATATTTACTGATGAATTTCAATTTTCATATATATTGCTACTTTTTAATGTCTGTGTGTGTGGTTTTTTTCGTGTGTATATATATATATATACACACACACTCTTCAGATTTTTCAATATATAAAATATATGTGTCTTATATACACTTTCTAAATTCATTCATTTTCATGTATGTGGATTTATAATCAACTTTTCACAAGATTATTTTCATAAATATTCATCCACCTGAAATACATATTTGTTTCCTAGTACTGAAAACAAACTTCAGTGAATGGTGCCTACAAATTCTAACAATTTTACAGTAACTGACCCAGTCTACCACCAATGCAAGTAGATTCCTATGGGACATGATATGTAATTTGAGGTTTATTTGTATTCAATACTGGAACATTATTATTTCTTCACTATTTGCACATCATACGATATATATTTCATCCACAAGTTCACAAATTTACAGGCATTTGTTTCAACTTTAATCACTTCCTGTTTCAGAACACATGTATTCTCAGGGTTTCTGGACTCATCTTTTCATGACGCTTCTTTCCAAACAAGTTATTTTCGATTTCCATAATCACTGGTGAAGCAAAACTCACACCCTTCGTGATAAACCAAAACACTAATATTACCATTTAATGTATAACATGTTGAAATGAATGATTGTATATCAATATAAGATTTCCTGTAATTTTTCAGATATCAGTTCAATCCATTATTTAAAGTTTGAACAAGTTGTATTATTAATTCACAGTATGGTCTATTCATGCTTTATCACTATATTCAGAGACACAGTGTACACCTCTTTGGACCCACAATACTAATTTCACGTCTTCAATATATTGCTCCCAGAAATGGTGGAAGAAATACTTATGTCACCTGATCTACGTATACATTTTATCACAGTAATATTCTGAACAAAAAATGTAAAGGTCACACTTATGATTGTACCAAAGCCTAAAAGGAAAGTGAACATGGATTACTAAAAACATCCATGTCCAGGTTGCCTAATGCTCTCAAATGTCAATCCTACTGGTGACAACATATTTGTTTCTTCCTAAGATTATATATTCAAACTCAACCCTGTTGAAAATGTCTAATCCTATTACTCACTTTATACTTTGCCTAATTCCATAATGTCTCTATTGATATTTGCATTTTGACATATTTTCCCAGTTCATCATAGTGACTGATTCTTCTTATGTGCTGACATTTACATTCACTCTCTAACCGAAACCATATTGCTAAAGTACTTTTGGTCTAAATCCTATAATCACCCTTCTTCCTAAACCTACCGACAATCTTTCTAAACCTAATGACTATCCATTTTTGACTGGATGTTCTCTTCTACATTCAATCATCCAAGGTACAAGGTCCTATGCCATTATATATTGAATTATATGAGACAACTTTAGGGAACATAATTCAAAGCTAAGTATCCCAATCAAGGGCCCAATGCCCTTCTGGGCTTCAAATCATACCTAGATTTATATTTTCATACTTATATTTCACCTCTACATTCTTGTAAATCTCACAGGTTGTCAATACCATTATTCATCGCAAAGAATGATTCCCAACCCAAATCGAACCTGCTATTAACCCTAAACATACACTGTTCCCTCAATCTCATTTTACAGAAGAGCAGAAACAGAGTAGTTCTTACAGTGCAGGAAAGTAGGGGACCTTCCACCTGCTGAGAACCTCAAAAGTCCATACAGAAATGATACCCGGAAAAGTTGTAGGCAGGTATGAAAGACCTGAGAGAGCAAAAGTCATCTTCCATGGCAAACAACCTGGTCAGGATGAAGGGATGTGTCTGAATCAGCCTCTCACTTCTTATTGTAGAGAAGATGGACCAAACCAGGCCTGTGTAGAGAGCTGTTCATGAGTGCCTATGGTTGATATACCATTCTAACTTGCGAAAGTGTCACAGGAAGTAGGGGCAGTCTCCATCTCATGGGACCGTTGGAAGCAAGTGTTAGGACAAAGGGGTTGCCAAGGCAGTGGCCTCATTCAGTTCCAAAGAAAGTGACATACCTCATTTTCTTGGTAATGGAACTCTCTGAACTTGCTATCCAAGAACCCAGACACTGAGAGGCAGTCCCAGTCCAAGTCCCTGTGGGCTCACTTGTTTGGATTTTCCAAGGACAGAGTCAGTCTTTCTCGGTACCTTCTGATGTGAGTATAGCCAAATGCCAGGAGAGCTCTGAAGAGGTACTTTTCTTGAGAAAGCAGGTAGTGGCTCACCACTTTTTCCTGACAACTTCACAGAGTTGGCCAAGGAAACCAGATCTGATAGAGGACAGGCCATTTCGGGGGAACATAGTATGGCCCACCAGTCAGAGTAAACTCTGGAGTGTCACAGACCTACATGAGGGAAGGAGGTGCATTTGTGAGTGTGGGTTTGTTGTTTTGTCTCATGTTCTGAGAATAGGTGGGAATGGCGGTTGTTTTGATTTGGAGTGAACTGTTTCTAGTAAGTCGTTTAAGAAAATGAGTGTTTCTATATCTGTGTATCCCACTGAGTCCGTGATTGTAGACATGAGAAAAAAGAATGCAACAATGGATGTGTCCTGTCTAGTAGAAAGCTTCCCAGTATGCATCCTGCCCAATTTATGAATGGAGTGCGGCTTGCCTTATGGATGGGCAATACCTACTACCTTCCTAAGTCCCTGATTTCTGCTGAATTCTGGCCACTCTCCAGAATAGGCTCATGGATTTGTGTCCAAGATATGTAAAAACTCCAAGGTCTGTGACATGGCCAAGTACAGGATAGCTGAAGGGAATGGCCAGCATCTCAGAAAACTCAGATATCAGTGTGACTAGGAAATTCTCAGTGCATATACCCTGCTTTTGATCTTTTTCTCACCTATTGTTTGTTGCCCTGAATATCAGGAAGGTCTTTGCCTCAGGCCACAACTTGTGAAGCCTGAAGAAAACAGTTTTCAAATGGAAATGAATTGGGCATCACCTGTGGCTCTTTCTTAATTGCTTTGGAAAGGGATGTTTCTGAATTAGCCTCTTGGCCTTGTATGTGGCTGTGACTTTAATTCTCAGCACCTGATGGATCTAAAGAATGATCCCATGTGTGCATCCAAAACCATAATTGCCAGAAGATCAGTCATTGTGGATGAAGTCTCTCCCCTTCCTCTGTTAGGTTCCTGAACTCCATCAAGTGAGAATAGGTATTCTTTGGATCAAATGAGTTCTTCAAATCCCTGCAGAGGTGCTTGGGTTTTCGCATGACTCCAAATCACATTAAGAATCTATACTTGAAAGTCAGTAGGCCTCAAATTGAAGAAACAGAGCAGTATTAACGGGAGGCTTATTTCATCACTCCTGGTTCACAGAAAGGGAGTCAAGGCCAACCTGACTTTAGGCAAATGAGGGGCAAGGGAGCTTATTTGGACACTGTCTTTGGGTGAGCGCTTCATGGAAACCTCCAGCCAGAGGTTACGATGAGTGACTATATGGAAGAAGATGAGGGCCATGTGGGAGTCTTTTGGTTTCAATTGTGGTCATTTGTGTGGCGGTTGAAAGAAATATCTGGGTCCACCTGGGCTTGAACTCTGGTGGGATTCACCTTAAATACTGATTTCTGGAACTGACCTCAGAGAAGTATTTCCATTAATTGTGTTGGGATTTTAGGAGGCCACGCATGAGAGTCACCCTTGGAAACTGATATCTAGGCCCAGGGTGGCTTTCCACAGAGCACTGAGAATCTCAGCCAGGATAACACATGATTTTATTGTGAAATACTTGGCAGCCATAGTTGAGAGTCAAAGCACACATGGACCTCACATTGTAGACCTCAATTGTCCTGGCTTCATGTGACCTTTTGGCCACTCTTTGGAAAGCCTTGTGTGTGAGAGTTCTCCAGAGCTTTCATTGAAATTGAGCTTCCTCAAAATTTAATGGTTCCTGAATAAATTGAAACCCACAGTGCCTCCAACTTCATCCTTAAAAAAAGGCTAGATGAATACCATGTCATTATTGAAATTCCCATGACCAGGTCGCACTGGAGAACCTTTGAATGTCCTGTTGCTGATCATGAGTATACCACACAGTGCCTTGATTGACTGTGTTTCATGAAAATGTTGTAGAACAGAGATGCCAGTACGTTGGAGTCTGCTGAGTAGTGGGCCTAGAGCAGTGATGGGCAGGTGTGTGATAAAACATCAGTAGTAGGGGCATGAGGATCTACCATTTAATCCTAAATGGCTTGTGACTGACATGGTGCAGCCAGCAGATCCTTATATGTAAAGGCATCTTGTTATATGGAGAGGTTTCAGGGAAATGTTCAGAATCAGGTTGATATGGACAAGGGGGGCAATGGGGCAAGCTATGAGGGATAGAAGGCTGGTTGGTGCATTCTCCTGCAGACTCTGACCCACCACACGTGACAGAACTCCCTCCAGCACTGTGTCTCAGTTGGGCTCCTTTGTTTCATGAAGCAAATACCAAACTCCCAGTGCAGCAGGAAAAACACCACAAAAGTGGAGGAGGACCAAATGGCTTCACAGTCCACATGGGGAGACATTTAGTCACCAGTGGTCACAGTTTACCTACAAAGAGAGGATTCAGGCCTCCTGCCTCATGTTCATTGCAAAATAAGAAACCATGTCCTTCAGGTCAAAGTGATGGAGACCCAGGTTTGATGGTCTCACTACAAAAGAAGCTAAAGCTCCTGACAACAACCTAAATTTCAAGTGCCCAACGTCATAGGAAGATTCTCAAAAAGCCTTTAGGCCAGCAGAGCTCCATGTTTGTGGAGTGTTTACCCTGTCCCTTACTTTTAGAAACTCCTCTACCTCCACCAAAGATGTGAAATCTGGAGCATTTTCCATTCCAGATAGGCATTCACAGATTTTCTAACTCTTCTCCTCTAATTGTGTCTTACCTGAGGCGAAAGTAATGTAAAAGCATTTTTCTGGATGAGAGTGGGAAGATTTTTGTGTAGCATATATTTGCATACACATTGGATTCAATTTTCTATTTTCTATTCGAAATACTGAATCCCTGACACTAAGACATACCCTATCAGACTCTGACTACTATTTCTAATAATATGGAGAAAAATAACCCAAACAGAATAGAAATACAAGCAGTTTGGTGGAGGCATGGTGTATATTTGGACTTGCCTTTTGCAAGATACAGAGTAGGAGTTAAATCTAGTCAATTTTTTGTTGAAATAGTTCTCCATGTGTTTTTAACGTTAACACAAATGTGAATTCCTGTCTCCCTTTCTCTGTAGCCTATTCAGCATATGTATTTTTATATGCATATATAGAATCCTACCTGGTACCACACATACATTCTTGTGAGGTGGATGACTTGGCAGATACAAATTGTGAGAAGAGATCACTCCTACTAAACCGTGTTGGAACTGAATATTCAACCTATGGGTGAGCTTGCTAGTTGAAAACTTTATACATAAATCCATGTTCAGGAAAATGAAGATTTTTGGATCTGTGGATGATATATATTTTATGATGAATTTTGATTGACATATATATTGCTATTTTTTTTTCTGTGTGTGTGTGTGTTTTGTGTCACTCACCTGTTCTGTAAAACAACCTCCGAGAGAGAGGTTAAAATTTCATGCAAAGCTCTGATGGAGGTATCTAATATCTTAGATTTCGTCTATTGCTGCTTCTAATTGGGTCATTTGTTGTGTCCCATTGACCAGGGCAGTGGTTCCTGTGCCCACCCCTTCAGCAACTCCTATTCCTAATGGGATGGCTAAAGTGAGGGATATATGTTCCCAGTGGAAACGGGTTGTATGCCACCCTATTTGATCTTCAAATGAACCTGCATCATGATAGAGCACTCTGGGAATCATCTGCACCATTACACAATTAATCACATCTGTTGACCAATTCTTTGAAACATATACAATGGTTAATTATATACAATTATGCTGTTATAGGGACGGTCAAGGCAAGGCACCTAAGATAGCAACAAAGACAGGGAAACCATCCTATTTGGTTGCAACCAGATTCAGAGGGCATTGCTTCTGTTGTAATCAATTAATCTCCTGAAACTCAAGTTTAGGTAGTTTCAGAATTTTGTACCCAACATGTAAGGGAAGCGGCTCAGAAGTTCACAGTCTGCAGAAGTTCAAAAAAGCCATTTTTGTTTCTGTTTTTTCCTCTGTTCTGGGCAAGTTAATATTCAAGGACACCTGGGAGGGGGAGAGCTTTTTTTACCTTTCTTATTTTTCCTCCCTGCCAGCTGTTACCATGGTGCCCAGTTAGTAACTTCTTTATCTTAGAAGTGTAGCCATCTCTGTAAAGCCCCAGCTCATGGCCAGGGGCCTTGTTCACATATTTTGTGGAAAACAAGTAATGGGGTGTCTAGCTTAGGCGTGCTGATTTTTTTAGCCAGTGGCCAAGTAGAACAAGACAACACTAAAAGAGGAAGGTTATCTACATTGAACTCTTTTATAGGGACTCTTTTGCTGAAAGCCCTAAAGTCAGCCATGGTGAAGACTTCTGTAGAAAGTCAGTTAAGAATTTTCTGTAGGCCTGGTACAGAAGGGAAAGACAGGGAAGGTGGGGCTGACAGCAGCTCCGAGGATCTGAGAATAAGGAAGGAGAGATGTAAAAGAATAATGGGAAAGGGGTTTGGGATTTTTCTAGCAACAAAAACTTGAGCAGTAGAACAGGTAGATCAGAGGGGAAGACAAGAGTGAGTATCCCAAAACGCATGTGAGGGACTTTAAATTTTTAGTAAACTGTTTTCAGTGATGAAAAAGCAACTTTAAAGGCCATTTTCATTACATCTTGGATAGGAGTCTGAGGACTCTCCTCAGCTGGTTTGAGCTTTGTGTTAGCTGGTAAGAGGACCTGGTCGGACCCGGTGTGGGCACTGACAGGAGAAGAGAGGAGTGAGTGGGTGGATGGAAACCTCAGTACCTGCTACCTCAGCAAGGGGGCAATGGTCTGAGTACCGGCGGAGGTTTGGTTTTTTGATCTAATAATTGGAGGGGAGAAAACAGGTTGCTGAGGTGGGAGTGACAGCAGAGACTCTGGAGCACAAGGCTGAAGGTGAGGATCTATTGTATAAGCATTGTTCAGGATATGAGCTAAGGATGGAGAAGGCCTGCCCATAGGGGAATCTCCTTTCACCCTTTTGAGCACTTGCAGAAGTTAAAAAGGTCACACAGGGCTGGGGATGTGGCTAAATTGTAGCACACTCGCCTGGCATGCGTGCGGCCCGGGTTCGATCCTCAGCCCCACATACAAACAAAGATGTCATGTCCACCAAAAACTATAGAATAAATATTAAAAATTCTCTCTGTCTCTCTCTCTCTCTCTCTCTCACACCTCTCTCTTTAAAAAAAAAAAAAAAAAGGTCACGCAGAATTTGAGGATCTAGAGACCCCTCTTGGGGCCATTGGTTTTGGTTATCTAATTGGTAATATGGTCAATGCTGTGTACTGAATTTGAAGGTGTTTTGGTTCCATCAGGCAGCCCCTGTATGGTCAAATCCCTATGATGTACAGAAAAAGTCGGCCAGGCATTCTGGGATTACTAAAAATGAGTGATGGATTTTTCCTTTCCCGTGGTCCATGGTCCTCTTAGTTGTCCTAGTCTGATATTTACTTCCATTATCCCCTTGAACTAGAGACCTTTTATTTGATAGAGGGCCCAATGGGCCCTTAAGGGCTGAGTTTATTGCCCCTGTATCCACTTCAAAGTTTACTGGGGTATCATCCACTTCAAAAGATACGCTGAGCTCAGGGAGGTGATCTGAGCCCCGACTTTCGTAGTCATCCTGAAGAGTCAGAATGGCTGGCTGGTGTGGCTGTCTCTTTCTAGGGAACTTTTGAACCCAGTGTCCTCTTTCTTTACAATAGGCACATTGATCTGAGGTCAGGAGTGGCCTCTGGCGTGGGACCAGTTATCCCTTCCTGTCTCCCTGTTTCTTAATTTCTGGCCCTTTTGTTGTTGTGACCAGAACCTTAGTCAACTCCTTAGTCTGGCTTTTGTTTCTTTTATCCTCCTTTTGCTCCCTTCTCTTCCTCAGTTTCTCTCTTATAGTATACTTTCTCGGCTTCTCTGACTAAATCTTTCAAAGTCATATTTTGTAATCCATCTAAGCATTGTAACTTTCTTTAAATATCCAAGGCAGCATGCCCAATAAAGGCCATTGTGACAGATGCATTTTGATCCTCTGCAAGAGGATCGAAAGGATTATATCTCCTATATGCCTGCGTAATTCTCTCTAGAAACATAGAGAAAGATTCATCAGGCCCACAGGCGTGGTAGTCACGTCACACCAATTGGAGTAGTGAAAGAGCAGAGCCGCTGCCCGGCCTGGATCAGGCCCAGCCACCCGCTGGCGTGGTAGTCACGTCACCCAAATTGTAGTAGGGGCCAAGCAGGCCACCGCCCGCGCCCGCAATAGCAGCAGACCTGTGACTGACCTGCGGAACAGGCCCAGCGGCCTGCTACCGTGGTAGACATGATACCCAAATTGGAGTAGTGGCAAAGCAGAGCCTTCTCCCCCGCCCAGTACAAGCACAGCGGCCCAACGGCGTGGTAGTCACATCAACCCAATTGGAGTAGAGGCAGAGCAGAGCCTTTGCCCATGCCCAGAACTGGCCAGCGATCTGCCAGCATGGTAGTCATGACACCCCAATTGCAGTAGGGGCAGAGGAAAGCCAACACCCGCTCCCGCAAGGTACGCAGACCTGCATCTGACCAGCAGAACAGGCCCAGCTGCCTGCCAGCGTGGCAGACATGTCAACCCATTTGGTTCTTTGAAAAAATAAATAAAATTGACAGACCCTTAGCCATGCTAACGAAGAGAAGAAGAGAGAGAACTCAAATTACTAGCATACGGGATGAAAAAGACAATATCATAACAGATATATCAGAAATACAGAAGATAATCTGAAATTATTTTGAATCTTTATACTCTAATAAAATAGAAGATAGTGAAGGCATCGATAAATTTCTTAAGTCAAATGATCTGCCCAGATTGAGTCAGGAGGATATAGACAACCTAAACAGACCAGTATCAATTAAGGAAATAGAAGAAACCATCAAAACACTACCAAGTAAGAAAAGCCCAGGACCTGATAGGTATAGAGCAGAGTTTTACAAAACCTTTAAAGAGGAACTAATATCAATACTTTTCAAGCTATTTCAGAAAATTGAAAAAGAGGGAGAACTTCCAAATTCATTCTATGAGGTCAACATCACCCTGATTCCTACACCAGACAAAGACACTTCAAAGAAAGAAAACTACAGACCAATATCTCTAATGAACCTAGAGGCAAAATTCTCAATTAAATTCTGTCGAATCAGATACAAAAGCATATCAAAAAAATTGTGTACCATGATCAAGTAGGATTCATCCATGGGATGCAAGGCTGGTTCAATATACGGAAATCAATAAATGTTATTCATCACATCAATAGACTTAAAAATAAGAACCATATGATCATCTCGATAGATGCAGAAAAAGCATTCGACAAAGTACAGCATCCCTTTATGTTCAAAACTCTAGAAAAACTAGGGATAACAGGAACATACCTCAATATTGTAAAAGCAATCTATGCTAAGCCTCAGGCTAGCATCATTCTGAATGGAGAAAAATTGAAGGCATTCCCCCGAAAATTTGGAACAAGACAGGGATGCCCTCTTTCACCACTTCTGTTCAACATAGGTCTCGAAACACTGGCCAGAGCAATTAGACAGATGAAAGAAATTAAAGACATATAAATAGGAAAAGAAGAACTTAAATTATCACTATTGCAGATGACATGATTCTATACCTAGCAGACCCAAAAGGGTCTACAAAGAAATTAATAGAGCTAATAAATGATTTCAGCAAAGTGGCAGGATATAAAATCAACATGCATAAATCAAAGACATTCCTGTATATCAGCGACAAATTCTCTGAAACAGAAATGAGGACAACCACTCCACTCACAATATACTAAAAAAAATAATTGGGAATCAACCTAACAAAAGAGGTGCAAGTTTTATAAAAGGAAAACTACAGAACCCTAAAGAGAAAAATAGAGGAAGATCTTAGAAGATGTAAAAATGAACCCTGTTCATAGATAGGCAAAACTAACATCACCAAAATGGCGATATTACCAAAAGTTCTCTATAGGTTTAATGCAATGCCAATCAAAATCCCAACGGCATTTCTTGTACAAATAGAGAAAGCGATCATGAAATACGTATGGAAAAATAAAAGACCCAGAATAGCAAAAACGATTCTAAGCAGGAAGTGTGAATCAGGCGGTATAGCGATACCAGACTTCAAAATATACTGCAGAACAATAGTAACAAAAATAGCGTGGTACTGGTACGAAAACAGGTGGGTGGACCAATGGTATAGAATAAAGGACACAGAAACCAATCAAAATAAACACAACTATCTTATATTTGATAAAGGGACTAAAAGCATGCAATGGATGAAGGATAGCATCTTCAACAAATGGTGCTGGGAAAACTGGAAATCCATATCTAACAAAAAGAAACTGAATCACTATCTCTCGCCATGCACAAAAGTTAACTCAAAATGGATCAAGGAGCTTGATATCAAATCA
This sequence comes from Callospermophilus lateralis, assembly GCF_048772815.1. Classification (NCBI taxonomy): domain Eukaryota; kingdom Metazoa; phylum Chordata; class Mammalia; order Rodentia; family Sciuridae; genus Callospermophilus; species Callospermophilus lateralis. The sequence continues at coordinate 5,199,047 of NC_135316.1, read as the reverse complement.
GAGACATGGTGTCTGATAGAAGAAAAAGTTGGCAATGATCTACATACTGTGGGGTCAGGCTTCAAATTCCTCAATAGGACACCCATAGCACAAGTGTTAATAACCAGAATCAACACATGGGACTTACTCAAACTAAAAAGTTTTTTCTCAGCAAAAGAAACAGTAAGAGAGGTAAATAGGGAGCCTACATTTTGGCAACAAATCTTTCCTCCTCACACTTCAGATAGAGCCCTAATATCCAGAGTATACAAAGAACTCAAAAAATTAGTCAATAAGATAACAAATAACCCAATCAACAAATGGGCCAAGGACCTGAACAGACACTTCTCAGAGGAGGACATACAATCAATCAACAAGTACATGAAAAAATGCTCACCATCTCCAGCAGTCAGAGAAATGTGAATCAAAACCACCCTAAGATACCATCACACTCCAGTAAGATTGGCAGCCATTATGAAGTCAAACAACAACAAGTGCTGGCGAGCATGTGGGGAAACAGGTACACTTGTACATTGCTGGTGGGACTGCAAATTGGTGCAGCCAAATGGGAAAGCAGTATGGAGATTTCTTGAAAGCTGGGAATGGAACCACCATTTGACCCAGCTATTCCCCTTCTCGGTCTAAAACCTAAAGACCTAAAAAGAGCATGCTACAGCGACACTGCTACATCGATGTTCATAGCAGCACAATTCACAATAGCAAGACTGTGGAACCAAACTAGATGCCCTTCAATAGAAGAATGAATAAAAAAATGTGGCATTTATATACAGTGGAGTATTACTCTGCATTAAAAAATGACAAAATCATAGAATTTGCAGGGAAATGGATGGCATTTGAACAGATTATGCTAAGTGAAGCTAGCCAATCCCTAAAAAACAAATGCCAAATGTCTTCTTTGATATAAGGAGAGTAACTAAGAACAGAGTAGGGACGAAGAGCATGAGAAGAAGATTAACATTAAACAGGAATGAGAAGTGGAAGGTAAAGGGAGAGAGAAGGGAAACTGCATGGAAATGGAAGGAGAACCTCAGGGTTATACAAAGTTACATACAAGAGGAAGTTAGAAGAAAAAGAAAAATAATACAAGGGGGAGAAATTTATTACTGTAGAGGGTGTAGAGAGAGAAGAGGGGAGGAGAGGGGAGGGGAGGGGGGATAGTAGAGGATAGGAAAGGCAGCAGAATACAACAGACACTAGTATGGCAATATGTGACTCAATGGATGTGTAACTGATGTGATTCTGCAATCTGTATACGGGGTAAAAATGGGAGTTCATAACTCACTTGAATGAAAGTGTGAAATATGATATATCTAGAACTATGTAATGTTTTGAACAACCATTAATAAAAATTAAAAAAAAGAAAACTCAATTCGGTGAATGATGCACGTGAATCCTAATATTTTTACAGTAACTGACCCAGTTTAAAATCAATGCAAGTAGATTCCTATGGGACATGATGTGTATTTTGACGTTCATTTTTATTCAACATTGGTACATTACTATTTCATGAGTTTATGCACATCATAGGATATATATTTCATCCACAATTTAGCAAATTTATAGGCATTTGTTTCAAATTCAATCACTTCCTGCTTCACAACATATATATTTCTCCAGGTTTTTTGACTGGTCTTTTTATGAGACTTCTTTCCAATCACATTATTTTCGTTTTCCATAATCACTTTTGAAGCAAAACTCACACACTGTTCATGATAAACCAATACACTAATATTACCATTAGATGTATAATTGGTTGGAATGAATGATTGTATATCAGTATAAGATTTCCTGTAATTTTTCAGATATTAGTTCAATTCATTATTAAAAGTGGGAACAAGTTATACTATTTATTCACAGTATGGTGTATTCATGCTTTATCTCTATATTCATAGACACAGGGTGCACCTCTTTGTAACCCCAATACTAATTTTACGTCTTCAATATATTACTTCCAGATATGGTGAAAGAAATACTCATGTCACTTGATCCACATATACATTTTATCACAGTAATATTCTGGACAAATAATGTAATGGTCACGGTTATGATTGTACCAAGGCCTAAATGGAAAGTGAACATGGATTACAAAAAACATCCATGTCCAGGTTGCCTAATGCTCTCAAATGTCAATCCTATTGGTGACTACATATTTTTTTTTCTTTCTAAGATTATATATTCAAACTCAACCCTGTTGAAAATGTCTAATCCTATCACTCACTTTATACTTTGCCTGATTTCGTAATGTCTCTATTGATATCTGCTTTTCTAAATTTTTTCCCCAGCTCATCATAGTGACTGACTCTTCATATGTGCTGACATTTACATTCACTCTCTAACCGAAACCCAATTGCTAAAGAACTTTTGGTCCAAATCACATACTCACTATTCTTCCTAAACCTACCAACTAGCTTCATAATCCTACCTACTATCCCTTTTTGACTGGATGTTCTCTTCTACATTCAATCATCCAAGGTTCAAGGTCATATGCCATTGTATATTGAATTATCTGAGACATCTTTGCAGAACATAATTCAAAGCTAAGCATCCCAATCAAGGGCTCAATGTCCTTCTGGGCTTCAAATCATACCTAGATTTCTGTTTTCATACTTATATTTCACCTCTATATTCTTTTAAATATCGAAGGTCCCCAACACTATTATTCATCGCACAGAATGATTCCTAACACAAATCAAACCTGTTATTAACCTGAAACATACACTGTTCCCTCAGTCTCATTTTACAGAAGAGCAGGGACAGAGTTGTTCTTACAATACAGGAAAGAAGGGGACCATCCATCTGCTGAGAACCTCAAAGGTCCTTGCAGAAATGATACCTGTACAAGTTGTATGCAGGAATGAAGGACCTGAGAGAGCAAAAGGCATCTCCCATGGGAAAAATCCTGGTCAGGACGAAGGGATGTGTCTGAATCAGCCTCTCTCTACTTATTGTAGAGAAGACTGACCAAACCAGGCCTGTGTGTAGCGCTGTTCCCGGGTGCCTATCATTGATAATCCATTCTAACTTGTGAAAGTGTCACAGGAAATAGGGGCCGGCTACATCTCATGGGACCCTTGGAAGCCACTGTTAGGACAAAGGGGTTGCCAAGGCAGTGACCTCATTCAGTTCCAAAGAAAGTGACATACCTCATTTCCTTGGTGATGGAACACTCTGAACTTGGTATCCTAGAAGCCAGGCACCAAGAGGCAGTCCCAGTCCCAGTCCCAGTGGACTCATTTGTTTGGATTTTTCAAGGTCAAAGTCAGTCTTTCTTGGTACCTACTGATGTGAGAATGGCCAAATGCCAGAAGAGCTCTGAAGAGGGACCTTTCCTGAGAAAGCAGGTAGTGGCTCATCACTTTTTTCTGACAACTTCACAGAGTTGGCCATGGAAACCAGATCTGAAAGAGGGTAGGCCATTTCGGGGGAACATAGTATGGCTCACCAGTCAGAGGACACTCTGGCTAGTCACAAACCTACTTGGGGGAAGGAGGTGCCTTTGTGAGAGTGGGTATGGGTTTGTGGTTTTGTCTCATGTTCTGAGAATAGGTATAAAAGACTTTTTTTGTTGTTGTTGTTTTGTTTTGTTTTGGAGTGGACTGTTCTAGTAAGTCGTTTGACAAGGCTTGTATTTCCATGACTGTGTATCCCACTGTTTCTTTTATTGTACACTTTAGAAAAGAAAATGCATTAATGGATGTGTCCTGTCTAGTATAAATCTTCCCAAAATTCATCCTGCCCAATATATGAATGAACTGCAGCTTGTCTTAGGGAAGGGAAACACCTGCTATCTTCCTAAGTTCCTGTTTTCTTCTTGAATTCTGGCCACTCTCCAGAATAGGCTCATGGTTTTGTGTCCAAGATTTGTACCACCTCCAAGCTCTGTGACATGGCAATGTACTGGATAGCTGAAGAGAATGGCGAGCATCTCAGAAAACTCAGATATCAGTGTGACCAAGAAACCCTCAGTGGAGAGACCCTGCTTTGGACCTTTTGCTTAAGTACTGTTCTATTGCACTGAATATCTGGAAGGATTTTGCTTCAGGCCACACCGTTGTGAAGCCTGAAGAATATAGGTTTGAAATGGAAATGAATGGGCATCACCTGTGGCTCTTTGCTTAATTGCTTTGGAAAGGGATGTGGCTGAATTCGCCTCTTGGCCTTGTTTGTGGCTCTGATTTAGATTCTCAGCACATGATGGATATAAAGAATGATCCCATGTGTGCGTCCAAAACCAAAATGGCAAAAAATTCGTCATTGTGGATGAAGTCTCTTGCCTTCCTCTGTTAGGTTCCTGACCTCCATCAAGTGAGAATAGGGATTCTTTGGGTCAAATGACTTCTTCCAAGCCCTGCTGAGGTGCTTGGGTTTTCTCATGACTCCAAATCACATATAGAATCTATACCTGAAAGTCAGTAGGCCTCAAATTGTAGAAATAGAGAAGTATTAACGGCAGGCTTATTTGATCACTCCTGGTTCACTGTAGGGCTGTCAAGGCCACCCTGACTTTAGGCAAATGAGGGGCAAGCGAACTTTTTTGGAAACTTTCTTGGGCTGTGCCCCTGATGGAAACCTCCAGCTAGAGGTTACGATGAGTGACTATATGGAAGAAGATGAGGGCCATGTGGGAATGTTTTGGTTTTTATTTTGACCATTGGTTTGGCGGTTGGAAGAAATGACTGTGTCCACCTGGGCTTGAACTCTGGTGTGATTCCCCTTAGAGACTGAGTTGTGAAACTGAACTCAGAGAAGTATTGCCATAAATTTTGTTTGGATTTTAGGATTCCACGCATGAGAGTCGCCCTTGGAAACTGATATCTAGACCCAGGGTGGCTTTCCACAGAGCACTAGGAATCTCCGCCAGGATATCACATGATTTTATTCCTAAAGACATGGCAGCCATATTTGAGAGTCGAAACACACATAGGACTCACAATGTAGACTTTAATGGGCCTGGCTTCATGTGACCTTTTGGGCACTCTTTCAGAAGCCTTGCCTGTGAGAGTTCTCCAGAGCTTTCTTTGAATTAAGCTTCCTCAACATTTAATGGTTACTGAATGAATTGAATCCCACAGTGCCTCCAACTTCATCCTTCAAAAATGGCTAGATAAATACCATGAAATTTTTGAAATTTCCATGACCAGGTGGCACTGGAGAACCTTTGGATGTCCTATTGCTGATCATGAGTATACCAGACAGTGCCTTGATTGACTGGGTTTCATGAAAATGGTGTAGAACAGAGATGACAGTAAGTTGGAGCCTGATGAGTAGTGGGCATAGAGCAGTGTTGGGCAGGTGTGTGATAAATCATCAGTGGTAGAGCCATGAGGATCTACCATTGTATTCCAAATGCCATGTTACTGACATAGTGCAGACAGCAGACCCTTATATGTAAAGGCATCTTGTTATATGAAGACGTTTCAGGGCAATGTTCAGATTCAGGTTGATATGGACAAGGGCGCAATGGGGCAAGCTATGAGGGATAGAAGCCTGGTTGGTGAATTCTCCTGCATACCCTGGCACACCACACGTGACAGAACTCCCTCCAGCACTGTGTCCCAGTTGAGCTCCTTGTATGTCAATAAGCAAATACCAAACTCCCAGTACAGTAGCAAAAACACCACAAAAAGTGGACAAGGACCAAATGGTTTCACAGTCCACACGGGGAGACACTTAGTTTCATTGGTCACAGTTTACCTACAAAGAGATAATTCAGCACTGCTGCTCATCTTCATTGGAAAATAAGAAGCCATTTTCTCCAGGTCACATAGATGCAGACCCAGCTTTGATGATCTCACACAAAGAAAGTCAAATCTCCTGACAACAACATATATTTCAAGTGCCCAAGCTCACAGGCAGTTTCTCAAAAAGTTTTTAGGCCAGCAGAGCTCCATGTTTGTGGAGTGTTTACCCTGTCTCTTACTTTTGTAAACTCCTCTACCACCTCCAAGGTTGTGAACTCCTGAGCATTTCCATTCCAGATATATATTCACTGATTTTCTAGCTCTTCTCCTCTAATTGTGTCTTAATTGGGGCAAAGGTATTGACAAGGCATTGCTCTGGATGAGAGTGGAAGGATATTTATGCAGCACATATTTGCATACACATTGGATTCAATTTTCAATTTTCCTTTTGAAATAGTGAATCCCTGACACTAACCCATACCTACTAGACTCAGACTACTCATCTTAATATAAAGGAGAAAAATAACCCAAACACAATATAAATACAAGCAGTTCAGAGGAGGCATATTGTATACTTGGACTTCCCTTTTGCATTATATAAGGTAGGAGTTATAAATCTAGTCAATTTTTAATTGAAATAGTTCTCCATGTTTTTTTAAAGTTAACAGATATGTGAATTCTTGTTTCCCATTCTCTGTAGCCTATTCACCAATGTATATTTATATGCACATATAGAATCCTACCAGGTATCACATGTACATTTTTGTGAGGTGGCTGACTTGGCAGATACAAATTTTAAGAAAAGTTCACTCCTCTTAAACGCTGTTGGAACTGAAAATTCAATCTACAAGCTTCCTAGTAGAACAACATTATACATAAGCTCATGTTCAGTAAAATAAATATTTTGCATCTGTGGATGATGTATATTTTATGATGAATTTTGATTGGTATATATATTGCTACTTTTTAATGTCTATTTGTGTTTTTTGTATATGTACATACACTCTCTAGATTTTTCAAAATATGAAATATATGTGTCTTATATACACTCTGTAAATTCATTCATGTTCATGTACATGGATTTATAATCAACTTTTCACAAGATTATTTTCAGATATATTCATCCAACTGAAATACATATTTTTTTCCTAGTACTGAAAACTAACTTCAGTGAATGGTGCATACAAATCCCAATAATTCTACAGTAACTAACCCAGTCTAACATCAATGCAAGTAGATTCCTATGGGACATGATATGTAATTTGACATTCATTTGTATTCAACACTGGTACATTACTATTTCTTCAGTGTTTGCACATCATAGGATATTCATTTCATCCACAAGTTCACAAATTTATAGGCATTTGTTTCAACTTTAATCACTTCTTGCTTCAGAACACATGTATTGTCAGGGTTTCTTCACTGGTCTTTTCATGAGAATTCTTTCCAAACACATTATTTTTGATTTCCATAATCAGTATTGAAGCAGAACTCACACACTCTTCATGATAAACCAAAACACTATTATTACCATTAGATGTATAACTGGTTGGAATGAATGATTGTATATCAATATAAGATTTCCTGTAATTTTTCAGATATCAGTTGAATACATGATTTAAATTTGGAACAAGTTATATTATTTATTCACAGTATGGTCTATTCATGCTTTATCTCTATATTCATAGATACAGGGTACACCTCTTTGTACCCCCAAAACTAATTTTATATCTTCAATATATTGCTCCCAGTAATGGTGGTAGAAATACTCATGTCACCTGATCTACATATACATTTTATCACAGTAATATTCTGAACAAAAAATGTAAACGTCACACTTAAGACTGTACCAAAGCCAAAATGGAAAGTGTACATGGATTACTAAAACATCCATGTCCAGGTTGCCTAATGCTCTCAAATGTCAATCCTATTGGTGATGACATATTTGTTTCCTCATAAGATTATATATTGAAACTCAACCTTGTAGAAAATGTCTAATCCTATCACTCATTTTATACCCTGCCTGATTTCATAATGTCTCTATTGATATCTGCTTTTCTACATATTTTCCCAAGCTCATCATAGTGACTGACTCTTCATATGTGCTGACATTTACATTCACCCTCTAACCAAAACCCTATTAGGAAAGAACTTTTGGTCCAAATCCTATACTCACTCTTCTTGCTGAACCTACCGACTATTTTTCTAATCCTACCTACTATCCCTTTTTGACTGGATGTTCTCTTCTACATTCAATCATCCAAGGTTCAAGGTCCTATGCCATTGAATATCGAATTATCTGAGACATTTTTGCAGAACATAATTCAAAGCTAAGTGTCCCAGTCAAGGACCCAATGATTTCTGGGCTTCAAATATTACTTAGATTTCTGTTTTTGTACATATATTTCACCTCTATATTCTTATAAATATCTTAGGTACCCAATACCATTATTCATCGCACAGAATGATTCCTAACCGAAATCAAACCTATTATTAACCCAAAACGTACACTGTTCCCTGAATCTCATTTTACAGAAGAGCACGGACAGAGTTTTTCTTACAATACAGAAAATTAGGGTACCTTCCACCTGCTGAGAATCTCAAAGTTCCATTAAGAAATGATACTTGGAGAAGTTTTAGGCAGGTATGAAGGACCTGAGAGAGCAAAAGTCATCTTCCATGGCAAACACGTGGTCAGGATGAAGGGATGTGTCTGAATCAGCCTCTTTTTTCTTATTGTAGAGAAGATGGACCAAACCAGGCCTGGGTGAAGAGCTGTTCCCAGGTTCCTCTGGTTGATATACCATTCTAACTTGTGAAAGTGACACAGGAAGTAGGGGCCGGCTCCATCTCATGAGACCCTTGGAAGCAACTGTTAGGACAAAGTGGTTGCCAAGGCAGTGACCTCATTCAGTTCCAAATAAAGTGACATACCTCATTTTCTTGGTGATGGAACTCTCTGAACTTGGTACCCAAGAAGCCAGGCACCCAGAAGCAGTCCCAGTCCCAGTCTCAGTGGGCTCACTTGGTTGAATTTAACAAGGACATAGTCAGTCTTTTTTGGTACCTATTGATGTGAGGAAGGACAAATGGAGGAGAGCTCTGAAGAGAGACCTTTCCTGAGAAAGCAAGTAGTGGCTCACCACTTTTTCCTGACAACTTCACAGAGTTGGCCAAGGAAACCAGATCTTATAGAGGACAGGCCATTTTGGGGGACCATGGTATGGCCCACAAGTCAGAGGACACTCTGGATAGTCACAGACCTACTTGGGGGAAGGAGGTGCCTTTGTGGGAGTGGGTGTGTGTTTGTGGTGTTGTCTCATGTTCTGAGAATAGGTAGGAAAGTCGGTTTTTTGGTTTGCAGTGGACTATTTCTAGTAAGTCGTTTGACAAGACTAGTGTTCCTATGTCTGTGTATCCCACTGTGTCCGTTGTTGTAGACATTTGAAAAGATAATGCATTAATGGATGTCTAGTCTAGTATAAATCTTCCCATTATTCATCCTGGCCAATTAATGAATGGACTGCAACTTGTCTTATCAATGGGCGACACCTGCTATCTTCATAAGTTCCTGTTTTCTTCCTGAATTCTGGCCATTCTCCAGAATAGGCTCATGGTTTTGTGTCCAAGATATGTACCACCTCCAAGCCCTGTGACATGGCCATGTACTGGATAGCTGAAGAGAATGGCGAGATTCTCAGAAAACTCAGATATCAGTGTGACCAAGAAAGTCTCAGTGGAGAGACCATGTTTTGTGCCTTTTGCTTACGTATTGTTCTGTTGCCCTGAATTTCAGATATCAGTGTGACCAGGAAAGTCTCAGAGGAGAGACCCTACTTTGGATCTTTAGCTTAATTATTGTTCTGTTGCCCTGAATGTCTGGAAGGTCTTTGCCTCAGGCCACCCCTCTGTGAAGCCTGAAGAAAACAATTTTGAAATGGAAATGAATGGGCATCACCTGTGGCTCTTTGCTTAATTGCTTTGGTAAGGGATGTGGCTGAATTACCCTCTTGGTCTTGTTTATGGCTGTGACTTAGATTCTCAGCACCTGATGGATCTAAAGAATGATGCCTTGTGTGCATCCAAACCATAATTGCAAAAAGATCAGTCATTTTGGATGAAGTCACTTGCCTTCCTCTGTTAGGTTCCTGACCTCCATCAAGTGAGAATAGGGATTCTTTGGGTCAAATGTGTTCTTCCAAACCGTGCAGAGGTGTTTGGGTTTTCGCAAGAACCCAAATGACATAAAAATCTATATCTGAAAATCAGTAGACCTCAAATTGGAGAAACAGAGCAGTATTAAAGGCATGCTTATTTGGTCACTCTTGTTTCACAAGAAGGGTGTACAGGCAACCCTGACTTTAGGCAAATGAGGGGCAAGCGAGCTTATTTTGGAAACTGTCTTTGGCTGCGCCCCTCATGGAAACCTTCAGCCAGAGGTGACGATGAGTCACTACATGGAAGAAGATTAGTGTCATGTGGAGGTGTTTTGGTTATAATTTTGGTCATTTGTGTGTCGGTTGGAAGAAATGACTGTGTCCACCTGGGCTTGAACTCTGGTGTGATTCCCCTTAGAGACTGAGTTGTGGAACTGAACTCAGAGAAATATTGCCATGATTTTTTTTGCGATTTTAGTAGGCCACGCATGAGAGTCGCCCTTGGAAACTGAGATCTAGGCCCATGGTGGCTTACAACAGAGCACTGAGAATCTCAGCCAGTATATAACATGATTTTATTCTTAAAGACTTGGCAGGCTGAGTTGAGAGTCAAAACACACATGGGCCTCACATTGTAGACCTCAATGGGCCTGGCTTCATGTGCCCTTTTTGGGCTCTCTTTCGGAAGCCTTGCCTATGAGAGTTCTCCAGAGCTTTCATAGAAATCAGCTTCCTCAACATTTAATGATTCATGAATGAATTGAAACCCACAGTGTCTCCAACTTCATCTTTGAAAAATGGCTACATAAATACCATGAAATTTTTGAAATTCCCATGACCAGGTGGCACTGGAAAATTTTGGATGTCCTGTTGCTAATTATGAGTATACCAGACAGTGCCTTGATTGACTTGGTTTCATGAAAATGGTGTAGAACAGAGACGTAAGTAAGTTGGAACCTGCTGAGTAGTGGCCCAGAGAAGTGGTGGGCAGGTGTTTGATAAAACATCAGTGGAAGGGCCATGAGGATCTACCATTGGATTCCAAATTCCTTGTGACTGACATGGTGCAGCCAGCAGACCCTTATATGTAAAGGCATCTTGTTACATGGACAGGTTTCTGGGCAATGTTCTGAATTATGTTGCGATTGTCAAGGGGGAAAGCTACGTGGGATAAAACACTGGTTGGTGCATTCTCCTCCAGACCCTTCCCCCCACACCTGACAGAACTCCCTCCAGTACTGTGTCCCATTTGAAATCGTTGTATTTTGTGAAGCAAATACCAAACTCCCAGAGCAGCAGCAAAAAGACCACGAAAATTAGAGGATTACCAAATGGCTTCACAGTCCACACGGGGAGACACTTAGCCTTCAGAGGCCACAGTTTACCTACAAAAAGAGAATTCAGCACTATTGCCTCATTTCATTGGAAAATAAGTAACCATGTCATCCAGGTCACATAGATGCAGACCTAGCTTTGATGGTCTCACTACAAAGTAAGCTAAAGCTCCTGACAACAGCATATGTTTCAAGTGCTCAACCTCAGAGGCAGTCTCAAAAATCTTTAGGCCAGCAGAGCTCCATGTTTGTGGAGTGTTTACCCTGTCCATTACTTTTATAAACTCCTCTACCAACTCCAATGATGTGAAATCTGGAGCATTGTCCAATCCAGATAGGTATTCACAGATTTTTTAACTCTTCTCCTCTAATTGTGTCTTACTTGAGGCGAAGGTAATGTCAAGGCATTGTTCTGGATGAGAGTGGGAAGATTTTTTTATAGCATATGTTTGCATACACATTGGATTCAATTTTCTATTTTCCATTCAAAATACTGAATCCCTGACACTAACCCATTCTCTACCAGACTCTGACTACTAATCCTAATATGATGGAGAAAAATAACCCAAACAGAATAGAAATACAAGCAGTTCAGAGGAGGCATGGTGTATAGTTGGACTTGCCTTCTGCATGATATAGAGTAGGAGTTGTAAATCTAGTCAATTGTTTGTTGAAATAGTTCTCCATGTATTTTTAAAGTTAACAAATAAGTGAATTCCTGTCTCCATTTCTCTGTAGCCTATTCAGCATGTGTATTTTTATATGCACACATAGAATCCTACCTGGTACCACACGTTCATTCTTGTGATTTGGCTGACTTGGCAGATACAAATTGTGAGATGAGATCACACCTACTAAACCCTGTTGGTACTGAATATTCAAACTATGGGAGAGCTTCCTAGTTGAACAACATTATACATAAATCCATGTTCAGTAAAATGAATATTTTTGGATCTGTGGATGATATATATTTTATGGTGAATTTTGATTGACATATATATTGCTACATTTTTGTCTGAGTGTAAGCTGCAGATTTTTCAAAATATGAAATATATGTGCCTTATGTACACTCCCTAAATTCATTCATGTTTATGTATGTGGATTTATAATCAACTATTCACAAGATTATTCTCAGAAATATTCATCCACCTGAAATTTGCCTAATGCTCTCAAATGTCAATCCTATTGGTGACTACATATTTGTTTCTTCCTAAATTATATATTCAAACTCAACCCTGTTCAAAATGTCTAATCCTATCACTCACTTTATACTTTGCCTGATTTTGTAATGTCTCTATTTATATATGCTTTCCTACATGTTTTCCCCAGTTCATCAATGACTGACTCTTCACCTGCGCTGACTTTAACAATCACTCTCTAACCAAAACCCTATAGCTAAAGAACTTTTGTTCCAAATTCTATACTCACATTTCTTCCTATACGTACTGATTATCTTCTTATTTCTATCAACTATCCCTTTTTGACTGGATGTTCTGTTCTACATTAAATCATTATAGTAAATGTCGGGCGAGCTTCGCAGGAGGAAACCACCAACAGACTATCTCATGCAACAGCAAAGGGTTTAATGAGTGTCCAGCAAGCCGGTGCTCAGAGCTCACTTGAATAGAGCATATATCCCTGAGAATAGCTTAAGTAGAGCTTATATACTTTACCTGGAGAGGGCAGGGAGGGAAGATAATAGATGGATCAGGGCGAGTGGACGATGTGCTTGCAACTGGGTGAGGGAGCACATTCTGCAGTTTGGCAGTTGGGTACAGCACATACTGGGAACAAGAATTGCAAGCATTGCTCAAGATTTCAACAGTGTTTTGTTAAGCATACAGAAAAACAGAAAGTGACAAGTACATATTTTATTAACCTTTTATTCCCCACTTCTTCTTCTGGCTTCTTTTAATCATAAAAATGATCATTGGGGGGTGTCACATTCTGTGTCTACTAGTGGGGTATTACCATAAGTTTAACTCGTCCAATTTGAGCCTGGAGTAAAGAAATTACACGGTTGAGAAAACAGGGTTTTATAGTTACCAATAATATGAGAATTATTATTGGACCGGCCACGGTTGATAAAAACGTAGTTAACCAGGAAGACTGTGTGAACCAAGACTCAAACCACCCTTTTTGGGCCTCTCTGTCTCGTTGATGCTTTTCAAGGCATCTTTTTAATTTACTCTTAGATTTTATTACAAGTCCAGTATACAAACAACTTCCTTCCCTCAATGCAGCACAAAGGCCCCCTTCTCTCATGATGAGGAGGTCCAACCCTCGAGTCTTCTGAAAAACAACTTCAGAGAGAGAGGTTAAAGATTCATGCAAAGCTCTAATGGAGGTTTCTAATATCTTATTTTGGTCTATTGCTGTCATTTGTTGGGTCATTTGTTGAGTCCCATGGACAAAGGCAGTGGTTCCCGTGCCCACCAGTGCAGCAATTCCTATTTCTAATAGGATGGCTAAAGTGAAGGATATATATTTTCAGTGGAACCGGGTTGTATGCCCCCCTATTTGATCTTCAAATGAACCTGCGTCGTGATAGAGCACTCTGGGAAACATCTGCACCAATAAACAATTAATCACATCTGTTGACCATTTCATGAAAACATAAGCAATGTTTAAGTACATAGAATTATGCTTGTAGTAGGGACGGCCAAGGCAAGGCACCTAAGATAGCACTGAAGACAGAGAAACAGTCCTATTTGGTTGCAACCAGATTCAGAGGGAATTGATTCTGTTGTAATCAAGTAATCCTCTGAAACCCAAGTTTAGGTATTTTCAAAATTTTGTACCCAACATGTAAGGAAAGGGGCTCAGAAGTTCACAGTCTGCAGAAGTTTAAAAAAGCAGTTTTTGTTTCTGTTTTTCCCTCTGTTCTGCGCAAGTTAACTTTTCAAGGATACCTGGGAGGGGAAGAGCTTTTTCGTCCCTTTCTTATTTTCCACCTGCCAGCTGTTACCATGGAGCCCAGTTGCTAACTTCGTTAACTTAGAAATGTAGCCATCTCTGTGAAGCCCCAGGTCAAGGCCAGCGGCCTTGTTCACATATTTTTGTGAAAAACTAGTAAGGGGGTGTCTAGCTTAGGAGTGCTGATTTTTTTAGCCAGTGTCCAAGTAGAACAGGGCAACATAAAAAGAGGAAGTTTAACTACATTGAACTCTTTTATAGGGACTCTTTTGCTGAAAGTCCTAAAGTCAGCCATGGTGAAGACTTCTGGAGAAGGTCAGTTAAAGACTTTTCTGTGGGCCTGGTACAGAGGGGAAAGACGGGGAAGGTGGGGCTGAGAGCAGCTCCGAGGATCTGAGAATGAGGAAGGAGAGATGTAAAAGAATAATGGGAAAGTGGTTTGGGGTTTTCCTAGCAAGAAAACTTGAGCAGTAGAACAGGTAGAGCAGAGGGGAAGATGGTAGTGAGTATCTCAAAATGCATGTGAGGGACTTTAAATTCTTAGTAAACTGTCTTCAGTGATGACAAAGCAACTTTAAAGGCCATTTTCAATACATCTTGGATAGGGGTCTGAGGGCTCTCCTCAGCTGGTTTGAGCTTTGGGTTAGCTGGTAAGAGGACATGGTGAGACCCGGTGTGGGCAGTGAGAGGAGTGAGGAGAAGAGAGGAGTGAGTTGGTGAAGAGAAGAGAGGAGTGAGTGGGTGGAGGGGTACCTCAGAACCTGCTACCTCAGCAAGGGGGCAATGGTCTGAGAACCAGCGGAGGTTTGTGTTTTTGATCTACTAATTGTAGTGGAGAAATCAGGTTGCTGAGGTGGGAGTGACGGCAGAGACTCTGGAGCAGAAGGCTGAAGGTGAGGATCTATTGGATAAGCATAGTTCAGGATGTGAGTGAAGAAGGGAAAAGGCCTCCACATAGAGGAATCCCCTTTCACCCTTTTGAGCACTAGCAGATGTTAAAAAGTTCACGCAGGATTTGAAGATCTAGAATCCCCAATGGGGCCATCAGTTTTTGTTATCTAATTGGTAATATGCCCAATGCTGTGTACTGAATTTGATGAGTTTGGGTACCATCAGGCAGCCCCTATATGCGCACATCCCCATAACTTACAGAAGAAGTCGGCTTTTCCCCCACAGAGCCATGGCTGTTTATGGCTTTGACAGTCGGCCGGGCAAACATAGTAATCTAGGCTAGCCAACCTGCATCTGGCTCGTGTGTCCCTACATCCATAATGTTTGTTTCCATTATCTATGGTATGGAAGGGATTTAATGGAATTTTAGTGGGATCCTCTTCATCAGGGATATCCCATTAGGAAAGACCTATAGCCAGCTGACAAATGTCTGGGTGGAGAGATGGTCGCCAAGTCCCTAAGGGGGCTGTATGCGAGATAGATTATACTTCTTTTCCAGTAGAATTTGTGATCAGCCATCGCTGCTGAACGGGCTGATGAGGGTTAGGACTACTTGTGGCCAAGGGGAGAGTCTGTAGCCTTATCCACACGGTGAATATGCAATTTGAAAGTGTTACCAGTCTTTTCCAGTTTCCAGCCAGAGTGTGGACAGGGCGCAGTCTTGAGATGAGAGGCATTGATCCAGGAAGTGATTCCGTCTACTTTTACCACTGTAGATGTTATAAGTAGCACCTGGTATGGTCCTTTCAAGCAGGGTTCCAGGGATGACACCTGATATCATCTTACGTAGATGAAGTCTCTTACTTGATATCGATGTGGAGTCCCCTCGTCGCCAGTTTGGTAGGCAGTGGCCAGCTGTTTCCACAGGTATCACTGAGTTTTTTCAAGAGCTTTAAGTCTATCAAGCAAGGGGGTGTGAAAAGGATCGTTATGTCTTAGAGTTGGGCTTAGGTCCCTTACTGGAGGAGAGGCACCCTAGTGAATTTCACAGGGGGTATGGTTACTCAAAGAAACAGAGGGAGTATTTCTTGCACGAAATATTGTATTAGGCATAAGCATAGTCCAATCATTTATGCTGGTCTATAAGCTTAATTTCGTTGAGGTCTCTTTAATGGTTCTATTCATTCTTTCTACCTGTCCTGAACTCTGGGGTCTGTAAGCACAATATAACTTCCAATTAATCCCCAAGTTCCTGGCTAACCCCTGGCTTACCTGGGCCACGAACGCCGGTGCATTATCAGTCCGCATTACCTTTGCCAGGCCGTATCTATGAAAAATGTCTTCCAGGATCTTCTTGACACCATTTGCACTGTTACTTTTTTTTTTTCTTTTTCTTTTAGAGGGGAAGGATTCAATCCATCCTAAAAATGTATCTACAAAGACTAGAAGATATTTATGTCCATACCTTGCTGGCTTAATTTCAGTAAATTCAACTTCCCAGAATTGTCCTGGTCTGGTTCCTCGTAGGTGCTTTTCTGCAGAAAGCTTGGAAGGGTAAGCATGAACCAATTGATGGACTAGACAGGCTTTTTTTACCCATTCAGTTATTTCTTTTTGCTGTGAGTCAGTTATTTGAAAACTCTGTTCTTGATACTTCAGAAATACCTGCAGTTTCTTTGAACCAAGGTGAGTAAGTTGATGTGCATTTTCTACTGACATAGTTAGAGCTTTGACTATAGGAGTTTTTACTGAAGGATTTAGAAATTCCACTTGTGGGCCTTCAGGGATAAAATTTATTTTGGCCTGGAGCTTGGTGAGCAGATCTCTGCCCATCAATGGGGCCAGGAATTCTGGGATTACTAGGAAGGAGTGATAGATTTTTTCTTTCCCCAGGTCCATGATCCTCTAAGTTGTCCAAGCCCGATATTTACTGCCATTAGCCCCTTGAACAAGAGACATTTTGTTTGATAGAGGGCCCAAAGTGGCATTAGGGGTGAGTATATTGCCCCTGTATCCACTTCAAAGTTTACTGGGGTCCCCTGCACTTCAAAAGTTACCCTGAACTCGGGGAGGGGATCTGACCCCCGACTTTCATAGTCATCCTCCAGAGTCAGAATGGCTGACTGGCGTGGCTGTCTATTTCTAGGGCACTCTTTGGCCCAGTGTCCTTTTTCTTTACAGTAAACATTGATCTGAGGCCAGGGGTGGCCTCTGGCGTGGGACCAGGTATCCCTTTCTGTCTCCCTGTTTCTTAATTTCTGGCCCTTTTGTTGTTGTGACCAGGACCTTAGTCAACGCCTTAGTCTGTCTTTTGTTTCTTTTATCCTCCCTTTGCTCCCTTCTCTTCCCCAGTTTCTCTCTTTTTTAAAAAAATATTTATTTCTTAGTTTTAGGTGGACACAACATCCTTGTTTGTATGTGGTGATGAGGATCGAACCTGGGCCGCACACATGCCAGGCGAGCACGTTACCGCTTGAGCCACATCCCCAACCCAGACCTTCACCTCTTAAAGCTGAAGACTGTCAGACTAGAGGTGCCCAGAAGGGATCGTTCCACCCCATGATTTATGTCCTTGTCAACATCCTATCCCGCCAGGTGGAACCTGCTTCTGCCTTTTGTTTCTTCTCATGGAGTCAGCCAAGTCACATATAAAATGAGGGCCTCATCTCTGTGACCCTTCAAAAGTGTCCTGAGCAACAAATGAAGAAAGGGCAGTATGGGCTGAAGTAATAGTTTAAGGGACAAATATTTACACTTCTAATCATGGAACTGCTGACATTAAAGGTTCGACTTATGTTGTGTGGCATCAAAATGTAGAACTGGAACGACTGAGTAGAAGCTTCTGGTGTGGTAGGAAGCTCTCATGGTGGTAGCTGGTACCATTAAAGGAAACCACAGAATGCAGGCAGCTTCAAGTTGCTGGAAAAGATGAGTCTATGGATTCACCCTGGGACCAGGCTGTGGAGACAGTGGGAATTGCATTTCTCCCTGCTGGATTTTCTTTGCTCTTCTTCATTCCCAAATGCAAGTTCACTAGACTCAGCCCTATTCATCTCTCACTGGGAGCCAAGTTGGTCATAATCTATTTTTTTTTGGGTTTTCCTGCATCTTTTTTTTATTTTTTTAAATTTTTTTATTGGTTATTCAAAACATTACAAAGATTTCAGAATCACATCGGTTACACATCCACATTTTTACATAATACCATAATAGTAACTGTTGTATTCTGCTATTTTTCCTATCCTCTACTATCCCCCCTCCCCTCCCCTCCCATCTTCTCTCTCTACCCAATCTACTGTAATTCATTTCTCTCCTTATTTTTTCCCATTCCCCTCACAAACTCTTATATGTAATTTTGTATAACAATGAGGGTCTCCTTCCATTTCCAAGCAATTTCCCTTTTCTCTCCCTTTCCCTCCCACTTCATGACTCTGCTTAATGTTAATCTTTTCCTCCTGCTCTTCCTCCCTGCTCTGTTCTTGGTTCCTCTCATTATATCAAAGAAGACATTTGGCATTTGTTTTTTAGGGATTGGCTAGCTTCACTTAGCATAATCTGCTCTAGTGCCATCCATTTCCCTGCAAATTCCATGATTTTGTCATTTCTTAGTGCTGCGTAGTACTCCATTGTGTATAAATGCCACATTTTTTTATCCATTCATCTATTGAGGGGCATCGGGGTTGGTTCCACAGTCTAGCTATTGTGAATTGTGCTGCTATGAACATTGATGTGGCAGTATCCCTGTAGTACGCTCTTTTGAGGTCTTCAGGGAATAGTCCGAGAAGGGCAATAGCTGGGTCAAATGGTGGTTCCATTCCCAGCTTTCCCAGGAATCTCCATACTGCTTTCCATATTGGCCTCACCATTTTGCAGTCCCACCAGCAATGTATAAGAGTACCCTTTTCCTCACATCCTCGCCAGCACTTGTTATTGTTCGACTTCATAATGGCTGCCAATCTTACTGGAGTGAGATGGTATCTTAGGGTGGTTTTGATTTGCATTTCTCTGACTGCTAGAGATGGTGAGCATTTTTTCATGTACTTGTTGATTGATTGTATGTCCTCCTCTGAGAAGTGTCTGTTCAGGTCTTTGGCCCATTTGTTGATTGGGTTATTTGTTTTCTTATTGTTTAATTTTTTGAGTTCTTTGTATACTCTGGATATTAGGGCTCTATCTGAAGTGTGAGGAGTAAAAATTTGTTTCCATGATGTAGGCTCCCTATTTACCTCTCTTATTGTTTCTCTTGCTGAGAAAAAACTTTTTAGTTTAAGTAAGTCCCATTTGTTGATTTTTGTTTTTAACTCTTGTGCTATGGGTGTCCTATTAAGGAATTTGAACACCGCAAGAAACCAAACCTAAGAGTTATTGGGATACAAGAGGGTACAGAGGTCCAAACCAAGGGAATGAGTAATCTATTCAATGAAATAATACTAGAAAACTTCCCAGACTTAAAGAATGAAAAAGAAACCCAGTTTCTCTCTTAAGGTATATTTTCTAGGCTTCTCTGACTAAATCTCTCAAAGTCATATCTTGTAGTCCATCTAAGCCTTGTAACTTTCTTTTAATATCCAGGGCAGCTTGCCCAATAAAGGCCATCATGATAGATGCCTTTTGATTCTCTGCCTGAGGATCGAAAGAAGTTTTTCTCCTATATGCCTCCATAATTCTCTCTAGAAACACAGAGGGAGATTCATCAGGCCTTTGAATAATCTCTATTGCCTTGGACAAATTAGTTGGTCACCTAGCGGCCACTTGGATGCCCACTATTAGAACCTGGTGATAAGTGGACAGATGCTTTCTAACTTCAAAGGAGTTGGTGTTCCAGTTGGGTTGTTTCGAGGGAAAACCAGCTTTGATTAAGTTGGGAAGATGTGTCGGCCTCCAATCTGGTTGAAGGATTTTTTTTCTAGCTCTCAGGAGGATTCTCTTTTGTTCCTCTGTCATGAAGACAGTCCCTAGGAATTGTTGACAGTCATCCCAAGTAGGCATGTGTGAAAACATCAATGACTCAACCAGAACTGTGAGCCGGGTGGGGTCCTCGGAAAAAGGGGGATTGTTATTTTTCCAGTTATATAGATCGGAAGAGGAGAAAGGCCAATATTTGTAGGCTTGCATTTTCCCCCCATGGCCTTCATCAATCAATGGTCCGTAGGGACATAGGGGGAGCATCACGAGAGTTCCAGGGTTTTCAATCATTCGCCGCCAGCGAGTTCTCTTAGCCGGGCCAGCTTCCTCCTGGGGAGGAGGGGCTGTGTGTGCCGCAGGGGAGTTATCTGGAGGGCGCTGGGCCATCTTAGATTTCTCCAATGGCGGAGAGGCTGAGTCAGCTGCAGGGGAATCTCTTAGAGGGTGTTGGTGGTTGGGGGACGAGGTCAGGGTATAAGGAGGGGTAGGAGAGTCCAGTAGAGTCAAATCTTCTGACTCAGGATGAACAGAGGATGAAAGAGGAGGAGGAGCAGAGGGTTTGAGAGATCATGGGGGAAGGAGTAGGAGCAGGGGAAGGGACAAAGAAAGGCTTCACCCATGGAGGAGGAGATTTGCAAAGGTCATGAAAAGTTAAGATATATGGCTGTTGATCCGGATGGCTATGTGTGCCCAGCTGAAAGACAGTATCTCTGACTTTTTAAATTAGTGGGAAATAGAGAGATCCTTCTAGGGGCCATCTGACTCCAAAGGTGGGTCATTCTGAGGCACAGAGAGTGACAGGTCTGGAGTTTTACTAAAAAAGAAAGATTTTCAGAGCCCTTAAGCGAACTTTGATCCAGTGATCAAGGGTCAGGGACAGAGACATTGAAGTGCTCTGTCCCATAATGAAAGATACACAAACAGTGAATGCAACAACACACAACACAGACAAGACAAGACAATAAAGACAGGCAATGGACATCCAAAACTGAGACCAGGACTAAGTAGCAGGCAAAACCCTATGGTCTGGCAATACCGAATCTGAAACAAAATATCACTGAGTTGAGGAGACTATTGTTCCTCGATTTTTCGAGTTCTCTGTGGCGTGCCCCAGGGACGTGGCCTGTGGCTCTGTGACACGTCTGTCAGCCACCATCGGAGAGAGCTCACGCTCTTTATCGACAGCCATTTTGCCAAGCCCTAACCTTAAAACTGAAACCAGAAAGAGGCGCCTTACTTACCCTGAGAGGAGCCCGGTAGGGTCTCTTGTCTTCCATTGCTGGAACTTGGTGTAACCTCCATATGTAAATGTTGGGTGAGCATGGAAGGAAGAGACCACCAAGAGACTGTCTAATGAAACAGCAAAGGGTTTATTGGGGGTTCAGTATGCTGGGGCTCTGAGCTCACTTGAATAGAGCAGAGAGCCCTGAGAACAGTTTAAGCTGGGATTATTTACTTTTTTTGAGAGGGCAGGCAGGAAAGTTTACTTATGGGTAAGGGCAAGTGGACAGTTTGCATGCAACCGGGTGAGCTAGTATATTCTACAGTTTTGCAGTTGGGGACAGTACATTCTGGGAACAATATTAGCACACAGTTCTCAAGATTTCAACAGTGTTTTGTTAAGCATACAGAAAAACAGGAAGTGACAAGTACCTATTTTATTAACCTTTCACTACCGACTATCCTTTTTGACTAGATGTTCTCTTCTGCATTCTATGATCGAAAGTACAAGGTCCTATGCCATTGTATATCAATTCATTCAAAGCTAAGTATCCCAATCAAGGGCCCAGTGCCCTACTGGGCTTCAAATGTTACTTCGATTTCTGTTTTTATACATTTATTTCACCTATATATTTTTATACATATTGCAGGTTCCCAATACCATTATTTATTCAGCATAATGATTCCTAACCCAAATCAAACATGTTATTAACCCTAACCATACATGGTTACCTCAATCTAACTTTACAGAAGAGCAGGGATAGAGTTGGTCTTACAATACAGGAATATAGGGGATCTTCCACCTGCTGATAACCTCAAAGGTCCATGCAGATATAATCTCTGGAGAAGATGTAGGCAACT
Source organism: Callospermophilus lateralis (assembly GCF_048772815.1). Taxonomy (NCBI): domain Eukaryota; kingdom Metazoa; phylum Chordata; class Mammalia; order Rodentia; family Sciuridae; genus Callospermophilus; species Callospermophilus lateralis. The sequence goes on along the minus strand of NC_135316.1, from coordinate 5,177,081 downwards.
CTGAAGGACGTGAGAGAGCAAAAGTCATCTTCCATGGAAAACAACTTGGTCAGGGTGAAGGGTTCTGTCTGAATCAGCCTCTCTATTCTTAATGTAGAGAAGATGGACCAAATGAGACCAGTGTGGAGAGCTGTTCCTGGGTGCCTATGGTTGATATACAATTCTAACTTGTGAAAGTGTCACAGGAAGCAGGGGCAGCCTCCATCTCATGGGAAGCTTGGAAGCAACTCTTAGGACAAATTGGTTGCCAAGGCAGTGAACTCATTCAGTTCCTGACAGAAGTGACCTCACCTCACTTCCTTGGTGATGAAACTAGGTGAACTTGTGATCCAGGAAGCCAGTCAAACATTGGAAGTCCCAGTCCCAGTTCCAGTGGTTTTACTTTTTGGATTTCCCAAGGACAGAGTCAGTCTTTCTTGGCACCTACTGATGTTATGATGGCCAAATGGCAGGAATGCTCTGAAGAGGGGCCTTTCCTGAGAAAACAGGTAGTGGCTCACCACTGGCTCCTGACAACTTCAAAGAGTTGGCAAAGGACACAAGATCGGAGACAGGGACAGGCCATTTCGGGGGAACCTAGAATGGCCCACAGTCAGAGGACACTCCAAATAGTTACAACCTACCCAGGGGAAAGAGGTGCCTTTGTGGGTGTGGGTGTGGGTTTGTGGTTGTGGCTCATGTTCTGAGAATAGGTAGGAAATGAGGTTTGTTTGGTTTGGGGTGAATTGTTTCTAGTAAGTCATTTGACAATGCGAGTGTTTCTGTGTTGCTGTATCCCACTGTGTCCGTGGTTGTAGATATTAGAAAAGAGAATGCATCAATGAATGTGTCCTGTCTATTAGAAAGCTTACCAGCATTCATCCTGCCCAATTTATAAATGGAATACGGCTTGCCATAATGATGGGCAACACCTACGATCTTCCTAAGTTCCTGTTTTCTTCCTGAAATCTGGCCACTCTCCATAATAGGCTCATGGTTTTGTATCCAAGATATGTACCACCTCCAAGCTCTGTGACATGGCCATGTACTGAATAGCAGAAGTGAATAGCGAGCATTTCAGAAAACTCACATACCAGTGTGACCTGTAAAGTCTCATTGGAGAAACCCTGCTTTGGGCCTTTTGCTTACCTATTGTTCTGTTTCCCTGAATGTCAGGAAGGTCTTGCCTCAGGACAACGCTTTGTGAAGTCTGAAGAAAACCTTTTTCAAATAAAAAAGAATGGGCATCAGCTGTGGCTCTTTGCTTAATTGCTTTGCAAAGGGATGTGTCTGAATCAGCGACCTGGCCCTGTGTTAGGCTATGGCTTAGATTCTCAGCACCTGATGCATCTAAAGAAAGATCCCATGTGTGCATCCAAAACCAAAATGGCAAAAGAGGAGTCATTGTGGATGAAGTCTTTCGCCTTCCTCTGTAAGGTTTCTGACATCAATCAAGTGAGAATAGGGATCCTTTAGGTTAAATGAGTTCTTCAAATCCCTGCAGAGGCTAGCCCATAGGTGGTTGGGTTTTCTCTTGACTCCAATTCACATAAAGAATCTAAACCCCACAGTCAGTAGGTCTCAAATTTGAAAAGTGGATCAGTATTAATGGCAGGCCTATTTGATCTCTCCTGGTTCACAGGAAGGGTGTCCAGGTCATTCAGAATTTAGATAAATGAGGGGCAAGAAAGCGTATTTTGGACACTCTCTTGGGCTGCATTCCTCATGGAAATCTCCAGCCAGATGTTATGATGAGTGTCTATATGGAAGAAGATGAGGGCCATGTGGGAGTATTTTGGTTTTAATTGTGGTCATTTTTGTGGCAGTTGGAAGGGATGACTGAGTCCACCTTGGTTTGAACTCTGGTGTGATTCCCCTTAGAGACTGAGTACAGAAACTGAACTTAGAGAAGTATTGCCATGAATTGTGTTGGGATTTTAGGAGGCCGAGCATGAGAGTCACTTTTGGAAACTGAGTTCTAAGCCCAGGGTGGCTTTCCAGAGATCACTGGGAATCTCAGGCTGGATATCACATGATTTTATTCTTAAAGACTTGGCAGTCTTAGTTGAGAGTCAAAACACACATGGACGTTACATTGTAGACCTTAATGGGCCTGGATTTATGTGACCTTTTGGCCAATCTTTGGGAAACCTTGCCTGTGAGAGTTCTCCAGAACTTCATTGAAATGAACTTCCACAACATTTAATGGTCCCTGAATGAATTGAAACCCACATGCTGCCAACTTCATCCTTGAAAAAATTGCTAGATAAATACCATGAAATTTTTGAAATTCCCATGATCAGATGGCACTGGAGAAACTTTGGATGTCCTGTTGCTAATCATGATTATGCAGGACAGTGACTTGATTGACTGAGTTTCATGAAAATGGTGTAGAACAGAGATTCCAAGAAGTTGGACCCTGCTGAGTAGTGGGCCTAGTGCAGTGATGGGCAGGTGTGTGATAAAAAAAACATCTGTGGTGGGGCCATGTGGATCTGCCATTGGCTTCCAATTGGCTTGTGACTGACATGGTGCAGCCAGCAGACGCTTCTATATAAAGGTATCTTGTTATATGGAGAGGTTTCAGGCCAATGTTCAGAATCCGGTTCCTATGGTCAAGGAGGCAAGCTATGTGGGATAGAAGCCTGGTTGGTGCATTCTTCTGCAGACCCTGACCCACCACAGGTGACAGAACTCCCTTCAGCACTGTGTCCCAGTTGAATTTCTTGTATTTTGTGAAGCAAATACCAAACTCCCAGTGCAGCAGCAAGAAACACCAGGAAAACTGGAGGATTACCAAATGGCTTCAGAGTCCACAAGAGTAGACAATTAGCCCCCAGTGGCCACAGTTTACCTACAAACAGAGAATTAAAGACTGCTTCCTCATGTTTATTGGAAAATAAGAAATCATGTATTCCAGGTCACATAGAAGCATACCCAGATTTGATGGTCTCACTACAAAGGAAGCTAAATCTCCTGACTACAACATATGTTTCAAGTGTCCAACCTCAGAGGCAGTTCCTCAAAAAGTCTTTAGTTCAGCAGAGCTCCATGTTTGTGGAGTGTTTATCCTGTCCCTTACTTTTGGAATCTCCTCTACCACCTCCAAGCTTGTGAACTCCTGAGCATATTCAACTCCAGATATGTATTCACAGATTTTCTAACTCTTCTCCTCTAATTGTGTCTTACTTGGGGCCAAGGTAATGTCAAGGCATTGTTCTGGATGAGAGTGGGAAATTATTTTTGTAACACATATTTGCATAAACATTGGAATCATTTTCCAAATTTTCATTCGAAATACTGAATTCCTGACACAAACCCATGCCCAACTAGACTCTGACTACTAATCCTAATATGATGGAGAAAATTAACCCAAACAGAATAGAGATACAAGCAGTTCAGAGGAGGAATGGTGTATCATTGGAATTGCCTTTTGCATTATATAGAGTAGGAGTTATAAATCTAGTCAATTTTTTGTTGAAATGGTTCTCCATGTGTTTTTAAAGTTAACAAATATGTGAATTCCTGTCTCCATTTCTCTGTAGCCTATTCAGCACATGTACTTTTATATGCACATATAGAATCCTACCTGGTACCACACGTACATTCTTGTGAGGTGACTGACTTGGCAGACACAAATTGTGAGAAGAGATCACTCCTCTTAAACACTGTTGAAATTGAAAATTCAAACAATTGATGAGCTTCCTAGTACAATAACATTATACATGAATCCATGTTCAGTAAAACGAATGTATTTGGATCTGTGGATGACATATATTTCATAATGAATTTCAATTGGCATATATTGCTATTTTTTAATGTCTGTGTGTGTGTGTGTGTGTGTGTATGTTTGTGTGTTTATATGTATACACACACCCTCTACAGATTTTTCAAAATATGAAATAAATGTGTCTTATTATACACTCCATAAATTCACTCATATTCAGGTATGTGGATTAATAATCAACTTTTCACAAGATTATTCTGAGAAATATTCATCCACCTGAACTACATATTTGATTCCTAGTACTGAAAAGTAACAGTAAATGGTGCATACAAATCCTAATATTTCTGCAGTAACTGACCCAGTTTAATATCAATGCAAGTAGATTCCTATGGGACGTGATGTGTATTTTGTCATTCATTTTTATTCAGTACTGGTCCTTTACTTTTTCTTCAGTTAATGCACATGATAGGATATATATTTAATCCAGTATTTCAGAAATTTATAGGCATTTTGTTTTACTTTCCGTCACTTCCTAATTCAGAACACATGTTTTCCACAAGGTTTCTTGACTGGTCTTTTCATGAGACTTCTTTCACAAAATGCAAAGGTCACACTAATGTCTGTACCGAAGTCTAAATGGAAAGTGAGTATGGATTACTAAAAACATCTATGTCCAGGTTGTCTAATGCTATCAAATGTCAATCCTATTGGTGACTACATATTTGTTTCTTCCTAAGATTATATATTCAACCTCAACACTGTTGAAAATGCCTGATCCTATCACTTACTTTATACTTTGCCTGATTTCCTAATGTCTCTATTGATATATGGTTTCTTACATAGTTTCCAGAGTTCATCAATGTGACTAACTCTTCACATGTGCTGATATTTACATTCATTCTCTACCCGAAACCCTACTGTTAAAGAACATTTGTTTCAAATCCTATACTCACTCTGCGTTCTAAACCTACTATCTTCCTAATCCTACCGACTATCCTTTTGACTGAATGTTCTTTTCGACATTCAATCATCCAAGGAACAAGGTCCTATGCCATTGTATAACAATTTATCTAAGACATCTGTGTAGAATATAATTCAAAGCTAATTATTCCTATCAAGGGCCCAATGCACTTCTGGGCTTCAAATCTTACCTAGATTTCTGTGTTCATACTTATCTTTCACCTATATATTCTTGCAAATATCGCAGGTTCCCCAAACCATTATTCATCCCACAGAATGATTCCTAACCCAAATCAAACCTGTTATTAACCCTAAGCATACACTGTTCCATCAATCTAACTTTACAATAGAGCAGGGACAGAGTTGATCTTACAATACAGGAATGTACTTCCACCTGCTGAAAACCTCAAAGGTCCACGCAGAAATGATCCCTGGAGAAGACTTAGGCAGCTATGAAGGACATGAGAGCGCAAAATCATCTTCCATGGCAAAAAAAAAAAAAAAGGTCAGGATGAAGTATTGTGTCTGAATGAGTTGCTCTGTTCTTAATGTAGAGAAGATGGACCAAACCAGGCCTGTGTGGAGAGCTGTTCCCTGGTGCCTGTGGTTGATATACCATTCTAACTTATGAATGTGTCAGAGGATGTAGGGGCACCCTCCATCTCATGGGACCCTTGTAAACAACTGTTAGGACAAAGTGGTTGCCAAGGTATTGACCTCATTCAATTCCTGAAGGAAGTGACCTACCTCACTTCCTTGGTGATGGAACTCTCTGAACTTGGGATCCAGGAAGCCAGGCAGCCAGAGCCAGTCCCAGTCCCAGTCCCAGTGGGCACACATGTTTGAATTTACCAAGGACATAGTCAGTCTTTCTTGGTACCTCCTGATGTGAGGATGGCCAAATGCTAGGAGAACTCTGAAGAGGGGCCTTTCCTGAGAAAGCAAGGAGTGGCTCATTGCTGGCTCCTGACAACTTAACAGCATTGGCAAAGGGGACCTGATCTGACACAGGACAGGCATTTTTGGGGGAACAAAATATGGTCCACCAGTCAGAGGACACTCCGGATAGTCACAGACCTAGTTCTGGGAAGGAGGTGCCTTTGTGGGTGTGGGTGTGAGTTCGTGGTTTTGTCTCATGTTCTGAGAATAGGTAGGAAAGGTGGTTTGTTTGGTTTGGAGTCGACTGTTCTAGTAAGTTGTTTTAGAAGGCGAGTTTTTCTATGTCTGTGTATCCACTGTGTCCGTGGTTGTAGTCTTTAGAAAAGAAAATGCATCAATGGAGGTGTCCTGACTAGTAGGAAGCTTCCAGGCATTCATTCTGCCCTTTATATGAATGGAATGTGGCTTGCCTTATGGATAGGCAACACCTACTATCTTCCTAAGTTTCTGTTCACTTCCTGATTTCTGGCCTCTCTTCAGAATAGGCTCATGGTTTTGTGTCCAAGATATGTACCACCTCCAAACTCTGTGACATAGCCATGTACTGGATAGCTGAAGGGAATGGGAACATCTCAGAAACCTCAGATATCAGTGTAACCAGAAAAGTCTCAGTGGAGAAAGCCTGCTTTGGTCAATTTGCTTACCAATGGTTCCCTTGCCCTGAATGTTAGGAAGGACTTTGCCTCAGGCCACCCCTTTGTGGAGCCTGAAGAAAACAGTTTTCAAATGGAAATGAAGGCGCATCAGCTGTGGCTCTTTGCTTAATTGCTTTGGAAAGGGATGTGTCTGAATCAGCCTCTTGGCCCTTTGTGAGGTTGTGGCTTTGATTCTCAGAACCTGATAGATCTAAAGAAACATCCCATGTGTGCATCCAAAACCAAAATGGCCAAAAGAGCAGTCATTGCGGATGAAGTCTTTTGCCTTCCTCTGTAAGTTTCCTGACCTCTATCAAGTGAAAATAAGGAAGATACACCAAGCCAACTGATGTCTCCTTTTGGAAAAATTCTATCACTGATGACAGCATCAGCATAAGTACCCCAACACTACCACAATTCGCTGCACCAGCAGATAGTTCACAATGCATACAAGTGAGTTCACAAAGCATACAAGTGATACATAATCCAGGCAAGTTCTGCAAGGAGTTCAGTGATGGCTATTGCAGAAGCTGTAGATTGGTTCTATCTTTGTCTTCACCGGCACTGGAATGAAGATAGGAATTCTGGCAATAATGGCTAAAGAAAAAATTATGTAACATTCCAGAAGGCACTAAAAGAAAACAATTTTCTTAACAATTTACATTATCTTGATGAGAATAATTAAATATAATGAAAAGGAAAGGTGAAAATAAACAAACAGGTCTGTTAACCTCCTATTTTTTCACATATTAAAACAATCCTGAACAGTTGTTTACCCAATTTAAATTAAACCATTTAATTCACGTGAATAAAAAAAATGGATACATTATTTCATTAGCAGTCATCATATATGATATATGGACATACGCACATTCAAATATAGAACACAAAACACAAGTGTGCACACATAATAAATACATACAACACATAATATAATGGTAAAGGCCTAATAACTTTTCACAGGTGAAATCATCATTCTAATGTTTAAAAACTCTATAGTCAAAAAATAGAACTGATCAGCAAAACATTAACCTAGGTCTGTATGAGCTCAAAAAAACAAAAGAGAACTTCATGATGTGGGAAAGGGGAATAATAAAATAGATATTGAAAAAAGCATCCCTGTTCTGTTGCAGATGTAAGGATAGCCAAACCAGAGTTTTGGATATCAGCTGTTATGGATTTGAGCCAAATCATCTTATTTTGGTCTATAGAAATCGCTTTAGTTAATCTCCCAGGAATCCAAATTGGCTGCTGTTCTCCCTGTTGAAACACATAAACAGACTCCCGACTCCAGGCAATCACTGGGTCAGGCCCTTAGTTAATCTCTCTGGAATCCAAATCGGCTGCTGTTCTTCATGTGGAAACCCACAAACAGACCTCCAACTCCAGAAAATTAATGGATCAGGACCTTTCCATTGTCCTGTTAGAATATCCTTCCAAAGTACCTTGGACTTATACATATTTTTTGGACACATATGCCTTTCTGCAGCACTAAGTCCTGAAAATCCAAATTTAAAAAGTTTAGAGTAAAAAGGGATATTTTAAGTTTACCTTGGGGAATTTATATCCCTTCCCAATTCCGTCTTCTTACTTTAATAAGTACATTTTAATAGTTTGATGTGCTCTTTCAACTATGGCTTGTCCCTGTGGATTGAATGTGTTTCCTGTTATATGAGTAATGCCAAATGATCAGCAAAATGGTTTAAAAGAGGTAGAAGTATAACCGGGGGCATTATCTGTTTTTAACTGTTTTGGAATGACCACAGTGGCAAAATTTTGTAAGCAATGAGCTATAACATCTTTAGATTTTTTTCCGCCATGAAGGGAGCCCATCAAGAATCCAGAAGAACTATCAACTGTAACATGCAAATATTTTAATTTTCCAAATTCTGGCAAGTGTGTGACGTCCATCTGCAAATATGGTTAGGTATCAATCCTCTAGGATTGACTCCAAGATTAAAATGTGGTAAAATGGTCACACAATTTTGACATTGTTTTATTATTTGTCTAGCTTGTTCCTTAGTTATTTTAAAATGCTTTTGTAAAGTATTAGCATTGATATGGAACTTTTTATGAAAATTTATACCTTCTTCGAGTGTAGAGAAAATATGTATGTATGTCATGTGTAGTTTTATCTGCTAAATCAATGCCCAAACTAAGGGCTCCAGGCAATCCTGTATGTGCCCAGATATGTCCTATTAAGAATGGATCTTTTCTGTCCCAGATTAGACTTTGTATAGTGGAAAGCAAAGAGAAAACAGTAGAAAAAGGGGAAATCCTACCAGCATCTTCAAGGGATACTATAGCATTAACTATATCCTGACTATTGGAAAATAAATTAAACACAGAATCTTTAAACATCACAAAAGCTTATAATACTGCATTAAGCTCTACCTTTTGAGCTGATTGTTGGGGTACTAAAAATGTAAAAGTTTGATCAGGTGTAACTATTGCTGCTGTACCATTATTTGACCCATCAGTGAATATATTTGGAGCATTCATGATAGGTGTTTTCTTGTAATTTTTTGAAAAATTACAGAATGTGATGACCAAAAAGACAATAAAAGATTAGATGGTAAGTGGTTATCAAATGAAACATTAGATTTACACATGATTATTGCCCAAGTATTTAACTCATTAGCTAATTCATCAAATTGATTCATAGTGTATGGAGTAATAATTTTATTGGGAGAAATTAAAAACACTCCCTTTGCTGCTTTTATTCCTATGAGTATTAATTGTCCCTCAGCCTCAGGATACCTAGTAATAATACTGTTAGAAGAATAACATAAATGTATCCATAATAATGGACCTTCTTGCCAAAATACTCCTGTAGGAATATTTTTTGTTGGTAGTACAATAAATAATAAAGGCAATATTTTATCAAATCTATCTAAATGCATATTTCCCATATATGTTTCAATGATTTTTAATGCCTTTCTTGCTTCAGGCATTAACATTCTGGGTGAATTTGGATCAGATGGACCTTTTAGGATATCAAATAAAGGTCCCAACTCTCCTGTTGGTATACCTAGAAAAGTCCTTATCCAATTTATGTCTCCTAATAACTTTTGAAAGTCATTAATTGATTTGAGTTGATCTACTCGTATTTGAATTTTTGGTGGACTGACCATGGTTGAGGATAATAGAAATCCTAATAATTAATTGGAAAATTGAATTGTACTTTATCAATTGATATCTCTAGATTATAATTTTTTAATAAGTTTGTAAGTGTGGCATAAGATTCTAGCAATGGGTTTTTAACTTCTGTGCTAATAATACATCATCCATATTGTGAAATATTTGTAGCTCAGGATTTTGATTTCTAAGTGGCTGGATTACTTTGGTAACATAAATTTGACAAATAGTTGGGCTGTTAGCCATCCCTTGAAGGAGTACTTTCCACTCATACCTCTGATCAGGACCTTCATGATTCAGTGCAGGGATAGTAAATGCAAAACTTGGACTATCCTCAGGAAGAATTGGAAATGAAAAAGAAAAATCTTTAATATGTATAACTAAAACACACCAAGTTTTTGGCAAAGCAGACAATTGAGTAATCCCTGATTGAGCAGGTCCCAAAAGAACCAAGTCATTATTAATGGCTCTCAAATCTTGCAATATTCTCCATTTACCAGATTTCTTTTTGATAACAAAAATGGAAGTATAATCGGGAGATACAGAAGGTTGTATACGTTTTTCCGCTAATTGTTGTTTGACTAGGAACTGGGCTGCTTGTATCTTTTCTTTAGTCAGGGTGCACAGAAGAACCCATACTGGTCTTTATGATTTCCAAGTAATTTTTATTGTCTCAGCGGCCCTTTCTGAAAATCCAACCCATGTCTGTCTGTTGCTTGGTCTATTTGTATTGGTGCTGCTATACCTTGTTCTTGTTTTTCTAATCTTTTTCCTTTCCTAAAACCTTCTCTAGCCATAATTGTGGTTGCATTTTGATTGATGTTATTTGTTAATGTCAAACCTAATTGATCTAGGACATCTCATCCCCATAAATTTACGGGAAGATGATCCAATACATATGGCTGTATAGTTCCTTCACATTCTTCAGGATCCTTCCAATCTAATACCATTGCACTTCTATGGGGATTAGTTGCCACTCCTAGGTCTCAAAGTGTTTGAGTGGCTTGTTGTAATGGCCAATGTTTTGGCCATTCTTTATGAGAGACGATGCTAACGTCTGCACCTGTATCAAGTAGCCCATTAAATTCATGTCCTTGAATATTTAGTTTTAGCATGGGGCAAGAATCTAAATTTAAAGAAAGCATAACCAAATCTACACCTGTGGAGCCTAATCCCTTGGAACCTCTTTCTACAGCATGACTGGAAAATTTATCATGCAGACTGGGTATTATTAGTAACTGTGCTATTCTATCTCCTGGTGAAATTACTGATATATCCTTTGGAGAACTGGCTATAAATTTTATTTCACCTACATAATCGGGATCAATTACCCAAGGACTTATCATATGTCCTTTTAGATTAGAAGAGCTGCATCCCAATAATAAGCCTATTGTTCCTTTGGGAAGAGGTCCTTTAACCCCTGTGTGAATGATTTGAACCCCCATCTCTGCAGTTAGTACTGATCTGATGGAGGTGCAGATGTCCAACCCTGCACTCCCTCTGATTTGTCTGATGAGGCGTCTGATGGACAATGTGTCCTGGGCACTACACTGATGGGGTTGCAGGGTTCGTCCAGTGCTCCGTATATTTGTGGTTTTGGGCCACAGAGCATTGGACCCCCCTGTCCATTTTTTGGCAATGGAGCCCAATGCCTTTCTCCATGATATCGTGGATAAACAGCTGGTCCTTGTTAGTTTTTGATAATGAAGTACCTTCTATGGTGGTTTGAGAATGGCATTCATTAGCCCAATGTCTCCCTCTACGGCATCGTGGGCAAATACCCGATATTCTACTAATTTGGTACCTAGATTTGTTAAACCCTCTTCCTATGGAGCAATTCCGTTTAAATGTCCTGTTTGTTCACAATTGTAGCATGTTCCTGGCCTTGCATCTAAAGCCTGTTTTACTGCAGCTGCCACAAATTGTGCTTGTTCATTGATGTCTCTGGCATCTAAAGCCTGTTTTACTGCAGCTGCCATGACTTGCTCTTATTCATTAATGTCTTTACATAATTTAATATATGTGTTTAAATCTTCATGTTTTCATGGTCTAGTGATATCTCTGCACCAACGATTCGCTTGGTTATAAGCCAGTTGTTTTATTAATGGCATTGTTTGTTCTGTATTCCCCAAAACTCTGGTAGCTGTTTGAATAAGCCTATCTACAAATTCAGTGTAAGATTCATTAGCTCCTTGTATTACCTTAGATAATTGACCTTGTAAACCTCCATGTCCTTGTAAAGTCTTCCATGCCCTAATCGCCTCTGCAGCAATTTGTGCGTATACGCCAGGATCATATGCAATTTGTTGCTGCTGATTCTCATAAGGTCCCTTTCCTAACAACATATCTAGATTTCTCTGAGGATAACCAGCTTCTGCATTTTGCCTAGCCGTCTCCTTACAATATTCCTCATTGGCAACCTTCCATAAAAGGTATTGACCACCATTTAGCACAGCTTTACACATATTAGCCCAATCTACTGGCGTCATATTCAAGTTGTTAATGGATTCGACAACACTTACAATGAAGGGTGCTTGAGGACCCTTCATAGGTTGTTACAGCCCCTTTTAGCTGCTTCACTGTTTTGAAATTTATAGCATGGTGAATTCGCTGCCCTCCTACCTCAAATACAGGGCATGTTAATACTTGACATCCTGTCTCAGGATCCGAACTATCAACTGCGGGGTTTGGGGGCCTCCCAGCATATGGAGGTGGCCTTGTTATTTGGACATTTACATCCTCTGGTGATAGAAAGGTGTTAGTAACAGTCTCCTGTAGAGGTGGCGCTGTTGGTTGGACACTTACGCCCTCTGGTGATAGAAAGTTGTTAGTAGCAGTCTCCTTTTGTAACTTTGCCCCTGATGGCTTTTTCTGCCCTAAGCTTTGTTCCTCTATCTTTGTCTGAACTGAAGTCTTGGGACTAAGTAAACCAGATATTAACGTCCTCAATGGCAATGTGCCAACTGGCAGAGTCCCTGGGCTGTTCTTTTCTCCTCTTTTTAAATCTTCACCATGATGGTTCCATCATGGTATATTTAACAACTCCTCCTTAAACATCCATGGGCTACATTTTTGTATTGTATCAACGTATGCTCTGACTGTTCTTGACTTTACTGAGATGCCTCCTTCCTCTAACAATTTACTTAACACTCTTTCAGTTTGTTTTTTACTAATTTCTGATCCTGTATTTCTACTATAATACAATCCAACAAGACGATGCCAAACAAAACCGAGACAGAATGAAATAAAATGGAACAACAACAAGTCATTATAGCCTTTATATCCTACTGACATTTGCATCCGTCCTTTCTCCCTATCTGTTCCTAAGAAGTAAATAAGTTTTCCTCAGATGTGAGAGGTTTTTCTTCCGTCTCACTCATCTCCATGGACAGGAAACAAAAGTGAAGCAAGACAAAAGAGGAATCTTAAAATGGCTACCCATCCTCTCGCCCTGCCCTCAGGGGTGAGCAGTTTACCTTATAACTTACCCTCAGTGGCTCCCCGTATGAGCCACCAAATGCTGCAGTCTGGCTGGGCATGATTCAAGAGCCACTTTTCAAAAGAAACAAACTTTATTTTTAGAACCACAGACGCCAAACAAAACAGCTCCTCAGGAAAAACCCTCAGAGCCCAAATGCCACCACTGGCTTCCTTGCAATGTTTCTGTCACACCCACAAGCCTCTCCACCTCCCACAATCCTCCTGCTCTTGAGGCCGTTTGGCTGGGTTAGGTGGATGGAGCCAAAAAAGTTCCACAATGAGCAGCTCTGTGGTCTGAAAAGGCAGGGAAATAGCCCAATGAGCATCACCGCAGAGGAGCCAATCAGCTAGATGTTGCTGGGGCTGCTGTGAGCCAATCATCAGCTGGCAGTCGGAAAGAGCGGGGAAAAAGCTCAATGAGCATCTCCAATGAGCGTCACCACAGAGGAGCCAATCAGCTAGATGTTGCTGCGGCCACTATGAGCCAATAATCATCTGGCAGGGGAATTTTTCTGGGAGCTGGAAGTTTGATGGGGCCCCTTCAACTGTGGCTCTCAACAAATTGGTGTCTCCTTTCTCTGTAGACAATTTAGCACATGTATTTTTATATGCACATATAAAATCCTACCTGTTATCACACGTACATTTTTGTGAGGTTGCTGACTAGGCAGATACAAGTTATGAGAAGAGATCACTCCTCCTAAATACTGTTGGAATTGAAAATTCAACCTATGGGTGTGCTTCCTAGTAGAACAACATTATACATAAATCCACACTTATGTTTGTACCAAGGCCTAAATAAAAAGTGAGCATGGATTACGAAAAACATCCATGCCCAGGTTGCCTAATGCTCTCAAATGTCAATCCAATTGGTGACTACATATTTGTTTCTTCCTAAGATTATATATTCAACATCAAGCCTGTTGAAAATGTCTAATCCTATCACTCAGTTTATACTTTGCCTGATTTCCTAAAGTCTCTATTATTATCTGATTTCCTTCATATTTTTCCCAGTTCATCATTGTGACTGACTCTTCACATTTGCTCACATTTACATTCTTCTTTAGCCGAAACCCTATTGCTAAAGATCTTTTGGACCAAATCCTATATTCACTCTTCCGACTATCTTCCTAATCCTACCGACTATCCCTTTTTGAGTGGATGTTCTCTTCGATATTCAATCATCCAAGGTACAAGGAACTCTACCATTGTATATTCATTAATGTGAGACATCTGTGCAGATTATAATTCAAAGCTAAGTATCCCAGTCAAGGCCCCAAAGACCTTCTGGGCTTCAAATCTTACCTAGATTTCTGTATTCATACTTATATTACACTTTTATTCTCATGAATATTGCAAGTTCCCAATACCATAATTCATCCCGCAGAATGATTCCTAACCCAAATGGAACATGATATTAACCCTAACCATACACTGTTCCCTCAATCTAACTTTACGAAAGAGCAGGGACAGAGTTGGTCTTACAATACAGGAATGTAGGGGATCCTCCACCTGCTGAGAACCTCAAAGGTCAATAAAGAAATGATCCCTGGAGAAGATGTAGGCAGCTATGAAGGACCTGTGAGAGCAAAAGTCATATTCCATGGCAAACAACCTGGTCAGATGAAGGGATGTGTCTGAATCAACATTTCTCTTCTTAATGTATAGAAGATGGACCAAACCAGGCTTGAACTCTGGTGTGATTCCCCTTACAGACTGAGTTCTGGAACTGACATCAGAGAAATATTGCCATTAATTGTGTTAGGATTTTAGGAGGCAATGCATGAGAGTCACCCTTGGAAAGGAAACTGAGATTAAGGAACAGTGTGGCTTTCCACAGAGTACTGGGAATCTCAGCCAGGATATCACATGATTTTATTTTGAAAGACGTGGCAGCCATAGTCGACAGTCAAAACACACATGGACCACACATTGTAGACTGCAATAGGCCTGGCTTCATGTGACGTATTGGCCACTTTTTGGGAAGCCTTGCCTGTGAGAGTTCTCCAGAATTTTCATTGAAATGAGCTTCCCCACCATTTAATGGTTCCTGAATGAATTGTAACCCACAGAGCCTTCAACATCTTCCTTGAAAAACGGCTAGATAAATTACATGAAATTTTTGAAATTCCCAAGACCAGGTGGCACTGGAGAACCTTTGGATGTCCTGTTGCTGATCATGAGTGTACCAGACAGTGTCTTCCTCCAGCTGAGAACCTCAAAGGTCCATGAAGAAATGATCCCCGGAAAAGATGTAGGCAGATATGAAGGACCGAAGTGAGCAAAAGTCATCTTCCATGGCAAAAACCTGGTCAGGATAAACGGTAGTGTCTGAATAAGCCTCTCTTTTCTTAATGTAGAGAACATGGACAAAACCAGGCCTATGTGGAGAGCTGTTCCTGGGTGCCTATGGTTGATATAGCATTCTAACTTGTGAAAGTTTCACAGGAAGTAGGGGCAGCCTCCATCTCATGGGACCATTGGAATCAACTATTAGGACAAAGTGGTTGCCAAGGTAGTGGCCT
Source organism: Callospermophilus lateralis (assembly GCF_048772815.1). Lineage (NCBI taxonomy): Eukaryota > Metazoa > Chordata > Mammalia > Rodentia > Sciuridae > Callospermophilus > Callospermophilus lateralis. Next base: position 5,161,698 of record NC_135316.1, on the reverse strand, counting down.
CATTCAGTTTCTGAAGGAAGTGACCTCAAAGTGACCACACTTCCTTGGTAATGTAACTCTCTGAACATGGGATCCAGGAAGCCAGGCACCCAGAGCTAGTCCAAGTCCCAGTCCCAGTGGTCTCACTTATTTGGATTTACCAAGGACAGATTCACTATTTCTTGGTAACTACTGATGTTAGGATGGCCAAATGTGAGGAAATCTTTGAAGAGGGGTCTTTCCTGAGAAACCAGGTAGTGGCTCACTGCTGACTCTTGACAACTTTACAGAGTTTGACAAGGATACCAGTTCTGAGACAGAACAGGTCATTTCGGGGGAACATAGTGTGGCCCACCAGTCAGAGGACACTCCAGATTGTCATAGACCTAGTTGCGGGAAGGAGGTGACTTTGAGGGTGTGGGTGTGGGTTTGTGGTTTTGTCTCATGTTCTGAGAATAGGTAGAAATGGCGGTTTGTTAGGTTTGGAGTGAATAACTTCTAGTAAGTCTTTTGACAAGGCGAGTGTTTCTAAGTCTGTGTATCCTACTGAGTCCGTGGTTGTAGATATTAGAAAAGAGAATGCATCAATGGATTTGTCCTGTCTAGTAGAAAGCTTCCCAGCATTCATCCTGCCTAACTTGTGAATGGACTGGGGCTTGCCTTATGGATGGGCAACACCTGCTATCTTCCTAAGATCCTGTTTTCTTCCTGAATTCTGGCCAATCTCCACAATAGGCTCATGGATTTGTGTCCATGATATGTACCAAATTCAAACACTGTGACATGGCTATGTACTGGATACCTGAAGGGAATGGCAAGCATCTCAGAAAACTCAGATATCAGTGTGACCAGGAAAGTCTCAGTGGAGAAACCCTGTTTTGGGCTTTTTCTTACCTATTGTTCTGTTGCCCTGAATGTCAGGAAGGTCTTTGCCTCAGGCCACCCCTTTGTGAAGCCTGAAGAAAACAGTTTTCAAATGGAAATGAATGGGCATCACCTGTGGCTCTTTGCTTAATTGCTTTGGAAAGGGATGTGTCTGAATCAGCCTCTTGGCCCTATGTGAGGTGTGGCTTACATTCTCAGCACCTGATGGATCTAAAGAAAGATCCCATGTGTGCATCGAAAACCAAAATGGCAAAAAGATCAGTAATTGTGGATGAAGTCTCTTGCCTTTCACTCTTAGGTTCCTGACTTCCATCAAGTGAGCATAGTGTTCCATTTGGTCAAATAAGTTCTTCAAAGCCCTGCAGAGGCTAGACCATGGTGCTTGGTTTTTCTCATGACTCCATTTTACACAAAGAATCTATACAGCACAGTCAGAAAGCCTAACATTGGAGAAACAGAGCAGTATTAAGGGCAGGCCTATTTGATCACTCCTGGTTTACAGGAAGGGTATCCAGGCCTCCCTGACTTTAGGCAAATGAAGGTCAAGGGAGATTACATGGACAATGTCTTTGGCTGCACGTCTCATTGAAACCTCCAGCCAGAAGTTTTGATGAGTGTCTATATGGAAGAAAATGAGGGCCATGTGGGAGTGTTTTGGTTTCAAATGTGGTCATTGTGTCACAGTTGGAAGAGATGAGAGCGTCCACTTGGTCTTGAAATGTGCTTTGTGTCAAAAGACACATGGACCTCACATTGTAGACCTCAATGGCCCTGGCTTCATGTGACCTTTTGGCCACTCTTTGGGAAGCCTTGCCTGTGAGAGTTCTAGAGAGCTTTCATTGAAATGAGCTTTCTCACCATTGAATGGTTCCTGAATGAATTGAAACCCACAGTGCCTTCAACTTCATCCTTGAAAAATGGCTAGATAAATACCATGATATTTTTGAAATTCCCATGATCAGGTGGCACTGGAGAACCATTGGATGACCTGTTGCTGATCATGAGTGTACCAGACAGTGCCTTGATTTACTGGGTTTCATGAAAATGGTGTAGAACAGAGATGCCAGTAAGTTGGAGCCTAATGAATAGTGGGCATAGAGCAGTGGTGTGCAGGTGTGTGATAAAACATCTGTGGTGGGGCAATGTGGATCTTCCATTGGCTTCAAATGGCTTGTGACTGACATGGTGAAGCCAGCAGATCATTCTATGTAAAGGCATCTTTTTATATGGAGAGTTTTCAGGACAATGTTCAGAATCAGTTTGCTATCATCAAGGGGAAAAGCTATGAGGGATAGAAGCCTGGATGGTGCATTCTCCTGCAGACCCTGAATTATCACACGTGATGTGAGGATGGCCAAATGCCAGGAAAGCTCTGAAGGGCTGCCTTTCCTGAGAAATCAGGTAGTGGCTCACCAGTGGTTCCTGACCACTTCATAGAGGTGGCCAAGGAGACCAGATCTGAGACAGGACAGGCAATTTCAGAGGATCAGAGTGTGGCCCACAAGTCAGAGGTCACTCCGATAGTCACAGACATACTTGGGGAAAGAGGTGCCTTTGTGGGTGTGGGTGTGGGTTTGTGGTTTTGTCTCATGTTCTGAGAATAGGTAGGAAAGGCAGTTTTTTAGTTTGGAATGAAATGTTTCTAGTAAGTCCTTTGACAAGGAGAGTGTTTTTATGTCTGTGTATCTCACTGTGTCCATGGTTGTACACATTAGAAAAGAGAATGCATCAATGGATGTGTCCTGTCTTGTAGAAAGCTTCCCAGCATTCATCATGCCCAATTTATGCATGGACTATGGCTTGCCTTATCGATGGGCAACACCTGCTATCTTCCTAGGTTCCTGTTTCCTTCCTGAATTCTCGCCACTTTCCAGAACAGGCTCATGGTTTTGTGTCCAAGATATGTACCACCTCCAAGCTCTGTGACATGGCAATGTACTGGATAGCTGAAGGGAATGGCGAGCATCTCACAAAACTCAGATATCAGTGTGACCAGGAAAGGCTCAATGGAAAAATCCTGCTTTTGGCCTTGTTCTTACCTATTGTTCTGTTGCCCTGAATGTCAGGAAGGGCTTTGCCTCAGGCCACCCCTTTGTGAAGCCTGAAGAAAACAGTTTTCAAATGGAAATGAATGGACATCACCTGTGGCTTTTTGCTTAATTGCTTTGGAAAGGGATGTGTCTGAATCAGCCTCTTGGCCCTGTGTGAGGCTTTGGCTTAGATTCTCAGCACCTGATGGATGTAAAGAGAGATCCCATGTGTGCATCCAAAACCAAAATGGCCAAAATAGCAGTCATTGTGGATGAAGTCTCTCCCCTTCCTTTGTAAGGTTCTTGAACTCCATCAAGTGAGAATAGGGATCCGTTGGGTCAAAAGGGTTCTTCAACGACCTGCAGAGGTGCTTGTGTTTTCTCGTGACTCCAAATAGCATAAAAATATATACTTGACAGTCAGTTTTCCTCAAATTGGAGAAGCATAGCAGTATAAACATCTAGCATATTTGATCGCTCCTGGTTCACAAGAAGGGTGTCCAGACCACCCTGACTTTAGGCCAATGAGGGGCAAGGGAGTTATTTTGGACACTGTCTTGGACTTCTCCCATCATGGAAACCTCCAGCCAGAGGTTATGATTAGTGTCTATATGGAGGAAGATGAGGTCCATGTGGGAGTGTTTTGGTTTGAATTGTGGTCATGTGTGTGGTGGTTGGAAGAGATAACTGGGTCCACCTGGGCTTGAACTCTGGTGCGATTCCCCTTACAGACTGAGTTTTGGAACTGACTTCAGAGAAGTATTGAAATGAATTTTGTTGGGATTTTAGGATGCCACGCATGAGAATCACCCTTGGAAACTGAGATCTAGGCCCAGGGTGGCTTTCCACAGAGCCCTGGGAATCTCAGCCAGGATATCACATGATTTTATTCTGAAAGACTTGGCATTCATAGTTGAGAGTCACAACACCCATGGACGTCACATTGTATACCACAATGGGGCTAGCTTCATGTGACCTTTTGGCCACTATTTGGGAAGCCTTGACTGTGAGAGTTCTCCAGAGAATTTATTGAAATGAGCTTCCTCACCATTAAATGGTTCCAAAATGAATTGAAACCCACAGTGCCTCCAACTTCACCCTTGAAAAATGGCTAGATAAATACAATTAAATTTTTGAAATTCGCATGACCAGGTGGCAATGGAGAAACTTTGGATGTCCAGTTGATGATCGTGAGTGTACCACACAGTGCCTTGATTCACTGGGTTTCATGAAAATGGTGTAGAACAGAGATTCCAGGAAGTTGGAACCTGCTGAGTAGTTGGCCTAGAGCAGTGGTGGGCAGGTGTGTGGTAAAACATCTGTTGTGGGTCCATGTGGATCTGACATTGGCTTCCAAATGGCTTGTAACTGACATGGTGCAGCCAGCAGACCCTTCCATGTAAAGGCATCCTATTATATGGAGATTTTTTTGGGCAATATTCAGAATCAGGTTGCTATGGACAAGGGGCCAAGCTATGTGGGATAGAAGCCTGGTTGGTGCATTCTCCTGCAGACCCTGACCCACCACACCTGACATCATTGCCTCCAGCACGGTGTTCCAGTTGAACTCCTTGTATTTCATGAAGCAAATGCCAAAGTTCCAGTGCAGCAGCGAGATATACCACGAAAAGTGGAAGATCACCAAATGGCTTCACAGTCTACATGGGAAGACACTTAGCCTCCAGTGGCCACAGTTTACCTACAAAGAGAGAATTCAGCACTGCTGCCTCATGTTAATTGGAAAATAAGAAACCATGTCCTCCAGGTCACGTAGATGTAGACACAGCTTTGATGGTCTCACTAGAAAAAAGCTAAAGCTCCTCACAACAACATATATTTCAAGTGCCGTACCTCAGAGGCAGTTTCTCAAGAAGTATTTAGAACAGCAGAGCTCCATGTTTGTGGAGTGTTTACCCTGTCCCATACTTTTGGAAACTCCTGCACCACTTCCAAGGTTGTGAACTCCTGAGCATATTCCATTCTAGATATGTATTCACAGATTTTCTAACTCTTTTCCTCTAATTGTGTCTTATTTGGGGCGAAGGTAATGTCAAGGAATTGTTTTGGATGAGACTGGGATCATTTTTGTTTAGCACATATTTGCATACACATTAGATACATTTTCCTATTTTACATTTGAAATAATGAATCCCTGACACTAACACATACTCTACTAGTATCTGAATACTAATCCTAATATGATGGAGAAAAATAACCCAAACAGAATACAAATACAAGCAGTTAAAATGAGGCATTTTGTACACTTGGAATTGCCTTTTGCATTATATAGGGTAGGAATTATAAATCTAGTCAATTTTTTGTTGAAATAGATCTACATGTGTTTTTAAAGTTAACAAATATGTGAATTCCTGTTTCCCTTTCTCTGTAGTCTATTCAGCACATGTATTTTTATATGCACATATAGACGCCTACCTGATATCACACGTACATTCTTGTGAGTTACATGACTTGGCAGATACAAAGTGTGAGAAGAGATCACTCTTCCTAAATGCTGGTGGAACTGAAAATTCAACCCAGGGGTGAGCTTCCTAGTTGAAAAAAGTTATACATCAATCCATATTCAGTAAAATGAATATTTTTGGATCTGTGGATGATATATATTTAATGGTGTAATTCGATTGGCATATATATTCCTACATTTTAAAGTCTGTGTGGTTGTTGTATATATATATATATATATATATATATATATATATATATATATGTATGTATATATATATATATAGATAGATAGATAGATAGATATAGATAGATATAGGTATAGATATAGATATAGACATAGATATAGTTATATAGATATAGATATAGATATATAGATATATATAGATAGATATAGGTATAGATATAGATATAGACATAGATATAGTTATATAGATATAGATATAGATATATAGATATATATAGATGTATAGATATATATACTATCCAGATGTTTCAAAATATTAAATATATGTGTCTTATTATACACTCCATAAATTCATTCATGTTCATGTATGTGGATTTATAATAAACTTTTCACAAGATAATTCTCAGAAATATTCATTCACCTGAAATACATATTTTTTTCCTAGTACTGAAAACTAACTTCATTGAATGCTGCATAAAACTCCTAATATTTCTACGGTAACTGACCCAGTTTAACATCAATGCAAGTAGTTTCTTATGGGACATGATATGTATTTTGAAGTTCGTTTACATTCAACACTGGTACATTACTATTTCTTAAGTTTATGCACATTATAGTATATATATTTCATCCACAAGTTCACAAATTTATAGGCATTAATTTCACTTTCAATCACTTCCTGCTTCAAAAAACATGTATTCCTCCATGTTTCTTGACTGGTCTTTTCATGAAACTTCTTTCCAAACACATTATTTTTGATTTCCATAATCACTTTTGAAGAAAAACTTACACACTCTTCATGTAAAACCATAACACTAATATTAAAATTAGAAGTATAACTAGTTGTTATGAATGATTTTATATCAAGATATGATTTCTTATGTATTTTCAGTTATCAATTCAATCAATTATTTAAAGTGGAATCAGTTATATTGTTTATTAACTGTATGGTCTATTCATGCATTATCTCTATATTCATAGACAAGGGGTACACCTATTTTACCTTCAATACTAATTAATACATCTTCAAAATATTCCTAATAGAAATGGTGGAAGAAATACTCATGTCACGAGATCTACATATAAATTTTATCACAGTAATATTCTGGACAAAAAAAAAACAAAAGTCACCCTTAAGATTGTACCAAAGCCTAAATGGAAACTGAGCATGGATTACTAAAAACTTCCATGTCCAGGTTGCCTAATGCTCTCAAATATCAATTCTATTGGTGACTACATATTTTTTTCTTCCTAAGATTATATATTCAACCTCAAGCCTGTTGAAAATGTGTAATCCTATCACTCATTTTATAGTTTGCCTGATTTAGTAATGTCTCTATTTATATCTGCTTTTCTACATATTTTCCCCTGTTCATTATTGTGACTGACACTTCACGTGTGCTGACATTTTAGTTCACTCTCTAACCGAAACCCTATTGCTTAAGAAGTTTTGGTCTAAATCCTTTACTCACCCTTCTTTCTAAACATACCGACCATCTTCCTATTTCTACCTACTATCCCATTTTGAGTAGATGTTCTCTTCGACATTAAATCATCCAAGGTACAAGGTCCTATGCCATTGTCCATCGATTTATCTGAGACATTTGTGCAGAACATAATTCAAAGCTAAGCATGCCAATTAAGGGTGCAATGCCCTCCTGGGATTCATATCTTCCCTGGATTTCTGTTTTTATACTTATATTTCACCTATATATTCTTGTAAATATCATAGTTTTCCAATACCATTATTCGTCGTGCAGAAAGATTCCTAACCCAAATTAAACATGTTATTAACCCTAACCATACACTGTTCCCTCAATCTAACTTTACAGAAGAGCAGGGACAGAGTTGGTCTTACAATACATGAATGTAGGGGATCTTCCACCTGTTGAGAACATCAAAGGTCCATGCAGAAATGATGCCTTGAGAAGATGTAGGCAGCTCTGAAAGACCTGAGAGAGAAAAGTCATCTTCTATGGCAAACAACCTTGTCAGCATGAAGGGATGTGTATGAATCAGCCTCTCTCTTCTTAATGTAGAGAAGATGGTCCAAACCAGTCCTAGGTGGAGAGCTGTTCCCGGGTGCCCATGGTTTATATACCATTCTAACTTGTGAAAATTTCACAGGAAGTAGGGGCAGCCTCCATATCATGGGACTCTTGAAAGCAACTGTTAGGACAAAGTGGTTGCCAAAGCAGTGACCTCATTCAGTTCCTGAAGCATTGACCTACCTCACTTCCTTGGTGATGGAAGTCTCTGAACTTGGCATCCAGGAAGCCAGGCACCCGGAGCCAGTCCAGTCTCAGTCCCAGGGGTTTAACTTGTTTGGATTTACCAAGGAGAGTGTTAGTCTTTCTTGGTACCTTAAGATAGGAGAATGGCCAAATACCAGGAGAGCTCTGAATAGGGGCCTTTCCTGAGAAAGTAGGTAGTGGTTGACCACTGGCTCCTGAAAATTTCACAGAGTTGGTAAAGAAGAGCAGATCTGAGACAAGACAGGCCATTTTGGGAAAACATACTATGGCCCACCAGTCAGAAGACACTCTGGATAGTCACAGAGTTTCGTGGGGGAAGGAGGTGCCTTTGTAGGTGTGGGTGTGATTTTGCAGAAAAGAAGAAGGTAGGAAGAAGAAGTCCTTAGGCGCCATGTTGGGTTTTTTTCTCTGGGGTATGGCTGCCGTTTATACTTTTCCCAACATTCCTCCCTTTTTGTTTTCTTAGGAAGTGTGTTGTCGCTGGTCAGATCCGGCTGCTTCCTGCTGTTTGGGGGCGCTGTTTGGCCTAGAAAAGGAAGTGGAGGAATTCTTGAGGGGCAGGTCTGGGGATATCATGGCAGCCAGAAAGAAAACCCAGTGGCTACAGACAGCTACTTCCATAGTGGTGAAGTCTATGAAAGTTCCCTGAAGCCACAAGTTGTTGATGGCATGGAACCAGTCCTCGATGGAGGAGATTGTTGGTATCAGTCACTTGTAGTGTTACAGAGACTCTGGGAAATACTGGAAGCGTTGCCTGGACATGGCGTCACCAGCACCTGAAGAAGATCATAGCGAATAAAAACAGAATTAAGATAAAAAATAAAGCAAAGTTCAATTTTTGGCCGAAGTTCCCTGTTGGTGGATTGACAGAGAAGAGGCCAAAGGCCATGAGGAAGCTTAGAAGGACATAAAGACTCATTAATTCAGCATGGTAGATTAAGAGGTTCTCCGAGCTCATTGTTTCCCGCTGTCTGATGTCCGTTGCATTCCATCATGCCTGTTAGTGAGCTTCAGCACTGAGTGAACTGTTCTCTTGGAGATGTTGGGGGTTCATCACTCATCAGAGGCTGGTAGTGCCTAAGCAACAGCTGGTTGAAAGTTTGAATAGAAATTTTTTGCAGTTGGGTTTGAAGGAAGTTCATTATGTAGGGCAAGAGAGCACAAAAAAGGAGCATCCCAATAAGGGGCCCCAAGATAGGTATTAAGTACATGGCAAGAGAGGATTGGAAGAACCCCTTTATGGGATTGGAGGAAATAGGTTTGAGAAATTGGGTCGATAATTCCTGCAATTTAACAACATTTTTTCTATTAGCCCAGATTCATTAACATAATAGCAACATTCCTCTCTGAGGAACAGGCAAGTACCCCCTTTTTCTGCAATGAGAATATCAATTGCCCTTTGGTTCTGTAAAGCCACTTGTGCCAATGAAGTAACCTGCCACTGCAAGGAGCCCAGAGACTCAGCAGTGGTATAGAGTGCTTCCTGCAGTTTTTGTTGCAGGTCATTGGATGCCCATGGAGCAATATCTATAGCTCCACCAGAGAGTCCAAGACTCGCCACTGAGGTTGTTAAAGTGAGGCCTACCAGAACCGGCAGAAAGACTGCCCTACGTGTGCAGGAAGGTAAGGCCAACTGTCGGAATTCCGTGGGAGTATACAAAGACAGCTGAGGAACTACAGTAACCAAGAAAGAGGTGCCAGAGACATTGATTGTTGAGGTACTTAAAAACCCGTTACACCAGAGAATATGTCCAGGTTGCATAAACGCAGGGCTCTATGGGGTGCTATGGCTCAAGGAACAAATGGGTAAAGGATTCATTATTGTCAGGTGGAAACAAATGAAATGAAATGAAGTATTGGTGGAATAACTTTCCCACAGTGGATACGTGTCACATGTAGGGGTTTTCCTATCTTAGAGAAATTGTAGGTTTTTGCTGAAATATTTTCTGCTGCTAATGGGATGGCTGATAGAAGTGGACGACTAAGTGAAGAAAAGAGAAAGCACTGAGAAGTAGGCAGTGAAAGAGGGGTGGAGTTTAATAATCGAAGAGTTTGGTGTAGCAAATTGAGCAATGAGAGAGGGGGACCTGAGGGGGTTGAAGGCTCTGAATCCTCTTTGGATGAGCTATGGATAAGATCTCGAAGTTTTGATTCTGACTCCTTAATGTGTTCAACTTACTGGATGGTTGCCTTAGGTGGCGTAATCAGGGTGCGGCCAAAAGTCATCCACCCTGTGGGTCTGGCTGAGGTTGTCCGAGCATAGACAGCAAACTCAACATAGTCCCAACATTTGGCCTTGGGGTGAGGTATATCTAAAGTATACCATCCATTGTTATCAGATGAAGAGCCTTTATGCCACTTTAGGTAACTAGAAGTCCACCCTTCAGGGTAACCAAGTGAGTGGTAAGAATAGCTACCACATTCATCATAGAACCTGCATGACCTATAGGGGCACCCATTATATATCTCAGGCCACCAATGACAATAGTCTTTGGTTTGATCAAAAAGGAAGCAAATGAAAGGCCAGCTCCAGCTACCAGGGATGAAGGTCCTTGAAAGTAACAATTTTAGGGAAATAGAGGTGCAGTTGTGGATGAAGCAAGTAGTTGCATCCACTGCGAGGACCTTCTGCATCCCATGTTCTGAGTATCGTTCCCGAAGAGTGAATAAATACATGGTAGGAGAGGAGGGTAAAGACCAGTCCCAACAGAGCACAGAAAATAAGCAGAGCACAAAAAACAAGCAGAGAGAGAAGACTAGGCTGTTGGGAGAGCTCATTGTGCCTTCTTTAAGAGGAATCGGGCTGAGGGGAACACCATGTTAGCAGCAACTTAAATGGGCGAGATGGGTGTGGAGAGCAGGAGTAAAGGGGAGGTTCAAGAGGTGATTCTTGGAGTTCCTCTGGGGTGGTCCTGTCGTCAGCATGTGGAGACTCCTGGTGATATGGCTTCAACCTAGAAATGTGAATCCAGGGAGTGAGACGGTTGTCTGGTAAGGAGAGTTTGGCGGCGGTGGGGGTACAGAGAATGACAGGATAGGGTCTTTCCCATTTTGGGGAAAGAGGCCCTTTCTCCTCTAGGGTATTATAATAGACTAGACTCCCAGGTGTTAAGGGAGGAGTGTTTGGAGAGGAGACTGGGTCCGGAAGAAGGCAGTCCTGATATTTCCAGAGTTCTGAGCGGAGATGAAACAAGACAGGCAAAGACAAATCTCGGGTGAGAGGTTCTTGTGAAATGACCAACCCTGGGGGTATAATAGGTCTTTCATCATTATCTCAAAAGTAAAGATGGTTTCATAGGGAGAGCTCTGATTCGAAGCAAAGCCAAGGGAAGGAGTTTGACCCAGTCTAAGTTTAATTCCATTGTCAATTTGGTAAGGACTTCCATTAGAGTATGATTTATCCTTTCCACTTTCCCTGAAGCCTGGGGGTAATATAGACAGTGGAGATGCCACTTGAAGGAGAGAGCTTGAGAGACCTTTTGTGTGATCCTAGAAATAAACTCAGGACCATTGTCAGATTGTAGGGAAGTGGGCATACCAAACCTGGGGATGATGTCTGTCAGAAAGATTGAAGCTACAGTGGAAGCCTTTTCTTTGGAAGTGGGAAATGCCTCAACCCAACCAGAGAAAGTGACCACGAAAACAAGGAGGTATTTACTGTGCCGTACTGTGGGCATGTTGGTGAAGTCTACCTGCCAGGCAGCAGCGGGAATGTGTCCCCAGGCTTGGTGGGAAGGGACAGGTTTGGGCCTTAAAGGAGTATGAGGGTTGGTCCACTTACAGATCTGACAATTAGAGGCTATATTATGTAGCATGGCTTTGTCAGAGGGAGTGAGGGAGAAGAAGCTCTGTAAAAACAGGGTCAAAGACTGAGAATTGGAATGGAATAGAGTATGAAGGAACTTGAAAAGATCCTTGTTCTTACTGGAAGAAGTAGTGTCTTCAGATGAACTGTCTAAAGTGGTCATTATATGTCCCCCAGGGGGGTCATAATTGGTAGTGGTAGCAGCCATTCGTGCCTCCTGGTCAGCTTTGGCATTGCCCTCAGTGATAAGAGAGCCGTCCTTCTGATAGAACTTACAATGGAAAACTCCCAACTGGTTGGTAAGTGGGAGGCCTCTGTCAGATTGGTTATTAGAGCCGAATTAGTGATTGCATTACCTTTGGTGGTAAGTAGGCCTCGCTCCTTCCATATTGCAGCATGGGATAATAAGATATGGAAGACATATTTTGAGTCAGTATAAAGGGTGAGGGATTTGCCTTGTGCTAGAAGGTAGGCAAGAGTGGTTTCTATAAGTTCAGCCTGCTGGTTGGTAGTTCCTGAAAGCAGAGCTTTGGCCTCTATAATCTCAGTGGCTCAAACTACAGCATATCCAGAGTAATGAGTGCCATTCTGCCTAAAGGAACTGCCGTCAGTGAACCAGATAAGGTCAGGCTTAGTGAGTGGTCCCTCAGAAATGGAAGAATGACAGGGGAGAAAATCATCTGAGGTTTCTAAGCAATAATGAGTTGGTATGTTAGACGAGGGAGTCATTGGAGCAGTGAGGCAGGGTTTAGTAAAGAGCAGGGGAGAAAAGTAATATTAGGGTTTTCCAAAAAGGAAGTGAGGAGCTACAGAACTCTGGATGGTTGAAGGGTTTGAAGGCTCTTATAAGTTAAAAGATTCTTCAAGTGATGTGGGGAGTGGATAGTTAAAGGGGCCCCAAAAGTCAGCTTAGAGGCTTCTTTGTGTATAACTTGTCCAGCAGCCAGAGCTCTTAAGCAAGGGGCCCACCCACGGATGGTAGGGTCTAGTTCCTTGAACAAATATGCCACAGTTGCAAACGTAAGCCCAAAGTTTTGACCTAAGACCCCAAATGCTTGCCCCCCATTTTCATGGACATATAGATGAAATGGTCTTGAGAAATCAAGAAGGTGAAGGGCAGGTGCCTTTAAGAAGAGTTGCTGAAGCCTGCGGAATTGGTAGTTGGGGGAGGAGGCAAGAGATTCACTAGGGGGTCCCTTTGCTAGGTCATACAGGGGTTTGGCTAGAAGAGAATAATTTGGGATCCAGGCCCTAAAATATCCTACTAGTCCTAGGAATGATAGCATTTTGGCTTTTGTATGGGGCACTGGAAGACAGAGAGGAGTTGCCTCCTATCCAGTGTTATTTCCTTTCTACCAGGTGTAAGGTGAAAACCAAGATAGGTGACAGAAAACTGGGAAACCTGCGCCTTGTGGGGAGACACCCTATATCCCTTGTCTGCTAGGAAATTAAGAAGCTGTGTGGTGTGGGATTGAGAATGTTCCCAGGAGGGACTACATAGAAGAAGGTCATCGACATATTGAAGATAGTAGAGTCAGGACAGGTCGGGTGAAATGATGTGAGGTCCTGGGCAAGAAATTGGCCAAAGAGATGGGGGCTATCCCTTAATCCCTGTGGGAGGACAGTCCATGTAAGCTGACGAGAATGGCGGGTATGAGGGTCAGTCGACGTAAAAGCAAAGATATCCTGAGATTCTGAGGACGAGGGAATAGAATAGAATGCATCTTTTAAATCTAGGACCGAGAAGTGGGTAGTAGTGGCAGGGATCTGAGAGAGGAGGGTGTAAGGGTTGGGCACTAGCGGGTGGATGGGAACCACAAAGCAGTTGACAAGGCGAAGTCTTGAACCCGCCTGTAGGACCCATTAGGTTTCTTAACTGCCAGAATGGGTGTATTGAAAGGAGAGTGTGTAGGCCTAAGATACCCCTTTCATAATAAATACTGGATGATGGGTTCTAATCTGAGGAGGGCTGTGGTTGTGAGTCGATATTGTGGTTGACTAATATATCTTGAAGGGTCCCGTAAGAAAATATGAATAGGATTGCATTTAGCCATAGAGTGTGTAGTTGTGTCCCAAACATCAGGGTTAACTGGTTTAGATAGTCGTGGGAGAGTGCATGAAGGAGGTGTATCTGCCCCTAGGAACATCATGAGGAAATGAGAGGTAGGAGAGGTGTGGGGTGATATGTGAATGGTGACTTTTAATATTGAGAGTATGTCCCTTCCCAGAAGGGGAATGGGGCAATGGCTCATAATGAGAAAGGAGTGTGTGAAGGACAAAAGGGATCCCTGCATATAACATGATAAGGGGGGGGGGGAGTTTTTAGAGGGAAAATCTGTTTACCTCCAACCCCGACAATAGGAGTTTATGAGGGTGTGGAAGGACCCCAATACTCCCTCAAGACCCAAAAAGTGGCACCATTATCCAAGAGGAAAGTAATGAAGCGTCCATCCACAAGGAAGGTGACCCTAGGCTCTTGCTTCTTGATGGTAATAGTCGAAGGGAAGGCCCAGGGCTCCATCAATCCTCCTCTGCCAAGCCCAGGAGAGGCTGGGGTTGCCGGGCAGCTGACCAACCTTCCTTCCAGGTTGTTGGGCAGTCTGCCCCCCAGTGTCCCCTTTGATGGCATTTTGGGCAGGGGTTGGAGGGTGTCCTCAGTGAAGGACAATCCCTGGCCCAATGTCCCTCCCTATCACATTTGAAGCAAGCTCCAGGGGGTGTCTTATTGGGACGGCATGGTGATGGCCTTCTCTGAATGAGCTGGGGCAACATTTGGAATTTGGCATTTACAGCCCTCTGCCTACAGCGTTCACTTTCATCCTCTCTACAATGAAAAACCTTGAAAGCAACAGTGAAAATTTCGGTCTGAGGAGTAGCAGGGCCCTGATCAAGCATTTTAAGCTTGGCTTTAATGTCAGGGTAGCTTTGGGCCAGAAAATATGTCATTACGACATGATGGCCATCAGGGGTTTCTGGGTCGAGGTTTGTGTACTGTTGAAGGGCCTTGGTTAGTCTATCCAGGAATTCTGAAGGTGTTTCCTCTTTCTTTTGAATGACCTCCTGCACCTTTTGAAAGTTAACAGCCTTGCGAATGGCCTTTTTCAGGCCCGCCAAGAGGCAGGATGTAAAAATGTCACGAGACTGTGAGCCTTCAGGGGTGTTGTAATCCTATAGGGGATCCTGCTCTGGGACAGCATGAGGGCCCGTGGGGTTGTTAGGATTGGTCCTATGATTTTCATCAGCATGGGCTTGGGCTAGCTCCCAGACCCGTCGCCTTTCCTCGGGGAGAAGTGCATTGGCCAAGAGCATGTAGATGTCATGATGAGTGAGGCTATATGTTTGCAGGACCCATTGAAACTCCCGAATGTAAGTGGTGGGGTCAGTGGTGAATGAGCCTAAATTCCTCTCTAGCTGAGTAATGTCCAGCATGGAGAAAGGCACGTGGACTCTAATGACACCCTCTGGACCAGCTACCTAACGAAGGGGTGCAATTGTCTTGGGGGTGGGAAGGAGTCCCTTAGACCTAGTAACAGGAGGACTGAAAGAGGCAGGCAGTGGACAGGAAGGAGAGGGAGGGAAAGGGAGTATCTCTGAGGAGGAGGAGGAGGTGGAGCAGGCAGAAGAGGGCGGAGGGGAGGGGGATGAAACAGAAGGCTGATGATCCATTGAATCAGGCAGAGGAAGAGGAGGGTATAGCGGGAGAGAAGGGGCAGATGGGGCTGGGGGATATGGTGGGGGTTCATCTGCTGGGTTGAATGAGGAAGAATCTGCGAAGTCAGGAGTAGAAGTAGGGGATGAGAGGGGTTTGCAAGCAAGGAGGACCTGAGAGGGAGGGCAGGAGGATCAGAGAGCAGGGTGCTGTGAGAGAAGGCTAAAACCGTCAACACAGGGAATCTCCATCCACTTTTTCAGACGTTGGCAGTAGTTAAAAAGGTCCCGGAGGAGGTTTGGATCTAAGGAGCCTTCTGAAGGCCAATGATTGCCATTATCCAGTGGATATGTAGGCCAATCATGGGTACAGCATTTGATTAGAAGTTTGGGTTGATGTCTGGTGTGAGGGAGAGTGTGGCCAGATTTTTAATTAAACATTTGAGAGGTGAGGCTTCAGGTACAGATGAAGAGATGCCCATAGTCACAGGGAGAGATGGAAAAGAGAGAAAGAGAGAGAGAGAGAGAGAGAGAGAGAGAGAGAGAGAGAGAGAGAGAGAGAGAATAAGAGTAAGCGAGAAAGACAAAGAGAAAACCCGGGCTGGAATGGCTTCCAGGAAGCTCAGGGTGAACGGGGGTCAGGTGGGCATCCCCAAAATGACCAGCCATCGCAAGAAAATACAGAGGGCACTACCTGGTTGTCACCAGTGAAGTGCAATCTGTGAGACCCAATGGGGTTGGAGCTATGGGCAACCTGAAGTCAGGAAAGTTTTCGACCGCAGCGGAAGTATCCAGTAATGAAAACAGAACTCTGGCTCTGGCAGAATGCAGTTCCAGGCCGGGAGTTCAGTTTTCCCTGAGCAGAGAGGCAGCTTCAGCCAGACACAGCAGCCCCGCAGGAAACAGCAACTTTAGCCAGCAGCGGCAGCGGCAGTGGAGGAGGAAAAACCACAGAGCCTCTCCTGTAAACTCAGAAGCCTCACGCCCCAAAGGGAAACGGATCACCAGAGGGTCCACTGCACCAGTAAAGGTCTTAGTGGGAGGAATTTCCTCCCCCCTACTGGGCGTCTGGAGTGTGCTGGAGGATCACAGTCACAAAACCAGCGGTAGACCAAAGGGAGTTGGCGAGCCAGGGTCAGGGGAGGCTTACCTACATCAGATCAGTGGTAAGTGCAGGAAGCCAGTGTCTGAAAAGAGTGGACCAGTGCGGAGTGTCTCTGTGGAGCGGGGGACGGGGCTCTTGTTGGAAAGAGCTCACCCGTATCCTTACACGGGGCACCAGAATGAAAGAACTCCCCACGCAAAGACACTTCACCGGGAGAATTCCAATTTCATTGCAAATAGCCGTGTGCTAATATAGAACTAAGGGGGAGATGGAAGGGCTTAGATAAATGGCAGGCAACCCGTTTATTGGCAAGGTCTTTCAGATATCAGCTCCAGAGCCCTGGAATCAATCAGTTCTTATTGGGGCTCAGGTTCCCCACCAGCAAGATTTGAAATTGGCGCCGGCGGGAGAGTTCACACCAGCGGGAAATTTTTGCGCCACTGCAGAAAAGAAGAAGGTAGGAAGAAGAAGTCCTTAGGCGCCATGTTGGGGAATTTCTCTGGGGTATGGCTGACGTTTATACTTTTCCCAACAATGAGTATACCAGACAGTGACTTGATTGACTGGTTTTCATGAAAATGGTGTTTAACAGAGATTCCAGAAAGTAGCATCCTGCTTAGTAGGGGGCCTAGAGCAATGGTGGGTGCACCTGATGGATCTAAAAAAGATCCCATGTGTGCATCCAAAACCAAAATGTCCAAAAGAGCAGTCATTGTGGATTAAGTCCTTAGCCTACCTCTGTAAGGTTCCTGACCTCCATCAAGTGAGAATAGGGATCCTTTGGGTCAAATGAGTTCTTCAAAGCCCTGCAGGGGCTAGTGCATAGGTTCTTGGGTTTTCTCTTGACTAAATTTTACACAAAGAATCTATACCCTACAGTCAGTATGCCGCAAATTGGAGAAGCAGAGCAGTATTAATGGCAGGCCTCTTGGATCAGTCCTGGTTCACAGGAACGGTGTCCAGAAAACCCTGACTTTGACAAATGAGGGGCAAGGAAGATTATTTTGACACTGTCTTGGGCTGAGCACTTTATGGAAACTTCCAGCCAAGGTTATGATGAGTGTCTATATGGAAGAAGATGAGGGCCATGTGAGAGTATTTTAGTTTTAATTGTGGTCATTTTTGTGGTGGTTGGAAGAGATGACTGGGTCCACTGGGCTTGAACTCTGGTGTGATTCCCCTTAGAGACTGAGTTCTGGAACTGACCTCAGAGAAGTATTGCAATGAATTATGTTGGGATTTTAGGAGGCCACGCATGAGAGTCACCATTGGAAACTGAAATCTAGACCCAGGGTGGCTTTCCACAAAGAACTGGGAATCTCAGCCTGGATATCACATGATTTTATTCTGAAAGGCTGGCAGCCCTAGGTGAGAGTCAAAACACACAGGAACTCACATTGTAGACCTCAATGATCCAGGCTTCAAGTGACCTTTTGTCCACTTTTTGGAAAGCCTTGCCTGTGAGAGTTCTCCAGAATTTGCATTGAAATGAGCTTTCTCAACATTCAATGGTTTCTGAATAATTGAAAACCACAGGGCCTCCAACGTCATCCTTGAATAATGGCTAGATAAAAATCATAAAATTTTTGAAATTCCCATGACCAGGTGGCACTGGAGAACCTTTCCATGTCCTGTTGCTTATCATGAGTGTACCAGACAGTACCTTGATTGACAGGGTTACATGAAAATTGTTTAGAACAGGGATGCCAGTAAGTTGGAGCCTTCTAAGTAGTGGGCGTAGAGCAGTGGTGGGCAGGTGTGTGATAAAATATCTGTGGTGGGGCAATGTATATCTGCCATTGGCTTTCAAATGGCTTCTGACTGACATGGTGCAGCCAGCAGACCCTTATTTGTAATGGCATCTTGTTATACGGAGAGGTTTCAGGACCATGTTCAGAATCATGTTGCTATGGACAAGGGGGCAAGCTTTGTGGGATAGAAGCCTGGATGGTGCATTTTCTTGCAGACCCTGACCCACCACACTTGACATAACTCCCTACAGCACTGTGTCCCAGTTGAACTCCTTGTATTTCGTGAAGCAAATACCAAACTCCCAGTGCAGCAGCAGGAAACACCACATAAAGTGGAGGATGACCATTTGGCTTCACATTCCACATGGGGAGACACTAAGCCCCAGTGGCCACAGTTATCCTACAAAGAGAGACTTCAGCACTGCTGAAAAGTGTTCATTGGAAAATAAGAAACTATGTCCTCCAGGTCTCATAGATGCAGACCCAGCTTTGAGGGTCTCACTGCAAAGGAAGCTAATCTCCTGACAACAAAATGTATTTCAAGTGCACAACCTCAGTGGAAGTTTCTCAAATTTTTAGGCTGGAAGAGCTTTATGTTTGTGGAGTGTGTACCCTGTCCTTACTTTTAGAAACTCCTATACCACCTCCAAGTTTGTGCACTCCTGAGCATTTTCATTTTCAGAAATGTAATCAAAGATTTTGTAACTCTTCTCCTCTAAATGTGTCTTACTTGGGGCGAAGGTAATTTCAAGGCATTGTTCTGGATGAGAGTGGGAAGAATTTTTGTAGCACATATTTGCATACATATTGGATTAATTTTCCTATTTTCCATTCGAATTTCTGAATACCTGAAACTAATGCATATTCTACTAGACTCTAACTACTAATCCTAATAAGATAGAGAAAAATAACCCAAACAGTATTTAAATACATGCAGTTCAGAGTTGGAATTGCCTTTTGCATGAGAAAGGGTAGGTGTTATAAATCTAGTCAATTTTTAATTGAAATAGTTCTCCATGGGTTTTAAAAGTTAACAAATATGTGAATTACTGTCTCCTTTTCTCTGGAGCCTATTCAGCACATGTATTTTTATATGCACAAATAGAATCCTACCTGGTATCACACGTACATTCTTGTGAGTTACATGACTTGGCAGATACAAAGTGTGAGAAGAGATCACTCTTCCTAAATGGTGTTGGAACTAAAAATTCAACCTATGGGTGAGCTTCCCAGTAGAACAAAACTATACATAAACCCATGTTCAGTAAAAAGTATATTTTTGGATCTTTATGATATATATTTCATTATGAATTTCGATTGGCATATATATTGCTAGTTTTTAATATCTGGTTGTGTGTGTGTGTGTGTGTGTGTGTGTATGTGTGTGTGTGTGTATACACACCCACACACACTCTCTCCAGATTTATCAAAATATGAAATATATGTGTCTTATTATACACTCCCTAAATTCATTCATATTGATATGTGTGGATTTATAATCAAAATTTCACAAGATTATCTCAGAAATATTCATCTACCTGAACTACATATTTGTTTCCTAGTACTGACAACTAACTTCAGTGAATGGTGCATACAAATCCTAATATTTCTACAGTAACTGATCCAGTAAAACATCAATGCAAGTAGATTCCTATGGGACATTATGTGTATTTTGACGTTCATTTTTATTCAACACTGGTACATGACTATTTCTTCAGTTTATGCACATCATAGGATATATATTTCATCCACAAGTTCACGAATTTATAGGCATTTTTTTCACTTTCAATCACTTCCTACTTCAGAACACATGTGTTTCTCCATGTTTCTTCGCTGGTCTTTTCATGAGACTTCTTTCCAAAGTCATTATTTTCGTTTTCCATAATCATTTTTGAACCAAATCTCACACACCCTTCATGATAAACCATAACACTAATATTTCCATTAGATGTATAACTGGTTGGAATGAAAGATTGTATATCAATATATGATTTCCTATATATTTTCAGATATCAATTCAATCCATTATTTAAAGTGGATCCAGTTATATTATTTATTTAAAGTATGGACTATTTGTGCATTATCTCTATATTCATAGACACAGGTTACACCTCTTTGTACCCCCAACACTAATTTATAAGTCTTCTAATTATTCCTCAAAGAAATGGTGGAAGAAATACTCTGATCACCTGATCTACATATACATTTTATCACAGTAATATTCTGGACAAAAAAAGCAAAGATCACACTTAAGATTCTACCAAAGCCTAAATGGAAACTGAGCAAGGATAACTAAAAGCATCCATGTTCATATTGCCTCATGCTATCAAATGTCAATCCAATTGGTAATTACATATTTGTTTCTTTCTAAGATTATATATTCAACCTCAACCCTATGGAAAATGTCTAATCCTATCACTCACTTTATCCTTTGCCTGATTTCCTAATGTCTCTATTGATATCTGCTTTCCGACATATTTTCCCCAGTTAATCATTGTGACTGACTTTTTACATGTGCTCACATTTAGATTCACTCTCTTTCCGAAACCCTATTGCTAAAGAACTTTTGGTCCAAATTCTATACTCATCTTCTTTCTAAACCTACCGACTATCTTCTTAATCCTACTGACTATGCCTTTTTGACTGGATGTTCTCTTCAACATTCAATCATCCAAGGTACAAGGTCCTATGCCATTGTATATTGATTTATCTGAGACATCTTTGCAGAACATAATTGAATGCTAAGTATCCCAATGAAGGGCCCAATGCCACTCTGGGCTTCAAATCTTACCTAGATTTCTGTTTTCATACTTATATTTCACCTATATATTCTTGTGAATATCGCAGGTTCCCAATACCATTATGCATCTTGCAGAATGATTCCTAACCCAAATTGAACCTGGTATAAACTCTATCCATACACAGTTTCCTCAATCTAACTTTACAAAAGAGCAGGGACAGAGTTGGTCTTACAATACAGAATGTAGGGGTCTTCCACCTGCTGAGAACCTCAAAGGTCCCTAAATAAATGATCCCTGGAGAAGATATAGTCATCTTCTATGGCAAACAACCTAGTCAGGAGGAAGGGACGTGTTTGAATCAGCCTCTCTCTTCTTAATGTAGAGAAGATGGACCAAACAAGACCTAGGTGGAGAGCTGTTCCCGGGTGCCTATGGATGATAAACGATTCTAACTTGTGAAAGTGTCACAGGAAGTAGGGGGAGCCTCCATATCATGGGACCCTTGGAAGCAACTGTTAGGACAAAGTGGTTGCCATGGCAGTGACCTCATTCAGTTCCTTAAGGAAGTGACCTCACCTCACCTCCTTGGTTATGGAATTGTCTGAACTTGGGATCCAGGAAGCCATGCACCCAGAGCCAGTCCCAGTAACAGTCCCTGTGGTCTCACTTGTTTGGATTTATCAAGGACAAAGTCAGTCTTTCTTGGTACCTACTGATGTGAGGATGGCAACATGCCAGGAGAGCTCTGGAGAGCGACATTTCCTGAGAAAGCAGGTAGTGGCTCACCGCTGTCTCTTGACAACTTCACAGAATTGGCCAAGGAGTCCAGACTTGAGACAGGACTGGCCATTCTGGAGGAACAGAGTATGGCCCACCAATCAGATGACACTCTGGATAATCACAGACCTACTTGTAGGAAATAGGTGCCTTTTTGGATGTGGGTGTGAGTTTGTGGTTTTGTCTCATGTTCTGAGAATAGGTAGGAAAGGCGGTTTGTTTGGTTTGGAGTGAACTGTTTCTAGTAAGTCCTTTGATAAGGTAAGTGTTTCTATGTGTGTGTATCCCACTGTGTCTGTGGTTGTAGACATTAGAAAAGAGAAAGCATCAATGGGGAAGGCGGGAAGTGATAGCAGCTACGTGGATCTGTGTATGAGGAAGGAGAGATGTAAAAGATTAATGGGAAAGGTGTTTGGGATTTTTCTAGCAAGAAAAACTTGAGCAGTAGAACAGATAGAGCAGAGGGGAAGACGGGAGTGAGTATCCCTAAGAGCCTGTGAGGGACTTTAAATTCTTAGTAACCTGTTTTCAGTGATGACAAAGCAACTTTAAAAACTATTTTCGTTAAATCTTGGATAGTTGTCTGAGGGCACTTCTCACCTGGTTTGAGCTTTAGGTTAGCTGGTAAGAAGACCTGGTGGGACCCAGTGCGGGCACCGACAGGAGAAGAGAGGAGTGAGTGAGTGGGTGGAGGGGTGCCTCAGTACCTGCTACCTCAGCAAGGGGGCAATGGTGTGAGAACCGAGGTTTGGGTTATTCATCTAGTAATTGGAGGGGAGAAATCAGGTTGGTGACGTGGGAGTGATAGCAGAGTCTGGAGCAGAAGGCTGAGGGTGAGGATCTATTGGAGAAGCATAGTTCAGGATGTGAGCAAAGGAGGGAAAAAGCCTACACATAGGGGAATTTCCTTCCACCCTTTTGAGCACTTGTCGAAGTTGAAAAGGTCATGCAGAATATTAGGATCTAGAGACCCCTCTGGGGGCCATAGGTTTTGCTTGTCCAATTGGTAATACGGCAAATGCTGTGTACTGAATTTGGTGGGGAGTTTCGGTTCCAGCAGGCAGCCCCTGTATTCTCACATCCCCATGACTTACAGAAGAAGTCGGCTATTCCCCCACACAGCCGTCACTGTTTATGGCTTTGATAGTCTTCCGGGCAAACATACTAATCTAGGCTAGCCAACCTGCATCTGGCTCGCGTGTCCCTACATCCATTATGTTTGTTCCCATTATCTATGTTACGGAAGGGATTTAATGGAATTTTAGTTGGATCCTCTTCATCAGGGATATCCCAATAGGAAATACCTATAGACAGCTGACAAATGTATGGGTGGAGGGATGGCCACCAGTTTTCTCAGCGGGCTGTATGCGAGATAGACCATACTTCTTGTCTAGTAGGGTTTGTGATCAGCCATCGCTGCTGAACAGGCTGATGAGCGTTAGGACTACTTGTGGCCTAAGGGAGAGTCTATAGCCTTATCCACATAGCGAATACACAATTTAAAAAGTTAGCACAATTTTCAAGTTTCAAGCCAGAGTCTGGACAGGGCACAGGCTTGAGATGAGAGGCATGGATCGAGGAAGTGATTCCGTCTTCTTTTACCTCTGTGGGTGTTCTAAGTATAATTCATTTTCCAATTTTCCACTCGAAATACTGAAGCCCTTACACTAACACATATCCTACTAGACTCTGAGTACTAATCCTAATATGATGGAGAAAAATAACCCAAACAGAATAGAAATACAAGCAATTCAGAGGAGGCATGGTGTATATTTGGATTTGCCTTTTGCATTATATATGGTAGGAGTTATAAATCTACTCAATTTTTTGCTGAAATAGTTCTCCATGTGTTTCTAATGTTAACAAATATGTGAATTCCTGTCTCCTTTTCTCTGGAGCCTATTCAGCACATGTAATTTTATATGCACATATAGAATCCTACCTAAAATTACACGTACATTCTTGTGAGGTTGCTGACTTGGCAGATAAAAAGTTTGAAAAGAGATCACTCCTCCTAAATGCTGTTGGAACTGAAAATTCAACCTATGTGTGAGCTTCCTAGTGAACAACATTATACATTAATCCATGTTCAGTAAATAAAATATTTTGCATCTGTGGATGATATATATTTCATGATGAATTTCGATTGGCATATATATTGCTACATTTAATGTCTCTGTGATATATATATATATATATATATATTCATTCTACAGATTTTTCAAAATATGAAATATGTTTGTCATGTATACACTCCCTAAATTCATTCTTGGTCATGTATCTAGATTTGTAATCAACTTTTCACAAGATTATTCTCAGAAGTATTCACCGACCTGAAATACATATTTGTTTCCTAGTACTAAAAACTAACTTCAGTGAATGGTGCATAGATATCCTAATAATTCTACAGCAACTGACCCAGTTTAACATCAATGCAAGTAGATTTCTATGGGTCATGATGTGTATTTTGAAGTTCATTTTTATTCAACACTGGTACAGTATTATTTCCTAAGTTTATGCACATCATAGGATATGTATTTCATCCTCAAGTTCACAAGTTAATAGGGATTTGTTCCACTTTCAATCATTTCCTGCTTCAGAAAACATGTCTTTCTTCATGTTTCTTGACTGGTCTTTTCATGAGACTTTTTTTCAATCACATTATTTTCGATTTCCATAATCACTTTTATAGCAAAACTCACAACCTTTCATGATAAACCATAACCCTAATATTACCACTAGATGTCTAACTGGTTGGAATGAATGTATGTATATCAATATACGATTCCTTGAATATTTTCAGATGTCAATTCAATCCATTATTTAAAGTTGGACCCAGAGATATTATTTATTCACCATATGGTTTATTCATGCATATTCTCTATATTCATAGACACAGGGTACACTTATTTGTACCCCCAATACTAATTTATAAGTATTCAATATATTGCTCCCAGAAATGGTGGAAGAAATACTCATGTCACCTGATCTACATATACATGTTACAACAGTAATATTCTGGACACAAAATTCAAAGTTCACAATTATGACTGAACCAAAGCCTAAATAGAAAGTCAGCATTTATTACTAAAAACATTCATCTCCATGTTGCCTAATTCTCTCAAATGTCAATCTTATTGGTGACTACATATTTGTTACTTCCTAAGATTATATATTCAACATTAAGCCTGTTGAAAATGTCTAATCCTAACACTCACTTTATACTTTGCATGATTTCCTAATTTCTTTATATATATCAGCTTTTCTACATATTTTTCCCAGTTCATCATTGTGACTGATCTTCTCATGTGCTGACATTTACATTCATTATCTAACGGAAACCCTAATGCTAAAGAACTTTTTGTCCAAATCATACACTCACTCTTCTTTCTAAAAATGCCGATTATCTTGCTAATCCTGCCGGCTATCCCTTTTTGACTGGATATTATCTTCTACATTCAATATTCCAAGGTACAAGGTCCTGTGCCATTGTATATCGAATTATCTGAGACATGTTTACAGAACATAGTTCAAAGATAAGTATCGCAGTCAAGGACCCAATTTCCTTCTGTTCTTCAAATCATAATTAGATTACTGTTTCCATACTTATATTTCACCTCTGTATTCTTGTAAATATCGCAGGTTCCCAATACCATTATTCATCGCACAGAATGATTCCTAACCCAAATTGAACCTGTTATTAACCCTAAACATACACTCTTCCCTCAATCTCATTTTACAGAAGACCAGGGACAGAGTTGTTCTTAAAATACAGGAAAGTAGGGGACCTTCCACCTGCTGAAAAGCTCAAAGGTCCATGCAGAAATAATACCTGGAGAAGTTGTAGGGAGGTATGAAAGACCAGAGAGAGCAAAAGTCATATTCCATGGCAAACAACCTGGTCAGCATGAAGGGATGTGTCTGAATCAGCCTCTCTCTTATTATTTTAGAGAAGATGGACTAAAACAGACCTGTGTGGAGAGCTGTTCCCAGGTGCCTATGGTTGATATACCATTCTAACTTGTGAAAGTGTCACAGGAAGTAGGGGCAGCCTCCAACTCATGGGACCCTTGGAAGCAAGTGTTAGAACAAAGTGGTTGCCAAGGCAGTGACCTCATTCAGTTCAAAAGAAAGTGACATACCTCATTTTCTTGGTGATGGAACTCTCTTAACTTGGTATCCAAGTGGCCAGGCACCCAGAGGCAGTCCCAGTCCCAGTCCCAGTTGGCTCACTTGTTTGGATTTACCAAAGACAGAGTCAGTATTTCTTGGTACTTACTGATGTGAGGATGGCCAAATGCCAAAAGAGCACTGAAGAGGTACCTTTTCTGAGAAAGCAGGTAGTGGCTCACCACTTTTTCCTGACAACTTCACAGAGTTGGCCAAGGAAACCAGATCTGAGAGAGGATAGGCCATTTTGGAGGAATATAGTATGACCAAGCATTTAGAGGACACTCCAGATAGTCACAGACCTACTTGGGGGAAGGAGGTGCCTTTGTGGGAGTGGGTGTGGGTTGGTGGTTTTGTCTCATGTTCTGAGAATAGGTAGGAATGGCGGTTTGTTTGGAATGAAGTGGACTGTTTCTAGTAAGTCGTTTGCCAAGGTGATTATTTCCATGTTTGTGTAGCCAACTGTGTTCGTTGTTGTAGACATTAGAAAAGAGAATGCATTTATGGATGTGTCCTGTCTAGTATAAATCTTACCATAATTCATCCTGCCTAATTAATGAATGGACTGCACCTTGTCTTATCGATGGGCAACACCTGCTATCATCCTAAGTTCCTGTTTTCTTCCTGAATTCTGGCCACTCTCCAGAATAGGCTCATGGTTTTGTGTCCAAGATATGTACCACCTGAAAGCTCTGTGACATGGCCGTGTACTGGATAGCTGAAGAGAATGGAGATCATCACAGAAAACTCAGATATCAGTGTGTCCAGGAAAGTCTCAGTGGAGAAACCCTGTTTTGGCCCTTTTGCTTACCTATTGTTCTGTTTCCCTGAATGTCAGGAAGGTCTTTGCCTCAGGCCACCCCTTTGTGAAGCCTGAAGAATACAGTTTTAAATTTGAAATGAATGGGCATCACCTGTGGCTCTTTGGTTAATTGCTTTGGAAAGGGATGTGTCTGAATTAGCCTCTTGGCCTTGTATGTGACTGTGACTTTGATTCTCAGCACCTGATGGATCCAAAGAATGATCGCATGTGCGCATCCAAAACCATAATGGCCAAAAGATCAGTCATTGCGGATGAAGTCTCTCGCCTTCCTCTGTTAGGTTACTGACATCCATCAAATGAGAATAGGGATCCTTTTGGTCAAATGAGTTTTTGAAATCTCTGCAGAGGTGCTTGGCTTTTCTCATGACTCTATTTCACATAAACATTCTATACCTGAAAATCAGTAGGTCTCAAATTGGAGAAACAGAGAAGCATTAATGGCAGGCTTATTTGATCATTCCTGATTCATATTAAGAGTGTCCAGGCCACACTGACTTTAGGCAAATGAGGGGCAAGGGAGCTTATTTTGGACACTATCTATGGCTGCACCCCTCATGGAAACCTCCAGCCAGAGGTAATGATGAGTGACTATATGGAAGAAGATGAGGGCCCTGTGGGAGTGTTTTGGTATTAATTGTGGTCATTTGTGTGGCGGTTGGAAGAAATGTCTGGGTCCACCTAGGCTTGAACTCTGGTGTGATTCCCCTTAGAGACTGAGTTCTGGAACTGACCTCAGAGAAGTATTGCAATGAGTTGTATTGGGATTTTAGGAGGCCACGCATGAGAGTTGCCCTTGGAAACTGAGATCTAGGCCCAATGTGGCTTTCCACAGAGCACTGGGAATCTCAGCCAGGATATCACATAATTTAATCGTGAAAAACTTGCAGCCATAGTTGAGAGTCAAAACACACATAGACCTCACATTGTACACCTCAATGTGCCTGGCTTTATGTGACCTTTTGGCCACTCTTTGGGAAGCCTTGCCTGTGAGAGTTCTCCAGAGTTTTCATTTAAATGAGCTTCCTCAACATTTAGTGTTTCCTGAATAAATTGAAACCCACAGTTTCTCCAACTTCATCTTTGAAAAATGGCTTGATGAATACGATGAATTTTTTGAAGTTCCCATGACCAGGTAGCACTGGAGAACATTTGGATGTCCTCTTGCTGATCATGAGTATACCAGACAGTGCCTTGATTGACTGGGTTTCATGAAAATGGTGTAGAACAGAGATACCAGTAAGTTGGAGCCTGCTGAGTAGTGGGCCTAGAGCAGTGGTGGGCAGGTGTGTGATAAAACATCAGTGGTAGGGCCATGAGGATTTACCATTGGATTCCAAATGGATTGTGACTGACATGGTTCAGTCAGAAGTCCCTTATATGTAAAGGCATCTTGTTCTATGGTGAGGTTTCAGAGCAATGTTCTAAAATAGGTTGATATGGACAAGGGGGCAATGGGACAAGCTATGAGGGATAGAAGCCTGGTTGGTGCATTCTCCTGCAGACCCTGATCTACCACACGTGACAGAACTCCCTCCAGCAATGTGTCCCAGTTGAGCTCTTGGTATTTCGTGAAGCAAATACCAAAATCCCAGTGCAGCAGGGAAAACACCACAAAAAGTGGAGGAGGACCAAATGGCTTCACAGTCCACACGGGGAGACACTTAGTCCCCAGTGGTCACAGTTTACCTACAAAGAGAGGATTCAGCCTTGCTGCCTCATGTTCATTGGAAAATAAGAAACCATGTCCTTCAGGTCACATAGATGCAGAACCAGCTTTGATGGTCTCACTACAAAGGAAGCCAAATCTCCTGAAAACAATATATATTTCAAGTGCCCAAACTCAGAGGCAGTTTCTCAAAAAGTTTTTAGGCTCTCCGAGCTCCCTGTTTGTGTTGTGTTTACCCTGTCCCTTACTTTTGGAAACTTCTCTACCACCTCCATGGTTATGAACTCTTGAGCATTTTCCATTCCAGATATGTATTCACTGATTTTCTAACTCTTCTCCTCTAATTGTGTCTTACTTGGGGCGAAGGTAATGTCAAGGCATTGTTCTAGATGAGAGTGGGAGGATATTTCTGCAGCACATATTTGCTTACACATTGGATTCATTTTCCAATTTTCCTTTTAAAAAACTGAATACCTGACACTAACCCATACCTATTAGACTCAGACAACTCATTCTAATATAATGGAGAAAAATAACCCAAACAGAATAGAAATTCAAGCAGTTCAGAGGAGGCATGTTGTACAGTTGGACTTGCCTTTTGCATTATATAAGATAGGAGTTATAAATCTAGTCAATTTTTAATTGAAATAGTTCTCCATGTGTTTTGAAAGATAATAAATATGTGAATTCCTGTTTCCCTTTCTCTGTAGCCTATTCACATATGTATATTTATATGCACATATTGAATCCTACCAGGTATCCCACGTACATTTTTGTGAGGCTTCTCACTTGGCAGATACAAATTGTGAGAAGAGATCACTCCTCTTAAACGCTGTTAGAACTGAAGATTAAAAGTATGGGGGAGCTTGCTAGTACAACAACTTTATACATAAAATCATGTTCAGTAAAATAATTATTTTTGCATCTGTGGATGATATATATTTACTTATGAATTTTGATTTTCATATATATTGCTACTTTTTAATATCTGTGTGTGTGTGGTGGGGGGGTTTTGTGTGTGTATATATACATATACACACACACTCTCCAGATTTTTCAATATATAAAATATTTGTGTCTTATATACACTTTCTAAATTCATTCATGTTCATGTATGTGGATTTATAATCAACTTTTCACAAGATCATTTTCAGAAATATTCATCCACCTGAAATACATATTTGTTTCCTAGTACTGAAAACTAACTTCATATCAATATAAGATTTCTTATATATTTTTAGATATCAATTCAATACATTATTTAAAGTGGATCCTGTTTTATTATTTATTCACAGTATGGTCTATTTATGCATTAAATCTATATTCATAGACACAGGGTACAGCTCTTTGTACCCAAAATACTAATTTATACGACTTCAAAATATTTCTCCAAGAAATTGTGGAAGAAATATTCATTTCACCTGATCTCTATATACATTTCATCACATTAATATTCTGGACACAAAATGAAAAGTTTACACTTATGAATGTACCAAAGCCTAAATGGAAATTGAAAATGGTTTACTGAAAACATCCATGTCCAGGTTGCCTAATGCTCTCAAATGTCAATCCTATTGGTGACAACATATTTGTTTCTTCCTAAGATTATATATTCAAACTCAACCCTGTTGAAAATGTGTAATCCTATCACTCACTTTATACTTTGCCTGATTTCATAATGTCTCTATTGATATTTTCATTTCGACATATATTCCCAGTTCATCATAGTGACTGACTCTTCATATGTGCTGACATTCACATTCACTCTCTAACCGAAACCATATTGCTAAAGAACTTTTGGTCTAAATCCTATAATCACTCTTCTTCCTAAACCTACCAACAATCTTTCTAAACCTACCGACTATTCCTTTTTGACTGGATGTTCTCTTCTACATTCAATCATCCAAGGTACAAGGTCCTATGCCATTGTATATTGAATTATCTGAGACATCTTTAGAGAACATAATTCAAAGTTAAGTATCCCAATCAAGGGCCCAATGCCCTTCTGGGCTTCAAATAATACCTAGATTTTTATTTTCATACTTATATTTCACCTCTGCATTCTTGTAAATCTCACAGATTGCCAATACCATTATTTATCGCACAGAATGATTCCAAACCCAAATCAAACCTGTTATTAACCCTAAATATACACTGTTCCCTCAATCTCATTTTACAGAAGAGCAGAAACGGAGTTGTTCTTACAATGCAGGAAAGTAGGGGACCTTCCACCTGCTGAGAACCTCAAAGGTCCATTCAGAAATGATACCCGGAAAAGTTGTAGGCAGGTATGAAGGACCTGAGAGAGCAAAAGTCATCTTCCATGGCAAACAACCTGGTCAGGATGAAGGGATGTGCCTGAATCAGCCTCTCTCTTCTCATTCAAGAGAAGATGGACCAAACCAGGCCTGTGTGGAGAGCTGTTCACGGGTGCCAAAGGTTGATATACCATTCTAACTTGTGAAAGTGTCACAGGAAGTAGGGGCAGCCTCCATCTCATGGGACCCTTGGAAGAAAGTGTTAGGACAAAGTGGTTGCCAAGGCAGTGGCCTCATTCAGTTCCAAAGAAAGTGACATACCTCATTTCCTTGGTGATGGAACTCTCTGAACTTGCTATCCAAGAACCCAGACACCAAGATGCAATCCCAGTCCAAGTCCCTGTGGGCTCACTTGTTTGGATTTTCCAAGGACAGAGTCAGTCTTTCTCGGTACCTTCTGATGTGAGTATAGCCAAATGCCAGGAAAGCTCTGAAGAGGCACTTTTCCTGAGAAAGCAGGTAGTGGCTCACCACTATTTCCTGACAACTTCACAGAGTTAGCCAAGGAAACCAGATCTGATAGAGGACAAGCCATTTCGGGGGAACATTGTATGGCCTACCAGTCAGAGTAAACTCCAGAGAGTCACAGAGCTACTTGAGGGAAGGAGGTGCCTTTGTGAGTGTGGATTTGTCGTTTTGTCTCATGTCCTGAGAATAGGTAGGAAAGGCGGTTATTTTGATTTGGAGTGAACTGTTTCTAGTAAGTCGTTTGACAAGATGAGTGTTTCTATGTCTGTGTATCCCACTGAGTCCGTGGTTGTAGACATGAGAAAAGAAAATGCAACAATGGATGTGTCCTGTCTAGAAGAAAGCCTCCCAGTTTGCATCCTGCCCAATTTATGAATGGAGTGCGGCTTGCCTTATGGATGGGCAATACCTACTACCTTCCTAAGTCCCTGTTTTCTGCTGAATTCTGGCCACTCTCCAGAATAGGCTCATAGTTTTGTGTCCAAGATATGTAACAACTCCAAGGTCTGTGACATGGCCACGTATAGGATAGCTGAAGGGAATGGCCAGCATCTCAGAAAACTCAGATATCAGTGTGACCAGGAAAGTCTCAGTGGATATGCCCTCCTTTTGGCCTTTTGCTTACCTATTGTTCTGTTGCCCTGAATATCAGGAAGGTCTTTGCCTCAGGCCACCACTTTGTGAAGCCTGAAGAAAACAGTTTTCAAATGGAAATGAATGGGCATCACCTGTGGCTCATTCTAAATTCCTTTGGAAAGGGATGTGTCTGAATTAGCCTCTTGGCCTTGTATGTGGCTGTGACTTCGATTCTCAGCACCTGATGGATCTAAAAAATGATTCCATGTGTGCATCTAAAACCATAATAGCCAAAAGATCAGTCATTGTGGATGAAGCCTTTCGCCTTCCTCTGTTAGGTTCCTGACCTCCATCAAGTGAGAATATGTATTCTTTGGATCAACTGAGTTCTTCAAAGCCCTGCAGAGGTGCTTGGGTTTTCCCATGACTCCAAATCACATAAAGAAATTATACTTGAAAGTCAGTAGGCCTTAAATTAGAGACCAGAGCAGTAATAACGGGAGGCTTATTTGATCACTCCTGGTTCACAGAAAGGTTGTCCAGGCCAACCTGACTTGAGGCAAATGAGGGGCAAGGGAGCCTATTTGGACACTGTCTTTGGTTGAGCCCCTGATTGAAACCTCCAGCCAGAGGTTACGATGAGTGACTATATGGAAGAAGATGAGGGCCATGTGGGAGTGTTTTGGTTTTAATTGTGGTCATTTGTGTGGCGGTTGGAAGAAATGTCTTGGTCCACCTGGGGTTGAACTCTGGTGTGATTCTCCTTAGAGACTGAGTTCTGGAACTGACCTCAGAGAAGTATTTCCATGAATTGTGTTGGGATTTTAGGAGGCCACCGATGAGAGTCGCCCTTAGAAACTGAGATCTTGGCCCAGTGTGGTTTTCCACAGAGCACTGGAAATCTCAGCCAGGATATCACATAATTTTATTGTGAAATACTTGGCAGCCATAGTTGAGAGTCAAAACACACATGGACCTCACATTGTAGACCTCAATGGGCCTGGCTTCATGTGACCTTTTGGCCACTCTTTGGGAAGCCTTGACTGTGAGAGTTCTCCAGAGCTTTCATTGAAATTATCTTCCACAACATTTAATGGTTACTGAATGAACTGAAACCCACAGTGCCTCCAACTTTATCCTTAAAAAATGGCTAGATGAATACCACGTAATTATTGAAATTCCCATTACCAGGTGGCACTGGAGAACCTTTGACTGTCTTT
Organism: Callospermophilus lateralis; assembly: GCF_048772815.1. Taxonomy (NCBI): domain Eukaryota; kingdom Metazoa; phylum Chordata; class Mammalia; order Rodentia; family Sciuridae; genus Callospermophilus; species Callospermophilus lateralis. The sequence goes on along the minus strand of NC_135316.1, from coordinate 5,128,834 downwards.
TTGCTGATTATGAGTATACCAGACAGTGCCTTGATTGACTGGGTTTCATGAAAATGGTGTAGAACAGAGATGCCAGTACGTTGGAGTCTGCTGAGTAGTGGGCCTAGAGCAGTCATGGGCAGGTGTGTGATAAAACATCAGTGGTAGGGCCATGTGGATCTACCATTGGATTCCAAGTGGCTTGTGAATGATATGGTCCAGTCAGAAGATCCTTATATGTAAAGGCATCTTGTTATATGGAGAGGTTTCAGGGCAATGTTCAGAATCAGGTTCATATGGACAAGGGGGCAATAGGGCAAGCTATGAGGGATAGAAGGGTGTTTGGTGCATTCTCCTGCAGACTCTGACCCACCACACGTGACAGAACTCCCTCCAGCACTGTGTCCCAGTTGGGCTCTTTGTATTTCATGAAGCAAATACCAAACTCCCAGTGCAGCAGGAAAAAAACCACAAAAAGTGGGGGAGGATCAAATGGCTTCACAGTACACATGGGGAGACATTTAGTCACCAGTGGTCACAGTTTACCTACAAAGAGAGGATTCAGCCTTGCTGCCTCATGTTCATTGCAAAATAAGAAACCATGTCCTTCAGGTCAAAGAGATGGAGTCCCAGCTTTGATGGTCTCACTACAGAAGAAGCTAAAGCTCCTGACAACAACCTAAATTTCAAGTGCCCAACCACAGAGGCAGATTCTCAAAAATCTTTAGGCCAACAGAGCTCCATGTTTGTGCAGTGTTAACCCTGTCCCTTACTTTTAGAAACTCCTCTACCTCCACCAAAGATGTGAAATCTGGAGCATTTTCCATTGCAGATAGGTATTCACAGATTCTCTAACTCTTCTCCTCTAATTGTGCCTTACTTGAGGCGAAAGTAATGTTATAGCATTGTTCTGGATGAGAGTGGGAAGATTTTTGTGTAGCACATATTTGCATACACATTGATTTCCATTTCCTATTTTCCATTCAAAATACTGAATCCCTGACACTAACACATACCCTATCAGACTCTGACTACTAATCCTAATAGGATGGAGAAAAATAACACAAATTGAATAGAAATACAAGCAGTTCAGAGGAGGCATGGTGTATATTTGGACTTGCCTTTTGCATGATACAGAGTAGGAGTTAAATTTAGTCAATTTTTTGTTGAAATAGTTCTCCATGTGTTTTTAAGTTAACAAATATGTGAATTCCTGTCTCCCTTGCTCTGTAGCCTATTCAGCACATGTACTTTTATATGCATATATAGAATCCTACCTGGTACCACAAATACGTTCTTGTAAGGTGGATGAATTGGCAGATACAAATTGTGAGAAGAGATCACTCCTACTAAACCGTATTGGAACTGAATATTCAACCTATGTGTGAGCTTGCAAGTTGAACAACATTATACATAAATCCATGTTCAGTGAAATGAATATTTTTGAATCTGTGGATGATATATATTTTATGATGAATTTTGATTGACATATATATTGATTTTTTTTTCTGTGTGTGTGTGTGTGTGTGTGTGTGTGTGTGTGTGTGTTTTGTTTCACTCGCCTGTTCTGTAAAACAACTTAATAGAGAGAGGTTAAAAATTCATGCAAAACTCTGATGGAGTTATCTAATATCTTAGTTTTGGTCTATTGCTGCTTCTACTTGGGTCATTTGTTGTGTCCCATGGACCAGGGCAGTGGTTCCTGTGCCCACCCCTGCAGCAACTCCTATTCCTCTTAGGCTGGCTAAAGTGAGGGATATATGTTCCCAGTGGAAACGGGTTGTATGCCCCCTATTTGATCTTCAAATGAACCTGCATCATTATTGAGCACTCGGGGAAATATCTGCACCATTACACAATTAATCACATCTGTTGACAATTTCTTTGAAACATAAACAATGTTTAATTATATACAATTATGCTGTTGTAGGGACGGACAAGGCAAGGCACCTAAGATAGCAACGAAGACAGGGAAACCGTCCTATTTGGTTGCAACCAGATTCAGAGGGCATTGCTTCTGTTGTAATCAATTAATCTCCTGAAACTCAAGTTTAGGTAGTTTCAGAATTTTGTACCCAACATGTAAGGGAAAGGACTCAGAAGTTCACAGTCTGCAGAAGTTCAAAAAAGCCGTTGCTGTTTCTGTTTTTTCCTCTGTTCTGGGCAAGTTAAAGTTTCAAGGACACCTGGGAGGGGGAGAGCTTGTTCTTACCTTTCTTATTTTCCCCCCTGCCAGCTGTTACCATGGAGCCCAGTTTGTAACTTCTTTATCTTAGAAATGTAGCCATCTATGTAAAGCCCCAGCTCATGGCCAGAGGCCGTGTTCACATATTTTGTGGAAAACTATTAATGGGGTGTCTAGCTTAGGAGTGCTGATTTTTTTAGCCAGTGGCCAAGTAGAACAAGGCAACACTAAAAGAGGAAGTTTATCTACATTGAACATTTTTTATAGGGACTCTTTTCCTGAAAGTCCTAAAATCAACCATGGTGAAGACTTCTGTAGAAAGTCAGTAAAGACTTTTCTGTGGGCCTGGTACAGAAGGGGAAGACAGGGAAGGTGGGGCTGACAGCAGCTCCGAGGATCTGAGAATGAGGGAGGAGAGATGTAAAAGAATAATGGGAAAGGGGTTTCGGATTTTCCTAGAAATAAACCTTGAGCACTAGAACAGTTCGAGCAGAGAGGAAGACAAGAGTGAGTATACCAAAATGCATGTGAGGGACTTTAAATTCTTAGTAACCTGTTTTCAGTGATGACAAAGCAACTTTAAAGGCCATTTTCATTACATCTTGGATAGGAGTCTGAGGGCTCTTCTCAGCTCGTTTGAGCTTTGGGTTAGCTGGTAAGAAGACCTGGTGGGACTCGGTGGGGCACGGACAGGAAAAGAGAGGAGTGAGTGGGTGAATGGGAACCTTAGTACCTGCTTCCTCAGCAAGGGGGCAATGGTCTGAGAACCGGCAGAGGTTTAGGTTTTTGATCTAATAATTGGAGGGGAGAAATCAGGTTGCTGAGTTGGGAGTGACAGCAGAGACTCTAGAGCAGAAGGCTGAAGGTGAGGATCTATTGGATAAGCATAGTTCAGGATATGAGCGAAGGATGGAAAAGGCCTGCTCATAGGGGAATCTCCTTTCACCCTTTTGAGCACTTGCAGAAGTTAAAAAGGTCACACAGTGCTGGGGATGTGGCTCAAGATGTAGCACGCTCACCTGGCATGTGTGCGGCCCCTGTTCGATCCTCAGCAACACATACAAACAAAAATGTTGTGTCCGCCAAAAACTAAAAAAATAAATATTAAAAATTCTCTCTGTCTCTCTCTCTCACCTCTCTTTAAAAAAAAAAAAAAAACGGACACACAGAATTTGAGGATCTAGAGACCCCTCTCCTGGCCATCGGTTTTGGTTATCTAATTGGTAATATGGCCAGTACTGTGTACTGAATTTGATGAGGAGTTTGGGTTCCATCTGGAAGCCCCTGTATGCTCACATCTCCATGACATACAGAGAAAGTTGGCCAGGCATTCTGGGATTACTTAAAAGGAGTGATGGATTTTTCCTTTCCCCAGGCCCATGGTACTCTTAGTTGTCCAAGTTCGATATTTACTGCCATTAGCCCCTTGAACTAGAGACCTTTTTTTTGATAGAGGGCCCAATGGGGACTTAAGGGCTGAGTTTATTGCCCCTGTATCCACTTCAAAGTTTACGGGGGTCTCCTCCACTACAAAAGTTACGCTGAGCTCGGGGAGGTGATCTGAGCCCTGACTTTCATAGTCATCCTGATGAGTCAGAATGGCTGGCTGGCGTGGCTGTCTCTTTCTAGGGCACTCTTGAACCCCGTGTCCTCTTTCTTTACAGTAGGCACATTGATCTGAGGTCAGGGGTGGCCTTTGGCGTGGGACCAGTTATCCCTTCCTGTCTCCCTGTTTCTTAATTTCTGGCCCTTTTGTTTTTGTGACCGGGACCTTAGTCAACTCCTTAGTTTTTCTCTTGTTTCTTTTATCCTCCCTTTGCTCCCTTCTCTTCCTCAGTTTCTCTCTTATAGTATACTTTCTCGGCTTCTCTAACTAAATCTCTCAAAGTCATATCGTGTAATCCATCTAAGCATTGTAACTTTCTTTAAATATCCAGGGCAGCATGCCCAATAAAGGCCATTGTGACAGATGCATTTTGATCCTCTGCATGAGGATCGAAAGGAGTTTTTCTCCTATATGCCTTCGTAATTCTCTCTAGAAACATAGAGGAAGATTCATCAGGCCCACAGGCGTGGTAGTCACGTCACCCCAATTGGAATAGGAACAGAGCAGAGCCGCTGCCCGGGCCTGGATCAGGCCCAGCCACCTGCTGGCGTGGTAGTCACGTCACCCAAATTGTAGTAGGGTCCAAGCAGGCCGCCGCCCGCGCTTGCAACCTAAGCAGACCTGTGACTGACCTGCGGAATAGGCCCAGCGGCCTGCCACCGTGGTAGACATGTCACCCCAATTGGAGTAGTGGCAGAGCAGAGCTTTCTCCCGCGCCCAGTACAAGTACAGCAGCCGACCAGCATGGTAGTCACATCAACCCAATTGGAGTAGGGGCAGACCAGAGCCTATGCCCGTGCCCGGAACAGGCCCAGCAACCTGCCAGCATGGTAGTCACGACACCCCAATTGCAGTAGGGGCAGAGCAGAGCCACCACCCACTCCCGCAAGGTAGGCAGACCTGCAACTAACTGGCGGAACAGGCCCAGCGGCCTGCCAGCACTTCAGACACGTCAACCCATTTGGTTCTTTGAAAAAATAAATGAAATTGACAGACCCTTAGCCATCCTAATGAAGAGAAGAAGAGAGAGAACTCAAATTACTAGCATACGGGATGAAAAAGACAATATCATAACAGATATTTCAGAAATACAGAAGATAATCCGAAATTATTTTGAATCTTTACACTCTAATAAAATAGAAGACATTAAAGGCATCGATAAATTTCTTAAGTCATATGATCTGCTCAGATTGAGTCAGGAGGACATAGGCAACCTAAACAGACCAATATCAATTGAGGAAATAGAAGAAACCATCAAAACACTTCCAAGTAAGAAAAACCCAGGACCGGATGGGTATACAGCAGAGTTTTACAAAACCTTTAAAGAGGAAATAATACCAATACTTTTCAAGCTATTTCAGGAAATTGAAAAAGAGGGAGAACTTCCAAATTCATTCTATGAGGTCAACATCACCCTGATTCCTACACCAGACAAAGTCACTTCAAAGAAAGAAAACTACAGAGCAATATCTCTAATGAACCTAGAGGTAAAAATCCTCAATTAAATTCTGGCGAATCAAATACAAAAGCATTTCAAAAAATTGTGCACCATGATCAAGTAGGATTCATCCGTGGGATGCAAGGCTGGTTCAATATATGGAAATCAATAAATGTTATTCATCACATCAATAGACTTAAAAATAAGAACCATATGATCATCTCGATAGATGCAGAAAAAGCATTCGACAAAGTACAGCATCCCTTTATGTTCAAAACTCTAGAAAAACTAGGGATAACAGGAACATACCTCAATATTGTAAAAGCAATCTATGCTAAGCCTCAGGCTAGCATCATTCTGAATGGAGTAAAATTGAAGGTATTCCCCGTAAAATCTGGAACAAAACAGGGATGCCCTCTTTCACCACTTCTGTTCAACATAGTTCTCGAAACACTGGCCAGAGCAATTAGACAGACAAAAGAAATTAAAGGCATATAAATAGGAAAAGAAGAACTTAAATTATCACTATTGCAGATGACATGATTCTAAACCTAGCAGACCCAAAAAGGTCTACAAAGAAATTAATAGAGCTAATAAATGAATTCAGCAAATTGGCAGGATATAAAATCAACATGCATAAATCAAAGGCATTCCTGTATATCAACGACAAATCCTCTAAAACGGAAATGAGGACAACCACTCCATTCACAATATACTAAAAAAAAAAAAAATAATTGGGAATCAACCTAACAAAAGAGGTGCAAGTTTTATACAAGGAAAACTACAGAACCCTAAAGAGAAAAATAGAGGAAGATCTTTGAAGATCTAAAAATGTACCCTGTTCAAAGATAGGCAAAACTAACATCATCAAAATGGCGATATTACCAAAAGTTCTGTATAGGTTTAATGCAATGCCAATCAAAATCCCAACGGCATTTCTTGTAGAAATAGAGAAAGCGATCATGAAATTCGTATGGAAAAATAAAAGACCCAGAATAGCAAAAACAATGCTGAGCAGGAAGTGTGAATCAGGCGGTATTGCAATACCAGACTTCAAACTATACTGCAGAACAATAGTAACAAAAATAGCATGGTACTGGTACCAAAACTGGTGGGTGGACCAATGGTACAGAATAAAGGACACAGAAACCAATCCAAAAAAATACAAATATCTTATATTTGATAATGGGGCTAAAAGCATGAAATGGATGAAGGATAGCATGTTCAACAAATGGTGCTGGGAAAACTGGAAATCCATATCTAACAAAAAGAAACTGAATCACTTTCTCTCGCCATGCACAAAAGTTAACTCAAAATGGATCAAGGAGCTTGATATCAAATCAGAGACATGGTGTCTGATAGGAGAAAAAGTTGGCTACGATCTACATACTGTGGGGTTGGGCTTTAAATTCTTCAATAGGACACCCATAGCACAAGAGTTAATAACTAGAATCAACAAATGGGACTTACTCAAACTATAAAGTTTTCTCTCAGCAAAAGAAACAGTAAGGGAGGTAAATAGGGAGCCTACATCCTGGGAACAAATCTTTCCTCCTCACACTTCAGATAGAGCCCTAATATCCAGAGTATACAAAGAACTGAAAAAATTAGTCAATAAGATAACAAATAACCCAATCAACAAATGGGCCAAGGACCTGAACAGACGCTTCTCAGAGGAGGACATACAATCAATCAACAAGTACATAAAAAAATGCTCACCATCTCCAGCAGTCAGAGAAATGTGAATCAAAACCACCCTAAGATACCATCTCACTCCAGTAAGATTGGCAGCCATTATGAAGTCAAACAAAAACAAGTGCTGGCGAGCATGTGGGGAAACAGGTACACGGGTACATTGCTGGTGGGACTGCAAATTGGTGCAGCCAAATGGGAAAGCAGTATCGAGATTTCTTGAAAGCTGGGAATGGAACCACCATTTGACCCAGTTATTCCCCTTCTCGGTCTAAAACCTAAATACCTAATAAGAGCATGCTACAGGGACACTGCTACATTGATGTTCATAGCAGCACAATCCACAATAGCAAGACAGTGGAACCAAGCTAGGTGCCCTTCAATAGAAGAATGAATAAAAAATGTGGCATTTATACACAATGGAGTATTACTGTGCTTTAAAAAATGACAAAATCATAGAATTTGCAGGGAAATGGATAACATTAGAGCAGATAATTCTAAGTGCAGCTAGCCAATGCCTAAAAAACAAATGCCAAATGTCTTCTTTGATATAAGGAGTATAACTAAGAACAGAGTAGGGACGAAGAGCATGAGAAGAAGATTAACATTAAACAGGGATGAGAGGTGGAAGGGAAAGGGAGAGAGAAGGGAAATTGCATGGAAATGGAAGGAGACCCTCAGGGTTATACAAAATTACATACAAGAGAAAGTGAGGGGAAAGGAAAAATAATACAAGGGGAAAAATTTATTACTGTTGAGGGGGTAGAGAGAGAAGAGGGGAGGAGAGGGGAGGGGAGGGGGGATAGTAGAGGATAGGAAAGGCAGCAGAATACAACAGACACTAGTATGGCAATATGTGAATCAATAGATGTGTAACTGATGTGATTCTGCAATCTGTATACGGGGTAAAAATGGAAGTTCATAACCCACTTGAATCAATGTGTGAAATATAATATATCAAGAACTATGTAATGTTTTGAACAACCATAAATAAAAAATTAAAAAGAAAGAAAACTAAATTCGGTGAATGATGCACGTGAATCCTAATATTTCTACAGTAACTGACCCAGTTTAAAATCAATGCAAGTAGATTCCTATGGGACATGATGTGTATTTTGACGTTCATTTTTATTCAACATTGGTACATTACTATTTCTTGAGTTTATGCACATCATAGGATATATATTTCATCCACAAATTAGCAAATTTAGAGGCATTTGATTCACTTTCAATCACTTCCTGCTTCACAACATATGTATTCCTCCAGGTTTCCAGACGGGTCTTTTTATGAGATTTCTTTCCAATCACATTATTTTCGATTTCCATAATCACTTTTGAAGCAAAACTCACACACTCTTCATGATAAACCAAAACACTAATATTACCATTAGATGTTATAATTGGTTGGAATGAATGATTGTATATCAATATAAGATTTTCTGTAATTTTCCAGATATCAGTTCAATCCATTATTTAAAGTTGGAACAAGTTATATTATTTATTCACTGTATGGTCTATTCATGCTTTATCTATATATTAATAGACACAGGGTGCACCTCTTTGTAACCCCAATACTAATTTTACATCTTCAATATATTGCTCCTAGAAATGGTGGAAGAAATACTCATGTCACCTGATCTACATATACATTTTTTCACAGTAATATTCTGGACAAATAATGTAATTGTCACAGTTATGATTGTACCAAGGCCTAAATGGAAAGTGAACATGGGTTACTAAAAACATCCATGTCCAGGTTGCCTAATGCTCTCAAATATCAATCCTATTGGTGACTACATTTTTTTTCTTCCTAAGATTATATATTCAAACTCAACCGGGTTGAAAATGTCTAATCCTATCACTCACTTTATACTTTGCCTGATTTCATAATTTCTATTGATATCTACTTTTCTACGTATTTTCCCAAGCTCATCATAGTGACTGACTCTTCATATGTGCTGACATTTACATTCACTCTCTAACCGAAACCCTATTGCTAAAGAACATTTGGTCCAAATCAAATACTCACTCTTCTTCCTAAACCTACCGACTAGCTTCATAATCCTACCGACTATCCCTTTTTGACTGTATGTTGTCTTCTACATTCAATCATCCAAGGTACAAGGTCCTATGCCATTGTATATCAAATTATCTGAGACATTTTTGCAGAACATAATTCATAGATAATTATCCCAATCAAGGGCTCAATGCACTTCTGGGCTTCAAATCATACCTTGATTTCTGTTTTCAAACTTATATTTCACCTCTATATTCTTGTAAATATCGCAGGTCCCCAACACTATTATTGATCACACAGAATGATTCCTAACCCAAATCGAACTTATTAACCCAAAACATAAACTGTTCCCTCAATCTCATTTTACAGAAGAGCAGGGATGGAGTTGTTCTTACAATACAGGAAAGAAGGGGCCCTTCCACCTGCTGAGAACCTCAAAGGTCAAAGCAGAAATGATACCTGGACAAGTTGTAGGCAGGTATGAAGGACCTGAGTGAGGAAAAGTCATCTTCCATGGAAAAAAATCTGGTCAGGACGAAGGGATGTGTCTGAATCAGTCTCTCTCTTTTAATTGTAGAGAAGACTGACCAAACCAGGCCTGTGTGGAGAGCTGTTCCCGGTTGCCTATCATTGATATTCCATTCTAACTTGTGAAAGTGTCACAGGAAGTAGGGGCCGGCTCCATCTCATGGGACCCTGGGAAGCAACTGTTAGGACAAAGGGGTTGCCAAGGCAGTGACCTCATTGAGTTCCGAAGAAAGTGACATACCTCATTTCCTTGGTGATGGAACTCTCTGAACGTGGTATCCATGTGGCCAGGCACCCAGAGGCAGTCCCTGTCCCAGTCCCAGTGGGCTCACTTGTTTGAATTTTCCAAGGACAAGTCAGTCTTTCATGGTACCTACTCATGTGAGGATGGCCAAATGCCAGGAGAGCTCTGAAGAGGGACCTTTCCTGAGAAAGCAGGTAGTGGCTCCCCACATTTTCCTGACAACTTCACAGAGTTGGCCAAGGAAACCAGATCTGAAAGAGGACAGCCCATTTCCGGAGAACATAGTATGGCCCACAAGTCAGAAGACACTCTGGATAGTCACAGACCTACTTGGGGGAAGGAGGTGCCTTTTGGGAAGTGAGTGTGTGTTTGTGGTGTTGTCTCATGTTCTGAGAATAGGTAGGAAAGTCAGTTTGTTTGGTTTGGAGTGGACTATTTCTAGTAAGTCGTTTGACAAGACTAGTGTTCTTATGACTGTGTATCCCACTGTGTCCGTTGTTGTAGACATTTGAAAAGATAATGCATTAATGGATGTCTAGTCTAGTATAAATCTCCCCATAATTCATACTGGCCAATTAATGAATGGACTGCAACTTGTCTTATCCATGGTCAACACATGCTATCTTCCTAAATTCCCGTTTTCTTCCTGAATTCTGGCCACTCTCCAGAATTGGCTCATGGTTTTGTTTCCAAGATATGTATCACCTCCAAGCTCTGTGACATGGCCATGTACTGGATAGCTGAAGAGAATGGCGAGATTCTCAGAAAACTCAGATATCAGTGTGACCCAAAAATCTCAGTGGAGAGACCATGTTTTGTGCCTTTTGCTTACGTATTGTTCTGTTGTCCTGAATGTCAGATATCAGTGTGACCAGCAAAGTCTCAGTGGAGAGACCCTACTTTTGGTCTTTGGCTTAACTATTGTTCTGTTGCCCTAAATGTCTGGAAGGTCTTTGCCTCAGGCCACCCCTTTGTGAAGCCTGAAGAAAACAGTTTTGAAATGGAAATGAATGGGCATCACCTGTGGCTCTTTGCTTAATTGCTTTGGTAAGGGATGTGGCTGAATTACCCTCTTGGTCTTGTGTGTGGCTGTGACTTAGATTGTGAGCACCTGATGGATCTAAAGAATAATGTCTTGTGTGCATCCAAAACCATAATTGTAAAAAGATCAGTCATTGTGGATGAAGTCACTTGCCTTCCTCTGTTAGGTTCCTGACCTCCATCAAGTGAGAATAGGGATTCTTTGGGTCAAATGAGTTCTTCCAAGCCCTGCAGAGGTGCTTGGGTTTTCACAAGACTCCAAATGACATAAGAATCTATATCTGAAAATCAGTAGGCCTCAAATTGGAGAAATAGAGCATTATTAAAGGCATGCTTATTTGGTCACTCCTATTTCACAGGAAGGGTGTCCAGGCCACCCTGACTTTAGGCAAATGAGGGGCAAGGGAGCTTATTTTGGAAACTGTCTTTGGCTGCACCCCTCATGGAAACCTTCAGCCAGAGGTGAGGAAGAGTCACTACATGGAAGATGATTTGTGTCATGTGGAGGTGTTTTGGTTATAATTTTGGTCATTTGTGTGTCGGTTGGAAGAAATGACTGTGTCCACCTGGGCTTGAACTCTGGTGTGATTCCATTTAGAGACTGAGTTATGGAACTGACCTCAGAGAAGTATTGCCATGAATTTTGTTGGGATTTTAGTAGGCCACGCATGAGAGTCGCCCTTGGAAACTGAGATCTAGGCCCAGGGTGGCTTTAAACAGAGCACTGGGAATCTCAGCCAGTATATAACATGATTTTATTCTTAAAGACTTGGCAGGCTGAGTTGTGAGTCAAAACACACATGGGCCTCACATTGTAGACCGCAATAGACCTGGCTTCATGTGACATTTGTGAGCACTCTTTCAGAAGCCTTGCCTGTGAGAGTTCTCCAGAGCTTTCATTGAAATGAGCTTCCTCAACTTTTAATGATTCCTGAATGAATTGAAACCCACAGTGACTCCAACTTCATCTTTGAAAAATGGCTACATAAATACCATGAAATTTTTGAAATTCCCATGACCAGGTGGCACTGGAAAACGTTTGGATGTCTTGTTGATAATCATGAGTAAACTAGACAGTGCCTTGATTGACTGGGTTTCATGAAAATGGTGTAGAACAGAGATGCCAGTAAGTTGGAGCCTGCTGAGTAGTGGTCCAGAGCAGTGGTGGGCAGGTGTTTGATAAAACATCAGTGGTAGGGCCATGAGGATCTACCATTGGATTCCAAATGGCTTGTGACTGACATGGTGCAGCCAGCAGACCCTTATATGTAAAGGCATCTTGTTATATGGAGAAGTTTCAGGGCAATGTTCTGAATCATGTTGCGATTGTCAAGGGGGCAAGCTACATGGGATAAAACACTGGTTGGTGCATTCTCCTCCAGACCCTTCCCCCCACACCTGACAGAACTCCCTCCAGTACTGTGTCCCATTTGAAATCGTTGTATTTTGTGAAGCAAATACCAAACTCCCAGAGCAGCAGCAAAAATACCACGAAAATTAGAGGATGACCAAATGGCTTCACAGTTCACACGGGGAAACACTTAGCCCTCAGAGGCCACAGTTTACCTACAAAGAGAGAATTCAGCACTGTTGCCTCATTTCATATGAAAATAAGTAACCATGTCATCCAGGTCACATAGATGCAGACCTAGCTTTGATGGTCTCACTACAAAGTAAGCTAAAGCTCCTGACAACAGCATATTTTTCAAGTGCTCAACCTCAGAGGCAGTCTCAGAAATCATTAGGCCAGCAGAGCTCCATGTTTGTGGAGTGTTTACCCTGTCCATTTATTTTAGAAACTCCTCTACCAACTCCAATGATGTGAAATCTGGAGCATTTTCCAATCCAGATAGGTATTCACAGATTTTTTAACTCTTCTCCTCTAATTGTGTCTTACTTGAGGCGATGGAAATATCAAGGCATTGTTCTGAATGAGAGTGGGAAGATTTTTCTATAGCATATTTTTGCATACACATTGGATTCAATTTTCTATTTTCCATTCAAAATACTGAATCCCTGACACTAACCCATTCCCTTCCAGACTCTGTCTACTAATCCTAATATGATGGAGAAAAATAACCCAAACAGAATAGAAATACAAGCAGTTCAGAGGAGGCATGGTGTATAGTTGGACTTGCCTTCTGCATGATATAGAGTAGGAGTTCCAAATCTAGTCAATTGTTTGTTGAAATAGTTCTCCATGTATTTTTAAAGTTAATAAATATGTGAATTCCTGTCTCCCTTTCTCTGTAGCCTATTCAGCATGTGTATTTCTATGCACACATAGAATCCAACCTGGTACCACACGTTCATTCTTGTGATTTGGCTGACTTGGCAGATACAAATTTTGAGATGAGATCACTTCTACTAAAACCTGTTGGTACTGAATATTCAAACTATGGGTGAGCTTCCTAGTTGAACAACATTATACATAAATCCATGTTCAGTAAAATGAATATTTTTGGATCTGTGGATGATATATATTTTATGATGAATTTTGATTGACATATATATTGCTACTTTTTTTGTCTCTGTGTACTCTCCAGATTTTTCAAAATATGAAATATATGTGTCTTATGTACACTCCCTGAATTCATTCATGTTCATGTATGTGGATTTATAATCAACTATTCACAAGATTATTCTCAGAAATATTCATCCAACTGAAATTTGCCTAATGCTCTCAAATGTCAATCCTATTGTTGACTACATATTTGTTATTTCCTAAATTATATATTCAAACAAAACCCTGTTCAAAATGTCTAATCCTATCACTCACTTCATACTTTGCCTGATTTTGTAATGTCTCTATTTATTTCTGCTTTCCTACATATTTTCCCCAATTCATCCTTGTGACTGACTCTTCAAATTTGCTGACTTTAACAATCACTCTCTAACCGAAACCCTATAGCTAAAGAACTTTTGTTCCAAATCCTATACTCACACTTCTTCCTATACGTACTGACTATATTCTTATTTCTATCAACTATCCCTTTTTGACTGGATGTTCTGTTCTACATTAAATCATTATAGTAAATGTCGGGCGAGCTTCGCAGGAGGAAATCACCAACAGACTATCTCATGCAACAGCAAAGGGTTTAATGAGTGTCCAGCAAGTCGGTGCTCAGAGCTCACTTGAATAGAGCATATAGCCCTGAGAATAGATTAAGTAGAGCTTATATACTTTACCTGGAGAGGGCAGGGAGGGAAGATAATAGATGGATCAGGGCGAGTGGACGATGTGAGTGCAACTGGGTGAGGGAGCACATTCTGCAGTTTGGCAGTTGGGGACAGCACATACTGGGAACAAGATTTACAAGCATTGCTCAAGATTTCAACAGTGTTTTGTTAAGCATAGAGAAAAACAGGAAGTGACAAGTACCTATTTTATTAACCTTTTATTCCCCACTTCTTCTTCTGGCTACTTTTAATCATAAAAATGATCATTGGGGGGTCTACTATGTCTACTAGTGGGGTATTACCATAAGTTTAACTCGTCCAATTTGAGCCTGGAGAAAAGAAATTACACGGTTGAGAAAACAGGGTTTTATAGTTACCAATAATATGAGGATTATTATTGGACAGGCCAGGGTTGATCAAAACGTAGTTAACCAGGAAGACTGTGTGAACCAAGACTCAAACCACCCTTTTTGGGCCTCTCTGTCTCGTTGATGCTTTTCAAGGCATCTTTTTAATTTACTCTTAGATTTTATTACAACTCCAGTATGCTCAGCATTCAAACAACTTTCTTCCCTCAATGCAGCACAAAGGCCCCCTTCTCTCATGATGAGGAGGTCCAACCGTCTAGTGTTCTGAAAAACAACTTCAGAGACAGAGGTTAAAGATTCATGCAAAGCTCTGATGGAGGTTTCTAATGTCTTAGTTTTGGTCTATTGCTGTCATTTGTTGGGTCATTTGATGAGTCCCATGGACAAAGGCAGTGGTTCCCATGCCCACCAGTGCAGCAATTCCTATTCCTAATAGGATGGCTAAAGTGAGGGATATATAGTTTCAGTGGAACCGGGTTGTATGCCCCGCTATTTGATCTTCAAATGAACCTGTGTCGTGATAGAGCACTCTGGGAAACATCTGCACCATTACACAATTAATCACATCTGTTCACCATTTCATGAAAACATAAACAATGTTTAAGTATATAGAATTATGGTGTAGTAGGGACGCACAAGGCAAGGCACCTAAGATAGCACTGAAGACAGGGACACAGTCCTAATTGGTTGCAACCAGATTCAGAGGGCATTGATTCTGTTGTAATCAAGTAATCCACCTAAACCCAAGTTTCGGTAGTTTCAGAATTTTGTACCCAACATGTAAGGGTAGGGGCTCAGAAGCTCACAGTTTGCAGAAGTTGAAAAAAGCAGTTTTTGTTTCTGCTTTTTCCTCTGTTCTGGGCAAGTTAACTTTTCAAGGACACCTGGGAGGGGAAGAGCTTTTTCTTCCCTTTCTTATTATCCCCCTGCCAGCTGTTTCCACAGACCCCAGTTGCTAACTTCGTTAACTTAGAAATGTAGCCATCTCTGTGAAGCCCCAGCTCATGGCCAGAGGCCTTGTTCACATATTTTTGTGAAAAACTAGTAAGGGGGTGTCTAGCTTAGGAGTGCTGATTTTTTTAGCCAGTGACCAAGTAGAACAGGAAAACATGAAAAGAGGAAGTTTAACTACATTGAAATCTTTTATAGGGACTCTTTTGCTGAACGTCCTAAATTCAGCCTTGGTGAAGACTTCTGGAGAAGGTCAGTTAAGATTTTTCTGTGGGGCTGGTACAGAGGGGAAAGATGGGAAATGTGGGGCTGAGAACAGCTCCGTAAATCTGAGAATGAGGAAGGAGAGATGTAAAAGAATAATGGGAAAGTGGATTGGGATTTTCCTAGCAACAAAAACTTGAGCAATAGAACAGGTAGAGCAGAGGGGAAGACAGTAGTGAGTATCCCAAAACACATGTGAGAAACTTTAAATTCTTAGTAAACTGTTTTCGGTGATGACAAAGCAACTTTAAAGGCCATTTTCATTACATCTTGGATAGGGGTCTGAGGGCTCTCCTCAGCTGGTTTGAGCTTTGGGTTAGCTGGTAAGAGGACATGGTGAGACCCGGTGTGGGCAGTGAGAGGAGTGAGGAGAAGAGAGGAGTGAGTTGGTGAAGAGAAGAGAGGAGTGAGTGGGTGGAGGGGTACCTCAGTACCTGCTACCTCAGCAATGGGGCAATGGTCTGAGAACCAGCAGAGGTTTTGGTTTTTGATCTATTAATTGTAGTGGAGAAATCAGTTTGCTGAGGTGGGAGTGACAGCAGAGACTCTGGAGCAGAATGCTGAAGGTGAGGATCTATTGGATAAGCATAGTTCAGGATGTGAGCGAAGGAGGGAAAAGGCCTCCACATAGGGGAATCTCCTTTCACCCTTTTGAGCACTAGCAGATTTTAAAAAGGTCATGCAGGATTTGAGGATCTAAAGACCCCTTTGGGGGCCATCAGTTTTTGTTATGTAATACGTAATATGGCCAATGCTGTGTACTGAAATTGATGAGGAGTTTGGGTTCCATCAGGCAGCCCCTTTATGCTAACATCCCCATGACTTACAGAAGAAGTTGGCTTTTCCCCCACACAGCCATGGCTGTTTGTGGCTTTGACAGTTGGCCAGGCAAACATAGTAATCTAGGCTAGCCAACCTGCATCTGGCTCGTGTGTCCCTTCATCCATAATGTTTGTTTCCATTGTCTATGGTACAGAAGGCATTTAGTGGAATTTTAGTGGGATCCTCTTCATCAGGGATATTCCACTAAGAAAGACCTATAGCCAGCTGACAAATGTCTGGGTGGAGAGATGGTCACCAGGTCCCTAAGGGGGCTGTATGCGAGATAGATTATACTTCTTTTCCAGTAGAATTTGTGATCAGCCATCGCTGCTCAACTGGCTGATGAGGGTTAGGACTACTTGTGGTAAAGGGGAGAGTCTATAGCCTTATGCACATGGTGAAAATGCAATTTGAAAGTGTTACCAGTCTTTTCCAGATTCCAGCCAGAGTGTGGACAGGGCGCAGGCTTGAGATGAGAGGCATGGATCCAGGAAGTGATTCCGTCTACCTTTATCACTGTAGATGTTATAAGTAGCACCTGGTATGGTCTTTTCCAGCAGGGTTCCAGGGATGACACCTGATATCGTCTTACGTAGATGAAGTCTCTTACTTGATATCGATGTGGAGTCCCCTCGTCCCCAGTTTGGTAAGCAGTGGCCAGCTGTTTCCACAGGTATCGCTGAGTTCTTTCAAGAGCTTTAAGTCTGTCAAGCAAGGGGGTGTGGATGGGATCGTTAGGTCTTAGAATTGGGCTTAGGTCCCTTACTGGAGGAGAGGCACCCTATAGAATTTCACAGGGGGTGGGGTTACTCAAGGAAACAGAGGGAGTATTTCTTGCAGGAAACATTGTATAAGGCAGGAGCATAGTCCAATCTTTTATGCTCGTCTCTAAGCTTAATTTCGTTAAGGTCTCTTTAATGGTTCTATTCATTCGTTCTACCTGTCCTGAACTCTGGGGTCTGTAAGCACAATATAACTTCCAATTAAACCCCAGGTTCCTGGCTAATCCCTGACTTACCTGGGCCATGAACGCCGGTGCACTATCCGACTGTATTACCTTTGGCAGGCCATATCTTTGAAAAATGTCTTCCAGGATCTTCTTGAGCACCATTTGCACTTTTTCTTTTAGTGGGGAAGGCTTCAATCCATCCTAAAAAATATATTTACAAAGACTAGAAGATATTTATGTCCATACCTTGCTGGCTTAATTTCAGTAAAGTCAACTTCCCAGAATTGTCCTGGTCTATTTCCGCATAGGTGCTTTCCTGCAGGAAGCTTGGAAGGGTAAGCATTAACCAATTGATGAACTCGACAGGCTTTTTTTACCCATTCAGTTATTTCTTTGTGCTGTGAGTCAGTTAGTTGAAAACTCTGTTCTTGATACTTCAGAAATACCTGCAGTTTCTTTGAACCAAGGTGAGTGAGTTGATGTGCATTTTCTACTGAAAGTTAGAGCTGTGACTATAGGAGTCTTTACTGAAGCATTTACAAATTCCACTTGGGGACCTTCAATGTTAAAAGTTATTTTGGCCCAGAGTTTGGTGAGAAGATCTCTGCCCAATAATAGTCCCAGGAATTCTGTGATTACTAGGATGGAGTGATGGATTTTTTCTTTCCCCAGGTCCATGATCCTCTTAGTTATCCAAGCCTGATATTTACTGCCATTAGCCCCTTGAACTAGAGACCTTTTTTTTTGATAGAGTGCCCAATGTGGCCTTAGGGGTAAGTATATTGCCCCTGTATCCACTTCAAAGTTTACTGGGGTCCCCTCCACTTCAAAAGTTACCCTGAACTCGGGGAGGGGATCTGAGCCTCGACTTTCATAGTCATCCTCCAGAGTCAGAATGGCTGACTGGCGTGGCTGTCTATTTCTAGGGCACTCTTTGGCACAGTGTCCTTTTTTCTTTACAGTAGACATTGATCTGAGGCCAGGGGTGGCCTCTGGCATGGGACCAGGTATCCCTTCCTGTCTCCGTGTTTCTTAATTTCTGGCCCTTTTGTTGTTGTGACCAGGACATTAGTCAACGCCTTAGTCTGTCTTTTGTTTCTTTTATCCTCCCTTTGCTCCCTTTTTTTCCCCAGTTTCTCTCTTAAGGTATATTTTCTTGGCTTCTCTGACTAAATCTCTCAAAGTCATATCTTGTAATCCATCTAAGCATTGTAACTTTCTTTTAATATCCAGGGCAGCTTGCCCAATAAAGGCCATCATGATAGATGCCTTTTGATCCTCTGCCTGAGGATCGAAAGGAGTATATCTCTTATATGCCTCCATAATTCTCTCTAGAAACATAGAGGGAGATTCATCAGGGCTTTGAATAATCTCTATTGCCTTGGCCAAATTAGTTGGTCGTCTAGCGGCCACTCGGATGCTCACTATTAAAACCTGGTGATAAGTGGACAGATGCTTTCTAACTTCAAAGGTGTTGGTGTCCCAGTTGGGTTGTTTCAAGGAAAAATCAGCTTTGATTAAGTTGGGAAGATGTGTCGGCCTCAAATCTGGTTGAAGGATATTTTTTTCTAGCTCTCAGGAGGATTCTCTTTTGTTCCTCTGTCATGAAGAGAGTCCCTAGGAATTGTTGACTGTCATCCCAAGTAGGCAGGTGTGAAAACATCAATGACTCAACCAGAACTGTGAGCCGGGTGGGGTCCTCGGAAAAAGGGGGATTGTTATTTTTCCAGTTATATAGGTCGAAAGAGGAGAAAGGCCAATATTTGTAGGCTTGCATTTTCCCCCCATGGCCTTCGTCAATCAATGGTCCATAGGGACATAATGGGGAGTATCACGGGAGTTCCAGGGTTTTCAATCATTCGCGGCCAGGGAGTTCCCTTAGCCGGGCCAGCTTCCTCCTGGGGAGGAGGGGCTGTGTGTGCCGCGGGGGAGTTTTCTGGAGGGCTCTTGGCCAGCTTAGATTTCTCCAATGGCGGAGAGGCTGAGTCAGCTGCAGGGGAATCACTTAGAGGGTGTTGGTGGTTGGGGGACGAGGGCAGGGTATAAGGAGGGGGAGGAGTGTCCAGTAGAGTCAAATTTTGTGACTCATGAAGAACACAGTGTGGAGGAGGAGGAGGAGCAGAGGGTTTGAGAGATCATGGGGGAAGGAGTAGGAGCAGGGGAAGGGACAAAGAAAGTCTTCACCCATGGAGGAGGAGATTTGCAGAGGTCATGAAAAGTTAAGATATATGGCTGTTGATCCGGATGTCTATGTGTGCCTAGCTGAAAGACAATATCTCTGACTTTTTAAATTAGTGGGAAATAGAAAGATCTTTCTAGGGGCCATCTGACTACAAAAGTGGGTCATTCTGAGGCACAGAGAGTCTGACAGGTCTGGAGTTTTACTGAAAAAGAAAGATTCGGAGCCCTTAAGCGAACTTTGATCCAGTGATCAAGGGTCAGGGACAGAGACATTGAAGTGCTCTGTCCCATAATGAAAGATACACAAACAGTGAATGCAACAACACACAACACAGACAAGACAAGACAATAAAGACAGGCAATGGACATCCAAAACTGAGACCAGGACTGAGTAGCAGGCAAAACCCTATGGGCTAGCAATACCGAATCTGAAACAAAATATCCCTGAGTCGAGGAGACTATTGTTCCTCGATTTCTCGAGTCCTCTGTGGCGTTCCCCAGGGACGTGGCCTGTGGCTCTGTGACACGTCTGTCAGCCACCATCGGAGAAAGCTCACGCTCTTCTTCGACAGCCATTTTTCCAAGCCCTAACCTTAAAACTGAAAGCAGAAAGAGGCGCCTTACTTACCCTGAGAGGAGCCCGGTAGGGTCTCTTGTCCGCCGCTGCTGGAACTTGGTGTAACCTCTATATGTAAATGTTGGGTGAGCATGGAAGGAAGAGACCACCAAGAGACTGTCTCATGCAACAACAAAGGGTTTATTGGGGGTCCAGTATGCTGGAGCTCAGAGCTCACTTAAATAGAGCAGAGAGCCCTGAGAACAGTTTAAGCAGGGATTATTTACTTTCCTTGATTGGGCAGGGAGAAAAGTTTACTGATGTGTAAGGGTGACTGGGTGGTTTGCGTGCAACCAGGTGAGGGAGTATATTCTACAGTTTGGCAGTTGGGGACATTACATTCCGGGAACAATATTAGCAAACAGTTCTCAAGATTTCAACAGTGTTTTGTTTAGCATATAGAAAAGCAGGAAGTGAAAAGTAACTATTTTATTAACCTTTCACTACCGAATATCCTTTTTGACTGTATGTTCTCTTCTACATTCAATTATCCAAGGTACAAGGTTCTTTGCCATTGTTTATCGATTTATTCAAAGCTAAGTATTCCAATCAAGGGCCCAATGCTCTTCTGGGCTTCAAATGTTACTTAGAGTTCTGTTTTCATACATATATTTTACCAAATACTCTTAAACATATTGCAGGTTCCCAATATCATTATTCATTCAGCAGAATGATTCCTAACCCAAAGAGAATATGTTATCAGTCCTAACCATACACTGTTACCTCAATCTAACTTTACAGAAGAGCAGGGACAGAGTTGGTCTTACAATACAGGAATGTAGAGGATCTTCCACCTGCTGAGAACCTCAATGGTCCATGCAGAAATGATCCCTGGGGAAGATGTAGGCAACTTTGAAGGACCTGATTGAGCAAAAGTCATCTTTCATGGCGAACAACCTGGTCAGGATGAAGGGTTGTGTCTGAATCAGCCTCTCTATTCTTAATGTAGAGAAGATGGACCAAATGATACCTGTGTGGAGAGCTGTTCCCGGGTGCCTATGGTTGATATACCATAGTAACTTGTGAATATCTCACAGGAAGCAGGGGCAGCTTTCATCTCATGGGACCCTTGGAAGCAAATGTAAGGACAAAATGGTTGCCAAGGCAGTGAACTCATTCTGTTCCTGAAGGAAGTGACATCACCTCACTTCCTTGGTGATGGAATTCTTTGAACTTGGGATCCAGGAAGCCAGTTAAACAGTGCCAGTCCTAGTCCCAGTCCCAGTGTTCTCACTTTTTGGATTTCCCGAGGACGGAGTCATTCTTTCTTGGTAACTACTGATGTTAGGATGTCCAGATGGCAGGAAAGCTCTGAAGAGGGGTCTTTCCTGAGAAAGAAGGTAGTGCCTCACCGCTGGCTCCTGACAACTTCAGAGAGTTGGCCAAAGACACAAGATCTGAGACAGGACAGGCTATTTCGGGGGAACATTGTATGGCCCACCAGTCAGAGGACACTCCGGATAGTCAGAGACCTACTTGTGGGAAGGAGGTGCCTTTGTGGGTGTGGGTGTGAGTTTGTGGTTTTGTCTCATGTTCTGAGAATAGGTAGTAAAGGCGGTTTTTTTGGTTTGGAGTGGACTGTTTCTAGTAAGACTTTTGACAAGGTGAGTGTTTCTATGTCTGAATCCCACTGTCCGTGTTTGTAGACATTAGAAAATATAATGCATCAATGGATGTGTCCTGTCTATTAGAAAGATTCCCAGCATTAATCCTAACAAATTTATAAATGGACTGTGGCTTGCCTTATGGATGGCCAAATCCTGCTATGTGTGCATCCAAAACCAAAATGGCCAGAAGAATAGTCATTGTGGACAGAGTTTTTCGACTTCCTCTGTAAGGTTCCTGATCTCAATTAAGTGAGAATAGAGATCATTTGGGTCAAGTGAATTCTTTAAATCCTGTAGAGGCTAGCCCATATTTGCTTGGGCTTTCTCATGACACCAATTCACAAAAACAATCTAAAACGCACAGTCAGTAGGCCTCAAATTGGAGAAGCCGAGCAGTATTAATGGCAGGCCTATTTGATCACTCCTGGTTCACAGGAAGGATGTCCAAGCCACCATGACTTTAGGCAAATGAGGGCCAAGGGAGCTTATACTGGACACTGCCTTGGGCTGCACCCCTCATGGAAACCTCCAGCCAGAGGTTTTGATGAGTGTCTATACATAAGAAGATGAGGGCCATGTGGGAGTTTTTTGGTTTTAATTGTGGTCATTTGTGTGGTTGTAGGAAGAGATGACTGTGTCCACATGGGCTTGATCTCTGGTGTGATTCCCCATAGAGATTGAGTTCTGGAACTGATCTCAGAGAAGTATTGCCATGAATTGTGTTGGGATATTAGGAGGTCACGCATAAAATTCGCCCTTGGAAACTGAGATCTAGGCCCAGGTTGGCTTTCCACAGAGCACTGGGAATCTCAGCCAGTATAGCACATGATTTTATTCTGAAAGATTTTCAGCCATAGTTGAGAGTCAAAACACACATGGACTTCACATTGTAGACCTCAATGGGCCTGGCTTCATGTGACCTTTTGGGCACTCTTCGGGAAGCCTTGCCTGTGAGAGTCCTCCAGAGCTTTCATTGAAATTAGCCTCCTCACCATTTAATGGTTTTTGAAATAATTGAAACACTCATTGCCTCCAACTTCATTCTTGAAAAATGGCTCGATATATACCATGAAATTTCTGAAATTCCCATGACCAGGTGGCACTGGAGAACCATTGGATATCCTGTTGCTGATCATGAGTGTACCAGACTGTGCCTTGATTGACTGGGTTTCACGAAAATGGTGTAGATCAGAGATGCCAGTTAGTTGGAGCCTGCTGAGTAGTGGGCCTAGAGCAAAGGTGGGCAGGTGTGAGATATAATATCTGTGGTGGTTTCATGTGGATCTACCATTGGCTTCCAAATGGCTTGTGACTGATATTGTGCAGTAAGCAGACCCTTATATGTAAAGGCATCTTTTTGTATGGATAGGTTTCAGGGCAATGTTCAGAATCAGGTTGCTTTGGTCAAGGGGGCAAGCTATGTTGGACAGAAGCCTGGTTGGTGGATAATCCTACAGGCCCTGTCCCACCACACGTGACAGAACTCCCTCCAGCACTGTTTCCCAGGTGAATTCCTTGTATTTAGTGAAGCAAGTACCGAACTCCCAGTGCAACAGCAAGAAAAATCACGAAAATTGGAGGATGACCAAATGGCATCACAGTCCACATGAGGAGTCACTTAGACCCCAGTGGCCAAAGTTGACTTACAAAGAGAGAATTCAGCACTGCTGCCTCATGTTCATTGGAAAATAAGATACCATGTCCTCCAGGTCACATAGATGCAGAGGCAGCTTTGATGGTCTCACTACAAAGCAAGCTAAAGCTCCTGACAACAACATATATTTCAAGTGCCTAACCTCACAGGCATTTTCTCCAGAAGTCTTTAGGCCAGCAGAGCTCCATGTTTGTGGAGTGTTTACCATGTCACTTACTTTTGGAAACTCCTCTTCCACCTCCAAGGTTGTGAACTCCTGAGCATATTCAATTCCAGATATGTATTCACAGATTTTATAACTCATCTCCTCTAAATGTGGTATTTGGGGCGAAGGTAATGCCAAGGCATTATTCTGGATGAGAGTGGGAAGATTTTTGTGTAGCATATATTTGTATACACATTGGATTTATTTTCCAATTTTCCATTTGAAATAATCAATCCCTGACACTATCCCATACCCTACTAGACTCTGACTACTAATACTAACATGATGGAGAAAAGTAACCCAAACAGAATAGAAATACAAGCATATCAGAGGAGGCAGGATGTACAGTTGGACTTGCCTTTTCCATTATATAGCGTTGGAGTTATAAATCTAGTCAATTTTTTGTTGAAAGAGTTCTCCATGTGTTTTTAAACTTATCAAATATGTGAATTTCTTTCTCCCCAATTTCTCTGTATCCTATTCAGTGCATGTATTTTTATATGCACATATAGAATCGTACCTTGTATCACACGTACTTTCTTGTGAGGTTGCTGACTTGGCAGATACAAATTGTGAGAAGAGATCACTCCTCCTAAACGCTGTTGGAACTGAAAGTTCAACCTATGGGTGGACTTCCTAGATGAACAACTTTAAATATAAATCCATTTTCAGTAAAATGAATATTTTTGAATACGTGGATGATATATATTTCACGATGAATTTCGATTGGCATATATATTGCTAGTTTTTAATGTGTGTGTGTGTGTGTGTGTGTGTGTGTGTTTATATATATATATATATATATATATATATATATATATATATATATATATACACACACTGTCCAGATTTTTCAAAATATGAGATATATGTGTCTTTTGGCCACTCTTTGGAAAGCCTTACCTGTGAGAGTTCTCTAGAGATTTCATTGAAATGAACTTTCTCAACATTTAATTGTTCCTGAATGATTTGAAACCCACAGTGCCTCCAACTTCATCCTTAATAAATGGCTTGATAATTACCATGATATTTTTTAAATTCCCATTACCAGGTGTCACTGGAGAACCTTTGGATATCTTCTTGCTGATCATGAGTGTACCAGACAGTGCCTTGACTTACTCGGTTTCATGAAAATTGTGTAGAACAGAGATGCCACTAAGTTGGAGCCTGCTGAGAAGTGGGCCCAGACCTGTGGTGTGCAGGTGTATGATAAAACATCTGTGGTGGGGCCATGTGGATCTGCCATTGGCTTCCAAATGGCTTTTGGCTTACATGGTGCAGCCAGCAGACCATTATATGTAAAGGCATCTTGTTATATGGAGAGGTTTCAGGGCAATGTTCAGAATCAATTTGTTATGGACAAGGGGGCAAGCTATGTGGGATAGAAGCCTGGTTGGTGAATTCTCCTGAAGACCCTGACCCTCCACAAGTGACAGAACTCCCTCCAGCACTGTATCCCAGTTGACCTCCTTGTATTTCATGAAGCAAATACCAAAATCCCAGTCCAGAAGCAAGAAACACCACGAAAATTGTAGGATGACCAATTGGCTTCACTGTCAAGACGGGGGGACACTTATCCCCTAGTGCCCACAGTTTACCTACAAAGAGAGAATACAGCACTGCTGCTTCATGTTCTTTGGATAATAAGAAACAAAGTTCTCCAGGTCACATAAATGCAGACCCATCTTTGATGGTATTGTGAACGTCTAGAGCATTTGGGTCCCTGGGTAAGGGTCTCGAAATAACCAGGACACAGGGGATGCAGATCAAAGGCAGCAATTGCAACTGCATGCTGAGGTTTCTTTGCAAGTTCCTTTTATAATCTTCTTCTAACAAAGCAAGCAATTCTTCAATAATACTTTACTCACATTGTCCAAATATCATGCCTCAGAGGATACACAGAGCTAAATTCAGATTGTTCCTGTTTATTTGATAAGTACCCTCTTAAAGTTCTTTGTAGACATTATCTAATCCCCTGAGGAT
The DNA here is from genome assembly GCF_048772815.1 of Callospermophilus lateralis. Taxonomy (NCBI): domain Eukaryota; kingdom Metazoa; phylum Chordata; class Mammalia; order Rodentia; family Sciuridae; genus Callospermophilus; species Callospermophilus lateralis. The sequence goes on along the minus strand of NC_135316.1, from coordinate 5,103,324 downwards.
GCATTTGTTTCTTTAAAATGTACTATTCCCAAGACAAGTATGCATGAATCTTCTTCCTCTTGGTCAAACCATGCAGAACTTGTGACTTGCGATAAAGAGAAGAGAACTTTTTCTCCTCCTAGCTGAGGTTTGCCTCAGCTGACCTAAATCACAGCCATAGCTCTTGCAAAATGTGAGGCCTGAGGGAGATAAACTCTGCACACTCAAACCCCAACAATTCCTTCCTTTTTCTTTTGTTTTTCTAAAACAGTTTTCCACAAAGTTAATATAAAGTTTTGAGATGGTCTTATGCACATGCAATATATAATCACAAAAATGATAATAACTAAGCATAACACTATTCCAACTCCTCCAGCCGTATGGTAAGACTTTGATCAATCTCTTTTGGATCTAATCCCTCTAACTGTTTTAAAAACAATTCAGCTATTTGTACAGCATCATCATGTTGAAACCCTTTTCCAAAAATTTCAAATATATCCTTTTGTAAAGAATCAATCATTAATTGAGCTGTTTCATTACCATCGAGATAATTTTGTATGAGACTCCATTTCTGTAAGCTTTGATTATATTGTATGTTAGTTACACAGAAAGAAGTTGAATTCCAGTCACATTTTAATCTAATTTCTTGTTCTAAGGTGAGTATCTTTTTTCCTAACCAATTAACTGTTTGTTTTAAAATACCTATTTGAGTTTGAAGTCTAGAATCAATCTGATCCTGGGATAGCCATAACTCATGCGAATCTTTATCCCATTCCTCAACAAAATGTTTTGTTTGTAAAGAAGTATGTAAAGGTATCCCTGAAACTGTAGCAACTGTAGCCACTGCAATAAGACTTAGAATTACAGCAACAACAACTCCCACAAACAGTTTAGTACGTCTTAACAATTGTCTAAAACATTCCAGAACCAAAGTATTTACAGGATCTTGGGACCATGGTCTTTGTAAGTTCACAGGAAGCCAAATGTGAGAGCGCTGTTGTAACAGCACAATGGAATTACGAGAAGGAATAGAAACAGATGTATTAATACAGGTATACAATTTACAATTAAAGCATAAAATTCCCTCATCAAAAGTAACATTTCCAATTAAGAACAGGTATGGCATGGGCGCACATGTGGTTATACTATATTCTTTAATTACAGTAAAATTATAAGAAGCAGCAGATTGACTAGTCTCAGAGAAAGAGCCATTAGACAAAATTACAGGTTTAGCTGCAGCAGCAATTTTCCATAACTGTGTTTGTAAATGAGGAGGGTACTGCACTGAAGCCAAGCATGGGTCGTCTATTCCGCCATTCCGAATGGTTTCATTCCATCTCTCTTTCGGCGGGATTCAGTATGTAGAAGATAAATCACAAGCAGTAATATTCCATTCTGAACAATTTTTTAAGAACATCCCGTAAGGACCCCACATGATAATATCCTGAAATATCTTTCCAAATTTGCCTAAACACTCCTGCCATATGAAAGGGGAGTATCTCAAGTCCTGATAAGTAAAATCGGGACACTCAGGGAACATAGGGTATTTTTGTTCAGTTATATTATCCCAGGTCATATTGACGGACCATGCAGACAACCGTTGTAAACGGGTTCGAGAAACATTTCTCCAGTTTCCATCTAGTATCCAATGTTGCCAATCTAATTGTAAGCAAGGAGGAATGCCCAAGCATATAGGTTTACTGTTATTATTCTTATAAGTGAAATTAAATGGTGTTCCATCATTAGTATTCATATATGTTAAATTGTTCCAAGGGGGAGATAAAAGAGCAGGAGAAGTACATTAGGCAATAACTATGTCACCCCAAGAAACAGATTCCAGCAAAGGTGGATTGGGAATATAGGCCCAATAGTGAGTATTATTATTTTGTACCTCAGAAGTGGAAGACACTGTCAATAATGCACACATGGCCAGAAATAAATTTTCTGGGGTGCAACTCTTCCCTGTTCGTTGCAGCACCTTTTGCCCTTCCCCACTCAGCTTTTTAATTTGACCCAACGTAGGTAAGGGAGAGAAATTAGGACGTCGATGACGTCGGGCCCCAAGATGAAGACGTGACATTGCTGCCACCAGAACATCAAGCTCAGGATCTTGATTTCTCGGCTAGGGTAAAGGATAGGGTACCCCCCTTGGTGCCGTTCTGATTGTGATGGGTCTGGATCCACCGCCCTGGGAGCCACTGCTGGTGTCCATTTTCTGTTGAAACATAAGCATAGTCCTTTCCTCTATAAAATAAAATCCCTGGCTGCCATTCAGCATCTGCCGCAATTTATATCCAAATTGGTTCATGAACTATTTCTAAGGTTTTTTTGCTCAAAATGTCGTTCTGCTCTTGTCAATATTTCTCCTTGTTGAAGATTAAGGAAATTTAAAATAAATAAGGCTTGATGTAACAATGCTTTAGGTTGATTTTGTAAATGTCTAAACAAGTGCATATTTAAATCTGTCATTTTCCTCCTTTTTAATTTTTTAATTTGTGTTTTAAGTGTAGCATGTACACGTTCTACTAAAGCTTGTCCTTGTGGATTATATTCTATTTCGGTTAGATGAACAATATCATATAATTTGCAAAAGTCTTCAAAATTTTTACTAGTATAAGCCGGACCATTATCAGTTTTAATCATAGTTGGAATTCCCATAATAGCAAATGTTTCCACTAAGTGTTGAATAACATGACGGGTGGTTTCTCCAAATTGAGCGGTAGCCAACAAAAATTTAGAGTATGTGTCAATAGTAACATGAACACAAGAATAACTTCCAAACAAGGGAACATGTGTAACAACCATTTGCCATAATTCATTAGGTTGAATCCCTCTAGGATTTACTCCGGAAGGTATAATCCTAATATGGAAAGGTCGACAAATTGGGCAATTTTTAATAATTTGTTTTTCTTGTTTGTATGGAATCTTATATTTAATATGTAAATGTCTGGCATTAGAATGATACAGATTATGTTATTCTTGAGGAGTTTTGAACATCACTAATTTGTCTACCTAAGCATAACCATATGTCAAAAATCCTGGTAATTTAGAGTGTGATCTAATATAATCTATAAATATGCGAGCATTACGAGCTTGTAAAAGTTTTTGTAAGGTAAGAAAAAGATTTTGTAGAACAGGTTTATTAGAATAGGCTACTGCAGTGAATATATATTTTAACTACTCCCATCGGGTATGCAGAGTCAGTAAGAATGTTAATGTCTTGATTATCAAAATCATTTAAAACTTGAATGACTTCAAATAATTCATTTTGTTGGACAGATTGATAGTTTGTTATTTGAACCCAATATTGATTTTCTGTCCAATAAGCACTTTTAGTTTTTGATCCATCAGTAAACACAGTAACAACATTGTCTAAAGGATATTCACTAATAATATTATTAATTACAAATCATTGACATTTTAGCATGTCCCATAATATGCCCTTGGGGAAATGATAGGAAATACCTCCAGTATATTCAGCCAACGCTATTTGTAGCATTTAAGCCATTTGTACCAAGTAAGTCCATTGGTCTTTAGGTAATGGTGTAATTATGTGAGAAATGTCATAGCCCGTCAGGGTTATACTTCTCTGTCTTCCTTGTTCAATTAATAATGTGATCTGGTCAGCATATGGCATAATATTTTTGGAGAATCTGTTTTGTATAAATCCATTCTAAAGGAAGCTCATGCTGTCCCAGAACTGCAGTAGCATATTGAAATGTATTTAAAATATAAAGAGAAATAGGGGCTTGTAAATCTATTCTCTGAAAAAATGCATATTTAACTCGTTGTTCTACAGAGGTTAATTCATCAGAGGCTTCTTTAGTAATTATACGAGAGCTATTAAGTGCAGGATCTCCTTGTAACAATGAAAACAGATGATTTGATTGATAAGTAGGTATCCCCAAAGACGGTCGTAACCAATTAATATCCCCTAATAGTTTTTGAGAATCATTAAGTGTTTTTAAATTATCTCTCCTGATTGATAAGTTTTGAGGAATTATCTTTTGTCTAGGAACTGTATATCCCAAGTAATTAATGACATCCTCCTTCTGTATCTTTTCAAGGGCAATTATTAACACATTAGGTTGAAAATAAATTGGCAATTTTTTTAATAGGTCATTAAGTTTCTGTTTATCAGGTCCTGAAAGAGAATATCATCCATATAATAAGAAATATATAACTGAGGCCAATTTTTATGGATAGGTTTTAATGCTGCATCGACACAAATTTGACACATAGTAGGGGAATTCATCATTCCTTGGGGTAATACTTTCCATTGATACCGAAGATGAGGTCCTTTATGATTAATTTGCGGTAAAGAAAAAGCAAAACGCTTACGATCAACAAGATGAACAGGAATGGTAAAGAAACAATTCTGTAAATCAATAACTACAATATGCCAATCTTTTGGTAACATAGTGGGAGAGGGGATTCCAGGTTGCAAAGCCCCCATGGGGTACATGGAATTATTCACTTCCCTTAAATCAGTTAATAATCTCCATTTACCAGACTTCTTTTTTATGACAAATATAGGTGAGTTCCATGGGGATGTAGAGAATTCGATATGGCCTTGATGTAATTGTTCCTTGACCAACAGGAGAGCAGCATCTAAGTTTTCTTTTGTTAAGGGCCACTGTTCAATCCATAAAGGATCCTCGGATTTCCACATAATTTTCAGTGGCTCCATCAAGAATTAGTTAAAATTGAATATAAGCTCCCCATTGTTCTAAAATATCCCTTCCAATTATATTAAGAGGAACTTCTAGAATGTAGGGTTTTAATACAGCTATTTGTCCGTCCTCTGATTGAATTGTTATATGGTTTAAAGCTTGGCCAATACTTTGGACGGGAGCCGAGCTAACTCCCTTAATCTGACAGGGTATAATTTGATACTGAAGATTAGACGGTCAATCTTGAGTTTTTATTATAGTAATATCAGATCCTGTATCAATTAAAGCACTAATCATTTTAGTCTCTAGCTTTACTTTTATAGGGGGTTGCATTTTAGTAATTTGTGTGGCCCAAAAAACACTTTGTGTGTCAGCACTGCCAATCTGCCCCGCCTCTGATTAGAGGAATCCCCTATAGGGAGGTAAGGTAATAAGAGAAGTTGGGCAATTCTTTCTCCTTTGGAAAAATGAACATCAGCAAGAGAAGACATTAAAATCTGAATTTCTCCTTCATAGTCTGCATCGATAATTCCTAAATGGACAGTAATACCTTTAGCATTAAGGCTGGAGCGTCCTGTGAGCAAAGCGAAAGTCCCTGGAGGTAGTGGCCCAAATATTCCTGTAGGTATTCTTTTAGGCATAGCACCACCCTGGAGATCAAAATCACTTAAGGCTTGGATGTCCACGGCCGCACTATGTTGGGTTGCGGGTTGTAGGGAAAAGATTGTGGGTTGCCCCGGTTTATTTGTCCAGGGCCTGGGGTCCGGCCCGATGGACCATTTCCCTGAACTGCATGAGTGGCTGCATTTTTTGTTCTACATTATCGAGTCCAATGTTTACCTTTTTTGCAATTAGGACATATTCCGGGTCCCCTAGTTTCCTTATCATTCTTTTGTTTACAATTTTTCCTTAGATGTCCAGTCTGGCTGCACCCCAAACACTTTATGTTAGCCAAATTTCGATTTGTATTGTGCAAAGCATGCCATGTAGAGGCCATGGTTTCAGCAAATAATTGCATCTTTCTCGATTGTGATGTTATATCTTTGCACACCTTTAAGTATGTCTGAATATCTCCTGTATATTTATTCGGTAAAATGCCTCATTTACAATCTTCATTAGCATTTTCATAAGCCAGAAAACAGTAATTGTTGCCTGGCAGCCTCTCCTACCACGGTTCTTTCAATTGTCAATTTTAATCTAGACAAAAATTCTACATAAGGTTCATTGGGTTTTTGTGAAACTTTTGTCCATGAGCCATAATGTTCTCCAGTAGGTCTAATTTTTTCCCAAGTTTCTAAAGCTATTTCCTTCAATTGCTCATGAATCTCAGGAGGAATATTAATTTGATGTTGAATGTCATCATACATACCAGTACCAAAAAACATAGGGTATCCTATGGCACGAATAACAGGGTTTTGACTGTTACCATTTTCTCTAGCCTTAGTGGCACATCCTTCTAAAAACCACATGTGCCATTGAAGATATTCAGGTTCCTGTAGAAGAGCATGGCCCACAATCTTCCAATCCTCAGGAGCAAAATTATTATAATGAGTAGCAAAAGCATTAAGCAATTCACTGCCTTTTTTAATCTGCCAATATGATCAATATCAATCCCCTCATACCGAGGTGGCTGTGCCATTCAATTACCTGGATCAGGCCTGATTATAGGAAAAGCAAAGAAGGGAGTTTTGTCCTCATCGTCACAAGGTTCTGAGTCCATTTCCTGGAAAGCCTTTAAAGAAGCTGCCAAAAAAGGAACAGTGGCCGGAGGGGCAGAAGGCCTGGTTCTCGATAAAGGCCAAGGGTCCATTTTAGCTTCTAATTTATTAAGACATCCCAGAACCTCCTCCATAACAAGCTTGAATTGCTCTGAAACGGAGTGATCGTCAATCGTCGTTTTTACTTTCGTTTTCGTTTCAGTATCATTACCAATTAAGTCAGCAGAATTTTATGAAGATTTATGAGTCAATTGTTGCGTAACTTTTACTACCTCTTTTTTATTTCACTAATATCCTGAGGGAGATCTAGAATAGAGAGAGCTAGCTCCTTTTGTAAATTGCCAATCAACATTTCTTCCTCCATAACTTTAAACATTGTATATAAAATAGACCAGATAGACCAAAACCGAATCGGAATTTTTTCACCTTGCCTCATGGCCTTTTCAACATTGTGACAGACCCGTTTCCAATTATCCACACCCATAGATCCTTCCTCTGGAAACCAGGGATTCCATTCCCTGACCACCTTAAGACACATCTCTATATCAGAATGGGAAATGTTAATACCATAGAGGGCAAGTGAATGCCTAAGAATATGTAAAAAAAAGGAGAAGATGAAGATTGTCCCATCACCCTGTAATATAAAGAAAAAGAACTTACCCTTCCTGTCAATCCAGCAGGGTTCCTGTTCGGGCGCCAATTGTGAATGTCTAGAGCATTTGGGTCCCTGGATAAGGGTCACGAAATAACCAGGACACAGGGGATGCAGAGCAAAGGCAGCAATTGCAACTGCATGCTGAGGTTTATTTGCAAGTTCCTTTTATATTCTTCTTCTTACAAAGCAAGCAATTCTTCAATAACACTTTACGCACATTGCCCATATATCATGCCTCAGTGGATACACAGAGCTAAATTCAGATTGTTCTTGTTTATTTGATAAGTACCCTCTTAAAGTTCTTTGTAGACATTATCTAATCCCCTGAGGATGCATTTGTTTCTTTAGAATGTACTGTCCCCAGGACAAGTATGCAGGAAGCTTCTTTCTCTTGGCCAAACCATGCAGAACATGTGACTTGCGATAAGGGGAAGAGAACTTCTCCTCTTCCTAGCTAAGGTTTGCCTCAGCTGACCTAAATCACAGCCACAGCTCTTGCAAAATGTGAGGCCTGAGGGAGCTAAACTCTGCACACTCAAACCCCAAAAGGTATCACTACAAAGGAAGCTAAAGCTCCTGACACCAACATATATTTCAAGTGCCCAACCTCAGAGGCAGTTTCTTAAGAAGTCTTTAGGCCAGCAGAGTTACATGATTGTGGAGTGTTTATCCTATCCCTTACTTTTGAAAACTCCTCTACAACCCTCAAGTTTGTGATCTCCTGAGCATTTTCCATTCCAGATATGTATTCACAGATTTTCTAACTCTTCTCTTCTAATTGTGTCTTACTTGGGGTGAAGGCAATGACAAGGTATTGTTCTGAATGAGAGTGGGAAGATTTTTTGTAGCACATATTTGCATACACAATGGATTCATTTTTCTATTTTCTATTTGAATTACTGAAACCCTGACACTAACCCAAACCCTACTAGACTCTGACTACTGATGATAATATAATGGAGAAAAATAACGCAAACAGAATAGAAATACAAGCAGTTCAGAGGAGGCATGGTGTATAGTTGGACTTGCCTTTTGCATGATAAACTGTAGGTGTTATAAATCATGTGAATTTTTAATTGAAATAGTTCTCCATGTGTTTTGAAAGGTATCAAATATGTGAATTACTGTCTCCCTTTCTCTGTTGCCTATTCAGCACATGTATTTTTATATGGACATATCAAATCCTACCTGGTACCACACGTACATTCTTGTGACGTGGCTGACGTGGCAGATACAAATTGGGAGAAGATATCACTTCTCCTAAACGCTGTTGGAACTGAAAATTCAACCTATGGGTGAGCTTCCTAGCTGAACAACATTATACATAAATCCACGTTCAGTAAAATAAATATTTTTAAATCTGTGTATGATATGTATTTCATGATGAATTTCGATTGGCATATATATTGCTACCTTTTAATATTTCTGTGTGTGTTTTGTGAAAAATCTACACTCTCTAGATTTTTCAAAATATGAAATATATGTCTCTTATGATACACTCCCTAAATTCATTTATGTTCACGTATGTGGTTTTATAATCAACTTTTCACAAGATTATTTTCAGAAATATTCATCCACCTCAAATACATATTTGTTTTCTATTACTGAAAACTCACTTCAGTGAAGGGTGCATAGAAATCCTTATATTTCTACAGTAACTGACCCAGTTTAACATCAATGCAAGTAGATTTCTATGGGGAATGTTGTATATTTGGATGTTCATTTTTATTCAACACTGGTACATTACTATTTCTTCAGTTTATGGACATCTTAGAAAATACATTTCATCCACAGTTCACAAATTTAAAGGCATTTGGTACACTTTAAATCACTTCCTGCTTCAGATCACACGTATTCCTCCTTTTTTTTTTTTTTTGACTGGTCTTTTCATTATACTTCTTCCTAACGCATTATTTTTGATTTCCATTATCATTTGAAGCAAAACTCACACACTCTTTATGATAAACCATAACACTAATATTACCAGTAGATTTATAATTGGTTGGAATGAATAACTGTATATCAATATAAGATTTCCTCTATATTTTCAGATATCAATTTATTCCAATCTCTAAAGTTGGAACCAGTTTCATTATTTATTCACAATATGGACTATTCATGCATTATCTCTATATTCATAGACACAGGGTACACCTATTTTTATCCCCAATACTAATTTATGAGTTTTCAAGATATAGCTCCCTATAATGGTGGGAGAAATACTCATGTCACCAGATCTACATATATATTTTATCACAGTAATATTCTGGATAACAAATGCAAAGATCACACCTATGTTTGTACCAACGCCTAAATTGAATGCGAGTATGAATTACTAATAACATCCATGTCCAGGATGCCTAAGGCTCTCAAATGTCAATTCTATTGGTGAGGACAAATTTGTTTCATCCTAAGATTATATATTCAACCTCAACCCTGTTGAAAATGTCTAATCTTATCACTCACTTTATACTTTGCCTGATTTCCTAATGTCACTATTCATATCTATTTTCCTACATATTTTGCCCAGTGCATCATAGTGACTGATTCTTCACATTTGCTGACATTTACATTCACTCTAACTAAAACCCTATTACTAAAGAAGTCTTGGTCCAACTCTTAGACCCACTCTTCTTCCTAAACTTACTATCTTCCTAATCCTACCAATTACCACTTTTTAACTGGATGTTCTCTTCTACATTCAGTAATCTGAGGTACAGTGTTTTATTCCATTGTATATCAATTTATCTCACCTCAGTGCAGAATGTAATTCAAAGCTAAGTATCCCAATCAAGGGCCCAATACCTTTTTGGGCTTCAAATTTTACCTAGATTTCTGTTTTCATACTTATATTTCACCTATATATTCTTATAAATATTGCAGGTTCCCAATACCATTATTCATCCAGCAGAATGATTCCTAACACAAATCGAACATGTTATTAATCCACACTGTACACAGTTCTGTCAATCTCACTTTACAGAAGAGCAGGGACAGAGTTGGTCTTACAATACAGGAATGTAGGGGATCTTCCACCTGTTGAGAACCTCAAAGGTCCATGCAGAAATGATCCCTGGAGAAGATGTAGGCAGCCATGAAAGACCTGAGAGAGCAAAAGTCATCTTCCATGGCAAACAACCCGGTAAGGATGAAAGGATGTGTCTGAATCATCCTCTCTCTTCTTAATGTAGGGAAGATTGGCCAAACTAGGCCTGTGTGGAGAGATGTTCCCATGTGCCTATGGTTTTTATACCATTCTAACTTGTCAAAGTGTCACAGGATGATGGGGCATGCTCCATCTTATGAGACCCTAGGAAGCAAATGTTAGAAAACAGTGATTGCCAAGGCAGTGATGTCATTCAGTTGCTGAAGGAAGTAGCCTCACCTCACATCCTTGTTGATGGAACTCTACGAATTTGGGTTCCAGGAAGCCAGGCACCCAGACCCAGTCTCAGCCCCAGTCCCAGTGATTCCACTTGTTTGGATTTACCAACGACAGAGTCAGTCTTTTGTGGTACCTACTTATGTGAGGACCACCAAATACCAGGAAAGTTCTGAAGGGGGGACCTTTTGGAGAAAGCAGGTAGAGACTCACTGCTGGCTCCTGACAACTTCACAGAGTTGTCCAAGGAGACCAGATCTGAGACAGGACAGGCCATTTCTGGGGAACATAGGATGGTGCTCCAGTCAGCGGACACTCTGGATAGTTGCAGACCAACATGGGGAAGGAGGTGCCTTTGTGGGTGTGTGTGTGGGTTTATGGTTTTTTCTCATGTTCTGAGAATAGTTAGAAAAGGTGGTTTGTTTGGTTTCTAGTGGACTGTTTCTAGTTAGTTCTTTGAAAAGGCGAGTGTTTCTATGTCTGTGTATCCCAGTGTGTCCATTGTTGTAGACATTAGAAAAGAGAATGCCTCAGTGGGTGTGTCCTGTCAAGGAGAAAACTTCCCAACATTCATCCTGCCCAATGCATGAATGGACTGTGGCTTGCCTTATCACTGGGCAACACCTACTATCTTCCTATGTTCCTGTTTTTTTCCTGAATTCTGGCCACACTCCAGAATAGGCTCATGGTTTTGTGTCCAAGATATGTACCCCTTCCAAGCTCTGTGACATGGCCATGTTCTGGATAGCTGAAGGGAATGGCAAGCATCTCAGAAAACTCAGATATCAGTGTGACCAGTAAAGTCTCAGTGGAGAAACCCTGCTTTGGGCCTTTTGATTACCTATTGTTATGTTGCCCTGATTATCAGGAAAGTCTTTGCCTCAGGCCACCACTTTGTGAAGCCTGAAGAAAACAGTTTTCACATGGAAATGAATGGGCATCACCTTTGTGCTTTACAATAAAACCTTTAGAGTTTAGGCTCTCATAAACTTAAAAATACATTTAGATTGTATCTCAGTGTAGAAAGTATAATGGAACTGTACATATCTTATTGATAACAAGTCCAATTATAGAACACAAATGATATACATAAATCTCCAACATGTTTTTCATTTAAGCCTAGAATTACCATAAAAACTTTGAACACCAGCTTGATACAATGCTCTTTTGAAGCTTCTATCTAACAGACATGTATTCCTGGAAGATATGAACACATTAACACCACAATTACATTGATGTTTTTGTATTAACCAATTTTAGTTTTTTAAAGAAATAACATGGCACAATTTTCTTAAAAAGTACTTGTTTAACCAGCTGTTTAATTTTTTAAGATTACTTGCTCAAAACTTACACATATAACCAACTTACACAAACCTAATCATATAGACTCTCTTATCCAGAAACATATTTTCCCTCTATTAAATCTATATCTAGAACCTTTTAGTTTCTCTTTTTCATCTGTTAACCTTTTTCTGTTCACATTTTGAAACAATACATGTAAATTTTTGAATTTAAGCAGATTATTTTATAGACATCAACATTTTATTAGGGCCTTTTTGAACAACTAGAAAACCTATAGCCCTAATTTTAAAGACATCTTTATTTTTATCTGTTTACCCAATTTGAATTGAACCATTTGAATCACATGAATCAAAGATATTTGGATCCTTTTTTAAATTTTTTATGAGCGCTCCTCATCTGTCATTTGTCATATCACTGCATGATATATGGACATACACACTTACAGACATACCGACATACAACACGTAACACAAGTGTAACACATAACACAATAGTAAAGGCCTTGTAGCTTTTTCAGGTGAAATCTCCTTTGCAATGTTTAAACATTCCACAGTTGATCAAAAATAGAACTGATCAGGAAACATTAACCCATCTGCAGGATCAAGATCATGAGCTCAAAAAAAAAAAATACAGAATCTAAGTAAAAGCAAGAATCCTAAAAAATATGACTGGCCAGTAATTAGTAAATGCCATATAATGTACTTTTTGGTTGGGTCTAGTTGAGTTCAGGTAAAAAGACATTTTTACCTCTTTTTATCTGTCTCCTGCTGAGTGCTGCAGGCTTCTTTTATTTGCATATCAACGTAAGTCCTGGCTGAGGTCTGGAAAACTGGAAAGGCTGCAATTCTGAGCAGAAACCTTATGCCTAAGGCATTTTAGCTATAAGTCACAATTTCCAAGTTTGGATGTTGAAAATAATGATGCAGTATTAAGATGTAATTGTCAAAATTTTATATCTTTAGATTTTTCTACACTAGAAAAACTTGCTCACACAAAACTGAAAATAGGATCATTTTTTGATAATATAAAGCCTCCATTAGAAGAAGTTTCTTTAGGTTCATGAAGCCACTTTCTTTGTTCTGAAGTTTCTAAAGTAGTATTAAGTTACATTAAATTGGCTGAAAAAATTTTAAAAAGAACCACACACTACCATGTGCATCAGAATTTAAGCTTTAAAATTTCCAAAACTGTTGCTAATTAATTTCATTTCAATAAGCCAGAACAACATTTTAATTTAGAACCTTTTTTTAAAAATCTTACACACTGAGGGGAACAGATATCGTATCATAATTTATTATCTTTGCCCAAGTTAACGCACTGGTATATCAAGTGAAATTTTCTCAGTCTACATAGTTCAAAATTAAAACTCTTATTTTTTATCCTAAGTATTTAAGTTTTCTAGCATGAACTCTCTGAAATCAAACTAAACAATTGTTTAAACCCAACTTTTAACTGTAAGATATTGCAATGCTTTAGAAACCCATTTAGATACCAGATTATTACAATAAAAAAATCAACTTTTAGATACACATTCAGCCAAGATCATCCCCAAGAAACAATCTATAATATCAACATATTACTGCATTCATTGTCCCTTTTGTTAAGTAAGCAGAGGTGGAGTAATCCTTAAAGTGCAGGTAAGGAATAAGGGAGTTTCCCACATCAAAATGGCTCTGGCAGCTGCTGGGAGTCCCTTAGCCTCACCTTTTACTTATAGGATTAGTTCCTCCAGTTTGATTTGACCCCAGGCACCAGGCATATTGTATATCTCTTATCGTTTCAGTAGTTAACTCGCCAAAAGTTCATTTTCTGCTTGCAGTTGTTTTGAGTGCTAGGCTTCCCCAAGAGGGTAGAGTGGGGATTCCTTTAAAGTCCCCTCTGGGGTGTCAAAATTTATTACTGAAGCTTTGGTTCCCATCCCCAAAGCCAATTAATGCCAATTTAATAATGAGGACAGGGTTTTGAGAAAAGTTTAAGAGAGATATCAAAGTTCTTAGACCCCAGGCATTTCACCCTGCAGTGGGCATGCTCTAGCCAACTATGGGAAGAAAAGAAAAAAGGGCTTCCCTAATCTCGCTTAACAAAGGGGAGTAAAGTTCATCAAAGTTCCTTAAAATACAGCTAAGAGAGGTGTAAAAGGTGAGAAAAGAAAAGCTGGCGGTTCTATTGCCTTTTTGTCCCTCACAGGAGAAGAATTAGGTTAAAATTTAGCTAAAGTTACTTCCACACATCTAAGGCAGGTTGGAACTCGGGACTCTGCATCGGTCCAAACAATGCCATCACATTTAACAGAAACACAGACAAAAAGACACACAAAGACCATCATGCAGCTCCCGTTTGTTCACAACCCCAAGATCTTCAATCTTGTGACTCAGGGAGAATGGAGGGAATAGCGGGAGGTGCAGAAGGTTTGAGTGATAGGATCGTGGGTCAAGGGGTCAGATTGGAGCCAGGGACCAGGAAAGGCTTCAAGAACAGAGGCATGGAATGGCTTTGTCCCATAATGAGAGTTACACCTACAGAGACAAGGACAATACAAACATGACACAAACACGAACACACAGTTAACGTTTAACATGAGTTCAGAAGTAAAGATTAGAACCTAGTAACTGGCAAAACCTGATGGGTTAGACCACAAAGTCAGACAGTGAATTCAACCTTAAAGAAAAAAGTAGCCAGCACGACCTGACGGGTTGGCAGCAGAGTCACCTAATGAGGAAACATCTGTCCCTCCCCGAATCCTCCAAGGCGTCCCTTGCAAGGACGTGGCCTGTGGCTTCAGGACACGTCTGTCCACCACCGCAAGGGGGAACTTATGCTCTCTGCTGGCAGCCACTCTGCCAACACAAACCGAAAACCAAAAAACCAAACCTGGTAGGGAAGATGGCCGCTGCATACGGGGGTTGCTGAAGTACTGAGTGTGGTGCTCAGAGCAGCGACTTGAATTGAGATTTCGTGCAGCTGGTTAGAGCTCCTTTCACTGTTAATCTGTAGCAGACCACTTGCCAAGCAGCAGGAAGAACAAAGAGATGGAAAAAGAGACGCTTGGCTGCTCAGAGCCACGGGCGATTTGCTGCCATCTGCTTCCTCTTTCGCTTCACTATGGGCAGAGAACCTGAATGTGTAATCAGCAGTGAATTGTAAATACCTGAGGCAAAGAAAGCTCAGTTACCCCCGCTCCCTTTTTTTAAAAAATATTTTTATATACAATGAGAGTTTGTGGACTGGGATTATTCGCTGGGCTGTGGTTTCTGTGCCGAAAATCCACTCCACGGGAGCCGCCATTTGCTTTCTGCTGGCTGTCTTGATGACTCTGTCTACATTGTCCGGCAGTCGCATCTAGAGGTTGGAGCTGGGCTGCGTGCCGAGTCCTGTCCTCCGAAGGCTGGACCGTGGCCTCGAGCACCTAGGTCTCCTGCACCTTCGGGCAGAGCCTGCTCTGGGGTCATTCTGCATCCCCCTGCGAAGGGACCTGTGCTCTGGAGGAGGGGTCCAGACAGCCATGGCGGCAGCTGCTTGGGCCCCAGGGGACGGGCACCGGGATGAGGAGTGACGGAGGCCGCGGTGGCTCCGCTATGGTCACAGTCGAGCGCAGCACCCATGAGTGCGGCAACCATGAGCGCGGTCCAGAGGCAGAGGCGATGGCGGCAGGGTTTCATTTCTACAAATCTGGACTGGAAACAGAAGCAGTAGTGTTATTATCCCAAGAACTTGCTTATGCCAGGAAGCTGTAAGGGTAACATGAATATCATTGAGGTTATCTAACATGGTTGCGGGCGTGGAGAGATCAAGTTTCTGACATCATCAATTGTGTGGGCATAGGGAGCCGTAAACTGTCTAAATGCTGTTTGCTCAGGATCACTAGGCAATGCTGAGCTGACGTGAATCTGGGGCGTACAGTCTGGGCCCCTCAGAACACACACACTGAGTCCGGATCGGCTGCAATCAACCTCCGGTTCGCCTGCTTCTCATGACTCAGCACTAAAGATCCCGCTGAAATAACTGGTCGACCCTTCTGAATTTACAGAGGTAAAAGCCAACTGAGCCTTCATAGGCAGTGGCCAAAGGACTGAAACGTGGCTTGGGAAAGTCAGACAGGATCTCCCATTGCATTGGTCACCCGGCAAAGGGAAAGGACGGTCACCATTTGCACGGGATACCACCATGGCAGAGAACTGACGTCACGGGCAGAGGAGATAACTTCATTGAAACCTTCGTGACAAGTGTGTAATCCCCTAGCCATCTCTCTTCACACAGCGGGAAACCTTAAGAGCCCCTCCAAGCTCTCCCGTAAGGGCCCCTCCTAGCTCTCCTGTGAGCTCCACAGCCAGACCGAGGGAATCAGGAGTGGCACGGGACTTGTGGCGCAGAGTTCTCGGCTACCGCTCCCACCAGTGCTGACAACTGAGGACTCTTGCACCAACTACCAGGGGCGTGGCTCCTGGAAGGCAAGTAAATTCGCTGAGGGTTCTCAGCCCCAAGCTCTACAAACTTAGGGTCTGAGGGAGGCAAAGAGGGAGAGTGTGCCCAGGCGTTCATGAAAACAGGGCTCCCAGGAGCAGCAGACCTGGCGTGTAGCCAGTATTGTAGTGAGTGGGGCCTGGCTTGAGGAAACACAAGAGAAGGTCTTAGGCACTCAGGATTGGAGACCCGCCAAGTCTGTGACGAAGAGCTGCTGCACAGTGAATGGTTCCCACCTTTTGAGAGGAGAAGCTTGGCCCAGTGGGCACAGCACCACCTACTGGATGAGAAGTTAATTGAAATCTATGCCTGCATTTATTATTTTTTTTCTTTTTCTTTCATTTTCATTTTTTGTTGGTGTAGTTGTTCTTTAACATTTTTATGTTTTTAATTTTTTTATTTTATTATTAGTATTATTTCTTTAAATTTTCATTTTCATTTTTTTATTATCATTATTATTTTTTTAAAAAAAATTTCTTCCTTTCTTTATTTTCTATTTTTTTCTTTTTCTTATGTCTTTTCATTTCTTTTCAATGTTCTTATTCCTTCTTCCTTGAACTCTACCTGCCTACTCTCATTATTTTTAGTGACTTCATCCCTTCCCTTCTAATATATTTCCTCCCAAGCATAAAATAAATTTATAAGAGTAAATAGTAACTCAGCAGTCAAACAGAAAAAGAAGTAACATGCGCAGCATAAAAAAGCAAGGAAGAAAAGGAGTACAAACAATGAAGGACATCCTAAATATTTAGGAAGATATAGAGTCATTATAAAGATGGTCATATAAAGAACTCAAGGAATACCTCAGACAGATGGAATGGAACCTTAAAGAGGATACGAGACAGCAAATCCAAACAGTGAAAGAACACATTGAAAGTGAATTACATACATATAAAAGAAAAAGTTAAGCATCTTTATTAGCAGATAGAGATTATAAAAAAATCAAACAATAATTCTAGAAATGAAGGAAACGATAAACCAAATTAAAAACTCAATTGAGAGTATCACTAACAGAATGGAGCAAGTAGAAGCCAGAACGTCAGATAATGAAACCAAAATATATCATCTTGAATAGAGTCTAGCCAACTCAGAAAGGCTGGTAAAAAATCACGAGAAAAACATCCAAGAGATTTGGGATAATATAAAAAAACCAAACTTACGAGTCATCAGGCTAGAAAAAGGTACAGAGATTCGAACCAAGGGAATAAGTAACCTGCTGAATGAAATAATTACAGAAAACTTTCCAGAATTAAAAAAGGAAACAGATATACAAATTGTAGATGCATACAGGACACCGAGCACACAAAATAACAGTAGACCAACGCCAAGACACAATGTTATGAAGATATCCAATATACAGAACAAAGAGAAAATATTAAAAGCTACAAGAGAAAGGAGGCAGATTACATTCAGGGATAAACCAATAAGGTGAACAACGGATTTTTCATCACAGATGCTGAAAGCGAGATGATCCTGGAACAACGTATTTCAAACTTTGAAAGACAATGGATGCAAACCAAGAATTCTATATCCAGCAAAATTAAGTGCAGGTATGACAACAAAATAAAAATCTTTCATGATAAACAAAAGCTAAAAGTATTTGCAGCCAGAAAACCAGCATTGCAAAGCATCTTGAGCAAAACACTACACGAAGAAGAAATGAAATAAAAGAAAAAAAAAAAATAAAAAAACCTTCAGTGGGAAGTGCCTCTGTAAAGACAGAGGGCGGGGGAAAAGCTAATCATGGAAAAATAAACTAATTTAAAAAAAAAGATAAATAATCAAACATGTCTGGAAGTACAAACCATATATCAATAGTAACTCTAAACTTTAATGGCTTAAACTCTCCAATAAAGCGACATAGGCTGGTAACATGGATTGAAAAAACAAATCCAACAATATGCTGCCTCCAGGAGACACATCTGATTGGAAAAGACATACACACGGTGAAGGTGAAACTTTGGGAAAAAAATATACCACACACACGGTCTTCGTAAGCAAGCAGGGGTGGCCATCCTCATATCGAATAAAATTGACTTCAAGACTAAGTTAATCAAAAGGGATAAGGAAGGACATTATATACTGTAAAAAGGAACCATTCACCAACAAGACATAACAATTATCAATATTTATGCACCAAATAATGGTGCTGTGATGTTCATAAAACAAATTCTACTCAAGTTCAAAAATCAAATAGACCACAACACCATAATTATGGGTGATTTCAACACGCCTCTCTCACCATTGGACAGATCCTAGAAACAAAACTTGAATAAAGAAAATATAGAACTCAATATCACAATCAACAACCTAGACTTAACTGAAATATATAGAATATATCAACTATCATCAAGTGGATGTACTTTTTCCTGAGCAGCACATGGATCCTTCTCAAAAATAGACCATATGTTATACCATAGGGCAACCCTCAGTAAATATACAGGGGTGGAGATAATACCATGCATTTTATCTGATCATAATAGAATAAAACTGGTAATCAATGATAAAAGAAGAAAGGAAAAAACCTACATCACATGGAAAATAAACAATATGTTACTGAATATTCAATGGGTTACAGAAAACATAAAGGAGGAAATCAAAAATTCTTAGAGATAAATGAAAATACAAACACAACATATCAGAATCTATGGAATAAAATGAAAGCAGTTTTAAGAGGGAAATTCATCGATCGCCTGGAGGTCATTACTCAAAAAAAAAAAAAAAAAAGGAAAAATCAACGAATAAATGAGCTCACACTTCATCTCAAAGCCCTAGAAAAGGAAGAGCAAAAAAACAGCAAATGTTGCAGAAGGGAAGAAATAATTAAAATCAGAGCGGAAATCAATGAAATTGAAACAAAAGAAACTATTGAAAAAATTAACAAAACGAAAAGTTGATTCTTTGAAAAAATAAATAAGATCAACAGACCCTTAGCCATGCTAAAGAAGAGAAGAAGAGAGAGAACTCAAATTACTAACATACAGGATGAAAAATGCAATATCACAAGAGATGCTACAGAAACACAGAAGGAGATTAGAAATTATTTTGAAAACCTATATTCCAATAAATTAGAAGATAGTGAAAACATCCATAAATTCCTTAAGTCATATGATTTGCCAAGACTGAGCCAGGAGGATACTCAAAACTTAAACAGACAAATATCAATAGACTTCCAACCAAGAAAAGCCCAGGACCAGAGGGGTATAGAGCGGAGTTTTACAAAATCTTTAAGGAAGAATTATTACCAAAACTTTTCAAGTTATTTCAGGAAATAGAAAAAGAGGGAGCTCTGCCAAATGCATTCTATGAGGCCAACATCACCCTGATTCCGAAACCAGACAAAGACACCTCAAAGAAATAAAACTACACACCAATAACTCTGATAAACCTGGATGCAAAAATCCTCAATAAAATTCTGGGGAATCTGATACAAAGGCAAATGAAAAAAATTGTGCACCATGATCAAGTAGGATTCATCCCTGGGATGCAAGGATGGTTCAATATACGGAAATCAATAAATGTTATTCACCACATCAATAGACTTAAAGATAAGAAGCATATGATCATCTCAAATATTGCAGAAAAAAGCATTCGACAAAGTAGAGCATCCCTTTATGTTCAAAACATTAGAAAATCTAGGGATAACAGGAACTTACCTCGACATTGTAAAAGCTATCTATGCTAAGCCTCATGCTAGCATCATTCTGAAATGATAAAATTTGAAGAGATTCACCCTAAAATCTGGAACAAGACAGGGATGCCCTCTATCACCACTTCTATTCAATATAGATCTTGAAACACTGGCCAGAGCAATTAGATAGACGAAAGAAATTAAAGGCATAGAAATAGGAAAGGAATTACTTAAATTATCACTATTTGCAGGTGACATGATTCTATACCTAAAAGACCCAAAAGGGTCTACAAGAAAACTACTAGAACTAATAAATGAATTCAGCAAAGTGGCAGAATATAAAATCAACCTGCATAAATCAAAGACATTTCTTTATATCAGCGACAAAACTTCTGAAACGGAAATGAAGAAAAACACTCCATTCACAATATCCTCAAAAAATAAATAAATAAATAAAATACTTGGGAATCAACCTAAAAAAAGAGGTGAAAGATTTATACAATGAAAACTACAAAACCCTAAAAAAAGAAGTAGAAGAAGATCTTAGAAGATGGAAAAATATACCTTGTTCACGGATATGCAGAACTAATATCATCAAAATGGCGATATTAACAAAAGTTCTCTATAGGTTTAATGCAACACCAATCAAAATCCCAAAGGCGTTTCTTGTACAAATAGATAAAGCAATCATGAAATTCATATGGAAAAATAAAAGACCCAAAATAGCAAAAGCAATTCTAAGCCGGAAGTCTAAATCAGGCGGTATAGCGATACCAGATTTCAAACTATATTACAGAGCAATATTAACAAAAACAGCATGGTACTGGTACCAAAACAGGCGGGTTGACCAATGGTACAGAATAGAGGACACAGAGACTAATCCACAAAGCTACAACTATCTTATATATGATATAAGAACTGAAAGCATGCAACGGAGAGAGGATAGCATCTTCAACAAATGGTGATGGGAAAACTGGAAATCCATACACAACAAAATGATACTGAATACCTTCCTTTCGCCATGCACAAAAGTTAACTCAAAGTGGATCAAGGAGCTAGATATCAAATCAGAGACTCTGCATCTGATAGAAGAAAAAGTTGGCACTGATCTACATATTGGGGGTTCGGGCTCCAAATTCCTTAATAGGACACCCATAGAACAAAAAAGTTAATAACAAGAATCAACAAATTGGACTTACTTAAACTGAAAAGTTTTCTCTCAGCAAGAGAAACAGTAAGAGAGGTAAATAGGGAGCCTACATCCTGAGAACAAATTTTTACTCCTCACACTTCAGATAGAGCCCTAATATCCAGAGTATACAAAGAACTCAAAAAATTAAACAATAAGAAAACAAATAACACAATCAACAAATGGGCCATAGACCTGAAGAGACACTTCTCAGAGGAGGACATACAATCAATCAACAAGTACATGAAAAAATGCTCACCATCTCTAGCAGTCAGAGAAATGCAAATCAAAACCACCCTAAGATACCATCTCACTCCAGTAAGATTGGCAGCCATTATGAAGTCAAACAACAACAAGTGCTGGCGAGGATGTGGGGAAAAGGATACTCTTGTATGTTGCTGGTGGGACTGCAAACTGGTGCGGCCAATTTGGAAAGCAGTATGGAGATTCCTGGGAAAGCTGGGAATGGAACCACCATTTCACCCAGCTATTGCCCTTCTCAGACTATTCCCTGAAGACCTTAAAAGAGCATATTACAGGGATACTGCTACACCGATGTTCATAGCAGCCCAATTCACAATTGCTAGACTGTGGAACCAACCTACATGCCCTTCAATAGATGAATTATTTTAACAAAATGTGGCATTTATACACCATGGAGTATTACGCAGCACTAAAAAATGAAAAAAATCATGGAATTTGCAGGGAAATGGATGGCACTAGAGCAGATTATGTTTAGTGATGCTAGCCAATCCCTAAAAAGCAAATACCAAACGTCTTCTTTGATATAATGAGAGCAACTAATAACAGAGCAGGGAGGAAGAGCAGAATGAAAAGAATAACATTAAACAGATACATGAGGTTGGAGGGAATGGGAGAGAAAAGGGAAATTGCATGGTAATGGAGGGAGAAACTCATTGTTATACAAAATTACATATAAGAGGGGAATGAGAAAAAAACAAGGAGAGAAATGAATTAAAGTAGATTGGGTAGAGAGAGAACATGGAAGGGGAGGGGAGGGGGGATAGTAGAGGATAGGAAAGGTAGCAGAATACAACAGTTACTAATAGGGCATTATGTAAAAATATGGATGTGTAACCAATGTGATTCTGCAATCTGTATTTGGGGTAAAATAGAGAGTTCATAAACAATTTGTATCTAATGTATGAAATATGATATGTCAAGAGCTTTGTTATGTTTTGAACAACCAAAAAAAAATAAAAATTAAACAAAAACAGAGACAAGAACTATGCAAACGTGACACAAACACGAACACACAGTTAACGTTTAACACAAGTTCAGAAGTAATGATTAGAACCCACTAAGTGGCAAAACCTGATGGGTTAGACCTCAAAGACAGACAGTGAATTCAACCTGAGAGAAAAAAGTAGCCAGCAAGACCTGATGGGTTGGCAGCAGAGTCACCTAATGAGGGCTCATCCATCCCTCGTCACCTAATGAGGGCACTTTCGTTCCTCCTCACCTAAAGAGGGCACATCCGTCCCTCCCCGAATCCTCCAAGGCGTCCCTTGCAAGGACGTGGCCTGTGGCTTCAGGACATGTTTGTCCACCACCGCCATGGGGAACTTACGCACTCTGCTCGTAGTCACTTTGCCAACCCAAACTGAAAACTGAAAAACCGAACCTGAACAAAAAGTTCTGTGCAATTGCAAGGAAAAATGAAAAGAGGCTCTTTACTTACCCCCAGAGGGGTCCGTTGAGGTCTCCTTGTCCAGCGCTGTGCGATTCCTGACCAACACACCAAATGTAAGTGTCCGGCAAACGTTGGAGGAAAAGACCACCAAGAGACCGCGGCTCATACAAAAGCAAAAGACGTTTATTGAGGATCCAATCCAGCATGCTGGGGCTCCATGCTCACCCAAGAAGGGAGAGCAGCCCAGAGCCCCGAGCAGGGGTTGAGAAGTGCTTAAGTACACTTTTTGGGGAGGGCAGGACTTTACATACATCACAGTGTCCTTTAACAAATCATCATACACCACGGGAAAATCAAACAACAATTTCTAAACATGATTAGTTCATTCATTGATGTAAACAAGTAGGGCGGGAGTGATTGGTCACTTCTAAAGCGGTGTACACATTCAAAGAGATTGGTTTAGGCCCTGTGATGCCTATGTGCCAGGCCACACAGAGTCCTAGGTTATTAAACAACCAGGCAGTCAGGGCAATATTTACTGGGCAGTCTGGGAATTGTCCAACAAGCTCCAGGAATTTCAGGTTTTGCGTGTAGCATAGGCACTTAACAATACATAGTCCTTTACATTTTAACTCAGGCCTTGCAGCTTAGAAACTTTACAACACCCGATCTTTCACACTTTAACTTTTACACTTTAATTTCAATTTCTTTTACCCTTACAGATCACTCCTGGTTCAAAAGAAGGGTGTCCAAGCCACCATGACTTTAGGCAAATGAGAGGCAAGGGACCTTATTTTGTACACGGTCTTGGGCTGCGCCCCTCATGGAAAATTCCAGCCAGTGATTAGGTTGAGTGTCTATATGGAAGAAGGTGAGGGCCCTGTGGGAGTGTTTTGGTTTTAATTATGGACATGTGAGTGGCGGTTGGAAGAGATGACTGGATCCACATGGACTTGAACTCTGGTGTGATTCCCCTTAGAGACTGAGTTCTGGAAGTGACCTCAGAGAAGTATTGCCATGAATTGTGTTGGGATTTTAGGAGGCCACGCATGAGAGTCGCCCTTGAAACCTGAGATCTAGGCACAGGTTGTCTTTTCCCAGAGCACTGAGAATCTCAGCCAGGATATCACATGATTTTATTCTGAAAAACTTGGCAGATATAGTTAAGAGTCAAAACACACATGGACCTCACATTGTAGACCTCAATGGGCCAGGGTTCCTGTGACCGTTTGGCCACTCTTTGGGAAGCCTTGCCTGTGAGAGTTCTCCAGAGCAACAAATATGTGAATTCCTCTCTCCCATTCTATGTAGCCTACTCACCACATCTATTTTTATATTCACATATAGAATCCTACCTGGTATCACACGTACATTCTTGTGAGGTGTCTGACTTGGAAGATACAAATTGTGAGAAGTGATCACTCCTCCAAACGCTGTGGGACCTTAAAATTCATTCTATGTGTGAGCTTCCTAGCTGAACAATATTATACATAAATCCATGTTCAGGAAAATGAATTTTTTTCGATCTGTGGATGATATATATTTCATGGTGAATTTCGATTAGCATATATATTGCTACTTTTTAATGTGTGTGTGTGTTTGTGTGTATATATATACACACAAACACACACACTCTAGATTTTTTAAAAAATAATATATATATATATATATATATATATATATATATATATATATATATATATCATATTATACATTCCGTAAATTCATTCATATCCATGTATGTGGATTTATAGTCAACATTTCACAAGATTATTCTCGGAAATATTCATCCACCTGAAATACATATTTGCTTCCTAGTACTGAAAACTAACTTCAGTGAATGGTGCATAGAAATCCTAATATTTCTACAATAATTGACCCAGTTTCTCATCAATGCAAGTAGATTCCTATGGGACATGATGTGTATTTTGAAGTTCATTTTTATTCACCACTGGTACGTTAATATTTCTTCAGTTTTTGCACATTACATGATATACATTTCATCCACACGTTAGTAAAATTAAAGGCATTTATTTCACTTTCAATCATTTTCTGCTTCAGAACACATGTATTCCTCCATGTTTTTTGAATGTTTTTTTTTATGAGACTTCTTTCCAAACACATTATTTTCGATTTCCATAATCATTTTTGAAGCAAATCTCACACACCCTTCATGATAAACCATAACCCTAATATTAGCATTAGATGTATAACTGGTTGGAATGAATGATTGTGTATCAATAAAAGATTTCTTATATATTTTCAGATATCAAATCAATCCATTATTTAAAGTGGAACCAGTTACATTATTTATTCACATTATGGTCTATTCATGCATTATATCTATATTCAAATACACAGGGTACACCTCTTTGTAAACCCAATACTAATTTATATGTCTTCAAGTTATTGCTCCCAGAAATGGTGGAAAAAATACTCATGTCACCTGATCTACACATATATTTCAACACAGTAATATCCCGGACACAAAAAGAAAAGGTGAAACTTATGTTTGTACCAAAGCCTAAATGTAAAGTGAACATGGATTCCTTAAAACATCCATGTCCAGGTTGCCTAATGCTCTGAAAAGTCAATCCTATTTGTGACAACATATTTGTTTCTTTCCAAGATTATTTATTCAAACTCAACCCTGTTGAAAATATCTAATCCTATCTCTCACTTTATACTTTTTCTGATTTAATAATATCTCTATTGATATCAGCTTTCCTACATATTTTCCCCAGTTCATCATCGTGACTGACTCTTCACATGTGCTGACGTTTACATTTACACTGTAATCAAAACCCTATTGCTAAGGAAATTTTGTTCCAAATCCTATACTCACTCTTCATCCTTAACCTACAGACTACCCTCCTAATCCTACCCATTATCCCTTCTACATTCAATAATCCAAGGTACAAGGTGTTATGCCATTGTATATTGATCTATCTGATACATCTGTGCAGAACATAATTCAGTGCTCAGTATCACAATCAAGGGCCCAATCCACTTCTGGGCTTCAAATCTTACTTAGATTTCTGTTTTCATACATATATTTCACCTATTTATACTTATAAATGTTGCAGGTTCCCAATTCCATTATTCATCCAGCAGAATGATTCCTAACCCAAATCGAACAAGTTATTAACCCTAACCATACACTGAGTTCCCTCAATCCAACTTTACTGAAGATCAGGGACAGAGTTTGTCTTACAATGCAGGAATGTAGGGGATCACCCAACTGTTGAGAAACTCAAAGATCCATGCAGACATGATCCCTGAAAAAGATGTAGGGAGCTACGGAGAACCTGAGAAAGCAAAAGTCATCTTCCATGGCAAACAACCTGGTCAGGATGAAGGGTTTTTTCTGAATCAGCCTCTCTCTCCTTAATGTAGAGAAGATAGACCAAACCAGGCTGTTGTGGAGAGCTGTTCCCCAGTGCCTATGGTTGAAATACCATTCTAACTTTTGAAAGTTAAGAAGTAGGGGCAGCCTCCATCTCATGGTAGCCTTGGAAGCAACTGTTAGGACAAAGTGGTTGCCAAGGCAGTGATCTGATTCAGTTCCTGAAGGAAGTGACCTCAACTCACTTCTTTGGTGATGGAACTCTCTGAACATGGGATCCAGGAAGACAGACACCCAGAGCCAGTCCCAGGCCCAGTCCCAGTGGTCTTACTTGTTTGGATTTACAGAGGACAGAGTCAGTCTTTCTTGGAACCTAATGTTGTGAGGATGGCCAAAAGCCAGGAAAGCTCTGAAGAGGGACTTTTTCTGAGAAAGCAGGTTGTGGCTCACTGCTGGCTCCTGACAACTTCACAGAGTTGTCTAAGAAGAACAGATCTGAGACAGGACAGGCGATTTCATTGGAACATAATATGGCCCACCAGTCAGAGAATACTCCATAGTCACAGACCTACTTGGGGAAGGAGGTGTCTTTGTGAGTGTGCGTGTGGGTTTGTTGTTTTATCTCACGTTTTGAGAATAGATAGGAATGGCTATTTGTTTGGTTTGGAGGGAACAGTTTCTACTAAATCGATTGACAAGGCGAGTGTTTCTATGTCTGTGTATCCCACTGTGTCTCTGATTGTAGACATTAGAAAAAAAATGCATCAATTGATGAGTCCTGTTAGTAGAAAGCTTCCCAGCATTCATCCTGCCCAATTTATGAATGGACTGCGGCTTGGCTTCTCAATGGGCAACCCCTGCTATCTTCTTAAGTTCCTGTTTTCTTCCTGAATTGTGGGCACTCTCCAGGATAAGCTCATGGTTTTGTGTCCAACATATGTACCACCTCCAAGGTCTGTGACATGGCCATCTACTGGATAGCTGAAGGGAATGGCCAGCTCAGATATCTCAGATATCAGTGTTACCAGGAAAGTCTCAGTGGAATAACCCTTCTTTGCGCCTTTTGCTTACCTATTGTTCTGTTGCCCTGAATGTCAGGAAGGTCTTTGCCTCAGGCCACCCCTTGGTGAACCCTGAAGAAAGCAGTTTTCAAATGGAAAGGAATGGGCATCACCTTTGCCTCTTTGCTTAATTGCTTTGGAAAGGGATGTTTCTGAATCATCCTCTTGGCCCTGTGTGAGTCTGTGGCTTAGATTCTCAGCACCTGATGGATCTAAAGAAACATCCCATGTGTGCATCCAAATCCAAAATGGCCAAAAGAGCAGTCATTGTGGATGAAGTCTCTCCCCTTTCTCTGTGAGGTTCCTGAACTCCATCAAGTTAGAATACAGATCCTTTTGGTCAAATAATTTCTTCAAAGCCCTGCAGAGGCTAGCCCATAGGTGCTAGCCTCTGCAGGGTTTTCTCATTACTCAAATTTACCAAAAGAATCTGTACCCTAAAGCCAGTAGGCCTCAAATTGGAGAAGCGGAACACTTTAACAGCAGGAATATTTGATCACTCATGGTTCAAATGAAGAATGTCCTATGCCATTGTATATCGATTTATCTGAGACACCTCTGCAGAACGTAATTCAATGCTGCGTATGCCAATCAAGGGCCTAATGACCTTCTGGGCTTCAAATCTTACTTAGATTTCTGTTTTTATACATATATTTCACCTATATATATTCTTATACACATAGCAAGTTCCCAATACCATTATTCATCAAGCAGAATGATTTCTAACGCAAACAGAACATGTTATTAACCATAACCATACTCTGTTCCCTCAATCTAACTTGATAGAAGAGCAGGGAAAGAGTAGATCTTACATTACAGAAATGTATTTAATCTTCCACCTGCTGAGAACCTCATAGGTCCATGCAGAAATGATCCCTGGAGAAGATGTAGGCACCTATGAAGGACCTGAGAGACCAAAAGTCATCTTCCATTGCAAACAACCTGGTCAGGATAAAAGGTTGTGTCTGAATCAGGTTCTCTTCTTAATGTAGAGATGATGGAC
Source organism: Callospermophilus lateralis (assembly GCF_048772815.1). Classification (NCBI taxonomy): domain Eukaryota; kingdom Metazoa; phylum Chordata; class Mammalia; order Rodentia; family Sciuridae; genus Callospermophilus; species Callospermophilus lateralis. Next base: position 5,075,270 of record NC_135316.1, on the reverse strand, counting down.
CAAAACAGGCCTGTTTGGAGATCTATTCCTGGGTGCCTATGGTTGATATACCATTCTAACTTGTGAAAGTGTCACAGAAAGTAGGGGCAGCCTCAATCTCATGGGACCCTTGGAAGCAACAGTTAGAACAAAGTAGTTGCCAAGACAGTCATCTCATTCAGTTCCTGAAGAAAGTGACCTCACCTCACTTCCTTGGTGATGGAACTCTCTGAACTTGGGATCCAGGAAGCCAGGCACCCAGAACCAGTCCCAGTCCCAGTCCCAGTGGTCTCACTTGTTTTGATTTACCAAGGACAGAGTCAGTCTTTCTTGGTAGCCAGAGATGTGAGGAAGGCCAAATGCCAGGAAGGCTCTGAAGCGGGGCTTTTCCTGAGAAAGCAGGTATTGGCTCACCGCTGGCTCCTGAGAACTTCACACAGCTGGCCAAGGAGACCAGATCTGAGACAGGACAGGCCATTTCAGGGGAACATATTATAGACCACAGGTCAGAAGACACTCCGGATAGTCACAGACCTACTTGGGGGAAGGAGGTGCCTTGTGGGTGTGGTTGTGGATTTGTGGTTTTGTCTCATTTTCTGAGAATTGGTAGAAAAGTCGGTTTGTTTGGTTCTAAGTGCACTGTTTCTAGTAAGTCGTGTGACATGGCGAGTGTTTCTATGTCTGTGTATCCCACTGTGTCCGTGGTTATAGACATTAGAAAAGAGACTGCATCAATGGATGTGTCCTGTCTAGTAGAAAGCTTCTCAGCATTCATATGGCGCCACTTATGAATGGACTGTAGCTAGCCCTATCGATGGGCAACACCTGCTATCTTCCTACGTTCTTGTTTTCTTCCTGAATTCTAACCACTTTCCAGAGTAGGCCCAACTCCAAGCTCTGTGACATGGGCATATACTGGATGGCTGAAAGGAAGGGCGAGCATCTCAGAAAACTCACATATCAGTGTGACCAGGAAAGTCTCAGTGGAGAAACCCTGCTTTGAGCCTTTTGCTTACCTATTGTTCTGTTGCCCTGATTGGCAGGAATGTCTTTGACTCAGGCCACACCTTTCTGAAGCCTGAAGAAAACAGCATTCAAATGGAAATGAATGGTCATACCTGTGGCTCTTTCTTTAATTGCTTTGGAAGGGGATGTGTCTGAATCAGCCTCTTGGCCCTGTGTGAGGCTGTGGCTTAGATTATCAGCACCTGATAGATCTAAAGAAAGTTCCCATGTGTGCATCCAAAGCGAAAATGGTCAAAAGAGCAGTCATTGGGATGAAGTCTCTCGCCTTTCTCTGTAAGGTTCCTGACCTCCATCAAGTGAGAATAGGGATCCCTTGGGTCAAATGAGTTCTTCAAAACCTGCAGAGGCTAGCCATAGGGTCTTAGGTTTTCTCATGACTCCAATTCACATAAAGAATCTAAACCCCACAGTCAGTAGGCCTTAAATTGGAGAATTGGAGCAGTATTAACGGCAGGCCTATTTGATCATTCCTCATTCACAGGAAGGGTTTCCAGTCCACCCTGACTTTAGGCAAATGAGGGGCAAGGGAGCTTATTTTGAACATTGTCTTGGTCTGCGCCCCTCATGGAAACCTGCAGCCAAGGTTATGATGAGTGTGTATATGGAAGAAGATGAGGGCCATATGGGAGTGTTTGGGTTTTAATTGCGGTCATTTGTGTGGTAGTTGGAAGAGAAGACTGGGTCCACCTGGGCTTGTTCTCTGGTGTGATTCCCCTTAGAGACTGTGTTCTGGAACTGATCTCAGAGAAGTATTGCCATGAATTTTGTTGGGATTTAAGAGGCCACACATGAGAGTCGCCCTTGGAAAGTAAGATCTAGGCCCAGGATGGCTTTCCAGAGAGCTCTGGGATTCTGAGCCATGATATCAAATAATTTAATTCTTAAAGACTTGGCAGCCATAGTTGAGAGTCCAAACACACATGGACCTCACATTTTAGACCTCAATGGTCCTGGATTCATGTGACCTTTCGGCCAGTCTTTGGGAAGGCTTGCCTGTTAGTGTTTTCCAGAGCTTTTCTTGAAATTAGCTTCCTCACCATTTAATGGTTCCTGAATTTATTGAAACCCGCAGTGCCTCCAACTTCATCTCTGAAAAATGGCTAGATAAATACCATCGAATTTTTGAAATTTCCATGACGAGGTGAGGCTGGATAATCTTTGGATGTCCTGTTGCTGATCATGAGTGTACCAAACAGTGCCTTTATTGACTGGGTTTCATGAAAATGCTGTAGAACAGAGATGCCAGTATGTTGGAGCCTGCTGAGTAGTGGGCCTAGAGCAGTGAACTCTAGGTGTGTAAATAAATATTTTTGGTAGGACCACCTGGATCTTCCATTGGCTTTCAAAAGAATTGCGACTGACATGGTTCAGGCAGCAGATCCTTCTATGTAAATTCATCTTGTTATATGGAGAGGTTTCAGGGCAATGTTCAGAATCAGGTTGCTATAGTCAAGGGAGAAATCTATGTGTTATAGATGCGTGATTCGTACATTCTTTTGGAGACCCTGACCAACCACACGTGACAGAACTCCCTCCAGCATTGTGTCCCAGTTGAACTTTTGTATTTTGTGAAGGCAATACCAAACTCTCAGTGCATCAGTAAGAAACACCATGAAAAGTGGAGGATGACCAAATGGCTTCACAGACCAAACGGGAAGACACTTAGCTCCCAGTGGCCACAGTTTACCTATAAAGAGAGAATTCAGAACTGCTGCCTCATGTTCATTAGAAAATAAGGAAACATGTCCTCCAGGTTACATAGATGCAGAGCCAGATTTCATGGTGTCACTACAAAGGAAGTCAAATTACATACACTTCATGTGCCCAACCTAAGAGGAAGTTTCTCAAGACGTCTTTAGGCCAGCAGAGCTCCTTGTTTGTGGAGTGTTTACCCTCTCGCTTACTTTTGGAAACTGTTTTACCACCACCAGTGTTGTGAACTCCTAGCGTTTTCCATTCCACCTATGTTTTCACAGATTTTTTTACTCCTCTCCTCTAATTGGGTCTTACTTATAGTGATGGTTATGTCAAGGCATTGTTCTGGTTGAGAGTGGGAAGATTTTTGTGTAACACATGTTTCCATACACAGGATTCATTTGAAATACTGAATCCCTGACACTAACCCATACCCTACTAGACTATGACTACTAATCCTAATATCATGGAGAAAAAGAAACCTAACTGAATAGAAATACAGGCCTTTCATAGTAAGTATGGCGTATACTTGGATTTGCCTTCTGCTTTATCAAGAGTATGTGTTTTAAATCTAGTCAACTTTTCATTGTAATATTTCTTCATGAGTTTTAAAAGATATCACATACGTAAATTCCTATCTCCCTTTTCCTGTAGCCTATTCAGCACATGCATTTTTAATGCATATATAGTATCCTACCTGGATTCACACATACATTCTTGTGAGCTCACTGACTTTGGAATATAAAAATTGTGAGAAGAGATGAGGCCCCCTAAATACGGATGAAACTGACAATTCAACGTATGTGTGAGCTTTCTAGTGAAAAAAATTATAAATAAATCCATGTTCAGTAAAATGAATATTTTTGGATATGTGGATGAATTATATTTCATGATGAATTTCCATTGGCATATACATTGCTACATATTAATGCGTGTGTGTGTGTGCATGTGTGTGTTTGTCTGAATCTGCCTCTTGGCCTTGTATGAGGCTGTGGTTCGATTCTCAGCACCTGATGGATCTAAAGAAAGATCCCATGTGTGCATCGAAAACCAAAATGGCAAAAAGAGCAGTCATTGTGAATGTAGACTATTGCCTTCCTCTGTTAGGTTCCTGACCTCCATCAAGTGAGAAGAGGGAACCTTTGGATCAAATGAATTCTTCAATGCTCAGCAGATGTGCTCGGGTTTTCTCAAGACTCCAAATCACATAAAAAGTCTATACCTGATATTCAGTAGGCCTCAAATTAGAGAAACAGAGCGGTATTAATGGCAGGCCTTTTTTATCACTCCTGGTTCACAGGAAGGGTGTCCAGGCCACCCTGACTTTAGGCTAATGAGAGTCAAGGGAGCTTATTTTGGACACTGTCTTTGGTTGCAACCCTCATGGAAACATCCATCCAGAAGTTATGATGAGTGTATATGTGGAAGAAGATGAGGGCCATGTGGGAGTGTTTTGGTTTTAATTGTGGTCATTTGGGTGGGGCTTGGAAAAGATGACTGGGTCCACCTGGGCTTGTACTCTGGTGTGATTCCCGTTAGAGACTGAGTTCTGGAACTAACCTCATTGAAGTATTGCCATGAATTGTGTTGGTATTTTAGGAGGCCACTCTTGATAGTTGCCCTTTGAAACTGAGATCTAGCCCCAAGGTGGCTTTCCACAAAGCAATGGGAATCTCAGCCAGGATATCACATAATTTTATTCTGAAGACATGGCAGCCATAATTGGCCCTTGGAAGCAAGCAGGAGTGGCCATATTCATATCGAATAAAATCAACTTCAAACCTAAGTTAATCAAAAGTGATAAAGAAGGACACTATATACTGTTAAAAGGAACCATTCACCAACAAGACATAACAATTATCAATTTGGATGCACCAAACAATGGTGCTACAAATTTCATAAAACAAACTCCTCAAGGTCAAGAGTCAAATAGGCTATAACACAATAATTACAGGTGACTTCAACACACAGCTCTCGCCATTAGACAGATCCTCTAGACAAAAGCTGAATAAAGAAACTATAGCACTCAATAGCACAATCAATAACCTAGACTTAACCAACATATACAGAATATATCAACCATCGTCAAGTGGATACACGTTCTTCTCAGCAGCACATTGACCCTACTCAAGTATAGACTATATATTATGCCTTAGGGAAACTCTTAGTAAATATAAAGGTATGGAGATAATACCATGCAACATATCTGATCATAATGGAATGAAACTTGAAATCAATGATAAAAGAAGGAAGGAAAAATCCTACATCACATGGAAAATGAACAATATGTTACTGAATGATCAATGGGTTACAGAAGACATAAAGGAGGAGATAAAAAATATCTTAGAGACAAATGACAATACAGACACAACATACTGGATTCAATGGGAAATAATGAAAGAAATTTTAAGAGGGAAATTCATTTCTTGGAATTCTTGCCTCAAAAAAAGAAAAAAAAAACAACAAAAAAATGAACTCACACTACACCTCAAAAACCTAGAAAAGGAAGAGAAAACAACAGCAAATGTAGTAGAAGACAAGGAATAATTAAATTAGAGGTGAAATCAACCAAATTGAAACCAATAAAATCATTGAAAAAATTGAAAAAAATAAAAGTTGGTTCTTTAAAAAAATAAATAAGATCGACAGGCCCTAAGCCGTGCTAAAGAAGAGAAGTAGAGAGAGAACTAAAAATACTAACATATGGGATAAAAAAGGCAATGTCACAACAGACATTACAGAAATACAGAAGATAATTAGAAAGTATTTTGAAACCCTATATTCCAATAGAATAGAAGATAATGAAGATATCGAAAAATTTCTTAAGTCAAATGATCTGTCCAGATTGAGTCAGGAAGACACACACAATTTAAAAATACCAATAACAAAGGAAGAAATAGAAGAAACCATCAAAAGACCACCAACCAAAAAAAGCCCTGGACCGGATGGGTATACAGCGGAGTTCTACAAAACCTTCAAAGAAGAATTAATACCAATACTTTTCAAGCTATTTCAAAAAAATGGAAAAAGAAGGAGTTCTTCCAAATTCATTCTATGAGGCCAACATCCCCCTAATCCCAAAACAGACAAAGACACTTCAAAGAAAGAAAACTACAGACCAATATCTCTAATAAACTTGGATGCAAAAATTCTCAATACAAAATACAATACAAAAACAAATCAAAAAAATTGTGCTTCGTGATCAGGTAGGATTCACCCCTGGGATGCAAGGCTGGTTCAATATACGAAAATCAATAAATGTAATCCACTACATCAGTAGACTTAAAGACAAGAACCATATAATCACCTCGATAGATGCAGAAAAAGCATTCGACAAAGTACAGCATCCCTTTCTGTTTAAAACACTATAAAAACTAGGGATAACAGGAACTTACCTCCACATGGGAAAAGCTATATATGCTAAACATCAGGCTAGCATCATCCTAAATGGAGAAAAACTGAAGGCATTCCCTCTAAAATCTTTGACAAGACAGGGATGCCCTCTATCACCACTTCTACTCAATTAAGTTCTTGAAATACTAGCCAGAGCAATTAGACAGACAAAAGAAATTAAAGGCATAAAAAAGGAAAGGAAGAACTTAAATTATGGCTATTTGTGATGACATGATAATATATTTAACAGACCCAAAAGGGTCTACAAAAAAACTGCTAGTGTTAATGAATGAATTCAGCAAAGTGGCAGGATATAAAATCAACACGCATAAATCAAAGGCATTCCTGTATATCAGCAACAAAACTTCTGATATGGAAATGAGGAAAACCACTCCATTCACAAAATCCTCAAAGAAAATAAGATACGTGGGAATCAACCTAACAAAAGAGGTAAAAGGTTTATACAATGAAATCTACAGAACCCTAAAGAGAGAGATAGAATAAGATGTTAGAGGACTTAAAAATGTACCCTGTTCATGGATAGGCAGAACTAACATCATCAAAATGGCGATATTACCCAAAGTCCTCTACAGGTTTAATGCAATGCCAATCAAAATCCCAATGGCATTTCTTGTAGAAATAGATAAAGCATTCATAAATTTCATATGGAAAAACAAAAGACCCAGAATAGCAAAAGCAATTCTAAGCAGGAAGTATGAATCTGGAGGTATAGCGATACCAGAGTTCAAACTGTAATACAAAGCAATAATAAAAAAAAACAGCGTGGAACTGGTATCAAAACAGGCATGTAGACCAATGGTAGAGAAAAGAGGACACAGAAACCAATCCACAAAGTACAACTTTCTTATATTTGAAAAAGGGGCTAAAAGCATGCAATGGAGGAAGGATAGCATCTTCAACAAATGGTTCAGGGAAAATTGGAAATCCATATGCAAGAAAATGAAACTGAATCCCTTTCTCTCGCCATGCAGAAGAGTAAACTCAAAATGGATCAAGGAGCTAGATATAAAATCAGAGACACTGCATCTGATAGAAGAAAAAGTTGGCTACAAGGTACATACTGTGGGTCGGGTTCCAAATTTCTTAATAGGACACCCATAGCCCAAGAGTTAATAACAAGAATAAACAAGTGGGACTTACTTAAACTAGAACGTTTTTTCTCAGCAAGAGAAACAATAAGAGAGGTAAATAGAGAGCCTACATACTGGGAACAAAATTTTACCCCTCACACTTCATATAGAGCCCTAATATCCAGAATATACAAAGAACTCAAAAACAATAAACAATAAGATAACAAATAATCCAATCAACAAAAGTGCCAAAGACCTGAACAGACACTTCACAGAGGATGATATTCAATCAATCAACATGTAAATGAAAAAATGCTCACCATCTCTAGCAGTCAGAGAAATGAAAGTCAAAACCACCCTAAGATACCATCTCACTCTAGTAAGATTGGCAGCCATTATGAAGTCAAACAACAATAAGTGTTGGCGAAGATGTGGGGAAAAAGGTACACTTGTACACTGCTGGTGGGACTGGAAATTGGTGATTTGACCCAGCTATGGCGCTTCTCGAACTATTCCCTGAGGACCTTAAAAGAGCACACTATAGGGATACTGCCAAATCAATGATCATAGCGGCACAATTCACAATAGCTAGACTGTGGAACCAACCTAGATGCCCTTCAATAGACGAATGGATAAAAAAACAGTGGAATCTATACACGATGGAGTATTACGCAGCACTAAAAATTGACAAAATCATAGAATTTGCAGGGAAATGGATGGCATTAGAACAGATTATGCTAAGCGAAGCTAGCCAATCTTTACAAAAAATTCCAAATGTTTTCTTTGATATAAAGAGAGCACATAAAAACAGAACAGGGAGGAAGAGCATGAGAAACATATAAACACTAAATGGAGATGAGTGGGGGAGAGAAAGAAAGAGAGAAGGGAAAGCATATGGAAATGGTACGAGACACTAAATGTTACACAAAATTACTTATAAGAGGTTGTGAGGGGAAAGGGGGGGGAAACAAGGGAGAGAATTGAATAACAGCAGATGAGGTAGAGAGGGAAGATGGGAGGGGAGGGGAGAGGGGATAGTAGGGGATAGAAAAGGTAACAGAATACAACAATCACTAATATGCTATTATGTAAAAACGTGAGTGTGTAACTGATGTGATTCTGCGATTTCTATTTGGGGTAAAAATGGGAGTTCATAACCCAATTAAGTCAAATGTATGAAAGATGATATATCATGAGCTTTATAAAGTTTTGAACAACCAAAAAAAAAGGAAAAAAAGGAATTGAATTTTTAATAATTGAGTCATTTTACAACTTTATTTTTTAATAAAATTGTCTTTCATTTGTTATCTTACTTGCTGTTATATGCCTTTCGGTTTTAATAAACTATGTGCTGTAGCCATTCAACCATCTAGTATGTAACAGAAAATTTTGAGTGTCTCCATATAACCAGATTGGCAAGGCATCAAGGTTTCCTTCACAAACAAGATGAAGGCTATTCCATAAGATATTTAATATTCTGCAACACAAGTTTTTTTCTTTCCAATTAAATTTTTTTAAAAATTTAAAAGCAGGAAGAATCTAAACCCAACAGTAAGAAGGCCTCAAAGTGGAGAGGTGGAGCAGTATTAATGGCAGGCCTATTTGATCACTCCTGGTTTACAGGAAGGGTGTCCAGGCCACCCTGACTTTAGGCAAATGAGGGGCAAGGGAGCTTATTTTGGCCACGGTCCTGGGCTGCGCCCCACATGGAAAACTCCAGCCAGAGGTTATGAGGAGTGTCTATATGGAAGAAGATGAGAGCCATGTGGGAGTGTTTTGGTTTTAATTGTGGTCATTTGTGTGGCAGTTGGAAGAGATGACTGGGTCCAACTGGGCTTGAACTCTGGTGTGATTTCCCTTAGAGAATGAGTTTTGGAACTGACCTCAGAGAAGTATTTTTTAATGCAGAGTAATACTCCATTGTGTATAAATGTCACATTTTTTTATCCATTCATCTATTGAAGGGCATCGAGGTTTGTTGCACAGTCTTGCTATTGTGAATTGTGCTGCTATTAACATCGATTTATCAGTGTCCCTTTAGCATGCTCTTTTTAGGTCTTCAGGGAATAGACTGAGAAGGGGAATAGCTGGGTCAAATGGTGGTTCCATTCCCAGCTTTTCAAGAAATCTGCAAACTGCTTTCCAAATTGGCTGCACCAATTTGCAGTCCCACCAGCAATGTACAGGTGTACCCTTGTCCCCACATCCTCGCCAGCACTTGTCGTTGTTTGACTTCATAATGGCAGCCAATCTTACTGCAGTAAGATGGTATCGTAGGGTGGGTTTGTTTTGCATTTTTCTGACTGCTAGAGATGGTGAGCATTTTTCATGTACTTATTGATTGATTGTGTGTCCTCCTCTGAGAAGTGTCTGTTCAGGTCCTTGGCCCATTTGTTGATTGGGTTATTCATTTTCTTATTGCTCAATTTTTTTGAGTTCTTTGTATACTCTGGATATTAGGGCTCTATCTGAAGTGTGAGGAGTAGCGATTTGTTCTCAGGATGTAGGCTCCATATTTACCTCTCTTATGGTTTCTTTTTTTTTACAGAGAGAGAGAGAGAGAGAGAGAGAGAGAGAGAGAGAGAGAGAGAGAATTTTAATATTTATTTTTTTAGTTTTCGGTGGACACAACATCTTTGTTTGTATGTGGTCCTGAGGATCGAACCCGGGCCGCACGCATGCCAGGCGAGTCCGCTACCACTTGAGCAACATCCCCCGCCCTCTTATGGATTCTTTTGCTGAGAAAAATCTTTTTAGTTTTAGTAAGTCCCATTTGTTGATTCTAGTTATTAACTCTTGTGCTATGGGTGTCCTTTTGAGGAATTTGGAGCCCGACCCCACAGAATGTAGATCGTAGCCAAAGTTTTCTTCTAACAGATACCATGTCTCTGATTTGATATCAAGCTCCTTGATCCATTTTGAGTTACCCTTTGTGCATGCCGAGAGAAAGGAATTCAGTTTCATTTTGTTACATACGGAATTCCAATTTTCCCAGCACCATTTGTTGGAGATGCAATCCTTCCTCCATTTCAGGCTTTTAGCCTCTTTATCAAATATAAGATAGCTGTAGTTTTGTGGTTTGGATTCTGTGTCCTCTATTCTGTACCATTGGTCCACCCGCCTGTTTTGGTACCAGTACCATGCTCTTTTTGTTACTATTGCTCTGTAGTTTAGTTTCAGGTCTGGTATCGCTATACCACCTGATTCACACTTTCTGCTTAGAGTTGTTTTTGCTAGTCTGGGTCTTATATTTTTCCAAATGAATTTCATGATTGCTTTATCTATTTCTACAAGAAATGCCCTTGGGATTTTGATTGGCTTTGCATTAAACCTATAGAGAACTTTTGGTAATATCACCATTTTGATGATGTTAGTTCTGCCTATCCAGGAACAAGGAATATTTTTCCATCTTCTAAGATCTTTTATTTCTCTCTATAGGGTTCTGTAGTTTTCATTGTATAAGGCTTTCACCTCTTTTGTTAGGTTGATTCCCAAGTATTTTATTTTTTTTTTGAGGATATTCTGAATGGAGTGGTTGTCCTCATTTCCATTTCAGAAGATTTGTCTCTGATGTACAGGAATGCCTTTGATTTATGCCTGTTGATTTTATATCCTACCACTTTGCTGAATTCATTTATTAGCTCTAATACTTTCTTTGTAGACCCTTTTGGGTCTGCTAGGTATAGAATATTGTCATCTGCAAATAGTGATAATTTAAGTTCTTTTTCTATTTTTATGCCTTCAATTTCTTTCATTTGTCTAATGCTCTGGCGAGTGTTTCGAGAACTATGTTGAACAGAAGTGTTGAGAGAGGGCATCCCTATCTTGTTCTAGATTTTAGAGGGAATGCCTTCAGTTTTTCTCTATTCAGAATGATGCTAGTCTGATGCTTAGCATAGATTGCTTTTACAATATTGAGGTATGTTCCTGTTATCTGTAGTTTTTCTAGAGTTTTGAACATGAAGGGATGTTGTACTTAGTCAAATGCTTTTTCTGCATCTATTGGGATGATTATATGGTTCATATTTTTAAGTCTATTGATGTGGTGAATAAAATTTATTGATTTCCGTATATTGAACCAGCCTTGTATCACAGGGATGAATCCTACTTGATCTTGTTGCACAATTTTTTTAATATGTTTTTGTATTTGATTTGCCAGAATTTCATTGAGGACTTTTGCATCTAGGTTCATTAGAGATATTGGTCTGTAGTTCTTTTTCTTTGAAGTGTCTTTGTCTGGTTTAGCAATCAGGGTGATATTGGCCTCATAGAATGAATTTTAAATTCTTCCTCTTTTTCTATTTCCTGAAATATCTTGAAAAGTATTGGTATTAGTTCCTCTTTAAAGGTTTTGTAAAACTCTGCTGTATATCTATCCAGTCGTGGGCTTTTCTTAGTTGGTAGTCTTTGGATGGCTTCTTCTATTTCCTCAATTGATATTGGTATGTTTAGGTTTTCTATATCCTCCTGATTCAATCTGGGCCCATCATATGACTTAAGAAATTTATCGATGTCTTCACTATCTTCTAATTTATTGGAGTATAGGATTCAAAATAATTTCTGATTATCTTCTGTATTTCTGAAGTGTCTGTTGTGATCTTGCCATTTTTATCCCGTATGCTAGTAATTTGATTTCTCTCTCTTTTTCTCTTCGTTAACATGGTTAAGGGTCTGTTGATTTTATTTATTTTTTCAAAGAACCATCTTTTAGTTTTGTCAATGTTTTTTTAATTGTTTCTTTTGTTTTGATTTCATTAATTTCAGCTCTGATTTTATTTATTTCTTGCCTTCTACTTCTATTGCTATTGTTTTCCTCTTGTTTTTCTAGGATTTTGAGATGAACAATGTGATTATTTATTTGTTGGTTTTTTTCTTTTTTTAAGGAAAGAACTCCAAGCAAGAAATTTTCCTCTTAGAACTGCTTTCAATGTGTCCCATAGATTCCAATATGTTGTGTCTGTCTATTCATTTATCTCTAAGAATTTTTTGATTTTCCTCCTTGATGTCTTCTATAACCCATTGATCATTCAGTAACCTATTGTTCATTCTCCAAGTGATGCATGATATTTCCTTCCTTCTTTTATCATTGATTTTTAGATTCATTCCATTATGATCAGATAAGATGCCTCGTATTATCTGTACTCCATTATATTGTCTAATAGTTGCCCTGTGTCATAATATATGATCTATTTTCGAGAGGCATCCATGTGCTGCTGAGAAAAAAGTTTAACTGCTTGATGTTGGGTGCTATATTCTATATATGTCAATTAGGTCTAGGTTATTAATTGTGTTATTCAGTTCTATGGTTTCCTTATTCAACTTTTGTTTAGAAAATCTGTCCAGTAGTGAGAGAGGTGTGTTGAAGTCTCTTATGTTTATTGTATGGTGGTCTATTTGACTCTTGAAATTGAGAAGTCTTTTTTTGATGAACATAGCTGCACCATTGTTTGGGGCATATATATTTATGAGTGTTATGTCTTGTTGGTGTATGGTTCCCTGGAGCAATATGTAGTTTCCCACTTTATCCCTTTTGTTTAACTTTGGCTTGAAATCTATTTTGTTTGATATGAGTATGGACACTCCTGCTTGTTTCTGAAGTCAATATGAATGACATGATTTCTCCCAACCTTTCACCTTCAGTCTATGTATGTCTTTTCCTATAAAATGTGTCTCCTGTAGGCAGCATATTGTTGAGTCTTGGTTTGTGTTCCATTCCACAAGCCTGTGTCTCTTAATTGGTGAGTTTAAGCCATTAACATTAGGGTTATTATTGAGATATGCTTTTTCTTTCAGCCATATTTATTTAGTTATGTTACCAACTATGGTTTGTTTTCCTCTTTGATTATTTTCCCCCCTTTACTGTACTACCTCCCACTGTTGGTTTTCATTGTTATTTTCCATTTCCTCTTCCTTTAATGTTTTGCCGAGGATGTTTTGAAGAGATGGTTTTTTAGCTGCAAATTCTTTTAACTTTTGTTTATCATGAAAGGTTTTAATTTCATCTTCCATCCTGAAGCTTAATTTCGCTGGATACAGAATTCTTGGTTGGAACCCATTTTCTTTCAGTGTTTGAAAAATCTTATTCCAGGATCTTCTAGCTTTCAGAGTCTTTGTTGAAAGACCAGCTATTATCCTGATTGGTTTACCCCTTAATGTAATCTGCTTGCTTTCTCTTGTAGCTTTTAAAATTCTCTCCTTATTCTGTATATTTGGCATCTTCATTATAATATGTCTAGCTGTGGATCCCTTATGATTTTGCACATCCGGCGTCCTGTAAGCTTCTACGATTTGGGATTCTGTCTCATTCTTTAAGTCTGGAAAGTTTTCTCGTATTATTTAATTGAATAGATTGCTCATTCCTTTGGATTGGACCTCTATACCTTCCTGTATCCCAATAACTCTTAAGTTTGTTCTCTTTATGTTATCCCATATTTCTTGGATGTTCTGCTCATGGTTTCTTAACAGTCTTGCTAAGCTGTCTATGTTCTTTGCAAGTTGAAATACTTTTTCTTCATTGTCTGATGTTCTATATTCTAAGTGATCTACTCTGCTGGTAGTATTCTCAATTGAGTTTTTAAGTTGGTTTATTGCTTCCTGCATTTCTAGGATTTCTGTTTGTTTGTTTTTTATAACCTCTCTCTTCCTGTATAGTTGATCTTTTGCTTTTCGGATTTGTTTATGTAATTCATTGTCAAAGTGATCTTTCATGGTCTGATTTTGCTGTCTAATGTCTTCCTTGAGACTCCAGATAATCTGAACCATGTATATCCTGAAATCTTTATCTGACATTCCATTTGCTGTAGATATTACCTCTTCTAATGTTGAGTTGTCTTGCATTGCTTGTGGTCCTTTCTTTCTTTGTCTATTCATACTGTTTGCGTTTCTTTCTGCTTGGTGAAACTGTTAATTTTACCCCTAAATATTTATATTGCTCTTGTATAGTTGCAAAGTCTCCCTCACAGGCACGGGTGGCGGCACTGCCCCTCTTCCAATTGGGTCAATTTGCTTACCACACCAGCAGGCCGCTTGGCCTGTTCTGCCGGTCGGTAGCAGGTCCGCCTACATTGCAGGAGCAGGCAGTGGCTCTACCCCTCTTTGGGCACTGGGCTTGTTCTGCCAGTGGGTCACGGGTCCGCCTACCTTGCAGGCGTGGGCGTCGGCTCTGCCCCTCCGCATGCCACTGGGCCTCTTCTGTCTGTGGGTTGCAGGTCTATCTACCTTGCAGGCACGGGTGGTGGATCTGCCCCTCTCCAAACCGGGGCGATGTGTCTAACACGCTGGCAGGTTGCTGGGCCTGTTCTGCCATTGGGTGAGAGGTCCACCTGCCTTGCAGTTACGGGCGGTGGCTCGACCCTTCCCCCAACCTGGTGATGTGTCTAGCACCCTAGCGGGCCCTAGCGCCTAGTCTGTCGGTGTTCGCAGATCAGCCTACTTCGCAGGCGTGGGAAGCAGCTCTGCCCCTCTGAAGGCCACTGGGCCTGTTCTGCTGGTGGTTCGCAGTTTCACCTACCTTGAAGTCGCAAGGAGCGTCTCTGCCTCTCCATTGGGTTCCTGGGCCTGTTCTGCCTGTGGGTTGCAGGTCCACGTAACTTGCAGGCGCACAGCGGCTCTGACCATCCCCCAACCAGGGCGATGTGTCTTTCATGCTGGTGAGCCTCTAGGCCTGTTTTACCAGTGGGTCGCAGGTCCGCCTACCTTGCAGGCGCGGTTGGCAGCTCTGTCCCTCCCCATCTCCATGTGTTTTTAAAGTTAACATATATGTGAATTCCTGTCTCTGTTTCTCTGTACCCTATTCAGCACATGTATTTTTATATGCACACATAGAATCCTACCTGGTATCACACGTACATACTTGTGAGGTTGCCGACTTGGTAGAAACAAATTGTGAGAAGAGATCACTCCTCTTAAATGCTTTTGGAACTGAAAATTCAAACTATAGGTGAGCTTTCTAGTTTAACAACATTATACATAAATCGATGTTCATTAAAATGAAGATTTTTGGATTTGTGGATGATATATATTTCATGATGTATTTCGATTGGCATATATATTGCTACTTTTTAATGTCTGTGTGTGTGTGTGTGTGTGTGTGTGTATATAAATATATATATGTGTATATATATATATATATATATATATATATATATATACACTCCAGATTTTTCAAAATATGAAATATATGTGTCTTTTTATACACTCCCTAAATTCATTCATGTTCATGTATGTGGATTTATAATCAACTTTTCACAAGATTCTTCTCAGAAATATTCATCCACCTGAAATACATATTTGTTTTCTAGTACTGAAAACTAACTTCATTGAATGGTGCATACAAATCCTAATATTTCTACAGTAAATGACCCACTTTAACATCAATGCAAGTAGATTCCTATGGGACTTGATGTGTATTTTGAGGTTCATTTCTATTCAACACTGGTACATTAATATTTCTTCAGTTTTTGCACAAAATAGGATACATATTTCATCCACAAATTCACAAATTTATAGGCATTTTTTTTCACTTTCAATTACTTCCTGCTTCAGAACACATGTATTCCCCCAGGTTTCTTGACTGCTCTTTTCATGAGACTTCTTTCCAAACACATTATTTTTGATTTCCATAATCATTTTAGAAGCAAAACTCACTCACACTTCATGATAAACCATTAGACTAATATTTCCATTAAATGTATAACTGGTTAGAATGAATGCATGAATATCAATATAAGATTTCCTGTATATTTTCAGATATCAATTCAATCCATTATATAATTTGGAACCAAGTATATTATCTATTCACAGTATGGTCTATTCATGCATTATCTCTATATTCATATAACACAGAGTACACCTATTTGTACACCCAAAACTAATTTATACGTCTTCAAAATATTGTTCCCAGAAATGGTGGAAGAAATACTCTTGTCACCTGATCTATATATACATTTTATCACTGTAATATTGTGGAAACAAAAAGCAAGGTCACACTTATGATTTTACCAAATCCTAAATGGAAAGTGAGCATGGATTACTAAAAACATCCATGTTCAGGTTGCCTAATGCTCTCAAATGTGAATCCTATTGGTTACTAAATATTTGTTTCTTCCTGAAATTTCATATTCAACCTCAACCCTGTTGAAAATGTCTAACGCTATCACTCACTTTATACTTTGCCTGATTTTCTAATGTCTCTATCAATATCTGATTTTCTATATATTTTCCCAAGTTCATCACTGTGACTGACTCTTCACATGTGCTGATATTTACTTTCACTCTCTACCCAAAACCCTACTGCTAAAGATCTTTTGGTCCAAAACCTATACACACTCTTCATTCTAAACCTACCAACTATCTTCCTAATCCACCAACTATCCCTTTTTGACTGGATGTTCTCTTCGACATTCAATCATTCAAGGAACAAGGTCCTATGCCATTGTATATCGATTTATCTGAGACACCTGTACAGAATATAATTCAAAGGTAAGAATCCCAATCATGGGCCCAATGCCCTTCTGGGCTTCAAAAATTACCTAGATTTCTGTTTTCATACTTATATTTTACCTATATATTCTTGTAAATATTGCAAAATCCCAATACCATTATTCATCCCGCAGAATGATTCCTAACACAACTGGAACCTGTTATTAACCTCAACCATACAATGTTCCCTCAAACTAACTTTATAGAAGAGGAGGGACAGAATTGGTCTTCCAATACAGGAATGTAGGGGATCTTCCACCAGCTTCAAACCTCAAAGTTCAATGAAGAAATGATCCCTGGAGAAGATGTAGGCAGCTATGAAGGACCTGAGAGATCAAAAGTCATCTTCCATGGCAAACAACCTGGTCAGGATGAAGGTATGTGTCAGAATCAGACTCACTCTTCTTAATGTAGAGAAGATGGACCATACCAGTCCTGTGTGGAGAGCTGTTCCCAGCTGCCTATGGTTGATATAAAATTCTCAGTTGTGAAAGTGTCACAGGAAGTAGGGGCAGCCTCCATTTCATGGGACCCTTGGAAGCAAATGTTAGCACAAATTGGTTGCAAAAGCAGTGACCTCATTCAGTTCATAAAGGAAGTGACCTTTCTCACTTCCTTGGAGATAGAACTCTCTGAATTTGGGATCCAGGAAGCCAGGCACCCAGAGCCAGTCCCAGGACCATTCCCACTGGGCTCACATGTTTGGATTCACCAAGATCCGTCAGTCTTTCTTGGTACCTACTGATGTGAGAATGGCCAAATTTCAGGAGAGCTCTGAAGAGGGGCCTTTCCTGAGAAAGCAGGTAGTGGCTCACCGCTGGCTCCTGACAATTTCACAGAGTTGGCCAAGGAGACCAGATCTGAGACAGGACAGGACATTTCAGGAAACATAGTATGGCCCACAAGTCAGAGGACACTCCGGATATTCGCAGACCTACTTGGGGGAAGGAGGTGCCTTTGTGGGTGTGGGTGTGAGTTTGTGGTTTTATCTCATCTTCTGAGAATAGGTAGGAAAGGCGGTTTTTTGGTTTGGAGTGAACTGTTTCTAGTAAGTCGTTTGACAAGTCGCGTGTTTCTATTTCTGTGCATCCCACTTTGTCCGTGGTTGTCGACATGAAAAAAGAGAATTCATCAATGGATATTTCCTGTTTAGTAGAAAGCTTCCCAGCATTCATCTTGCCATATTGATGAATGGACTGTGGCTTTCCTTATGCATGGGCAACACCTACCATTTTTCTAAGTTAGTGTTTTCTTCCTGATTGTGGCCACTCTCCAGAATAGGATCATGGTTTTGTGTCCAAGATATGTACCACCTCCAAGCTCTGTGACATGGCCATGTACTGGATAGCTAAAGGAAATGTCTAGCATCTCAGATAACTCAGATATCAGTGTGACCAGGAAAGCCTCAGTGGGGAAACCCTGCTTTGGGCCTTTTGCTAACCAATTCTTCTCTTCCCCTGAATGTGAGGAAGGTCTTGGCCTCATCCCACCTCTTTGTGAAGCGTGAAGAAAACACTTTTCAAATGGAAATGAATGGGCATCACATGTGGCTCTTTTTTAAGTGCTTTGCAAATGGATATGTCTGAATCAGCCTCTTGACCCTGTGTGAGGCTGTGGCTTAGATTCTCAGCACCTGATGCATCTAAGGAAAGATCCCATGTGTGCATCCAAAACCAAAATGGGAAAAAGATCAGTCATTGTTGATGAAGTCTCTTGCCTTCCTCTGTTAGGTTCCTGACCTCCATCAAGTGAGAATAGGATCCATTGAATCAAATGAGTTCTTCAAAGCGCTGCAGACGCTAGCCCATACATCCTTGTGTTTTCTCATGACACTAAATCACATAAAGAATCTATACAAGACATTCAGTAGGCCTCAAACTGGAGATGCAGAGCAGTATTATCAGCAGGCATATTTGATCACTCCTGGTTCACAGAAAGGGTGTCCAGGCCACCATGACTTTAGGGAAATGATGGGCAAGGGAGCTTATTTTGGACACTGCCTTGGGCTGTGCCCCTCATGGAAACCTCCAGCCAGATGTTATGAGGAGAGTCTATATGGAAGAAGATGAGTGGCATGTGGGAGTGTTTTGGTTTTAATTGTGGTCATTTGTGTGGGGGTTGGAAGAGATGACTGGGTCCACCTGGGCTTGAACTCTGGTGTGATTCTACTTAGAGAATGAGTTCTGGAATTGCCCTCAGAGAAATATTGCCATGAATTGTGTTGTGATTTTAGGAGGCCACAAATGACATTCACCTTTGGAAGCTGAGATCTATGCCCAGGGTGGCTATCCACAGAGCACTGGGAATCTCATCCACGATATCCCATGATTTTATTCTGAAAGACTTGGCAGCCATAGTTGAGAGTCAAAACACACATGGTCCTCACATTATATACCTAAATGGGCCTGGCTTCATTTGACCTTTTGGCCACTTTTTGGGAAGCCTTTCCTCTGAGAGTTTTCTAGAGTTTTCATTGAAATGAGCTTTCTCAACATTTAATTGTTCCTGAATGAATTGAAAACCACTGTGCCTACAACTTCATCCTTGAAATATGGCTAGATAAATACCATGAAATTTTTGAAATTCCCATGACCAGGTGGCACTGCATAACCTTTGGATGTCCTGCTGCTAATCAAGAGTGTACTGGACAGTGCCTTGATGGTGTAGAACTGAGATGCCAGTAAGTTGGAGCATGCAGAGTATTGGGGCTACAGCAGTTTTGGGGAGGTGTGTGATTAACCATCTCTGGTGGGTTCGTGTGGATCTGCCATTGGCTTCTAAATGGCTTGTGACTGACAGGGTGCAGCCAGCAGACCCTTGTATATAAAGGCATCTTGTTATATGGAGAATTTTCAGGGCCATGTTCAGAAACAGGTTGCTATGGTCAAGGGGGAAAAGCTATGTGGGATAAAAAACTGGTTGGTGCATTCTGCTGCAGATCCTGACCCACCAAACGTGACAGAACTCCCTCTAGCTGTATGTCACAGTTGAACCCTTGTATTTGGTGTAGCAAATAGCAAATTCCCAGTGCAGCAGCAAGAAACACCATGAAAAGTGGAGGATGGCCAAATGGCTTCGCAGTCCACACGGGGAGCCATTTAGCCGCCAGTGGCAACAGTTTACCTACAAAGAGAGTATTCAGCACTGCTGCCTTATGTTCATTGGAAAATAAGAAACCATGTCCTCCAGGTCACACAGATGCAGACCAAGCTTTTATTTTATTACTAGAAAGAAAGCTAAAGCTCCTAACAACAACATATACATCAAGGGCCCAACCTCAGAGGCAGTTTTCTAGAAATTTTTAGGCCAGCAGAAGTCCATGTTTTTGGAGTGTTTTCCCTGTCCCTTACATTTGGAAACTCCTCTACCACCTCCAAGGATGTGAACCCCTGAGAGTTTTCCATTCCAGATATATATTAAGAGATTTTCTAACTCTTCTCTTCTCGTTGTGTCTTACTTGTGGGAAAGGTAATGTCAAGGCATTGTTCTGAATGAGAGTGGGAAGCATTTTGTATAGCACATATTTGCATACACGTTGGATTCATTTTCAAATTTACCATTCGAAATACTGAATCCTTGACACTACCCATACCCTACTAGACTCTTACTACTCATTCTAATATGATAGAGAAAAATCAATCAAACAGAAATGAAATAAAAGTAGTTCAGAGGAGGCATGGTATATTTGGACTTGCCTTTTGCATGATACAGTGTAGGTGTTATAAATCTAGTCAATTTTTAAGTGAAATAGTTCTCCATGTGGTTTTAAAGTTAACAAATATGTGAATTTCTGTCTCCCTTTCTCTGTAGCCTATTAAGCACATGTATTTTTATATGCACATATAGAATCCTATATGGTATCACCCGAATATTTGTGTGAGGTGGCTGATTTGGCAGATACAAATTGTGAGAAGAGATCACTCCTCCTAAAAGCTGTTGTAACTGAAAATTCAAACTATGGTTCAGCTTCCTAGTTAAACACTATTATACATAAATCCATGTTCAGTAAAATAAATATTTTTGCATCTGTGGATGATATATATTTCATGATGAATTTCGATTGGAATATACTGCTACTTTTTAATATCTGTGTGTGTATTATTTTTTGCATATATATATATATATATATATATATATATATATATATATATACTCTCCAGATTTTTCAAAATATGAAATATATCTTTTAATACACTCCCTATATTCATTCATGTTCATGTATGTTAACTTATAATCAAATTTTCACAAGATTATTCTCAAAATATTCATCAACCTGAAATACATATTTGTTTCCAGTACTGAAAACTAAGTTCAGTGAATGGTGCATACATATCCTAATATTTGTACAGCAACTTACCCAGTTTAACATCAATGCATGTAGATTTCTCTGGGACATGATATGTATTTTGAAAATCATTTTTATTCAACACTGGTACATTACTATTTTATCAGTTAATGCACATCATAAGATACATATTTCATCCACAAGTTCACAAATTTATAGGCATTTGTTTCACTTCAAATCACTTCCTGCTTCAAAACACACGTATTCCTCCATGTTTCTTGACTGGACTTTTCATGAGACTTCTTTCGAAACACATTATTTTCGATTTCCATAATCACTTTTGAAGCAAAACTCACACACCCTTCATGATAAACTACAACTTTAATATTAACATTAGATATATAACTTTTTGGAATGAATGATTGTATATCAATATAAGATTTCTTATATATTTTCAGATATCAATTCAATCCATTATATACTTGAAACCTGTTATATTATTTATTCACTTATATGGCCTATTCATGCATTATCTCTATACGCCTAGACAGAGGTTACACCTATTTGTAACCCCAATACTAATTTTATGTCTTTAATATATTGCTCCCAGAAATGGTGGAAGATATACTCATGTCACCTGATCTACATATATATTTTATCACAGTAATGTTGTGGAAACAAAAAGCTAAATTCACACTTATGATTGTACCAAAGCACAAATGGAAAGTGAGCATTGACTACTAAAAACATGCATGTACATGATGCCTAATGCTCTCATATGTAAATCCTATTGGTGATTACATATTTGTTTCTTCCTGAGATTATATATTCAACCTCAAGCCTGTTGAAAATGTCTAATCCTATCATTCACTTTATATTTTGCCTGATTTCCTAATGTTTCTATTGATATTCTCTTTCCTACATATTTTCCCGAGTTCATCATTGTGACTGACCTTTTACATGTTCTGAAATTTACATTCACTCTCTACCCGAAATGCTTTTGGTAAAGAACTTTGGGCAAATCCTATACTCACTCTTCTTTCTAAACCTACCAACTATCTTCAGAATTTTACCGATTATCCCTTTTTGACTGAATGTTCTCTTCGACATTCAATCATCCGAGG
Organism: Callospermophilus lateralis; assembly: GCF_048772815.1. Lineage (NCBI taxonomy): Eukaryota > Metazoa > Chordata > Mammalia > Rodentia > Sciuridae > Callospermophilus > Callospermophilus lateralis. The sequence continues at coordinate 5,053,197 of NC_135316.1, read as the reverse complement.
TACAAGATCCTATGCCATTGTATATTGATTTATCTGAGACATCTGAGCAGAACATAATTCAAAGCTAAGTATCCCAATCAAGGGCCCAATGCCATTCTGGGCTTCAAATCTTACCTAGATTTATGTTTACATACTTATATTTTACATATATATTCTTATAAATATTGCAGGTTCCCAGTACCATTATTCACCCCTCAGAATGATTCCTAACCCAAATCGAACCTGTTATTAATCCTAACCATACACTGATCCCTCAAACTAACTTTAATGTAGAGCAGGGACAGAGTTGGCCTTACAATACAGGAATGTAGGGAATATTCCACCTGCTGAGAACCTCAAAGTTTTTTGCAGAAATGATCCCTGAAGAACATGTAGGCAGTTATGAAGGAACTGAGAGAGCAATAGTCATCTTCCATGGCAAACAACATGGTCATGATGAAGGGATGTGTCTGAATGAGCCTCTATCTTCTTAATGTATAGAAGATGGACCAAACTTGGCCTGTCTGGAGAGATTTTTCTGGGTGCCTATGGTTGATATACCATTCTAACTTGTGAAATTCTCACGGGAATTAGGGGCAGCTTCCATCTCATGGGACCCTTGGAAGCAACTGTTAGGACAAAGTGGTTGCCAAGGCAGTGACCTCATTCAGTTCCTGTAGGATGGGACCTCACTTCACTTCCTTGGTGATGAAACTCTCTGAACTTGGGATCCAAGAAGCCAGGCACCCAGAGAGAGTCCCAGTACCAGTCCTAATGGGCTTACTTTTTTTGATTTACAAAGGACAGAGTCGGACTTTCCTGGTACCTACTGAAGTGAGGATGGCCAAAGGCCAGGAGAGGTCTGAAGAGGGGCCTTTCCTGAGAAAGCAGGTAGTGGCTCAAAGCTGGCTCCTGACAACTTCACAGGATTGGCCAAGGAGACCAGATCTGAAACAGGACAGACCATTTCATGGGAACATTTTATGGCCCACCAGTCAGAGGACACTCCCGAGAGTCACAGACCTAATTGAGGGAAGGTTACTTTGTGGGTGTCCGAGTGCGTTTGTGGTTTTGTCTCTGAGAATAGGTAGGAAAGTCAGTTTGTTTGGTTTGGAGTGTACTGTTTCTCATAAGTCTTTTGACAAGGCGAGTGATTCTATCTGTGTTTATCACACTCTGTTTGTTGTTTTAGACATTAGAAAAGAGAATTCATCAGTGGATTGTCCTGTCTAGTAGAATGCTTCCCAGCATTCATCCTGCCCAATTTATAAATGGACTGTGGCTTCCCTTATAAATGGGAAACACCTACTATCTTCCTAAGTTACTCTTTTCCTCCTGAATTCAGGCCAGTCTCCAGAATACGCTCATGGTTTTGTGTTCAAGATATGTACCACCCTCAAGCTCTGTGACATGACAATGTACTGGATAGCTGAAGGGAATAGGAGCATCTCAGAAATATTATATATCAGTGTGACCAGGAAAGTCTCAGTGGAGAAACCCTGCTTTGGGCCATTTGCTTACCTATAGTTCTGTTGCCCTGTATGTCAGGAAAGTCTTTGCCTCAGGCCAAACTTTTTGAAGCCTGAAGAAAACAGTTTTCAAAAGAAAAGGAATGGGCATTACTTGTGGATCTTTGCTAAATTGTTTTGGAAAGGGATTTTTCTGAATCAGCCTCATGGTCCTGTGTGAGGTTGTGGCTTACATTCTCAGCACCGGATAGATCTAACAAAAGATCTCATGTATGCATCCATAACCAAAATGTGAAAAAAATTAGTCATTGTGAATGAAGCCTCTTGCCTTCCTCCTTTAGGTTCCTGCCCTCCATCAAGTGAGAATAGGGATCCTTTGTGTCAAATGAGTTCTTCAAACCACTGCAGAGGAGCTTGGGTTTTCTTATGAATCCAAATCACATAAAGAATCTATTCCTGAGAGTCAGTATGCCTCAAATTGGAGAAGCAGAGTAGTATTAACGGCAGGCCTATTTTATCACTCCTGATTCACAGGAAGTGTGTTCAGGCCACCATGATTTTAGGCAAATGAGGAGCAAGTTAGCTGACTTATGATAATGTCTTCATGATAAACCATCACCCTAATATTACCATTAGATATATAACTGGTTGGAATGAATGTATGTATATCAATATAAGATTTTCTATTTTTTTTCAGATGTAAATTTAATCAATTATTTAAAGTTGGAAATAGTTATATAATTTATTCACAATATGGACTATTCATGCATCATCTCTATATTCATCAACACAGGTACAACTATTTTTATCCTCAGTACTAATTTATAAGTTTTCAAAATATTGCTCCCCGTAATGGTGGAAGAAATACTCATGTCACCTGATCTACATATACATATTATCACAGTAATATTCTGGACACAAAATGCAAAGGTCATACTTATGTTTGTACCAATGCCTTTATGGAAAGTGTGCATGGATTACTAAAAACATACTTTTTCAGGTTGCCTAATGCTCTCAAATGTAAATCCTATTGGTGACTACATATTTGTTTCTTCCTAGGATTATATATTCAACGTCAACCCTGTTGAAAATGTCTAATCCTATCACTCACTTTATAATTTGCCTGATTTCCTAGTGTCTCTTTTGATATCTGCTTTCCTACATATTTTCCCCAGTTCATAATTATGACTGACTCTTCACATGTGCTGACATTTACATTCACTTTCTAACTGAAACCCTATTGCTAAAAACGTTTTCTGCAACTCATAGACTCACTCTTCTTCCTAAATCTACTATCTTCCTAATCCTACGGACTACCCCTTTTTGACTGGATATTCTCTTCTACATTCAATAATCTGAGGTACATGGTTTTATGCCATTGTATATCGATTTTTCTGAGACCTTGGTGAAGAACATAATTCAAGCTAAGTATCCCATTCAAGGGCCCAATGCCGTTCTGGGCTTCAAATCTTTCCTAGATTTCTGTTTTCATACTTATATTTCACGTCTATTTTCTTAAAATATCACAGGTTCCCAATACAATTATTAATCCAACAGAATCAATCCTAATCCATATCGAATATGCTATTAAACCTAACCATACACTGTTCCCTCAATCTATCTTTACAGAAGAGCAGGGACAGATTTTTGTCTTACAATACAGGAAGGTAGGGGATCTTCCACCTGCTGAGAACCTCAAAAGTCCATGCAGAAATGATCCCTGGAGAAGATGTAGGCAGATATGTAGGACCTGAGCGAGAAAAAGTCATCTTCTATGGCAAACAACCTGGACAGGATGAAGGCTTGTGTCTGAATCAGCCGCTCTTTTCTTAATGTAGAGAAGATGGACCAAACCAGGCCTGTGTGGAGAGCTGTTCCCGGGTGCCAATGGTTGATATACCATTCGAACTTGTGAAAGTGTCACAGAGAGTAGGGTCAGCCTCCATCTCATTGGAATCTTGGAAACAACTGTTAGGACAAAGTGGTTGCCAAGGCAGTGACCTCATTCAGTTCCTGAAGAAAGTGACCTATCTAACTTCTTTGGTGATGGAATTCTCTGAACTTGGGATCCAAGAAGCCAAGCACTGAGAGCCAGTCCCAGTTCCAGTCCCAGTGGGCTCACATGTTTGGATTTAACAAGGACAGAGTCAGTCTTTCTTGGTATCTACTGATGTGAGGATGGCCGAATGCCAGGAATGCTCTGAAGAGGGCCCTTTCCTGAGATAGCAGGGAGTGCCTCACCGCTGGCTCCTGACAACTTCAAAGTGTTGGCCAAGGAGAATATTTCTGAGACAGGACAGTCCATTTAGGGGAAAATAGTATGGCCCACTCAGTGTCAGAGGACACTCCGGATAGTCACAGACCTATTGGGGGAAGGAGGTGCCTTTGCTGGTGTGTGTGTGAGTTTGTGGTTTTGTCTCATGTTCTGAGAATAGGTAGGAAAGGCAGTTTGTTTCTTTTGGAGTGGACTGTTTCTAGTAAGTCGTTTGACAAGGCGAGTGTTTCTATGTCTGTGTATCCCACTGTGTCCGTGGTTGTGGACATTAGAAAACAGAATGAATCAATTTATGTGTCCTTTCTAGTAGAAAACTTCCCAGCATTCAAACTGCCCAATTTAGGAATGGACTGTAGCTTGCCTTATGGATGGGCAACACGTTGGATCTTCTGAAGTTCCTATTTTCTTCCTGAATCCTGTCCAATCTCTAGAATAGGTGCATGTTTACGTGTCCAAGATATGTACCACCTCCAAGCTTTGTGAATGGCCATGTTCTTGATAGCTGAAGGGAATGGGAACATCTCAGAAAACATAGATATCAGTGTGACAGGTAAAGTCTCAGTGGATAAACCCTGCTTTGGTCCATTTGCTTACCTATGGTTCTGTTGCCTTGAATGTCAGGAAGGTCTTTGCCTCAGGCCACCCCTTTGTGAAGCCTGAAGAAACAGATTTCAAATGGAAATGAATGGGCATCACCTGTGGCTCTTAATTGCTTTGGAAAGGGATGTGTCTTAATCAGACACTAGGCCCTGTTTGAGGCTTTGGCTAAGATTCTCAGCTCCTGATAGATCTAAAGAAGATTCTGTGTACATCCAAAACCAAAATGGCAAAAAGATCGGTCATTGTGAATGAAGTCTCTTGCCTTCCTCTGTTACGTTCCTAACCTCCATCAAGTGAGAATAGGGATCCTTTGGGTCAAATGAGTTCTTCAAAGTCCTGCAGAAGTGCCTGGGTTCTCTTATGATTCCAAATCACATAATGAATCTATACCTGACAGTCAGTAGGCCTCAAATTAGAGAAGCAGAGCAGTATTAATGGCAGGCCTATTTGATCACTCCTGATTCACAAGATTGGTGTCCAGGCCACCGTGACTTTAGGCAAATGAGGGGCAAGGGTCCATACTTTGGACACTGTCTTGAGCTGCGCTCATCATGGGAACCTCCAGCCAGAGTTTATGATGAGTGTCTATATGGATGAAGATGAGGGCCATGTGGAAATATTTTGGTTTTAAATGTGGTGATTTGTGTGGCGGTTGGTAGAGATGATTGGGTCCTCATGGGCTTGAACTCAGGTGTGATTCCTCTTAGGAACTGAGTTCTGGAAGTGACCTCAGAGAAGTATTGCCATGAATTGTGTTGAGATTGTGGGAGGCCACTGATGAGATTCGCCCATGAAACCTGAGATCTAGGCCCAGGATGGCTTTCCACAGAGAACTGATAATCTCAGCAAGGATATCACATGATTTCATTCTGAAAAACGTGGCAGTCATAGTTAAGAGGCAAAACACACATGGACCTCACATTGTAGACCTCAATGGGCCTGGCTTCATGTGACCTTTTGGGCACTCTTTGGGATGCTTTGCCTGTGAGAGTTCCTCAGAGCTTTCATTGAAATGAGCTTCCTCACCATTTAATGGTTCCTGGATGAATGGAAACCCCAAGGTGCCTCCAACTTCATTCTTGAAAAATGGCTAGATAAATACCATGAAATTTTTGAAATTCCCATCACCACGTGGCACTGGAGAACCTTTAAATATCCTCTTGCTGATCATGAGTGTAACAGTGCCTTGATTGACTGGGTTTCATGAAAATGGTGTAGAACAGTGATATCAGTAAGTTGGAGCCTGCTGAGTAGTGAGCCTAGAGCAGTGGTGTTCAAGTGTGTGATAATACAACTGTGGTGTAGCCAAGTGGTTCTGCCATTGGCTTCCAAATGGATTGTGACTAACTTGGTGCACCCAGCAGACCATAATATGAACAGGCATCTTTTTGTATGGAGAGGTTTCAGGGCAATGTTCAGAATCAGGTTGCTATGGTAAAGGGGGCAAGTTATGTGGGACAGAAGCCTGGTTGTTGCATTCTCTTCTTGACCCTGACCCAACACACGTGACAGAACTTTCTCCAACACTATATTCCAGTTGAACTCCTTGTATTTCGTGAAGCAAATACCAAACTCCCAGTGCAGCAGCAAGAAAAACCACGAAAAGTGGAGAATGACCAAATGGCTTCATAGTCCACTTGGGGAGACACTTATCTTCCAGTGGCCACAGTTTACCTATAAAGAGAGAAATCACCACTGCTGCCTCTTGTTCAATTGAAAATAAGAAACGATGTCCTGCAGGTCACATTGATGCAGACCCAGCTTTGATGGTCTCACTAGCAATGAAGCTAAAGCTCCGGACAACAACATATATTTCAAGTGTCCAACCTCAGAGGCACTTTTTCATGAAGTCTTTTAGCCAGAAGAGTTCCATGTTTGTGGAGTGTTTACCAGTCACTTACTTTTGGAAACTTTTCTAACACCTCCAAGGTTGTGAACTCCTGAGCATTTTCCATTCCTGATATGTATTCACAGATTTTCTAACTCTTCTCTTCTAATTTTGTCTTAAATGTGGTGAAGGTAATGTCAAAGAATTGTTCTGGATGAGAGTGGGAAGACTTTTGTGTAGCACATATTTGCATACACATTGGAATCATTTTCGAATTTTCCATTCAAAACACTGAATCCCTGACACTAAACCATACCCTAATAGACTCTGACTACTGATCCTAATACGATGCAGAAAAATAACCCAAACAGAATAGAAATACAAGCAGTTCAGAGGAGGCAAGTTGTATAGTTGGACTTGCATTTTGCATTATATAGCTTAGGAGTTATCAATCTAGACAATTTTTTGTTGAAATAGTTCCCCATGTGATTTTAAAGATAAGAAAAATGTGAATTCCTGTCTCCCTTTCTCTGTAGCCTACTCAGCACATATATTTTTATATGCACATACAGAATCCTACCTGGTACTACACGTACATTCTTGTGAGGTGGCTGACTTGGCAGATACAAATTGTGAGAAGAGATCACTCCTCCTAAACGCTGTTGGAAATGAAAATTCAACCTATGGGTGAGCTTCCTAGTTGAACAACATTATTCATAAATCCATGTTCAGTAAAATAAATATTTTTGGATGTGTGGATGATATATATTTCATGGTGAATTTCGATTGGCATATATTGCTATTTTTAATGTCTATTTGTGTGTGTGTGTGTATGTGTATATATATATATACACATATATATATATACACAAACTCTCCAGATTTTTCAAAATATGAAATATATGTGTTTATTTATAATCAGCTTTTCACAAGATTAATATCAGAAACATTCATCCACCTGAAATACATATTTGTTTCCTAGTACTAAAAACTAACTTCAGTGAATGGTGCATACAAATCCTAATATTTCTAAAGTAACCTACCCAGTATAACATCAATGCAAGTAGATTCCTATGGGACATGATGTGTATATTGACGTTCATTTATATTCAAAACTGGTTCATTACAATTTCTTCAGTTTATGCACATCATAGGATATATATTTCCTCCACAAGTTACCAAATTTATAGGCATTTGTTTCACTTTCAATCACTTCCTGCTTCAGAACACATGTATTCCTCCATGATTCTTGACTGGTCTTTTCATGAAACTTCTTTCCAAACACATTATTTTTTTATTTCCTTTATCACTTTTGAAGCAAAACTGACACACACTTCATGATAAACCATAACTCTAATATCACCATGAGATGTATAACTCGTTGGAATGAAGGATTTTATATCAATAAAAGAATTTTTATATATTTTCTGATATCAATTCAATCCATTATTTAAAGTGGAACCAGTTATATTATTTATTCACAGTACGGTCTATTCATGCATTATCTCTATATTCATAGACACAGGGTACACCCATTTGTACTCCCAATAAATTTATACATCTTCAAATTATTGCTTTCCTACATATTTTCCCCAGTTCATCATTGTGACTGACTCTTCACATGTGCTGACATTTACATTCACTCTCTACCTGAAACCCGGTGGCTAAAGAACTTTTGGTCCAAATCCTGTACTCACTCTTTTTTATAAACCTACAGACAATTTTCCTAATCCTTTCGACTATCGCTTTTTGACTGGATGTTCTCTTCCACATTCAATCATCCAAGGTACAAGGTCCTATGCCATTGTATATCGATTTATCTGAGACAAATGTACAGGACATAATTCAAAGCTAACTATTCTAATCAAGGGCTCAATGACCTTCTGGGTTTCAAAAGTTACCCAGATTTCTGTTTTCATACTTTCACCTATATATTCTTATAAATGTCGCAGGTTCCCAAAACCATTATTCATTCCACAGAATGATTTCTAACCCAAATAGAACTTGTTATTAACCCTAACCAAACACTTTTCCCTTAATCCAACTTTACAGAAGAGCAGGGACAGAGGTGGTTCCTAAAATACAGGAATATATAGGGATCTTCCACCTGCTTAGAACCTAAAATGCCCATGCAGAAAAGATCCCTTGAGAAGATGTAGGCAGCTATGAAGAATCTGAGAGAGCAAAAGTCATCTTCCATGGCAAACAACCTACTCAGGATGAACGGTTGTGTCTGAATCAGCCTCTCTCTTCTTAATGTAGAGAAGATGGACCAAACCAGGCCTGTGTGGAGAGCTGTTCCCGGGTGCCTATGGTTGTTATACCATTCTAACTTATGAATGAGTCACAGCAAGTAGGGGCAGCCTTCATCTCATGGGACACTTGGAAGCAACTGTTAAAACAAATTTGTTTCCAAGGTAGTGACTTCATTCAGTTCTTGAAGGAAGTTACCTCACCTTACATTTTTGATGATGGAACTCTGTAATCTTGGGATCCAGAAAGCCAGGCACCCAGAGTCAGTCCCAGTCCAAGTCCCAGTGGGCTCACAAGTTTGTATTTAACAAGACAGAGTCAGTCTTTCTTGGTACCTACTGATGTGAGGAGGGCCAAATGCCGGGAAACAATGAAGACTGGCCTTTCCAGAGAAAGTAGGTAGTTGCTCACCACGGGCTCCTGACAACTTCACAGAGTTGGCCAAAGAGACCAGGTCTGAGACAGAACACACCATTTTGGGGGAACATAGTTTTGCCCACCAGTCAGAGGACACTCTGGATATTCACAGATCTACTTGGGAAAAGGGTGTTCCTTTTTGGGTGTGATTGTGTGTTTGTGGTTTTGTCTCATGTTCTGAGAATAGGTAGGAATGGTGGTTTGTGTTTTTGTTCTTCTATTTCTCTCTTTAGGGTTCTGTAGTTTTCATTGTATCAGTCTTTCACCTCTTTTGTTAGGTTGATTGCCAAGTATTTTATTTTTTTTTGAGGATATTCTGAATGGAGTGGTTGTCCTCATTTCCATTTCAGAGTATTTTTCACTGATATACAGGAATGCCTTTGATTTATGCGTGTTGATTTTATATCCTGCCATTTTGCTGAATGCATTTATTAGTTCTAATAGTTTCTTCGTAGACCCTTTTAGGTCTGCTAGGTATAGAATCTTGTCACCTGCAAATAGTAATAATTTAAGTTCTTCTTTTCTTATTTTTATGCCATTATTTTTTTTTCATTTGTCTAATTGCTCTGCCCAGTGTTTTGAGAACTATGTTAGATAGAAGTGTTGAAGAGGGCATCCCTATCTTGTTCCAGATTTTAGAGGGAATGCCTTCAGTTTTTCTCCATTCAGAATGATGCTAGCCTGAGGCTTAGCATAGATTGCTTTTACAATATTGAGGAATGTTCCTGTTATCCATAGTTTTTCTAGAGTTTTGAACACAAAGGAATGGTGTACTTTGTCGAATGGTATTTCTGCATCTATCAGGATGATCTTATGGTTCTTATTTTTAAGTCTATTGATGTGGTGAATCAAATTTTTGATTTCCGTATATTGAACCAGCCTTGCATCCCAGGGATGAATGCTACTTGATCATGTTGCACAATTTTTTTAATATGTTTTTGTATCTGATTTGCCAGAATTTTATTGAGGATTTTTGCATCCAGGTTTATTAGATATATTGGTCTATAGTTTTGTTTCTTTTAAGTGTCTTTGTCTGGTTTAGGAATCAGGGTGATATTGGCCTCGTAGAATGAATTTGGAAGTTTTCCCTCTTTTTTTATTTTCTGAAATATCTTGAAAAGTATTGGTATTAGTTCCTCTTTAAAGGTTTTGTAAAACTCTGCTGTATACCCATCCAGTCCTGGCCTTTTCTGAGTTGGTAGTCTTTGGATGGTTTCTTCTATTGCCTCAATTGATATTGATCTGTTTAGGTTGCTTATATCCTCCTGACCAATCTGGGCAGATCATATGACTTAAGAAATTGAGCGATGCCTTCAGTGTCTTCTAATTTATTGGAGTATAAGGATTCAAAATAATTTCTAGTCATCTTCTGTATTTCTGAAGTGTCTGTTGTGATCTTGCCATTTTCATCCCGTATGCTAGTAATTTGATTTCTCTCTCTTTTTCTCTTCGTTAACATGGTTAAGGGTCTGTCGATTTTATTTATTTTTTCAAAGAACCATCTTTTAGTTTTGTCAATGTTTTTTTAATTGTTTCTTTTGTTTTGATTTCATTAATTTCAGCTCTGATTTTAATTATTTCTTGCCTTCTACTTAAATTGCTGTTGTTTTCCTCTTGTTTTTCTAGGATTTTGAGATGAACAATGTGATCATTTATTTGTTGGTCTTTTCTTTTTTTAAGGAAAGAACTCCAAGCAAGGAATTTTCCTCTTAGAACTGCTTTCAATGTGTCCCACAGATTCCGATATGTTGTTTATTTCTTTTCATTTATCTCTAAGAATTTTTTTTATTTTCCTCCTTGATGTCTTCTATAACCCATTGATCATTCAGTAACCTATTGTTCATTCTCCAAGTGATGCATGATTTTTCCTTCTTTCTTTTATCATTGATTTTCAGTTTCATTCCATTATGATCAGATAAGATGACCGGTATATCTATACTTCTTTATATTGTATAAGAGTTGCCCTTTGACATAACATCTGATCTATTTTTGAGAGGTATCCTTGTGCTATTGAGAAAAAAGTGTAACTGCTTGTTGTTGGGTGGTATATTCTATATTTGTCAATTAAGTCTAGGTTATTAATTGTGTTATTGAGTTCTATAGTTTCCTCATTCAACTTTTGTTTGAAAGATCTGTCCAGTAGTGACAGAGATGTGTTGAAGTCTCCTATGATTATTGTATGGTGGTCTATTAGACTGTTGAACTTGAGAATAGTTTGTTTGATGAACACAGCTGCACCATTGTTTGGGGCATATATATTTATGTTTGTTATGTCTTGTTGGTGTATGGTTCCTTTGAGCAGTATGTAGTGTCCCACTTTATTCTTTTTGATTAACTTTGGCTTGAAATCTATTTTATTTGATATGAGTATGGACACTCTTGCTTGTTTCCGAAGTCCATATAAGTGATATGATGTTTCCAAACCTTTCACCTTCAGTCTATGTATGTCTTTTCCTATCAAATGCGTCTCCTGTAGGCAGTATATTGTTGGTTCTTGTTTTGTGATCCATTCTACTAGCCTGTGTGTCTTAATTGGTGAGTTTAAGCCATTAAGATTTATGGTTATTATTGAGAAATGGTTTGTTCTTCCAGCCATATTTGTTTTTTTATGTTACTAAACATGGTTTGTTTTCCTCTTTGATTATTTCCCCCCCTTTACTATACTACCTCCCATTGTTGGTTTTCATTGTTATTTTCCATTTCCTCTTCCTGTAATGTTTTGCTGAGGATGTTTTGATGAGATGGTTTTCTAGCTGCAAATTCTTTTAACTTTTGTATATCATGGAAGGTTTTAATTTCCTCTTCCTTCCTGAAGCTTAATTTCGCTGGATACACAATTCTTGGTTGGAACCCATTTTCTTTCAGTATTTGAAAAATCTAATTCCAGGTTCTTCTAGCTTACAGAGTCTTTGTTGAAAGATCAGCTGTTATCTTGATTGGTTTACCCATAAATATAGTCTGTTTCCGTTCGCTTGTAGCTTTTAAAATTCTCTCCTTTTTCTGTATGTTTGGCATCTTCATTATAATATATCTAGGTGTGGATCTGTTATGATTTTGCACATTCAGCGACCTGTAGGTTTCTAAGATTTGGGATTCTGTCTCATTCTTCAATTCGGGAAAATTTTTCCGTATTATTTTATTGAATAGATTGCTCATTCCTTTGGTTTGGACCTCTATACCTTTCTTTTCATGCGACTTCACTAAAAACACATTATTGTCGATTTCCATAATCATTTTAGAAGCAAAACTCACACACACTTTATGATAAACCATAACACAAATATTACCATTAGATGTATAACAGGTTGGAATGAATGTATGGATATCAATATAAGATTCCCTGTATATTTTCAGATATCAAATCAATCCATTATTTAAATTTGGAACCAGTTATTTATTCACATTATGGTCTATTCATGCATTTTTTCTATATTCATATAACACATATTACACCTATTTGTAGCCCCAATACTAATTATTACGTCTTCAAAATATTGATCCCAGATATGGTGGAAGAAATACTCATGTCACCTGATCTATATATACATTTTATCCCAGTAATATTGTGGAAACAAAAATCAAGGTCACACTTATGATTGTACGAAATCCTAAATGGAATGTGAGCATGGATTACAAAAACATCCATGTCCAGGTTGCCTAATGCTCTCAAATGTGAATCCTATTGGTTACTACATATTTGTTTCTAACTGAAATTACATATTCAACCACAACTCTGTTGAAAATATCTAATCCTATCACTCACTTTATACTTTCCCTGATTTCCTAATGTCTCTATTGATATCTGTTTTTCTATATTTTTTCCCCAGTTAATCATTGGGACTGACTCTTCACATGTGCTGACATTTCTTTCACTCTCTACCCAAAACTCTATTGCTAAAGGTCTTTTGGTCCAAATCCTATACACTCTCTTTATTCTAAACCAACCGTCTATCTTCCTAATCCACCAACTATCCCTTTTTAACTCGATGTTCTCTTCGACATTCAATCATCCAAGGGACAAGGTCCTATTGCATTGTATATCAATTTATCTAAGACACCTGTGCAGAACATGATTCAAATTTAGAAACCCAATTATGGGCCCAATGTCCTTCTGGGCTTCAAAAATTACCTAGATTTCTCTTTTCATACTTATATTTCACCTATATATTATTGTAAGTATCGCAAAATCCCAATTCCATAATTCATCCCGCAGAATGATTTCTAACCCAAATGGAACCTGTTATTAACCTTAACCATACAATGTTCCCGCAATCTAACTTTACAGAAGAGGTGGAACAGAATTTGTCTTCCATTACAGGAATGTAGGGGATCTTCCACCTGTTGAGAACCTCAAAGTTCGATGTAAAAGTGATCCCTGGAGAAGATGTAGGCAGCAATGAAGGACCTGAGAGAGCAACAGTCATCTTCCATGGCAAACAACCTGGTCAGGATGCAGGGATGTGTCAGAATCAGCCTCACTATTGTAATGTAGAGAAAATGGACCAAACCAGGACTGTGTGGAGAGCTGTTCCCAGCTGCCTAAGGTTGATATACAATTCTCAGTTGTGAAACTGTCACAGGAAGTAGGGGCAGCCTCCATCTCATGGTAGCCTTGGAAGCAACCGTTAGGAAAAAGAGGTTGCCAAGGCAACAATCTAATTCAGTTCCTGAAGGAAGTTACCTCATCTCACTTCTTTTGTGATGGAACTCTCTGAACTTGGGATCCAGGAAGACAGGCACCCAGAGCCAGTCCAGTTCCAGTCCCAGTGGTCTCGCTTGTTTGGATTTACCAAGGACAGAGTCAGTCATTCTTGGTACCTACTGATGTGAGGATGGCCAAAGGCCAGGAGAGCTCTGAAAAGGGGCCTTTCCTGAGAAAGCAGGTAGTGGCTCAAAGCTGGCTTCTGACAACTTCACAGGCTTGGCCAAGGAGACTTTATATAAGACAGGAAAGGCCATTTCGTGGGAACATAGTATGGCCCACCAGTCAGAGGACACTGCTGATAGTCACAGAACTACTTGAGGGAAGGAGGTGCCTTTGTGGGTGTCAGAGTGAGTTTCTGTTTTTTTCTCATGTTCTGAGAATAGGTAGAAAAGTCAGTTTGTTTAGTTTGGAGTGTACTGTTTCTCGTAAGTCTTTTGACAAGGTGAGTGATTCTATGTGTGTGTATCACACTCTGTCCATTGTTGTAGACATTAGAAAAGAGAATGCATCAGTGGATTGTCCTGTGTAGTAAAATGCTTCCCAGTATTCATCCTGCCCAATTTATGAATGGAATGTGGCTTACCTTTTAGATGGGCAACACCCATCCTAAGTTCCTGTTTTCTCCCTGAATTCTGGCCACTCTCCAGAATATGCTCATTGTTTTGTTTCCAAGATATATTCCACACCCAAGCTCTGTGACATGACCATGTACTGGATAGCTGAAGGGAATAGGAGCATCTCAGAAAACTCAGATATCAGTGTGACCAAGAAAGTCTCATTGAAGAAACCCTGCTTTGGGCCATTTGCTTACCTATGATTCTGTTGCCCTGAATGTCAGGAAGGTCTTTTCCTCAGGCCAAACTCTTTGAAGCGTGAAGAAAACAGTTTTCAAATGGAAATGAATGGGCATTACCTGTGGATCTTTGCTAAATGTTTTGGAAAGAGATGAGTCTGAAACAGCCTTTTGGCCCTGTGTGAGGTTGTGGCTTACATACTCAGCACCAGATAGATCTAAACAAGGATCCCATGTGTGCATCCAAAACCAAAATGTGAAAAAAATCAGTCATTGTGAATGAAGCCTCTTGCCTTCCTCTTTTAGGTGCCTGACCTCCATCATGTGAGAATATGGATCCTTTGTGTCAAATGAGTTCTTCAAACCACTGCAGAAGAGCTTGGGTTTTCTCATGACTGCAAGTCACATAAAGAATCTATATCTGACAGTCAGTATGCCTCAAATTGGAGAAGCAGAGCAGTATTAATGGCAGGCCTATTTTATCACTCCTGATTCACAGGAAGGGTGTCCAGGCCACCATGACTTTAGGCAAATGAATGGCAAGGGAGCTTATTTTGGACACTGTCTTGGACTGCGCACTCATGGAAACCTCCAGCCAGAGGTTATGATGAGTGTCTATGTGGAAAAAGATGAGGGCCATTGGGAGTGTTTAATTGTGGTCTTTTGTGTGGTGGTTGGAAGAGATGACTGGGTTCACTTGGGTTTGAACACAGGTGTGATTCCCCTTAAAGAATGAGTTGTGGAACTGATGTCAGAGAAGTATTGCTATGAATTTGATTGGGATTTAGGAGGGCACACATGAGAATCACCCTTGAAAACTGAGATCTAGTGCCAGGGTGGTTTTCCACAGAGCACTGGGAATCTTAGCGAGGGTATCACAAGATTTTATCCTGTAAAACTTTGCAGCCATAGTTGAGAGTCAAAAGATACATGGACCTCACATTGTAGACTTCAATGGGCCTGGCTTCATGTGACATATTGGCCACTCCTTGGGAAGCATTGCCTGTGAGAGTTTAAGCGTAAAAGAAATTGAAGTTAAAGCGTAAGTTAAAGAGTAAAAGATCAGGTTTTGTAAAGTTTCTAAGCTGCAAAGTCTGAGTTAAAATGTAAAGGATTAGATATTGTTAGGTTTCTATGCTACCTGTAGAACCTGAAATCCATGTAGCTGTTAGGACAATACAGGAACTGCCCAGTAAATATTCCCACTGACTCTCTGGTTGTCCAATAACTTGGGACTCTGTGTAACTGGTCACATAGTCCTTTAGGCCATAAAAACAATCAGTTTGAATGTGTAACCCGTTTAGAAATGACCTATCTCTCCAGAATGAATGAACTAATCATGTTTTAGGAATAGTTGCTTAATTTTCCCGCAGTGTATAATGATTTGTTAAAGGAGACTGTGATGTATGTAAAATCCCCGCCCTCCCAAAAGTGTACTTAAGCAGTGCTCTTCCCCTTCTCGGGGCTCTGGGCTGTTTTCCCTTCTTGAGTGGGCACGAAGCCCCAGCATGCTGGTTCAATAAATCCCCTTCTGCAAATTGCATGAGTGGTCACTTGGTGGTCTCTTTCTCTGACGCTTCGCCTGACCCTTACAAGAGTTCTCCAGACTTTTCATGGAAATGAGCTTCCTCAAAATTTAATGGTTCCTGAATGAATTGAAACCCACAGTGCTTCCAACTTCATCCTTGAAAAATGGCTAGATAAATACCATGAATTTTTTGAAATTCCCATGACCAGGTGGCACTGGAGAACCTTTGGATGTCCTGTTGCTGATCATGAGTGTACCAGACTGTGCCTTGATTTACTGGGTTTTATGAAAATGGTGTAGATCAGAGATGCCATTAGGTTGGAACCTGCAGAGTAGTGGGCCTAGAGTAGTGGTGTGCTGGTGTGTGATAAAACATCTGTTTTGTTTTCATGTGGATTTGCCATTGGCTTCTAAATGGCTTGTGACTGACATGGTGCAGCCAGCCGACTCTTGTATATAAAGGCATCTTGTTATATGGAAAGGTTCCAGCACAATGTTCAGAATCAGGTTGCTATGGTCAAGGGAGCAAGCGATGTGGGATAGAAGCCTGGTTGTTGAATTCTCCTGCAGAACCTGACCCACCACATGTAACAGAACTCCCTCCAGCACTGTTTCTCAGTTGAAATCCTTGTATTTCATGAGGGAAATACCAAACTCCCAATGCAGCAGCAAGAAACACCAAGAAAAGTGGAGGATGACGAAATGACTTCACAGTCCACACGGGGAGAATCTTAGCCCCCAGTGGCAACAGTTTACCTACAAAGAGAGAATTCAGCACTGCTGCCTCATGTTCATTGGAGTATAAGAATCCATAACCTCCAGATCACATAGATGCAGACCCAGCTTTTATTGTCTCACTACAAAGGAAGCTAAACCTCCTGACAACAACATATATTTTAAGTGCCCAATCTCAGAGGCAGTTTCTGCAGAAGTCTTTAGGTCAGCAGAGCTCCATGGTTGTGGAGTTTGTACCCGGTCCCTTACATATGGAAACTCCTCTACCACCTCCAAGGTTGTGAACTCCTGAGCATTTTCCATTCCAGATATGTATTCACAGATTTTCTAACTCTTCTCCTCTAATTGTGTCTTACTTGTGGCGAAGGTAAGTTCAAGGAATTGTTCTGATTGAGTGTTGGAAGATTTATGTGTAGCACATATTTGCATACACATTGTATTCATTTTTCCATTTTCCATTCGAAATACTGGATCTCTGACACGAACCCATACCCCAGTAGACTCTGACTACTAATCCTAATATGATGAAGAAAAATAACCGAAACATAATTGAAATACAAGGAGTTCAGAGGAGGCATGTTGTATAGTTGGACTTGCCTTTTTCATGATAAAGGGTAGGTATTATAAAACTAGTTAATTTTTAATTGAAATAGTTCTCCATGTAGTTTTGAGGAGTGGGGCTAGACCAGTGGTGTGCAGGTGACCAGACTTCACTTCATTGGTGATGGAACTCTCTGACGTTGGGATCCAGGAAGCAAGGCACCCATAGCCAGTCCCAGTCCCAGTCCCAGTGGTCTCCCTTGTTTGGATTTACCAAGGACAGAGTCAGTCTTTCTTGGTAGCTACTGATGTGAGGATGGCCAAATGCCAGGAAAGCTCTGAAGAGGGGCAATTCCTGAGAAAGCAGGTAGTGGCTCACCGCTGGCTCCTGACAACTTCACAGAGTTCGCCATGGAGACCAGATCTGAGACAGGACAAGCGATTTCAGGGAAACATAGTATGGCCCACCAGTCAGAGGACACTCTGGATAGTCACAGACCTACTTGGGGGAAGGAGGTGCCTTTGTGAGAATGAGTGTGGGTTTCTGGTTTTGTCTCATGTTCTGAGAATATGTAGGAAAGGCTGTTTGTTTTGTTTGGAGTAAACTATTTCTATTAGTCATTTGACAAGGTGAATGTTTCTATGTCTGTGTATCCGACGGTATTCGTTGTTGTAGACATTAGAAAAGAGAATGCATCAATGGATGAGTCCTGTCTAGTAGAAAGTTTACCAGCATTAATCCTGCCAAATTTATGAATGTACTGCAGCTTGCCTTATGGATGGGCAACACCTGCTATCTTCCTAAGTTCCTGTTTTCTTCCTGAATACTGCTTACTCTCCAGAATAGGCTCATGGTTTTGTGTCCAAGATATGTACCACCTCCAAGCTCTGTGACAAGACCATGTTCATGATAGCTGAAGGGAATGTGGAGCATCTCAGAGAACTGAGATATCAGTGTAACCAAGAATATCTCAGTGGGGAAACCCTGCTTTGGGCCTTTTGCTTACCTATTGTTCTGTTGCTCTGAATGTCAGAAAGGTCTTTGCCTCAGGCCACACCTTTGTGAAGCCTGAAGAAAATGGTTTTCAAATGGAAATGAATGGGCATCACCTGTGGCTCTTTGCTTAATTGCTTTGGAAAGAGATGTGTCTGAATCAGCCTCTTGGCCCTGTGTGAGGTTGTGGCTTAGATTCTCAGCCCCTGATGCATCGAAAGATAGATTCCATGTGTGCATTCAAAACAGAAATGGCAAAAAGATCATTCATTTTGGATGAGTCTCTTTCCTTCCTCTATTAGATTCCTGACCTCCATCTAGTGATAATAGTGATCCTTTGGGTCAAATGAGTTCTTCAAAGCCCTGCAGAAGTGCTTGGGTTTTCTGATGACTCCAAATCACACAAATAATCTATACCTGACAGTCAGTAGGCCTCAAATTGGAGAAGCAGAACAGTATTAACGCCAGGCTTATTTGATCACTCTTGGTTCACAGGAAGGGTGTCCAGGCCACCCTGACTTTAGGCAAATGAGGGCAAGAGAGCTTATTTTTGACACTGTCTTAGGCAGCGCCCCTCATGGAAACCGTCAGCCAGAGGTTATGATAAGTGTCTGAATACAAGAAGATGAGGGCCCTGTGCGACTGTTTCATTTTAATTCTGTTCATTTGTGTGGCGCTTGGAAAAGATGACTGCGTCCTCATGGGTTTGAACTCTGGTGGGATTCCCCTTGAAGACTGATTTCTGGAACTGACCTCAGAGAAGTATTGCCATGAATTCTGTTATGATTTTAGGAGGCCACTCATGAGAGTTGCCCTTGGAAACTGAGATCTGAATCCAGGGTGGCTTTCCACAGAGCAGTGGGAATCTCAGGGAGGATATCACTATTTTATTTTGAAAGACTTGGCAGCTATAGCTGAGAGTCATTTATTCATTTTCAATATATTCTATGACACAGTGTACACTTCTTTGTACCCCCAATACTAATTTATACATCTTCAAAATAGTGCTCCCAGAAATTGTGGAAGAAATACTCATGTAACCTGAACTACATATACATTTTATCACAGTAATATTCTGAAAACAAAATGCAAAGATCACACTTATGATTGTACTAAAGCCTAAATGGAAAGTGAGCATGGATTACTAAAAACAACCATGTCCAGATTGCCTAATTCTCTCAAATGTCAATCCTATTCGTGACTACATATTTGTTTCTTCCTAAGATTATATATTGAATCTCAACCCTGTTGAAAATGTCTAATCCTATCGCACGCTTTATACTTTGCCAGATTTCGTAATGTCTCTATTGATATCTGCTTTCCTACATATTTTCCCCAGTTCATCATTGTGACTGTTCACATGTGCTGACATTTACATTCACTCTCTAACCGAAACCCTATTGATAAAGAACTTTTGCTCCAAATCCTATATTCACTTTTCTTCCTAAATATACCGACTATCTTCCTATTCCTACGGACTATCCATTTTTTAATGGATTTTCTCTTCTATATTCAATACATCCAAGTAATGTTCGGGCGAGTGTCAGAGGAAAAGACCACCAAGAGACTGTCTCATGTAACAGCAAAGGGTTTATTGGAGGTCCAGCATGCTGGGGCTCAGAGCTCACTTGATTAGAGCAGAGAGTCCTGAGTACAGCTTAATCAGAGCTTATATACTTTTCTTGGAGAGGGCAGGAAAGGAAGTTTATTGATGGGTCAGGGCAAGTGTGCGGTTTGCGTGCAATGGGGTGAGGGAGAACATTCTCCTGTTTGGCAGTTGGGGACAGAACATTCTGGGAACAAGATTAGCAAACAGTTCTCAAGATTTCAACAGTGTTTTGTTAAGCATACAGAAAAAGAGGTAGTGACAAGTACAATTTTATTAACCATTCATTCCCCACGTCTTCTTCTGGCTACTTTTAATCATAAAAGTGTTCATTGCCGGGTGCCACATTCTATGTCTGCCAGTGGGGTATTACCATAAGTTTAACTTGTCCAATTTGAGCTTGGAGAAAAGAAATTACACAGTTTAGCAAATAGGGTTTATAGTTAGAAATAATATGAGGATTATTATTGGACCGGCCAGGGTTGATAAAAGCGTAGATAACCAGGGGGAGTGTGTGAACCAAGACTCAAACCACCCTTTTTGGGCCTCTCTCTCCTGTTGACACTCTTCTAGGTATCCTTTTATTTTAATCATATTTTTTTTACAACTCCAGTATGGTCGGCAGAAACACAACATTCTTCCCTCAATGCAGCACAAAGGCCCCATTCTCTCATGAAGAGGAGGCCCAACCCTTGACTGTTGTGTAAAACAACTTCAGAGAGAGAGGTTAAAGATTCCTGCAAAGCTGTGATGGAGATTTCTAGTATCGTTAAGTTTTGGTCTATTGATGCTTCTAATTGGGTCATTTGTTGTGTACCATGAACCAGGGCAATGGTTCCTGTGAACACCTCTGAAGCAACTCCTATTCCTAACAGGATGGCTAAAGTGAGGGATATATGTTCCCAGTGGAACCGAGTTTTATGCCCCCCTGTTTCATCATCAAATGAACCTGAGTCATGATAGAGCACTCTGGGAAACATCTGCACCATTACACAATTAATCACAGCTGTTGACAATTTCATGAAAATATAAAAATCTTTAAGTATGTAGGAATTATACTGTTGTAGGGACGGTCAAGAAAAGGCACCTAAGATAGCACCAAAGCTAGGGAAACAGTCCTATTCGGTTGCAAACGGATTCAGAGGGCATTGCTTCTGTTGAAACCAATTAATCCCATGAACCCCAAGTTTAGGTAGCTTCAGAATTTTGTACCCAACATGTAAGGGAAGGGGCTCAGGAGTTCACAGTCTGCAGAAGTTCACAAAAAGCAGTTTTTTTTTCTGTTTTTTTACTCTGTTCTGCGCAAGTTAAGTTTTCAAGGACACCTAGAAGGGGGAGAGCTTTTTCTCCTTTTTTGTTCTCCTTGCCAGCTGTTACCATGAGACCAGTTGGTAACTTCTTTATCTTAGAAATGTAGCCATTTCTGTGAAGCCCCAGCTCAAGGTCAGAGGCCTTGTTCACATATTTTTTGAAAAACTAGTATGGGGGTATCTAGCTTAGGAGTGCTGATTGTTTTAGCAAGTGGCCAAGTAGAACCGGGCAACACGAAAAGACGAAGTTTATCTACACTGAACTCTTACATAGGGACTCTTTTGCTGAAAGTCCTAAAGTCAGCCATGGTTAAGACTTCTGGAGAAGATCAGTTAAGACTTTTCTGTGGGTCTGGAACAGAGGGGGAAGACGGGGAAGGCTGGGCTTAGAGCAGTTCCGAGAATCTGAGAATGAGGATGGAGAGATGTTAAAGAATAATGGGAAAGGGTTTGGGGATCTTCCTATCAACAAAATATTGAGCAGTAGAACAGGTAGAGTAGAGGGGATGACGGGAGTGAGTATCCAAAAAAGCCTGTGAGAGACTTTAAATTCCTAGTAACCTGTTTTCAGTGATGACCAAGCAACTTTAAAGACCATTTTCATTACATCTTGGATAGGGGTCTGAGTGTTCTCCTTAGCTGGTTTGAGCTTTAGGTTAGCTGGTAAGAAGACCTGGTGGGACCCAGTGTGGTCACTGAGAGGAGAAGAGAGGAGTGAGTGGGTGGAGGGGTGCCTCAGTACCTGCTACCTCAGCAAGGGGACAATGGTCTGAAACCCAGTGGATGTTTGGTTTTTTGATCTAGTAACTGGAGGAGAGAAATCATGTTGCTGAGGTGAGAGTGACAGCAAAGAGTCTGGAGCAGAAGGCTAAGGGTGAGTATCAGGATGTGAGCAAAGAAGGGAAAAGGCCTCCATATAGGGGAAACTCTTTTCACCCCTTTGAGCACTTGCCAAAGTTAAAAAGGTCACGCAGAATTTGAAGATCCAGAGACCCCTCTCTGGACCATCAGTTTTGGTTATCTAATTGGTAATATGGCCAATGTTGTGTACTGAATTTGATGAGGAGTTTGAGTTCTATCAGGCAGCCCCTGTATGCTCAAATCAACATGACTTACAGAGGAAGTTGACTTTTCCCCCACACAGCCATGGCTGTTTGTGGCTTTGATAGTCCGCCTGGCAAACATAGTAATCTAGGCTAGCCAACCTGTATCTGGCTCACATGTCCCTACGTCCATAATGATTGCTTCCATTATCAATAGTGCAGAAGGAATTTAATGGAATTATAGTGGGATCCTCTTCATCTGGGATATCCCAATAGGAAAGACCTATAGCCAGCTGACAAATGTCTGGGTGGAGAGATGGCCACAAGGTCCCTAAGTGGGCTGTATGTGAGATAGACCATACTTCTTTTCCAGTAGGATTTGTGATCAGCCATCGCTGCTGAATGGGCTGATGAGGGTTAGGACTACTGGTTGTCAAGGGGACAGTCTATAGCCTTATCCACACAGCGAATGCACAATTTGAAAGTGTTACCAGTGTTTTCCAGTTTCCAGCCAGAATCCGGACAGGGTGCAGGCTTGAGATGAGAGGCATGGATCCAGGAAATAATTCCGTCTTCCTTTACCACTGTAGGTGTTATAAGTACCACCTGGTATGGTCCTTTGCAGTGGGGTTCCAGGGATGACACCTGATGTCATCTTACGTAGACGAAGTCTTTTACTTCATATCCTTGTGGAGTCCCCTCGTCCCTAGGTTGGTAGGCAGTGGCCAGCTGTTTTCACAGGTATCGCTGAGTTCTTTCAAGAGCTTTAAGTCTGTCAAGTAAGGGGGTGTGGAAGGGATCTTTAGGTCTTAGAGTTTGGGTTAGGTCCCTTCCTGGAGGAGGGGCTCCATAGAGAATTTCATAGGGGGTGAGGTTACACAAAAAGCAGAGTGAGTATTTCCTTCATGAAAGAGTGCATAAGGCAGTAGCATAGTACAATCTTTTATGCTGGTCTCTAAGCTTAATTTTGTTAAGGTCTCTTTAATGGTTATATTCATTCTTTCTACCCGTCCTAAACTCTGGGGTAGATAAGCACAATGTAACTTCCAATTAATCCCCAGGGTCCTGCTAACCCCTGACTTACCTGGCACAAGAACGCTGGTCCATTATCAGACCCTATTAACTTAGGCAGGCCATATCTTGGAAAAATATCTTATAGGATCTTCTTGAGCAAAATTTGTGCTATTTATTTTCTTTTTTCTTTGGGGGAAGGATTCAATCCATCCTTAAAATGTATCTACAAAGACTTGGAGATATTTAAGTCCATACCTTGCTGGCTTAATTTAAGTAAATTCCACTTCCCAGAATTGTCCTGGTTTGGTTCCTCGTAGGTGCTTTCCTGCAGGAAGCTTGGAAGGGTAAGCATTAACCAATTGATGGACCCGACAGGCTTCTGTTACCCATTCAGTTATTTCTTTTTGCTGTGAGTCAGTTAGTGGAAAACTCTGTTCTTGATACTTCAGAAATACCTGCAGTTTCTTTGAACCAAGGTGAGTGAGTTGATGTGCATTTTCTACTGACAGTTAGAGCTGTGACTATAGGAGTCTTTACTAAAGGATTTAGAAATTCCACTTGGGGGCCTTCAGGCTTAAAAGTTATTTTGGCCCAGAGCTTGGTGAGAAGATCTCTGCCCATCAGTGGGGCCAGGCATTCTGGGATTACTAGGAAAGAATGATGGATTTTTCCTTTCCCCAGGTCAATGGTACTCTTAGTTGTCCAAGCCCGATTTTTACTGCCATTAGCCCCTTGAACTAGAAACCTTTTATTAGATAGAGGGCCTAATGTGGCCTTAAGGGCTGAGTCCATTGCCCCTGTATCCACTTCAAAGTTTACTGGGGTCCCCTCCACTTCAAAAGTTACCCTGAGCTCGGGGAGGGGATCTGAGACCCGACTTTCTTAGTCATCCTCCACAGTCAGAATGGCTGGCTGGCGTGGCTGTCACTTTCTAAGGCAAATTTCACCCAGTGTCCTTTTTCTTTGAGTAGGCACATTGATCTGAGGCCAGGGGTGGCCTCTGTCATGGGCCAACTTATTCCTTCTTGTCTCCCTGTTTCTTAATTCCTGGCCTATTTGTTGTTGTGACCAGGACCTTAGTCAATGCCTTAGTCTGCCTTTTGCTTCTTTTATCCTCCCTTTGCTCCCTTCTCTTCCTCAGTTTCTCTCTTATAGTATATCTTCTCAGCTTCTCTGACTAAATCTCTCAAAGTGATATCTTGTAATCAATCTAAGCTTTGTAAATTTGTTTTAATATCCAGTGCAGTTTGCCCATCATGACAGATGCCTTTTGATTCTCTGCCTGAGGATCGAAAGGAATATATCTCCTATATGCCTCCATAATTCTCTCTAAAAACATAGAGGGAGATTCATCAGGCCCTTGAATAATCTCTCTTACCTTGGCCAAATTAGTTGGTCGCTAGCGGCTGCTCAGTGACCCACTATTAGAGCCCAGCCATAAGTGGACAGATCCTCCCTACTTTCAAAGGTTTTGGGGTCTCTGTTGGGTTGTTTCAAGGGAAAGCCGGCTTTGATTATATTGGGAAGTTGTGTCGGATGCACATCTGGTCCGAGAATATTGTTTTCTAGATTCCTGGAGGATTTCCTTTTGTTCCTCTGTCATGAAGAGAGTTCCTAGGAGTTATTGGCAGTCATTCAAAGTAGGCTGGTGTGAAAACATTAATGACTCAACCACACCTGAGAGCCTTGTTGGGTCCACGGAAAAAGGGGGATTGTAATTTTTTAAGTTATATAGGTCTGAAGAGGAGAGAGGCCAATACTGGTAGGCTTGCATTTTTCCCCCATGTCCATCGATAATCATTGGCCCATAGGGAAGGAGGGGGAGCATCCCGAGAGTTCCAGGGTTTTCAATCTTTCGCTGCCAGCGAGTTCCTTTAGCTGGGCCAGCTTCCTCCATCGGAGGAGATGCTGTGTGTGCCGCAGAGGAATTATCTGGAGGGCGCTGGGCCGGTTTAGATTCCTGAAATGGATGAGAGGCTGAGTCAGCAGCAGGGGAATCACTTAGAGTGTGTTGGGGGTTGGGGGACAAAGGCAGAGGATAAGGAGGGGGAGGAGAGTCCAGTAGAGTCAAATCTGGTGACTCAGGGAGAACAGAGGTTGGAGGAGGAGGAGGAGCAGAGTGTTTGAGAGTTCCTGGGGGAAGGAGTTGGAGCGGGTGCAGGGGCAAGGATAGGCTTCACCCATGGAGGAGGAAATTTGCAGAGGTCCTTCCAAGTTAAGATATATGCCTGTTGATCTGGATGGCTTTGTTTCCCTGTCTGAAAGACAATATCTCTGACTTTTTAAATTAATGGGAAGTAGAAAGATCCTTCTAGGGGCCATCCAACTCCAAAGGTTGGCCATTAGGAGGTACAGAGAGTCTGCCACAACCGGCACGTTACTGAAAAAGAAAGATTCTGAGCCCTTAAGGGGACTTTGGTGCAGTGATTAAGGGTCAGGGAAAGAGGCATTGAAGTGTGCTGTCTCATAATGAAAGATACACAAACAGTGAAAGTAACAACACATGACACAGACAAGACAAGACAATAAAGACAGGCAATGGACGTCCAAAACTGAGACCAGGACTGAGTTGCCAGCAAAACCTGATGGGCTGGCAATACCGAATCTGAAACAAAATATCACTGAGTCGAGGAGACTATTGTTCCTCAATTTCCGGAGTCCTCTGTGGCGTTCTCCAGAGATGTGGCCTGAGTTCTGAAATACGACTGTCAGTCATCGTAGGAGAGAGTTCACACTCTTCATTGACAGCCATTTTGCCAGGCCCTAACATGAAATCTGAAACCAGAAAGAGGCCTTACTTACCTGAGAGGGGTCCTTTGGGATCTCTCGTCCACAACTGCTGAATCTCGGTGGAACCTCCATATGTAAAGGTCGTGCTAGCGATGGAGGAAGGGACAACCAAGAGACTTTATCATGCAACAGCAAAGGATTTACTGGGGGTCCAGCATGTTGGAGCTTAGAGCTCACTTGAACAGAGCAGAGACCCCTGAGAACAGCTTAAGCAGAGCTTATATACTTTCCTTGGAGAGGGCAGGGAGGAAAGTTTATTGATGAGTCTGGGTGAGTGGGCGGTTTGTGTGCAACCAAGTGAGGGAGTACATTCTGTAGTTTGGCAGTAGGGAACAGCACATTCTGGGAACAAGATTAGCAAATAATTCTCAAGATTTCAACAGTGTTTTATTAAGCATACAGAAAAACAGTAAGTGACAAGTACCTAATTTATTAAGCTTTTACTACCGACTATCCCTTTTTTACTGGATGTTCTCTTCTACATTCAATCATCCAAGGTACAAAGTCCTATGCCATTGTATATCGATTTATCTGAGACAATGTTGCAGTAAGTAATTCAAAGCTAAGTATATCAATCATGGGCCCAATGCCCTTTTGGGGTCAAATCTTATTTAGATTCCTGTTTTCATACATATATTTCACCTAAGTTATATATATATTATCATACTATAAATATTTCATCCACAATTTCACAAATTTATAGGCATTTGTTTCACGTTCAATCAATTCCTTCTTCAGAACACATGTATTCCTCCAGGTCTCTTGACTGGTCTTTTTATGAGACTTCTTGCCAAACACATAATTTTTGATTTCCATAATCACTTTTGAAGCAAAACTCACACACTCTTCATGATAAACCATAACCCTAATATTACCATTAGATGTGTAACTGGTTGGAATGAATGATTGTATATCAATATAAAATTTTCTGTATATTTTCATATATCAATTCAAAAATTTATTTAAAATTGGAACCAGTTATATTTATTCTCAGTATGGTCTATTGATGCATTATCTCTATATCCAAAGACACAAGGTACACCTATTGTACACAAAATACTAATTTATAAGTCTTCAAACTATTGCTCAAGGAAATGGTTCAAGAAATACTCATGTCACCTGATCTCCATATACATTTTATCACAGTAATATTCTGGACACAAAAAGCAAAGTTCACACTTATGATTGTACCAGAGCTTTCATTGAAATGAGCTTCCTCACCATTTAAAGGTTCCTGAATGATTTGAAACCAGCAATGCCTCCAACTTCAACCTTGTAAAGTGGATAGATAAATAATATGAAATTTATGAAATTCGCATAACGAGGTGGCAATGGAGAACCTTGGGATGTCCTGTTGCTGATCATTAGTGTACCAGACAGTGCCTTGATTGATTGGGTATAATGAAAATGGTGTAGAACAGAGAGGCCGTTTAGTTGGAGACTGTGGAGTAGTTGGCCCACAGCAGTGGTGTGCAGGTGTGTGATAAAATATTTGTGGTGGTGCCATGTGTATCTGCCATTGATTTCCAAATGGCTTTTAGCTGATATGGTGCACCCAGCAGACCCTTATGTGTAAAGGCATCTTGTTATATGGAGTGGTTTCAGGGCAATGTTCAGAATCAGGTTGCTATGATAAAGGGGGCAAGCTATATGGGATAGAAGCCTGGTTGGTGCGTTCTCCTGCAGACTCTGAAACACCACATGTCACAGAACTCCCTCCAACACTGTGTCCCAGTTGAACTCCTTGTATTTCGTGAAGCACATACCAATCTCCCAGTGCAGCAGCAAGAAACACCAAGAAAATTGGAGGATGACCAAATGGCTTCACAGTCCACACGGGGAGACACTTAGGCCCAGTGGCCTCAGTTTACCTACAAAGAGAGAATTCAGCACCACTGTCTCATGTTCATTGGAAAATAAGAAACCATGTTCTCCAGATCACATAGATGCAGACCCAGCTTTGATGGTTTCATGACAAATGAAGATAAAGCTACTGACAACAACATATATTTCAAGTGCCACACCTCAGAGGCAGTTTCCCCAGAATTCTTTTGGCCAGCAGAGCTCCATGTTTGTGAAGTGTTTAAATTGTCCCTTACTTTTGGAAACTCCTCTACCAGCTCCCAGGTTGGAAACTCCTGAGCATTTTCCATTCCAGAAATGTATTCACCGATTTTCTAACTCTTCCCCTCTAATTGTGTCTCACTGGGCCAAAGGTAATGTCAAGGCATTGTTCTGGATGAGAGTGGGAAGTTTATTGTGTAGCACATATTTGCATATGCATTGGATTCATTATCCTATTTTCCATTTGAAATACTGAATTCCTGACACTAACCCATGGTGTACTAGACTCTGACTACTTATCCTAAAATGATGCAGAAAAAGAAACCTAACAGAATAGAAATACAGGCCTTTTGTGGGAGGCATGGTGTATACTTGGATTTTCCTTCTGTTTAATCAAGGGTATGTGTTATAAAACTAGTCAATCTTTCATTGTAATATTTCTCCATGAGTTTTTAAAGTTAACACATATGTAAATTCCTGTCTCCTTTTCTTTGTAGCCTATTCAGAACATGTATATTTTTATGCATATATAGACTTCTACCTGGTATCACACATACATTCTTGTGAGCTCACTGACTTTGGAATATACAAATTATGAGAATAGATCACTCCCCCTAAATACTGATGGAACTGAAAATCCAACTTATGGGTGAGCTTCCTAGTGAACAACATTCAACATAAATCCATGTTCAGTAAAATTAATATTTTTAGATATGTGGATGATATATATTTCATGATAAATTTTGATTGGCATATATATTGCTACATTTTAATGTGTGTGTGTGTGTGTGTGTGTGTGTGTGTGTGTGTGTGTATATATATATATATATATATATATATATATATATATACTCTCCAGATGTTCCAAAATATGAAATATATGTGTCTTATTATACACTCCCTAAATTCATTCTAGTTCATGTATGTAGATTTATAATCACATTTCACAAGATTATTCTCAAAATTATTCAACCACCTGAAATACATATTTGTTTCCTAGTACTGAAAACTAACTTCACTGAATGGTCCTTATATATCCTAATATTTCTGCAGTAACTCACCAGATTTAACATCAATGCACTTAGATTCCTATGGGACATGATATGTATTTTGAAGTTCATTTTATTTCAACACTGGTACATTACTTTTTCTTCAGTTTACGGACATCATAGGATATATCCTTTCATCCACAAGTTCACAAATTTATAGGCATTTGGTTCACTTTAAATCACTTCCTCTATCGGAAAACATGTATTCCTCTATGATTATTTAGTGGTCTTTTAACTAGACTTCTTTCTAAACATATTATTTTCGATTCTTTAATCATTTTTGAAGCAAAACTCACACACACTTCATGATAAACCGTAACCTTAATGTTACCATTAGATCTACACAGAGTAGACCTATTTGTACTCCCAATATTAATTGATACATCTTCAAAATATTGCTCCCAGAAATGGTGGAAGAAATACTCATGTTACCTGATCTACATATACATTTTATCACAGTAATATTCTGGACACAAAATGCAAAGATCACACTGATGATTGTAACAAAGCCTAAATGGAAAGTGAGCATGGATTACTAAAAACATCCATGTCGAGGTTGCTTAATGCTCTCAAATGTCAATCCTATTGGTGACTACATATTTGTTTCATCCTTAGATTATATATTCAACCTCAACCCTGTTGAAAATGTTTAATCCAATCACTCACTTAATAATTTGTCTGATTTCCTAATGTCTCTATTGATATCTGCTTTCCTACATATTTTCCCCAGTTCATCAATGTGACTGACTCTTCACATGTGCTGATACTTACATTAACTCTCTACCCGAAACCCTATTGCTAAAGAACTTGTGGTTCAAATCTTATACTCACTCTTCTTTCTAAACCTACCAACTATCTTCCTAATCCTACCGACTCTCATTTTTTGACTGGATGTTGTCTTCCACATTCAATCATCCAAGGTATGATGAATGTGGAAGACAACATAGCACAAGGTCCTATGCCATTGTATATCGATTTATCACAGACATCTGTGCAGAACATAATTCAAAGCTAAGTATCTCAATCAAGGGCCCAATAGCCATCTGGGCTTCAAATCTTACGTCCATTTCGGTTTTCATACTTATATTTCACCTGTATATTATTTTAAATATCGTAGGTTCCCAATACCATTATTCATCCCACAAATGATTTCTAACCCAAATAGAACCTGTTGTTAACCGTAACCATATACTGTTCCCTCAGTCTAACTTTACAGAAGAGCATGGACAGAGTTGGTCTTGCAATAGAGGAATGTAGGTAATCTTCCACATGCTGAGGACCTCAGAGTTCCATGCAGAAATGATCCTTGGAGAAGTTGTAGGCACCTATGAAGGACCTGAGAATGCAAAAGTCCTTTTACATGGCAAACAACCTGGAGAGGATGAAAGGATGTGTTTGAATCAGCCTCTCTCTTCTTAATGTAGAGAACATGGACCAAAGCAGGCTTGTGTGGACAGAAGTTCCCCGTTGCCTATGGTTGATATACCATTCTAACTTGTGAAAGTGTCACAGGAAGTAGGAGCAACCTCCATCTCATGGGACCCTTTGAAGCAACTGTTAGAACAAAGTCGTTGCCAGGGCAGTGACCTCATTCATTTCTTGAAGAAAGTGACTTCACCTCTCTTAATTGGTGATGGAACTCTCTGAACTTGGGATCCAGGAAGCCAGGCACCCAGAGCCAGTCCCAGTCCCAGTTCCAGTGGGATCACTTGTTTCATTTTACCAAGGACAGAAACAGTCTTTTTTGGTATCTAATGATGTGAAGAGGGCCAAATGCCAGAAGAGCTCTGTAGAAGGGCCTTTCCTAAGAAAGCAGGTAGTCACTCACAGTTGGCTTTTGACAACTTCACAGAGTTGGCCAAGGAGACCAGATCTGAAACAGGACAGGCCAATTCAGAGTAACATACTATGGTCCACCAGTCAGAGGACACTCTGGATAGTCACTTACCTATTGGGGGTAGGAAGTGCCTTTGAGGTTGTGGGTGTAAGTTTGTGGTTTTTACTCATGTTCTGAGAATAGGTAGGAAAGGCAGTTTGTTTGGTTTGGAGTGGAGTGCTTCTAGAAAGCCTTTTGACAAGGTAAGTGTTTCTGTGTCTGTGTATCCCACTGTGTCCGTGTTTGTAGACATGAGAAAAGAGAATGCATCAATGGATATGTCCTGTCTAGTAGAAAGCTTCCCAGCATTCATCCTACCCAATTTATGAGTGGATTGCAGCTTGACTTATGGATGAGCAACCCCTACTATCCTCCTAAGTTCCTGTTTTTTTCCCGAATTCTGGTCACTATCCAGAATAGGCTCATGTTTTTGTGTCCAAGATATGTGACACCTCCAAGCTCTGTGACATGGCCATGTACTGGATAGCGGAATGGAATGGCCAGCATCTCAGAAAACGCAGATATCAGTGTGACCAGGAAAGTCTCAGTGGAGAAACCCTGCTTAGGGCCTTTTGCTTACCTGTTTTTCTGTTGCCCTGAATGTAAGGAAGTTCCTTGCCTCAGGCCACCCATTTTTGAAGCCTGAAGAAAACAGTTTTCAAATGGAAATTAATGGGCATCACCTGTAGCTCTTTGGTTAATTGCTTTGGAAAGGCATGTGTCTGAATCTGCCTCTTGTCCCTGTGTCAGGCTATGGCTTAGATTCTCAGTACCTGATGGGTCTAAAGTACGTTCCCATATGTGTATCAAAAACCAAAATGGTAAAAATATCAGTCATTCTGGAAGAAGTCTCTTGCCTTTCTCTGTTAGGTTCCTGACCTCCATCAAGTGAGAATAGGGATCTTTTGGATCAAATGAGTTCTTCAAGGCCCTGCACAGGCAAGACAATAGGTGCGTGGGTTTTCTCATTACTCCAAATCACATAAAGAATCTATACCTGACAGTCAGTAGGCCTCAAATTGGAGAAGCAGAGCAGTATTAATGGCAGGCTTATTTGATCACTCCAGGTTC
The DNA here is from genome assembly GCF_048772815.1 of Callospermophilus lateralis. Classification (NCBI taxonomy): domain Eukaryota; kingdom Metazoa; phylum Chordata; class Mammalia; order Rodentia; family Sciuridae; genus Callospermophilus; species Callospermophilus lateralis. Next base: position 5,021,258 of record NC_135316.1, on the reverse strand, counting down.
ACAGGAAAGGGGTCCAGGCCACCCTAACTTTAGGCAAAAGAGGGGCAAGGGAGCATATTTTGGACACTGTCTTTAGCTGCACCCATCATGGAAACCTTCAGCCAGAGGTTTTGATGAGTGTCTCAATGGAAGAAGATGTGGGCCATGTGGGAGTGTTTTGGTTTTAATTGTGGTCATTTGTGTGGCGGTTGGAAGAGATGACTTGGTCCACTTGGGATTAAACTCCATTGTGTTTCCCCTTAGAGACTGAGTTCTGGAACAGACCTCATACAAGTATTGCCATGAATTGCGTTGGGATTTTAGGAGGCCACACATGAGAGTCGTCATTGGAAACTGAGATCTGGGCTCAGGGTAGCTTTCCACATAGCACTGAGAATCTCAGCCAGGATATCACACGATTTTTTTCTGAAAGTCTTGGCAGACATAGTTGAGAGTAAAAACAAACATGGACCTCACATTGTAGACCTCAATGGGCCTGGATTCACGTGACCATTTTGCCACTCGTCCAGATGACTTGCCTGTGAGAGTTCTCTAGAGCATTTATTGAAATGAGCTTCCTCATCATTTAATGGTTCCTGAAAGAATTGGAACCCACAGTGCCTCCAACATCATCCTTGAAAAATGTCTAGATCAATACCATGAAATTTTTGAAATTCCCTTGACCAGGTGGCATGGCAGAACCTTTGGATGTACTGTTGCTGTTCCTGAGTGTACAAGACAGTGCCTTGATTGACTGGGTTTCATGAAAATGGTGTAGAACAGAGATGCCAGTAAGTTGGAGGCTACTGAGTAGTGGACCTAGAGCAGTGGTGTGCAGGTTTGTGATAAAATTTCTGTCCTGGGGCTTTGGGGATCTGCTTTGAAATCCAAATGGCTTGTGGCTGACATGGTGCATCCTGCAGACTCTTATATGTAAAGGCATCTTTTTATAAGGAGAGGTTTAACTGAAATGTTCACAATTAGGTTATTATGGTCAAGGGGGAAAACTATGTGGGATAGAAGCCTGGTTGGTGCATTCTCCTGCAGACCCTGACCCACCACACGTGAACGAACTCCCTCCAGCTCTGGGACCCAGTTGAGCTCATTGTATTCCGTGAAGCAAATACCAAATTCCAAGTGCACCACCAAGAAACACCACGAAATGTGAAGGATAACAAAATGGATTCACAGTCAAAATGTGGATACACTTTGCCCCCAGTGGCAACAGTTTATCTACAAAGAGAGAATTCAGCAATGCTTCCTCATGTTCTTTGGAAAATAAGAAACCATATCCTCCAGGTCACAGAGAATCAGACCCAGCTTTGATGGTCTCACAAGAAAGGAAGCTAAAGCTCCTGACAACAACATATATTTCAAGTGCCGAACCTCAGAGGCAGTTTATCAAGAAGTCTTTAGGCAGGCAGAGGTCCATGTTTGTGGATTGTTTACCCTGTCCCTTACTTTTGGAAATTCCTCTACCACAACCAAGGTTGTGAACTCCTAAGAATTTTCCATTGCAGATATGTATTCACTGATTTTCTAATTCTTCTCCTCTAATTGTGTCTTACTTGGGGCGAAGGTGATGTCTAGGCATTGTTCTGGATGAGAGTGGGAAGATTTTTATGTAGCACATAATTGCATACACATTGGATTAATTTCCTATTTTCCATTCGAAATACTTGATCCCTGACACTAACCCACACCCTTCTAGACACTGACTACAAATCCTAATATGATGGAGGCAAATAAGCCAAACACTATAGAAATACAATCAGTTCAGGGGAGGCATGGTGTATAGTTGGACTGGCTTTTTGCATGATTTTTTGGTAGGTGTTACAAATCTAGTGAATTTTTAATTGAAATAGTTTTCCACTGATTTTAAAGTTAACTTATGTGTGAATTCCTGTCTCCATTTCTCTGGAGCCTATTCAGCACATATATTTTTATATGCACATATAGAGTCCTACTTGGTATCACACATACATTTTTCTGTGGTGGCTGACTTGGCAGAAACAAATTGTGAGAAGAGATCACTCTTCTTCCTAATCCTACCAGCTATATTTCTAATCCTACCGACTATCCCTTTTTTAATGGATGTTCTCTTCTACATTCAATCATCCAAGTAAAGGTCAGGCAAGACCTGAAGAATCCACCAAGAGACTATCTCATGAAACAGCAAAGGGTTTATTGGGGGTCCAGCATGCTGGTGCCCAGAGCTCACTTGAATGGAGTAGAGAGCCATGAGAACAGTTTAAGCAGAGCTTATATAAATTCCTTTGTCAGGGTAGGGAGGGAAGTTTATTGATGGGTCAGGGCGAGTGGGCAGTTTGCGTGCAACTGGATGAAGGAGTACATTCTGCATTTTGGCAGTTAGGGACACCTCATTCTGGGAAAAAGATTAGCAAACATTCCTCAAGAATTCAACAGTGTTTTGTTAAGCGTACAGAAAAAAATGAAGTGACAAGTGCCTATTTTATTTACCTTTTATTCCCCACTTCTTCTTCTGGCAACTTTTAATCATAAAAGTGATCATTGCCGGGTGTCACATTCAATGTCAGCTAGTGGGGTATTACCATAAGTTTAACTTGTCCAATTTGAGCTTGGAGAAAAGAAATTACACAGTTTAGCAAACAGGGTTTTATAGTTAGCAATAATATAAGGATTATTATTGGACTGGCCAGGGTTGATAAATTTGTAGTTAACGAGGGGGACTGTGTGAACCAAGACTCAAACCCCCCTTTTTGGGCCTCTCTCTCTCGTTGACACTCTTCAAGGCATCTTTTTAATTTACTCATAGATTTTTTTACAACTCCACTATGGTTGGCATAAACACAACATTCTTCCATCAATGCAGAACAAAAGACCCCTTCTCTCATGAAGAGGAGGATCAACCCTCGACTGTTCTGTAAAACAACTTCAGAGAGAGAGGTTAAAAATTCCTGCAAAGCTGTGGTAGAGGTTTCTAATATCTTTAAGTTTGGGTATATTGCTGCTTCTAATTGGGTCATTTGTTGTGTCCCATGGACCAATGCAGTGGTTCTTGTGCCCACCCCTGAAGCAACTCCTATTCCTAATAGGATGGCTAATGTGAGGGATATATGTTTCCAGTGGAACCGGGTTTTATGGCCCCCTATTTGATCTTCAAATGAATCTGCATCATGATAAAGCGACTCTGGTTAACATCTGCACCATTACACAATTAATCTCATCTGTTGACCATTTCATGAAAACATAAACAATGTTTAAATAAATAGAATTATACTGTTCTAGGGACGGACAAGGCAAGGCACCTAAGATAGTACCAAAGACAGGGAAACAGTCCTATTTGTTTGCAAACGGATTCAGAGGGCATTACTTCTGTTGTAATCAATTAATCCCCTGAAACTCAAGTTTAGGTAGTTTTCGAATTTTGTACCCAACATGAAAAGGAAGGGGCTCAGAAGTTCAAAGTCTGCAGAAGTTCACAAAAAGCAGGTTTTTTCCTGTTTTTTCCTCTGTTCTGGGCAAGTTAACTTTTCAAGGACACCTGGGTGAGGGAGAGCATTTTCTTCCCTTTATATTTTCCCCCAGCCAGCTGCTACCATGCAGCCCAGTTGGTAAAATCTTTATCATAGAAGTGTAGCCATCTCCGTGAAGCCCCAGCTCAAAGCCAGAGGCCTTGTTCACATATTTTGTGAAAAACTTGTAAGGAGGTGTCTACCTTAGGAGTGCTGATTGTTTTAGTCAGTGGCCAAGTGGAACAGGGCAACACGAAAAGAGGGAGTTTATCTACTCTGAACTCTTTTATAGGGACTCTTTTGCTTAAAGTCCTAAAGTCAGCCATGGTGAAGACTTCTGGAGAAGGTCAGTTAAGACTTTTTTTGTGGGCCTGGTACCGAGGGGGAAGACGTGGAAGGCATGGCTGTGAGCAGCTCCATTGATCTGAATGAGGTAGGAGAGATGTAAAAAAATAATGGGAAAGGGGTTTGGGATTTTCCTAGCAACAAAAAGTTGAGCAGTAGAACAGGTAGAGCAGAGGGGAAGACCAGAGTTAATATCCCTAAAAAACTGTGAGTGACTTTAAATTCTTAGTAACCTGTTTTCAGTGATGAGAAAGAAACTTTAAAGGCCATTTTTATTTCATCTTGGATAGGGGTCTGAGGGCTCTCCTCAGCTGGTTTGAGCTTTGGGTTAGCTGGTAAGAGGACCTGGTGAGACCCGGTGCACGCACTGACAGGAGAAGAGAGGAGAGAGTGGGTGGAGGGGTACCTAGGTACCTGCTATCTCAGCAAGACGGTAATGGTCTGAGAACCGGTGGAGGTTTGGGTTTTTGATCTAGAAATTGGATGGGATATATCATGTTGCTGAGGTGGGAGTGACAGCAGAGGGTCTGGAGCAGAAGACTGCATGTGAGGATCAATTGGAGAAGCATAGTTCAGGATGTGAGCAAAGGAGGGAAAAGGCTCCACATATGAAAATCACCTTTCACCCTTTTGAGCACTTGCAGAAGTTAAAATGTCATGCAGATTTGAGGATCAAGTGACCCCTCTGTGGGCCATCGATTTTGGTTATCTAATTGGTAATAAGGCCAATGCTGTGTACAGAATTTGATTAGGACTTTGGGTTCCATCAGGCACTTCCTGTATGCTCACATCCCCATGACTTACAGAGAAGTCGGCTTTCCCCCCACACAGTCGTGACTGTTTGTGTCTTTGATAGTCCACCGGGCAAACAGTAATCTATGCTAGCCAACCTGCATCTGACTCACGTGTCCCTACATCCATAATGATTGTTTCAATTATCTATGGTGTGGAAGGGATTTAATGGAATTTTAGTGGGATCCTCTTCATCAGGGATATCCCAATAGGAAAGACCTATACCCAGCTGACAAATGTCTGGGTGGAGAGGTGGCGACCAGGTCCCTAAGTGGGGTGTATGCGAGATAGACCATACTTCTTTTCCAGTAGGTTTGTGATCAGCCATCGCTGCTGAACGGGCTGATGAGGGTTAGGACTACTGGTGGTCAAGGGGAGAGTTTATAGCCTTATCCACACAGTGAATACACAATTTGAAAGTGTTACCAGTCTTTTCCAGTTTCCAGCCAGAGTCTGGACAGGGCACAGGCTTGAGATGAGAGGTATGGATCCAGGAAGTGATTCTGTCTACCTTTAATGCTGTACGTGTTATAAGTAGCACCTGCTATGGTCCTTTCCAGCGGGGTTCCAGGGATGACACCTGATGTCGTGTTACATAGATGAAGTCTCTTACTTGATATCGATGTGGAGTTCCCTCGTCCCCAGTTTCGTAGGCAGTGGCCATCTGTTTTCACAGGTATCCCTGAATTCTTTCAAGAGCTTTAATTCTGTCAAGCAAGGAAGTGTGGAAGGGATTGTTAGGTCTTAGAGTTGGGGTTAGGTCCCTTCCTGGAGGAGGGGCACCATAGAGAATTTCATAGGGGGTGAGTTTACACAAAGAAACAGAGGAAGCATTTCTTGCATAAAACAGTGCATAAGGCAGGAGCATAGTCCAATCTTTTATTCCGGTGTCTAAGCTTAATTTTGTTATGGTCTCTTAATTGTTTCTATTCATTCTTTCTACCTGTCCTGAACTCGGTGGTCTAAAAGCACAATGTAACTTCCAATTAATACCCAGGGTCCTGGCAAACCCCTGACTTACCTGGGCCACAAACGCCATTGCATTATCAGACCCTATTACTTTAGGGAGGCCGTTTCTTGGAAAAATATCTTCCAGGATCTTCTTGACCACCATTTGGGCTGTTTCTTTTTTTTCTTTTTTCTTTTTCTTTCTTGGGAAGGCTTCAATCCATCCTGAAAATGTATCTACAAAGACTAGGAGATATTTAAGTCCATAACTTGCTGGCTTAATTTTAGTAAAGTCCATTTCCCAGAATTGTCCTGGTCTGGCTCCTCGTAGGTGCTTTCCTGAAGGAAGCTTGGAAGGGTAAGCATTATTCAATATATGGACCCGAAAGGCTTTTGTTGTATATTCAGTTATTTCCTTTCACTGTGAGTTGGTTAGTGGAAAACTCTGTTCTTGATCCTTCAGGAATCAACGCAATTTCTTTGAACCAAGGTGAGTGAGTTGATGTACATTTTCTACTGTCATATTTAGAGCTGTGACTATAGGAGGTTTTACTGAAGGATTTAGAAATTCCACTTGGGGGCCTTCAGGGTTAAATGTTATTTTGGCCCGGAGCTTGGTGAGCAGATATCTGCCCATCAATGGGGCCGGGCACTCTTGGATTACTAGGAAGGAATGATGGATTTTTCCTTTCCCCTGGTCCATGGTCCTCTTAGTTGTCAAAGCCTGATATTTACTGCCATTAGCCCCTTGAATTAGAGTACTTTTATTTGATAGAGAGCCCAATGGGGCCTTAAGGGCTGAGTATATTGCCCCTGTATCTAATCTAAAGTTTACTGGGGTTCCCTCTACTTCAAAAGTTACCCTGACCTCTGGGAGGGGATCTGTGCCCCAACGTTCTTAGTCATTCTCCAGAGTCAGAATGGCTGGCATGGCTGACTCTTTCTAGGCCACTCTTTGACCCAGTGTTCTTTTTCTTTACAGTAGTCACATTGATCTGAGGCCAGGGGTGGTCTCTAGTGTGGGACCCAGGTATTCCTTCCTGTCTCCATGTTTTTTATTTCTGGCCTATTTGTTGTTGTGACCAGGACCTTAGTCAGTGCCTTAGTCTATCTTGTTTCTTTTATCCTCCCTTTGCTCCCTACTCTTCCTCAGTTTCTTTCTTATAGTATACATTCTCGGCTTCTCTGACTAAATCTCTCAAAGTCATATCTAAGCATTGTAACTTTCTTTTAATATCCAGGGCAGCTTGCCCAATAAAGGCCATCATGAGAGATGCATTTTGATCCTCTTCCTGAGGATCGAAAAGAATATATCTCCTATATGCCTCCATAATTCTCTCTAGAAACATAGAGAAAGATTCATCAGGCCCTTGAATAATCTCTCTTACCTTGGCCAAATTAGTTGGTCACCTAGCGGCCACTAGGATACCCGCAATTAGAGCCCAGAGATAAGTGGACAAATGCTCCCTACCTTCAAAGGTGTTGGGGTCCCAGTTGGGTCGGTTCAAGGGAAAGCCGGGTTGAATATGTTGGGAAGTTGTGTCGGTCACCCATCTGGTCCGAGAATATTTTTTTCTAGCATCCAGGAGGATTCTCTTTTGTTCCTCTGTCATGAAGAGAGTCCCTAGTTGTTTTTGGCAGTCATCCCAAGTAGGCTGGTGTGAAAACATCAATGACTCAACCACACCTGAGAGCTGGGTGGGGTCCTCGGTAATAGGGGATTTTTATTTTTCCAGTAATATAGGTCTGAAGAGGAGAACGGCCAATATTGGTAGTCTTGCATTTTTCCCCAAGGATGTTGTCAATCACTGGCCCGTAAAGACGGAGGGGGAGCATCACGGGAGTTCCAGGGTTTTCAATCATTCGCTGCCAGCGAGTTCCCTTAGCTAGGCCAGCTTCCTCTGGGGAGGAGGAGCTGTTTGTGCCGTTGGAAAGTTATCTGGAGGCGCTGGGCCAGCTTAGCTTCCTCCAATGGTGGAGAGGCTGAGTCAGCTGCAGGGGAATCACTTAGAGTGTGTTGGTGGTTGGGGGACGAGGGCAGGGAATAAGGAGAAGGAGGAGAGTCCAGTAGAGTCAAATCTTGTGACTCAGGGAAAACAGAGCATGGAGGAGGAGGAGGAGCAGAGGGTTTGAGAGATCATGGGGAAGGAGTTGGAGCGGGGGCAGGGGCAAGGAAAGGTTTCACCCATGGAGGAAGAGATTTGCAGAGGTCCTTCCAAGTTAAGATATATGGGCTGTTGATCTGGATGGCTATGTTTCCCTGTCTGAAAGACAATATCTCTGACTTTTTAAATTAGTGGGAAGTAGAAAGATCCTTCTAGGGGCCATCTGAATTCAAAGGTGGGCCATTCTGAGGCACAGAGAGCCTGCTAGGTCCAGGGTTTTACTGAAAAAGAAAGATTCTGAGCCCTTAAGTGTACTTTGGTCCAGTGATCAAGGGTCAGGGACAGAGGCATTGAAGTTCTCTGTCCCATAATGAAAGATACACAAACAGTAAAAGCAATGACACACGACACAGAGAAGACAAGAAAATAAAGACAGGCATGGACATCCAACACTGAGACCAGGACTGAGTAGCCAGCAAACCCGATCGGCTGGCAATACCGAATCTGAAACAAAATATCACTGAGTCGAGGACACTATTGTTACTCAATTTCCAGAATCCTCTGGGACGTCCCTCCAGGATGTGGCCTGTGGCTCTGTGACACGTGTGTCAGCCACCATCGGAGAAAGCTCACACTCTTCATCGATAGTCATTTTGCCAAGCCCTTACCTGAAACCTGAAACCGGAACGAGGCACCTTACGTACCCCGAGAGGAGCCTGTTGGGGTCTCTCGTCCGTCGCTGCCGGATCTTGGTGCTACCTCCATATGTAAAGGTCGGGCGAGCGTCGGGGGAAGAGACCACCACGAGACTGTCTCATGCAAATGCAAAGGGTTTATTGGGGTCCAGCATGCTGGGGCTCAGAGCTCACTTGAATAGAGCAGAGAGCCCTGAGAACAGCTTAAGCAGAGCTTTATATACTTTTATTGGAGAGGGCAGGAAGGGAAGTTTATTGATGGGTCCGGGCGAGTGAGCTGTTTGCATGTAAACGGGTGAGGGAGAACATTCTGCAGTTTGGCAGTTAGGGACAGCACATTCTGGGAACAAGATTAGCAAATAGTTTTCAAGATTTCAACAGTGTTTTATTAAGCATACAGAAAAACAGGAAGTGACAAGTACCTATTTTATTAAACTTTCACTACCGAATATACTTTGCCAGATTTCCTAATTTCTCTATTGATATCTGCTTCCTACATATTTTCCCCAGTTCATCATTGTGACTGACTCTTCAAATGTGCGGACATTTACATTCACCCTATACAAGAAACCCTATAGCTAAAGAACTTTTGGTCCAAATACTATACTCACTCTCCTTTCTAAACCTACCGAATATATTCCTAATCCTACCGACTATCCCTTTTTGACTGGAAGTTCTCTTTGACAATCAATCATCCAAGGTACAAGGTCCTATGCAATTGTATATCAATTTATCTGAGACATCTGTGCCGAAAAATAAAACAAAGCTAAGTATCACAATCAAGGGCCCAAAGCCCTTCTGGGCTTCAAATTTTACCGAGATTTCTGTTTTCATACTTACATTTCACCTATATATTTTTGTAAATATCGCAGCTTCCCAATACCATTATGCATCCAGCAGAATGATTTCTAATCCAAATCGAACCTGTTATTAACCGTAACCATACACTGTTCCCTAAATCTAACTTTACAGAAGAGCAGGGACAGAGTTGGTCTTACAATACAGGAATGTAGGGGATGTTCTAACTGCCGAGAAACTCAAAGGTCCATGCAAAATGATCCCTGGAGAAGTTGTAGGTAACTATGAAGAAACTGAAAGAGCAAAAGTCATCTTTCATTGCAAACAACCTGGTTAGGATGAAGGGATATGTCTGAATCAGCCACTCTCTTCTTAATGTAGATTAAATGGATCAAACCAGGCCTGTGTGGAGAGCTGTTCCCGGTTGCCTATGGTTGATATACCATTCTTACTTGTGAAAGTGTCACAGGAAGTAGGGGTAGCCTCCATTTCATGTTACCCTTGGAAGCAACTGTTAGGAAAACATGGTTGCCAAGGCAGTAACCTCATTCATTTTCTGATGGAAGTGACCTCACCTCACATCCTTGGTGATGGAAATCTCTGAAATTCGGATCCAGGAAGCCAGGCACCCAAATCCAGTCCCAGTCCCAGTCCCAGTGGTCTCTCTTCTTTGGATTTACCAAGGACAGAGTCAGTCTTTCTTATTACCTACTGATATGTGCATGGCCAAATGCCAGGAAAGCTCTGAAGAGTGGCCTTTCCTGAGAAAGTAGGTATTGGCTCACCTCTGGCTACGGACAACTTCACAGAGTTGGCCAAGGAAACCAGATCTGAGACAGGACAGGCCATTTCGGGGGAACATTGTATGGCCCACCAGTCAGAGGACACATCTGATAGTCAGATACCTACTTGGGAAAGGAGGTGCCTTTGTGGGTGTGGGTGTTTGTGGTTTTGTCTCATGTTCTGAGAATAGGTATGAAAGATGGTTTGTGTGGTTTGGAGTGAACTGTTTCTAATAAGTGATTTGACAAGGCGACTGTTTCTCTGTCTGTGTATCCCAATGTGTTCGTGGTTGTAGACATTAGAAAAAAGAATGCATCAATGGATGTGTCCTATCTAGTAGAAAGCATCCCAGCATTCATCCTGCACAATTTGCGAATGCAATGCAGCTTGCCTTATCGATGGGCAACACCTGTTACATTCCTAAGTTGCTGTTTCTTCCTGAATTCTGGACACTCTCCAGAATAGGCTCATGGTTTTGAGGCCAAGGTATGTACCGCCTCCAATCTCTGTGACATGGCCATGTACTGGATAGCTGAAGGGAATGTGAGAATCTCAGAAAACTCAGTTTTCAGTTTGATGAAGAAATTCTCATTCCAAAAACCCTGCTTTGGGCCTTTTGCTTACTATTCTTCTGTAGTGGGCCTAGAGCAGTGGTGTGCAGGTGTGTGATAAAACATCTGTGTTATGGCCATGTGAATCTGCCATTGCATTCCAGATTGCTTGTGACTGACATGGTACAGGCAGCAGACCCTTGTATGAAAAGGCATCTTGTTATATGGAGAGGTTTCAGGGCAATGTTCAGAATCAGTTTGCTATGGTCAAGGGGGCAAGTTATGTGGGATATAAGCCTGGTTGCTGCATTGTCCTGCAGACCCTGACCCACAACACGTGACAGAACTCCCTCCAACACTTTGTCCCAGTTCAACTTCTTTTATTTCATGAAGCAAATGCCAAACTCCGATTGCAGCATCAAGAAACACCACGAAAGTAGAGGATGACCAAATGGCTTCACAGTCCAAATGGGGAGACACTTAGCCCACAGTGGCCACAGTTGACCTACAAAGAGAGACTTCAACACTGCTGCCTCATGTTCATTGGTAAATAAAAAACCATGTCCTCCAGGTCACGTAGATGCAGACCTAGCTTTGATGGTCTCACTACAAAGGAAGCTAAAGCTCCTGACAACAACATATATTTCAAGTGGCCAACCTCAGAGGCAGTTTCTCCAGAAGACTTTAGGTCAGCAGAGCTCCTTATTTGTGGAGTGTTTACCCTGTCCCTTAATTTTGGAAACTCCTCTACTAACTCTAAGGTTGTGAACTCCTGAGCAAATTCCATTCCAGATTTGTATTCACAGATTTTCTATCTCTCCTCCTCTAATTGTGTCTTTCTTGGGATGAAGGTAATGTCAATGCATGGCTCTGGATGAGAGTGGGAAGATTTTTGTATAGCACATATTTCCATATACATTGGATACATTTTTTTATTTTCCATTAGAAATACTAAATTCCTGACACTAACCCAAAACCTACTAGACTCTGACTACTAATCCTAATATGATGGAGAAAAAAAAAACCAAACTGAATAGAAAAACAAGCAGTTCAGAAGAGGCATGGTGTATAGTTGAAATTGCCTTTTGCATGATAAAGGGTAGGTGTTATAAATGTAGTTAATTTTTAATTGAAATAGATCTCCATGTGTTTTTAAAGTTAACAAATATGTGAATTCCTGTCTCCCTTTCTCTGTAGCCTATTCAGCACATGTATTTTTATATGCACATATAGAATCCTACCTGGTATCACACGTATACTATTGTGAGATGGCTGACTTGGCAGATACAAATTGTGAGAAGAGAAAACTCCTCTAAACACTGTTGGAACTGAAAATTCAACCTATGTTTGAACTTCCTAGTAAAACAGTATTATTCAAATCCATGTTGAGTAAAATAAATATTTTTCCATCGGTGGATGATATAAATTTCATGATGAATTTCATTTGGCACATATATTGCTACTTTTCAATGCCTGTGTTTGTTTTTTTTGTATATATATATATATATATATATATATATATATATATATATATATCTCCAGATTTCTCAAAATATTATATATATATGTGTCTTATATACGCTCCCTAAATTCATTCATATTCATGTATGAGGATTTGTAATCAACTTTTCACAAGATTATTCTCAGAAATATTCATCCACCTGAAATTCATATTATCTTTCTAGTACTGAAAACTAACTTCGGTGAATGGTGCATACAAATCCTAATAATTCTTCAGTACCTCACCCAGTTTAACATCAATGCAATTAGATTCCTATGGGACATGATGTGTATTTTGACGTTCATTTTTATTCAACACTGGTACATTAATATTTCTTCAGGATTGCACATGAGAGGATATATATTTCATCCACAAGTTCACAAATTTATAGGCAATTGTTTCACTTTCAGTCACTTCCTGCTTCAGAACACATGTATTCCTCCATGATTCTTGACTGGTATATTCATGAGATTTTGTTTCAAACACCTTATTTTGATTTCCATAATCGGTATTGAAGCAAAACTCACACACTCTTCATAATAAACCAAAACCCACATATTACCATTAGATGTATAACTGGTTGGAATGAATGTATGTATATCAATATAAGTTTTCCTGTATATTTTCAGATATCAATTCAAACCGTTATTTAAAGTTGGAACCAGTTATATTATTTATTCACAGTATGTTCTTTTCATGCATTATCTCTATATTCATAGACACAGGGTACACCTATTTGTACCACACATACTAATTAATACGTCTTCAAAATATTGCTCCCAGAAGTGTTGGAAGAAATACTCATGTCGCCTGATCTACATATATATTTTATCACAGTAATATTCTGGACACAAAATGAAAAGGTCACACTTATGATTGTACCAAAGCCTAAATGGAAAGTGAATATGGATTGATAAAAACATCCATTTCCAGGTTGCCTAATGCTCTCAAATGTCAATGGTATTGGTGACTACATATTTGTTTCTTCTTAAGATTATATATTGAACCTGAATCCGGTTGAAAATGAATAATCCTATCTCTCACTTTATACTTTTCCTGATTTTGTAATGTCACTATTGATATCTGCTTTCCTATATATTTTTCCCAATTCATAATTGTGCCCGACTCTTCACATGTGTTGACATTTACCTTCATTCTCTACTTGAAACCCTATTGCTAAAAAACTTTTTGTCCAAATCCTAAACTCACTATTCTTCCTAATCCTACTGACTATCATCCTAATCCTATAGACTATTCTTTTTGACTGGATATTATCTTCTACATTCAATCAACCAAGGTACAAGGTCCTATGCCATTGTGTATCGATTTCTCTGAGACATCTGTGAGGAACATAATTCAATGCTAAGTATCACAATCAATGCCCCAATGCCCTTCTGAGCTTCAAATCTTAAATAGATTTCCGTTTTCATACATATATTTCACCTCTATATTTTTATAAATATCGCAGGTTCCCATAATATTATTTATCCAGCAGAATGATTCCTAACCCAAATCGAACATGTTATTAACTCTAACCCTACACTGTTCCCGCAATCTAACTGTACTGAAACACAGGGACAGAGTTGGTCTTATAATACAGGAAAGTAGGGGATCTTGCACCTGCTGAGAACCTCAAAAGTTTGTGCAGAAATAATATCTGGAGAAGATGTAGGCAGCTATGAAGGACCTGAGAGAGCAAAAGTCATCTTCAATAGCAAACAACCCTGTCAGGATGAAGGGTTGTGTCTGAATCAGCCTCTCTCTTCTTATTGTAGAGAATATGTACCAAACCCGACCTGTGTGGAGAGCTGTTCCTGGGTTCCTAAGGTTGATATACCATTCTAAATTGTGAAAGTGTCACAGGAAGTAGGGGCAGCCTCCATGTAATGATATCCTTGGAAATAACTGTTAGGAGAAAGTGGTTGCCAAGGCAGTGACCTCATTCAGTTCTTGAATGAAGTGACCTACCTCACTTCCTTGGTGATGGAACACTCTGAACTTGGGATCCAGGAAGCCAGGCACCCAAAGGCAGTCTCAGTCCCAACCCAGTGATCTCACTTGTTTGGATTTACCAAGGACAGAGTCAGTCTTTCTTGGTACCTACTGATGTGAGGATGGCCAAATGCCAGAAAAGCTCTGAAGAGAGGCCATTCCTGAGAAAGCAGGTAGTTGCTCACCACTGGCTCCTGACAACTTCACAGAGTTGGCCAAAGAGACCAGATCTGAGACAGGACAGGCCATGTTGTGGGAACATAATATGGCCCACCAGTCAGAGGACACTCCGGATATTCAAAGACCTACTTGGGAGAAGGAGGTGCCTTTGTTGGTTTGGGTGTGTTTTTCTGGTTTTGTAATATTTTCTGAGAATAGGTAGGAAAGGCAGTTTGTTTGGTTTGGAGTCAACTGTTTCTAGTAAGTCATTTGACAAGGCAAGTTTTTCAATGTCTGTGTTTCACACTGTGTCCCTGGTTTTAGACATTAGAAAAGAGAATGCATCATTGGATGTGTCCTGTCTAGTAGAAAGCTTCCCATCATTCCTCCCGCCCAATATATGAATGGACTGTGGCTTGCCTTATTGACAGGCAACACCTGCTATCTTCCTAAGTTCCCGTTTTTATCCTGAATTCTGGCCACTCTCCAGAATAGGCTCATGGTTTTGTGTCCATGATATGTACCACATCCAAGCTCTGTGACATGGCCATGTACTGGATAGCTGAAGAGAATGGCGAACATCTCACAAAACTCAGATATCAGTGTGACAAATAAAATCTCAGTGGAGAAACCCTGCTTTGGGCCTTTTTCTTACCTATTATTCTGTTGCCCAAATGTCACGAATGTCTTGGCCTCAGGCCAACCCTTTGTGATGCCTGAAGAAAACAGTTTTCAAATGGAAATGAATGGGCATCACCTGTGGCCAATTGCTTAATTGCATTGGAAAGAGATGTGTCTCAATCAGCCTCTGGCCCTGTTTGAGGATGTGGCTTAGATTCTCAGCACCTTATGGATCTAGAAAAGATCCCATGTGTGCATCTAAAATCAAAATTGCCAAAAGAGCACTCATTTTGGATGAAGTCTCTCGCCTTCCTCTGTAAGGTTCCTGACCTCCATCAACTGAGAATAGGGATCCTTTGGGTCAAATGAGATCTTCAAAGCCCTGCAGAAGTGCTTGTGTTTTGTCATGACTCCAAATCACATTAAGAATATATACCCGACAGTCAGTAGGCCCCAAATTGTAGAAAAAGAGCAGTATTAATGGCAGGCCTGTTTGATCACTCCTTTTTCACATGAAGGGTGTCCAGGTCACCCTGACTTTAGGCAAATGAGGGGCAAGGGAGCTTATTTTGGACACTGTTTTGAGCTGCGCCCCTCATAGAAACTTCCAGCCAGAGGTTATGATGAGTGTATATATGGAAGAAGATCAGGGTCATGTGGGAGTGTTTTAGTTTTAATTGTGGTCATTATTGTGGCGGTTGGAAGAAATTACTGGGTCCACCTGGGTTTGAACTCTTGTGTAATTCCCCTTAGAGACTGAGTTCTGAAACTGACCTCAGAGAATCATGGCCATGAATTGTGTTGGGATATTAGGAAGCCAGGCAAGAGTGTCGCCCTTGGAATCTGAGATCTATGCCCAGGTTTGCTTTCCACAGAGCACTGGGAATATCAGCCAGCATATCACATGATTTTATTTTGAAAAACTTAGCAGAAATAGTTCAGAGACTAAGCACACTTGGACCTCACATTGTAGACCTTAATGGGCCTGGTTTCATGTGACCTTTTGGCCACTCTTTGGGAAGCCTTGCCTGTGAGAGTTCTCCAGAGCGTTCATTGAAATGAGCTTCCTCAGCATTTAATGGTTCCTGAATGAACTGAATCCCACAGTGCCTCCAACTTCATACTTGAAAAATGGCTAGATAAATACCATGAAATGTTTGAAATTCTCATGACCAATGGCACTGGAGAACCTTTGGTTGTCCTGCTGCTGATCATGAGTATACCAGACATTGCCTTGATTGACTGGGTTTCATGAAAATGGTGTAGAACAGAGATGCCAGTAAGTTGGAGCCTGAGTAGTGGGCCTAGAGCAATGGTGGGCAGGTGTGTGATAAAACATCTGTGGTGGGCCATGTGGATCTGCCATTGGCTTCCAAACGGCTTGTTACTGACATGGTGCAGTCAACAGACTCTTATATGTAAGGCATCTTGTTATATGGAGATGTTTCAGGGCAATGTATTACATAAACAAATCCAAGAAGCAAAAGATCAACTATACAGGGAGATAGAGGTAATAAAAAACAAACAAACAGAAATCCTAGAAATGCAGGAAGCAATAAACCACCTTAAAAACTCAATTGAGAATGCTACCAGCAGGGTAGAACACTTAGAAGATAGAACATCAGACAATAAAGACAAAGTATTTAAACTTATAGAGAACATAGACAGCTCAGCAAGACTGTTAAGAAACCATGAGCAGAACATCCAAGAAATATGGGATAATATAAAGAGACCAAACTTAAGAGTCATTGGGATACAGGAATGTATAGATGTCCAAACTAAAGGAATGAGCAACTATTCAACGAAATAATACGAGAAAACTTCCCAGACGTGAAGAATGTGACAGAATCCCAAAACCTAGAAGCCTACAGGAGGCCGAATGTGCAAAATCATAAGAGATCCACACCTAGACACATTATAATGAAGATGCCCAACATACAGAATAAGGAGAGAATTTTAAAAGCTACAAGAGAAAGGAAGCAGATTACATTTATGGGTAAACCAATCAGGAAAACAGCAGATCTTTCAACACAGACTCTGAACGCTAAAAGATCCTGCAATAGCATATATCAAACACTGAAAGAAAATGGGTTCCAACCAAGAATCGTGTATCTAGGAAAATTAAGCTTTAGGATGGAAGATGAAATTAAAACCTTCCACGATAAACAAAAGTTAAAAGAATTTGCATCTAAAAAACCATGTCTTCAAAACATCCTCGGCAAAACATTACAGGAAGAGGAAATGGAATATAACAATGAAAATCAACAGTGCGGGTGTAGGACAGTAAAGGGGGGAAAATAATCAAAAAGAAAACAAACCATGTTTAGTAACATAAATAAACAAATATGGCTGGAAGAACAACCCATATCTTAATAATAACACTAAATGTTAATGGCTTAAACTCACCAATTAAGAGACACAGGCTAGTAGAATGGATTGCAAAACAAGACCCAACAATATGCTGCCTACAGGAGACGCATTTGATAGAAAAAGACATACATAGACTGAAGGTGAAAGGTTGGGAAAAATCATATCACTCATATGGACTTCAGAAACAAGCAGGAGTGTCCATACTCATATCAAATAAAATAGTTTTCAAGCCAAATTTAATCAAAAGGGATAAAGAGGATCACTACATACTGCTCAAGGGAACCATACACCAACAAGACATAACAATCATAAATATATATGCTCCAAACAATGGTGCAGCTATGTTCATCAAGCAAACTCTTCTCACATTTAAGAGTCTAATAGACCACCATACAATAATCATGGGAGACTTCAACACACCTCTCTCACCAATGGACAGATGTTTCAAACAAAAGTTGAAATAGGAAACTATAGAACTCAATAACACAATTAACAACCTAGACTTAATTGATATATATAGAATATACCACCCGCCATCAAGCAGTTACACTTTTTTCTAAGCAGCACATGGATCCTTCTCAAAAATGGATCATATATTATGTCACAGGGCAACTCTTAGAAAATATAAAGAAGTAGAGATAATACCATGCATCTTATCTGATCATAATGGAATAAAACTGAAAATCAATGATAAAAGAAGGAAGGAAAAATCCTGCATCACTTGGAGAATGAACAATAGGTTACTGAATGATCAATGGGTTTTAGAAGACATCATGGAGGAAGTTAAAAAATTCTTAGAGATAAATGAATACACAGACAAAACATATCGGAATCTATGGAACACATTGAAAGCTGTTCTAAGAGGAAAATTCATGGCTTGGAGTTTATTTCTTAAAAAAAAGAAAGAACCAACAAATAAATGATCTCATACTTCATCTCAAAATCCTAGAAAAAGAACAGCAAAACAACAGCAAAAGAAGTAGAAGGCAAGAAATAATTAAAATCAGAGCTGAAATTAATGAAATCAAAACAAAAGAAAAAATTAAAAAGATTGACAAAACTAAAAGTTGGTTCTTTGAAAAAAATAAATAAAATCGACAGACCCTTAGCCATGCTAATGAAGAGAAGAAGAGAGAAATCAAATTACTAGCATACGGGATGAAAAAGGCAAGATCACAACAGACACTTCAGAAATACAGAAGATTATCAGAAATTATTTTGAATACTTATACTCAAATAAAATAGAAGCTAGTGAAGGCATCGATAAATTTCTTAAGTCATATGATCTGCCCAGATTGAGTCAGGAGGATATAGACAACCTAAACAGATAAATATCAATTGAGGAAATAGAAGAAACCATATAGACTACAAACTAAGAAAAGCCCAGGACCGGATGGGTATACAGCAGAGTTTTAAAAACCTTTAAAGAGGAACTAATACCAATACTTTTCAAGCTATTTCAGGAAATAAAAAAAGAGGGAGAACTTCCAAATTCATTCTACGAGGCCAACATCACCCCGATTCCTAAACCAGACTAAGACACTTCAAAGAAAGAAAACTACAGACCAATATCTCTAATGAACCTAGATGCAAAAATCCTCAATAAAATTCTGGCGAATGGGATTCAAAAACATATCAAAAAAATTGTGCACCATGATCAGGTAGGATTTATCCCTGGGATGCAAGGTTGGTTCAATATAGGGAAATCAATAAATGTTATTCACCACAACAATAGGCTTAAAAATAAGAACCATATGATCATCTAGATAGATGCAAAAAAAGCATTCTACAAAGTACAGCATCCCTTTATGTTCAAAACTCTAGAAAAACTAGGGATAACAGAAACATACCTCAATATTGTAAAAGCAATCTATGCTAAGCCTCAGGGTAGCATCATTCTGAATGGAAAAAAACTGAAGGAATTCCCTCTAAAATCTGGAACAAGACAGGGATGCCCTCTCTCACCACTTCTGTTCAACAAAGTTCTCAAATCACTGGCCACATCAATTAGACAGATGAAAGACATTAAAGGCATAAAAATAGGAATAGAAGAACTCAAATTATCACTATTTGCACATGACATGATTCTATAACTAGTAGACCCAAAAGGGTCTACAAAGAAACTATTAGAGCTGATAAATGAATTCAGCAAAGTGGCAGGATATAAAATCAACACGCATAAATCAAAGGCATTCCTGTATAACAGCAACAAAACTTCTGAAATGGAAATGAGGACAACCACTCCATTCACAATATTCTCAAAATAAATAAAATACTTGGGAATCAACCTAACAAAAGAGGTGAAAGACTTATACAATGAAAACTACAGAACCCTAAAGAGAGAAATAGAAGAAGATCTTAGAAGATGGAAAAATATACCCTGTTCATGGATAGGCAGAACTAACATCATCAAAATGGCGACATTACGAAAAGTTCTCCATAGGTTTAATGCAATGCCAATAAAAATCCCAAAGGCATTTCTTATAGAAATAGAGAAAGCAATCATGAAATTCATATGGAAAAATAAATGACCCAGAATAGCAAAAACAATGCTAAGCAGGAAGTGTGAATCAGGCAGTATAGCGATACCAGACTTCAAATTATACTACAGAACAATAGTAACAAAAACAGCATGGTACTGGTACCAAAACAGGCGGGTGGATCAATGGTACAGAATAGAGGACACAGAAACCAATCCACAAAATACAACTATCTTATATTTGACAAAGGGGCTAAAAGCATGCAATGGAGGAAGGATAGCATCTTCAACAAATGGTGCTGGGAGAACTGGAAATCCATATGCAACAAAATGAAACTGAATCCCTTTCTCTCGCTATGCACAAAAGTTAACTCAAAATGGATCAAGGAGCTTGATATCAAATTAGAGACATGGCGTCTGATAGAAGAAAAAGTTGCCTACGATCTGCATACTGTGGGTCCGGGCTCCAAATTCCTCAATAGGACACCCTTAGCACAAGAGTTAATAACTAGAATCAACAAATGAGACTTTCTCAAACGAAAAAGTTTTTTTCTCAGCAAAAGAAACAATAAAAGAGGTAAATAGGGAGCCTATATCCTGGGAACAAATCTTTACTTCTCACACTTCAGATAGAGCCCTAATATCCAGAGTATATAAAGATCTCAAAAAATTAGACAACAATATAACAAATAACCCAATCAACGAATGGGTCAAGGACCTGAACAGACACTTCTCAGAGGAGGACATACAATCAATCAACAAGTACATGAAAAAATGCTCACCATCTCTAGCAGTCTGAGAAATGCAAATCAAAACCACCCTAAGATACCATCTCACTCCAGTAAGACTGGCAGCCATTATGAAGTCAAACAACAATAAGTGCTGGCGAGGATGTGGGGAATAGGGTACACTTGTTCATTGTTGGTGGGACTGCAAATTGGTGCAGCCAATCTGGAAAGAGGTATGAAGATTTCATGGAAAGCTGGGGATGGAACCACTATTTGGCCCAGCTATTCCCCTTTTTGGTCTATTCCATAAAGACCTAAAAAGAGCATGCTACAAGGACACTGCTACATTGATGTTCATAGTAGCACAATTCACAATAGCAAGGCTGTGGAACCAACCTATATGCCCTTCAATAGACGAATGGATAAAAAAATGTGGCATTTATACACAATGGAGTATTACTCTGCATTAAAAAATGACAAAATCATAGAATTTTGAGGTAAATGGATGGCATTAGAGAAGATAATGCTAAGTGAAGCTACCCAATCCCTAAAAAACAAATGCCAAATGTCTTCTTTGATATAAGGAGAGTAACTAAGAACAGAGTAGGGCTGAAGAGCATGAGAAGAAGATTAACATTAAACAGGGATGAGAGGTGGGAGGGAAAGGGAAGAAGAAGAGAAATTGCATGGAAATGGAAGGAGACCCTCAGGGTTATACAAAATTGCATACAAGAGGAAGCGAGGAGAAAGGGGAAAATAATACAAGGGGAAGATATGATCTGCAGTAGAGGGGGTAGAGAGAGAAGAGGATTGGTGAGGGGAGGGGGGGATAGTAAAGGATAGGAAAGGCAGCAGAATACAACAGATACTAGTATGGCAATACATAAATCAATGGAAGTGTAACTGATGTGATTCTGCAATCTGTATACGTTGTAAAAATGGGAGTTCATAACCCACTTGAATCAATGTGTGAAATATGATATATCGAGAACTATGTAATGTTTTGAACAACCAACAATAAAAAAATAAAATAAAATAAAAAAATCTTGAAAAAAAAGGGGGGGAATGATAAACCCAACCTGATCATTTATTAAAATTGGGAACCATCTTGCCACACAACCATGAAAAGATAATTTTGCTTTTGTATAAATTACTGCAAATTCTGAACCTGCTTGGAATGCCTGCCCGTGCCTTGAACTCACCCATGCCTGGCTCTCTGACCAGATAGCAGCCCTCTCTGAAAATTTAGTGATACCTCATAAATATTGGCCTTCATAAATTCTGATGATGGGGCCAGCAAAAAAAAAAAAAAAAAAAAAATATATATATATATATATATATATATATATATATATATATATATATAAACTAGCATTAGTGTGATGCTTCTCCGAGTTCTGTTATCTGCACCCCCCTTTTGTGTAACTTACAGGACTATAAAGCTGGGCTATAGGAAAGGTGGGGTTGCTGTCTTGTTTCCGCCATTTTGAGAGGGAGAGGCAGCCCAGCCAGTGGAAATAATAAGCTTGCTTTAATTTGATTTTAATTGGAGTCAGTGGTCTTTTCTCATGTCCTGGTCTAACAGGTAAACACTCCACAAACATGGGGCTCTGCCAGCCTAAAACTTCTTGAGAAACTGCCCCTGACCATGGGCACTTGAAATATATGTTGTTGTCAGGAGCTTTAGCTTCTTTTTAGTGAGACCATCAATGCTGGGTCTCCATTTATGTGACCTGGAGGACATGGTTTCTTATTTTCCAATGAACATGAGGCAGCAGTGATGAATTCTCTCTTTGTAGGGAAACTGTTGTCACTGAAGGCTAAGTGTCTCCCTATGTGGTATGTGAAGCCATTTGCTCATCTTCCATATTTCATGCTGTTTCTTGCTGCTGCCTGGGCGTTTAGTATTTGCTTCATGAAATACAAGGAGATCAACAGGGACTCAGTGCTGGAGGGATTTCTCGCATGTGTGCTGGGTCAGGCTCTCCAGGAGAATCCACCAACCAGGCTTATATCCCACAGAGCTTGCCCCCTTGACCATTGCAACCTGATTCTGAACACTGCCCTGAAACATCTCCATATAACAAGATGCCTTTATATGAAGAGGTCAGACATATAAGGGATTACTGGCTGCACCATGTAAACCACAAGCCATTTGGAAGTCAATGGCAGATCCACATGGCCTCACCAGAGATGTTTTATCACACACATGCACACCACTTCTCTAGGCTCTGGGTCACTACTCAGCAGGCTTCAAAATACAGGAATCTTTCTTCTACACCATTTTCATGAAACCCAGTCAATCAAGGCACTGTCTTCTACACTCACGATCAGCAACTGGACATCCAAATGTTCTCCAATGCCACCTGGTCATAAGAATTTCGAAAATTTCAAGGTATTTTTCTAGCCATTTTTCAAGGATGAAATTGGAGACACTGTGGGTTTCAATTCATTCAGGAAACATTAAATGGTGAGGAAGTTCATTTCAATGAAAGCTCTGGAGAACTCTCAAGGCAAGGCTTCCCAAGGAGTGGCCAAAAGGTCACATGAAGCCAGGCGCATTGAGGTCTCCAATGTGAGGTCCATGTGTGTTTTGACTCTCAACTATCCCTGCCAAGTCTTTCAGAATAAAATCATGTGATATCATAGTTAAGATTCCCAGTGTTCTGTGGACAGCCACCCTGGGCAGAGATCTTAGTTTCCAATGGAGACTCTTATGCATGGCCTCCTAAAATCCAAACACAATTCATGGCAATTCTTCTCTGAGGTCAGGTCCAGAATGCAGTCTCTAAGGGGAATCACACCAGAGTTCAAGCCATGGTGGACACAGTTATGTCTTCCAACCACCACATAAATCACCACAATTAAAACCAAAACACTTCCACATAGCCCTCATCTTCTTCCATGTAGATACTCATCAAATCCTCTGGCTGGAGGTTTCCATAAGGGGTGCAGTCCAAGACAGTGTCCAAAATATGCTCCCTTGCCCCTATTTTGCCTAAAGTCAGTGTGGCCTGAAAACCCTTCCTGTGAACCAGGAGTGATCAAATAGGCCTGACCATATTACTGCTCCACTTCTCCAATTTGAGGCCAACTGAATGCCAGGTATAGATTCTTTATAAGAATAGGAGTCATGAAAAAACTAAGCATCTATTTTCTAGCCTTTGCAGGCTTTTGAAGAACTCATTTGTCCCAAAGAATCCCTATTCTCACTTCATGGAGGTTAGGAACCTTACAGAAGATGGCGAGAGACTTCATACACAATGACTGCTATTTTGACCATTTTGTTTTTGTAGCACACATGGAATCTTTCTTTAGATCCATCAGGTGCTGAGAATCTAAGCCACAGCCTCACACAGGACCAAGAGGCTGATTCAGACACATCCTTTTTGAAAGCAAATAAGCAAAGATCCAAAGGTGATGCCCATTCATTTCCATTTGAAATCTGTTTTCTTAAGGCTTCACAAAGGGGTGGCCTGAGGCAAAGACCTTCCTGACATTCAGGGCAATGGAGCAATAGGTAAACAAATGGCCCAAAGCAAGGATTCTCCACTGAGACTTTACTGGTCACATTGATATCTGAGTTTTCTGAGATTCTCCCATTCCCTTCAGTTATCATGTACATGGCCATGTCACAGTGCTTGGAGGTGGTACATAACTTGGAGACAAAACCATGAGCCTATTCTCAAGAGTGGCCAGAATTCAGGAAGAAAACAGAAACGTAGTAAGATAGTAGGTGTTGCCCATCTATTAGGCAAGTCACAGTCCATGCATAAATTGGGCAGGATGCATGCTGGGAAGCTTTCTACAAGACAGAAAACATCCATTGATGCATTCTCTTTTCTAATGTCTACAACCACGGACACAGTGGGAGACACAGACATGGAAACACTCACCTTGTCAAACAATTTTCTAGAAAAAGTCCACTCGAAACCAAACAAACTGCCTTTCCTACCTATTCTCAGAAAATGATACAAAACCACAAACTCACACCCACACCCACAAAGGCACCTTCTTTCCCCAAGTAGGTCTGTAATTATCCGGAGTGTCCTCTGATGGGGTGGGTCATACTATGTTCCCCCGAAATGGCCTATCCATTCTCATATCTGGTCTTCTTGGCCAACTCTGTGATGTTGTCAGGAGCCTGTGTTGAGCCACTACCTTCTTTCTCAGGAAAGGTCCTTGGCATGTGGCCATCCTCATATCACTAGGTACCAAGAAAGACTGACTCTGTCCTTAGTAACACCAAACAAATGAGCCCACTGGGACTTGGACTGGGATTGGCTCTGAGTGCCTGTCTTCCTGGATCCCAAGTTTAAAGAGTTCCATCAGCAAGGAAGTGAGGTAGGTTACTTCCTTCAGTAACAGAATGAGGTCACTGCCTTGGCAAACACTTTGTTCTAACATTTGCTTCCAAGGGTTCCATGAGATGGAGGCTGCCCCTACTTCCTGTTACACTTTCACAAGTTAGAATGATATATCAATCAAAGGCACCAAGGAACAGCGCTCCACACAGGCCTGGTTTGGTCCATCTTCTGTACATTAAGAAGAGAGAGGCTGATTCAAACATATCCCTTCATCCTGACCAGTTTTTTTGGCCATGGAAGATGACTTTTGCTCTCTCAGGTCCTTCATAGCTGCCTACATCTTCTTCAGGGATCATTTCTGCATGGACCTTTGAGGTTCTCAGCAGGTGGAAGATCCCCCTACATTCCTGTATTTTAAGGCCAACTCTGTCCCTGCTCTTCTCTAAAGTTAGATTGAGGGAACACTGCGTGGTTAGGCTTAATAACAGATTCGATTTGGGTTAGAAATTATTCTGTGGGATGAATAATGGTATTGGGAATCTGTGATATTTATAAGAATATAGACGTGAGATATAAGTATGGAAACAGAAATCTAGGTAAGATTTGAGGCCCAGAAGGGAATTGGGACCTTGATTGACATACTTAGCATTGAAATACTTTCTGCACAGATGTCTCAGATAAATCGATATACAATGGCATAGGACGTTGTACCTTGGATGATTGAATGTCGAAGAGAACCTCCAGTCAAAAGGGAATAGTCGTTAGGATTAGGAAGATAGTCAATAGGTATAGAAAGAAGGGTAAGTGTAGGATTTGGACCAATGTTCTTTACCAATAGGGTTTCGGTTAGAGAGTGAATGTTATTGTCAGTGCATGTTAGGTGTCAGTCACAATAATGAACTGGGGAAAATATGTAGAAAAGGAGATATCAATAGAGACATTCAGAAATCAGTCAAAGTATTAAGTGAGTCAGAGGATTAGGCATTTTCAACAGGGTTGAGGATGAATATATAATCTTAGGAAGAAACAAATATGTAGTCACCAATAGAATAGACATTTGAGAGCATTAGGTAACCTGGACATGAATGTTTTTAGTAATCCATGCTCACTTTCCCTTTAGGCTTTGTTGAAATTAAATAAAGTAGGTAGTTGTCACTTTCTGTTTTTCTGTATGCTTAAGAAAACACGGTTGAAATCTTGAAAACTTTTTGCTAATCTTGTTCCCAGAATGTGCTGTCCCTAACTGCCAAACTGCAGAATGTTCTCCCTCACCCGTTTACATGCAAACCGCCCACTCGCCCTGACCCATCAATAAACTTCCCTCCCTGCTCTCTCCAAGGAAAGAACATAAGCTCTGCTTAAGCTGTTCTCAGGGCTCTCTGCTCTATTCAAGTGAGCTCTGAGCCCCAGAATTCCGGACGCTTTGCTGTTGCATGAGACAGTCTCTTGGTGGTCTCTTCCTCCGATGCTTGCCCGACCTTTACATCTGAGGGCCCCAGCGAGTTCCAGCAGCATTGGACAAAAGACCCCCAATAAGCTCCTCTCAGGGTAAGTAAGGTGCCACTTTCTGGTTTCAGGTTTCAGGTTAGGGATGGGCAAAATGGCTATTGGTGATGAGCATGAGCTCTCTCCGACGGTGGCAGACAGAAGTGTCACAGAGCCACAGGCCACGTCTCTGGGAGATGCCCCAGAGGACTCGGGAAATCGAGTAACAATAGTCTCCTCGACTCAGTGATATTTTGTTTCGGATTCGGTATTGCCAGCCCATCAGGTTTTCCCGGCTACTCAGTCCTGGTCTCAGTATTGGACGTCCATTGCCTGTCTTTATTGTCTTGTTTTGTCTGTGTCGTGTGTCATTGCTTTCACTGTTTGTGTATCTTTCATATGGGACAGAGAACTTCAACGGCTCTGTCCCTGACCCTTGATCACTAAACCAAAGTCTGCTTAAGGGATCAGAATCTTTCTTTTTCAGTAAAATGACGGACCTGGCAGACTCTATGTGTCTCAGAATGACCCACATTTGGAGTCGGATGGCCCCCAGAAGGATCTTTCTACTTCCCACTAATTTGAAAACTCAGAGATATTGTCTTTCAGACGGGGCCACATAGCCATCCAGATCAGCAGCAATATATCCTTACTTTGCAAGACCTCTGCAAATCTCCTCTTCCATGTTTGAAGCCTTTCCTTGTCCCTGCCCCCACTCCTACTGCTTCCCCCATGATTCGATCTCTCAAACCCTCTGCTCCTCCTCCTCCACCCTCTGTTCTTCCTTTGTCTCAAGACTCTAATGGACTCTCCTCTTCCTCCTTATGCCCTGCCCTTGTCCTCCAACCCCCATCACCCTCTAATTGATTCCCCTGCTTCTGACTCAGACTCTCCACCATTGTAGGAATCTAGGCCAGCCCAGTGCCCTCTGGATAACTACCCCGCAGCACACACAGCCCCTTCTTCCCTGGAGGTAGTTGGCCCAGCCAAAAGAACTCAAAGAACTCGCTGGGGGGGGGGGTAAACTTTGAAGTGGATACAGGGGCAGTATACTCAGTCCTTAAGGCCCCATTGGGCCATCTATCAAATAAAAAGGACTCTAGTTCAAGGGGCTAATGGCGGTAAATATGGGGCTTAGACAACTAAGAGGACCATGGACCTGGGGAAAGGAAAAATCCATCACTCGTTCCTAGTAATTCCAGAATGCCCGGCCCCATTGATGGGGCCCATTGATCTGCTCAACAAGCTCCAGGCCAGAATAACTTTTAACCCTGAATGCCCCCAGGTGAAATTTCTAAGTCCTTCAGTAAAAACTCCTATAGGCATGGCTTTAACTATGTCAGTAGAAGATGAATATCAACTCGTCACACCCCCCCAAGACTGATTAAACAGGCAAGCTACCCCAGAAATGGATAACAGATTACGCAGATGCCTAGGAAAAAAACTGCTGGGTTATGCCTAGCCATGAAACAACCTCCAATAACAGTGGAGTTAAAAACTTTAGCCCCTCCAATCAATGTCAAAAAATATCCTCTGAGCAAAAAAGCTAAAAATGGGATAAGGCCCCATATTCAGAAATATCTGGCCTTAAGAGGTCCCAAGGCCCTGTCATTTGAACTGGAACACTCCCCTGCTACCAATAAAAAAATCCAGGAACCGGGGACTATCGCTCCATTCAAGACCTAAGAGAGATTCACAAGAGAGTGCAGGACATTGACCCCACAGTACATAATCTGTACAATCTGCTTAGCACTCTGAACCATGAGCGGAAATGGTATACTGTTATGGACTTAAAAGATGCTTTCTTTGGCTTGCCTCTGCATAAAAATACTCAGTTGCTATTTGCTTTCGAGTGGGTAGACCTAGAAACTGGGACGTCTGGTTAATTAACTTGGACTAGATTCCCACAGGGGTTCAAAAACTCCCCCACTCTCTTTGATGCAGCCCTCCACAGAGATCTCAAAAACTTCAGAACTATGCTCCTTGAAGTCACACTGCTTCAATATGTGGATGAC
Source organism: Callospermophilus lateralis (assembly GCF_048772815.1). Taxonomy (NCBI): domain Eukaryota; kingdom Metazoa; phylum Chordata; class Mammalia; order Rodentia; family Sciuridae; genus Callospermophilus; species Callospermophilus lateralis. Next base: position 4,993,108 of record NC_135316.1, on the reverse strand, counting down.
CTGCTACTGCCAGCCAACAACAAGGAAAACTGTGAGTCTGGGACCCAAGCACTATTATCCGAGCTTGCTCAACTCGGGTATAGAGCTTCTGCCAAAAAGGCCCAAATTTGCCAGCAAGAAGTAGTCTTCCTGGACTATTCCCTTAGGGGCAGTAAACGATGGCTCACTGAGACCAGAAAACAAACCATTGAGCAGATACCACCCCCATCTAATAGCAGACAACTCAGAGAGTTTATTGGGAATGCTGGCTTTTGCAGGTTATGGATACCTGGGTTTGCGTCCTTAGCTGCTCCTTTATATCTGCTGTTAAAGGGAGATGCCCAATTCTAATGGACCCCTGAGCACCAGCAAGCTTTTGATAACATCTAAGGACACTGACACTGAAACCCTCAACTTCACTGAGCCCAGCCTGCATTTTCAGAAAGCCCTAAACTACGTTAAAAAAAATGTACATCAACTCACTCACCTTGGTTCAAAGAAACTGCAGGCATTCCTGAAGGATCAAGAACAGAGTTTTCCACTAACCCACTCAGAGCGAAAGGAGACAACTGAACTGGTAACAAAAGCCTGTCGGGTCTGTCAATTGGTTAATGCTTACCCTTCCAACTTTCCTGCAGGAAAGCACCTGCAAGGAACCAGACCAGGACAATTCTTGGAAGTGGACATTACTGAAATTAAGCCAGCAAGGTATGGACTTAAATATCTCCTAGTCTTTGCAGATACATTTTCAGGATGGATTGAAACCTTCCCCACAAAAAAAAGGCACAAATGGTGGTCAAGAAGATCATGAAAGATATTTTTCCAAGATACGGACTGGCTAAGGTAATAGGGTCTGATAATGGACCAGCGTTCATTGCCCTGGTAAGTCAGGGATTCGCCAGGACCCAGGAGATTACATTGTGCTTATAGACCCCAGAGCTCCGGACAGGAAAAAAAAAAATAAATAGAACCTTTAAAGAGACTTAACGAAATTAAGCTTAGAGATCGGCATAAAAGATTGGACTATGCTCCTGCCTTATGCACTGTTTCATGCAAGAAATACTCATACTCCCTTATTTTTTGTGTGTAACCTCACCCCCCATGAAATTCTCTATGGTCCCTGCTCCAGTAAGGGGCCGAATACCAACTCTAAGACCTAACGATCCCTTCCACTCCCCCTTGCTTGACAGACTTAAAGCCCTTGAAAGAACTCAGCAATACCTGTGGAAACATCTGGCCACTGCCTACCAACCTGGGGACAAGGGTACTCCACATCGATATCAAGTAAGAGACTTCATCTGCATAAGACGACATCAGGTGTCATCCCTGGAACCCCGCTGGAAAGGACCATATCAGGTGCTACATATAACACCTACAGTGGTAAAGGTAGATGGAATCACTTCGTGGATCCATGCCTCTCATCTCTGGCCTGCGCCCTGTCCAAAATCTGGCTGGAAACTGGAAAAGACTGGTAACCCTTTCAAATTGTGTATTCGCTATGTGGATAAGGCTACAGACTCTCCCCTTGCCCAATAGTAGTCCTAACCCTCATCAGCCTGTTCAGCAGTGATGGCTGATCAAAAATCCTACTTTACAAGAAGTATGGTCTGTCTTGCATACAGCCCCCTTAGGGACATGGTGGCCATCTCTCCACCCAGACATTTTTCAGCTGGCTATAGGTCTTTCCTATTGGGATATCCCTGATGAAGTGTATCCCACTAAAATTCCATTAAATCCCTTCCATACCATAGGTAATAGAAATAAACATTATGGATGTAGGGACACTGAACCAGATGCAGGTTGGCTAGCCTAGATTACTATGTTTGCCCTGCGGACTATCAAAGCCACAAACAGCCATGGCTGTGTGGGGGAAATGCCGACTTCTTCTGTAAGTCATGGGGATTTGAGCATACAGGGGCTGCCTGGTGGAACCCAAACTCCGCATCCAATTCAGTACACAGCATTGGCCATATTACCAACTAGACAACCAAAACCGATGGCCCCCAGAGGCGTCTCTAGATCATCAAATTCTGCGTGACCTTTTTGACTTTGGCAAGTGCTCAAAAGGGTGGAAGGAAATTCCCCTAAGTGGACGCATTTTCCCTTCTTCGCTCACATCCTGAACTATGCTTCTCCCATAGATCCTCACCCTTAGCTTTCTGCTCCAGACTCTCTGCTGTCACTCCCACCTCAGCAACCTGATTTCTTCCCTCCAATTACTAGATCAAAAACCCAAACCACTGGTTCTCAGACTATTGCCCCCTTGCTGAGGTAGCATGTACTGAGGTAACCATTCACCCACTCACTCCTCTCTTCTCCTGTCAGTGACCACAACGGGTCCCACCAGGTTCTCTTACCAGCTAACCCAAAGCTCACAAGAGCTAAGGAAAGCCCTCAGACACCTATCCAAGATTTAATGAAAATGGCCTTAAAAGTTGCTCTGTCATCACTGAAAACAGGTTACTAAGAATTTAAAGTCCCTCACAGGCTTTTTGGGATACTCACTGCCGTCTTCCCCTTTGCTTGATCTGTTCTACTGCTCAACTTTTTGTTGCCTGGAAAATCCCAAACCCCTTTCCCATTATTCTTTTACATCTCTCCTTCCTCATGCTCAGACCTAAGTTGCTGCTCTCAGACCCGCCTTCCCTGTCTTCCCCCTCTGTACCAGGCCCAAGGAAATGTCTTAACTGACCTTCTCCAGAAGTCTTCACCATGGCTGACTTTAGGACTTTCAGCCAAAGAGTCCCTATAAAAGAGTTCAATGTAGATAAACTTCCCCTTTTCGTGTTGCCCTGTTCTACTTGACCACTGGCTGGAAAAATCAGCACTCCTATGCTAGACACCCCCTTACTAGTTTTTCACAAAACATGTGAACAAGGCCTCTGGCTTTAAGCTGGGGCTTCACAGTGATGGTTACATTTCTAAGATAAATAAGTTACCAAATATACTCCATGGTTACAGCTGGCAGGGAGAAAAAAAAAAGAGAAGAAAAAAGCTCTCCCCCTCCAGGTGTCCATATAATATTAACTTGCCCAAAACAGAGGAAAAAAAAAACAGAAATGAAAACTTCTTTTTGTGAACTTCTGCACACTGTGAACTTCTGAGCCACTTCCCTTACATGTTGCGTACAAAATTCTGAAACTACCTAAACTTGGGGATCAGGTGATTAATTGATTACAACAGAAGCAATGCCCTGTAAATCCGTTGCAACCAAATAGGTCTGTTTCCCTGTCTTCGGTGCTATCTTCGGTGCCTTGCCTTGTCCGTCCCTACAACAGTATAATTCAATATACTTAAACATTGTTTATGTTTAAATAAAATGTTCAGCAGATGTGATTAATTATGAAATGTTCAGCTGTTTCCCAGAGTGCTCTATCATGAGGCAGGTTAATTTAAAAATCAAATAGGGGGGCATACAACCCAGTTCCTCTGGGAACCTGTATCCGTCACTTTATCCATCCTATTAGGAAAAGGAGTTGCTGCAGGGGTGGGCACAGGAATCACTGCCCTAGTCCATGGGACACAACAAATGACCTGATGAGAAGCAGCAATAGACCAAAACTTAAAGATATTAAAAACCTCCATCACAGCTTTATAGGAATCTTTAACCTCTCTCTCTGAAATTGTTTTACAGAACACGTGAGGGTTGGACCTCCTCTTCATGAGAGAAGCGGGCCTTTGTGCTGCATTGAGGGAAGAATGTTGTTTTTATGCCGACCATACTGGAGTTGTAAAAAAATCAATGAGTAAATTAAGAAGATGTCTTGAAGAGCATCAACAAGAGAGAGAGGCAGAAAAAGGGTGGTTTGAGTCTTTGTTCACACAGTCCCCCTGGTTAACTACGCTTTTATCAGCCCTGGCCAGTCCATTAATAATCCTCATATTATTGCTAATTGTAGGACCCTGTTTGCTCAACTGTCTATTTTCTTTCTACAAGCTTAAATTGGATAAGTTAAACTTATGGTAATCAGACAACAATATGACTCACTAGCAGACATAGAATGTGAGACCTCCAATGATCACTTTTATGATTAAAAGTAACCAGAATAAGAAGTGGGGAATGAAAGGTTAATAAAATATGTACTTGTAACTTCCTGTTTTTCTATATGCTTAACAAAATACTGTTGAAATCTTGAGAACTGTTTGCTAATCTTGTTCCCAGAATGTGCTGTCCCCAATTACCAAACTATCGAATGTACTCCCTCTCCCATTTGCATGCAAACCACTCACTTGACCTGACCCATCAGTAAATTTCCCTCCCTGCTCTCAGCACGTAAATTACATAAGCTCTGCTTAAGCTGTTCTTAGGGCTCTCTTCTCTGTTCAAGTGAGCTCTGAGCCCCAGCATGCTGGAGCCCCAATAAACCCTTTGCTGGTGCATGAGACAGTCTTTTCGTGGTCTCTTCTTCTGACACTCACCAGACATTTACATTGGCACAATCATAAGTGTAAACTTTGCTTTGTGTGTCCAGAATATTACTGTAATAAAATGTATATGTAGATCAGGTAACAGGAGTATTTCTTCCACCATTTCTGGGAGCAATATATTGAAGATGTATGAATTAGTGTTGGAGGTAGAAATACGTGTACCATGTGTCTATGAATATAGAGATAATGCATGAATAGACCATACTGAAAATAAAAAATATAACTGGTTCCAACTTTAAATAATGGATTGAATTGATATCTGAAAATATACAGGAAACCTTATTTTGATTTAATACATTTCATCCTACCCGTTATACATCTAAATGTAATATTAGGTTTATGGATTATCATGAAGAGTGTTTGAGTTTTGGTTCAAAAGTGATTAGGTAAATTGAAAATAATGTGATTGGAAAGAAGTCTCATTAAAAGACTACTCAAGAAATATGGAGGAATACCTGTGTTTTGAAGCAGGAAGTGATTGAAAGTAAAACAAATGCCTATAAATTTGCTAAATTGTGGATAAAATATATACCCTCTGATGTCCATAAATTGAAGAAATGATAATGTACCAGCGTTGAATAAAAGTTAACATCAAAATATACATCATGTCCCATAGGAATATACTTGCATTGATATTAAACAGGGTCAGTTACTGTAGAAATATTAGGATTTGTATGCACCATTCACTGAAGTTAGTTTTCAGTACTAGGAAAGAAATATGTATTTCAGGTGAATGAATATTTCTAAGAATAATCTTGTGAAAAGTTGATTATAAAACAATTTACATGAACGTGAATGAATTAAGGGTGTGTTTATAAGCCACACATATTTCATATTTTGAAAAATATGGAGAGTGTATATATATATATATATATATATATATATATATATATATATATACATATAGACACATATATACATACAAAAAACACACACACAGACACTAAAAATGAGCAATATATATGCCAATCAAAATTCATCATTAAATATATGTCATCCACAGATGCAGAAACATTTTTTTTTACTGAACATGGATTTATGTACAATGTTGTTAAACTAGGAAACTCAAGAATAGGTTGAGTTTTCAGTTCCAACAGGGTTTAGTAGGAGTTATCTCTTCTCAAAATATGTATCTGCCAAGTCAGCCACATCACAAGAATATACGTGTGACACCAGGTAGGATTCTATATGTGCATTTAAAAATACAAGTGCTGAATAGGCTACAGAGAAAGGGAGTCAGGAATTTACATATTTGTTAACTTTAAAAACACATGGAGAACTATTTCAATTAAAAATTGACTAGATTTATTACTCCTACCCTATATAATGCAAAAGGCAAATCCAGCTATACACCATACCTCCACTGAACTGGTAGTATTTCTATTCTGTTTGGGTTATTTTTCTCCATCATATAAGGATTAGTAGTCAGAGTCTAGTAGGGTATGGGTTAGTGTCAGGGATTCAGTATTTCAAATGTAAAATAGGAAAATGAATCCAATGTGTATGCAAATATATTCTACACAAAAATCTTCCCATTCTCATCCAGAACAATGCCTTGACATTACCTTTGCCCCAAGTAAGACACAATTAGAGGAGAAGAGTTAGAAAATCTGTGAATACATATATGGAATGGAAAATTCTCAGGAGTTCATAACCTTGGAGGTGGTAGAAGAGTTTCCAAAAGTAAGGGACATTGTAAACACTCCACAAACATGGAGCTCTGATGGCCTTAATTCTTCTTTAGAAACTGCCTCTGAGGTTGGGCACTTGAAATATATGTTGTTGTCAGGAGCTTTAGCTTCCTTTTTAATGAGACCATCAAAGCTCTGTCTACATCTATGTGACATGGAGGACATGGTTTCTTATTTTCCAATGAATATGAGGCAGCAGTGCTGAATTCTCTCTTTGTAGGTAAACTGTGGCCACTGGGGGCTAAGTGTTTTCCCATGTGGACTGTGAAGTAATTTGTTCATCTTCCAATTTTCGTTGTTTTTCTGGTTGCTGCACTGAGAGTTTGGTATTTGCTTCACCAAATACAAGGATTTCAACTGGGACACAGTAGTGGAGGGAGATCTGTCACTTGTGGTGTGTCAGGGTCTGCAGGAGAAAGCACAAACCAGGCTTCTCTCACCCATAGCTTGCCCCCTTGTCCATAGCAACCTCATTCTGAACATTGACAAGAAAAAATCTCCATATAACAAGATGCCTTTACATAGAAGGGTTTGCTGGCTGCACCCTGTCAGTCACACGCCATTTGGAAGCCAATGGAAGATCCACATGGCCCCACCACAGATGTATTCTCACACACCTGCATACCAGTGCTATAGGCCCACTCCACAGCAAGATAAAACTTGCTGGCATCTCTGTTCTCCACCATTTTCATGAAACCCAGTCAAACAAGGCACTGTCTGGTACACTTATGATCTAAAACAGGACATCCAAAGGTTCTTCAGTGCAACCTGGTGATGGGAATTTCAAAAATTTCATGGTATTTATCTAGCTATTTTTTAAAGATGAAGTTGGAGGCACTGTGGGTTTCAATACATTCAGGAACCAATAAGTTTTGAGTAAGCTTATTTCCATGAAAGCTCTGGAGAACTCTAACAGGCAAAGCTTCCCAAAGAGTGGCCAAAATGTCATATGAATTCAAGCCCATTGAAGTCTACAATGTGAGGTCCATGTGTGTTTTGACTCTCAACTATGGCTGTAAAGTCTTTCAGAATAAAAGCATGTGATATCCTGGCTGAGATTCCCAGTGCTCTGTGGAAAGCCACCTTGGGCCTAGATCTCAGGTTTCAAGGGCTACTCTCATGCGTGGCCTCCTAAAATCCCAATACAATTCATGGCAATACTTCTCTGAGGTCAGTTCCAGAATGCAGTCTCTAAGAGGAATCACACCAGAGTTCAAGCCCAGGTGGACCCAGTCATCTCTTCCAACCACCACAAAAATGACCACTATTAAAACCAAAACACTCCCACATGGCCCACATCTTCTTCCATATCCTTTGGCTGGAACTTTCCAGGAGGGGTGCAGCCAAAGACAGGGTCCAAAATAAGCTCCCTTGCCCCTCATTTGCCTAAAGTCAGTGTGGCCTGGACAACCTTCCTATGAACAAGGAGTGATCAAACAGGCCTGCCTTTTATACTGCTTCACTTCTCCAATTTGAGGCCTAATGACTGTGGGGGTTTGATTTTTTAATGTGAATTGGAGTCATGAGAAAACCCAAGCTCCTATGGGCTAGGCTCTGCAGGGCTTTGAAGAACTTATTTGACCCAAAGGAGCCCTATTGTCACTTGATGGACGTCAGGAACCTTACACAGGAAGGCAAGAGACTTCATCCACAATGACTGCTTTTTGGCCATTTTGGTTTTGGATGCACACATAGGATCATTCTTTAGATCTATCAGGTGCTGAGAATCTAAGCTGCAGCCTCAAACAGGGCCGAGATAAAGATTCAGACACATCCCTTTCCAAAGCAATTAAGCAAGGAGCCACTGGTGATGCACATTGATTTCCATTTGAAAACTGTTTTCAGGCTTCCCAATGGGTTGGCCTCAGGCAAACAAATTCGTGACATTCAGGGCAACAGAACAATATGTAAGCACAAAGCCCAAAGCAAGGATTCTCCACTGAGACTTTCCTGGTCACACTGTTATCTGAGTTTTCTGAGATTCTCGCCATTCCCTTCAGCTATCCAGTACATGGCCATGTTACAGAGCTTGGAGTTGGTACATTTCTTGGACACAAAACCATGAGCATATTCTGGAGAATGGCCAGATTTCAGGAAGAAAAAAGGACCTTATGAAGGTATCAGGTGTTGCCCATCTATAAGGCAAGCCACAGTCGATTCATAAATTGGACAGGATGAATGCTGGGAAGCTTTCTACTACACAGGACACATCCATTGATGCATTCTCTTTTCTAATGCCTACAAACATGAACACAGTGGGATACACATACATAGAATCTCTCACATTGTCAAAGGACTTACTAGAACCAGTTCACTCCAAACCAAGGAAACCGCCATTCCTACCTATTCTCAGAACATGAGACAAATCCACAAACCCACACCCACACCCGCAAAGGCAACACTTTACCCCAAATAGGTCTATGACTCTCCGGAGTGTCCTCAGACTGGTGGGCCATACTGTGTTTCTCCAAAATGGCCTGTCCTTTCTCACATCTGGTCTACTTGGCCAACGCTGTGAAGCTGTCAGAAGCTAGCATTGAGCCACTACCTGGAAAGGCGCCTCTTCAGAGCTTTCCTGGCATCTGGCCATCCTCACATAACTAGGCACCTCCTTTCCCCATGTAGGTCTGTGACTATCCGGAGTGTCCTCTTACTGATGGGCCTTTTTATATACCCATGAAATGGCATGTCCTGTCTCAGATCTGGTCTACTTGGTCAAATCTGTGAAGTTGTCAGGAGCCAGCAGTGAGTCACTACCTGCTTTCTCAGGAAAGTCCCCTCTTCAGAGTTCTGCTGGCATTTGGCCATCTTCACATCAGTAGGTACCAAGAAATACTGACTCTGTCATTGGTAAATCCAAACATGTGAGCCCACTGGGACTGAGACTGGGACTGGCTCTGTGTGCCTGGCTTGCTGGATTCCAAATTCAGAGAGTTCCATCACCAAGGAAGTGAGGTAGGTCACTTCCTTCAAGAATTGAATGAGGTCACTGCCTTGGCAACCACTTTGTCCTAACAGTTGCTTCCAAGGGTCCCATGAGATGGAGGCTGCCCCTACTTCCTGTGACACTTTCACAAGTTAGAATGGTATATCAACCACAGGGAACCAGGAACACCTCTCCATACAGGCCTGGTTTGGTCCATATTCTCTACATTAAGAAGAGAGAGGCTTATTCACACACATCCTTTCATCCTGACAAATAACCACAATTAAAACCAAAACACTCCCACATGGCCCTCATCTTCTTCCATATAGTAACTCATCATAACCTCTAGCTGGAGGTTTCCATAAATGGTGCAGCCCAAGAGAGTGTCCAAAATAAGCTCCCTTGCCCCTCATATGCCTATACTCAGGGTGGCCTGGACACCCTTCCTGTGAACCAGGATTGATCACATAGGTCTGCTGTTAATACTGCTCTGCTTCTCCAATTTGACGCCTACTGACTGTGGGGTTTAGATTCTTTATGTGAATTGGAGTCATGAGAAAACCCAAGCTCCTCTGGACTGCCCTCTGCAGGGGTTTGCAGAGCCCATTTTGAGTGGGTCTAGGAGTTGGACCAAAAGTGCTTTAGCAATACGGTTTTGATGAAAGAGTGAATGTAAATGTCAGCACATTTGAAGGGTCATTCCCAATGATGAACTGAAGAAAAGGTATTTGAAAGCAGATATCAATAGAGACATTAGGAAATCAGGCAAAGTACAAAGTGAGAGGTAGGATAAGACATTTTAAGAGGGTTGAGGTTGAATATATAATTTTAGGAAGAAACCGATATGTAGTCACCAATAGGAATATTTGAGAGCATTAGGGAACAAGGACATGGATGTTGTTAGTAATACATGCTCACATTCAATTTAGGCTTTGGTACAATCATAAGTGTGATCCTTGCGTTTTGTGTCAGGAATATTACTGTGATGAAATGTATATGTATATCAGGTGACTAGAGTATTTCTTCCACCATTTCTTAAAGCAATATTTTAAAGACTTATAAATTACTATTGGGGATACATTTAGCTGTACCCTGTGCCTATGAATATAGAGATGATGCCTTTATAGACCATGCTGTGAATAAATAATATAACTTGTTCCACTTTTAATAATGGATTGAATTGATATCTGAAAATCTATAAGAAATTTTATCTTGATATACAATCATTCATTCCAACAAGTTATACATCTAATGGTAATAATAGGATTATAGTTTATCATGATGGGTGTGTGAGTTTGCTTCAAATGTGATTATGGAAATCAAAAATTATGTGTTTGGAAAAAAGTCTCATGAAAAAAACAGTCAAGAAACATGGAGGAATACATGTGTTCTGAAGCAGGAAGTGATTGAAAGTGAAGCAAATGGGACCTAACCCCAACTCGAAGACCTAACGATCCCTTCCACACCCCCTTGCTTGACAGACTTAAAGCTCTTGAAAGAACTCAGCGATACCTGTTGAAACAGCTGGCCACTACCTACCAACCTGGGGATGAGGGGACTCTACACTGAAATCCAGTAAGAGACTTCATCTATGTAAGGCGACATCAGGTATCATCCCTTGAGCCCTGCTGGAAAGGACCATACCAGGTGCTACTTATAACACCTACAGTGGTAAAGGTAGACAGAATCACTTCCTGGATCCAGGCCTCTCATATCAAGCCTGTGCCCTGTCCAGACTCTGGCTGGAAACTGGAAAAGACTGGTAACCCTTTCAAATTGCGTATTCACCATGTGGATAAGGCTATAGACTCTCCCCTTGACAACCAGTAGTCCTATTTCTCATCATCCCGTTCAGCAGCGATGGCTGATCACAAATCCTACTGGAAAAGAAGTATAATCTGTCTTGGATATAGCCCCCTTAGGTACCTGGTGGCCATCTCTCCACCCAGACATTTGTCAGCTGGCTATAGGTCTTTTCTATTGGGATATCCCTGATGAAGTGGATCCCACTAAAATTCCATTAAATCCCTTCCGTAACATAGATAATGGAAACAAACATTATGGATGTAGGGACAGGCAAGCCAGATACAGGTTGGCTAGCTTAGATTACTATGTTTGCCCGGTGGACTATCAAAGCCACAAACAGCCACGGCTGTGTTTGTAAAAAGCCGACTTCTTCTGTAAGTCATGTGGATGTGAGCATACAGGTGCTGCCTGATGGAACCCGAACTCCTCATCAAATTCTGTACACAGCATTGGCCATATTACCAATTAGATAACCAAAACCAATGGCCCCCAGAGGGGTCTCTAGATCCTCAAATACTGCATGACCTTTTTAACTTCTGCAAGTGCTCAACAGGGTGAAAGGAGATTCCCCTATGTGGAGGCTTTTTTCCACCTTTGCTCACATCCTGTACTATGCTTCTCCAATAGATCCTCACCCTCAGCCTTCTGCTCCAGACTATCTTCTTTCACTCCAACCTCAGCAACCTGATTTCTCCCCTTCAATTACTAGATCAAAAACCCAAACCACTGCCGGTTCTCAGACCATTGCCCCCTTGCTGAGTAGCAGGTACTGAGGTACCCCTCCACCCACTCACTCCTCTCTTCTCCTGTCTTTGCCCGCACCTGGTCCCACCAGGTCCTCATACCAGCTAACCCAAAGCTCAAACCAGCTGAGGAGAGACCTCAGACCCCTATCCAAGATGTAATGTAAATGGCCTTTAAAGTTGTTTTGTAATCACTGAAAACAGGTTACTAAGAATTTAAAATCCCTCACAGGCTTTGTGGAATACTCACTCCCTTCTTCCCCTCTGCTCAACCTTTAAAACTGCTCATTATTCTTTTATATCTCTCCATTCTCATCCTCAGATCCACGAAGCTGCTCTCAGCCCCGACCTTCCCGTCTTTCCCCTCTGTCCCTGGCCCTCATAAAAGTCTTAACTAACCTTCTCCATAAGTCTTCACCATGGCTGACTTTTGGACTTTCAGCAAAAGAGTCCCTATAATAGATTTCAGTGTAGATGAACTTCCTCTTTTCATGTTGCCCTGTTCCACTTGGTCACTGGCTCAAAAAATCAGCAGTCCTAAGCAAGACACCACCTTACTAGTTTTTAACAAAATATGTGAACAAGGCCTCTGGCCTTGAGCTGGGGCTTCACAGAGACGGCAACATTTCTAAGATAAAGAAGTTACCAACTGGGCTTCATGGTAACAGCTGGCAGGGGGAAAAAGAAAGGAAAGTAAAAGATCTCCCCCACCCAGTTGTCCTTGAAAATTTAACTTGCCCAGAACAGAGGAAAAAAAACGGTAACAATAACAGCATTTTGTGAACTTTTGCAGACTGTGAACTTCTGAGCCCCTTCCCTTACATGTTGGGTACAAAATTCTGAAACTACCTAAACTTGGGATTCAGAAGATTAATTGATTAAAACTGAAGCAATGCCCTCTGAATCCAGTTGCAACCAAATAGGACTGCTTCCCTGTCTTTGGTGCTATCTTGTTTGCCTTGCCTTGTCCATCCCTACAACAGTATAATTCTATATACTTAAACATTGTTTATGATTTCATGAAATGGACAACGGATGTGATTAATTGTGCAGATGATTCCCAGAGTGCTCTATCATGACACAGGTTTATTTGAAGATCAAATAGGGGGGGGGCATACAACCCGGTTTCACTGGGAACATATGGCCCTCACTTTAGCTATCCTATAAGGAATAGGAGTTGCTGCAGGTGTGGGCACAGGAACCACTGCCCTGGTCAATGGGACACAACAAATGACCCAATTAGAAGTAGCAATAGACCAAAACTTAAAGATATTAGAAACCTTCATCACATATTTGCAGGAATCTTTAACCTCTCTCTCTGAAGTTCTTTTAGAGAACAGTTGAGGTTTGGACCTCCTCTTCGTGAGAGAAAGGGGCCTTTGTGCTGCTTTGAGGGAAGAATGTTGTGTTTATTCCGAACATACTGGAGTTGTAAAAAAATTTATGAGTAAATTAAAAAGACACCTTGAAGAGCATCAATGAGAGAGAGAGAGGCCCAAAAAGGGTGGTTTGAGTATTGGTTCACATAGTCCCCCTGTTTGGCTATGGTTTTTTCAACCCTGGCCTGTCCAATAATAATCTCCATATTATTGCTAACTATAAAACTCTGTTTGCTCAACCGTGTAATTTATTTTCTCCAAGTTCAAATTGGACAAGTTAAACTTATGGTAACACCCCACAAGCAGACATAGAATGTGACACCCCCCAATGATCACTTTTATGATTAAAAGTAGCCAGAAGAAGAATTGGGGAATGAAAGGTTAATAAAATAGGTACTTGTCATTTCCTGTATTTCTGTATGCTTAACAAAACACTGTTTTAATCTTGAGAACTGTTTGCTAATCTTGTTCCCAGAATGTCCTGTCCCCAACTGCCAAACTTAAGAATGTACTCCCTCACCCGGTTGTTCGCAAATCGCCCACTCGCCCTGACCCATCAATAAACTTTGCTCCCTGCCCTCCCCAAGGAAAGTATATAAGCTCTAATTAAGCTCTTCTCAGGATTCTCTGTTCTATTCAAGTGAGCTCTGAGCCCCCGCATGCTGGACCCCCAATAAACCCTTTGTTGTTGCATGAGATAGTCTTTTGGTGGTCTCTTACTCTGAATCTCGCCCAATGTTTACTTGGATGATTGAATATAGAAGAGAACATCCAGTAAAAAAGGGATAATCGGTAGGATTAGAAAGATAGTCGTTAGGTTTAGGAAGAAGAGTGAGTATAGGTTTTGGAAAAAAAATGTTCTTTAGCAATAGGGTTTCATTTAGAGTGTGAATGAAAATGTCAGCACATGTGAAGAGTAAGTCACAATGGTGAACCAGAGAAAATATGTAGGAAAACAGATATCAATAGAGACATTATGAAATCAGACAAAGAATAAAGTGGGTGATAGGATTAGACATTTTCAACAGGGTTGAGTTTGAATATATAATCTAAGGAATAAAACAATATGTAGTCACCAATTGGATTGATATTTGAGAACATTATGAAACCTGGGACATGGCTGTGTTTAGTAATCCATGTTCACTTTCAATTTAGGCTTTGGTACAATAATAAGTGTGACCTTTTCATTTTGTGTCCAGAATATTACTGTGATAAAATGTATATGTAGATCAGGTGACATGAGTAATTCTTCCACCATTTCTGGGAGCAATATTTTGAAGATGAATAAGTTAGTATTGGGGGTACAAAGAGGTGTACCCTGTTTCTATGAATATAGAGATAATGCATGAATAGACCATAGTGTGAATAAATAATATAAATGGTTCCACTTTAAATAATGCATTGGATTCATATCTTAAAATATATAATAAATCTTATATTGATATACGTACATTCATTCCAACTAGTTATACATCTAATGGTAAAATTAAGGTAATGGTTTATCATGAAGGGTGTGTGAGTTTTGCTTCAAAAGTGATTATGGAAATCAAAAATAATGTGTTTGGAAAGAAGTCTCATGAAAAGACCAGTCAAGAAACATGAAAAAATACATGTGTTCTGAAGCAGGAAGTGATTGAAAGGGAAACAAATGCCTCTAAATATGCGAACTTGTGGGTGAAATATATATCCTATAATGTGCATAAACTGAAGAAATAGTAATGTACCGGTTTTGAATCAAAATGAATGTCAAAATACACATCATGTCCCATAGGAATCAATTTGCATTGATGTTAACCTGGGTCAGTTACTGTATTAATATTAGGATTTGTATGCACCATTCACTGAAGATAGTTTTCATTACTAGGAAACAAATATGTATTTCAGATGGATGAATATTTCTGAGGATAATCTTGTGAAAAGTTTATTATAAATCCACATATATGAATATGAATGAATTTAGGGAAAGTATAATAAGACACATGTATTTCATATTTTGAAAAATCTGGAGACTGTATATATATAAATATATATATATATATATATATATATATATATATATATATATATATATATATACATGTATTTATATATATATACACACACACACAGACACTAAAAAGAAGCAATATATATGCCAATCGAAATTCACCATGAAATATATATCATCCACAGATCCTAAAATATTCATTTTGCTGAACATGGATTTATTTATAATGTTGTTCATCTAGGAATCTCACCCTAAGGTCGAATTTTCACTTCCAACAGAGATAAGGAGAAGTGATCTCTTCTTACAATTTGTATCTGTGAAGTCAGCAACCTCACAAGAATGTACGTGTTCTACCTTGTAGGATTCTATGTGTGGATATAAAAATACATGTGCAAATAGGCTACAGAGAAAGTGAGACAGGAATTCACATATTTGTTAACTTTAAAAACACATGGAGAACAATTTCAGACAAAATTGACTAGATTTATAACTCCTACACTATATAATGCAAAAGGCAAGTCCAACTATACACCATGCCTCCTCTGAACTGCTTGTATTTCTATACTGTTTGGATTATTCTTCTTCATCATATTAGGATAAGTAGTCAGAGTCTAGGAGGCTATTGGTTAGTGTCAGGGATTCAGTATTTTGAATGGAAAATTGGAAAAGGTATCCAATGTTTATGTAAATTTGTGCTACAAAAAATCTTCCCACTCTCATCCAGAACAATGCCTTGACATTACCTTTACCGCAAGTAAGACACAATTAGAGGAGAAGAGTTCGAAAATCTGTCAATACATATATGGAAAGGAATATGCTCACTTCTTCACAAACTTGGAGGTGGTGAAGAAGTTTACAGAAGTTAGGGACAGGGTAAACCCTCCACAAAAATGGAGCTTTGCTGGCCTAAATACTTCTTGAGAAACTGCCTCTGAGGATGGGCACTTGAAATATATGTTGTTGTCAGGAGCTTTAGCTTCCTTTGTAGTGAGACCATTAAAGCTGGTTCTGCATTCATGTGACCTGAAGGACATTGTTTCTTATTTTCCAATGAAAATGAGGCAGCAGTGCTGAATTCTTTCTTTGTAGGTAAACTGTGGCCACTGTGGGGTAAATGTCTCCCCCTTGTGGACTTTGAGGCCATTTGGTAATCCTCCACTTTTTGTTGTTTCTTGCTGCTGCTCTAGGAGTTCAGTATTTGCTTCATGAAATACAATGAGTTCAAATGGGATGCAGTGCTGGAGGGACTTCTGCCACGTGCAGTAGGTCCTGGTCTGCAGAAGAATGCACCAACCAGGCCTCTATCCCACATAGCTTGCCCCCTTGAACATAGCAACCTGATTCTGAACATTACCCAGAAAACTCTCCATATAACAAGATCCATTTAAATAAAAGGGTCTGCTGGCTACACTATGTCAGTCACAAGCCATTTGGAAGTCATTGGCAGATCCACATGACCCCACCACAGATGTTTTATCACACACCTGCACACCACTGCTCTAGGCCCACTACTCAGCAGGCTCCAACTTACTGGCATCACGGTTCTACACCATTTTCATGAAACCCAGTCAATCTGGACACTGTATGATATACACATGATCAGCAATAGGACATCCAAAGTTTCTCCAGTGGTCATGAGAATTTCAAAAATTTCATGGTATTTATCTAGCCATTTTTCAAGGATGAAGTTGGAGGCAATGTGGGTTTCCATTCATTCAGGAACCATTAAATGGTGAGGAAGCTCATTTCAATGAAAGCTCTGGAGAACTCTCACAGGCAAGGCTTCCCAAAGAGTGGCCAAAAGGTCACATGAAGCAAGGCCCATTGAGGTCTACAATGTGAGGTCCATGTGTGTTTTGACTCTCAAATATGGCTGCAAACTTTTTCAGAAAAAAACATGTGATATCCTGACTGAGATTCCCAGTGCTCTGTGGAAAACCAACCTGGGCCTAGATTTCAGATTCCAAGAGTGACTCTCATGCGTGGCCTCCTAAAATCCCAACACAATTCATGGCAATACTTCTCTGAGCTCAGTTTCAGAACTCAGCCTATAAGAGGAATCACACAAGAGTTCAAGCCCTGGTGGACCCAGTCATCTCTTCCAACTGTTACACAAATGACCACAATTAAAACCAAAACACTCCCACATGGCCCTCATTTTCTTCCATATAAACATTCATCATAACCTCTGGCTGGAGGTTTCCATGAGTGGCACAGCTCAAGACAATGTCCAAAATATGCTTTCTTGCACCTCATTTGCCTAAAGTCAGGGTGGCATGGACACCCTTCTGGGGAACCATGAGTGATCAAATAGGCCTGCCATTAATACTGCTCTGCTTCTAGTATTTGAGGCCTACTGACATTCAGGTCTAGATTCTTTATGTGATTTGGAGTCATGAGAAAACACTAGCACATCTGCAGGGCTTTGAAGAACTCATTTGACCCAAGGGTCCCTATTCACTCTTGATGGAGGTCAGGAACCTAACCGAGGAAGGTGAGAGACTTCATCCACAATTACTGATCTTTTTGCACTTTGGTTATGGATGCACTCATGGGATCTTTCTTTAGATCCATCTGGTGCTGAGAATCTAAGTCACAGCCTCACACAGGGCCAAGAGGCTGATTCAGACACTTCCCTTTCCAAAGCAATTAAGCAAAGACTCACAGGTGACACCCATTCATTTCTATTGGAATAATGTTTTCCTCAGGCTTCACAGGAGGTGGCCTGAGCCAATGACCTTCTTTACATTCAGGGCAACAAAACAATAGGTAAGCAAATGGCCCAAAGCATGGTTTCTCCACTGAGACTTTCCTGGTCACACTGATATCTGAGTTTTCTGAGATGCTCCCATTCCCTTCAGCTATCCAGTACATGGCCATGTGACAGAGCTTGGAGGTGGTATATATCTTGGCCACACAACCATGAGCCTATTATGGAGAGTGTCCAGAATTCAGGAAGAAAACAGGAAATTAGGAAGATAGTATGTTTTGCCTATTGATTAGGCTTGCCGCAGTCCATTGATAATTGGCAGGATGAATGCTGGGAAGCTTTCTACTAGACAGGACATATCCATTGATGCATTCAATTTTCTAATACTACAACCACGGACAGAGTGTGATACACAGACATAGAAGCACTCACCTTGTCGAAGGACATACTAGAAACAATCCCCTCCAAACGAAACAAATCGCCTTTTCTACCTATTCTCAGAACATGAGACAAAACCACAAATTCACATCCACACCCAAAAAGGCACCTCCTTCCACCATGTAGGTCTGTGACTATGACTGGTGGGCCATACTATGTTTCCCCGAGATGAACTGTGCTGTCTCAGTTATGGTCTCCTTGGCCAACTCTGTGAAGTTGTCAGAAGCCTGTGGTGAGCCACTACCTGCTTTCTCTGGAAAGGCCCTTCTTCTTAGCTTTCCTGGCATTTGGCCATCCTCACATCAGTAGGTACCAAGAAAGACTGACTCTTCCCTTGGTAAATCCAAACAAGTGAGACCACTGGAACTGGGACTGGGACTGGCTGTTGTTGCCTCTCTTCATGAAACCCAAGTTTAGAGAGTTACATCACTAAGGAAGTTATGTGAGGTAACTTCCTTCAGGAAGTTAATGAAGTCACTGCCTTGGCAACCACTTTGTCCTAACAGTTGCTTCAAGGGTCTCATGAGATGAAAGGTGCCCCTATTCCTGTGATATTTTCACGAGTTAGAATGGTATATCAACCATAGGCACCCGGGAACAGCTCTCCACACAGGCCTGGTTTGGTCCATCTTTTCTACATTAAGATGAATGAGGCTGATTCAGACACATCCCTTCATCCTTACCATGTTGTTTACCATGGAAGTTGACTTTTCCTTCCTCAGGTCCTTCATAGGTTCCTACAACTTCTCCAGGGATCATTTATGCATGGACCTTTGAGGTTCTCAGCAGGTGGAACATTCCCTACACTCCGGTATTGTAAGACCAAATCTGTCCCTGCTTTTCTGAAAAGTTAGATTGTGGGAACAGTGTATGGTTAGGGTAATAACATGTTCGATTCGGGTAAGGGTAAGGAATCATTCTGTGAGATGAATAATGGAATTGGGAACATGTGACAATTACAAGAATATAAAGGTGAAATATAAGTATGAAAACAGAAATCTAGGTAAGATTTGAAGCCCAGAAGAGCATTGGGCCCTTGATTGGTATACTTAACTTTGACATACCTTCTGCACAGATGTCTCAGATAAATCAATTTACAATGGCATAAGACCATGTAAATTGGATGATTGAATGTAGAAGAAATCATCCACTCAAAAAGGGATAGTAAGTAGGATTAGAAAGATAGTCAGTATGTTTAGGAAGAAGAGGGAGTATAAGATTTGGACAAAAATTTCTTTTGCAATAGGGTTTCCGGTAGAGAGTGAATGTAAATGTCAGCACATGTGGAGAGTCAGAAACAATGATGATCTGGGGAAAATATATAGGGAAGCAGATATCAATAGAGACGTTAAGAAATCAGGCAAAGTATAAATTGAGTGATAGGATTACACATTGTCAACAGGGTACAGGTTCAATATAAAATCTAAGTAAGAAACAAATATTTAGTCACCAATAGGATTGACATTTGAGAGCACTGGACAATCTGGACTTGTTTGTTTTTAGTAATCCACGTTCACTTTTCATTTAGGCTTTGGTACAATCATAAGTGTGAACATTGCATTTTTTGTCCGGAATATTACTGTGATAATGTGTATATATAGATCAGGTGACACCATTTCTGTGGGCAATATTTTGAAGATGTATAAATTAGGATTGGGTGTACAAATAACTGTACACTGTGTCTATGAATATAGACATAATGAATGAATATACCATACTGTAAATAGATAATATAACTTGTTCCAACTTTAAATAATGGATTGAATTGATATCTGAAAATACACAGGAAATCTTATATTGATATACATACATTCATAACAACCATTTATACATCTAATGGTAATATTAGGGTTATGATTTATCATGAAGTGTGTGTGAGTTTTGCTTTAAAAGTGATTATTGAAATCTAAAATAAAAAGAAGTCTCATAAAAAGACTAGTCAAAAAACATGGAGGAATACATGTGTACTGAAGCAGAAAGTGATTGAAAGTGAAACAAATGCCTATAAATTTGCAAACTTGTGAATTAAATATATATCCTATGATGTGCATAAACTGAAGAAATAGTCATGTAACAGTGTTGAATAAAAATCAACGTCAAAATACACATCATGTCCCACAGGAATCTACTTGCATTGATGTTAAAGTGGGTCAGTTACTGTAGAAAAATTAGTATTTCTATGAACCATTCACTGAATTTAGATTTCAGTACTAGGAAACAGTATGTATTTAAGGTGGATGAATATTTGTGAGAATAATTTTGTGAACATTTGATTATAAATCCACATACATGAATATGAATGCATTTAGGGATTGTATAATAAGACACATATATTTTATATTCTGAAAAATCTGGAGAATATATATATATATATATATATATATATATATATATATATATATATATGTATATATATATACACACACACACATGCACACGCACACACATTAAAAGGTAGCAAAATATATGCCAATCAAAATTCATCATGAAATATATATCATCCAGAGATTGAAATATATTCATTTTACTGAACATGGATTTATGTATTATGTTGTTCAACAAGAAAGCTCACCCATAGTTTTAAGTTTCAGTTCCAACAACGTTTAGGAGGAGTGATCTCTTTTCACAATTTGTATCTGCCAAGTCAGCCACCTCACATGAATGTACGTGTGATACCAGGTAGGATTGTATATGTGCATACAAAAATACATGTGCTGAATAGGCTACTAATAAAGGGAGACAAGAATTCACATATTTGTTAACTTTAAAACACATGGAGAAGTATTTCAATTTAAAATTGACTACATTTATAACACCTACCCTTCATCAAGCAAAAGGTTAATCCAACTATAAACCATGCCTCCTCTGAACTGCTTGTATTTCTATTCTGTTTGGATTATTTTTCTCCATCACTTTAGGATTGCCGCAGTCTGGCTGGGCAAAATTCAGGAGCCACTTGTCAAAAGAAACTAACTTTATTTTTAGAACCACACACGCCAAAATAATACCTAATCAGGAAAAACCCTCAGAGACCAACATCCACCACCGGCTTCTCACAAGCCTCTCAACCTCCCCACTCCTCCTGCTCTTGAGATCGATTGGCTGGGTCATGTGGGCAGAGCCAAAAAAGTCCCCCAGTGAGCAACTCCGTAGTCTGAAAGGGCGGTGAAACAGCCCAATGAGCATCACCACAGAGGAGCCAATCACCTAGATGTTGCTGGGGCTGCTGTGAGCCAATTATTAGCTTGGAGTCTGAAAGGGCGGGGAAACAGCTCAATGAGCATCTCCAATGAGCATCACCAGAGAGGAGCCAATCAGCTAGATTTTGCTGGGTCCGCTGTGAGCCAATCATCAGCTGGTAGTCTGAAAGTTTGCTTTGGGCCCTTGGGCTGTGGCTCTCAACATCTCCCTCTCTCTGTTTAAACAACAAGCATGTGGCTTCCCTAAGCCTGCCTTAGGTTGTCCAATAGTACATATGGTCCTTACCCATTATCGAATGAGCTGACCTTAAGGTATAAGCCTCCTGTATTAGGTTGGTATCATTGCAATCGGTTCTTACCCGTCACTGACTACAGGTCCAGTATATAGCCACACCTGTGGAGAGGTCTTTGTACCAGCGGGTGGGTGAGGTTCTTTGCCTCACCTCTGTTGGCCCCCAAATTTTAGCTGAACGACCATGACAAGCAGAAGGGAGGAAGATACACCAAGCCAACTGACGGCTCAATTTGGAAAACTTGTACCACCGATGACATCATCAGCAAAAATACCCCAACACTACCACAACTCGCTGCACCAACAGATAGTTTACATGCATGCAGGTGAGTTCACAATGCATACAAGTGATACATAGTCCAGGCAAGTTCTAAAAGCAGTTCAGTGATGGCTATTGCAGAAGCTGTAGATTGGTTTTATCTTTGTCTTCACAGGCACTGAGATGAAGATAGGAATTCTGGCAATAATGCCTAAAGAAAATATTATGTAACATTCCAGAAGGCACTAAAAGAAAACAATTTTTGTAACAATTTACATTGTCTTGAAGAGAATTATTAAATATAAAGAAAAGGAAAGCTGAAAGTAAACAAACAGATCTGTTAACCTCCTTTTTGTTCACATTTTAAAACAATCCTCAACAGGTGTTTACCCAATTTATATTAAATCATTTACATCACGTGAATAAAAAAAAATATTTGGATCCATTTTTTCATGAGCGCTCATCATATATGATATATGGACATACGTACATTCAAACATATAACACAAAACACAAGTGTGCACACATAATACAATACATAAAACACATAACATAATAGTAAAGACCTTATAACTTTAATAGGTGAAATCTCCATTGCAATGACTAAAAACTCTATAGTCCAAAAATAGAACTGATCAGCAAAACATTAACCTACGTCTGTATGAGCTCAAAAAACAAACTAGAACTTCATGATATGGGAAAGGGCAATAATAAAATAGATATTGAAAAAAGCATCCTGGTTTTGTCACAGATGTAAGAATAGCCAAACTGGAGTTCTGGATATCAGCTGTTATGGATTTGAGCCAAATCATCTTCTTTTTTGTCTGTAGAAATCACTTTAGTTAATCTCTCTGGAATCCAAATCGGCTGCTGTTCTCCCTGTGGAAAAACGTAAACAGACCCCCAACTCCAGGCAATCACTGGGTTAGGACCTTAGTTAATCTTTCTGGAATCCAAATCGGCTGCTGTTCTCCCTGTGGAAACACACAAACAGACCCCTGACTCCAGACAATTACTGGGTCAGGACCTTACCATTGTCCTGTTAGAATATCCTTCCAAAGTACCTTGGGCTTATGTATATTTTTAGGACACATATGCCTTTCTGCAGCACTAAGCCCTGATGAATCCAAATTTTAAAAGTTTCCAGTAAAAAGGGTTATTTTAATTTTATCTCTAGGTAATATATAACCCTTCCCAATTCCTTCTTTTTGCTTTAATAAGTACGTTTTAATAGTTCGATGAGCTCTTTCAACTATGCCTTGTCCTTGCGGATTGTATGGGATTCCTGATATATGAGTAATACCAAATGATGAGCAAAATTGCTTAAAAGAGGTAGAAGTATAACCGGGGGCATTATCAATTTTTAACTGTTTTGGAATGCACACAGTGGCAACATTTTGTAAGCAATGAGCTATAACATTTTTAGTTTTTTCTCCAGCATGAAGGGAGCCCATCATAAATCCAGAAGAAGTATCAACTGTAACAAGAAAATATTTTAATTTTCCAAATTCTGGCAAGTGTGTGACGTCCATCTTCCAAATATGGTTAGGTATCAATCCTCTAGGATTGACTCCAAGATTAACTTGTGGTAAAAAGGTCACACAATTTTAACATTGTTTTATTATTTGTCTAGCTTGTTCCTTATTTTAAAACTCTTTTGTAAAGTATTAGCATTGACATGGAACTTTCTATGAAAATTTATAGCTTCTTCTAGTGTAGAGAAAATATGTATGTATGTCATGTGTAGTTATATCTGCTAAATCATTGCCCAAACTAAGGGCTCCAAGCAATCCTGTATGTGTCCTGATATGTCCTATAAAGAACGGATATTTTCTGTCCCAGATTAGACTTTGTATAGTGGAAAGCAAAGAGAAAACAGTAGAGGAAGGGGAAATCCTACCACCATCTTCAAGTGATACTATAGCACTAACTATATACTGATTATCGGAAAATAAATTAAATACAGATGCTTTAAGCATCACAAAAGCTTGTAATACTGCATTAAGCTCTACATTTTGAGCTAATTGTTTGGGTACTAAAAATGTAAAACTTTGATCAGGTGTAACTATTGCTGCTGTACCATTATTTGACCATCCGTGAATATATTTGGAGCATTTATAATAGGTGTTTTTCTTGTCATTTTTGGAAAAATTACATGATGCGATGACAAAAAAGACAATAAAGGATTAGATGGGAAGTGGTTATCAAATGAAACATTAGATTTGCACATGATTATTGCCCAAGTATTTAACTCATTATCTAACTCATCAATTTGATTCATAGTATATGGAGTAATAATTTTATTGAGAGAAATTCCAAACACTCCCTTTGCTGCTTTTATTCCTTTGAGTATTAATTGTCCTACAACCTCAGTATACCTAGTAAGAATAGTGTTAGGAGAATCAGATAAATGGATTCATAATAATGGACCTTCTTGCCAAAAATACTTCTGTAGGAATATTTTTTGTTGGTAGTACAATAAACAATAAAGGCATACTTATATCAATTCTATCCAAATGAATATTTTCCAAACATGTTTCAATGATTTTTAATGCCTTTTTTGCTTCAGGTGTTAACATTCGGGGTGCATTTGGATCTGATGCACCTTTTAGGATATCCAAAAAAGGTTCCAACTCTCCTGTTGATATACCTAGATAAGGCCTTATCCAATTCATGTCTCCTAATAACTATTGAAAGTCATTAAGTGATTTGAGTTGATCTATTCGTATTTGAATTTTTGGTGGATGGACCATGGTTGAGGATAATAGAACTCCTAAATAATTAATTCGAAAATTTAATTGTATTTTATCTATTGCTATCACTAGTTTATAATTTTTAATAAGTTTGTAAGTGTGGCATAACATTCTAGCAATGTGTTTTTAGCTTTCTGTGCTAATAATACACCATCCATATAGTGAAATATTTGTAGTTCAGGATTTTGATTTCTATGTGGCTGGATTAATTTGTTAACATAAATTTGACACATAGTTGGACTGTTAGCCATCCCTTGAGGGAGTACTTTCCATTCGGATCTCTGATCAGGACCTTCATTATTCAGTGCAGGGATAGTAAATGCAAAACGTGGACTATCCTCAGGATGAATTGCAATTGAATAAAAACAATCCTTAATATCTATAACTAAAACATACCAGGTTTTTGGCAAAGCAGAACATTGAGGAATTCCCAATTGAGCAGGTCCCATTATAACCATCTCATTATTAATGGCTCTTAAATCTTGCAATAATCTCCATTTACCAGATTTCTTTTTGATGACAAAAATGGGAGTTTGATGGGGAGATACAGATGGTTGTATATGTCCTTCTGCTAATTGTTGTTTTACCAGGTCATGGGTTGCTTGTACCTTTTCTTTAGTCAGGGGCCACTGAGAAAACCATACTGGTCTTTCTGATTTCCAAGTAATTTTTATTGTCTCAGTGGCCCTTTCTTAAAATCCAACCCATGTCTGTCTGTTCCTTTATATGTTTGTATTGGTGCTGCTATAACTTGTTCTTGTTTTTCTAATCTTTTTCCTTTCCTAAAACCTTGTCTAGCGATAATAGTGGGTGCATTTTGATTGGTGTTATTTGCTAATGTCAAATTTGTCATTATTTGTTAATGTCAAACCTAATTGATCTATGACATCTCATCCCCATAAAGTTAACGGAAGATGATCCAATACATTTGGCTGTATAGTTCCTTCACATCCTTCAGGATCCTTCCAATCTAATACCATTGCACTTTTATGGGGATTAGTCACCACTCCTTGGCCTCGAAGCATTTGAGTGGCTTGTTGTAATGGCCAATGTTTTGGCTATTCTTGAAGAGATGATGCTAAGTTCTGCACCTATATCCAGTAGCCCATTACATTCATGTCCTTGAATATTTAGTTTTAGCATGGGGCGAGAATCTAAATTTAAAGAAAGCATAGCCCAATCTACACCTGTGGAGCCTAATCCCTTGGAACCTCTTTCTACAACACGACTGGAAAATTTATCATGTAGGCTTGGTATTATTAGTAACTGTGCTATTCTGTCTCCTGGTGAAATTACTGATATACCCTTTGGAGAACTGGCTATAATTTTTAATTCACCTTCATAATCGGGATCAATTACCCCAGGACTTATCATAAGTCCTTTTAGAGTAGAAGAGCTCCGTCCCAATAATAAGCATACTGTTCCTTGGGGAAGAGGTCATTTTACCCCTGAGGGAATGATTTGAACTCCCATCTCTGGAGTTAGTACTGCTCTGTCAGAGGTGCAGATGTCCAACCCTGCACTCCCTCTTGTTTGTCTGATGAGGGATATGATGGGCAATGTGTCCTAGGCACTACGCTGATTGGGTTGTTGGGTTCCTTCAGTGCTCCGTATATTTGTGGTTTTGGGCCCCAGAGTATTGGGTCCCCCTGTCCATTTTTTGGCAACGTAGCCTGATGCCTTTTTCCATGATATCATGGATAAACACCTGGTCCTTGTTCATTTTTTATAATGGAGTACCCTCAATGGTGGTTTGAGAACGGCATTCATTAGCCCAATGTCTCCCTCTATGGCACCATGGCCAAATACCCGGTATTCTACTCCTTTGATATCTAGTTTTGTTTAACCCTCCTCCTATGGGGCAATTCCTTTTAAAATGTCCTGTTTGTTCACAAATGTAGCATGTTCTTTGCCTGGCATCTAAAGCTTCTTTTACTGCAGCTGCCACGACTTGCTCTTGTTCTAAAGCCTGTTTTATTGCAGGTGCCACGACTTGCTCTTGTTCATAAATGTTTCTACATAATTAAATATATGTTTTTAAATCTTCATGTTTCCATGGACTAATGACTTCTCTACACCAAGGATTCGCTTGCTCATAAGCCAATTGTTTTAGTAATGGCATTGATTTTTCTGTATTCCCCAAAACTCTGGTAGCTGTTTGAATAAGCCTATCTACAAATTCAGCATAAGGTTCATTAGCTCCTTGTATTCCCTTAGATAATTGACCTTGTAAACCTCCATGTCCTTGTAAAGTCTTTCATGCCTTAATTGTATCTACAGCAATTTGTGTGTATACGCCAGGATCATATGCAACTTGTTGCTGCTGATCCTCATAAGGTCCCTTTCCTAACAACATATCTAGATTTCTCTGAGGATAACCAGCTGTTGCATTTTGACTAGCCGTCTCCTTGCAAAATTCCTTATTGGTAACCTTCCATAACAGGTATTGTCCTCCATTTAGCAAAACTTTACACATATTAGCCCAAACTGCTGGCGTCATGTTCAAGTTGTTAATGGATTTGACCATGCTTACAGTGAAGGGTGCTTGAGGACCATAGGTTGTTACAGCCTCTTTTAGCTGCTTCACTGTTTTGAAATTTAAAGCATGGTGAACTCGCTGCCCTCCTGCAACAAATACATGTCATGTTAATATTTGAGATCTTGTCTCAGGATCCCAACTATCAACTGCCGGGGTTGGGGGCCTCCCAGCATATGGAGGTGGTCTTGTTATTTGGACACTTATGTCCTTTGGAGATAGAAAACTGTTAGTAGCAGTCTCCTCAGAGCTGGTGCTGTTGGCTGGACACTTACACCCTCTGGTGATAGAAAGGTGTTAATAGCAGTCTCCTGTTGTAACTTTCCCCCAGATGGCTTTTTCTGCTTTACACTTTCTTTCTCTGTCTGACTAGCTTGAGAGGCCTTCTCTTTTACTTGAATTTTTTCCTCTGTCTGACTAGTCTGACTAGTTCAAGAGACTTCTCTTTAAATTGAATTTTTTTCTCTGTCTGACTAGTTCGAGTGACGTTCTCTTTTAATTGAATTTTT
The DNA here is from genome assembly GCF_048772815.1 of Callospermophilus lateralis. Taxonomy (NCBI): domain Eukaryota; kingdom Metazoa; phylum Chordata; class Mammalia; order Rodentia; family Sciuridae; genus Callospermophilus; species Callospermophilus lateralis. The sequence continues at coordinate 4,965,472 of NC_135316.1, read as the reverse complement.
CTTCTGTCTGACTAGTTCGAGAGACTTTCTCTTTTACTTTATTTTTTTCTCTGTCTGACTAGCTCAAGAGACCTTCTTTTTTACTTGAATTTTTATCTCTGTCTGACTAGCTCGAGAGACCTTCTCTTTTACTTGAATATTTCTACTATAACTATAATACAACCCAAGAAGATGATGCCAAATATAACTGAACCAGAATGAAACAAATGTGGAACAACAGAAAATCATTATAATAGCTTTTCTATCCTCCTGAAATGTCCATCTGTCCTTTCTCCCTATCGGTTACTCAGATGTGAGCGGATTTTCTTCCATCTTACCCATCTTCAGGGACAGGCAACTTAAAACAAAAGTGAAGCAAAACAAAAGAGGAATCTTAAAATGGCTACCCATCCTCTCACCCTGTCTTCAGTGGTGAGCAGTTTACCTTATCTCTTACCCTCAATCATTCCCCTTGCGGCCCACCAAATGCCACAGTCTCTCTGGGCACAATTCAGGAGCCACTTGACAAAAGAAACAAACGTTATTTTAAGAACCACACACGCCAAAAAAAAAAAAAAAAAAAAACAGCTCCTCAGGAAAACTTTCAGAACCCAACTGCCACCACCGGCTTTCCACAAGCCAGCAGTGACCTACCTCACTTACTTGGTGATGGAACTCTCTGAACTGGAAGCCAAGCACACAGAGCCAGTTCCAGTTCCAGTCCCAGTCCCCGTGGATTCATTGTTTGGATTTACGAAGGACAGTGTCAGTTTTTCTTGGTACATACTGATGTGACGATGGCCAAATGCCAGGAGAGCTCTGAAGTGGAGCCTTTCCTGAGAAAGCAGGAAATGGCTCACCGCTGGCTCCTGACAACTTCACAGAGTTGGCCAAGGAGACCAGATCTCAGACAGGACAGGCCATTTCACGGGAACATAGTATGGCCCACCAGTCAGAGGACACTCTGTATAGTCACAGACCTACTTGGGGGAAGGAGGTGACTTGTGGGTGTGGGTGTGATTTTGTGCTTTTGTCTCATGTTCTGACAATAGGTAGGAAATGCAGAATGTTTGGTTTGGAGTGGACTGTGTCTAGTAAGTCCATTGACACGGCGAGTGTTTCTAAGTCTGTGTATCTCTCTGTGTCCGTGTTTGTACATCATAGAAAAGAGAATGCAGCAATGGATGTGTTTTGTCTAGTCCAAAGCTTCCCAGCATTCATCCTGCCCAATTTATGAATGGACTGCGGCTTGCCTTATGAATGGGCAACACCTACTATCTTCCTAAGTTCCTGTTCTCTTCTTGAATTCTGGCCACTCTCCAGAACAGGCTCATGATTTTGTGTCCAAGATATGTACCACCTCCAAGCTCTGTGACATGGCCATGTACTGGATACCTGAAGGGAATGGGAGCATCTCAGAGAACTCAGACATCAGTGTGACTTGTAGAGTCTCAGTGGAGAAACCATGCTTTGGCCCATTTGCTTACCTATTGTTCATTTGCCCTGAATGTCAGGAAGGTCTTTGTCTCAGGCCACACCTCTGTGAAGTCTGAAGCAAACAGTTTTCAAATGGAAATGAATGGGCATCACCAGTGTCTCTGTGCTTAATTGCTTTGGAAAGGGATGTGCCTGAATCAGCCTCTTGGACCTGTGTGAGGCTGTGGCTTAGATTCTCATCACCTGATGGTTCATTCCATGTGTTAATCCAAAACCAAAATGGCCAAAAGAGCAGTCCCTGTGAATGAAGTCTCTTTCATTCCCCTGTAAGGCTCCTGAAATCCATCAAGTGAAAATAGGGATTTTTTGGGTCAAATGAGTTCTTTAAATTCCCGGAGAGTCTAGCACATAGGTTCTTGGGTTTTCTCATGAATCCAATTCACATAAAAAAATCTATACCCGACAATCAGTAGGCCTCAAATTGAAGAAGCAGAGCCGTATGAAAGACAGGCCCATTTGATCACACCTGGTTTCCAGGAAGGATGTCGAGGCCACCCTGCGTTTAGGTAAATGAGGGGCAAGGAAGCTTATTTTGGACACTGTCTTGGGCTTTGCCGTTCATGGAAACCTTCAGAAAGAGCTTAGTATGTGTGTATATATGGAAGAAGATGAGGGCCATGTGGGAGTGTTTTGGTTTTAATTGTGGTCATTTGTGTGGTAGTTGGAAGATATGACTGGGTCCACCTGTGCTGAACACTGGTGTGATTCTCCTTAGAGACTGAGTTCTGGAACGGACCTCAGAAATATTACGATGAATTCTATTGTGATTTTAGTTGGCCACGCATGAGAGTTGCCCTTGGAAACTGAGATCTAGGCCCAAGGTTTCTTTCCACAGAGCACTGTGAAACTCAGCCAGGATATCACATGGTTTTATTCTGAAAGACATGGCAGCCATAGTTGAGAGTCAAAACACACATGTACCTCACATTGTAGACCTCAATACCCCTGGCTTCATATGACCTTTTGGCCACTCTTTGGGAAGCCTTGCCTGTGAGAGTTCTCCAGAGCTTTCAATGAAATGAGCTTCCTCACCATTTAATGGTTACTGAATGAATTGAAACCCACAGTGCATCCAACTACATCCTTGAAAAATAGCTAGATAAATATCATGACAATTTTGAATTTTCCATGACCAGATGGCAATGGAGAACATTTGTATGTCTTGTTACTGATCATTAGTGTACCATACAGTTCCTTGATTGACTGGGTTTCATGAAAATGGTGTAGAACAGAGATGCCAGTATGTTGGAGACTGGTGAGTAGTGGGCCTAGAGCAGTGTTGTGCAGGTGTGTGATAAAATATCTGTGGTGGGGCCATGTGGATCTGCCATTGATTTCCAAATGGATTGTGACTGACATGGTGCAGCCAGCAGACCCTTATATGTAAAGGCATCTTGTTATATGGAGAGGTTTCAGGGCAATATTCAGATTCAGGTTACTATGGACAAGGGGCCAAGCTATGTGAGATAGAAGCCTGGTTGGTGCATTCTCCTGCAGACACTGACACAGAAGACATGACAGAACTCTCTCCAGGACTGTGTCCCATTTGAACTCATTGTATCTCTTGAAGCAAATACCAAACTCGCAGTGCAGCAACAAGAAACACCACGAAATTTGGAGGATGAACAAATGTCTTCACAGTCCACACGGGGAGACACTTAGCCACATGAGGCCACAGTTTACCTACAAAGAAAGATTTCAACACTGCTGCCTCATGTTCATTAGAAAATAAGAAACCATGTCGTGCAGCTCACATAGAAAAAAACCCAGCTTTGATGGTCTCACTACAAAGGAAGCTGAAGTAATGGCAACAACATATATTTCAAGTGCCCAACCTCCGAGGCAGTTACTCAAGAAGTTTTTGGCCCACAGAGCTCCATGTTTGTGGAGTGTTTACCTTGTCCCTTACTTTTGGAAACTCCTCTACCACCTCCAAGGTTGTGAACTCCTGAGCATATTTCATTCCAGATATGTATTCACAGATTTTCTAACTCTTCTCCTCTAATTGTGTCTTACTTGGTGCGAAGGTAATATCAAGTCATTGTTCTGGATGAGAGTGGGAAGATTTTTGTGCACCACATATTTGTATACACATCATATACATTTTCCAATTTTCCATTCAAAATGCTGAATCCCTGACAATAACTCATAAATACTAGACTTTGAGTACTAATCCTAATATGATGGAAAAAAATAACCCAAACAGAATAGAAATACAAGCAGTTCAGAGGAGGCATGGTGTATTGTTGGACTTGACTTCTGAATGAGAAAGGGTAGGTGTTATAAATCTATACAATTTTTAATTGAAATAGTTATCCATGTGTTTTTAAAGGTAACAAATATGTAAATTCTTGTCTCCCTTTCTCTGTAGCCTATTCAGCACATGTATTTTAATATGCACATATAGAATTCTACCTGGTATCACAAGTACATTTTTGTGAGGTGGCTGACTTGGAAGATACAAATTGTGAGAAGAGATCACTCCTCCTAAACGCTGTTGGAATTGAAAATTCAACTTATGTGTGAGCTTCCTAGTTGAACAATATTATACATAAATAACTGATGGATCTAAAGAAATGTTCCATGTGTTAATCCAAAACCAAAGTGGCAAAAAAGCAGTTATTGTGAATTAAGTCTCTCGCCTTTCTATGTAAATTTTTTTACCTCAATAAAGTGAGAATAGGGATCCTTTGGGTCAAATGAGTCCTGCCACGCCCTGCAGATGCTAGCCCACAGGTGCTTGGGTTTTCTCATGACTCCAATTCACTAAAGAATCTAAACCCCACAGTCAGTAGGCCTCAAATTAGTGAAGCAGAGGAATAATAATGGCAGACCTATTTGATCACTCCTGCTTCACAGGAAGGGTGTCCAGGCCACCCTGACTTTAGGCAAATGAGGGGCAATGGAGCTTATTTTGGACACTGTCTTGGGCTTCGACCCTCATAATAACCTCAAGCCAGAGGTTATGATGAGTGTCTATATGGAAGAACATGAGGACCATGTGAAAGTGTTTTAATTTTAATTTTGGTCTTTTTTGTGGCAGTTGGAAGAGATGACTAGATCCACCTGGGCTTCAACCCTGGTGTGATTGCCCTTAGAGACTGAGTTCTCATACTGCCCTCAGAGAAGTATTGTCATGAATTGTGTTGAGATTTTAAGAGGCCATTCATGAGAGTGGCTCTTGGAAACTGAGGTCTAAGCCCAGGGTGGCTTTCTAAAGAGCCCTGGGAATGTCAGCAGGAAATCTCATGATTTTATTCAGAAAAAATTGGCAGCCATAGTTGAGAGTCAAAACTCACATGGACCACACATTGTAGACCTCATGGGCCTAGCTTCATGTGACTTTGTGACCACATTTTGGAAAGCCTTGCCTGTGAGAGTTCTCTAGAGCTTTTATTGAAATGAGCTTCCTCACCATTTAATTGTTCCTGAATGAATTTAAACCCACAGAGCCTCCAACATCATCCTTGAAAAATGGCTAGATAAATACCATGAAATTTTTGAAATTCCCATTACCAGGTGGCACGGGACAACCTTTCGATGTCCTGTTGCTGATCATGAGTATACCAGACAGTGCCTTGCTTGACTTGATTTCATGAAAATGGTGTAGAACAGAGATGCCAGTAAGTTGGAGCCTGATGAATAGTGTGCCTAGAGAATTGGTGTGCAGGTGTGTGATAAAATATCTGTTTTGGGGCCATGGGGATCTGCCATTCGCTTCCAAATGGCTTGTGACTGACATGGTGGAGCCAGCAGACACGTATATGTAAAGGCATCTTGTTATATTTAGATGTTTAAGGGCAACGTTCAGAATCAGGTTGCCATGGTCAAGGGTGAAAGCTATGTGGGATTCAAGGCTGGTTGGTGCATTATCCTGCAGACCTGACACATCACACGTGACAGAACTCCCTCCAGCACTGTGACCTATTTGAATACCTTGTATTTGGTGAAGCAAATACCAAACTCACACTGCAGCAGCAAGAAACACTACGACAAGTGAAGGATGACCAAATGGCTTCACAGTCCACACGGAGAGAGGCTTAGCCCCCAGTGGCCACAGTTTACCTACAAAGAGAGAAGTCAGCACTGCTGCCTCATGTTCATTAGAAAATAAGAAACCATGTCCTCCAGGTCACTTAGATACATACCCAGTTTTGATGGTCTCTCTACAAAGGAAGTGAAAACTCCTGACAACAACAAATATTTCAAGTGCCCAAACTCAGAGGCAGTTTCTCAAGAAGTCTTTAGTCTAGCAGAGCTCCATGTTTGTGGAGTATTTACCCTTCCCTTACTTTTGGAAACTCCTCTAGCACCTTCAAGGCTGTGAACTCTTTAGCATACTTCTTTCCAGATATGTATTCACAGGTTTTCTAACTCTTCCACTCTAATACTGTTTTACTTGGGGCGAAGATAAAGTCAAGGCATTGTTCTGGATGAGAGTGGGAAGATTTTTGTGTAGCACATATTTACATACACATTGGATTCCTTTTTCTATTTTCCATTCAAAATACTGAAACCCTGACACTAACCCATACCCTACTAGACTCTGACTACTAATTCTAATATGATGGAGAAAAATAACCCAGACAGAATAGAAATACAAGCAGTTCAGTGGAGGCATGGAGTAGAGTTGGACTTGCCTTTTGCATTATATAGGGTAGGAGTTATAAATCTAGTTAATTTTTTGTTGAAATAGTTCTCCATGTGTTTTTAAAGTTAATAAATATGTGAATTCCTCTCTGCCATTCTCTGTAGCCAATTCAGCACATGTATTTTCATATGCACATATAGAATCGTACTTGTAATCACATGGACATTCTTGTGAGGTGGCTGACTTGGCAGATACAAATTGGGAGAAGAGATCACTCCTCCTAAACCCAGTTGGAACTGAAAATTTAACCTGTGGGTGAGCTTCGTAGATGAACAACATGATAAATAAATCTATGTTCAGTAAAATGAATATTTTTGGATCAGTGTAGGATATATATTTCATGATGAATTTCGATTGGCATATATATTGCTACTTTTTAATGTCTGTTTGTGTGTGTGTGTGTATATATATAGATATACACTCTCCAGATTTTTCAAAATATGAAATATATGTGTCTGATTGTACATTCCCTAAATTCATTTATATTCATGTATGTGGATTTATAATCAAATTTTCAAAAGATTATTCTCAGAAAAATTCATCCACCTGAAATACATATTTGTTTCCTAGAACTGAAAACTAACTTCAGTGAATGGTGCATATGAATCCTAATATTTCTACAGTAACTGACCCAGTTTAATATCAATGCAAGTAGATTCCTATGGAACATGATGTGTATTTTGATTTTTATTTTTAGTCAACACTGTTACATTATTATTTCTTCAGTTTATGGTCATCATAAGATATTTATTTCATTCACAAGTTAGCAAATTTAAAGGCTTTTGTTTCACTTTCAATCACTTCCTGCTTCAGAACACATGTATTCCTCCATGTTTCTTGACTGATCTTTTCATGAGACTTCTTTCTAAACACATTATTTTCGATTTCCATAATCACTTTTGAAGCAAAACTCACACACTCTTCATGATAAAATATAACCCTAATATTACCATTAGAAGTATACCTGGTTGGAATGAATGATTGTATATCAATGTAAGATTTCCTGTATGTTTTCAGATATCAATTGAATCAGTTATTGAAAGCGGAACCAGTTATATTATTTATTCACAGTATGTTCTATTCTTGCATTATCTCTATATTCTTAGACAGATGGTCCACCTCTTTGTACCCCCAATACTCATTTATACGTCTTCCAAATATTGCTCCCAGAAATGGTGGAAGAAATACTCATGTCACCTGATCTACATATACATTTTATCACAATAATATTCTCGAAAATAATACAAAGGTCACACTTATGATTGTACCAAATCCTAAATTTCAAGTGAGCATGGATTTCTAAAAACATCCATGTCCAGATTGCCTAATGCTCTCAAATGTCAATCCAATTGGTGACTACATACTTGCTTCTTTCTAAGATTATAAATTCAAACTCAACCCTGTTGAAAATGTCTAATCCTATCACTCACTTTATACTTTGCTTGATTTCCTAATGTCTCTATTGATATCTGCTTCCTACATTATTTCCCCAGTTCATCATTTTGAATGACTGTTCATATGTGCTGACATTTATATTCACTCTGTACCTGAAACCTAATTGCTAAAGAACTTTTGGTCCCAATCCTATACTCACTCTTCTTTCTGCATCTACCGACTATCTTCCAAATCCTACTGACTATCCTTTTTTGAATGGATGTTCTCTTTGACATTCAATCATCCAAGGTACAAGGTCCGATGCCTAATGTCTCTATTGTTTTCTGCTTCCTACATTATTTCCCCAGTTCATCATTTTGAATGACTGTTCATATGTGCTGACATTTATATTCACTCTGTACCTGAAACCCAATTGCTAAAGAACTTTTGGTTTCAATCCTATACTCACTCTTCTTTCTGCATCTACCGACTATCTTCCAAATCCTACTGACTATCCTTTTTTGAATGGATGTTCACTTTGACATTCAATCATCCAAGGTACAAGGTCCGATGCCCTTGTATATTGCTTTATCTTTGAATTTTCTGTTGCTGATCATGAGTATACCAGACAGTGCCTTGATTTACTGGGTTTCATGAAAATGGTATAGAACAGAGATGCCAGTAATTTGGGTTTTCTCATGACTCCAGTTTACTTAAATAATCTAAACCCCTCAGTGAGAAGGCCTCAAATGGTAGAAGTGGAAAAGTATTAATGGCAGGCCTATTTGATCACTCCTGCTTCACAGGAAGGGTGTCCAGGCCACCCTGACTTTATGCAAATGAAGGGCAAGGGAGCTCATTTTGGACACTGTTCGGCTGTGCCCCTAATGGAAAACTCCAGCCAAAGGTTTTGATGAGTGTCTATATGGAAGAAGATGAGGGCCCTTTGGGAGTGTTTTGGTTTTAATTGTATTCATTTGTGTGGCGGTTGGAAGAGATGACTGGGTCCACCTGGGCTTGAACTCTGGTGTGACTCCCCTTAGAGAATGAGTTCTGGAACTGACCTAAGAGAAGTATTGCCATGAATTGTGTTGGGATTTAGGAGGCCACGCATGAGAGTCCCCCTTGTAAATTGAGATCTAGCCCCAGGTTGGCTTTCAACAGATCACTGGGAATCTCAGCAAGGATATCACATGATTTTATTCTGAAAGACTTGGCAGCCATAGTTGAGAGTCAAAACACACATGGGCATCACATTGCAGACCTGAAAAGGCCTGGTTTCATGTAACCTTTTCGCCATTCTTGGGGAAGTCTTGCCTGTGAGAGTCTCCTGAGCTTTCATTGAAATGAGCTTCCTTACCATTTAACGGTTCCTGAATAATTCAAACCCACAGTGCCTCCAACATTATCCTTGAAAATTGGCTAGATAAATACCATAAAATTTTTGAAATTCCCATGACCAGGTGGCACTGCAGAACCTTTGGATGTCCTTTTGATGATCATGAGTATGCCAGACAGTGCCTTGATTGTCTGGGTTTCATAAAAATTGTGTAGAACAGAGATGCCAGTAAGTTGGAGCCTGATGAGTAGTGGGCCTAGAACAGTGCTTGACAGGTGTGTGATAAAACATGTGGTGGGGAAATGTGGATCTGCTTTTGGCTTGCAAATGGCTTGTTACTGACATGGTGCAGCCAGCAGACCCTTCTGGGTAAAGGCATCTTGTTATATGGAGAGGTTTCAGGGCAATGTTCAGAATCAGGTGGCTATGGTCAAGGGGTCAAGCTATGTGGGATAGAAGCCTGGTTGGTGAATTCTCCTAAAGACCCTGAACCATCACTCATGACAGAACTTCCTCCAGCACTGTGATCCAGTTGAACTCCTTGTATCTCTTGAAGCAAATACCAAACTCCCAGTGCAGCAGGAAGAAACACCACAGAAATTGGAGGATGACCAAATGGCTTCACAGTCCACACGGGGAGAAACTTAGCCCCTAGTATCCACAGGTTACCTACAAAGAGAGAATTCAGCACTGCTGCCTCATTTTCATTGAAAAATAAGAAACCATGTCCTCCAGGTCACATCGATGCAGACCCAGCTTTAATGGTCTCACTACAAAGGAAGCTAAAGCTTCTGACAACAACATATATTTCAAGTGCCCAACCTCAGAGGTAGTTTCTCAAGAAGTTTTAGGCCAGCAGAGCTCCATGTTTGTGGAGTGTTTACCCTGTCCCTTACTTTTGGAAACTCCTCTACCACCTCCAAGGTTTCAAAACCCTGAGCATATTCCTTTCCAGATATGTATTCACTGATTTTCTAACTCTTCTCCTCTAATGTTGTTTTAATTGGGGTGAAGATACAGTTAAGTCATTATCCTGGAAGAGAGTGGGAACATTTTTGTGTAGCACATATTTACATACACGTTTGATTCATTTTCCAATTTTCCATTTGTAATACTGAATCCCTGACACTAACCCCTACCCTACTACACTCTGACTACTAATACTAATAAGATGGAGAAAATAACCCAAACAGAATCAAAATACAAGGATTTCAGAGGAGGCATTGTGTACAGTTGGACTTGCCTTTTGCATTATATAGTGTAGGCCTTATATATATAGTCAATTTTTTGTTGAAATAATTCTCCATGTTTTTTTATAGTTAACCAATATGTGAATTCCTCTCTCCCTTTCTCTGTAGCATATTTACCACCTGTAATTTTATATGCACACATAGAATACTACTTGGGACCACATGTACATTCTTGTGAGGTGGCTGACTTGGGAGATACAAATTTTAATGGATCACTCCTCCTAAACGATGTTGGAACTGAAAATTCAAATTATGGGTGAGTTTCCTACCTGAACAATATTATTCATAAATCCATGTTCAGTAAAATAAATATTTTTGGATCTGCCGATGATATATATTTCATGTTGAATTGTGATTGGCATATATATTTCTATTTTTAATGTCTTTTTTTTTTGTGTGTGTATGTGTGTATATATATATATATATATATATATATATATATATATATATATATATATATTTATATATGCACTCTCCAGATTTTTCAAAATATAAAATATGTGTCTTAGTTTACACTCACTAAATTTATTCATATTCACATATGTGGATTTATAATCAACTTTTCACAAGATTGTTTTTAGAAATATTCATTCACCTGAAATACATATTTGTTTTCTAGTACTGAAAAGTAACTTCAGTGAATGTTGCATACAAATCCTAATATTTCTACAGTAACTGACCCAGTTTAACATCAATGCAAGTAGATTCCAATCGGACATGATATGTATTTTGACGTTCATTTTTATTCAACACTGGTAGATTACTATTTCTTCAATTTATGCACATCATAGGATATATATTTCATCCACAAGTAAGGAAATTTATAGGCATTTGTTTCACTATCAATCACTTCCTGCTTCAGAACACATGTATTTCTCCATGTTTCTTGACTGGTCTTTTCATGAGAATAGGGACAGACAAGGCAAGGCAAGGCACCTAAGATAGCACCGAAGACACGGAAACAGTCCTATTTGGTTGCAAATCGATTTAGAGGGCATTGCTTCTGTTGTAATCAATTAATCCCCTGATTCCCATGTTTAGATTGTTTCAGAATTTTGCAACAAACATGTAAAGGTGGGCCTCAGAAGTTCACAGTCTGCAGAAGTTAACAAAAAGAAGGTTTAGTTTCTTGTTTTTTTTCTCTGTACTGGGAAAGTTAACATTTTAAGGACACCTGGGAGCGGGAGAGCTTTTTTCTTCTATTTTTTTTTTCTCCCTGCAAGCTGTTACCATGGAGCCCAGTTGGTAACTTCTTTATCTTAGAAATGTAGCCATCTCTGTGAAGCCCCAGCTCAAAGCCAGAGGCCTTGTTCACATATTGCCAGCATTTCGACTGACTCTTTCCAAACACAATATTTTCGATTACCATAATCACTTTTGTAGCAAAACTAGTATATTTCATGAAAAAACATATCCCTAATATTAATATTAGATGTATAACTGGTTGGAATGAATGAATGTATATCAATATTAGATTTTTTGTATATTTTCAGATATCAATAAAATCCATTATTTAATGTGGACCCAGTTGTATTATTTATTCACTGTATGGTCTATTTATGCATTATCTCTATATTCGTAGACATAGGGTACACCTCTTTGTACCCCCAATACCCATTTATATGTCTTCAAAATATTGCTCCCAGTAATGGTGGAAGAAATTCTCATGTCACCTGATCTACATATACATTTTATCACAGTAATATTCTGGACACAAATGCAAAGATCACACTTATAATTGTACCAAAGCCTAAATGGAAAGTGAGCATGGATTACAAAAACATCCATGTCAAGTTTGCCTAATGCTCTCAAATGTCAATCCTATTGGTGACTAAATATTTGTTTCTTCCTAAGATTATATATTCTAACTCAACCCTGTTGAAAATATCTAATCAAATCACTCACTTTATACTTTGCCTGATTTCATAATGTCTTTATTGATATCTGCTATCCTACATATTTTCTATAGTTCATTATTGTGACTGTTCACATGTGCTGACATTTACATTCACTCTCTAACCGAACCCCTATTGCTAAAGAACTTTTGTTCCAAATCCTATACTCACTCTTCTTCCTAAACCTACCGACTATCTTCTTAATCCTACCGACTATCCCTTTTTGACTGGATTTTCTCTTCTACATTCAATCATCCAAGTAATGTTCATGCGAGCATTGGAGTAAGAGACCACCAAGAGACTGTCTAATGCAACAGCAAAGGGTTTATTGGGGGTCCAGCATGCTGGGGCTCAGAGCTCACATGAATAGAGAAGAGAGCCCTGAGAACAGCTAATGCAGATCTAGTATACTTTCCATGGAGAGGGCAGGGACAGAAGTTTATTGATGGGTCAGGGTGAATGGGCGGTTTGCGTGTAACTGGGTGAGGGAATACATTCTGAAATTTGGCAGTTGGGGACAGCACATTCTGGGAACAAGATTAGCAAACAGTTCTCAATATTACAACAGTGTTTTGTTAAGCCTATAGAAAAACAGGAAGTTACAACAACCTGTTTTATTAACATTTCATTCTCCAATTCTTCTTCTGGCTACTTTTAATCATAAAAGTGATCATTGGGGGGTGTCACATTCTATGTCTGCAAGTCGGGTATTACCATAAGTTTAACTTGACCAATTTGAGCTTGGAGAAATGAAACTACACAGTGGTACGGAAGGGATTTAATGGAATTTTAGTGGGATCCCCTTCATCAGGGATATCCCAATAGGAAAGACCTATAGCCAGCTGACAAATGTCTGGGTGAAGAGATGTCCAACAGGTCCCTAAGGGGGCTGTATGCGAGATAGACCATACTTCTTGTCTAGTTGGATTTGTGATCAGCCATCGCTGCTGAACCAGCTGATGCGCGTTAGGTCTACTGGTGGCCAAGGGGAGAGTCAATAGCCTTATCCACATGGCGAATACACAATTTGAAAATGTTACCAGTCTTTTCCAGTTTCCAGCCAGAGTCTGGACAGGGCTCAGGCTTGAGATGAGAGGCATGGATCCAGGAAGTGATTCTGTCTACTTTTACCGCTGTAGGTGTTATAAGTAGAACCTGGTATGGTCCTTTCCAGCGGGGTTCCAGGGATGACACCTGGTGTCGTCTTAAGTAGATGAAGTCTCTTACTTGATATCAATGTGGAGTCCCCTCTTTCCCAGGTTGGAAGGCAGTAGCCAGCTGTTTCCACAGGTATCGCTGAGTTCTTTCAAGAGCTTTAAGTCTGTCAAGCATGGAGGTGTGGAAGGGATTGTTAGGTCTTAGAGTTGGGATTTGCTCCCTAACTTTAGGAGGGGCACCATATAGAATTTCATAGGGGGTGAGGTTACACAAAGAAACAGAGGGAGTATTTCTTGCATGAAACAATGCATAAGGCACGAGCATTGTCTAATCTTTTATGCTGGTCTCTAAGCTTAATTTCTTTGAGGTCTCTGTAATGGTTCAATTCATTTTTTTTACCTGTCCTGAGCTCTGGTGTCTATAAGGACAATGTAACTTCCAATTAATCCCCAGGGTCCTGGCTAACCCCTGAATTACCTGGCCCATGAACGCCGTTCAATTTTTAGACCCTATTTTCTAAGGCAGGCAGTGTCTTGGAAAAATAACTTTCAGGATATTCTTAATCATCATTTGTGCCATTTTTTTTTTGTGTGTGTGTGTGGAAAAGGCTTCAATCCATCCTGAAAATGTATCTACAAAGACTAGGAGATATTTAAGACCATACCTTGTTGGCTTAATTTCAGTAAAGTCCACTTCCCAGAATTGTCCTGGTCTGGTTCCTCATAGATGCTTTTCTGCAGGAAGCTTGAAAGGGTAAGCATTAACCAATTGACAGAACCGACAGGCTTTTGTTAACTGTTCAGTTATTTCCTTTCACTGTGAGTGAGTTAGTCTAAAACTCTGTTCTTGATCCTTCAGGAATGCCTGCAGTTTCTTTGAACCAAGGTTAGTGAGTTGATGTACATTTTTATCGTAGTGTAGGGTGTTCTGAAATTGCAGGCTGGGCTCAGTGAAGTTGAAGGGTTCAGTGTCAGTGTTCTCAGATGTTAACAAAAGCTTGCTGGTGCTCAAGGGTCCATTGAAATTGGGCATCCTCATTTAACTGCAGGTATAAAGGAGCAGCTAAGAACACAAACCCAGGTATCCATAACCTGCAAAAGCCATCAGTCCCAAGAAATTCTCTGTGTTGTCCCTGTTAGATGGGGGTGGTATCTGCACAACAGTTTGTTTTCTGGGCTCAGTTAGCCACCATTTACCGCCCCTAAGGGAATAGCCCAGGAAGATTACTTCTTGCTGGCAAATTTGGGCATTTTTGGCCGAAGGTCTATACCCGAGTTGAGCAAGCTCGGATAATAATGCTTGGGTCCCAAACTCATAGTTTTCCTTGGTGTTGGCTGGCAGTAGCAGGTCATCCTCATATTGAAGCAGGGTGACTTCAAGGTGCATAGTTCTGAAGTTGTTGGGATCTTTGTGGAGGGCTTCATCAAAGAGAGTGGGGGAGTTTTTGAACCCCTGTGGGAGTCTAGTCTAAGTTAGTTGACCAGACATTCCAGTTTCTGGGTTTTCCCACTTGAAAGCAAACAGCAACTGACTATCTTTATTCAGAGGCAAGCAAAAGAAAGCATCTTTTAAGTACAGAGCAGTATACCATTTTCACTCAGCAACAGCAAAGTGTTTATTGGGGGTCCAGCATGCTGGGGCTCAGAGCTCACTTGAATAGAGCAGAGAGCCCTGAGAACAGCTTTAACAGAACTTATGTATTTTCCTTGGAGAGGGCAGGGAGGGAGATTTATGGATGGGTCAGGGCAAGTGGGCAGTTTGAGTGCAACCGAGTGAGGGAGTACATTCTGTAGTTTTGCAGTTGGGGACAGCACTTTCTTGGAACAAAATTAGCAAACAGTTCTCAAGATTTCAACAGTGTTTTGTTAAGCATACAGCAAAACAGAAAGTGACAAATATCTATTTAATTAACCTTTCACCAAAGCAAAATGGAAAGTGAGCATGGATTACTAAAAACAACCATGTCCAGGTTGCCTAATGCTATCAAATGTGAATTCTATTGGTGACGTCATATTTCTTTCTTCCTAAGATTATATATTCAACCTCTACCATACTGAAAATGTCTAATCCTATCACTCACATTATACTCTGCCTGATTTCCTAATGACTCTATTGATATCTGCTTTCCTACATATTTTCCCCAGTTTATCATTGTGACTGACTCTTCATATGTGCTCATATTTACGTTCACTCTCTACCCAAAACCCTATTGCTAATGAACCTTTTATCCAAATCCTATACTCAATCTTTTTTGAAAACCTACTGACTATCTTCCTAATCCTACCGACTATTCCTTTTTGACTAGATGTTCTCTTGGACATGAAATCATCCAAGGAACAAGGTCCTATGCCATTGTATATTGATTAAACTGAGAAATCTATGCAGAACATGATTCAAAGCTAAGTATCCCACTAAAGGGCCCAATGCCCTTGTGGGCTTCAAATTGGACCTAGATTTCTGGTTACATTCTTATATTTCACCTATGTATTCTTGTGAATATTGCAGGTTCCCAATACCATTATTTATCCAGCAGAATGATTCCTAACCCAAATAAAATATGTTATTAACCCTAACCATAAAATTTTCCCTCAATCTAACTTTACAGAAGAGCAGGGACAGAGTTGGTCTTACAATACAGGAATGTAGGGGATCTTCCACCTGCTGAGAACCTCAAAGGTTGATGCAGAAATGATCCCTGGCAAAGATGTAGGCAGCTATGAAGGACCTGAGAGAGCAAAAGTCATCTTCCATGGCAAACATCCTTTTCAGGACGAAGGGATGTGTCTGAATCAGCCTCACTCCCCTTGATATAAAGAAGATGGACCAAACAAACCCTGTGTGGAGAGCTTCTCCTGAGTGCCTATGGTTGATATAGCATTCTAACTTCTGAATGTGTCACAGGAAGTATGGGCAGCCTCCATCTCATGGGACCCTTGGAAGCAACTGTTAGGACAAAGTGGTGGCCAAGGCAGTGACCTCATTCAGTTCCTGAAGGAATATACCTACCTCACTTCTTTGTTGATGGAAATCTCTGAATTTGGGATCCAGGAAGCCATGCACACACAGCCTGTCCCACTGGCAGTCCCAGTGGGCTCACTTGTTTGGATTTACCAAGGACAGAGTCTGTCTTTCTTGGTACCTACTGACGTGAGGATGGCCAAATTCGAGGAGAGCTCTGAAGACAGGCCTTCCTTTGGAAAGCAGGTACTGGTCAGCACAGGCTCCTGATAACTTCACAGAGTTGGACAAGGAGACCAGATCTGAGACAGAACAGGCCATTTCAGAGAAACTTGGTATGGCCCACCAGTCAGAGGACACTCTGGATAGTCACAGACTTACTTGGGGTAAGGAGGTCCCTTTTTGAGTGTGGGTGTGAGTTTGTGGTTTTGTCACAAGTTCTGAGAATAGGTAGGAAAGGCGGTTTGTTTGGTTTGGAGTAGACGATTTCTAGAAAGTCCTTTGACAAGGCGAGTGTTTCTGTGTCTGGGTATTCCACTGTGTCCATGGTTGTACACATTAGAGAAGAGAATGCATCAATGGATATGTCCAGTCTAGTAGAAAGTTTCCCAGCATTCATCCTGCCCATTTTAGGAATTAACTGCAGGTTGCCATCGATGGGCAACACCTACTATCTTCCTAAGTTACTGTTTTCTTCCTGAATTCTGGCCACTCTTCAGAATAGGCTCATGGTTTTGTGTCTAAGATATGTACCACCTCCAAGCTCTGTGACATGGCAAGGTACTGGATAGCTGAAGGAAATGGAGAGCATCTCAGAAAACTCACATATCAGTGTGACCAGTAAAGTCTCAGTGGAGAAATGCTGCTTTGGGCCTTTTGCTAACTTATTGTTCTGTTGCCCTGAATGTCAGGAATGTCATTGACTCAGGCCACCCCTTTGTGAATCCTGAAGAAAACAGTTTTCAAACGGAAATGAATGGGCATCATCTGTGACTCTTTGCTTAATTGCTTTTGAAAGGGATGTGTCTGAATCAGCCTCATGGCCCTGTGTGAGGCTGTGGCATAGATTATCAGTGCCTGATGGATCTAAAGAAAGATTCAATGTGTGCATCTAAAACCAAAATGGCAAAAATATCAGTCATTGTGGATGAAGTCTCTCGCCTTCCTCTGTTAATGTCCTGACCTCCATCAAGTGACAATAGGGATCCTTTGGGTCAAATGAGTTCATCCAAGCCCTGTAGAGGTGCTTTGGTTTCCTCCTGACTCCAAATCACATAAGAAATCTATACCTGACCGTCAGTAGGCCTCAAATTGGAGAAGCAGAGCAGTATTAACGGCAGACCCATGTGATCAATCCTGCTTCACAGAAAGGGTGTCCAGGCCACCCTGAGGTTAGGCAAATGAGGGGCAAAGGAGCTTATTTTGGACACTCTCTTGGGCTGTGCCATTCACGGAAACCTCCAGTCAGAGGTTATGATGAATGTATATATGTAAAAAGATGAGTGCCATGTGAGTGTGTTCTAGTTTTAATTGTGGTCATTTGTGTGGTGGTTGGAAGAGATGACTGAGACAACCTGGTGTGATTCCCCTCAGAGACTGAGTTCTGTTACTCACCTCAGATATGTAATTGCTTTGGAAAGGGATGTGTCTTAATCAGCCTTTTGGCACTGTGTGAGGCTTTGGCTTAGATTATCGGCAAGAGATGGATCTAAATAAAGATCCCATGCCTGTATCCAAAACCAATATGGCAAAAAGAGCAGTCATTGTGGATGAAGTCTCTCGCCTTCCTTTGTAAGTTTCTGAAAGAATAAAAGAAATTGAAATTGAAACGTAAAGAACCAGGTTTGGTAAAGTTTCCAAGCTGCACTCAGAACCTGAAATTCCTGTGGCAGATAAGACAATTCCCGGATCTGCCCATTAGATGTGTGTTGAAATCCTTCCTGACCACCTAGTTACTAAACAACCCCTTCCTAGAAAACGTGCAGCTCAGCACGTATACATCTCAGAGCTTCAACCAATCAGTTTAAATGTATACCCCTTCTCAGGGCTGACCAATCACCCACTGCCCGACCTGTTCCCGCCAATGAATGTGCTAATTATGTTTTAGAGTTGTTATTTGATTTTGCCGTGGTGTTTAATGATTAGCTAAAGGAGGCTTTGATGTATGGAAAGTCCCTGCCCTCTCTAAAGAATGTATATAAACTCTGCTCAAGTTGTTCTCAGGGCTGTTTTTTCTTTGCTTCTCTGAAGTGAGCTCTGAGCCCCAGTATGCTGGACTCCTAATAAACCCTTTGCTGTTGCATGAGAAAGTCTCTTGGTGGTCTTTTACACCAACGTTCGTCCCACCTTTTCATCTGGAGGCCGCAGGTGAGATATCCGTCAGCGGCAGACAAAAGACCCCAACGGACTCCTCTCAGGATAAGTAAGGTGCCTCTATCTGGTTTCGTGTTTCAGGTTAAGGCTTGGCTAATTGGCTGTCAGTGAAGAGCTTTAGCTCTCTCTGACGGTGGCTGACAGACGTGTCACAGAGCCACAGGCCACATTCCTGGTGGACACTCCAGAGAACTCAGAAATTCGAGGAATAGTAGTTTCCTCATTTCGGTTTGCTTCAGCATTCAGTTTGCCAGCCCATCAGGTTTGGCCGGCTACTCAGTTTTGTACATTGTCCCGAACTCATGTTGAGTTTACTGTCTGTCTTTATTGTCTAACCCATCAGGTTTTGCCAGTTACTCAGTTCTAATCTTTGTCTTGGACTCATGTTACACGTTTACTCTTTGTCTTTGTCTGTGTCGCATTTGTGTCTTCACTGTCCCTGTTTGAGTACCTCCCATTATGGGACAAAGCACTTCCACGCCTCTGTCCCTTACCCTTGATCATTGGACTGATGTCCGCTCAAAGGCCCAGAATCTTACTTTTTCAGTAAAACGCCATACCTGGCAGACTCTCTGTGCTTCAGAATGGCCCATCCTCGGAGTCAGATGGCCCCCAGAAGGATCCTTCCACTTCCCTCTAATCTGAAAAGTCAGAGATATTGTCTTTCAGCCGGGGCCACGTGGCCACCCACATCAACAGCCATATAACCCTTCCCCCAGGATCTTATCATTCAAACATTCCGCTCCTCCCCTTCTTTCCTCCATTCTCCCTTAGTCACAAGACTGGACACTGCTCCCTCTCTTTATCCTCTATGCTCCTTCCCAAACCCCCAACATGTTCCTGCTGATCCTCCCACTGCTGACTCAGCCTCTCCGCTGCTAGAGGCAATTTGGCCAGACCCAAGCCCTCCAGGGGACTTCCCCACAGCCTTAGCAGCCCCTTCTCCCCTGAAGGAAGCTGGGCCACCTAAAGAAACCCGCCGGCGATGGATAATAGAAAATTTGGAAGCCCCTGTGATGCTCTCTCCCCATCCCTACGGGCCCATGAACTGACCCAACTGGGACCCCAACACCTTTGAAGGTAGGTAGCATCTCTCCACTTATCACCGGGCTCTAATAGCGGGTCTCTGAGCGTCCCTCAGAGGGCCGACTAATTGGCCAAAGTAAGAGAGATTATCCAAGGGCCTAATGAGTCTCCCTCTATGTTTCTGGAGATAATTATGGAAGCATATAGAAAATATACTCCTTTTGATCCTCAGCCATGGGACCAAAAGGCATCAGTTGCAATGGCCTTAATCGAGCAGGCTGCCTTAGATATTAAGAGAAAGTTACAACGTCTAGATGGATTACAAGATATGACCTTAAGAGATTTATTCAGAGAAGCTGAGAAAGTATATTATAAGAGAGAAACTGAGGAGGAGAAAGAACAGAGGAGAGAAAAGGAAAGGGAACAAAAGGAGGATGAAAGGAGCAAAATGCAGACTAAAGCATTGGCTAAGGTTTTGTTCACAGCAGCAAATACGCCAGAAGTTAAAAAGCAGGGAGTCAGAAAGGGATACTTGGGCCCACGCCAAAGGCTGCCCCTGGCCTCAGATCAATGTGCCTACTGTAAAGAAAAAGAACACTGGACCAAAAAGTTCCCCAAAAGAAGCAGCCACGACAGCCCACCATGCTGACTCTAGAAGAGGACTAGGAATGTTGGACCTGGGATTTCCTCCCCGAACTCAGGGTAACATTTGAAGTGGAGAGGACTCCAGTGAACTTTGAAGTAGATACAGGAGCAGTATACTCAGTCCTCAAACCCCACTGGGCCCCGTATCAAATAAATGGTGCCTAGTGCAAGCGGCTAATGGCAGTAGATATTGGGCTTGGACAACTAAGAGGATTATGGACCTAGGAAAGGGAAAAGTTCACCACTCTTTCCTAGTAATCCCAGAATGCCCAGCCCCATTGATGGGCAGGGATCTGCTTACCAAACTCCGGGTTAAAATATCCTTTAACCCTGATGGTCCCCAATTGGAATTTCTAAAGCTTTCAGTAAAATCTCCCATAGTCATGGCTTTGACTATGTCTGTAGAAGATGAATGTCAAATATTCGCGCCCCCTGGGACTGATCAAACAGACAAACTACCACAGAAATAGATAAAAGATTATCCTAATGACTGGGCAGAAAGTTCTGGGTTAGTTCTAGCCATTAAACAGCCTCCAATAGTAGTAGAATTAAAAACCTCTGCCTCTCCAATCAGTGTTAAACAATATCCTCTAAGCAAAGAAGCTAAGGATGGGATAAGGCCCCATATTCAGAAATACCTCCCTCTTGTGGTCCTAAGGCCCAGTCAATCAGCCTGGAATACCCCCCTGCTACCAATAAGAAAGCCAGGAACTGGGGACTACCGTCCTGTTCAAGACCTAAGAGATCAATATCAGAGAGCAGGACATTCACCCCACAGTACCCAATCCATATAATTTGCTTAGCACTCTGAATCCAGAGCAGGAATGGTACACTGTGCTGGACTTAAAAGATGCTTACGTCTGCTTGCCCCTACATAAGGTCAATCAGTTGCTGTTTGCTTTTGAGTGGTTAGACCCAGAACCTGGAACATCTGGCCAACTAACCTAGACTAGACTCCAACAGGGGTTCAAAACTCCCCCATTCTCTTTGATGAAGCCCTCCACAGGGACCTCAATGACTTCAGAACTGCACACTCCGAAGACACCCTACTCCAATATGTGCCTGATCTGCTACTGGCAGCCGACACCAAGGAGAACTATGAGTCTGGGACCCAAGCACTATTATCCAAGCTTGCTCGGGTTGGATATAGGGCTTCTGCCAAAAGGCCCACATTTGTCAGCAAGAAGTAATCTTCCTGGGTTATTCTCTTAGGGGTGGCAAACGATGGCTCACTGAGCACAGAAAATAAACCGCTGTGCATATACCGCCCCCATCTAATAAGAGACAACTCAGAGAGTTTCTTGGGACTTCCGGCTTTTGCAGGTTATGGATCACTGGGTTCACATCTCTGGCTGCCCGTTTATACCCGCTGATAAAGGGGGATGCCCACTTCCAATGCACCCCTGAGCACCAACAAGCTTTTGAAAATGTCAAAAAAAGGCACTGCTATCTGCTCCAGCCTTAGCACTCCCAGATGTAGAAAAACCCTTCACTCTCTACATCGAGGAAAAGAAAGGAATAGCACGGGGAATGCTCACTCAGACTTTGGGACCTTGGAAAAGGCCGGTAGCATTCTTATCACAAAAACTGGACCCAGTGCCTAGCAGGTGGCCCCATTGCTTAAGAGCTATTGCAGCGGCAGCGCTTCTAATAAAAGATGCTCATAAATAAACGTTGGGACAGAAGCTAACCATTATAGCCCCCCATGCCCTGGAGAGCATCATCTGTCTGCCTCCAGAGAGGTGGCTATCAAATCCAGAATAAATCACTACCAGAGCCTCTTGCTTGACAAAGACAGAATAACGCTGGGACCCCCTGCTCCATTCAACCCGGGTACACTGCTGCCAGAAGAATCATCAGGACCCGTCGCTCATGAGTGTCAACACATACTGGCAGAGGAAACCTGTATACAATGAGATCTGAAGGATCAGCCACTTCCTTGCCCTGAAGTTGTATGTTTTACGGAGGGCAGCAGCTTCCTCCAAGATGGTAATTGGAGGGCTGGAGTAGTGGTAGTTAGTGAAACTATTGCCATCTGATCTCTTATGACAAACTATTGTTCTCTGATCTCCCAGAAGGGACATCAGTCCAAAAAGCAGAACTGATTGCCCTACGAAAGCATTGGAACTAGCAACAGGCAAAAGGGCCACCATATACACTGATAGCCGCTATGCATTTGCCACTGCAAATGTGCACGGGGCTATTTACCAGCACAGGGGCTATTAACCTCTGCTGGGAAAGAAATAAAGAATAAAGATGAGATCCTCCACCTTCTCTCAGCAGTGCAGGGCCCTAAGGAACTAGCTATAAGGCACTGTCCAGGGCACCAGAAGGGAAACGACTCTGTGGGGGTTGGAAACAGAAGGGCAGATGAGGAAGCTTAATTGGCAGCCCTAAACGGAGTGACTCTGTTAACTTTTTCCACACCGGGAGGAACAAAAATCAGGAGACTTGGCCTCACTGTAATATTCAGGCAACTTATCATCTGAGGAGACAGATACAGAACTCTGGGACCCTACAGAGCCAAGTTTACAATTTCAAAAAGCCCACCTTTATGTCAAAGACATACACCAGCTCACACACTTAGGCTCAAAGAAGTTATAGGCACTCTTAAAGGACTGAAGAAAGGACTTATTATTGACTGACTCACAGAGGAAAGAAGTAGCTGAGCAGGTGACTAGAACTTGTCAAGTCTGCCAATTATTTAATACTTACCAATACAAGCTTCCTGCAGGGAAGCGCTTACGAGGAACCAGACCAGGACAATTCGGGGAAGTGGACTTTACTGAAATCAAGCCAGCATGCTATGGACGTAAATATCTCCTTGTCTTTGTAGATACTTTTTCAGGATGGGTCGAAGCCTTCCCCATGAAGAAAGAAACGGCTCAGATGGTGGTCAAAAAGATCCTAGAAGACATTTTTCCAAGGTTCGGGCTGCCTAAGGTAATAGGGTCCGTTAACGGACAGGCATTCGTGGCCCAGGTATGTCAGAGATTCGCCTAGACCCTGGGGATTAATTGGAAGTTACATTGTGCTTATAGACCCCAGAGATCAGGACTGGCAGAAAGGATGAATAGAAACATCAAAGAGACCTTAGCAAAATTAAGCTTAGAGACCGGCATAAAAAATTGGACTATGTTCCTACCTTATGCACTGTTTCGTGGAAGAAATACCCCCTCTGCCTCTTTGTGTAACCTCACCCTTTATGAAATTCTCTATGGTGCCCCTCCTCCAGTAAGGGACCTAACCCCAACTCTGAGACAAAATGATTCCTTTCACACCCTCTTGCTTGACAGACTTAAAGCCCTTGAACAAACACAGTACCCAGTTATACCTGTGGAAACAGTTGGCCACTGCTTATCAGCCTGGAGAAGAGGGAACCCCACATCGATATCAAGTGGGAGACTTCATCTACGTGACACGGCATCAGGTGTCATCCCTGGAATCCCGCTGGAAAGGACCATAACAGGTGCTGCTTTTAACACCCACAGTGGTGAAAGTGGATGGGATCACTTCCTGGATCCATGCCTCCCATCTCAAGCCTGCGCACTGTCCAGACTCCGGCTGGAAACAGGAACAGACTGGTAACCCTCTCAAGTTGCATGTCCGTCGTGTGGGTATGGCTACGGATTCTTCCCCTGACCACCAGCAGTCCTAATCCCCATCAGCCTGTTCAGCAACAATGGCAAGATATAAATCCTACTGGGCAAGTAGTGTGGTCTATTTCACATACAGCCCCCTAATGGACTTGGTGGCCATCTCTCCACCCGGATATTTGTCAGCTTGCCATAGGCCTCTCTGACTGGGATCTACCTGACATAGAGGACTCCACACAGATCCCACTCAAACCCAAACCAGGGCAACATAGACCACTTTACCCCATGAATTATGGATGTCATCTCCCCCAGCTCAGGTGTAAACTAGCCAGTCTTGATTTTTATGTGTGCCCAGCTGATTTCCAAAGTCGCAAACAGTCCCAAACCTGTGGAGGACCCAGTGACTTTTATTCTAGATCTTGTGGTTGTGAACA
Organism: Callospermophilus lateralis; assembly: GCF_048772815.1. Classification (NCBI taxonomy): domain Eukaryota; kingdom Metazoa; phylum Chordata; class Mammalia; order Rodentia; family Sciuridae; genus Callospermophilus; species Callospermophilus lateralis. Next base: position 4,941,297 of record NC_135316.1, on the reverse strand, counting down.
CACAGGAGCTGCATGGTGGAACCCAAATTCTCCAGACAGTATGATTCAGGTAGGACGAAATGACACTTGGATTGATCCCAAGAAATGTGCCGCTAGCCAAGTGGTGTCAAAAACTCGCTGTGGAAAGAATAGTCTATGTTACCCCCTCAATATAACTTTCACTTCCAAAGGAAGGGGGTACCTCAGAACAACATGGCCTACGGGAAATACTTGGGGAATGCGATTCTATATTTATGGCCCTGGTTGTGACTTTGGGCTCTGGTTCATCATCTGGCTAAAAAAGGAAGAAAATTCCACAGCAATAGGGCCTAATCCCCTCAAGCCAGGAATTAAGCCTCCTAAACCTCCCATGCCTATATCTACCAGAACCCCTCTACCATCTCATACTTCCCAGTTTCCATCTTTGCCTACTTCCCCAGTCCAGAGTACAGTTGACTCCTCCCCCTGGGAACTAATTAAAGGAACCTTTATGGTACTGAACTCCACACAGTCAGAACTCCTTGCATTTCAGCCCAGGTATTGGACAGCTCTGTCAATTATTGTGTAATGGTTAAGATACACCCCAGGGTGCTCTATCATGATTCAGAATCATTTGAAGGTCTACTAGGCAGACAAACAACCCAATTTCGCCGGGAGCCAGTGTCCCTTACTCTAGCCATCCTATTGGGGATAGGAGCTGCTGCAGGAGTGGGTACGGGAACAGCTGCGATGATGTGTGGTAAACAACAAATGGCTCGATTAGAAACAGCAATAGATCAAGACTTGAAGACATTAGAGACCTCAATCACAGTTTTGCAAGACTCCTTAACCTCTCTCTCTGAAGTTGTTTTACAGAACAGGTGAGGATTAGACCTCCTCTTCATGTGGGAGGGGGGCCTCTGTGCTGCACTGAGAGAAGAATGCTGTTTTTATGCTGACCATACTGGAGTTGTAAAAGAATCCATGAGTAAATTGAGAATATGCCTTGAAGAGTGCCAGAGAGAAAGGGATATAAAACAAGGGTGGTTTAATCATGGTTTACCCAGTGCCCCTGGATAACTACACTCCTATCAGACTTAACTGGACCCCTGATCATACTTATGGTGTTGCTAACTGTGAGACCTTGTTTGCTTAACCACATAGTTTTCTTTCTCCAGGCTCAGAGTGGGCAGGAAAACTCATGGTAATCCGAGAGAAATACGCTCCACTGGCAGCAATAGAATGTGAGACCATGCAATAATTATGATTCATTACTTTTAAGATTAAAAGTAGTCAGAAAAAGGAGTGGGGAATGAAAAAATAAAGAAATTTAAATTGAAACTTAAAGAACCCTGTTTTGTAAAATTTACAAGCTGCACTCAGCACCTGAAATTCCTGTAGCAGTTAAGACAATTCCCGGAACTGCCAATTAGCTGTGTGTTGAAATCTTCCCTGACCACCTAGTTACTAAACAACCCCTTCCCAGAAACCGTGCAGCTCAGCCCGTATACATCTCAGGGCTTCAACCAATCAATTTAAATGTATACCCCTTCTCAGGGCTGACCAATCACCCGCTACGCGACCTGTTCTCGCCAATGAATGTGCTAATCATGTTTTAGAGTTGTTATTTGATTTTCCCGTGGTACATGATGATTTGCTAAAGGAGGCTAGGAGGTATGTAAAGTCTTTTCCCACTCTAAAGAATGTATATAAACTCTGCTCAAGTTGTTCTCGGGGCTCATTGTTCTTTGCTCCTCTGAAGTGAGCTCTAAGCCCCAGCATGCTGGATCCCCTATAAACCCTTTGCTGTGGCAAGAGACAGTTTCTTGGTCGTCTTTTCCTCCAATGTTTGACAGACCTTTTCACATATGAAGGACCTGGGAGAGCAAAAGTCAACTCCATGTCAACTTTTATGTCAAACAACCTGGTCAGAATGAAGGGATGGGTCTGAATCAGCCTCTCTCTTCTTAATGTAGATTAAATGGACCAAACCATGGCTGTGTGGAGAGCTGTTCCCGGGTGACTCTGGTTGATATACCATTCTAACTTGTGAAAGTGTCACAGGAAGTAGGGGCAGCCTCCATCTCATGGGACCCTTGCAAGCAACTGTTAGGATGAAGTGGTTGCCCAGGCAGTGACCTCATTCAGTTCCTGAAGGAAGTGACCTACCACACTTCCTTTGTGATGGAACTCTCTGAACTTGGGATCCTGGAAGCCAGGCACCCAGAGCAAGTCCCAGTCCCAGTCCCAGTGGTCTCAGTTGTTTGGATTTACCAAGTACAGAGTCAGTCTTTCTTGGTACCTACTTATGTGATGATGGTCAAATGCCAGGAGAGCTCTGAAGAGAATCCTTTTCTGAGAAAGCAGATAGTGGCTCAACCATGGTTCCTGACTACTTCAAAGAGTTGGCAAAGAAGACCAGTTCTGAGACAGGACAGGCCATTTCGGGGGAACATAGTATGGCCTACCAGTCAGAGGACACTCAGGATAGTCAAAGACATACTTGGGGGAAGGAGGTGCTGTTGTTAGTATCGGTGTGAGTTTGTGGTTTTGTCTCATGTTCTGAAAATAGGTAGGAAAGGCGGTTCGTTTTTTTGGGCTGGAATGTTTCTAGAAAGTCCTTTGACAATGCGAGTGTTTCTATGTCTGTGAATCCCACTGTATCCTTGGTTGTAGACATTTGAAAAGTGAATGCATCAATGGTTGTGTCCTGTCTAGTAGAAAGCTTCCCAGCATTCATCCTGCCCAATTTAAGATTGGAGAGCGGCTTGCCTTATGGATGGGCAACACCTAAGATCTTCCTAAGTTCCTCTTTTCTTCCTGAATACTGGCCACCCTCCAAAATAGCCTCATGGTTTTGTTTCCAAATATGTACCACCTCCAAGCTCTGTGACAGAGCCATGTACCGGATAGCTGAAGGGAATGGGAGCATCTCAGAAAACACACAAATCAGTGTGACCAGTAAAGTCTCAGTGGAGAAACACTGCTTTGGGCCTTTTCTTACCTATTGTTCTTTTGATCTGAATGTCAGGAAGGTCTTTGCCACAGGCCACCCCTTTGTGAAGCCTGAAGAAAACAGTTTTCAAATGGAAATGAATGGGCATCTCCTGTGGCTCTTTGCTTAATTGCTTTGGAAAGGGATGTGGCTGAACCAGCAACTTGGCCCTGTGTGAGGTAGTGGCTTAGATTCTCAGCACCTGATGGATCTAAAGAAAGTTTCCAAGTGTGCATTCAAAACCAAAATGGCCAAAAGAGCAGTCAAATCAGTTCTTTGACCTTTGGGTCAAGTCAGTTCTTTAAAGACGTGCAGAGGATAGCCAATAGGTTCTTGGGTTTTCTCATGACACCAATTCACATAAAGAATCTATACCAGACAGTCAGTAGGCCTCAAATTGGAGAAGCGGAGCAGTTATAGAGCAGGCCTATTTTATCACTCTTGGTTAAGAGGAAGCGTGTCCAGGCCACCCTGACTTTAGGCAAATGAGGGGCAAGGGAGCTTATTTTGGACAGTGTCTTGGGCTGCGCCCCTCATGGAAACCTCGAGCCAGAGTTAATGATGAGGTTCTATGTGGAAGAAGATGAGTGCCATATGGGAGTGTTTTTGCTTTAATTGTGGTCATTTGTGTGGTGGTTTGAAGAGATGCCTTTGTCCACCTGGGCTTGAACTCTGGTGTGATTCCCCTTAGAGACTGAGTTGTGGAACTGACGCCAGAGAAGTATTGCCATGATTTGTGTTGGGATTTTAGGAGGCCACGCATGAGAGTTGCCGTTGGAAATTGAGATCAAAGCCCAGGGTGGCTTTCCACAGAGCACTGTCAATATCAGGCAGGATATCACATGATTTTATTCTGAAAGATTTGACAGCCATAGTTGAGAGTCAAAACACACATGGACCTCACATTGTAGACCTTAATGTGCCTAGCCTCATGTGTCCTTTTGGCCACTCTTTGAGAAGCCTTGCCTCTGAGAGTTCTCCAGAGCATTAATTGAAATGTGCTTCCTCAAAATTTAATGGTTCCTGAATGATTTGAAACTCACAGTTTCTCTAAATTCCTCCTTGAAAAATGGCTAGATAAATACCATGAAATTTTTGAAATTCCCATGACCAGGTAGCACTGGAGAATCTTTGGATGTCCTTTTGATGATCATGAGGATATCAGAGAGTGCCTTGATTGACTGGGTTTCATGAAAATGGTGTAGAACAGAGATGCCAGTATGTTGGAGCCTGCTGAGTAGTGGGCACAGACATGTGTTTTGCAGGTATGTGATAAAACATCTGTGGTCAGGCCATGTGGATCTGCCATTGACTTCCAAATGGCTTTTGGCTGACTTGGTGCAGACAGGAATCACTTATATGTCTGAAACCTCTCCATAAAAGGCATCTTGTTATATGAAATGTTCCAGGGCAATGTTCAGAATCAGGTTGCTATGGTCAAAAGGGTAAGCTATGTGGAATAGAAGCCTGGTTGGTGCATTCTCCTGCAGACCCTTACCCACCACACGTGACAGGACTCCCTCCAGCACTGTGTTCCAGTTGAACTCCTTGTATTTCGTGAAGCAAATATCAGACTCCCAGTGCAGCAGCATGAAACACCATGAAAAGTGGAGGATGACCAAGTGGCTTTACAGTCCACACGCAGAGACACTTAGCTTTCAGTGGTATTAGTTAACCTACAAAGAGAGAAGTCAGCACTGCTGCCTCATGTTATTTGGAAAATAAGAAACAATTTACTCCAGGTCACATGGATGCAGACCCAGCTTTGAGGGTCTCATTAGAATGGAAGCTAAAGCTCCTGACAACAACATATATGTCAAGTGCCCATCCTCAGAGGCAGTTTCTCAAGAAATTTTTAGGCCGCAGAGTTCCATGTTTTTGGAGTGTTTACCTTTTACACCAGGACGCAAAAAAAGACCACTGACTCCAATTAAAATCAAATCAAAGCAAGCTTATTATTTCCACCACCCTAGCTGCCTCTCACTCCCAAAATGTCGGGAACAAGATAGCAACCCCACCATTCCTACAGTCTAGCTTTATAGCCCACAAAGTTACACAAAAGGGGGATTACAGATAATAGAACTCTGACAAGCATCACACTAATGGTAGTTTTCATTTTTTTTTTTTTTTGCTGGCCCCAACATCAGAATTAATGAGGACCATTAGAGCCTCAGAGAGGGTCGTTTTCTGGCCAGGATAGGCAAATATTCATGAGGTGTTAATAAAGTGTCAGAGATGGCTGTTATCTGGTCAGAGACCCAGGCATGGGTGTGTTCAAGGAACGGGAAGGCATTCCAAGCAGGTTCAGAACTTGCTGTAATTTAAAGTTAAGCCAAAATTATCTTTTCATGGTTGTGGCAAGATGTCTCCCAATTTTAATGAAAGATCAGTTTGGGTCTATCATTCCCCCCTTTTCTAATGTGTCCCTTTCAAATCTTTGATAGGGTAGGGGAAGAGCACTGAGGGAATTTTAATGCCTCAGGTCACAGTCTCCCTATTTTTTGAACTCACCCAAAATGGACTCCCTGATTTTACCTGACTTAATTAATTACTTATATTGATAGTCCATTTATTTTTGGCTCCATTGTTATAAGAAGAGAGGCGTCACTCTTTTTAGTTTCTTCTGAGCTGAGAGAGGGTGAAGTGAGGGGGCACGGCCTGAGGGACATGAGTTGCCTTTTAGAAGTCAGTTCGGTTTGAAGTCTGGTTAAGGTAGAACAGGTTGTTAAGTCATCTGGGCATGGGTTCTTCTATGAGAGAAACAAAAACCATGAGTACTGAATTAATGTTGCAGCAGCTGGAACATGTTACTGTATAGAATTTCCCTCACCAGTCTTTAATATCCCCAGTTATCAGGACTGTCAACTTAATATTTAACTTTTAGTGTTTCAGTTTTCTCTCCCCATAAGATACAGTTTAATTATTTAATGTCATCTGATCTTGAAAAATCCTTTTTCAAGTATGAACTCCGTGTCTAATAGAGAAACCTTTAATTCTGACACTCAGGGATGGATAATCGTACTAGCAAACACCAAGCCTACCGGTGTAGGTTAGGAATATCTGTAGGCCTTGAACTAATAACTTCTGCCTCTGGCAGCTCCTCTTGATACTCTCTTTTTATTCTTATCAGGCATTTCTGTCTGAGTATCCTTCTTTGTAGCCTCCAGTCTTACCTATTTTGGGAGGCTAACATAAAGTGTATACCTTAAAATATTATTATTACTATTATTATTTGAAATGCCCAGGAATGGCTATATTTTGGTATTCACTGTCTTTGCTAAGTGTTTAAGATGAAGCAGTCAAACTGACTTTTGTTCTATCTATTGTTAACAATCACCTGAGCTTTTATGGGAGTCATTCCTGGGGAAACTTGAGAGCAGCTTCTCAGTTCTGCTAGTGCCATTTGCGCTAGGTGGGTCCAGGTCTTGCTTGACCATGTGGCTTCCCTCAGAAACATCAGGGATGTCTCCCTTCTCTGATGACTGTGTTCTTCATAGAAAATACACTGATTGCCTTTCTGTTCTCCAGTGGTCTCATTAATCTCCCTGATGGGGATTTTATGTGGCCCAGAGTTGCAAAGCTCTTTAGAGAAGTCACCTGTTCCCTGGATACAGACTGACTCAGAAAGCAAGAGCAAAATATTGGTTTTCTTGTCCCTTTTCATTTAACTTTAATTTTAAATCCTAATCTTAAACATCCAGCAAATAAATTTTAACAGCCTTATATTAAGAGTACTGGGCTTTAATGTCTATAATTTAAAATTATTAATCTTTTTATTAAGTGGGATCTGTATTATTCTGTCTGTCTTGTAGGTGATGACTTGTTATCTTAAATTAACCCATATTGTGTTCTTAAAGCAACACTTCTGTAAAACACTAACAGGGAATATTTAGATCACTTATAAGGAAATTCCAAAATAAAATTAACAAGAGTAAATATACTTTGTTCGTGTAATAGCTACCCTGAATTTTTTGGCTGAGTTACACATTTTATTTCCTGTATGAGATCCTGGTAATTTTGACAGAAAAAAAAAAAAAACTTTTGATCATAACTTTAAATGAAATAACATATGACCTACTGCTTCCGTAGTCATTCTCACATGTAGTAAGATGGGACACAGAGCCGTATCTCAGGTAAGGCTGGGCTCTTTATAAATCTTAAGTGTTTTAGTTCTAAAGCTAATATTTGTTTTTATAAATATCATTTTACAAATTTTACATAAATTGATGTCACATGAACATTAGCTAACACCATATGATATAACATTTAAAACATGAATTAAAGAAAGGCTGAAAGATTTTAACCTTTACATAGATTAGGCTCTCATAAACTTAAAAATATATTTAAATTGTTCCCCAATGTAAAAAGTAACATAAAAGTTTACATATCTTATTGATAACAGGTAAATAAATCCCCAATATATTATTTTATCATACAACTTCAGAACACCAGCTTGATAAAATACTCTTTTAAATTTTCTACCTTACAGGCTTGTACACCTGGAAGATATGAGCACATTAATAGCATCACAATTACATTGATATTTCTACATTAACAAAGTTTAGCTTTTAAAGAAATGGCAGTACAGTGCTCTAAATTAACAGTTCTTATTTAATCAGTTGTTTAATTTTTATGGTTGCTTGCTCTAGAAAAATAAAACTTAATAAACACAATGTTATGGGTAAACTTAAGTTTTCAGAAATTTTTGTCTCTTTAAAACATAACTGATTTTTACAATCTTATACAGACTTTAGAACAAACTGATTCAGACCTTAGAAAATCAATCAGATATCTAACAAAAGTACTCATGAATGAGTAATTCCATATCAAATTTACTTTACTTATTTATCAAAATATGAGACAAATGTATTGAACAGTGTAAACCATTTTTTTTGTTGGTGAAGGAAAAGTCCTAGAACCAAGGCATATTAGACCTTTCGTTGACATTAACATTTTATTAGATTTTTGAACACCTAAAAAAACCTGTAAGCTTAAATTTAATGACATTTATTTTATCTGTTTATCCAATTTAAATTGAACCATTTAAATCACGTGAATTAAAGATCTTTGGTTTCACTTTCTAAAATTTGTTTTTATGAGTGCTCCTTTTTTATGAGCACTCCTTATATATGTTAAATTGTTTATCATATATATGATATATGGATATATGTATATATAGACATACAACACATACCAAAATGTGCACACATAATAATAGTAAAGACCTTGTAGCTTTTCGCAGGTGAAATCTCCATTGCAATGTTTCAAAAACTCCACTGTTGGTGAAAGATAGATCTTATAAGAAAAACATTAACCTAGGTCTGTAAGATCAAAATCATGAGTTCAAAAAAATAAGAAAAAAAATAAGAGTCCTAGAAAAAATGACTGGCCAGTAATTAGTAAATATCATGCAATTTACCCTTTTTCCCCTCTAGGCCTCAGATCAGTCACCTACTGAGCTTGCAGGATTCTTTCATTTGCATTTCAACATAAGTCCTGTCTGAGGACTTGAAGGAGCAGGGAAAAATTGCTATTCTGAGGAGACACCTCAGGCCTAAGGCATTTTAACCATAATTTTCAGGTTCTGATGTTGAAAATTATGATACAAGTTTAAGACACAATTCACAAAAACTTATATCTTTACATCTTGTTTTGTCAACAGATACCATACTATGATTTACTATCTATGTCCAAATTAATGCACTGATACACACAGTGACATTTTCCCAGGCTACCCAATTCAAAATTGGTGAAAAAAAAGACTGAATGATTGGGAAGTTACTTGCCAACTTGGAAGTAGAGTTCTTTAGTTTTCCATTCTAAGTATTTAAGTTCTCTGGCATGAATTATCTGAAATCATAAACTAAACAATTACCTAAACCCGACTTTAAAATGCAAGATTGAGCAATGCTTCAAAAACCCATTCAGATACCAGATTGCTACAATAAAACATCATCATTTAGACACACATTCAGCTAAGATTATTCCCAAGAAACAATTTATAATATCAACACATTATTGCACAAGTCTTAAAGGGCCAGAAACAAAGACCCAAGACAGACAGAAAGGAGCTCCAGACTATGGCTGACAGACAGAAGCCTTTAAAACAGAGCAGATAAGAGAAAAGTCTGCTACACCAGTGGCACGATAGATATCCCCAGAAGGGGACCAGATGTTTTCACAGAGGGGCAACCTGAAATGTAATATCAAGGGTCTTCATGGTGACTTTACTGCATTTAGTGTCCCCTTTTTCTTTTTCTCTTTTTTTAAGAAGACAGAGGTTGCATAATCCTTACAGTGCAAGGAAGGAAGGAGGGAATTCCCTGAAGCAACAGGGTTTTGGCAGCTGCTGAGAGTCCCTCAGTCTCTCCTTTTATTTACAGTATTAGTTCCTCTGGTTCAGTTCCACCCCAAATATGCTCCATCTCCGAACATTTCTGTAGTCAGCTCTCAAAAAGTTCCAGGGTCGGGGGGGGGGTATCACAATTTGTAACTTAAATTTCGGTTCCTGAACTTGAAGCCAATTAATACCAATTTAATAATGAAGACAGGGTTTGAGAAAAATAAAAAGGGACTTTTACTGCTTTGCTAACAAAGGAGAAACACAGGGGACTCTGCCCATTGTGGTGACTCTCTTGATCTGGAGGGACAATGGGTTTTAATGGAGTTTCACTTGTTAACCTGAGAGATACTCAGTTCTTAGGTCGCCAGCAGTCATTGCCCTCTGCAGTGGGTGTGCTCCAGGCAGCCAGCTAGGGGATTCTCTTATCCTGCTTAACAAAGGGGGGTAAAGTTCATCACAGTTTCTTAAAACACATTCCAAAATGGTGTCAGGCTTACTTGCTTTATTACCCATTTTCACGTCCAATATCCTTAAGTTTTTACCACAGAAATCACACAACAAAAGGCACAAAAACAAACAAACAAACAAAAATACAGAACACAGAACAAAACACAAAGAAACAGAAACCCCGTGCTGAAACAGAAAAACAGAGGAGCAATGCAACGTCTTGCTAAAGCTCCAGGTTAGTAGCTCCTGCATACCTGTCGGCACCTCTCTATCATTTCAGAGGAATTCCCTACAGAACAGAGCAGAGGACAGAATGATTCTTGTTACTGTCCCGGGCAGTAGTATATGTGAGCCTCCCCAGGCCACCTCTCTGTCATCAGAAGAGATTTCTCTTAACCGGATATCAGATGTTATAAATGCGCCACTTACCTATAGAGGTCTCCTCCACCAGGTGCTTGCTAACAGTTTTAGTGCGATGGTTCTCTGCAGTGCTCCCCGACTGAAGGCTCACTCCAAGGCCTTGGAACTTGACTCTAAAGCCCGGAGCCCTGGAGGAAAAACCAGCTTCAGAATTTCCAGCAGTCTGGTCTTGTGATCTGGTCAGGTCATCTCACTGGGGAAATCCAAAATGTTAGACCAGGACGCAAGAAAAGACCACTGACTCAAATTAAAATCAAATTAAGGCAAGCTTATTATTTCAACTGGCCTGGCTGCCTCTCCCTCTCAAAACGGTGGGAACAAGACAGCATCCCCACCTTTCCTACAGACAAGCTTTGTATCCCAGAAAGTTACACAAATGGGGGGTTACAGAAAACAGAACTTTGACAAGCATCACACTAATTGTAGTTTACATTTTTTTTACTGGCCCCAGCATCAGAAATTATGAGGACCATTAGAGCCTCAGAGAGGGTCGTTTTCTGGCCAGGGAAGGCCAAAATTTATGAGGTGTCACTAATGTTTCAGAGAGGGCTGCGATCTGGTCAGAAAGCCAGGCATGGGTGAGTTCAAGGCATGGGCAGGCATTCCAAGCAGGTTCAGAATTTGCAGTAATATATAGTAAAGAAAAATTATCTTTTCATGGCTTTGTGGCAAGATGGATCCCAATTTTAATGAAAGATCAGGTTGGGTGATCAACCCTGTCCCTTACTTTTGGAAAATCCTCCACCACCTCCAAGTTTGTGAACTCCTGAGCATTTTCCATTCCAGATATGTGCTCACAGAATTTCTAACTCTTCTTCTTTAATTGTGTCTTTCTTGGGGTGAAGGTAATTTCAAGGGATTGTTCTGGATGAGAGTGGGAAGATAATTGTATACCACATATTTGCATACACATTGGATTCATTTTCGAATTTTCCATTCAAAATACTAAATCCCTCACAATAACCCATACCCTACTGGACTCTAACTACTAATACTAATATGATGGAGAAAAATAACCCAAAGAGAATTGAAATACAACAGTTCAGTGGAGGCATAGTGTATATTGGACTTGCCTTTCGAAAGATAAAGGGTAGGTGTTGTAAATCTAGTCAATTTTTATTTCAAATAGTTCTCCATGCATTTTTAAATTTAACAAATATGTGAATCCCTGTCTCCCTTTCTCTGTAGCCTATTCAGCACATGTATTTTTATATGCACATATAGACTCCTATCTGATATCACAAGTATATTTTGTGAGGTGCCTGACTTGGCAGATTCAAATTGTGAGAAGATATCACTCCTCCTAAACGCTGTTGGAACTGCAAATTCAAACTAAGGGAAGCTTCCTAGTTGAACAACATTATACATAAATCCATGTTCAGTAAAATGAATGTTTTTGGATCTGTGGATGATATGTATTTCATGGTGAATTTCGATTGGCATATATATTGTGACTTTTTAATGTCTGTTTGTTGGTGTGTGTGTGTGTGTGTGTGTGTGTGTGTGTGTGTATATATATATATATATATATATATATATATATATATATATATATATATATATACTCTCCAGATTTTTCAAATTATGAAATATGTGTCTTATATACACTCCCTAAATTCATTCATGTTCATGTATGTGGATTAATAATCAATATTTCAGAAGATTATTCTCAGAAATATTCATCCACCTGAAATACATATTTGTTTCCTGGTACTGATAACTAACTTCAGTGAAAGGTGCATACAAATCCTAATATTTCTACAGTAACTGACCCAGTTTAAGATCAATGCAAATAGATTCCTATTGGACATTATGTGTATTTTGACATTTATTTTTATTCAACACTGGTACAGTGCAGTTTATGCACATCATAGGATATATATTTCATCCACTAATCAGCAAATTTATAGGCATTTGTTTCACTTTCAATCACTTCCTGCTCCAGAACACATGTATTTCTCTATATTTCTTGACTGGTCTATTCATGAAATTTTTTTTCAAATACATTATTTTTGAATTCCATTATCACTTTTGAAACAAAACTCACACACCCTTCATGATAAACCGTAACCCTAAGATGACCATTAGATATATAACTGGTTGGAATGAATGATTGTATATCAATATAACATTTCTTATATATTTTCAGATATCTATTCAATCCATTATTTAAAGTGGATCCAGTTATATTATTTATTCACAGTATGATCTATTCATGCATTATCTTTATATTCATAGACACAGGGTACACCTATTTGTACCCCCATACTAATTTATACGTCTTCAAAATATTGCTCCCAGAAATGGTGGAAGAAATACTCATGTCACCTGATTTACATTTATATTTTATCACATAAATATTCTGGACACAAAAAGTAAAGATCACACTTACAATTGTACCAAAACCTAATTTGAAAGTGATCATGGATTACTAAAATTATCCATTTCCAGGTTGCCTAATGCTCTCAAATGTGAATCCTATTGGTGACTACATATTTGTTTCTTCCTAAGATTATATATTCAACCTCAAGCCTGTTGAAAATGTCTAATCCTATCACTCTCTTTATTCTTTGCTTGATTTCATAATATCTCTATTGATGTCTGCATTCCTACATGTTTTCCTCAGTTCATCATTGTGACTGACTCTTCACATGTGCTGACATTTACATTCACTCTCTACCCGAAACCCTATTGCTAAAGAACTTTTGGTCCAAATCCTATACTCACTCTTCTTTCTAAGTCTACTGACTACCTTCCTAATCCTACCGACTATCGCTTTTTGACTGGGTGTTCTCTTCAACACTCAATCATCCAAGGTACAAGGTACTATATCATTGTATATTGATTTATCTGAGACAACTGTGCAGCACATTATTCAAAGCTAAGTATCCCACTCACGTGCCCACTGTTCTTCTGGGCTTCAACTCTTACCTAAATTTTTGCTTTCATACTTATATTTCACCTATATACTCTTGTAAATATCACAAGTTGCCAATACCATTATTCATCCCACAGAATGATTCCTAACCCAAATTGAAGCTGTTATTAAACCTAACCGTACACTCTTCCCTTAATATAACTTACAGAAGAGCTGGTACAGAGTTGGCCATTAAATATAGGAATGTAGGTCATCTTCCAACTGCTGAGAACCTCAAAGATCCATGGAGAAATGATCCTTCGAGCAGATGTAGGCAGCTATGTAGGATCTGAGAGAGCAATAGTCATCTTCCATGGCAAACAACCTGGTCAGGATGAATTGATGTGTCTGAATCAGCCTCTCTCTTATTTTTGTAGAGAAGATGGACCAAACCAGGCCTGTCTGGAGAGCAGTTCCCAGGTGCCTATGGTTGATACACAATTCTAACTTCTTAATGTGTCACAGGATGTAGGGGCTGCCTCCATCTCATGGGAACCTTGGAATCAACTGTTAGGACAAAGTGGTTAACAAGGCAGTGACCTCATAAGTTTCTGAAGGAAGTGACCTTACCTCACTTCCTTGGTGATGGAATTCTCTGAACTTGGGATCCAGGAAGCCAAGCAAACAGAGCCAGTCCCAGTACCAGTCCCAGTGGGCTAACTTGTTTGCTTTTCACAAGGACAGAGTCAGTCTGTCTTGGTACCTACTAATGTGAGGATGGCCAAATGTCAGCCGAGCTCTGAAGAGGGGCCTTTCCTGAGAAAGCAGGTAGGGGCTCACCACTGGCTCCTGACAACTTCACAGAGTTGGCTAAGCAGAACAGATCTGAGACAGGACATGCCATATTGAGGGAACATACTGTGGCCCACCAGTCAGAGGACACTACGGATAGTCTCAGAATTACTTGGGGAAAGGAGGTGCCTTTGTGGGTGTGGGTGTAGGTTTGTGGTATTCTCTTGTTCTGAGAATAGGTATTAAAGGTGGTTTATTTGGATTGAGTGAACTGTTTCTAGTAAGTCCTTTGACAAGGCGAGTGTTTCTATGACTGTGTATCCCATGGTGTCCGTGGATGTAGACATGAGAAGAAAGAATGCATCAATGGATGTATCCTGTCTAGTAGAAAGCTTCCCAGCATTCATCCTGCCCAATTTATGAATGGACTGCAGCTTGACTTATGGATGGGCAACACCTGCTATCCTCCTAAGTTCCTGTTTTCTTTCTGAATTCTGGCCTCTCTAAAGAATAGGCTCATGGTTTTGTGTCCAAGATATGTACCACCTCCAAGCTCTGTGACATGGACATGAACTGGATAGCTGAAGGGCATGGCGAGCTTCTTAGAAATCTCAGATATCATTGTGACCAGTAAAGTCTCAGTGGAGAAACCCTGCTTTGGTCCTTTTGCTTACATATTGTTTTATTGCCCTGAATGTCAGTAAGGTCTCTGCCTCAGGCCAACCGTTTGTGAAGCCTGAAGAAAAGTTTTCAGTGGAAATAAATAGGCCTCACCTGTGTCTCTTTGCTTAATGGCTTTAAAAAGGGATGTGTCTGAATCAGTCTTTTTTTCATGTGTGAGGCTGTGGCTTACATTCTCAGCACCAGATGGATCAAAAGAATGATCCCATCTGTGCAACCAATACCAAAATGGCCAAAATACCAGTTATTCTGGATGAAGTCTCTCGCCTCCATATGTAAAGTCCCTGACCTCCATTAAGTGAGAATAGCGATCTTTTGGGTCAAATGAGATCTTTAAATCCCTGCAGAGGCTAGCCTATAGGTGCTTGGGTTTTCTCATGACTCCAATTCACATAAAGAATATAAACCCCACAGTCATTAGGCCTCAAATTGGAGAAGCGGAGCAGCATGAAGGCAGGCCTATTTGATCACTTCTGGTTCAGAGGAATTGTGTTCTGGCCACCCTGAATTAAGGCAAATGAGGGGCAAGGGAGTTTATTTTGGACACTGTCGTGGGCTGCGCCCCTTATAGAAACCTTCATACAGAGGTTATGATGAGTGTCTATATGGAAGAAGATGAGAGCCATGTGGGAGTGTTTTGGTTTTAATTGTATTCATTTGTGTGGTGGTTGAAAGAGATGACTGGGTCCACCTGGGCTTTAACTCTGGTGTTAATTCCCTTAGAGACTAAGTTCTGGAAATGACCTCAGAGAAGTATTATCATTAATTTTGTTGGAATTTTATTAGGCCACGAATGAGAGTCGCCCTTGGAAACTGAGATCTAGGCAAAGTGTGGCTTTCCACAGAGCACTGTGAATCTCAGCCAGAATATCACATGATTTCATTCTGAAAGATATGGCAGCCATAGTTGAGACTCAAAATACACATGGACATCACATTGTAGCTCTCAATACCCCTGGCTTCCTATGACCTTTTGGCCAGTCTTTGGGAAGCCTTGCCTGTGAGAGTCCTCCAGAGCTTTCATTGAAATGATCTTTCTCAACATTTAATGGTTCCTGAATGATTTGAAACCCACAGTGCCTCCAACTTCATCCTTGAAAATGGCTAGATAAATACCATGAAATTTTTGAAATTCCCATGACCAGGTGGCACTGGAGAAAGTTTGGATGTCCGGTTGCTGATCATGAGTATACCAGACAGTGCCTTGATTGATTGGGTTTCATGAAAATGCTGTAGAACAAGGATGCCAGTAAGTTGGAGCCTGCTCAGTAGTTGGCCTAGAGCAGTGGAGGGCAGGTATGTGATAAAACTTCTGTGGTGGGGCCATGTGGATTTTCCAGTGGCTTCCAAATGGATTGTGACTGACATGGTGCAGCCAGCAGACCCTTATATGTAAAAGCATCTTGTTATTTGGAGGGGTTTCAGGGCAATGTTCAGAATCAGGATGCTATGGTCAAGGGGGCAAGATATGTGGGATAGAAGCATGGTTGGTGCATTCTCTTGCAGACAATGATGCACCACACTTGACAGAACTCCCTCCAGCACTTTGTCACAATTGAACTCCTTGTATTTTGTGAAGTTTGGTATTTACCAAACTCCCACTGCAGCAGCAAGAAACACCAAAAAAAGTGGAGGATGACCAAATGGCTTCACAGTCCACACGGGGAGACACTTAGCCCCCAGTGGACACAGTTAACCTACATATAGAGAATTCAGCAATGCTGCCTCATGTTCAGAGGACAATAAGGGACTATGTCCTCCAGGTCACATAAATGTAGACCCAGATTTGATGGTCTCACTACAAAGGAAGCTCCTGACAAAAACATATATTTCAAGTGCCCAAACTCACAGGCAGTTTCTCAAGAAGTCTTTAGGCCAGCAGAGCTCCATGTTTGTGGAGTGTTTACCCTGTCCCTAAGTTTTGAAGACTCCTCTACCACCTCCAAGGTTGTGAGCTCCTGAGCATATTCCATTTTTGATATGTATTCACAGAATTTTTAACTCTTCTCCTCTATTTGTGTCTTACTTGGGGTGAGGGTAATGTCAAGGCATTTTTCTGGATGAGAGTGGGAAGATTTTTGTGCATCATATATTTGAAATACTGAATCCCTGACACTAACCCATACCCTACTAGACTCTGACTAAAAATCCTAATATGATGGAGAAAAATAACCCAAACAGAATAGAAATACAAGGATTTCAGAGGAGGCATGGTGTATAGTAGGACTTGCCTTTTGTATTACATAGGGTAGGAGTAATACATCTAGTTAATTTTTAAGTGAAATAGTTCTCCATGTGTTTTTAAATTTAACAAATAGATGAATTACTGTCTCCCTTTCTTTCTAGCCAATTCAGCACATGAGTTTTTATATGCACATATAGAATCCTACCTGGTATCAGACGTACATTCTCGTGAGGTGGCTGACTTGACAGATACAAATTGTGAGAAGTGATCACTCCTCCAAAAAGCTGTTGGAACTGAAAATTTAACCCATGGGTGAGCTTCCTATTTGAACAACCTTGTACAAAAATCCATGTTCAGTAAAATGAATAATTTTGGATATGCAGATGAGTTATTTTTCATGATGAATTTCGATTGGCATATATATTGCTATTTTTAAGGTCTGCGTGTGTGTTTTGTATACATATATACACACACTCTCCATATTTTTCAAAATATGAAAGATGTGTCTTATTATACTCTCCCTAAATTCATTCATATTCATGTTTATGGATTTATAATCAAGTTTTCAGAAGATTATTCTCAGAAATATTCATCCACCTAAAATACATATTTTTTTTTCCTAGTACTGAAAACTAACTTCTTAGAATGGTGCATACATATCCTAACATTTCAATAGTAACTGACCCTGTTTAACATCAATTCAAGTAGATTACTATGAGCCATGATGTGTATTTTGATGTTCAATTTTGTTCAACACTTCAACATTACTATTTCTTCAGTTTATGGACATCATAGGATATATATTTCATCCACAAGTTCACAAATTTATAGGCATTTGTTTCACTTTCAATCACTTCCTGCTTCAGAACACATGTATTCCTCCATGTTCCTTGACTGATCTTTTCATGAGACTTCTTTCCAAACACATTTTTTTGATTTCCATAATCACTTTTGAAGCAAAACTCACACAACCTTCATGATAAACCATAACCCTAATATTACCATTAGATGTATAACTCGCTGGAATGAATGATTGTATACCAATATAAGATTTCTTATATATTTTCAGATATCAATTCAATCCATTATTTAAAGTGGAACCAGTTATATTATTTATTCACATTATGGTCTATTAATGCATTATCAATATAGTGTATGACACAGTGTACACCTCTTTGTACCCCCAATACTAATTTATACTTCTTCAAAATAGTCCTCCCAGAAATGGTGGAAGAAATAGTCATGTCACCTTATCTACATACACGTTTTATCACAGTAATATTTGGGACACAAAATGCAAAGGTCTCACTTATGATTGTACCAAAGCCTAAAAGGAAAGTGAGCATGGATTACTAAAAACATCCATGTCCAGGTTGCCTATGCTCTCAAATGTCAATCTTATTAGTGACTACATATTTGTTTCTTTCTAAAATTATATATCCAAACTCAACCCTGTTTAAAATGTCTAATCCTATCACTCACTTATACTTTGCCTGATTTTGTAACGTCTCTATTGATATCTGCTTCCTACATATTTTCCCCAGGTCATCATTGTGACTGTTCACATGTGCTCACATTTACATTCACTCTCTAACCGAAACCCTATTGCTAAAGAACTTTTGTTACAAATCCTAAACTCACTCTTCTTCCTAAACATACCGACTATCTTCTTAATCCTACCGACTATCCCTTTTTGGCTGGATGTTCTTTTCTACATTCAATCATCCAAGGTACTTGGTCCTATTCCAATGTATATCGATTTATCTGAGACAACTGTTCAATGCTAAGTAACACAATCAAGGGCTCAATGCCCTTCTAGGCTTCAAATTTTACCTAGATTTCTGTTTTCATACTTATATTTCACCTATATATTCTTGTAAATATCGCAGGTTCCCAATACCATTGTTCAACCCTCAGAATTAATCCTCACCCAAATTGATCATGTTTTTAACCCTAATCATACACTGTTCCCTCAATTTAACTTTACAGAAGAGCAGGGAATGTAGAGGATCTGCCACCTTTTGAGAACCTCAAATGTCCATACAGAAATGATCACTGGATAAGTTGTAGGCAGCTATGAAAGACCTGAGAGAGCAAAAGTCATCTTCCATGGATAAAAACCTGGTCAGGATGAAGGGATGTGTCTGAATAAGATTCTCTCTTTTTAATGTAGAGAAGATGGACCAAACCAGGCCTGGGTGAAAAGCTGTTCCCAGTTGTCTATGGTTGATATACCATTCTAACTTTTGAAAGTGTCACAGGAAGCAGGGGGCAGCCTCCATCTCATGGGACCCTTTGAATCAACTGTTAGGACAAAGTGGTTGCCAAGGCAGTGAACTCATTCAGTTCCTGTAGTAAGTGACTTGCCTCACTTCCTTGGTTGTTGGAACTCTCTGAACTTGGGATCCAGGAAGCCAGGCACCCAGAGCCAGTCCCAGTCCCAGTCCCAGTGGTCTTACTTGTTTGGATTTTCCAAGGATAGAGTCATTCTTTCTTGGTACCTACTGATGTGAGAATGGCCAAATGCCAGAATAGCTCTGAAGAGTTGCTTTTCCTGAGCAACGAGATAGGGACTCACCGCTGGCTCCTGACAACTTCACAGAGTTAGCCAAGGAGACCTGATTTGATACAGGACAGGCCATTTCAGGGGAACATAGTGTGGCCCACCAGTCAGAGGACACTCCGGATAATCACAGACCCATTTGGGGGAAGGAGGTGCCTTTGTGGGTGTGTGGGTATGGGTTTGTGGTTTGTCTCATGTTCTGAAAATATATAGAAAAGATGGTTTGTTTGGTTTGGAGTGAACACTTTTTAATAACTCTTTGACAAGGCGAGTGTTCCTATATCTGTGTATCCCACGGTGTCCGTGGTTGTAGACATTAGAAAAGAGAATGATTCAATGGATGTATCCTGTCTAGTAGAAAGCTCCCCAGCATTCATCCTGCCCAATTTATGAATGGACTGTCTCTTTCCTTATCAATGGGCAAGACCTGCTAATTTCCTAAGTTGCTGTTTTCTTCCTGAATTCTGGCCACTCTCCAGAATAGGCTCATGGTTTTGTGTCCAAGATATGTACCACCTCCAAGCTCTGTGACATGGCCATGTTCTGGATAGCTTAAGGGAATGGCGAGCAACTCAGAAAACTCAGATATCAGTGTGACCAGTAAAGTCTCAGTGGAGAAACCCTGCTTTGGGCCTTTTGCTTACCTATTGTTCTGTTGACCTGAATGTCAGGAAGATCTTTGCCTCAGGCCACCCCTTTGTGAAACCTGTGGAAAACAGTTTTCAAATGGAAATGCATTGGCATCACTTGTGGCTCTTTGCTTAATTGCTTTGGAAAGGGTTGTGTCTGAATCAGCCTCTTAGCTTTGTGGGAGGCTGTTGATTAAATTCTCAGCACCTGATGGATCTCATGAAAGATCCCATGTGTGCATCCAAAACCAAAATGGCCGAAAGAGCAGTCATTGCGGATGAAGGCTTTCGCCTTCCTCTGTAAGGTTCCTGACCTCTATCAAGTGAGAATAGGGAACATACACCAAGCCAGTTAATGGCTCCTTTTGGAAAAATTGTACCACCGATGACAGCATCAGCATTAATACCCCAACATTATCACAAGTTGCTGCACCAACAGTGCACAATGCATACAAGTGAGTTCACAATGCATACAAGTGATACATAGTCCAGGCATGTTCTGCAAGCAGTTCAGTGATGGCTATTGCAGAAGCTGTAGATTGGTTTTATGATTGTCTTCACCAGCACTGGGATGAAAATAGGAATTGTGGCAATAATGGATATAGAAAAAATTATGTAACATTCCAGAAGGCACTAAAAGAACACAATTTTTTTATCAATTTATATTATCGTGAAGAGAATTATTAAATATAATGAAAAGGAAAGGTGAAAGTAAACAAACAGTTCTGTTCACCTCGTTTTTTGTTCATATGTTAAAACAATCCTCAACAGTTGTTTATCCAATTTAATTTAAACCATTTAAATCCCGTGAATAAATAAAAATATTTGGATCCTTTTTTTCATTAGTGCTGATCATATATGATATATGGACATACGTACATTCAAACATATATCACAAAACACAAGTGTTCACACATAATATAATACATAAAACACATAACATAATAGTAAAGGCCTTATAATTTTTTACAGGTGAAATCACCATTGGAATCAGCAAAACATTTATCTAGGTCTGTATGAGCTCAAAAAACAAAATAGAATGTGGGAAAGGGAAATAATAAAATAGATATTGAAAAAAGCATCCTGGTTTTTTCGCAGATGTAAGGACAGGCAAACTGGAGTTTTGGATATCAGCTATTATGGATTTGAGCCAAATCATCTTCTTTTTGGTATATAGAAATCACTTTAGTTAATCTCTCTGTAATCCAAATAAGCTGCTGTTCTTCCTGTGGAAACACACAAACAGACCCCTGACTCCAGACAATTACTGGGTCAGGACCTTTCCATTGTCCTGTTAGAATATCCTTCCAAAGTACCTTGGGCTTATGCACATTTTTTGGACACATATGCCTTTCTGCAGCACTAAGTCCTGATGAATTCAAATTTAAAAAGTTTAGAGTAAAAAGGGTTATTTTAAGTTTATCTTTGGGGACTATATACCCTTTCCAATTCCGTCGTTTTGCCTTAATAAGTACATTTTAATAGTTTGATGTGCTCTTTCAACTATGCCTTGTCCGTGTGGATTGTAAGGGATTTCTGTAATATGAGTAATACCAAATGATGAGAAAAATTGTTTGAAAGAGGTAGAAGTATAACCAGGGGCATTATCTGTTTTTAACTGTTTTGGAATGCCCACAGTGGCAAAATTTTATAAGCAATGAGCTATAACATTTTTAGATTTTTCTCTGGCATGAAGGGAGCCCATCATAAATCCAGAACAAGTATCAACTGTAACATGCAAATATTTTAATTTTCCAAATTCTGGCAAGTGTGTGACATCCATTTGCCAAATATGGTTAGGTATCAATCCTCTAGGACTGACTCCAAGATTAACTTGTGGTAAAAAGGTCACACAATTTTGAAATTGTTTTATTATTTGTCTAGCTTGTTCCTTAGTTATTTTAAAACTCTTTTGTAAAGTATTAGCATTGACATGGAACTCTTTATGAAAATTTAAAGCTTCTTCTAGTGTAGAGAAAATATGAATGTATGTCATGCGTAGTTTTATCTGCTAAATCATTGCCCAAAATAAGGGATCCAGGCAATCCTGTATGTGCCCTGATATGTCCTATAAAGAATGGGTCTTTTTGTCCCAGATTAGATATTGTAGAGTGGAAAGCAAAGAGAAAACAGTACAGGAAGGGAAAATCCTACCAGCGTCTTCAAGGGATACTATAGCATTAACAATATACTGACTATCGGAAAATAAATTAAATACAGAAAATTAAACATCACAAAAGCTTGTAATACTGCATTAAGCTCTACCTTTTGAGCTGATTGTTTCGGTACTAAAAATGTTAAAGTTTGATCAGGTGTAACAATTGCTGCTGTACCATTATTTGACCCATGAGTGAATATATTTGGAGCATTCATGATAGGTGTTTTTCTTGTCATTTTTGGAAAAATTACAGGATGCAATGACGAAAAAGACAATAAAGGATTAGATGGTAAAAAGTTATCAAATGAAACATTAGATTTACACATGATTATTGCCCAAGTATTTAACTCATTAGCTAATTCATAAATTGGTTCATAGTATATGAAGTAATAATTTTATTGGGAGAAATTGCAAACACACCCTTTGCTGCGTTTATTCCTATGTGTATTAATTGTCCCTCAGCCTCAGGATACCTAGTAATAATAGTGTTAGAAAAATAAGATAAATGTATCCATATTAATGGACCTTCTTGACAAAATACTCCTGTAAGAATATTTTTCTTCGTAGTGCAATAAATAATAAAAGCAAAACTATATCAACTCTATTCAAATTCATATTTCACATATATATTTCAAAGATTTTTAATGCCTTTCTTGCTTCACGCGTTAACATTCTGGGTAAATTCGAATCTGATGGACCTTTTAGTATGTCAAATAAAGGTCCCAAATCTCCTGTTGGTATACCTAGATAAAGTCTTATCCAATTTATGTCTCCTAATGACTTTTGAAAGTCATTAATTGATTTGAGTTGATCTACTCGTATTTGAATTTTTTGTGGACTGACCATGGTTGTGGATAATAGATCTCCCAAATAATTAATTGCAAAATTTAATTGTACTTTATCTATTGCTATCTATAGATTATTATTTTTTTAAGTTTGTTAGTGTGGCATAACATTCTAGCAATGGGTTTTTAGTTCTGTGTGCTTAGTTTTTTTCCATATAGTGAAATATTTGTAGTGTAGGATTTCGATCTCTAAGTGAATGGATTACTTTGTTAACATGAATTTGACCCATAGTTGGGCTGCTAGCCATCCCTTGAGGGAGTACTTTCCACTCATATCTCTGATCAGGACCTTCATGATTCAGTGCAAGGATAGTAAATGCAAAACGTGGACTATGCTCAGGATGAATTGGAATTGAAAAAAAAAAAACAATTTTTAATATCTATAACGAAATCATACCAAGTTTTTGGCAAAGCAGACAATTGAGGAATTCCCAATTGAGCAGGTCCCATAATAACCATCTCCTTATTAATGGCTCTTAAATCTTGCAATAATCTCCATTTACCAGATTTCTTTTTGAGGAAAAAAATTGGAGTATTATGGGGAGATACAGAAGATTGTATATGTCCTTCCGCTAATTGTTTTTTGACCAGGTCATGGGCTGCTTGTATCTTTTCTTTAGTCAGGGGCCACTGAGGAAACCATACTGGTCTTTCTGATTTCCAAGTAATTTTTATTGTCTCAATGCCCCTTTCTGAAAATCCAACCCATGTCTATCTGTTCCTTGATCTATTTGTATTGGTGCTGCTATAACTTGTTCTTGTTTTTCTTATCTTTTTCCTTTCCTAAAAACCTGTCTATCCATAATAGTAGGTGCATTTTGATTGATGTTATTTGTTACTGTCAAACTTAATTGATCTAGGATGTCTCATTCCCATAAATTTATGGGAAGATGATCCAATACATATGGCTGTATAGTTCCTTCACATCCTTCAGGATCCTTCCAATCTAATGCCATTGCACTTTAATGGGGATTAGCCGCCACTCCTAGGTCTCGAAGCATTTGATTGGCTTGTTGAAATGGACAATGTTTTGGCCATTCTTGACGAGAGATGATGCTAAGTTCTGCATCTGTACCCAGTAGCCCATTAAATTCATGTCCTTGAATATTTAGTTTTAGCATGGGGCGAGAATCTAAATTTAATGAAAGCATAGCCCAATCTACACCTGTGGAGCCTAATCCCTTTGAACCTCTTTCTACAGTACGACTAAATAATTTATCATGTAAGCTGGGTATTATTAGTAACTGTGCTATTCTATTTCCTGGTGAAATAACTTACATACCCTTTGGAGAACTGGCTATAATTTTTATTTCACCTTCATAATCGGGATCAATTACCCCAGGAGTTATCATAAGTCCTTTTAGAGTAGAAGAGCTGCATCCCAATAATAAGCATACTGTTCCTTTGAGAAGAGGTCCTTCAACCCCTGTGGGAATGATTTGAATTCGCATCTCTGGAGTTAGTACTGATCTGCCGGAGGCGCAGATATCCAACCCTGTGCTCTCTCTGGTTTTGTCTGATGAGGGATCTGATGGACAATGTGTCCTGGGCATTAATCTGTTTGGTTGCTGGGTTCTTCCAGTGCTCTGTATATTTGTGATTTTGGGCCCCAGAGCATTGGGCCCCCCTGTCCATTTTTTGGCAATTGAGCCCAATGCCTTTCTCCATGATATCCTGGATAAACACCTGGTTTTTGTTCGTTTTTTGTGAAGCCTGAGGAAAACAGTTTTCAAATGGAAATGAATGGGCATCGCCTGTGGCTCTTTGCTTAATTGCTTTGGAAAGAGATGTGTCTGAATCAGGCTCTAGGTCTTGTGAGAGGCTGTGGCTTAGATTCTCAGCACCTGATGGATCTAAAGAAAGATCCCATGTGTGCATCCAAAACTAAATTGGCCAAAAGAGCAGTCATTGTGGAAGAAGTCTCTCACTTCCTCTGTAAGGTTCATGAAATCCATCATGTGTGAATAGGAAATTTTGGTTCAAATGCATTCTTCAAATGCTGCAGAGGCTAGCCTGTAGGTGCTTGGATTTTCAACTGAATCCAAATCACATAAAGAATCTATACCTGCCACTCAGTAGGCCTCAAATTGGAGAAGCAGAGCAGTATTAACACAAGGCCTATTTGATCACTCCTTGTTCCCAGGACAGGTGTCCAGGCCACCCTGACTTTAGGCAAATGAGGGCAAGGGAGGTTAATTTGGACACTGTCTTGGGCTGCACCCCTCATGGAAACATCCAGCCAGAGGTTATGATGAGTGTCTATAGGTAAGAAGATGAGGGTTATGTGGGAGTGTTTTGCTTTTAATTGTGGTCATTTGTGTGGCGGTTGAAAGAGATGACTGGGTCCACCTGAGCTTGAACTCTGGTGTGATTCCCCTTAGTGACTGAGTTTTGGAACTGACCTCAGAGAAGTATTGCCATGAATTGTGTTGGGGTTTTCGGAGGCCACGCATCATAGTCGCCCTTGGAAACTGAGATGTAGGCCCAGGGTGGCTTTTCACAGAGCACTGGGAATCTCAGACAGGATATCACATGATTTTATTCTGAAAGACTTGGCATCCATAGTTAATAGTCGAAACACACATGGACGTCACATTGTAGACCTTAATGGCCTGAGTTCATGTGACATTTTGGCCACTCTTTGGGAAGCTTTGCCTGAGAGATTTCTCCAGGCATTCCATTGAGGTGAGCTTCCTCACCATTTAACGGTTCCAGAATGAATTGAAAACCACAGTGCCTCCAACTTCATCCTTGAAAATTGGCTAGACGAATATCATGAAATTTTTAAATTTTCCATGACCAGGTGGCATTGGAGCATCTTTGGATATCCTGTGGCTGATCATGAGTATGCTGGACAGTGCCTTGATTGACTGGTTTGCATGAAAATGATGAAGAACACAGAGTCAGGAAGTTGGAGTGGGTCTAGAGCAGTGGTGGGCAGGTGTGTGATAAAACATCTGTGTTTGGGCCATGTGGATCTCCCATTGGCTTCCAAACGGCTTGTGACTTACATGGTGCAGCCAGCAGACCCTTATATGTAAATGTATCTTGTTATATGGAGAGGTTTCAGGGCAATGTTCAGAATCAGGTTGCTATGGTCAAGAGGGCAATATATGTGGGATATAAACCTGTTTGGTGCATTCTTCTGCAGACCCTGACCTACCACACGTGACAGAACTGCCTCACGCACTGGGTAACAGTTGAATTCTTTGTATTTCGTGAAGCGAATACCAAAATCCCAGTGCAAAAACAAGAAACACCACGAAAAGTGGAGGATGACGAAATGGTGGCCCAGAAAAAGTTTGGATGTACTGTTGCTGATCATAAGTGTACCAGACAGTGCCTTGATTGACTGGGTTTCATGAAAATGGTGTAGAACAGAGATGCCAGTAAGTTGGAGCCTGCTGAGTTGTGGGACCAGAGTTTTGATGTGAAGGTGTGTGATAAAACTTCTGTTGTTGGGCCTTGTGGATCTTCTTTTGAGTTCCAAATCCTTGGGGCTGACGTGGTGCAGCCAGCATAGCCTTATATATAAAGGCATCTTGTTATATGGAGAGGTTTATGGGCAATGTTCACAATCAGGTTATTATTGTCAAGGGGGCAAGGTATGTGGGAAAGAAGCCTAGTTGGTGCATTCTCCTGTATACCCTGACTCAAAACATGTGACAGAACTACCTACAGGACTGTGTCCCTGTTGAAGTACTTGCATTCTGTGAAGCAAATACCAAATTCCCAGTGCAACACCAAGAAAGACTATAAAATGTGGAAGATGACCAAGGCTTTAAAGTCCACACAGGGACAAATTTTGCCCTTAGTGGCGACAGTTTACCTACAAAGAGAAAATTCAGCACTGCTGCCTCATGTTTATTGGAAAATTAGAAACCATGTCCTCCAGGTCACATAGATGCAGACACAGCTTTGATGGTCTCACTACAAAGGAAGCTAAAGCTCCCGACAACAACATATATTTCAAGTGCCCAACCTCAGAGGCAGATTTTCAAGAAGTCATTAGGCCAGCAGAGTTCCATATTTGTGGAGGGTTTACCCTGTCCCTTACATTTGGAATCTCCTCTACCACCTCCAAGGTTGTGAACTCTTGAGCATATTCCATTACAGATATTTATTCACAGATTTTCTAATTCTTCTCCTCTAATTATGTCTTACTCTGGGCGATTGTAATGTCAATGCATTGTTCTGGATGAGAGTGGGAAGATTTTTGTGTACCACATATTTACATACACATTGGATTAATTTTCCAATTATCCATTCGAAATATTGAATACTGGACACTAACACCTACCCTACTAGACTCTGACTATTAATGCTAATAAATATAGAAAAATAAACCAAAAAGAAAAGAAATACAAGCAGTTCAGAGGAGGCATGGTGTATTTTTGGAATTGCCTTTTGCATTATATAGAGTAGGAGTTATAAATCTAGTCAATTATTTGTAGAAAGAGTTCTCCATGTGTTTTAAAGTTAACAAATATATGAATTCATGTCTCCCTTTCTCTGTAGCCTATTCAGCACATGTAATTATATATGCACATATAGATTCTTACCTAGTATCACACGCACATTCTTTTGAGATGGCTGATTTGGCAGATACAAATTGTGAGCAGATATCACTCCTCTTAAACCCTGTTGGAACTGAAAATTCAAACTATGGGTAAATATCCTAGTTGAACAACATTATACATAAATCAATGTTCAATAAAATAAATATTTTTGGATATGTGGATGATTTATATTTCACGATGAATTTCAATTGGCATATATATTGCTAATTTTTAATGTCTCTGTGTGTTTTGCATATATATATATATATATATATATATATATATATATATATATATATATACACACACACACACACACATTCTCCAGATTTTTCAAAATATGAAATATATGTGTCTTATTATACACTCTATAAATTCATTCATGTTCATGTATGTGAATTTACAATCAACATTTCAAAAGATTATTCTCAGTAATATTATTCCACCTGAAACACATAATGTTTCCTTGTACTGACAACTAACTTCAGTGAATGGTGCATACTAATCCTAATATTTCTACAGTAACTCACTCAGTTTAACATCAATGCAAGTAGATTCCTATGGCATATGATGTGTGTTTTGACATACATTTTTATTCCACACTGGTACTTTACAATTTCTTCAGTTAATGCACATCATAGGATATATATTTCATCAAGGAGTTCGCAAAATTATACGCATTTGTTTTTCTTGACTGGTCTTTTCATGAGACTTCTTTCCAAACACATTATTTTCGATTTCCATAATCACTTTTGAAGCAAAACACACACACCCTTTATGATAATCCATAACCCTAATGTTAACATTAGATGTACAACTGGTTGGAATGAATGAATGTATATCAATATAAGATTCCTTATATATTTTCGAATATCAATTCAATCCATTATTTAAAGTGGAACCAGTTATATCAGTTAATCACAGTACGGTCTATTCATGCATAATCTCTATATTCATAGACACAGGGTACACCTATTTGTACCCCCAGTACTAATTCATACGTCTTCAAAATATTGCTACCAGAAATGGTGGAAGAAATACTCATTTTACCTTATCTACATATTCATTTTATCAGAGTAATATTCTGGACAAAAAATGCAAAGGTCACACTTATGATTGTACCAAAGCCTAAATGGAAAGTGAAAATGGATTAATAAAACATCCATGTCTAGGTTGCTTAATGCTCTCAAATTTCAATCCTATTGGTGACAACATATTTGTTTATTCCTAAGATTATATATTCAAACTCAACCCTGTTGAATGTGTCTAATCCTATCACTCACTTTATACTTTTCCTGATTTCCTAATGTCTCTGATGATATCTGCTTTCTTATATATTTTCCTCAGTTAATCATTGTGACTAACTCTTCACATGTGCTGACATTTACATTCACTCTCTAACCAAAACCCTATTGCTAAATAATTTTTGGTCCAAATCCTATACTCACTCTTCTTCGAAACCTACCAACTATATTTAAGATCCTACCGACTATCCCTGTTTGACTGGATGTTCTCTTCTACATTCAATCATCCAAGGTACAAGGTCCAATGCCATTGTATATTGATTTATCTGAGACATTTGTGCAGAAGATAATTCAAAGCTAAGAATACCAATCATGGGCCCAATGCCCTTCTGGGCTTCAATTCTTTCCTTGATTTCTGTTTTCATACTTATATTTCACCTATATATTCTTGTAAAAAATGCAGGTACCCAATACATTTATTCATCATGCAGAATGATTCCTAACTGAAATCGATCTTGTTATTAACCCTAACCATACACTGTTCCCTCAATCTTACTTTACAGAAGAGTAAGGACAGAGTTGGTCTTAAAATACAGGAATGTAGGGGATCTTAAACATGCTAAGAACCTCAAAGATCCATGCAGAAATAATCCATGAAGAAGATGTAGGCAGCTATGAAGGATCTTAGAGAACAAAAGTCATCTTCCGTGGAAAGCAACCTGGTCAGGATGAAGGGTTGTGTCAGAATCAGCCTCTGTCTTCTTAATAAAGAGGAGATGGACCAAACCAGGCCTCTGTGGAGAGCTGTTCCAGGGTGCCTATGGTTGATATACCTTTCTAACTTGTGAAAGTGTCACAGAAAGTAGGGGCAGCCTCCATCTAATGGGACCCTTGGAAGCAACTGTTAGGACAAAGTTTTTGCCAGGCAGTGACCTCACTCACTTCAGAAAGGTAGTGACCTCACCTCACATGCTTGGTGATGGAACTCTCTGGACTTTGGATCCCAGAAGCCAGGCACACAGAGCCAGTCCCAGTCCCAGGTTCAGTGGTCTCACTTGTATGGATTTACCAAGGACAGGGTCAGTCTTTCTTGGTACCTACTGATGTGAGGATGGCCAAATGCCAGGCAATCTCTGAAGAGGGGCCTTTAATGAGAAAGCAGGTAGTGGCTCACCGCTGGCTTATGAGAAGTTCACAGAGTTGGCCAAGGAGACCAAATCTGATATTGGACAGGAACATAGTATGGCCCACCATTCAATGGACACTGCGGAGAGTCACAGACCTACTTGGGGGAAGGATGGTAATTATGGGTGTGGGTGTGGGTTTGTGGTTTTGTCTCATGTTCTGAGAATAGGTATGAAAGGCGGTTTATTTGGATTGAGTGAACTGTTTCTAGTAAGTCCTTTGACAAGGCGAGTGTTTCTATGACTGTGTATCCCATGGTGTCCGTGGTTGTAGACATTAGAAAAGAGAGTGCATCAATGGATGTTTCCTGTCTAGTAGAAAGCTTCCCAGCATTCATCCTGCCCAATTTATGAATGGACTGCATCTTTCCTTATCGATAGGCAACACCTGCTATCTTCCTAAGTTCCTGTTTTCTTCCTGAATTATGGCCACTCTCCAGAATAGGCTCATGTTTTTTTTGTCCAAGATATGTACCACCTCCAATCTCTGTGACATGGCCATGTACTGGATATCTGAAGGGAATAGAGACCATGTCCGAAAACTCAGATATCAGTGTGACCATGAAAGTCTCAGTGGAGAAAACCTGATTTGGTCCTTTTTATTACCTATTGTTCTTTTGCCCTGAAAGTTTCTGTTTCTCTATGAGAGAAACAAAAACCATGAGTACTGAATTAATGTTGCAGCAGTTGGGACATGTAACAGTATTGAAGTTCCCTCACCAGTCTTTAGTATCCCCAGTTATCAGGACTGTCTCCTTAACATTTTACTTTTAGTGTTACAGTTGTCCCTCCCCATAAGATACAGTTTAATAATTTAATGTCATCTAATCTTGCAAAATCCCTTTACTAGTATGACCTCTGTGTGTAATAGATAAATCTTTAATTCAGTTACTCAGGGCTGGATAATTGTACTAGCAAACACCAAGCCTACCTGTGTAGGTTAGGAATATATGTAGGCCTTAAACTAAAAATTTCTGCCTCTGGCAGCTCCTCTTGATAGTCTCTTATTATACCTATCAGGCATTTCTGTCTGAGAATCCTTCTTTGTAGCCTCCAGTCTTACTTATTTTGGGAGGCTAACATAAAGTGTATACCTTAAAATATTATTATTATTATAATTATTATTATTATTATTTCTAAAATACCCATGAATGGCTGAATTTTGGTTTTAACTGTCTTTGCTAAGTGTTTAAGATGAAGCAGTCAAATTGACTTTTGTTTCTAACATTCAGCTGAGCTTTTATGGGAGTCATTCCTGGGGAAACTTGAGAGCATCTTCTCACTTCTGCTAGTGCTATTTGCGCTAGGTGGGTCCAGGTCTTGCTTAACCATGTGGCTTCTTTCGGAAGCATCAGGGATGTCTCCCTTCTCTGATGACTCTACTCTTCTTAGAAAATGCACTGATTGGCTTTCTGTTCTCCAGTGGTCTCATTAATGTCCCTGATAGGGAGGTTATGTGGCCCAGAGTTGCAAAGCTCTTTAGAGAAGTCCCCTGTTCCATGGATTCAGACAGACTCAGAGGGCAAGAGCCACATATTGATTTTCTTGGCCCTTTTCATTTAACATTAATTTTAAATCCTATTCTTAATCATCCAGCAAATAAATTTTAACAGCCTTATATTACGAGTACTGGGCTTTAATGTCTATAACTTTATAATTATTTATCTTTTTATTAATTGGGATCTGTATTATTCTGTCTGTCTTGTAGGTGATGACTTATTATCTTAAATTAACCCATGTTGTGTTCTTAAAGCAACACTTCTGTAAAACACTAACAGGGAGTCTTTAGATCACTTATAAGGAAATTACAAAATAAAAATTTTTAACAAGAGTAAAAATACATAGTTTGTGTAATAGCTACCCTGAATTTTTTGACTGAGTTATACATTATATCCCCTGTTTCATCCTAGTAATCTTGACAGAAAAAAAAAACTTTTTAATAAAACTTTAAATGATATAAAATCTGACCTACTGCTTTCGTAGTCATTCTCACATGTAGTAAGATGGTTCACAGAGCCTTATCTCAGCTAAGGCAGGGCTCTTTATGACTCCTAAGTGTTTTAGTTTTAAAGCTGATCTTTGTTTTTTTTAAATATCATTTTACAAAGTTTACATAAATTGTTTGAGGTCACATGAACATTAGCTAAACCCATATAATATCACATTTATATCATGAATTAAAGAAAGCTGAAAGTTTTTAACCTTTACATAGATTAGCCTCTCATAAACTTAAAAATACATTTAAATTGTTTCCCAATGTAAAAAGTAACATAAAACTTTTCATATCTTTTTGATGACAGGTAAATAAATTCCCAATATATTTTTTACCATACAACTTCAGAACACCAGCTTGATATAATGGTCTTTTAGAGTTTCTACCTTACAGACTTGTATACCTGGAAGATATGAGCACATTAATAGCATCACAATTACATTGATGTTTCTAAATTAACCAAGTTTAGCCTTTAAAGAAATGGCAGTACATGCTCTAAAATAACTGTTCTTCTTTAATCAGTGGTTTAATTTTTATGGTTGCTTTCTCTAGAAAAAATAAAACATAATAAACACAATGTTATGGGTAAACTTATGTTTTAAGAATTTTTTGTCTCTTCAACACATGACTGATTTTCACAATCTTATACAGACTATAGTACAAACTTATACAGACCTTAGTAAATCAATCAGATATCAAACAAAAGTACTCATGAATGAGTAATCACATATCAAATTTACTTTACTTATTTATCAAAATATTAGACAAATGTATTGAACAGTGTAAACCATTTTTTTTTGTTGAAGGAAAAGTCCTAGAACAAAGGCATATTAGACCTTTTGTAGACATTATTATTTTATTAGATTTTTGAACACCTAGAAAAACCTGTAAGCTTAAATTTAAAGACATTTATTTTTATCTGTTTATCCAATTTAAATTAAAACATTTAAATCACATGAATTAAAGATCTTTGGATCCACTTTTTAAAATTTGTTTTTATTAGCACATTTTTTATGAGCGCTCCTTATATACATTAATTTGTGTATCTTATATATGATATGAGGACATATGTATATATATATATATATATATATATATATATATATATATATATATACAACACATAAGAAAAGTGTGAACACGTAATAATAGTAAAGGCCTTGTAGCTTTTCGCAGGTGAAATCTCCATTGCAATGTTTCAAAAACTCCACAGTTGATCAAAGATAGAACTGATCAGAAAAACATTAACCTAGGTCTGTAGGATCAAAATCATGAGCTCAAAAAAATAAATAAATAAAGAATCTAAGGAAAAAATAAGAGTCATAGAAAAAATTACTGGCTATTAATTAGTAGATACCATACCATTTACCTTTTATTCCCCCTTAGACCTCAGATCAGTCTCCTACTGAGCTTGCAGGCTTCTTTCATTTGCATTTCAACATAAGTCCTGGCTGAGGTCTGGAAGGAGCTGAAAAAACTGCTTTTCTGAGCAGACACCTCAGGCCTAAGGCATTTTAACCATAATTTTCAGGTGAGGATGTTGAAAATTATGATACAAGTTTAAAATACAATTCACAAAATTTTATATCTTTACATCTGGTTTTGTCAAAAGATACCATACTATGATTTAATATCCTTGTCCAAATTAATGCACTGGTACACACAGTGACATTTTCCCAGGCTACCCAATTCAAAATTGGTGAAAAAAAAAGACTGAATGATTGGAAAGTTACTTGCCAACTTGGAAGTAGAGTTCTTTAGTTTTCCATCCAAAGTATTAAATTCTCTGACATGAATTATCTGAAATCATAAACTAAACAATTACCTAAACCAGACTTTTAACTGCAGGATTGTTCAATGCTTCAAAAAACCATTCAGATACCAGATTGTTACAATAAAACATCATCCTTTAGACACATATTCAGCTAAGATTATTCCCAAGAAACAATTTATAATATCAACACATTATTGCACAAGTCTTAAAGGGCCAGAAACAAAGACACAAGACAGACAGAAAGGAGCTCCAGACTATGGCTGACAGACAGAAGCCTTTAAAACAGAGCAGATAAGAGAAAAATCTCCTACACCAGTGGCACCATAGATGTCCCCACAAGGGTACCAGATGTTTTCACAGAGGGGCAACCTGAAATGTAAAATCAAGGGTCTCCATGGTGACTTTACTGTATTTAGTGTCCCCTTTTTCTTTTTCTCTTTTTTAAGAAGACAGAGGTGGCATAATCCTTACAGTGCAGGGAAGGAAGGAGGGAATTCTCTGAAGCAACAGGGCTTCAGCAGCTGCTGGGAGTCCCTCAGTCAGTCCTTTTACTTACAGGATTAGCTCCTCTAGTTTGGTTCCACGCCAAGCACGCTCCATCTCCTAACATTTCAGTAGTCAGCTCTCAAAAAGTTCCTGGGCAGGGGGGAGGGGGGTTATCAAAATTTGTAACTTAAAGTTCGGTTCCTGAACTTGAAGCCAATTAATGCCAATTTAATAATGAGGACAGGGTTTTGAGAAAAAGAAAAAGGGAGTTTTATTGCTTTGCTAACAAAGGAGAAACATAGGGGACTCTGCAAAATGGTTTTGACTCTCTTGATCTGGAGGGACAAGGGGTTTTAAAGGAGTTTCACTTGTTAACCTGGGAGATACTCAGTTCTTAGGTCCACAGCAGGCATTGACCTCTTCAGTTGGTGTGCTCCAGGCAGCCAGCTAGTGGCTTCTCTCATCCTGCTTAACAAAGTGAGGTAAAGTTCATCTCATTTCCTTAAAACACAGTCCAAAATTGTGTCAGGCTTACTTGATTGATTACCCATTTTCACGTCCAATATCCTTAAGTTTTTACCACAGAATTCACACAACAAAATGCAGAAAAACAAAGAAACAAAAAACATACAGATCACAGAAAAAAACACACAAAAATAGAAACCTGGCACCGAAACAGAAAAACAGAAGAGCAACACAACGTCTTGCTAAAGCTCCGGGGTTGGAGCGCGTGTGTGCCCGTCGGCACCTCACTACCCTTCCAGAGGAATTCCCTACAGAACAGAACAGTGGACAGAACAATTCTCGTTACTGTTCCGGGCAGGAGAATATGTGAGCCTCCCCAGGCCACCTCTCTGTCATCAGAAGAGATATCCCTTAACTGGATATCAGATGTTATAAAGGTGCCACTTACCTATGGAGGCCTCCTCCACCAGGTGCTTGCTAATAGTTTTAGTGCTGTGGTTCAATGCAGTCCTCCCGGACCGAAGGCTAAATCCAAGGCCTTGGAACATCTCAAGTTGAGCACCCCCTAGAGTGGCTCTCCAGACTGGAGCCCTGGAGGGAAGGCCAGCTTCAGAATTTCCAGCAGTCTGGTCTTGGTCTTGTGATCTGTTGGGGCAGGGTTATCTTGCTGGGGAACTCCAAAATGTTAGACCAGGATGCAAGAAAAGACCACTGACTCCAATTAAAATCAAATTAAGGCAAGCTTATTATTTCAACCGGCCAGGCTGCCTCTCCCTCCCAAAACAGCGGGAACAAGACAGCAAACCCACTGTTCCTACAGCCCAGCTATATAGCCCAGAAAGATATACAAAAGGGGGTTTACAGAATACAGAACTTTGACAAGTATCACACTAATGGTAATTTAATTTTTTTTTTTGGTAGCCCCAACATCAGAAATTATGAGGACCATTAGAGCCTCAGAGAGGGTTGTTGTCTGCTAGGGAAGAAAAATATTTATGAGGTGTCACTAAAGTTTCAGATAGGGCTACTATCTGGTCAGAGACCCAGGCATGGGTAAGTTCAAGGTGCAGGCAGGCATTCCAAGCAGGTTCAGAATTTGCAGTAATTTATAGTAAAGCCAAAAATTTTTTTTCATGGCTTTGTTGCAAGACGGCTCCCAATTTTAATAAAAGATCAGGATGGGTATATCAAACCTGTCCCTTACTTTTGGAAATCCTCTACCACCACCAACGTTGTGAACTTCTAAGCATTTTCCATAACAGATATGTACTCACAGATTTTCTAACACTTCTCCTCTAATTGTGTCTTTCTTGGGGCGAAAGTAATGTCAAGGCATTGTGCTGCATGAGAGTGGGAAGAATTTTTTGTAGTACACATTTGCATACACATTGGATTCATTATCTAATTTTCCATTCGAAATACTGAAAACCTGACACAAAAGCATATCCTACTAGACTCTGACTACTAATCCTAATATGAGGGAGAAAAATAACCCAAACAGAATAGAAATAGAAGCAGCTCAGAGGAGGCATTGTATATGGTTGGACTTACCTTTTGCATGATAAAGGTTTGGTGTTATAAATCTAGTCAATTTTTAATTGAAATAGTTCTCCATGTGTTTTTACAGTTAACAAATATGTGAATTCCTGTCTCCCTTTCTATGTAGCCTATTCAGCACATGTATTTTTATATGCAACATAGAATCCTACCTGGTATTACACGTACAGTCTTGTGAGATGGCTGACTTGGCAGATACAAATTGTGAAAAGTGATCAATCCTCCTAAACACTGCTGAAACAGAAAATACAATCTATGTGTGAGCTTCCTAGTTGAACAACATTATACATAAATCCAAGTTCAGTAAAATAAATAGTTTTGGATCTGTGGATGATATATATTTCATGATGAATTTCGATTGGCATATATATTGCTACATTTTAATATCCATGTGTGTGGTTTGTGTTATATATATATACTCTCCAGATTTTTCAAAATGTGAAATATATATGTCTTATTATACACTCCCTAAATTCATTCATGTTTATTTATGTGGGTTTATAATCAACTTTACAAGATTATTCTCAGAAATATTCATCCACCTGAAATACATAATTGCTTCCTAGTACTGAAAACTAACTTCAGTGAATGGTGCATAGAAATCCTAATATTTCTACAGTAACTGACCCATTTTAACATCAATGCAAGTAGATTCTAATGGGACAGGACATGATGTGTATTTTGACGTTCATTTTTATGCAACAGTGGTACATTACTATTTCTTCAGTTTACGCTCATCAAAGGATATATATTTCAACCACAAGTTCACAAATTTATTGGCATTTGTTTCACTTTAAATCACTTCCTGCTTCAAAACACATGTATTCCTCCAGGTTTCTTGACTGGTCATTTCATGAGACTTCTTTACAAACACATTATTTTTGATTTCCATAAACACTTTTGAAGCAAAACTCACACACTCTTCATGATAAACTATAACACTACTATTACCATAAGATGTATCACTGGTTGGAATGAAGGATTGTATATCAATATAAGATTTTCTGTATATTTTCAGATATCAATTCAATCCATTATTTAAAGTTGGAACCAATTATATTAATTATTCACAGTATGGTCTATTCATGCATTATCTCTATAATCATAGACACATGGTACACCTACTTGTACCTCCAAAAATAATTTATACATCTTCAAAATATTGCTCCCAAAAATGGTTGAAGAAATACTCATGTCACCTGATTTACATATACATTTTATCACAGAAATATTCTGCACAGAGAAAGAAAAGTCAAACTTATGTTTGTACCAAAGCCTAAATGGAAAGTGAGCATGGATTACGGAAAACATCCACGTCCATGTTGCCTAATGCTCTCAAATGTCCATCCTATTGGTGACTACATATTTGTTTCTTCCTAAGATTATATATTTAACCTCAAGTTTGTTGAAAATGTCTAATCCTATCACTCACTTTATACTTTGCCTGATTTCCTAATAATTCTATTGATATCTGCATTCCTACATGTTTTTTACAGTTCATCACTGTGACAGACTCTCCACATGTGCTGACATTTACATTCACCGTCTACCTGAAACCCTATTGCTAAAGATCTTTTCGTCCAAATCCTATACTCACTCTTCTTTCTAAACCTACCGACTCTCTTCCTAATCCTACCAATTATCCCTTTTTGAGTGGATGTTCTCTTCAACTTTCAATTATCCAAGGTACACGGACATTTGCCATTGTATATCAATGTATCTGAGACATCTGTGCAGTAAATAAATCAAAGCTAAGTATCACAATCAATGGCCCAATGCCCTTCTAGCCTTCAAATCTTACCTAGATTTCTGTTTTCATACTTATATGTCACCTATATATTCTTGTAAATAATGCAGGTACCCAATACATTTATTCATCACGCAGAATGATTACTAACTGAAATCGAACCTGTTATTAACACTAACCATACACTGTTCCCTCAATCTATCTCTACAGAAGAGCAGGGACAGAGTATGCCTTACAATACAGGAATGTAGGGGATCTTCCAACTCCCGAGAAACTCAAAGGTCCATGCAAAAATGATCCCTGGAGAAGTTGTAGGCAGCTATGAAGAAACTGAGAGAGCAAAGGTCATCTTCCATTGCAAACAACCTGGTCAGGATAAAGGGATGTGTCTGAATCAGCCTCTCTCTTCTTAATGTAGAGAAGAAGGACCAAACCAGGCTGTGTGGAGAGCTGTTCCCAGTTGCCAATGGTTGATACAACAGGAACGTCTCAGTGGAGAAACCCGGCTTTGGGCCATTTGCTTACAGATGTTTCTTTTGCCCTGAATATCAGTAAGGTCTTTGCCTCAGGCCACCCCTTTGTGAATCCTGAGGAAACTGGCTTTCAAATGGAAATGAATGGGCATCACCTGTGGCTCTTCGCTTAATTGCTTTGGAAAGGGATGGGTCTGAATCAGCCTCTTGGCCATTGGTGAGGTTGTGGCTTAGATTCTCAGCACCAGAAGGATCTAAAGAAAGATCCCATGTTTGCTTCCAAACCAAAATGGCAAAAAGATCAGTTATGATGGAAAAAGTCTCTTGCCTTCCTTTGTTAGGTTCCTGACCTACATCAAGTGAGAATAGAAATCCTTTGGTTCAAATGATATCTTCAAAGCCCTGCAGAAGTGCTTGGATTTTCTCATGACTCCAAATCACATAAAGAATCTGTACCTGACAATCAGTAGGCCTAAAATTGGAGAAGCAGAGCAGTATTAACTGCAGTCCTAATTTATCACTCCTGCTTCACATGCAGGGTGTCCAGGCCATCAAGACTTTTAAGAAATGAGGGGCAAGGGAGCTTATTTTGGACACTATCCCATACCCTACTAGATTCTGACTACTAATACTAATATGATGGAGAATAATAACCCAAACAGAATAGAAATACAAGCAGCTCAGTGGAGTCATGTTGTATAATTGGACTTGGCTTTTGCATTATATAGGGTAGGAGTTAAAAATCAAGTCAATTTTTTTTACTGAAATAGTTCTAAATGTGTTTTTAAAGTTAACAAATATGTGAATAACTGTCTCCCATTCCCTGTAGCCTATTCAGCACATGTGTTTTTATATGCACATATAGAATTCTACCTGGTATCACATGTAAATACTTGAGAGGTTGCTGACTTGGCACATACAAATTGTGAGAAAAGATCACTCTTTCTAAATGCTGTTGGATCTGAAAATTCAAACTATGGGTGACCTTCCTATTTGAACAACATTATACATAAATCTATGTTCAGTAAAATGAAGATTTTTGGATCTGTGGGTTATATATATTTCACAATGAATTTTGATTGGCATATATATTCCTATTTTAATGTCTGTGTGTGTGTTTTGTGTGTGTGTGTGTGTGTATATATATATATATATATATATATATATATACTCTCCAGATTTTTCAATATATGAAACATGTGTCTTATTATACACTCCCTAAATTCTTTCATATTCATGTATGTCGATTTATAATCAACTTTTCACAAGATTATTCTCAGTAATATTTATCCACCTGAAATACATATTTGTTTCCTAGTACTGAAAACTAACTTCTTTGAATGATGCATACATATCCTAACATTTCTACAGTAACTGACCCTGTTTAACATCAATTCAAGTATATTACTATGGGACATGATGTGTATTTTGATGTTCAATTTTATTCACCACTTAAACAATAGTATTTCTTCAGTTTATGGACATCATAGGATATATATTTCATCCACAAGTTAGCAAATTTATAGGCATTTGTTCAACTTTCAGTCACTTCCTTTTTCAGAACACATGTATTCCTCCATGTTTCTTGACTCTTCTTTTCATGAGACTTCTTTCCAAACACATTATTTTTGAATTCCATAATCACTTTTGAAGCAAAACTCACACACCCTTCATGATAAACCATAACCCTAATATTACCATTAGATGTATAACTCGTTTGAATGAATGACTGTATATCAATATAAGATTTCTTATATATTTTCAGATATCAGTTCAATCCATTATTTGATCTGGAACCAGTTATATTATTTATTCACATTATGGTCTATTCATGCATTATCAATATATTCTATGATTCAAGGTACACCTCTTTGTACCCCTAATACTAATTTATACATTTTCAAAATAGTGCTCCCAGAAATGGTGCAAGAAATACTCATGTTACCTGATATACATATATATTTTATCACAGTAATATTCGGGACACAAAAATGCAAAGTTCACACTTATGATCGTACCAAAGCCTAAATGGAAAGTGAACATGGATTACCAAAAACATCCATGTCCAGGTTGCCTAATGGTCTCAAATGTCAATCCTATTCGTGACCACATATTTGTTTCTCCCTAAGATCATATATCCAAACTCAACCCTGTTGAAAATGTCTAATCCTATCACTCACTTTATACTTTGCCTGATTTCATAATGTCTCTATTGATATCTGCTTTTCTACAAATTTTCCCCATTTCATCATTGTGACTGTTCACATGTGCTCACATTTACATTCACTCTCTAACGGAAACCCTATTGCTAAAGAACTTTTGTTCCAGATACTATACTCACTCTTCTTCCTAAACGTACCAACTATCTTCCTAATCCAACCGACAATCCCTTTTGGACTGGATGTTCTCTTCTACATTCAATCATCCAAGTAAATTTTGGGCAAGAATCGAAGGAAGAGACCACCAAGACACTGTCTCATGCAACAGCAAAGGGTTTATTGATGGTCCATCATGCTGGGGCTCAGAACTCACTTGAATAGAGCAGGAGCCCTGAGAACAGCTTAATCAGAGCTTATATACTTTCCTTGGAGTGAGCAGGGAGGGAAGTTTATTAATGGGTCAGGTCTAGTGGGTGGTTTGCGTGCAACCGGGTGAGGGAATACATTCTGCAGTTTGGCAGTTGGGAACAGCATATACTGGGAACAAGTTTAGCAAACAGTTCTCAAGAACTGTTTTGTTAAGCATACAGAAAAAGAGGAAGTGACAAGTACCTTTTTATTAACCTTTCATTCCCCACTTCTTCTGGCTACTTTTAATCATGAATGTGATTATTGGGAGGTGTCACATTCAATGTCTGCTAGTGGGGTATTACCATAAGCTTAACTTGTCCAATATGAGCTTGTAGAAAAGAAATTACATGGTTTAGCAAACAGGGTTTTATAGTTTGCAATAATGTGAGGATTATTATTGGACCTGCCAAGGTTGATAAATGCATAGTTAACCTGGGAAACTGTGTGAACCAAGACTCAAAACACCCTTTATTGGACTCTCTCTCTCCTTGATGCTCTTCAAGTTGTCTCTTTATTTTACTCATAGATTTTTTTACAACTCCAGTATGGTCGGCATAAAAACAACATTCTTCCCTCAATGCAGCAGAAAGGGCCCCTTTTCTCATGAAGAAGGGGTCCAACCCCCGACTGTTCTGTAAAACAACTTCAGAGAGACAGATTAAAGATTACTGCAAAGCTGTGATGGAGGTTTCTAATATCTTTAAATTTTGGTCTATTGCTGCTTCTAATTGGGTCATTTGTTGTGTCCCATGGACCAGGGCAGTGGTTCCTGTTACCACCCCTGCAGCAACTCCTATTCCTAATAGAATGGCTAAAGTGAGGGATATATGTTTCCAGCGGAACCGGGTTGAATGACCCCCTGTTTAATCTTCAAATGAACCTGCGTCATGATAGAGCACTCTGGGAAACATCTGCACCATTATACAATTAATCACAGCTGATGACCATTTCATGAAAACATAAAAATGTTTAAGTATATAGAATTATAGTGTTGTAGGGACGGTCAAGACAAGGCACCTAAGATAGCACCGAAGCTAGGGAAACAGTCCTATTTTGTTGCAACCGGATTCAGAGGGCATTGCTTCTATTGTAATCAATTAATCCCCTGAACCCCAAGTTTAGGTAGATTCAGAATTTTGTACCCAACATGTAAGGGAAGGGGCTCAGAAGTTCACAGTCTGCAGAAGTTCACAAAAAGCAGTTTTTGTTTCTGTTTTTTTCCCTCTGTTCTGGGCAAGTTAACTTATCAAGGACACCTGGGAGGGGAGAGCTTTTTCTTTCCTTTCTTTTTTCCACCTGCCAGCTGTTACCATGGAGCCCGGTTGGTAACTGCTTTATCTTAGAAATGTAGCCATCTCTGTGAAGTCCCAGCTCAAGGTCAGAGGCCTTGTTCACATATTTTGTTAAAAACTAGTAAGGGGGTGTCTAGCTTAGGAGTGCTGATTGTTTTAGCCAGTGGCCAAGTAGAACAGGGCAACGTAAATCTGAGACACCTCTGCAGAACATAATTCAAATCGAAGTATCACAATCAAGGCCCGATGTTCTTCTGGGCTTCAAATCTTACCTAGGCTTCTGTTTTCATACTTATATTTCACCTATATATCCATGTTAATTAAAATGAATATTTTTGGATCTGTGGAAGATACATATTTCATGATGAATTTTCTACTCACCTGATATACATATACATTTCATCTCAGTAATATTCCTTAGACAAAATACAAGAGTCACACTTATGATTGTACCAAAGTCTAAATTGAATGTGACCATGTATTATTAACAACATTCATGTCCTGGTTCCCAATTGCTCTCAAATATCATTTCTATTGGTGAGTACATATTTGTTTCTTCCTAAGATAACATATTCAACCGCAACCCTGTTAAAAATGTCTTTTTCTATCATACACTTTGTACTTTGCCTGATTTCCTAATGTCTCTATTGATATCTGCTTTCCTACACCTTTTCTCCAGTTCATCATTGTGAATGACTCTTCACATGGGCTGACATTGACATTCACTCTCTAACTAAATCAACATTGGTAAAGATCTTTTGGTCCAAATGCTTTACTCACTCTTCTTTTTAAACCTACCAACTATCTTAGCTTACTAATCCTACCGACTATCCCTGTTTGAGTGGATGTTCTCTTCTAAATTCAGTGATCCAAGGTACAAGGTCCTATGCCATTGATTATCTATTTATCTGAAACATCTGTGCATAATGTAATTCAAAGCTAAGTATACCAATCAAGTGCCCAATGACCTCCTGGGATTCCAATGGTTCCTAGTTTTCTGTTTTCATACTTATATTTAACCACTATAGTCTTATAAATATTGCAGGTTCCCAATACCATTATTCATCAAGCAGAATGATTCCTAACCCAAATCCAACATGTTATTAACCCTAACCATACACTGTTTCCTCAATCTAACTTTACAGAAGAGCAGGGAAAGAGTTGGTCATACGATACAGGAATGTAGGGGATCTTCCACCTGGTGAGAACCTCAAATGTCCATGCAGAAATAATCACTGTAGAAGATGTAGGAAGCTATGTAAAACCTTAGAGAGTAAGAGTCATCTTCCATGGCAAACAACCAGGTCAAGATGAAGGTTTGTGTCTGAATCAGCCTCTCTCTTCTTAATGTAGAGAAGATGGACCAAAGCAGGTCTGTGTGGAGAGTTGTTCCCACATGCCTATGGTTGATATAGCATTCTAACTTGTGAAAGTGTCACAGGAAGTAGGGGCAGCCTCCATCTCATGGGACACTTGGAAGCAACTGTTAGGACATAGTGGTTGCCAAGGTAGTGACCTCATTCAGTTCCTGAAGGAAGTGTCCTCACCTCACTTCCTTGGCAATGGAACTCTCTGAACTTGTGATCCAGGAAGCCAGGCACCCAGAGCCAGTCCCAGTCCAAGTCCCAGTGATCAAACTTGTTTGGATTTACCAATGACAGAGTCAGTATTTCTTGGTACCTACTGATGAGAGGATGGCCAAATGCCAGGAGGGTCTGAAGAGTGGCCTTTCCTAAGAAAGCAGGTAGTGGCTCACTGCGGGCTCCTGACAGCTTCACAGTGTTGGCCATGGAGACCAGATCTGAGAAAGGACAGCCCATTATGGGGGAATATATTATGGCCCACCAGTCAAAGAACACTCCGTATTGTCACAGACCTAGTTGGGGGTCTGTGTGGGTGTGGTTTTGTGGTTTTGTCTCATTTTCTGAGAATAGGTAGGAAAGTCGGTTTGTTTGGTTTGGTGTGAATTGTTTCTATTAAGTTTTTTGACAAGGCTAGTGTTTCTGGGTCTGTGTATCCCTCTGTGTACGTGGTTGTAGACATTAGAAAATATAATGCATCAATACATGTGTCCTGTCTGGGAGAAATCTTCCCAGCATTCATCCTGCCCAATTTATGAATGGTCTGCGGCTTGCCATATGGATGGGCAACACCTAATATCTTCCTAAGTTCCTGTGTTCTTCCTGAATTCTAGCCAATCTCCAGAATAGGCTCATGGTTTT
This sequence comes from Callospermophilus lateralis, assembly GCF_048772815.1. Taxonomy (NCBI): domain Eukaryota; kingdom Metazoa; phylum Chordata; class Mammalia; order Rodentia; family Sciuridae; genus Callospermophilus; species Callospermophilus lateralis. The sequence goes on along the minus strand of NC_135316.1, from coordinate 4,896,858 downwards.
GTGTCCAAGATATGTACCACCTCCAAACTCTGTGACATGGCCATGTACTGGATAGCTGAAGGGAATGGTGAGCATCTCAGAAAACTCAGATATCAGTGTGACCAGGAAAGGCTCAGTGGAGAAACACTGCTTTGGGCCTTTTGCTTACATATTCTTCTGTTGCCCTGAATGTCAGGAAGGTCTTTGCCTCAGGCCACCCCTGTGTGAAGCCTGATGAAAACAGTTTTCAAAAGGAAACATATGGGCATCACCTGTGGCTCTTTGCTTAATTGCTTTGGAAAGGGATGTGTCTGAATCAGCCTCTTGGCCCTGTGTGAGGCTGTGGCTTAGATTCTCAGCACCTGATGGATCTAAAGGAAAATCCCATGTGTGCATCCCAAACCAAAGTAGCTAAAAGAGCAATCACATTGTGGATGAATTCTCTCGCCTTCCTCTGTAAGGTTCCTGATCTCCATCATTGAGAATAGGAATCCTTTGGGTCAAATGAGTTCTTCAAAGCCCTGCAGAGTCTAGCCCATAGGTGCTTGGGTTTTCTCATGACTCTAATTAACATTAGGAATCTAAACCCCAAAGTCAGTAGGCCTCAACAAGAAGAACCAGAGCAGTATAAACTGCAGGCCTCTTTGATTACTCCTGTTTCAAAGGAAGGGTGTCCCGGCCACACTGATTTTAGGCAAATGGGGGTAAGGGAGCTTATTTTGCAAACTGTCTTTGGCTGCACCCCTCATGGAAACCTACAGCCTGAGGTTATGATGAGTGTGGATATGGAAGAAGATGAGTGCCTTGTGGAAGTGTTTTGGTTTTAATTGTGGTCATTTGTGTGGCCTTTGGGTGAGATGACTTGGTCCACCTGGGCTTGAACACTGGTGTGATTACCCTAGAGACTGAGTTCTGGAACAGACCTCAAAGAAGTATTGATGTGTAACGTGTTCGGATTTTAGGAGGCAACGCATGAGAGTAACCATTAGCAACTGAGATCTAGGCCCAGGGAGGCTTTCCACAGAGCACTGGGAATCTCAGGAAGGATATCACATTATTTTATTCTTTTTTTTTAAAGAGAGAGGTGAGAGACAGAGAGAGACAAAGAGAATTTTTTAGTATTTATTTTTTTAGTTTTTTTGGTGGACACAACATCTTTGTTGGTATGTGGTGCTGAGGATTGAACCTGGGCCGCACGCATGCCAGGCGAGCGCGCTACCGCATGAGCCACATCCCCAGCCTCATATTATTTTATTCTTAAAGACTTGGCAGGCATAGTTGCAAGTCAAAACACACATGGACCTCACATTGAGGACCTCAATGGGCCTGGCTTCATGTGACCTTTTGGCCTGTCTTTGGGAAGCCTTGCCTGTTAGAGTTCTCCAGAGCTTTCATTGAAATGAGCATCCTCTCAATTTAATGGTTCCTGAATGAATTGAAACCCACAGTGCCTCCAACGTCATCCTTGAAATATGGCTAGATAAATACCATTAAATTTTTGAAATTACCATGACCAGGTGGCACTGGCAAACCTTTGGAGGTCCTATTGATTATCATGAGTGTACCAGACCGTGCCTTGATTGACTGGGGTTCATGAAAATGGTGTAGAACAGAAATGTCAGTAATTTGGAGCCTGATGAGTAGTCGGCCTTCAGCAGTGGTGTGCAGGTGTGTGTTAAAACATCTGTGGTGGGGTCATGTGGATCTGCCATTGGCTTCCAAATGGTTTGTGACTGACATGTTGCAGTCCCTAGACCCTTGTATGTAAAGGCATCTTGTTATATGGAGAGGTTTCAGTGCAATGTTTAGAATCAGATTGCTATGGTCAAGGGGGCAAGCTATGTGTGATAGAAGCCTGGTTGGTGCATTCTTCTGTAGACCCTTACATACCACACATGACCGAACTCCCTCCAGCACTGTGTCCCATTTGAAGTCCTCGTATTTTGTGAAGCAAATACCAAACTTCTAGTGCAGCAGCAAGAAACACCACGAAAAGTGGAGGATGATTAAATGGCTTCACGGTCCACACTGGGAGACACTTAGCCCCCAGTGGCAACAGTTTACCTACAAAGAGAGAATTCAGTACTGCAGCCTCATGTCCATTGGAAAATAAGAAACCATGTCCTCCAGGTCACATAGATACAGACCCAGCTTTGATGGTCTCACTACAAAGGAAGCTAAAGCTCCTGACAACAACATATATTTCAAGTGCCCAACCTCAGAGAAGTCTTTAGGCTGGCAGAGCTCCATGTTTGTGGAGTTTTTACCCTGTCCCTTACTTTTGGAAACTCCTCTACCACCTCCAAGATCGTGAACTCCTGTGCAATTTCCATTCCAAATGTGTATTCACAGATTTTCTAAATCTTCTCCTCTAATTGTGTCTTAATTGGGGTGAGGGTAATGTCAAGCCATTGTTCTGAATGAGAGTGGAAAGATTATTGGGTAGCACATATTTGCATACACATTGGATTATTTTTCCAATTTTCCAATTGAAATACTGAATCCCTGACTGTCAGGGGTAGAAGGAATCCTCCTTCAAAGAATAGCCTGACACTTACAAGAAACAGCCCCCATGGAGACATCCTGTCTTGGAGACATCCTGTAGCGATCTGTGTCCCTGAGACATTCTGTGGCCATCTGTCTTCCTAAAACATCCTGAGGTTATCTCACCTTGTGAAGACATCCAGGAACTGCCAATATGACAGGTTTCCCATCTCCAGCATATAAATTCCCTGTGTGAACAATAAAAGTTTGCAGCTTGATCTGAACTTCTTTCTTGCTGTTATCTCTCCTGTCTCTTGTCCCTTAATTCCTCCCCTTCTAGGTTCGCTGCCCACGTTGATGTGTCCTGCCGGCCGTGACATCTGGCGCCCACTGACTGGGGCTCAAGCCTTTGATTGATTGGGAACCCCGTCCTCCTGGAAGACTTGGTCAAGCGGAGCTCGCGATTGCTTCAGCAGACACCACCGAAAGATCCAGGAATAGAGTGGGGATGACGCACGAGGAGTGACCCACCATGGGACAAGCAGTTTCGTCACATGATTTTTTTTTTTTTGTCAGGCCTCAAGGAGTCCTTCAAGACATGGGGGGGGCACGTGTTAAGAAAAAGGACTTAGAATTTTTCTTTTCATACATAGGAGAATTGTTTCAATGGTTTCCCCTTGAAGGGACCATTGATGGTAAAAGATGGCTTAGAATAGGAGACTGTTTAAAATATTATTATGATTCCTTTGGCCGAGAAAAAGTACCTGTTACCACCTTTTCTTACTGGAACTTAATGAAATTATTAAAAGTTCACCCTTTGGCAATGGTACCTTAAAACTTGTCAGGATTGGAGAAGAGACTATGCAAAAGACCTCTCGTCCCCCCTCAGCATGCCCATCAGTTAGTATAGACATAGACCATTCTCAGTCTCCCCAGGACCCTGGGAACCTTCCTGGTCCCACTCAAAATACCACCCTAATGAATAGGGCTCCAATGGTTACCAACCGCCTGTATCCAGTTTTAAACCCTGGAGACACATTGAACCCCTGGGGAGGAGGCTACCTTGGAGAATTAAGAAGCTCGCTAGCATTCAGAAGACCCACCACCTCTCAGGACCCTGCCACAGCCTATAGGACTTACATATCCACCTCCCTCCTATATCCCTCTTGCCTTTTGCGCTCCGGACTTTCAGTGGCCAAATGCGCCCCGCCCCCAGATATTTTTTCCCCACTTCCCTTGCCTAACCTGGCTCCCTTGGGAGAGTCTCTCCAACATAGATGGGAACAGATCCAACTTTTAAAAGAATTAAGATCCCTTGACTCTGAGCTCTGTTCATTAGCAATAGGCATGGAGTCAACGCAAGCTGGCCCACAGCGGTCTAATGCAAAGGCTAAGCCGCTCCATTGGCCTGTTATCATCTTCCCAGTCACCCTCAGTCAGATATATAAGCCTGCCCAGGCTGAGGTCAAAGACTTAGATGAAGATCAAGAGGAGGAAGCGGGGGAAATGGATCAAGGAGATAAGGACTCAGAGGATGAGGAGTTCACCCCTAGGAAGGAAGGAACACTGAGTGTTTACAAAAAATTAAGCCTGCATTTTCTTAAAAAACTTAAAAAGTCTTGTGTTCACTATGGCCCCACTGCGCCCTAAACGTTGGCTTTATTAGAAAGCCACAGGACACAATGGCTTACTCCCAATGATTGGAAATTTTTAGACCAAGCTACCCTCTGTGCAGACTTCCTGTTACGGAATGCAGATTTCAAAGAGCACTTTCAGAAAACTGCTCAAAAAAATTTAACTAAGCCCTCCTCTAAATCCTGGACTTATGTTAAGCTAGTGGGCAATATGTCTTTTGACACTAAAACTAAACAGGCACGTTTCCCTGCTGGACTTTTTGCGCAGATTCAGATGGCTGGCTTACATGCTTGGAGACGCCTCACTCTAAAGGCCTCGGCTACCATTTCCCTGGCAAAAATTCGACAAGGGCCCAACCAGTCTTATTGCGACTTTTTTTCCCAGCTTAACCTAGCTGTGGAATGCTTGCTTGGACCAAGTGAAAGCAAAAGCACCTTTGTAAAACAACTTGCCTTTGGAAACGCAACCCGGCATGTCAGGATGTTCTTCGACCATATAAGGAAAAAGGGAAACTATCTGACTTTATTAGACTCTGTGAAGGGGTGGGTGCAGATCTTGCCATGTGTCTCACCCTTGGTGCCGCCTTTACCAAGGCCTTTCACAATCCTGGCTCACGTACTTGCTTTACTTGTTAACAACCTGGCCATTTTGCATGTGAGTGTCCTTCAGGCAAACAAAGCCTAGGAATAGCCTCTCCTCAAACTGGGGCTAAACTGCCCACAGCCACCCTTTGCCCTAGATGTGGTAAAGGTCATCACTGGGCCAGCGAGTGTAGATCTAAGACAAATGCCCTCAGCAGCCTATTTCTTCCTTCTTCTCAGGAAACTCCCTGTGGGGCCAGGCCCTGGCCACAACCTCCCCAAGGACAGGCTCAGGGGCAATAAGTTTGTTCCCTAACAAACTTCCAAACTACCTCAAAATCCTTCTCCATAATTGCCTCCCTCCAACTAGCCACCCCAGGCAGTGCAGGATTGGAACTTTTTGCCACCACCGATACAATATTAGACTCAATGCAAGGGCCCAGATAATACCCACTGGAATTATGGGTCCCCCTCCATTTCATACGTGTGCCCTTATTCTTGGAAGAGCCTCTACTATCTTACAAGGTGTTCAGGTCTTCCCTGGCATTAATGATAATGATTTCACTGGAGAAATTAAAATATTGGCCACAGCTCTTAATAAAGTTGCGGAGATCCCAGCAGGAACAAGACTTGCACAATTAATACTTCTTCCCTTTGATTCAGGAGGCACTTCCAACGCCCAGAACTAACGTGGGGGACTGCCTCCTTGGGCTCCTCTGATGTATATTGGCTTCAGCCCATTTCTCACAATACTCCCACCCTTACCTTACTTATTGAAGGAAAGGAATTCCAAGGAATTCTAGATACTGGAGCTGATGCCACAATTATTTCTCAAAAATACTGGCCATCAGGTTGGCCCCTCACCTCATCCTTGACAGACTTTAAAGGGATAGGACAGTCAAAAAAATCCTCTGGTCAGCTCTAGGGCTCTTAGCTGGACTGATAAAGAGGGTAATAAGGGAAATGTCACTCCTTTCATTGTTCCTGACCTCCCTGTTATCCTATGGGGCCAAGATATTTTGAGTCAAATAGTAGTTCTATTTGCCAGTCCCATTCCATGGTGACTCATCAAATAATTCGAATGAATTTTGTCCCTGGTACAGGCCTTGTGTGACTGAGACAATGACTGGTTGAGCCTATACAACCCATACAAAAAACAAATAAATATGGACTTAAGTATTCGGATTTTTAGTGTCGGTCCCTGACCCTCCTGTATCCCATGGAGATAAAATTATTTGGGAGACTCAGACTCTTGTGTGGGTGGATCAGTGGCCCCTTACCCAAGAAAATTTGGAGGCTGCCTCTGGCAGCCGAATATGTAGAGCCCTCAACCTCACCATGGAATACTCCTATTTTTGTTATCAAGAAAAAATCAGGCAAGTGGTGCCTTTTACAAGATTTGTGTGCCATTAACAAAGTTATGCGCCCGATGGGAGCACTACAGCCAGACATTCCCACACCAGTGGCTATTCACAAAAACTATTGTAAAATTGTTATTGACTTAGAAGATTGCTTTTTTACCATTCCTTTACATCCTGAGGATTGACCAGATGGAACAGATAATTGTTCTGCATATACCAGTGCCAAGTTTAAACAGTTTTGTGTTACCTTGAAAATTTGTCATACTACTGGAATTCCATACAAACCTCAGGGCCAAGGCATTGTGGAACGTGCCGACCTTACCTTAAAAACTTGGCTAACCCACTTTAAGGCTTCCACCTTTTTATTTACCACTCCCAGGCATCGCCTTAACCATGCATTATTTGCCCTTATTTTTCTTACCCTAGACAGTGCAGGCCATTCTGCCACAGACAGACACTGGCATCCCTCGTCCAATTCTGTTCGCTCACCTGTTATGTGGCACAATCCCCTTACAAATAAATGGAAAGGCCCAGATCCTGTCCTCATCTGGGGAAGAGGCTCAGCTTGTGTTTTGGACCAAGAGCAAGCAGCCCCAAGATGGTTACCAGAACACCTGGTTAAACAGGTTAATGACTTACCTCAACACAGGGATGGAGGCCCTCCAACTGAGGACAAATTTTTCTCTTTTTCAGATGCAGCCAACAATTTGTGTGAGGATCCTGCTTAAGGCACTTTTGCTGAACAGGTTTGTACACGGAGGCCTTGGCCCTCCACCTTCCAACATCATGGAGTACCTTTTTGGCACCCCCTGCAAATGCAAGGGATAATCTTGGAATCAGGCTCCCACTAGTTGTACCCAGACTGCTGACTGCATGACTAAAGTGGCTTACCTCTGTGCTGAGGTTGACCATAAACTCGGAGGAGTTCATCAGCCTAAATGGGTATGTGTTAACAAGCCAAAGATTATTCCCCCTAGTACAAGTAAAGTTCTCCAAAATTGTTCTGCAACCTGTACGCTTAACCAGGCGATGCATGACTCTTGTTATGTGTCGCCCTCAATTTGTGTTAACAAGCAGGGAGAACAATTTTTTGAAGCCTCCTTAACTAAAACTCATGCAGCAAGAAAGACCACTATTCATTATACCCCTGTTCTCTTTGACCGGGGAGGAGAAGGCAAATACACCAATCTACAGTCAGCTGGGTGAAAAGGCACTATCGGTAAACCCTCCTGCTGGTCCATTAAGGGCCCTAGAGCGTTCTCTCATGGTGGAGTCCCACTGATGCTGTCAAGCATCCTCAGATAATCAAACTTTTGAAACCCCAAATCCCTGAGCTCACATATAATCCTTTAATATAGCCTAAATCCCAGCACCAGGTTTAAAAACCAATACATTAGAAATTTTGGAAACTACCTTCTCCTTGCTAAATATTTCCAACCCCACACTTCCTGGTGATTGCTGGCTCTGCAGGACAAAAGCGGCAATCATGCCTATGGCAGTTCCTATTAATTCTATCATAGAAAATGATAATACATGCCAACCCGGATTTCCTTTTAATGTACAGCCCATAGGTACTTTTACATTATGTCTTTAAGGTGTGATGCAGTATAATACCTATGATATTGATGTTGGAGTTTTTTCCTTTGGAAATTGCTCAACAGTACAAAATTGTTCCTCACCCACCCCCTCTCATTGTCCCCCCAATGGCACAGTGGGAAACTCGGCCTTCCCCAGGCTTCCAGCGAATTGGACCGGTGGCTGTGTTCTTACCTTATTACTCCCTGATATAACTATTGTCCCATGAGACGAACCTCTACCCATTCCTAGCCTAGACACCTTAGTCAAAAGACACAGGCGGGCAATACAGGCTTTACCACTCATTGCCAGCCTTGGAATAACAGCTGCTGTGGGCATGGGTACACTGGCTGAGGCACGGCTATACACACTTATCATCGCCTGTCTCAACAACTGATAAATGATGTACAAACTCTATCAGGAACCATTAAAGATTTGCAGAACCAAATAGACTCCCTGGAAGAAGTGTTCCTTCAAAAAAGACGAGGCTTATATTTGCTGACAGCTATCCAGGGAGGTATTTGCTTGGCCTTAGAGGAACGATGGTGCATTTATGCCAATAAATCAGGCATAGTATGCACTAAAATTGAGCAGCTTCAAGAAGATCTAGAAAAGAGGTGAAGGGAACTATTTGAAAATCCCCTCTTACTGGGCTTAATGGATTTCTACCCTACCTTCTTCCCCTATTAGTCCATTTGTTGGGTTTACTTTTAATGGTGTCCATAGGACCCTGCATTATAAACAGGCTGGTACAATTTATTAAAGAACAGATTAATAGTTTGCCCTCTAAGCCCATTCAGGTCCACTGTCATCATCTGGAGATGGAAGATCGCACTGCCAAAATTTAAAAGGATGTTCTACCATTCTCACAGGCTTATTTCATAAGTTTACATGCGCACAGATCTCTCTTTCTTAAATAAAACTCTAAGTAACAGCTCTGACCAAAAATCTTCTGCCATTTCCATAAGGGTTTATCCTCCATGGGCCCCTCCGCTTGGGGGAGGACGCACCCATGGAGTGAGGACATTAGGCCATAATAACGGAGGCTGCAGGAAGGACTGCAGGAGGATGGATCCACAGATCTCAAAATACAAGACCTCTGAGTGACACGCTCTGGTGCATGGTGGTTGGCATGCTACCCCCTCAAAGCCATCTCCTCCAAAAACATGCCAATGCCACCACGAAATCTCCTAGGAAACATGCACGCTCAGATCAGGAGATATTCTAAGGCCTCCTACAGAAACAGAGCCTCTATCACCCCCTAAAACATTGGCCGGTAAGGTATGGTCAAACATTTTATATAAGAAAGGGGGAGAGGTCAGGGGCTAGAACGAAGTTCTCCTTCAAAGAATAGGCTGACACTTACAAGAAACAGCCCCCTGGGAGATATCCTGCCTGGGAGACATCCTGCAGCCATCTATCTCCCTGAGACATCCTGCGGCCATCTGTCTTCCTGAAATATCCTGAGATTATCTCACCCTGTGAAGACATCCAGCAACAGCTGATAAGAGAGCTTTCCCATCCACAGCAAATAAATACCCTGTGAGAACAAAAAAAGTTTGCAGCATTATCAGAACTCCTATCTTGCTGCCATCTCTCATGTCTCTTGTCCCTTCATTCCTCCCCAACTAGGTTCGACGCCCAGGTTGATGTGTCCTGCCTGCTGGGACACCTGACACTAAACCATACCCTACTAAACTATGACTACTAATCCTAATAAGATGGAGAAAATAACCCAAATAGAATAGAAATACAAGCAGTTCAGAGGAGGCATGGTGTATAGTTGGACTTGCCTTTTGCTTGATATAGCGTAGGTGTTATAAATCTAGTTAATTTTTAATTGAAATAGTTCTCCATGTGTTTTTAAAGAAAACAAATATGTGAATACCTGTCTCCCTTTCTCTGTAGCCTATTCAGCACATGTATTTTTATATGCACTTATAGAATCCTACCTGGTATCACACGTATATTCTTGTTAGGTGAGCTGACTTGGCAGATACAAATTGTGAGAAGAAATCACTCCTCCTAAACGCTGTTGGAACTGAAAATTCAAACTATGGGTGAGCCTCCTAGTTGAACAACATTATACATAAATCCATGTTCAGTAAAATAAATATTTTTGCATCTGTGGTTGATATATATTTCATGATGAATTTCAATTGGCATATATACTGCTACTTTTAATTGTCTGTGTGTGTTTTTTTTGTAAATATATATATATATATATATATATATATATATATATATATATATATACACTCTCCAAATTTTTCAAAATATGAAATATATGTGTCTTATATACACTACCTAAATTCATTCATGTTCAAATATGTGGATTTATATTCAACTTTTCACAAGATTATTCTCTGAAATATTTATCCACCTGAACTCCATATTTGTTTCCTAGTACTGAAAACTAACTTCAGTGAATGGTGCATAAAATTTTAATATTTCTACAATAACTGACCCAGTTTTACATCAATGCAGTAGATTCCTACGGGACAGGATGTATATTTTGAAGTTTATTTTATTCAACACTGGTAAATTACTATTTTATCAGTTTGTGTACATCATAGGATATATATTTCATCCACAAGTTCACAAGTTTATTGGTATTTGATTCACTTTCAATCATTTCCTGCTTCAGAACACATGTATTCCTCCTGGTTTCTTGACTGGTCTTTTCCTGACACTTCTTTCCAAACACATTATTTTCGATTTCCATAATCATTTTGAAGCAAAACTCACACACACTTCATGATATATCATAACCCTAATATTACAATTACATGTGTAACTGGTTGGAATGAATGATTGTATATCAATATAATATTCCCTGTATATTTTCTGATATCAATTCAATCCATTATTAAAGTTGGAACCACTTATATTATTTATTCACAGTATGGACTATTCATGCATTATCTCTATATTCATAGGCACAGGGTACATATATTTGTAAGCCGAATACTAATTTATTCATCTTCAGAATGTAGCTCCCAGAAATGTTGGAAGAAATACTCATGTCACCTGATCTACATATACATTTTATCACGGTACTATTCTGGACACAAAAAGAAAATGTCACCCTTATGATTGTGCCAAAGCCTAAATGGAAGTGAGCATGCATTACTAAAAAAATCCATGTACAGGTTGCCTTCTGCTCTCAAATGTCAATCCTATTGGTGACTACATATTTGTCTCTTCCTAAGATTATATATTCAACCTCAACCATGTTGAAAATGTCTAACCCTATCACTCACTTTATACTTTGCCTGATTTCCTAATGTCTCTATTGATATCTGCTTTACTACATATTTTCCCCAGTTCATCATTGTGTCTGACTCTTCATATGTGCTGACATTTACATTCACTCTCTACCTGAAAAAATATTGCTAAAGAACTTTTGGTCCCACTCCTGTACTCACTCTTCTTTCTAAACCTATGGACTATTGTCCAAATCCTATCGACAATCCCTTTTTGACTGGATGTTCTCATCCGCATTCAATCATCCAAGGTTAAACTTCCTCTGCCATTGTATATTGATTTATATGAGACATCTGTGCAGAATATAATTCAAAGCTAAATATTCCACTCAAGGGCTTAATGCCTTAATGGTCTTCAAATCTTAACTAGATTTCTGTTTTCAAACTTATATTTCACCTGTATATTCTTGTAAATATCGCAAGTTCCCAATACCATTATTCATCCAGCATAATAATTCCTACCGCAAATCGAACATGATATTAATCCTAACCATACACTCTTCACTCAATCTAACTTTCAGAAGAGCAGGGAGAGATTTGTTCTTACAATACAGGAATGTAGGGGATCTTCCACCTGTTGAGAATCTCAAAGGTCCATGCAGAAATGATCCCTGGAGAAAATGTAGGCAGCTATGAAGGACCAGAGAGAGCAAGAGTTATCTTTCCAAAAATCATTTTCCATGGCAAACAACCTGGTCAGGATGAAGGGTTGTGTCTGAATCAGCCTCTCTCTTTTTAATGTAGAGAAGATGGACCAAACCAGGCTTGTGTGGAGAGCTGTTCCCAGGTGCCTAAGGTTGATATACAATTCTAACTTGTGAATGTGTCACAGGAAGTAGGGGCAGCCTCCATCTCATGGGAACCTTGGAAGCAACTGTTAGGACAAAGTGGTTGCCAAGGCAGTGACCTCATTCAGTTTTTGAAGTAAGTGACCTACCTCTTCTCCTTGCTGATGGAATTCTCTGAACTTGTCATCCAGAAAGCCAGGCACCCAGAGCCAGGCACAGTCCCTGTCCCAGTGGTTTCATTTGTTTGGAATCACCAAGGACAGAGTCAGTCTTCTTGGTACCGACTGATGTGAGGATGTCCAAATGCCAGGAAAGATCTGAAAAAGGGGCCTTTCCTGACAAAGCAGGTAGTGGCTCACTGCTGGCTCCTGACAGCTTCACAGAGTTGGCCAAGGAGACCAGATCTGAGACAGCACAGACCATTACCGGGGAACATAGTATCGTCCACCAGTCAGAGGACACTCCGGATAGTCATTGACTGACTTGGGGGAAGAGGTGCCTTTGTGAGTGTGGGTGTGTGGTTTTGTCTCTGTTCTGAGGAGGTTTGTTTGGTTTGGAGTGAACTGTTTCTAGTAAGTCATTTGGCAAGGTTAGTGTTTCTAAGTCTGTGTATCCCACTGTTTCCGTGGTTGTAGACATCAGAAAACAGAATGAACCAATGGAAGTGTCCTCTCTAGTAGAAAGCTTAACAACATTCATCATGCCAAATTTATAAATGGAGTGCGGCTTGACATATGGATGGGCAACACCTACTATCTTCCTAAGTCCCTGTTTTCTTTCTGAATTCTGACCACTCTTTAGAATAGGCTCTTGGTTTTGTGTCCAATATATGTACCACCTCCAAGCTCTGAGACATGGCCATTAACTGGATACCTGAATGGAATGGCCAGCATCTCAGAAAACTCAGATATCAGTGTGACCAGGATAGTCTCAGTGGAGATACCATGCTTTGGGCCTTTTGCTTACCTATTGTTCTTTTTCCCTGAATAGCAGGATGTCTTTGCCTCAGGCCACCCCTTTGGGTAGCCTGAAGCAAACAGTTTTTAAATAGAAATGAATGAGCATCACCTGTGGCTCTTTGCTTAATTGCTTTAGAAAGGGATCTGTCTGAATCAGCCTCTTGGTCCGGTGTGATGCTGTGGCTTAGATTCTCAGCACCTGATGGATCTAAAGAAAGATCCCATGTGTGCATCCAAAACCAAATTGGCAAAAAGTTCACTCATTGTGAATAAATTCTCTTACCTTCCTCTGTTAGGATACTGACATCTTTCCAGTGAGAATAGGAATCCTTTGGGTCAAATGAGTTCTTCATGTCTCTCCAGAGGTGCTTGGGTTTTGTCATGACTGCAATTCACATAAAGAATCTAAACCGCACCGTCAGAATGCCTCAAATTGGAAAAACGGAGCAGTATTAATGGCAGGCCTATTTGATCACTCCTGGTTTACAGAACTTGTGTGTCCAGGCCACCTTGACGTTAGGCAAATGAGGGGAATAGGAGTGTATTTTGGACACTGTCTTGGGCTGTGCCTCTTATAAAAATCTCCATCAAGACATTTTGAAGAGTGTCTATATGGAAGAAGATGAGGGCCATGTGGGAGTGTTTTGGTTTTAATTGTGGTCATTTGTATGGCGGTTGGAAGAAATGTCTGGGTCCACCTGGGATTGAACTCTGGTGTGTTTCCCCTTAGAGACTGAGTTCTGGAACTGACCTCAGAGAAGTATTTCTATGAATTGTGTTGGGATTGTAAGAGGCCACGCATGAGAGTCACCCTTGGAACCTGAGATCTAGGCCCAGGTTGGATTTCCACAGAACACTGGGAATGTCAGCCAGGACATTACATGAAATTATTCTTAAAGACTTGGCAGCCAAATTTGAGTTTCAAAACACACATGGAACTCACATTGTAGATCTCAATGGGCCTGGCTTCATGTGACGTTTTGGCCACTCTTAGGAAAGCCTTGCCTGTGAGAGTGCTCCAGAGCTCTCATTGAAATTAGCTTCCTCACCATTTAATGGTTCCTGAGTTAATTGAATCTCACAGAGCCTCAAACTTCATCCGTGAAAAATGGCTAGATAATTACCATGAAATTTTTTATATTCCCCTGACCAGATGGCACTGGAGAACCTTTTGATTTCCTGTTTCTAATCCTGAGTATACCAGACACTGCCTTGATTGACTGGGTTTCATGAAAATCGTGTAGAAAAGAGATTCCAGGAAGTTGGACCTTGGTGAGTAGTGGGCCTAGAGCAGTGGTATGCAATTTTGTGATAAAACATCTGTGGTGGGGCCATGTGGATCTGCCATTGGCTTCCAAATGGCTTGTGACTGACATGGTGCAGCCAGCAGAAACTTCTATGTAAAGGCATCTTGTTATATGGAGAGGTTTCAGGGCAATGTTCAGAATCATGTTGCTATTCTCAAGGGGGCAAGCTACGTGGGATAGAACCTTGGTTGCTGCATGCTCCAGCAGACCCTGACTCACCACACCTTAAAGAACTCCCTCCACCACTGTGTCCCATTTTAACTCCTTCTATTCTGTCAAGCAAATACCAAACTCCCAGTACAGCAGCGAGAAACACCACAAAAAGAGGAGGATGACAAAATGGCTTCACAGTCCACACGGGGAGACACTTAGCCCCCATTGGCCACAGTTTACCAACAAAGAGAGAATTCAGCACTGCTGCCTCATGTTCATTGGAAAATAAGAAACTATGCCCTCAAGGTCACATAGATGCAGACCCAGCTTTGATGGTCTCTCTACAAAGAAACTAAATCTCCTGACAACAACATATATTTCAAGTGCCCAACCTCAGAGATAGTTTCTCAAAAAGTATTTAGGCCAGCTGAGCTCCATGTTTGTGGAGTGTTTACCCTGTCCCTTACATTTAGAAACTCCTCTACCACCTACAAATTTGTGAACTCCTGAGCATTTTACATTCCAGATACACATTCACAGATGTTCTAACTCTTCTCCTCTAATTGTGTCTTACATGAGGCGAAGGTAATGTCAAGGCATCGTTCTTGATGAAAGTGGGAAGATTTTTGTGTAGCGCATATTTGAATAAACATTGGATTCAATTTCCCATTTTCCATTAGAAATACTGAATTCCTGACACTAACACATACCCTACTAGACTCTGCCTACTAATATTAATAGGATGGAGAAAAATAACCTAATCAGAATAGAGATACAACCAGTTCAAAAGAGGGGATTTTTATAGTTGGAGTAGCCTTTTGCATGGTATAGCGTAGGTGTTATAAATCCAGTTAATTTTTAATTGAAATAGTTCTCCAGGTGTTTTTAAAATTAACAAATATGTGAATTCCTGTCCCCCTTTCTCTGTAGCCTATTCACTACATGTATTTTTATATGCATATATAGAATCCTACCTGGTACTACATGTAAATTCTTGTGATGGCTGACTTGGCAGATACAAATAGGAAGAAGAGATCACTCCTCCTAAACGCTGTTTGAATTGAAAATTCAAACTGTGGGAAAGCTTCCTAGTTGAGCAACATCATACATAAATCCATGTTCAGCAAAATGAATATTTTTGGATCTGTGGATGCTATATATTTTATGATGAATTTCGATTGGCATCTATTTTCCTACATTTTAATGTCTGTGTATATATATATATATATATATATATATATATATATATATATATATATATATATATACACACTCTCCTGATATTTCAAAATGTGAAATATATGTATCTTATATACACTCCCTAAATTCATTCGTGTTCAAGAATGTGAGTTTATAATTAACTTTTCATAAGATTATTCTCAGAAATATTCATCCCCCTGAAACATACATTTGTTTTGTAGTACTGATAACTATCTTCAGTGAATGGTGCTTACAAATCCTAATATTTTTACACTAACTGACCCAGATTAACATCAATGCAAGGTGATTCCTATGGGACATGATGTGTATTTTGACGTTCATTTTCATTCAACACTGGTACATTACTATTTCTTCAGTTTTTGCAAATTATAGGATATATATTTCATTCACAAGTTCACAGATTTATAAGCATTTGGTTCACAATCACGTCCTGCTTCAGAACACATGTATTCCTCTATATTTCTTGACTGGTCTTTTCATGAGACTTTTTTCCAAACACATTATTGTCGATTCCCATAATCACTTTTGAAGCAAAACTCACACACCCTTCATGATCAACTATAACCTTAATATCACCATTAGATATATAACTGGTTGGAATGAATGATTGCATGTCAATATAAAATTTCCTGTAAATTTTCAGATATAAATTAAATCCATTATTTAAAGTCAGAACCAGATATATTATTTATTCACAGTATGGTCTATTCATGCATTATCTCTATATGCATAGACAAACGGTACACCTCTTTTTACCCCGAATACTAATTTATACGTCTTCAATATATTGCTCCCAGAAATGGTGGAAGAAATAGTCATGTCACCTGATCTACATATACGTTTTATCATAGTAATATTCTGGACAAATTAGCAAAGGTCACACTTAAGATTGTACCAAAGCCTAAATGGAAAGTGACCATGGATTACTAAAATATCCATGTCCAGGTTGCATAATGCTCTCAAATGTCAATCCTACTGGTCACTACAAATTTTTTTCTTCCTAAGATTATATATTCAAACTCAACCCTGTTCAAAATATCTAATCCTATCACTCACTTTATACTTTGCCTGATTTTGTAATGTCTCTATTAATATCTGCTTTCCTACCTATTTTCCCCAGTTCATCATTGTGACTGACTCTTCACATGTGCTGACATTAACATTCACTGTCTACCCGAAGCCCTATTGCTATAGAACTTTGGTCCAAATCCTGTACTCACTCTTCTTTCTAAACCTACTGAGAATCTTCCTAATCCTACTGACTATCCCTTTTGACTGGATGTTCTCTTCGACATTCAATCATCCAAGTTACACGGTCCTAAGCCATTGTATATCAATTTACCTGACACAACAGTGCAGGACATAATTCAAAGCTAAGTATCCCAACAAGGTCCCAATGCACTTCTGGGCTTCAAATCTTAGCTAGATTTCTGTTTTGATTCTTATATTTCACTTGTATATTCTTGTAAATATCGCAGTTTCTCAATACCATTATTCATCCCACAGAATGAGTCCTAATCCAAATCGAAACTGTTAGTAACCCTAACCATACACTGTTCAGCAATCTAACTTTACAGAAGAGCAGGGACAGACTTGGTCTTACAACACAAGAATGTAGGGGATCTTCCACCTGCTGAGAAACTCAAAGATCCATGCAGAAATGATTCCTGGAGAAGTTGTAAGGAGCTATGAAGAACCTGAGAGAGCGAAAGTCAGGCTACATGGCAAATAACCTTCTCAGGATGAAGGGTTTTGTCTGAATCAGCCTCACTCTTCTTAATGTAGAGAAGATGGACCAAACTAGGCCTGTGTGGAGAGCAGTTCCCAGGTGCCTAAGGTTGATATACCATTCTAACTTGTGAAAGTGTCCCAAGAAGTAGGGGAATCCTCCATCTCATGGAACCCTTGGAAGCAATTGTTAGGACAAATTGGTTGGCAAGGCAGTAACCTCATTCAATTTCTGAAGCGACCTTTCTCTCTTCCTTGGTGATGGATCTCTCTGAACTTGACATACAGGAAGCCAACACCCAGAGTCAGTCCCAGTTTCTTTCCCAGTGGGCTCAGTTGTTTGGAATAACCAAAGACAGTGTAAGTCTTCCTTGGTACCTACTGATGTGAGATTTGCCAAATGCCAGGAGAGCTCTAAAAATGGGACTTTTCTGAGAAAGCAGGTAGTGGCTCACCACTGGCTCCTGAAAATTTCACAGTGTTGGCAAAGGAGACCAGGTCTGAGAGAGTACAGGCCACTTCGGGGAAACATAGTATGGCCCACCAGTCAGAGGACACTCCGGATAGTCACAGACCTTTTTGAAAGAAGGAGGTGCGTTTGTGGGTGTGTGTGTGATTTTGTGGTTTAATCTCTTGTTCTGAGAATATGTAGGAAAGGCTGCTTGTTTCTTTTGGAGTGGACTGTTTCTAGTAAGTCGTTTGACAAGGCAATTTTTTGCATGTATGTGTATCCCACTGTGTTCATGGTTGTAGACATTAGAAAAGTGAATGCATCAATGGATGTGTCCTGTCTAGTAGAAATCTTCCCAGCATTTATTATGCCCAATTTATGAGTGGACTGCCACTTGCCTTATGGATGGGCAACACCTACTATCTTCCTAAGTTCCTGATTTCTTCCTGAATTCTGGTCACTCTCAAGAATAGGCTCATGATTTTGTGTCCAAGATATGTACCACTTCCAAGCTGAGTGACATAGTCATGTGGAGGATAGCTGAAGGGAATGGCAAGCATCTCAGAAAACTCTGATATCAGTGTGTCCAGGAAAGTCTCAGTGGAGAAACCCTGCTTTGGGCCTTTTGCTTACCTATTGTTCTGTTGCCCTTAATGTCAGGAAGGTCTTTGCCTCAGGCCACCCCTTTGTGAAGCCTGAAGAAAACAGTTTTCAAATGGAAATGAATGGGCATCACCTGTGGCTCTTTGCTTAATTGCTTTAGAAAGGGATGTGTCTGAATCAGCCTCTTGGCCCTGTGTGAGTCAGGGGCTTAGATTCTCAGCACCTGATGGATCTAAAGAAAGATCCCATGTGTGCATCCAAAACCAAAGTAGCTAAAAGAGCAATCATTGTATATGAAGTCTCTCGCCTTACACTGATAGGTTCCTGACATACATCAAGTGAGAATAGGCATCATTTGGGTCAAATGAGTTCTTCAAAGCCCTGCAGAGGCTAGCCCATATGTGCTTTGGTTTTCTCATGACTCCAAATCACATAAAGAATCTATACCTGACAGTCAGTAAGCCTCAAATTGGAGAAGCAGAGCAGTATTAACGCCAGGCTTATTTGATCACTCCTGGTTCACAGGAAAGGTGTCCAGGCCACCCTGAGTTTAGGCAAATGAAGGGCAAGGGAGCTTATTTTGGACACTCTCTTGGGCTGTGCCCCTCAGGGAAACCTCCAGCCAGAGGTTATGATGAGTGTCTATATGGAAGAAGGTGAGGGGCATATGGGAGTATTTGGGTTTTAATTGTGTTCATTTGTGTGGCGGTTTGAAGAGATGACTGGGTCCACCAGGGCTTGACTTTGGTGTGATTCCTTTTAGAGACTGAGTTCTGCAACTGACCTCAGAGAAGTATTGCCCTGAATTGAGTTGGGATTTTAGGAGGCCACGCTTCAGAGTCACCTTTGGAAAGTGAGATCTAGCCCAAGGGTGGCTTTCCACTGAGCACTGCGAATCTCAGGCAGGATATCACATGATTTCATTCTGAAAGATTTGGCAGCCTTAGTAATGAATCAAAACACACATGAACCTCACATTGTAGACCTCAATGGGCTGGGCTTCATGTGACCTTTTGGCTACTCTTTGGGAAGCCTTGCCTTTGAGATTTCTCCAGAGCATTCATTGAAATGAGCTTCCTCAACATTTAATGGTTCCTGAATGAATTGAAACCCACAGTGCCTCAAAGTTTATCTTTGAAAAGTGGCTAGATAAATACCCTGAATTTTTTGAAACTCCCATCACCAGGTGGCACTGGAGAACCTTTGGATCTCCTGTTGCTGATCATGAGTGTACCAGACAGTGCCTTGATTGACTGGGTTTCATGAAAATGGTGAAGAACCGAGATGCCAGTAAGTTGGAGACTGCTGAGTAGTGGGCCCAGAGCTGTGGTGTGGAGGTGTTTGATAAAATATCTGTGGTGGGTCCATGTGGATCATCAATTGACTTCCAAATGGCTTGTGGGTGACAAAGTGCGTCCTACAGACCCTTATATGTAAGGCATCTTGTTATATGGAGAGGTTTCAAAGCAATGTTCAGAATCAGGTTGCTATGGTCAAGGAGAAAGCAATGTGGGATAGAAGCCTGGTTGGTGCATTCTCCTGCAGACCCTGACCCACCACACTTGACACAACTCCCGCCAGAACTGTATCCCTGTTGAACTTTTTGTATTTCATGATGCAAATACCAAACTCCCCATGCAGCAGCAAGAAACATCACAAAAATGGAGGATGACCAAATGGCTTCACAGTCCACACGGGGAGACACTTTGCCCCCAGTGGCCACAGTTTACATACAAAGAGAGAATTAAGCACTGCTGCCTCATGTTCATTGGAAAATAAGAAACCATGCACTTCAGTCACATTGATGCAGACCCAGCTTTGATCGTCTCACTAGAAAGGAAGCTAAAGCTCCTGAGAACAACATATATTTCAAGTGCCCAACATCAGAGGCAGTTTCTCAATAAATCTTTAGGTTTGCAGAGCTCTGTTTGTGGAGTGTTTACCTGTTAGACCAGGATGTAAGAAAAGAACACTGACTCCAATTAAAATCAAATTAAAGCAAGCTGCTTATTTCCAACGTCTGTGCTGCCTCTCCCTCCCAAAATGGCCAGAACAAGACAGCAACCCTAACTTTTCTACAGCCCAGCTTCATAGCCCAGAAAGTTACACAAAAGGGCTGTTACAGATAACAGAACTCTGACAAGCATCACACTAATGGTTGTTTACATTTTTTTTTTTTTGCAATCCCCAACATCAAAATTTATGAGGACCATTAGTGCCTCAGAGAGCGTAATTGTCTGGCCATGGAAGGCCAATATTTATGAGGTGTCAAAAAAGTTTAACAGAGGGTTGCTATCTGATCAGAGAGTCATTCATGGGTGAGTTCAAGGCACGGGCAGGCATTCCAAGCAGGTTCAGAATTTGCAGTAATTTATAGTAAAGTCAAAATTATCTTTCCATGGCTTTGTTGCAAGATGGCTCCCAATTTTATTAAAAGATAAGGTTGGGTCTATCATCCCCCCCTTTTATTATGTGTCCCTTTCAAATCTTTGATAGGGTAGGAGAAGAGCACTGAGGAAACTATAATCCCTCAGGTAACAGTCTCCAAATTTTTAGAACTCACCGAAAACCGGTCTCCCTGATATTACCTGACTTAATTAATTACTTATATTGATAGTCTATTTATTTTTGGCTCCATTGTTGTAAATATAGAGGCGTCTCTCATTTTGGCTTTTTCTGAGCTGAGAGAGGGTGACATGAGGGGGCATGGCGTGAGGGACATGAGTTGCCTTTTAGATGTTAGTTGAGGGACATGAGTTGCCTTTTAGAAGACAGTACGTTTTGAAGTCTGGTTGGGCAAGAACAGGTTGTAAAGTCATCTGGGGATGGGTTCTTCTATGAGATCAACAAAAACAATGAGTACTGAATAAATGTTGCAGCAGCTGGAACATGTCGCTGTATGAAGTTCCCTCACCAGTCTTTAATATCCCCAGTTATCAGGACTGTCAACTTAATATTTAACTTTTAGTGTTGCAGTTGTCCCTTCCCATTAGATACAGTTTAATAATTTAATGTCATCTGATCTTGCAAAATCCTTTTACTAGTATGACCTCTGTGTCTAATAGAGAAACCTTTAATTCTGTTACTCAGGGCTGGATAATCATACTAGCAAACACCAAGCCTACTTGTGTAGGTTAGGAATATCTGTAGACCTTAAACTAAAAATTTCTGCCTCTGAAAGCTCTTCTTGATAGTCTCTTTTTACAGTTATCAGGCATTCCTGTCTGAGAATTCTTCTACAACAACAACAACAACAACAACAACAAAAAAAAAAACAGAAACCCGGTGCCAAAACAGAAAACAGAGGAGCAATGCAACGTCTTGCTAAAGCTCCCAGTAGGAGCACATGTGTGCCCATTGGCAGCTCTCTACCCTTCCAGATGAATTCCCTAAAGAACAGAACAGAGGACAGAATGATTCTTGTTACTGTCCCAGACAGGGGTATATGTGATCCTCCTCAGTCCACCTCTCTGTCATCAGAAGAGATCTCCCTTAACCGGATATCAGATATTATAAAGGCACCAATTACCTATGGATGCCTCCTCCAGCACGTGCTTGCTAATAGTTTTAGTGCGGTGGTTCACTGCAGTGCTCCCCGGACTGAAGGCTAACTCCAAGGCCTTGGAACATCTCAAGTTGCACAAACCTAAAAGTGGCTCTCAAGCTTGGAGCCCTGGAAGGAAGGCAGCTTCAGAATTTCCAACAGTCTGGTCTTGTGATCTGGTCGGGCAGGGTCATCTCGCTGGGGAACTCCAAAACATTAGACCAGGACGCATGTAAAGACCACTGACTCCAAGTAAAATCAAATTAAGGCAAGCTTATTATTTCAAAGGGAAAAGCTGCCTCTCCCTCCCAAAATGGCGGGAACAAGACAGCAAACCCACCTTTTCTACAGCACAGCTATATAGCCCAGAAAGATACAGAAAAAGGGGGTTACAGATAACAGAACTTTAACAAGCATCACACTAATGGTAGTTTACATTTTTTTTGCTCACCCAAACATCAGAAATTATGAGGACCATTAGAGCCTCAGATACTCATTGTCTGGCGTGGGAAAGAAAATATTTATGAGGTGTTACTAAAGTTTCAGAGAAGGCTGTGATCTGGTCAGAGAGCTAGGCATGGGTGAGTTTAAGGCATGGGCAGGCATTCCAAGCAGGTTCAGAATTTGCAGTAATTTATAGTAAAGCGAAAATTATCTTTTTCATGGCTTTCTGGCAAGATGGCTCCCAATTTTAATAAAAGATCAGGTTGGGTCTAACAACCCTGTCCCTTACTTTTGGAAACCACTCTACCACCTCCAAGGTTGTGAACTCCTGAGCATTTTCCATTCCAGATATGTATTCACAGATTTTATAACTCTTCTCCTCTAATTGTGTATTACTTGGGGTGAATGTAATGTCAAGGCATTGTTCTGGATGAGAATGAAAAGAATTTTTGCATACACATTGGATTCATTATATAATTTTCCATTCGTAATACTTAATCCCTGACACTAAACCCTACCCTACTAGACTCTGACTACTAATCCTAATATGATGGAGAAATATAACCCAAACAAAATAGAAATACAAGAAGTTCAGAGGAGGCATGGTGCATAGTTGGACTTGCCTTTTGCATTCTATAGTGTAAGTGTTATAAATCTAGCAAATTTTCTGTTGAAATAGTTCTCCATGTGTTTTTACAGTTAACAAATATTTGAATTCCTGTCTCCCTTTCTCTGTAGCCTATACAGCACATGTATTTTTATATGCACATATAGAATCCTACCTGGTACCACACGTACATTCTTGTGAGGTAGATGACTTGGCAGATACAAATTGTGAGAATAGATCACTCGTCCTAAACGCTGTTGGAACTGAAAATTCAACATATGGGTGAGCTTCCTAGTTGAACAAAATTATACATAAACCCATGTTCAGTAAAATGAATATTTTTGGATCTCTGGATGATATATTTTAAATGATGAATTTAGATTGCCATATATATTGCTACTTTTTAATGTCTGGGTGTGTGTGTGTGCGTGATATATATATATATATATATATATATATATATATATATATATATATATATATATACTCTCCAGATTTTTCAAAATATGAAATATATGTGTCTTATAACACACTCCCTAAATTCATTCATATTTGTATATGTGGATTTATAATCAACTTTTCACAAGATTATTATCAGAAATATTCATCCAATTGAAATACATATTTGTTTCCTAGTACTGAAAACAAACTTCAGTGAATGTTGCATACAAATCCTAATATTTCTACAGTAACTGACCCAGTTTAACATTAATGCGTGTAGATTCCTATGGGTCATGATTTGTATTTTGATGTTCATTTTTATTCAACTCTGGTACATTACTATTTCTTCAGTTAATGCACATCATTGGACATATATTTCATCCACAATTTATCAAATTGATAGGCATTTGTTTCACTTTCAATCACTTCCTGATTCAGAACACATGTATATCTTCACGTTTCTTCATTGCTCGTTTCATGAGACTTCTTTCCAAACACATTATTTTCAATTTCCATTATCACATTTGAAGCAAAACTCACACACCAGTCATGATAAACCATTAAAGTAATATCACCATTATATGTATAATTGGCTGGAATGAATGACTGTGTATCAATATAAGATTTTATGCATATTTTCAGATATCAATTCAACAGATTATTTAAAGTGTAATCAGTTATATTATTTATTCACAGTATGGTCTCTTCATGCATTATCTCTATATACATAGACACAGGGTACACCTCTTTGTACCCCCAATATTAATTTATATGTTTTCAAAATATTGCTCCCAGAAATGGTGGAAGAAATACTCATGTAACCTGATCTACATATACATTTTAACACAGTAATATTCGGGACACAAAATGCAAAGTTCGTACTTATGATTCTACCAAAGACTAAATAGAATGTAAATATGGATTACTGAAAATATCCATGTCCAATTTGCGTAATGTTCTCAATTGTCAATCCTATTGGTGACTACATATTTGTTTCTTCCTAAGATTATATATTAAAACTCAACCCTGTTGAAAATGTCTAATCCTATCACTCACTTTATACTTTGTCTGATTTTGTAATGTCTCTATTGATATCTGCTTTCCTACATATTTTCCACAGTTCAGCATTGTGACTTTTTCTTCTCATGTACTGACATTGACATTCACTCTCTAACCAAAACCCTATTGCTAAAGAACATTTTGTCCAAATCTTATACTCACTCTTTTTTCTAAACTTACTTACTATCTTCCTAATCCTACCTACTGTCCTCTTTTGACTGGATGTTCTCTTCGACATTCAATCATCCAAGGTACAAGGTCCTATGCCATTTTATATCGATTTATCTGAGACAACTGTGCAGAACATAATTCAAAGCTAAGTGTCACAATCAAAGGCCCAATTCTCTTCTGGGCTTTAAATCTTACCTAGATTACTGTTTTCATACTTATAACTCACCTATATATTCTTGTAAATATTGCAGGTTCCAAATACCATTATTCATCCTGCAGAATGATTCCTAACTCAAATCGAACATGTTATTAATCCTAACCATACACTCTTCCATCAATCTAGCTTTACAAAAGAGTAGGGACACAGTTTGTCTTACAATACAGAAATGTAGGGGATCATCCACCTGCTGTGAACCTCAAAGGTCCATACAGAAATGATCCCTGGAGAAGATGTTGACAGCTATGAAGGACCTGAGAGAGAAAAATTCATCTTCCATGGAAAACAAGCAGGTGAAAATGAAGGGATGTGTCTGAATCAACCTCTCTCTTCCTAATGTAGAGAAGTTGGACCAAATCAGGCCTGTGTGGAGAGCTGCTCCCGGGTGCCTATTTTTGATATACAATTCTAATGCTTGAAGTGTCACAGGAAGTAGGGGCAGTCTCCATCTCATGGGGACCTAGGAAGCAACTCTTAGGACAAAGTGTTTGCCAAGGCATTGACCTCATTCAGTGACCTACCCCACTTCTTTGGTGATGAAACTCTCTGAACTGGGGATCCAAAAAGCCAGGCACCCAGATCCAGTCCCAGACCCAGTCCCAGTGCGCTCACATGTTTGGAGGATGGCCAAATGCCAGGAGAGCTCTGAAGAGGGGCAGTTCATGAGAAAGCAGCGCTGTCTCACCACTGGCTCCTGAAAACTTCACAGAGTTGGCAAAGGAGACCAGATCTGAGAGAGTTGCCCAATACCATTATTCATCCCGCAGAATGATTTCTATCCCAAATCGAACATGTTATTAACCCTAACCATACACTGTTCCCTCAATCTAACTTTACAGAAGAGCAGGGACAGTGTTGGTCTTATAATACAGGAATGTAGGGGATCTTCTACCTGTTTAGAAACTCAAAGGTGCATGCAGAAATCATTCCTGGATGAGATGTAGGCAGCTATGAAGGACTTGAGACAGCAAAAGTCATCTTCCGTGGCAAAAACCCTGGTCAGGATAAAGGTTTGTGTCTGAATCAGCCTCTCTCTTCTTAATGTAGAGAAGATGGACCGAACCAGGCCTGTGTGGAGAGCTGTTCCTGAGTGCCTATGGTTTATATACCATTCTAACTTGTGAAAGTGTCACAGGAAGTAGGGGTAGCCTCCATCTCAAGGAACCATAGGAAGCAACTGTTAGGACAAAGTGGTTGCCAAGGGAGTGACCTCCTTCAGTTCCTGAAGGAAGTGACCTCACCTCACTTTCTTGGTGTTGGAACTCTCTGAACTTGGGATCCAGGAAGCCAGGCACCCAGAGCCAGTCCCAGTCCCAGTCCCAGTGGTCTCACTTGTTTGGATTTACCAAGGACAGAGTCACTCTTTCTTGGTACCTACTGATGTGAGGATGGCCAAATGCCAAAAGAGCTCTGAAGAGGGGCCTTTCCTGAGAAAGCAGGTAGTGGCTCATGCTGGCTCCTGACTTCTTCACAGAGTTGGCCAAGGAGACCAGATCTGAGAAAAGACAGGCCATTTTGGGGGAACATAGTATGGCCCACCAGTCAGAGAACACTCTGGATAGTCTCAGACCTACTTGGGGTAAGGAGGTGCCTTTGTGGGTGTGTTTGTGGGATTGTGGTTTTGTCTCATTTTCTGAGAATATGTAGGAAAGGCGGTTTGTTTGATTTGGTGTGAACTGTTTCTGGTAAGTCCTTTGACAAGGCGAGTGTTTCTATGTCTGTGTATCCCACCATGTCCGGGTTGTAGACATTAGAAAAGAAATTGCATCAATGGATGTGTCATTTCTAGTTGAAAGCTTCCCAGGATTCATCTTCCCAAATTTATGAATGGACTGTGGCTTACATTATGGATGTGGAAAACCTACTAACTTCCTAAGTTCCTGTTTTCTTCCTGAATTCTGGCCACTCTCCACAATAGGTTCATGGTTTTGTGCCCAAGATATGTACCACCTCCAAGCTCTGTGACATGGCCATATACTGGACAGCTGAAGGGAATGGGAGAATCTCAGAAAACTCAGATATCAGTGTGACCAGGAAAGTCTCAGTGGAGAAACCCAGTTTGGGCCCTTTGCAAACCTAGTGTACTGTTGCCCTGAACGTCAAGAAGGTGTTTTCCTCAGGTCACCCCTTTGTGAAGCCTGGAGAAAACAGTTTTCAAATGGAAATGAATGGGCATCACCTGTGGATCTTTGCTTAATTACTTTGGAAATGGATGTGTCTGAATCAGCATTTTGGCCCTGTGTGAGGCTGTGGCTTAGATTCTCAGAACCTGATGGATCTAAAGAAATATCCCATGTGTGCATCCAAAACCAAAATGGCCAAAACAGCAGTGCTTGTGGATGAAGTCTAACCAACTTCACTAACCAACTCACAGTGAAAGTAAATAACTTTTGAAGTGGAGGGGACCCCAGTAAACTTTGCAGTGGATACAGGGGCAATATACTCAGCCCTTAAGGCCCCATTGGGCCCTCTATCAAATAAATGGTCTCTAGTTCAAGGCGCTAATGGCAGTAAATATCGGCCTTGGACAACTAAGAGGACCATGGACCTTGGGAAAGGAAAAATCCATCACTCCTTCGTAGTAATCCCAGAGTGCCAGGCCCTGTTGATTGGTACAGATCTGCTCACCAAGCACTGGGCCAAAATAACTTTAAACCCTGAAGGCCCCTCAGTGGAATTTCAGAATCCTTCAGTAAAAACTCCTATTGTCACGGCTGTAACTATGTCAGTAGAAAATGTACATCAACTCACTCACCTTGGTTCAAAGATACTGCAGGTATTCCTGAAGGATCAAGAACAGAGTTTTCTACTAACCGACTCACAGTGAAAGGAAATAACTGAATGGGTAACAAAAGCCTGTCGGGTCCATCAATTGGTTAATGCTTACCCTTCCAAGCTTCCTGCAGGAAAGCACCTTCGAGGAACCAGACCAGGACAATTCTGGGAAGTGGACTTTACTGAAATTAAGCCAGCAAGGTAAGGACTTAAATACTTAAATATCTCCTAATCTTTGTAGATACATTTTCAGGATGGATTGAAGCCTTCCCAACAACAACAACAACAACAACAAAAAAAAAAAAACATGGAGCAAATGGTGGTCAAGATGATCCTGAAAGATATTCTTCCAAGATACGGCCTGCCTAAGGTATAGGGCCTGATAATGGACTAGAGTTCGTGGCCAAGGTAAGTCAGGGGTTAGCCAGGACCCTGGGGATTAATTGGAAGTTACATTGTGCTTATAGACCCCAGAGTTCAGGACAGGTAGAAAGAATGAATAGAACCATTAAAGAGACCTTAACGAAATTAAGCTTAGAGACCGGCATAAAAGACTGGACTACACTTCTGCCTTATGCACTGTTTCATGCAAGAAATACTCCCTCTGTTTCTTTGTGTAACCTCACCCCCTGTGAAATTCTCTATGGTGACCCTCCTCCAGTAAGGGACCTAACCCCAACTCTAAGACCTAAGGATCCTTTCCACACTCCCTAGCTTGACAGACTTAAAGTTCTTGAAAGAACTCAGTGATACCTGTTCAAACACCTGACCACGGCCTACCAACCTGGGGACAAGAAGACTCCACATCGATATCAATAAGAGACTTCATCTACATAAGATGACATCAGGTGTCATCCCTGGTACCCCGCTGGAAACAACATACCAGGTGCTACTTATAACACCTATATCAGTAAAAGTATACGGAATCAATTCCTGGATCCATGCCTCTCATCTCAAGCCTTCGCACTGTCCAGACTCTTGCTGGAATCTGGAAATGACTAGTAACCCTTTCAAATTGCGTATTCACCATATGGATAAGGCTATAGACTCTCCCCTTGGCCACCAGTAGTCCTAAACCTCATCAGGCGGTTCAGCAGCGATGGCTGATTACAAATCCTACAAGAGAAGAAGTATGGTGTATCTCGTATACAGCCCCCATAGGGACCTGATGGCCATCTCTCCACCCAGACATTTGGAATATATCTGATAAAGTGGATCCCACTAAAATTCTATTAAATACCTTCTGTATCATAGATAATGGAAACAAACATTATGGATGTAGGGCCAAGCGAGCCAGATGTAGGTTGGCTAACCTAGATTACTATGTTTGCCCGGCATACTATCAAAGCCACAAACAGCCACGGCTGTGTGGGGAAAAAGCCAACTTCTTCTATAAGTCATGGGGATGTTACCATAAAGGGACTTCCTGGTGGAACCCAAACTCCTCATCAAATTCAGTACACAGCATTGGCCATATTGCCAATTAGACAACCAAAACCGATGGCCCCCAGAAGGGTCTCTAGATCCTCAAAATCTGCGTGACCTTTTTAACTTCTACAAGTGCTCAAAAGGGTGGAAGGAGATTCCCCTATGTGGAGGCCTTTTCCCTCCATCGCTCATATCCTGAACTATGCTTCTCCTATAGATCCTAACCCTCAGCCTTCTGCTCCAGACTCTCTGCTGTCCCTCCCATCTCAGCAACCTGATTTCTCCCCTCCAATTACTAGATCAAAAAACCAAACCTCTGCCAGTTCTCAGACCATTGCCCCCTTGCTGAGGTATCAGGTACTGAGGTACCCCTCCACCCACTCACTCCTCTCTTCTCCATTCAGTTCCCACAGCAGGTACCATCAGGTCCTCTTACCAGCTCACCCAAAGCTCAAACCAGCTGAGGAGATCCCTCAGACCCCTATCCAAGATGTAATTAAAATGGCTTTTAACGTTGCTTTGTCATCACTGAAAACAGGTGACTAAGAATTTAAAGTCCCTCACAGGCTTTTTGGGTTCCTCACTCCTGTCGTCCCCTCTGCTCTACCTGTTCTACTGCTCAAGTTTTTGTTGCCAGGAAAATCACAAACCCCTTTCCCAATATTCTTTTACATCTCTCCTTCCTCATTCTCAGATAAACGAAGCTGCTCTCAGCCTTGCCTTCCACGACTTCCCCCTGCATACCAGGCCCACAGAAAAGTCTTATATGACCTTCTCTAGAAGTCTTCACCATGGCTGACATTAGGACTATCAGCAAACGAGTCCCCATAAAAGAGTTCAATGTAGATAAACTTCCTCTTTTCATGTTGCACTGTTATACTTGGCCACTGGCTGGAAAAATCAGCTCTCCTAAGCTAGACACCCCCTTACTAGTTTTTCACAAAATAAGTGATCAAGGACTCTGGCCTTGTGCTGGGGCTTCACAGAGATGGCTACAATTCTAGGTAAAGAAGTTACCAACTAGGTCCATGGTAACAGCTGGCAAGAAGAAAAAATAGAGAAAAAAAAGCTCTCCCCCTCCCAGGTGTCCTTGAAAAGTTAACTTGCCCAGAACAGAGGAAAAAGTAACAGAAACAAAAACTGCTTTTTGTGAACTTCTGCAGACTGTGAACTTCTGAGCCCCTTCCGTTACATGTTGGGTACAAATTCTGAAACTACCTAAACTTAGGGTTCAGAGGATTAATTGATTACAACAGAAGCAATGCCCTCTAAATCCATTTGCAACCAAATAGGACTGTTTCCCTGTTTTCAGTGCTATCTTAGGTGCCTTTCCTTTTCTGTACCTACAGCAGTATAATTCTATATACTTAAACATTGTTTATGTTTTCATGAAATGGTCAACAGATGTGATAAATTATGTAATGGTGCAGATGTTTCCCAGAGTGCTCTAGGATGACGCAGGTTTATTTAAAGATCAAATCAGAGGGCATACAACCCGGTTCCACCAGGAACCTGTATCTCTCACTTTAGCCATCCTAGTAGGAATAGGAGTTGCTGTAGGAGTGAGCACAGGAACCACTGCCTTAGTCCATGGGACACAACAAATGACCCAATTAGAAGCAGCAATAGACCAAAAATTAAAGATAATAAAACCTCCATCACAGCTTTATAAGCATCTTTAACCTCTCTCTCTGAAGTTGTTTTACAGAACTGGCGAGGGTTA
Organism: Callospermophilus lateralis; assembly: GCF_048772815.1. Lineage (NCBI taxonomy): Eukaryota > Metazoa > Chordata > Mammalia > Rodentia > Sciuridae > Callospermophilus > Callospermophilus lateralis. The sequence goes on along the minus strand of NC_135316.1, from coordinate 4,866,358 downwards.
AACCTTCTCTTCATGAGAGAAGGGGGACTTTGTGCTGCATTGAGGGTAGAATGTTGTTTTTATGCCGACCATACTGGAGTTGTAAAAGAACCTATTAGTATATTAAGAAAACGCCTTTAAGAGCGTCAACGAGAGAGAGAGGCCCAAAAAGGGTGGTTTTGGGTCTTGGTTCACACAGTCCCTTTTATCAGCCCAGGCCTGTCCATTAATAATCCTCATATTATTGCTAACTGTAGGACCCTGTTGGCTCAACCATGTAGTTTCCTTTCTGGAAGCTCAAATTGGACAAGTTAAACTTATGGTAATCTGACAACAATATACCCTACTAGCAGACATAAAATGTAACACCCTTCAATGATCACTTTCATGATAAAAAGTAACCAGAAGAAGAAGTGGGGAATAAAATGTTAATAAAATAGGTACTTGTCACTTCCTATTTTTCTGTATGCTTCACATAACACTGTTGAAATCTTGAGAACTGTTTTCTAATCTTGTTCCCAGAATGTGCTGTCCCCCACTGTCAAACTGCAGAATGTACTCCATCACCCGGTTGAAAGCAAACCGCCCACTCGCCCTGACACATCAATAAATTTCCCTCCTTGCCCTCTCCAAGGAAAGTACATAAGCTCTGTTTTAGCTGTTCTCAGGGCTCTCTGCTGTATTCAAGTGAGCTCTGAGCCCCAGCATACTGGACCCGCAAAAAACCATTTGTTGTTGCATGAGACAGTCTCTTGGCGGTCTCTTTCTCCTATGCTCACCCGACAATTACAAAATTCCAACTCTATATTCTTATAAATATTGCAGGTTCCCAATACCATTAATCATCCAGCAGAATGATTCCTAACCCATATTAAATATGTTATTAACCATAACCATACACTCTTCCCTCAATCTAACTTTACAGAACAGCAGGCACAGAGTTGGTCTTACAATTGAGGAATGTAGGGGATTTTTCATCTGCTGAGAACCTCAAAGCTCCATGCAGACATGATCCCTGTAGAAGATGTAGGCAGCTATGAAAGACCTGAGAGGGCAAAAGTCATCTTCCATGGCAAACAACCTGGTCAGTATGAAGGGTTGTGTCTGAATCAGGCTCTCAATTCTTAATGTAGAGAAGATGGACCAAACCAGGCCTGTTTGGAAAGTTGTTCCCGGGTGCCTATGGTTGATATATCATTCTAACTTGTGAAACTGTCACAGGTAGTAGGGGCAGCCTGCATCTCATGGGACCCTTGGAAGAAAATGTTAGGACAAAATGGTTGCCAAGGCAGTGACCTCATTCAGTTCCTGAAGGAATTGACCTCACCTCACTTCCTTGTTGATGGAACTATCTGAACTTGGAATCCAGGAAGCCAGGCACCCAGAGCCAGTCCGAGTCCCAGTCCCAGTGGTCTCACTTGTTTGGATTTACCAAGGACAGAGTCACTCTTTCTTGGTACCTACTGATGTGAGGATGGCAAAATGCCAAGAGAGCCCTGAAAAGGGGCCTTTCCTGAGAAAAAGGTAGTTGCTCACTATTGGCTCCTGACAACTTCACAGAGTTGTCTAAGGAGAAGAGATCTGAGAGAGGACATGCCATTTTGAGGGAGCATACTGTTGCCCACTAGTCAGAGGACACTCCAAATAGTCTCAGAATTACTTACGGAAAGGAGGTGCCTTTGTGGGTGTAGGTGTAGGTTTGTGGTTTTCACTTGTTCTGAGAATAGGTATGAAAGGCGGTTTGTTTGGATTGAGTGAACTGTTTCTAGAAAGTATTTTGACAAAGTGAGTGCTTCTATGTCTGTATATAAAATGGTGTCCATGGTTGTAGACATGAGAAGAGAGAATACATCAATGGATGTGTCCTGTCTAGTCGAAAGCTTCCCAGCCTTCATCCTGCCCAATTTATAAATGGACTGCTGCTTGACTTATGAATGGGCAACATCTGCTATCCTCCTAAGTTCCTGTTTTCTTCCTGAATACTGGCCTCTCTAAAGAATAGGCTCATGCTTTTGTGTCCAAGATATGTAACACCTCCAAGCTCTGTGACTGGATAGCTGAAGGGAATGGCGAGCTTCTTAGAAAACTCAGATATCAGTGTGACCAGTAAAGTCTCAGTGGAGAAACCCTGCTTTGGGCCTTTTTCGTACCTATTGTTTTATTGCCCTGAGTGTGAGGAAGGTCTCTGCCTCAGGCCACCCCTTTGTGAAGCCTCAAGAAAAGAGTTCTCAATTTGAAATGAATGGGCATCACCTGTGGCTCTTTGCTTAATTGCATTGGAAAGGGAATGTTTGAATAAGCCTCTTGGCACTTTGTGAGGCTGTGGCTTAGAATCTCAGCACCATATGGGTGCAAACAATGATCCCATGTGTGCATCCAATACCAAAATGGCCAAAAGAGCAGATATTGTAGATGAAGTCTCTCGCCTTCCTATGTAAAGTTCCTGACCTCCATTTAGTGAGAATAGGGATCCTTTGGATCAAATGAGATATTCAAAGCCCTGCAGAGGCTAGACTATAGGTGCTTGGGTTTTCTCATGACTCCAATTCACATAAAGAATCTAAACCACACAGTAATTAGGCCTCAAATTGGAGAACCAAAGCAGCATTAACGGCAGGCCTATTTGATCACTCCTGGTTAACAGGAAGGGTGTCCAGGCCACACAGACTTTAGGCAAATGAGGGAAAAGGAAGCTTATTTTGGTCACTGTTGTGGGCTGCGCCCCTCATGAAAACCTCCTGCCAGAGGTAATGATGAGTGTCTATATGGAAGAAGATGAGGTCCATGTGGGAGTGTTTTGGTTTTAATTGTGGACATTTGTATCATGGTTGGAAGAGATGACTGGGTCCACCAGGGCATGAACTCTGGTGTGATACCCCTTAGAGACTGAATTCTAGAACTTACCTCAGAAAAGTATTTCCATGAATTCTCTTGGGGTTTTAGGAGGCCACACATGAGAGTCACCCTTGGAAACTGAGATATAGGCCAAGAATGGCTTTCCACATAGCACTGGGAATCTCAGCCAGGATATCACAGGATTTTACTCTGAAAGACTTGGCAGCCATAGTTGAGAGTCAAAACACACATGGACCCCACATTGTAGACCTCAATGGGCCTGACTACATGTGACCTTTTGGCCACTCTTTGGGAAGCCTTTCCTGTTAGAGTTCTCCAGAGCATTCATTGAAATGAGCTTCCTCACCATTTAATGGTTCCTGCATGAATTGAAACCCACAGTGCTTCCAAATTCATCCTTGAAAAATACCATGAAAATAATACCATAAATACCATGAAATTTTTGAAATTCCCATAACCAGGTGGCACTGGAGAACCTTTGGATGTACTGTTGCTGATCATGAGTGTACCAGATAATGCCTTGATTGACTGGGTTTTATAAAAATGGTGTAGAACAGAGATGCCAGTACGTAGGAGCCTGCTGAGTAGTGGGCCTAGAGCAGTGGTGTGCAGGTGTGTGATAAATCATCTGTGGTGGGGCCATTTCTATCTGCATTGGCTTCCAAATGGCTTGTGACTGACATGGTGCAACCAGAAGACCCTTATATGTAAAGGCATCTTGTTATATGAAGAGGTTTCTGGGCAATGTTCAGAATCAGGTTGCTATGGTCAAGGGGGCAAGCTATGTTTGATAGAAGCCTGGTTGTTGCATTCTCCTGCAGAACCTGACCCACCACACCTGACAGAACTCCCTCTAGCACTGTGTGCTAGTTGAACTCCTTGTATTTCGTGAAGCAAATACCAAACTCCCAGTTCAACAGCAAGAAACTCCAAGAAAAGCGGAGGATGACCAAATGGCTTCAGAGTTATCATGAGGAGACACGTGGCAACAGTGGGCACAGTTTACCTACAAAGAGAGAATTCAGCACTGCTGCCTCATGTTCATTGGAAAATAAGAAACCCTGTTCTCCAGGTCATATAGATGTAGACCCAGCTTTGATGGTCTCACTAGAAAGGAAGCTAAATCTCCTGACAACAACATATATTTCAAGTGGTCAACCTCAGAGGGAGTTTCTCAAGAAGTCTTAAGGCAGGAAGAGCTCCATGTTTGTGGAATGTTTACCCTGACCCTTATTTTTGGAAATTCCTCTACCACTTCCACGGTTTTGAGCTCCTGAACATATTCCATTGCAAATATGTATTCAAAGATTTTCTAACTCTTCTCTTCCAATTGTGTCTTATTTGGGGCGAAGTTGATGTCAAGGCGTTTTTCCGGATGAGAGTGGGAAGATTTTGGTGTAGCACATGTTTGCATACACACTGGATATGTTTTCCTATTTTCCATTTGAAATACTGAATCCATGACACGAACCCATATGCTACTAGACTCTGACTACTAATACTAATATTTTGGAGTAAAAGAATCAAAAGAGAATAGAAATACAAGCAGTTCAGAAGAGGAATGGTGTATAGTTGGACTTGCCTTTTGAATGATAAATGGTACGTTTTATAAATCTAGTCAATTTTTAATTGGAATAGTTCTTCATGGGTTTTTAAATTGAACAAATTTGTGCATTCCTGTCTCCCTTTCTCTTTATCCTATTCAGCACATGTATTTTTATATGAACTTATAGAATCCTACCTGGTATCACACGTATAATTTTGTGAGGTGGCTTACTTGGCAGATACAACTTGTGAGAAGACATCACTCCTCCTAAACGTTGTTGGAACGGAAAATTCAACCTATGGTAGAGCTTCCTTGTAGAAAAACATTATACATAAATCCATGTTTACTAAATGATACATATTTTTCATCTGTGGATGTTATATATTTAATAATGAATTTCTTTTGGCATATATATTGCTAAATTTAATGTCTGTGAATGTGTTTTGTATATATATATATATATATATATATATATATATATATATATATATACACTCTCCAGATTTTTCAAAATATGAAATATATGTGTCTTATATACACTCCCTAAATTAATTCATGTTCATTTATGTTTATTTATATTTAAATTTTCACAAGATTATTCTAAGGAATATTCATCCACCTGAAATACATATTTTTTCCTAGTACTGAAAACTAGCTTCAGTGAATGGTGCATACAAATCCTAATATCTCTACAGTAACTGACCCAGTTTAACATAAATGCAAGAATTTTCCTCTGGGACATGATGTGTATTTTGATGTACACATTTATTCAACACTGGTATATTACTCTGTCTTCAGTTTATGCACATCATTGGATATATATTTCATTACAAATTTATAGCCATTTGTTTCACTTTCAGTCACTTCCTTCTTCAGAACACATGTATCCCTCCTCATTTCTTGACTGGTCTTTTCATGAGTCTTCTTTCCAAACACATTATTTTCGATTTCCAATATCAATTTTGAAGCAAAACTCACACACCCTTCATGATAATCCATAAACCATTAGATCTATAAATGGTTGGAATGAATGATTGTAAATCAAATTAATATTGCCTGCATATTTTCAGATATCAATTGTATCCATTATTTAAAGATGGAACCAGTTATATCTTTTATTCACAGTATGGACTAATCATGAAATATCTCTATATTAATAGACACAGGGTACACCTATTTGTACCCCTAATACTAATTTATACGTCTTCAAAATATTCCTCTCAGAAATTGTGGAAGAAATACTCATGTCACCTGATCTACATATACATTTTATCACAGTAATATTCTGGACACAAAATTCAAATGTCACACTTATGATTGTACCAAAGCCCAAGTGGAAAGTGAGCATGGATTACTAAAAACATCCTAGTCCAGGTAGCCTAATGCTCTCAAATGTCAATCCTATTGGTGACTGTATATTTGTTTCTTCCTAAGATTATATATTCAACTTCAAGCCTCTTGAAAATGGCTTATCCTATCACTCACTATATACTTTGCCTGATTTCCTAATGTCTCTATTGATATCTGCTTTCCTACATATTTTGCCCAGTTCATTATTGTGACTAACTTTTCACATGTACTGACATTTACATTCACTCTCTACCCGAAACCTTATCCAAAAGAACTTTTGGTCCAAATCCTATACTCACTCTTTTTTCTAAACCTACTGACTATCTTTCTAACCCTACCAACTGTCTTTATTTGACTGGATGTTCTCTTCAACATTCAATCATCCAAGGTACCATGTCCTATGCCATTGTATATCGATGTGTCTGAGACATCTGTGCAGAACATAATTCAAAGCTAAGTATCCAAATCAACGGCCCAATGTCTTCCTGGGCTTCAAATCTTACCTAGATTTCTGTTTTCATACTTTTATTTCACCTATATATTCTTGTAAATATCGCAGGTTCCCAATACCATTATTCATCCTACAGAATGATTCCTAACTCAAACTGAACATGTTATTAATCCTAACCATACACTCTTCCATCAATCTAACTTTACAAAAGAGCAGGGACACAGTTTGTCTTACAATACAGGAATGTAGGGATCTTCCACCTGCTGAGAACTCAAAGGTCCATGCAGAAATGATCACTAGAGAAGATGTTGACAGCTATGAAGGACCTGAGAGAGAAAAATTCATCTTCCATGAAAAACAAGCAGGTAAAAATGAAGGGATGTGTCTGAATTAGCCTCTCTCTTCTAAATGTAGAGAGGTTGGACCAAACCAGGCCTGTGTGGAGAGCTGTTTCCGGGTGCCTATTTTTGATATACAATTCTAACCCTTGAAGTGTCACAGAAAGTAGGGGCAGCCTCCATCTCATGGGAACCTGGGAAGCAACTGTTAGGACAAAGTGTTTGCCAAGGCAGTGACCTCATTCAGTTTCTGAAGGAAGTGACCTACCTCACTTCTTTGGTGATGAAACTCTCCGAACTGGGGATCCAAGAAGCCAGGCACCCAGAGCCAGTCCCATCCCCAGTGGGCTCACATGTTTGGATTTACCAAGGACAGAGTCAGACTTTCTTGGTACGAACTGATGTGAGGATGGCCAAATCCCAGAAGAGCTCTGAAGAGGTGCCATTCCTGAGTAAGCAGGCAGTGTCTCACCACTGGCTCCTGACAACTTCACAGATTTGGCCAAGAAGACCAGATCTGAGAGAGGACAGGTCATTTTGGGGCAACATTGTATGGCCCACCAGTCAGAGGTCACTCTGGATAGTCACAGACCTACTTGGGGCAAGGAGCTGCCTTTGTGGATTTGGGTGTGAGTTTGTTGTTTTTTCTCATTTTCTGAGAATACGTAGGAAAGGTGGTTTGTTTAGTTTGGAGTGGAGTGTTTCTAGAAAGTCGTTTGACAAGAAGAGTGTTTCTATGTCTGTGAACCCCGCTGTGTTCGTGGATGTAGACATTAGAAAGAGAATGCATCTATGGATGTGTTCTGTCTAGTAGAAAGCTTACCAGCATTCATCCTGCCCAATTTATTAATGGACTGCGGCTTGCCTTATTGATGGGCAATAGCTACTATCTTCCTAAGTTCCTGTTTTCTTCCTGAATTTGGGCCAATCTCCAGAATAGACTCATGGTTATGTTTCCAAGATATGTACCACCTCCAAGTGCTGTGACATGGCCATGTACTGGATAGCTGAAGGGAATTGGAGCATCTCAGAAAACTCAGATATCAATGTGACCACTAAAGTCTCAGTGGAGAAACCCTGCTTTGGGCCTTTTGCATACCTATTCTTCTGTTGCACAGAATGACAAGAAGGTTTTTTCCTCAGGCCACCCCTTTGTGAAAACTGAATTAAACAGATTTCAAATAGAAATGAATGGGCATCACCTGTGGCTCTTTGCTTAATTGCTTTGGAAAGAGATATGTCTGAATCAGCCTCTTGGCCCTATGTGAGGCTGTGGCTTATATTCTCAGCACCTTATGGATCTAAAGAAATATCACATGTGTTTATCCAAAACCAAAATGGCAAAAAGTCAGTCATTGTGGATGAAGTCTCTTGTGTTCCTCTGTTAGGTTCCTGACCTCCATCAAGTGAGAATAGGGATCCTTTAGGTCAATTGAATTCTTCAAAGCCCTGCAGAGGCAAGCCCATGGGTGCTTGAGTTTTCTCATGACTCCAAATCACCTAAAGATTGTATAACTGACAGTCAGTAGGCCTCAAATTGGAGAAGCAAAGCTGTAATAACGGCAGGCCTATTTGATCACTCCTGGTTCACAGGAAGGGTGTCATTGCCACCACGAATTTAGACAAATGAGGGGAAAGGGAGCTTATTTTGGACACTGTCTTGGGCTGTGCCCCTCATGGAATTTTCCAGTCACAGGTTATGATGAGTGTCTATATGGAAGAAGATGAGGGTCATGTGGGAGTGTTTTGGTTTTAATTGTGGTCATTTGTGTGGCGGTTGGAAGAGATGACTGGGTCCACCTGGGCTTGAACTCTGGTGTGATTCCCCTTAGAGCCTGAGTTCTGGAACTGAACTCAGAGAAGTGTTGCCATGAATTGTGTTGGGATTTTAGGAGGCCATGCATGAGAGTAGCCCTTGAAAACTGAGATCTAGGCCCAGGTTGGCTTTTCACAGAGCACTGGGAATCTCAGCCAGAATATCACATGATTTTATTCTGAAAGAATGGCAGCCCTATTTGAGAGTCAAAACACACATGGAACTCACATTGTAGACCTCAATGGACCTGGCTTCATGTGACCTTTTGTCCACTCTTTGGGAAGCCTTGCCTGTGAGAGTTCTCCATAGCTTTCATTGAAATGAGCTTCCTCAACATTTAAATGTTCCTGAATAAATTGAAACCCGGAGTGCCTCCAACTTCATCAATGAAAAATGGCTCGATAAATACCATGAAATATTTGAAATTTCCACCACCAGGTGGCACTGGAGAACCTTTGGATGTCCTGTTTCTCATCATGAGTTTACCAGACAGTTCCTTGATTGACTGGGTTTCAGGAAAATGGTGTAGAACAGAGATGCCAGTAAGTTGAAGCCTGCTGAGTAGTGGGCCTAGAGCAGTGGTGTGCAGGTGTATAATAAAACATCTGTGCTGTGGCCATGTGGATCTGCCAATGCCTTCAAAATGGCTTCTAACTGATATGGTGCAGCCAGCAGACCATTGTATGTAAAGGCATCTTGTTATATGGAGAGGTTTCAGGGCAATGCTAAGAGTCAGGTTGCTATGGACAAGGGGGCAATTTATGTGCGATAGAAACATGTTTGGTCCATTCTCCTGTAGACCCTGACCCAGGACACATGACAGAACTCTCTCCAGCACTGTGTCCCAGTTGAACTTCTTGTATTTCATGAAGCAAATACCAATATCCCAGTGGAGAATCAAGAAACACAATGAATAATGGAGGATGACAAAATGGCTTCACTGTCCACACGAAGAGACACTTATACACAAGTGGCCACAGTTTACCTACAAAGAAAATTCAGCACTGCTGCCTCATGCTCATTGGAAAATAAGAAACCATGTCCTCCAGGTCACATAGGTGCTGACCTAGCTTTGATTGTCTCACTACAAAGGAAGCTACATTTCCTGACATCAATATATATTTCAAGTGCCCAACCTCAGAGGCAGTTTCTCAGGAAGTCTTTAGGCCGGCAGAGCTCCATGTTTATGGAGTGTTTACCCTGGCCCTTACTTTTGGAAACTCCTCTACCACCTCCACGGTTGTGAACTCCTGAGCATTTTCCATTCCAGATATGTATTCACAGATTTTGTAACTCTTCTACTCTAATTGTGTCTTACTTGGGGCGAAGTTAATGTCAAGTCATTGTTCTGGATAAGAGTGGGAAGATTTTTTTGTAGCATATATTTGCATACACATTGGATTCATTTTTCCAATTTTCCATTTGAAATACTGAATCCCTGACACTAACCCATAACCTACTAGACTCTTACTACTAATCCTAAAATGATGGAGAAAAATAACCCAAACAGCATAGAAATACAAAAAGTTTAAAGGAGGCATGGTGTATATTTGGACTTGTTTTTTGCATGATAAAGGGTAGGTGTTATAAATCTAGTCAATTTTTAATTGAAATAGTTCTCCATGTGTTTTAAAGTTAACAACTGTATGAATTCCTGTCTCCCTTTCTCTGTAGCCTATTCAGAACATGTATTTTTATATGCACATACGGAATCCTACCTGGTACCACCCGTATATTCTTGTGAGGTGGCTGACTTTGCAGATACATACTGTGAGAAGAGATGACTCCTCCTAAATGCTCTTGTAACTGAATATTCAATCTATGTCTGAGCTTTCTAGTTGAAAAAAATTATACATAAATCCATATTCAGTAAAATGAATATTTTTGTAACTGTGGATGATATATATTTCATGATGAATTTCAATTGCCATATATATTGCTACTTTTTAATGTCTGTGTGTGTGTGTTTCATATATATATATATATATATATATATATATATATATATATATATATACTCTCCAGATTTTTTAAATAAGAAATATGTGTCTTATTATACACTCCCTAAATTCATTCATATTCATTTATGAGGATTCATAATCAAATTTTTACAAGATTATTCTCAGAAATATTCATCCACCTGAAATACATATTTTTTTCCTAGTACTGAAAACTAGCTTCAGTGAATGGTGCATACAAATCCAAATATTTGAAGAGTAACTGACACCGTTTAACACATGCAGGTAGATTCCTGTGGCACATGATGTCTATTTTGACATTCAATTATATTCAACACTGATACATTACTATTTCCTCAGTTTATGCACATCATAGGATATATATTTCATCCACAAGTTCGCAAATTTATAGGCATTTGTTTCACTCAATCTCTTCCTGCTTTAGAACACATGTATTCCTCCATGATTCTTGACTGGCATTTTCATGAGACTTCTTTTCAAACACATTATTTTCAATTTCCATAATCATTTTTCAAGCAAAACTCACACACTCTTCATGATAAACCATCACCCTAATACTACCATTAGATGTATAACTGGTTGGAGTGAATGGTTGTATATCAATAAAAGATTTCTTATGTATTTTCCGATATCATTTCAATCCATTATTTAAAGTGGAACCAGTTTTATTATTTATTCACAGTGTGGTCTATTCATGCATTATGTCTATATTCATAGACACAGGGTACACCTCTTTGTTCCCAAAATACTAATTTATACATCCTCAAAATATTGCTCCCAGAAATGTTGAAAGAAATATTCTTGTCACCTGATCTACATATACATTTTATCACAGTAATATTCTGGACACAAAATGAAAAGGTTACGCTTATGATTGTACCAAAGCCTAAATGGAAAGTGAGCATGGATTACTAAAAACATCCATGTCCAGGTTGCCTAATGCTCTCAATGTCAATCCTATTGGTGACTACATATTTTTTTCTTTCTAAGATTATATATTCAACCTCAACCCTGTTGATAATGCATAATCATATCTATTCCTTTATACTTTGCCAGATTTCATAATGTCTCTATTGATATCTGCTTTCCTACATATTTTTCCAAGTTCATCATTATGACTGACTCTTAACATGTGCTGACATTTACATTCACTCTATACCTGAAACCCTATTGCAAAAGAACATTTGGTCCAAATACTATACTCACTCTACTTCCAAAACCTACCGACTATCTTTCCAATCCTACCGATTATCCCTGAATGAGTGGATGTTCTCTTCTACATTCAATCTACCAAGGTACAAGGTCCTATGCCAATGATTATCGATTTATCTGAGACATCTGTGCAGAACGTAATTCAAACTAAGTGTCCCAATCAAGGGCACAATGCCCTTCTGGTCTTCAAATCTTACCTAGATTTCTGTTTTCATACTTATATTTCACCTCTACATTATTGGAAATATTGCAGGTTCCCAATACCATTATTCATCCAGCAGAATGATTCATAAACCAATTCAAACATGTGTTTAACCATAACCATTCACTGTTCCCTCCATCTAACTTTACAGAAGAGAAGGGACAGAGTTGGTCTTACAATACAGGAATGTAGGGAATCTTCCACCTGCTGAGAAACTCAAACTACCATGCAGAAATGATCTTTGGAGAAGATGTATGAAGCTAGAAAGGACCTGAGAAAGCAAAAGTCATTTTCCATGGCAAACAACCTGGTCAGAATGAAGGGTTGTGTCTGAATCAGCATCTCTCTTCTTAATGTAGAGAAGATGGTTCAAACCAGGCCTCTGTGGAGAGCTGTTCCCGGGTGCCTATGTTTGATATACCATTCTAACTTGTGAAAGTGTCACAGGAAGTACGGGCAGCCCTCATCTCATGGGACCATTGTAAACAACTGTTAAGACAAAGTGGTTCGTAAACAGTGATCTCATTTAGTTTCTTAAGGAAGTGACCTCACCTCACCTCCTTGGTGATGAAACTCTCTGAACTTGGGATCCAGGAAACCAGGCACAAAAGCCAATTCCAGTCCCAGTCCCAGTGGTCTCACTTTTTTTTAATTTACCAAGGACAGAGTCAGTCTTTCTTGTTACCTACAGATGTGAGGATGGTCAAAGGAGAGGAAAGCACTGAAGAGGGGATATTCCTGAGAAAGCAGGGAGTGGCTCACTGCTGGCTCCTGAGAACTTCACAGATTTGGCTGAGGAGTCCAGATCTGAGAGAGGACAGGCCATTTACGGGAACATAGTATGGCCCTCAAGTCAAAGGACACTCTGTATAGTCACAGACCAACTTGGGGGAAAAAGGCGCCTTTGTGGGTGTGGGTGTGGGTTTGTGGCTTTGTCTCATGTTCTGAGAATAGATAGGGAAGGTGGTTTGTTTAGTTTTGAGTGAACTCTTTCTAGTAAGTCGTTTGACAAGGCGAATGTTTCTAGGTCTGTGTATCCCACTGTGTCCGTGGTTGTAGACGTTAGAAAAGAGAATGCATCAAAAGATTTGTCCTGTCTAGTAGAAAGCTTCCCAGAATTCATCCTGCCATATTTATGAATGGACTGTGGCTTGCCTTTTCGATGGGCTAAACCTGCTATCTTCCTAAGTTCCTGTTTTCTTCCTGAATTCTGACCACTCTCCAGAATAGGCTCATGGTTTTGTGTCCAAGATATGTACCATCTCCAAGCTCTGTGACATGGCCATGTACTGGAAAACTGAAGGGAATTGCGAGCATCTCAGAAAACTCAGAAATCCCTGTGACCAGGAAAGTCTCAGTGGAGAAACCCTGCTTTGGGCCTTGTGCTTACATATTGTTCTGTTGCCCTTAATGTCAGAAAGTTGTTTGCCTCAGGCCAACACTTTTGGAAGCCTGAATAAAAGAGATTTCAAATGGGAATGAATGTGTATCTCCTGTGGCTTTTGCATAATTGCTTTGGAAATGGATGTGTCTTAATCAGCCTCTTGGCCCTGTGTGAGGCTGTGGCTTAGATTCTCAGAACCAGATGGATCTAAAGAAATATCCCATGTGTGCATCCAAAACCAAAATGGCCAAAAGAGCGGTCATTGTGGATGGAGTCTCTCTCCTTCCTCTGTAATGTTCCTGCCTCCATCAAGTGAGAATGGGGATCCTTTGGGTCAAATGAGTTCTTCAAAGCCCTGCAGAGTCTAGCCCATAGCTGCTTGGGTTTTCTGATAACTCCAATTCACATAAAGAATCTAAACCCCACAGTCAGTAGGCCTCAAATTGGTGAAGTGGAGCAGTATTAACTGCAGGCCTATTTGATCACTCCTGGTTCACAGGAAGGTTGTCCAGGCCACCCTGAGTTTAGGTAAACCAGGCGCAAGGTAGCTTATTTTGGACACTGTCTTGGGCTGTACCCCTCTAGGAAACCTCTAGCCAGAGGTTATGATGAGTGTCTATGTGGAAGAATATGAGGGCCATGTTGGAGTGTTTTTGTTTGTTTGTTTGTTTGTTTTTTGATTTTGGTCATTTGTGTGGCAGTTGGAAGAGATGACTTGTAAGGTTCCAGCAGTCGTCGGAGGAAGAGACAACCAAGAGTCCAGCTCATGCAACAGCAAAAGGGGATTTATTGAGGATCCAATCAAGCGCGCTGGGGCTCTGTGCTCACTCAATAAGCAAGAGCGCCCCAGAGCCCCGAGAAGAGGTTAAGCAGTGCTTCAGTAGACTTTTTGTGTAGGCAGAGGCTTTACATACATCAGAGGAAATCATCATGACCCACCGGGAAATCGAACAACAACTCTCAAACTTTATTAGCACATTCATTGGTGGCAACAGGTCGGACGGAGGTGATAGGTCAATCCTAAGGAGGGGGGTACATTCAAATTGATTGGTTTAAGCCCTGATATGCTTAGGTGCCAAGCTGTACAGGGTCCTAGATTATTAAACAACTAGTTGGTCAGGGGCAATATTTACTGGGCAGACCCAGGAATTGTCCTAACAGCTACAGGAATTTCAGGTTTTAGGTGTAGCATAGGAACTTAACAATCCCTGGTCCTTTACATTTTTACTCAGGCTTTGCAGCTTAGAAACTTTACAACACCCGGTCTTTTCCACTTTAACTTCAATTTCTTTTACCCTTACAGACTGGTCCACCTGGGCGTGAACTCTGGTGTGATTCCAATTAGACACTGAGTTCTGGAACTGACCTCAGAGAAGTAGTGTCATGAATTGTGTTGGGATTACAGGAGGCCATGCATGAGAGTTGTCCTTGAAAACTGAGGTCTAGGCCAGGCGTGGCTTTCCACAGAGCATTGGAAATCTCAGCCACGATATCACATGCTGTTATTCTGAAAGACTTGGCAGCCATAGTTGAGAGTCAAAACACACATGAACCTCACATTGTAGACCTCAATGGGCCTGGTTTCATGTGACCTTTTGGCCACTCTTTGGGAAGCCTTGTCTGTGAGAGTTCTATAGAGCTTTCATTGAAATGAGCTTTCTCAAAATGTAATGGTTCCTGAATGAATTGAAACCCACAGTGCCTCCAACTTCATCCATGAAAAATGGCTAGATAAATACCATGAAATTTTTAAAATTCCCATGACCAGGTGGCACTGGAGAATCTTTGGATATCCTGAGGCTGACCATGAGTATACCAGTCTGTGCCTTGATTTACTGGTTTTCATGAAAATGGTGCAGAACAGATATGCCAGGAAGTTGGAGCCTGCTGAGGAGTGGGCATAGAGCAGTGGTGGGCAGGTGTGTGATAAAACATCTGTGGTGGGGCCATGTGGATCTCCCATTGGCTTCCAAATGGCTTGTGACTGACATGATGCAGCCACAGTCCCTTCTATGTAAAGGCATCTTTTTATATGGAGAGGTTTTAGGGCAATGTTTAGAATCAAGTTGCTATGGTCATGGGGGCAAGCTGTCGAATATAAGCCTGGTTGGTGCATTCTCCTGCAGACCCTGACGTACCACACATGACAGATCTCCCTCACGCACTGGGTAACAGTTGAATTCTTTGTATTCCATGAAGCAAATACCAAAATACCAGTTCAGCAGCAAGAAACACGACGAAAAGTGAAGGATGCCTAAATGGCTTCACAGTCCACATGTGGATACACTTAGCCCCCACGTGGCCACAGTTTACCTACAAAGAGAGAATTCAGCATTGCTGCCTCATGTTCATTGGAAAATAAGAAACCATGTCCTCCAGGTCACAAAAATGCAGACCCAGCTTTGATGGTCTCACTACAAATGAAGCTAAAACTCCCGACAACAACATATATTTCAAGTGCCCAACGTCAGAGACAGATTCTCAAAATGTCTTTAGGCCAGCAGAGTTCCATATTTGTGGAGTGTTTACCCTGTCCCTTACTTTTGGAATCTCCTCTACCACGTCAGAGGTTGTGAACTCCTAAGCATATTCCATTCCAGATATTTATTCACAGATTTTCTGACTCTTCTCTTCTAATTGTGTCTTACTCTGGGTGATTGTAATGTCAAGGCTTTGTTCTGGATGAGAGTGTGAAGATTTTTGTGTACCACATATTTATATACACATTGGATTCATTTTTCATTTGAAATACTGAATACCTGAATATAACACCTATCCTACTAGACTCTGACTACTAATTCTAGTCAGATGGAGTAAAATAACCCAAAAGAATAGAAATACAAGCAGTTCAGAGGAGGCATGCTGTATAGTTGGAATTGCCTTTTGCATTATATAGGGTAGGAGTTATAAATCTAGTAAATTATTTGTTGAAATAGTTCTCCATGTGTATTAAAGTTAACAAATATGTGAATTTCTGTCTCCCTTTCTCTGTAGCCTTTTCAGCAAATGTATTTTTATATGCAATTTTAGAATCTTACCTGATACCACACGTACATTCTTGTGAGTTGACTGACTTGGCTGATACAAATTGTAAGAGATCACTCCTCCTAAACGCTGTTGGAACTGAAAATTAAACCTATGAGTGAACTTCCTAGTTGAACAACATTATACATAAATCCATGTTCAATAAAATAAATAGTTTTGGATCTGTGGATGATATACATTTCATGGTGAATTTCAATTGGCATGTATTATGCTATTTTTAACGTCTCTGTGTGTGTTTGTGTGTGTGTGTGTGTGTATATATATATATATATATATATATATATATATATATATATACTCTCCAGATTTTTCAAAATATGTAATATGTGTCTTATTATACACTCCCTAAACTCATTCATATTCAAGTATGTGGATTTTTAATCAAATTTTCACAAGAGTATTCTCAAAAATATTCATTCACATGAAATACATATTTGTTTCCTAGTACTGAAAAAAAGTTCAGTGAAAGGTGCATACAAATTCTAGTATTTCTAGAGTAACTGACCCAGTTTAACAGCAATGCAAGTAGATTCCTTTGGGACATGATGTGTATTTTGACGTTCATTTTTTTTCAACACTGGTACATTACTATTAATTCAGTTTATGCACATCATAGGATATATGTTTCATCCACAAGTTCGCAAATTTATAGGCATTTTTTTCACTTTCAATTACTTTCTTCTTCACAACACATATATTCCTCCAGGTTTTTGACTGCTCTTCTCATGAGACTTCTTTCCACACACTTTATTTTTGATTTCAATGATCACTTTTGAAGGAAAACTCACACAGCTTTCATGATATACCGTAACCCTAATATTACCTTTAGATGTATTGCTGGTTGGAATGAATGATGGTATATCAATATAAGATTTCTTATACTATTTGAGATATCAACATGTTTTTAACCCTAACCATATACTCTTCCCTCAATGTAAGTTTACAGAAGAGCAGGGATAGAGTTGGTCTTACAATACAGGAATGTAGAGGATCTTCCACTTGCTGAGAACCTCAAAAGTCCATGCAGAAATGATCCCTGGAGAAGATGTAGGCAGATATGAAGGACCTGAGTGAGCAAAAGTCATCTTCCATGGTTAACAAACTGGTCATGATGAAGGGTTATGTCGGAATAAGCCTCTCTCATTTAATTTTTGTGCAGCATTTATTTGAAATACTGAATCCCTGACATTAACCCATACCCTAATAGACTCTGACTACTAATGCTAAAATGATGGAGAAAAATAACGCAAAAAGAATAGAAATTCAAGCATTTCATAGGAGGCATGGTGTATAGTTGGAATTGCCTTTTGCATTATATAGTGTAGGAGTAATAAATCTTGTCAATTTTTAATTGAAATAGTTCTCAATGTGTTTTGAAAGTTAACAAATATGTGAATTACTGTCTACATTTCTCTGTAGTTTATTCAGAACATTTGTTTTCATATGCACATATAGAATCCTACCTGGTATCACACATACATTCTCATGAGGTGGCTGACTTGGCAGATACAAATTGTGAGAAGTTCTCACTCCTCGTAAACGCTGTTGAAATTGAAAATTCAACCCATGGGTGAGCTTCCTATTTGAACAACCTTATACAAAAATCCATGTTCAGTAAAATTAATATTTTTGGATCTGATGATGATACATATTTCACGATTAATTTCGATTGGCATATATATTGCTATTTTTAATGTCTCTGTGTGTGTGTGTGTGTGTATATATATATATATATATATATATATATATATATATATATATACTCTCTCCAGATTTATAAAAATGTGAAACATGTGTCTTATTGTACACTCCCTAAATTCACTCATATTCATGTATGTGGATTTATAATCAACTTTTTACAAGATTATTCTCAGAAATACTCATCCACCGGAAATACATATTTGTTTCCTAGTACTGAAAACTAACTTCGTTGAATGGTGCATACATATCCTAACATTTCTACAGTAACTGACCCTGTTTAACATCAATTCAAGTAGATTACTATGGGACATGATGTGTATTTTGAAGTTCATTTTTATTCAACACTGGTACATTGATATTTCTTCAGTTGATGCACATCATAGGATACATATTTCATCCACAAATTAGCAAATTGATAGGCATTTGTTTCATTTTCAGTCACTTCCTGCTTCAGAACACATGCATTTCTCCATGTTTCTTGACTGATCTTTTCATGAGACTTCATTCCAAACACATTATTTTTGATTTCCATAATCACTTTTGAAGCAAAACTCACACACCTTTCATGATAAACCATAACCCTAATATTACCATTAGATGTATAACTCGTTGGAATGAATGACTGTATATCAATATAAGATTTCTTATATATTTTCAGATATCAATTCAATCCATTATTTAAAGTGGAACCAGTTATATTATTTATTCACAGGATGGTCTATTAATGCATTATCAATATATTCTATGACACAGGGTACACCCATTTGTACCTCCAATACTAATTTATACTTCTTCAAAATAGTGTTCCCAGAAATGGTGGAAGATATACTCATGTCACCTGATCTACATATACATTTTATCACAGTAATATTCTGGACACAGAAAACAATGGTCACTCTTATGATTGTACCAAAGCCTAAATGGAAAGTGAGCATGGATTATTAAAAGCATCCATGTCCAGGTTGCCTAATGCTCTCAAATTTCAATCCTATTGGTGACTACATATTTGTTTCATTCTAAGATTATATATCCAAACTCAACCCTGTTGAAAATATCTAATCCTATGACTCACTTTATACTTTGCCTTATTTCCTAATGTCTCTGATGATATCTGCTTTTTTATATATTTTCCTCAGTTCATCATTGTGACTAACTCTTCACATGTGCTGACATTTACATTCACTCTCTAACCGAAACCCTATTGCTAAGGAACTTTTGGTCCAAATCCTATTCTCACTCTTCTTCCTAAAACTAGTGACTATCTCCTGATCCTACCGACTATTCCTTTTTGTCTGGATGTTCTCTTCTACATTCAATTATCCAAGGTACATGGTCCTATGCCATTGTATATCAAATTATCTGAGACATCTGTTCAGAAAGTAATTCAACGCTAAGTATCCCAATCAAGTTCCCATGCCCTTCTCGGCTTCAAATCTTACCTAGATTTCTGTTTTCATACTTTTATTTTACCTATATATTCTTGTAAATATTGTAGGTTCCCAATACCGTTATTCAACCCTCAGAATGATTCCTCACCCAAATTGAACCTGTTATTCACCCTAATCATGCACTCTTCCCTCAATATAACTTTACAGAAGAGCAGGGAAGGACTTGGTATTTCAATACAGGAATGTAGGCGATCTTCCACCTGTTGAGAACCTCGAATATCCATACAGAAATGATACCTGGATAAGTTGTAGGCAGCTATGAAAGACCTGAGAGAGCAAAAGTATTCTTCCATGGCAAACAATCTAGTCAGGATGAAGGGATATGTATGAATCAGCCTCTCTCTTCTTAATGTAGAGAAGATGGACCAAACCAGGGCTGTGTGGAGAGCTGTTCCTGGGTTCCTATGGTTGATATACCATTCTAACTTGTGAAAATGTCAGAGCAAGTAGGTGCAGCCTCCATCTCATCGGACCCTTGGAAGCAACTGTTAGGACATAGTGGTTGCCAAGGTAGTGACCTCATTCAGTGCCTGAAGGAAGTGAACTCAACTCACTTCTTTGGAGATGGAACTCTCTGAACATGGGATCCAGTAAGCCAGGCATCCAGAGCCAGTCCCAGTCCAAGTCCCAGTGGTCAAACTTGTTTGGATTTACCAAGGACAGAGTCAATATTACTTGTTTCCTACTGATGAGAGGATGGCCAAATGCCAGGAAGGTCTGAAGAGGGGCCTTTCCTGAGAAAGCAGGTAGTGGCTCAACACTGGCTCCTGACAACTTCACAGGGTTGGACATGGAGACCAGATCTGAGACAGGACAGCCCATTATGGGGGAATATATTATGGCCCACCATTCAAAGGACACTCCGTATTGTCACATTCCTACTTGCGAGTTTGTGTGGGTGTGGGTGTGGGTTTGTGGTTTTGTCTCATGTTCTGAAAATAGGTAGGAAAGTCGTTTTGTTTGGTTTGGTGTGAATTGTTTCTAGTAAGTCGTTTGACAAGGCGAACGTTTCTAGGTCTGTGTATCGCACTGTGTCCGTGGTTGTAGACATTAGAAAAGAGAATGCATCAATAGATGTGTCCTCTCTAGTAGAAATCTTCCCAGCATTCATCCTGCCCAATTTATGAATGGTCTGCGGCTTGCCTTATGGATGGGCAACACCTACTATCTTCCTAAGTTCCAGTTGTCTTACTGAATTCTGGCCACTATCCAGAATAGGCTCATGGTTTTGTGTCCAAGATATGTACCACCTCTAAGCTATGTGACATGGCAATGTACTGGATAGCTGAAGGGAATGGAGAGCATCTCAGAAAACTCAGATATCAGTGTGACCAGGAAAGTCTCAGTGGAGGAACCCCTTCTTTGGTCCTGTTGCTTGTCTATTCTTCTGTTGCCCTGAATGTCAGGAAGGTCTTTGCTGCAGGCCACCCCATTGTGAAGCCTGAAGAAAACAGTTTCCAAATGGAAATGAATGGACATCAACTGTGGCTTTTTGCTTCATTGCTTTGGAAAGGGATTGTCTGAATCAGCCTCTTGGCCACGTGTGAGGCTGTGGCTTAGATTCTCAGCACCTGATGGATCTAAAGAAAAATCCCATGTGTGCATCCAAAACCAAATTAGCCAAAAGAGCAGTCATTGTGGATGAAGTCTCTCGCCTTTCTCTGTAAGGTTTCTGACCTCCATCTTTAAGAATAGAGATGATTTTGGTCAAATGAGTTCTTCAAAGCCCTCAAAGGCTAAAACATAGGTGCTTGGGTTTACTCATGACTCCAAATAACATAAAGAATCTAAACCCCACAGTCATTAGACCTCAAAATAGAGAATCAGAGCAGTATTAACGGCAAGCCTCTTTGATCACTCCTGATTCACAGGAAAGGTGTCCCGGCCTCACTGACTTTAGGCATACTTTGGATACTGTCTTTGGCTGTGCCCGTCATGGAAACCTACAGCCTGATGTTATGATGAGTGTCTATATGGAAGAAGATGAGGGCCATGTGGGAGTGTTTTGGTTTTAATTGTGGTCATTTGTGTGGCCGTTAGAAGAGATGACTGGGTCTACCTGATATTGAACACTGGTGCAATTTCCTGAGGAGACTGAGTTCTGGAACAGACCTCAAAGAAGTATTGCCATGTATTGTGTTGTGATTTTAGGAGGTCACGCATGAGATTCGCCCTTGGAAACTGAGATCTAGGTCAAGGGTGGCTTTCCACAGAGCACTGGGAATCTCAGGAAGGATATCACATGATTTTATTCTTAAAGACTTGGCAGCCATAGTTGCAAGTCAAAACACACATGGACCTCATATTGTAGACCTCAAACGCCTGGTTTCATGTGACCTTTTGGCCACTCTTTGGAAAGACTTGCCTTTGAGAGTTCTCCAGATCTTTCTTTGAAATGAGCTTCCTCACCGTTTAATGGTTCCTGAATGAATTGTAACCCACAGTGCATCCAACTTTAACCTTGAAAAATGGCTAGATAAATACAATGAAATTTTTGAAATTCCCATAAACAGGTCGCACTGGAGAACCTTTGGATGTCGTGGTGCTGATCATGAGTGTACCAAACATTTCCTTGTTTGACTGGGTTTCGTGAAAATCATGTAGAACAGAGATGCCAGTAAGTTAGAGCCTGCTAAGTAGTGGGCCTAGAGCAGTGGTGTGCAGGTGTGTGATAAACCATCTGTGTTGGGGCCATGTGGATCTGCCATTGTCTTCCAAATGGCTTCTAACTGACATGGTGCAGCCAGCAGACACTTGTATGTAAAGGCATCTTGTTATATGTAGAGGTTTCAGTGCAATGCTAAAAATCAGGTTGCTATGGACAAGGGGGCAAGTTATGTGGGTAGAAGATTGGTTGGTGAATTCTCCTGCAGATCCTGACCCACGACACATGACAGAACTCTCTCCAGGACTGTGTCCCAGTTGAACTCCTTGGCTTTCATGAAGCCAATACCAAAATCCCAGTGTAGCAGCAAGAAACACAACGAAAATTGGAGGATGACAAAATGGCTTCACTGTCCACACGGAGAGACACTTAACCCCCAGTGGCCACAGTTTACCTACAAAAAGAGAATTCAGCACTGCTGCCTCATGATCATTGGAAAATAAGAAACAATGTCCTCCAGGTCACATAGATGCAGACCCAGCTATGATGGTCTCACTACAAAGGAAGCTATAGCTCCTGACAACAACATGTATTTCATGTGCCCAAACTCAGTGACTGTTTCTCAGGAAGTCTTTTTTCCAGCAGAGCTCCATGTTTGGGCATGTTTACGCTGTCCCTTACTTTTGGAAGCTCCTCTACCACCTCCAATGTTGTGAACTCCTGAGCATGTTCCATTCCAGATATATATTCACAGATTTTCAATCTCTTCTCCTCTAATTGTGTCTTACTTGGGGCAAAGGTTATGTCAAGGCATTGTTCTGGATGAGTGTGGGAGGATTTTTTTGTAGCACATATTTGCCTACTAATTGCATTCATTTTCCAATTTTCCTTTCGAAATACTGAATCCCTGACACTACCCCATATCCTACTAGACGCTGACTACTAATCCTAATATGCTGGAGAAAAATAACCCAAACAAATTGGAAATTCAAGCAGTTCAGTGGAGGCATGGTGTACACTTGGACTTGCCTTTTGCATGATAAAGTGTAGCTGTTATAAATCTAGTCAATTTTTTGTTGAAATAGTTCTCCATGTTTTTTTTTTAATTTAACAAATATTTGAATTCCTGTCTCCCTTTCTCTGTAGCCTATTTAGCACATGTAATTTTATATGCACATATAGATTCCTTTCTGGTATCACATGTAAATTCTTTGAGATGGCTGATTTGGCAGATACAAATTGTGAGCAGAGATCACTCATACTAAACGATTTTGGAACTGAAAATTTAAACTATGGGTGAATGTCCTAGATGAAAAACATTATACATAAATCCATGTTCAGTAAAATAAATATTTTTGGATCTGTGGATGATATATACTGCATGATGAATTTCGATTGGCATATATATTGCTACTTTTTATTGTCTATGCTATATATATATATATATATATATATATATATATATATATATATATATATATATACACACACACACACACACACACACACACACTCTCGAGATTTTTCAAAAAATGAAATATATGTGTCTTATTATACACTCTATAAATTCATTCATGTTCATGTATGTGGATTATAATCAACATTTCACAAGATTATTCTCAGAAATATTCATCCACCTGAAATACATATTGTTTCCTAGTACTGGCAACTAACTTCAGTGAATGGTGCATACAAATCCTAATATTTCTACAGTAATTTACCCAGTTTAACATCAATGCAAGTAGATTCCTATGGGAAATGATGTGTGTTTTGACATTCATTCATATTCAACACTGGTACTTTACTATTTCTTCAGTTAATGCATATCACAGGATATATATTTCATGCACAAGTTCGCAAAATTATAGGCATTTGTTTCACTTTCAATCACTTCCTGTTTCAAAACACATATATTCCTCCAGGCTTCTTGACGGGTCTTTTCATGAGACTTCTTTCCAAACACATTATTTTCGATTTCCATAATCACTTTTGAAGCAAAATAGACACACCCTTCATGATAATACATAACCCCTAGTGTTAACATTAGATGTACACCTGGTTGGAATGAATGAATGTATATCAATGTAAGATTTCTTATATATTTTCAGATATCAATTCAATCCAATATTTAAAGTGGAATCAGCTATATTATTTATTCACAGTATCGTCTATTTATGCATAATCTCTATATTCATAGACACAGGGTACACCTAATTGTACCCCCAATACTAATTTATACGTCTTCAAAATATTGCTCTCAGAAATGGTGGAAGAAATACCCATGTCACCTGATCTACATATACATTTTATCACAGTAATATTCAGAACACAATACGCAAAGCTCACACTTATGATTGTACCAAACCTAAATGGAAAGTGAACATGGATTACTAAACACATCCATGTCCAGGTTGCCTAATGCTCTCAAATGCAAATCCTATTGGTGACTACATATTTGTTTCTTCCAAGGAATATATATTCAAACTCAACCCTGTTGAAAAAGTCTAATCCTGTCACTCACTTTATCCTTTGCCTGATTTTGTAATGTCTCTATTGATATCTTCTTTCCTACATATTTTTCCAAGTTCATCATTATGACAGAATCTTTACATGTGGTGACACTTACATTCAGTCTCTAACTGAAACCCTATTGCTAAAAAAATAAAATTTCCAAATCGTATATTCACTCTTCTTCCTAAACCTACAAACTATTTATCTAATCCTAAATTCTATCACTTTTTGACTAGATGTTCTTTTCTACATTCCATCATCCAGGTATAAGGTCTTATGCCATTGTATATTGATTTATATGAGACATCTGTGCAGAACTTAATTCAACGCTAAGTATCCCAATCAAGGGCCCAATGCCCTTCTGGGCTTCAAATGTTAATTAGATTTCTGTTTTCATACTTATATTTAAACTATATATTCTTGTAAATATTGTAGGTTCCCAATATATTTATTTATCCTGCAGAATGATTCCTAACTGAAATTGAATCTGTTATTAACCCTAACCATACACTCTTCCCTCAATCTT
Organism: Callospermophilus lateralis; assembly: GCF_048772815.1. Lineage (NCBI taxonomy): Eukaryota > Metazoa > Chordata > Mammalia > Rodentia > Sciuridae > Callospermophilus > Callospermophilus lateralis. The sequence goes on along the minus strand of NC_135316.1, from coordinate 4,841,409 downwards.
TGATTTGATTTTATTTTTTTCGTCTTTCATACATTTGATTCAAGTGCACTTCCATTTTTACCCCAAATACAAATTGCAGAATCACATCAGTTACACATTCACAATATTTACATAATGCCATATAAGAGACTGTTGTATTCTGCTGCCTTTTCTATTCCCTACTATCCCCCCTTCCCTCCCCTCCCATCTTCCCTCTCTACTTCATCTGTTGTTGTTCAATTCTATCTGTCCCCCCATCCCCTCCAAACCTCATATATGTGATTTCATATAACAATGAGGGATTTCTTCCGTTTCCATGCAAATTCCCTTCTCTCTTCCTTTCCCTCCCATCACTCATCTCAGTTTAATGTTAATCTTTTCCTCATGCTTTTTCCCCCTGTTCAGTTCTTAGTTGCTCTCCTTAAATCAAAGAAGACATTTGGCATTTGTTTTTTAAGGATTGGCTAGATTCACTTAGCATTATCTGCTCTAATGCCATCCATTTCCCTGCAAATTCCATGATTTTGTCATTTTTTAGTGCTGCATAATACTCCATTGTGTATAGATGCCACATTTTTTTTTTCTTATCCATTCATCTATTGAGGGGCATCTAGGTTGATTCCACAGTCTTGCTATTGTGAATTGTGCTGCAATGATCATTGATGTGGCAGTATCCCTATAGTATGCCCTTTTAAGGTCCTCAGGGAATAGTCCGAGGAGGGCGATTGCTGAGTCAAATGGTGGTTCCATTCCCAGCTTTCCCAGGAATCTCCATTCTTCTTTCCATATTCGCCACACCAATTTGCAGTCCCACCAGCAATGTACAAGTGTACCCTTTTCCCCACATCCTCGCCAGCACTTATTGTTGTTTGACTTCCTAATGGCTCCCAATTTTACTGGAGTGAGATGACATCTTAGGGTGGTTTTGATTTGCATTTCTCTGACTGCTAGAGATTGTGAGCATTTTTTCATGTACTTATTGATTGATTGTATGTCCTCTTCTGAGAAGTGTCTGTTCAGGTCCTTGGCCCATTTGTTGATTGGGTTATTTGTTATCTTATTGTTTAATTTTTTGAGTTCTTTGTATATTCTGGAAATTAGGGCTCTATCTGAAGTGTGAGGAGTAAAGATTTGTTCTCAGCATATAGGCTCCCTATTTACTTCTCTTATTGTTTCTCTTGCTGAGAAAAAACTTTTTAGTTTAAGTAAGTTCCATTTGTTTATTCTTGTTATTAACTCTTGGGCTATGGGCGTCCTATTAAGGAATTTGGAGCCTGACCCCACAATATGTAGATCAGAGCCAACTTTTTCTTCTATCAGGTGCAGGGTCTCTGATTTGATATCAAGCTCCTTGATCCATTTTGAGTTAACTTTTGTGCATGGCGAGAGAAAGGGATTCAGTTCATTTTGTTGCATATGGATTTCCAATTTTCCCAGCACCATTTGTTGAAGATGCTATCCTTCCTCCATTGCAGGTTTTTGGCCCCTTTATCAAATATAAGAAAGTTGTAATTTTGTGGATTAGTCTCTGTGTCCTCTATTCTGTACCATTGATCCACCTGCCTGTTTTCGTACCAGTACCACGCTGTTTTTGTTACTATTGCTTTGTAGTACAGTTTGAACTCTGGTATCTCTATACCTCCAGATTCACACATCCTGCTTAGAATTGCTTTTGCTATTCTGGGTCTTTTGTTATTCCATATGAATTTCATGATTGCTTTCTCTATTTCTACAAGAAATGCCAGAAATGCCGTTGGGATTTTGATTGGCATCGCATTAAACCTGTAGAGAACTTTGGGTAATATGGCCATTTTGATGATGTTAGTTCTGCCTATCCATAAACAGGGTACATTTTATCAACCATCATCAAGTGGATACACACTCTTCTCAGCAGCACATGGATCCTACTCAAAGATAGACCATTTATTATGCCATAGGGCGAATCTCAGTAAATATAAATGTGTGGAGATAATACCATGCACCATATCTGACCATAATGGAATGAAACTGGAAATCAATGATAAAAGAAGGAAGGAAAAATCCTGCATCACCTGGAAAATGAACAATCTGTTACTGAATGATCAATGGGTTACAGAAGATATAAAGGAGGAAATCAAAAAATTCCTAGAGATAAACAACAATACAGACACAACATACCGGAATCTATGGGACACAATGAAAGCAGTATTCGGAGGGAAATTCATTTCCTGGAGTTCATTCCTCAAAAAAAAGAAAAAAAAACAACAAATAAATGAACTCACACTACATCTTAAAACCTTAGAAAAGAAAGAGCAAAACAAGAGCAAATATAGCAGAAGAAAGAAATAATTAAAATCAGAGCGGAAATCAACAAAATTGAAACAAAAAAATTGAAAAAATTGATGAAACTAAAAGTTGGTTCTTTGAAAAAATAAATAAGATCGACAGACCCTTAGCCATGCTAACAAAGAGAAGAAGAGAGATAACTCAAATTACTAACGTACGGGATGAAAAAGGCAATATCACAACAGACACTGCAGAAGTACAGAAGATACTTAAAAAGTATTTTGAAAACCTCTATTCCAATAAAATAAAAGATAATGAAGATATCGATAAATTTCTCAAGTCATATGATCTGCCCAGATTGAGTCAGTAAGACACACACAATTTAAACAGACCAATAACAAAAGAAGAAGTTGAAGAGGCCATCAAAAGACTCCCAACTAAGAAAAGCCCGGGACAGGATGGGTATACAACAGAGTTTTACAAAACCTTCAAAGAAGAATTAATACCAATACTTTTCAAGCTATTTCAAGAAATAGAAAAAGAAGGAGCTCTTCCAAATTCATTCTATGAGGCCAACATAACCCTGATCCCAAAACCAGACAAAGACACTTCAAAGAAAGAAAACTATAGACCAATATCTCTAATGAACTTAGATGCAAAATTTCTCAATAAATTCCTGGTGAATCGAATGCAAAAGCATATCAAAAAAATTGTGCACCATGATCAAGTAGGATTCATCCCTGCGATGCAAGGCTGGTTCAATATACGGAAATCAATAAATATTATTCACCACATCAATAGACTTAAATATAAGAACCATATGATCATCTCGATAGATGCAGAAAAAGCATTTGACAAAGTACAGCAATCCTTTATGTTCAAAACACTAGAAAAACTAGGGATAACAGGAACTTAACTCAACATTGTAAAAGCTATATATGCTAAGCCTCAGGCTAGCATCATTCTAAATGGAGAAAAACTGAAGGCATTCCCTCGAAAATCTGGAACTAGACAGGGATGCCCTCTCTCACCACTTCTATTCAATTTAGTTCTTGAAATACTAGCCAGAGCAATTAGACAGACAAACGAAATTAAAGGCATAAAAAAAGGAAAAGAAGAATGTAAATTATCGCTAATTGTGGATGACATGATAATATACGTAACAGACCCAAAAGGGTTTACAAAGAAACTGCTAGAGTTAATAAATAATTTCAGCAAAGTGGCAGGATATAAAATCAACACGCATAAATCAAAGGCATTCCTGTATATCAGCAACAAAACTTCTGAAATGGAAATGAGGAAAACCATTCCATTCACAATATCCTCAAAAAAATAAAATACTTGGGAATCAACCTCAATCTTACTTTACAGAAGAGCAGGGACAAAGTTGGTCTTAAAATACAGGAATGTAGGGGATCTTACACTTGATAAGAACCTCAAAGGTCCATGCAGAAATGATTCCTGGAGAAGATGTAGGCAGCTATGAAGGAACTGAGAGAGCAAAAGTCATCTTCCATGGAAAGCAACCTGGTCAGGATGAAGGGTTGTGTCTAAATCAACCATTCTTTTCTTAATGTAGAGAAGATGGACCAAACCAGGCCTGTGTGGAGACCTGTTCCAGGGTGCCTATGGTTGATATACCATTCTAACTTGTGAATGTGTCATAGGAAGTAGGGGCAGCCTCAATCTCATGGGACCATTGGAAGCAACTGTTAGGACAAATTGTTTGCCAAGGCAGTGACCTCATTCAGTTCAGGAAGGAAGTGACCTCAACTCCCTTCCTTGTCGATGGAATTCTCTGAACTTGGGATCCAGGAAGCCAGGTACCCAGAGCCAGTCCCAGATGTCTCACTTGTTTGGATTTACCAAAGACAGAGTCATTCTTTCTTGGTACCTCCTGATGGGAGGATGGCCAAATGCCAGGAGTAATCTGAAGAGGGGCCTTTCCTGAGAAAGCAGGTAGTGGCTCACAGCTCGCTTCTGACAACTTCACAAAGTGGGCCAAGGAGACCAGATATGAGATAGGACAGGCCATTTCTGGTCACCATAGTATGGCCCACCAGTCAGAGGACACTCCGGAGAGTCACAGACCTACTGGGGATAACGAGTTGCCTTTGTGGGTGTGGGTGTGGGTGTGTGGTTTTGTCTCTTGTTCTGAGAATAATTAGAAAAGGCGGTTTATTTAGTTTGGAGTGAACTGTTTTTAGTAAGTCATTTGACAAGGCGAGTGTTTCCATGTCTGTGTATCCCACTGTGTCCGTGGTTGTAGACATTAGAAAACAGAATGCATCAATGGATGTGTCCTGTCTAGTAGAAAGCTTCCCCGCATTCATCCTGCCCAATTTATGAATGGACTGCAGCTTGCCTTATGGATGGGCAACACCTGCTATCTTCCTAAGTTCCTGTTTTCTTCCTGAATTCTGGCCACTCTCCTGAATTGGCTCATGGTTTGTGTCCAAGATATGTACCACCTCTAAGCTATGTGACATGGCCATGTACTGGATAGCTGAAGGGTATGGCGAGCATCTCAGAAAACTCAGATATCAGTGTGACCATGAAAGTCTCAGTGGAGAAACCCTGCTTTGGGCCTTTTGATAACCTATTGTTCTGCTGCTCTGAATGTTTTTCTTTCTCTATGAGAGAAAGAAAATCCATGAGTATGGAATAAATGTTGCAGCAGTTGGAACATGTTGCTGTATAGAATTTCCCTCACCAGTATTTAGTATCCCCAGTTATCAGGACTTTCAACCTTTTACTTTTAGTTTTACAGTTGTCCCTCCCCATAAGATACAGTGTAATAATTTAATGTCATCTTATCTTGCAAAATCCTTTTACTCGTGTGACCTCTGTGTCTAATAGAGAAACCTTTAATTATGTTACTCAGGACTGAATCATCGAACTAGCAAACACCAAGACTACCTGTGTAGGTTACGAATATCTGTAGGTCTTAAACTAAAAACTTCTGCCTCTGTCAGCTCCTCTTGATAGTCTCTTTTTATAGTTTTCAGGTATTCCTGTCTGAGATTCCTTCTTTGTAGCCTCCAGTCTTACTTATTTTGGGAGGCTAACATAAAGTGTATACCTTAAAATTTGATTATTATTATTATTACTATTATTAATTAAAATGCCCAGGAATGGCTGCATTTTGGTTTTAACTGTCTTTGCTAAGTGTTTAAGATGAAGCAGTCAAACTGACTTCTGTTTCTATCTATTGTTAACACTCACCTGAGATTTAATGGGAGTCATTCCTTGTGAAACTTGAGAGCAGCTTCTCCGTTCTGCTAGTGCCATTTGCACTAGGTGGGTCCAAGTCTTGCTTGACCATGTGGCTTCCCTCGGATGCACCAGGGATGTCTCCCTTCTCTGATTACTCTCCTCTTCATAGAAAATGCACTGATTGTCTTTCTGTTCTCCAGTGGTCTCATTAATCTCCCTGATTGGGAGGTTATGTGGCCCAGAGTTGCAAAGCTCTTAGAGAAGTCCCCTGTTCCCTGGATTGAGACTGACTCAGAGGGCAAGAGCCAAATATTGGTTCTCTTGGCCCTTTTCATTTAACTTTAATTTTAAATCCTAATCTTAAACATCCATCAAATAAATTATAACAGCCTTATATTAAGAGTACTGGGCTTTAATGTCTATAACTTTATAATTATTTATCTTTTTATTAATTGGGATCTGTATTATTCTGTCTGTCTTGTAGGTGATGACTTATTATCTTAAGTTAACCCATGTTGTGTTCTTAAAGCAACACTTCTGCAAAACACTAACAGGGAATCTTTAGAGCACTTATAAGGAAATTACAAAACAAAATTTTTTAACAAGAGTAAAAATACTTCATTTGTGTAATAGCTACCCTGAATTTTTTGGCTGAGTTATACATTATATCCCCTGTTTTAGATCCTAGTAATCTTGACAGAAAAAAAAAGAAAAAAGAAACTTTTGAACATAACTTTAAATGAAATAATATCTGACCTAGTGCTTTTGTAGTCATTCTCACATGCAGTAAGATGGGACACAGAGCCTAATCTCAGTTAAGGCAGGGTTCTTTATGAATCTTAAGTGTTTTAGTTCTAAAGCTGATCTTTTTTTTAAATATCATTTTACAAAGTTTACCTAAATTGTTTGAGTTCACATAAACATTAGCTAACACCTTATGATATCACATTTAAAACATGAATTAAAGAAAGGCTGAAAGTTTTTAACCTTTACATAGATTAGGCCCTCATTAACTTAAAAATACATTTAAATTGTTTCCCAATGTAAAAAGTAACATAAAACTTTACATATCTCTTTGATAACAGGTAAATAAATCCCCAATATATTTTTTTACCATACAAGTTCAGAACACCAGCTTGATATAATGCTCTTTTAAAGTTTCTACCTTACAGACTTGTATACCTGGAAAATATGAGCACATTGATAGCATCACAATTACATTGATATTTCTCTATTAACCAAGTTTAGCTTTTAAAGGAATGGCCGTACAATTTTCTAAAATAGCAGTTCTTATTTAATCAGTTGTTTAATTTTTATGGTTGCTTGCTCTATTAAAAATAAACTTATTAAACACAATATATGGGTAAACTTATGTTTTCAGAAATTTTTGTCTCTTTAACACATGACTGATTTTTACAATCTGATACAGACTCTAGTACAAACTTATACAGACCTTAGTAAATCTATCAGGTATCAAACAAAAGTACTCATGAATGAGTAATCCCATATGAAATTTATTTTACTTATTTATCAAAATATTAGACAAATGTATTGAACAGTGTAAACCATTTTTTTTTCTTGAAGGAAAAGTCCTAGAACAAAGGCATATTTGACCTTTTGTAGACATTAATATTTAATTAGATTTTTGAACACCTATAAAAACTTGTAAGCTTAATTTTAAAGACATTTATTGTTATCTGTTTATCCAATTTAAAGTGAACCATTTAATTCACGTGAATTAAAGATCTTTGGATACACTTTTTAAAATTTGTTTTTATGAGCGCTCCTTTTTTTTATGAGCGCTCCTTATATATGTTAATTTGTATGTCATATATATGATATACGGATATATGTATATAGAGACATACAACACATAACAAAAGTGTGCACACATAATTATAGTAAAGGCCTTGTAGCTTCTCACAGGTGAAATCTCCATTGCAACGTTTCAAAAACTCCACTGTTTGTCAAAGATAGTACTGATCCAAAAAATATTAACCTAGGATTTAGGATCAAAATCATAAGCTCAAAAAACAATACAGAATCTAAGGAAAAAAAATAAGAGTCCTAGAAAAAAATGACTGGGAAGTAATTAGAAAATACCATACAATTAAACTTTCTTTTTCCACAGAGCAGTCTCTTACTGAGCTTGCAGGCTTCTTTCATTTGCATTTCAACATAAATCCTAGATGAGGTCTGGAAGGAGCAAGGAAAAACTGCTATTCTGAGCAGACACTTCAGGCCTAAGGCATTTTAACCTTAATTTTCAGGTTCGGATATTGAAAATTATGATACAATTTTAAGATACAATTCACATAATTTTATATCTTTACATCTTGTTTTGTCAACAGATACCATACTATGATTTACTATCCTTGTCCAAATTAATGCACTGGTACACACTGTGACATTTTCCCAGGTACCCAATTCAAAATTGGTGAAAAAAAATACTGAATGTTTGGGACGTTACTTGCCAACTTGGAAGTAGAGTTCTTTAGTTTTCCATCCTAAGTATTTAAGTTCTCTGGCATGAATTATCTGAAATCATAAACTATACAATTACCTAAACCCGACTTTTAACTGCAAGATTGTGCAATGCTTCAAAAACCCATTTATATACCAGATTATTACAATGAAACCTCATCATTTAGACACACATTCAGCTAAGATCATTCCCAAGAAACACTTTATAATATAAACACATTATTGCACATGTCTTAGGGGCCAGAAAAAAAGAAACAAGACAGACAGAAAGGAGCTCCAGACTGTGGCTGACAGGACAGAAGCCTTTAAAGTAGAGCAAATAAGAGAAAAATCTCCTACAACAGTGGCACGATAGATGTCCCCACAAAAGGATCAGATGTTTTCACAGAGGGGCAACAAAAAATGTAATATCAAGGATCTCCATGGTGACTTTACTGCATTTACTGTCTCCTTTTTTTTCCCTCTTTTTAAAGAAAACAGAGGTGGCATAATCCTTACAGTGCAGGGAAGGAAGGAGGGAATTCCCTGAAGCAACAGGGCTTCGGCAGCTGCTGGGAGTCCCTCAGTCCCGTCTTTTACTTACAGGATTAGCTCCTCTGGTTGGGTTCCACCCAAAGCATGCTCCATCTCCTAACATTTCAGTAGTCAGCTCTTAAAAAGTTCTGGGGTCAGGGGGGGTATCAAAATTTGTCACTTAAATTTCGGTTCCTGACCTTGAAGCCAATTAATACAAATTTAATCATAAGGACAGGTTTTGTGAAAAAGAAATTGGGAGGTTTACTGCTTTGCTAACAAAGGAGAAACACAGGGGACTCTACCCAAAGTTTGTGACTCTCTTAATCTGGAGGGACAAGGAGTTTTAAAGGAGTTTCACTTGTTAACCTGGGAGATACTCAGTTCTTAGGTCCCCAGCAGGCATTGCCCTCTGCAGTGGGTGTGCTTCAGGCAGCCAGCTAGGGGCTTCTCTCATCCTGCTTAACAAACGGGGGTAAAGTTCATCGCAGTTCCTTAAAACACAGTCCAAAGGAGTGTCAGGCATACTTGCTTTATTACCCATTTTCACGTCCAATATCCTTAAGTTTATACCACAGAAATCACACAACAAAACGCACAAAAACAAAGAAACAAAAAACATATAGAACACAGAACAAAACACAAAGAAACAGAAACTCGGCGAAGAAACAGAAAAACAGAGGAGCAATGCAACGTCATGCTAAAGCTCTGGGGTAAGAGCTCCTGCGTGCCCATCGGCTCCTCTCTACCCTTTCAGAGGAATTCCCTACAGAACAGAACAGAGGGCAGAAAGATTCTCGTTACTGTCCCAGACAGAAGTATATGTGACCCTCCCCAGGTCACCTCTCTGTCATCAGAAGAGATCTCCCTTAACCAGATATCAGATGTTATAAAGGCGCCACTTTCCTATGGAGGCCTTCTCCACCAGGTGCTTGCTAATAGTTTTAGTGAGATAGTTCACTGCAGTGCTTCCCGGACCGAAGGCTCACTCCAAGGCCCAGCAGTCTGGAGTTGTGATCTGCTTGGGTCATCTCACTAGGGAACTCCAAAATGTTAGACCAGGATGCAAGAAAAGACCACTGACTCCAAGTAAAATCAAATTGAGGCAAGCTTATTATTTCAACCGGCTGGGCTGCCTCTCCCTCTCAAAATGGCGAGAACAAAATAGCAAACCCACCTTTCCTACTGACCAGCTTTATAGCCCATAAAGTTCCACAAATGGGAAACAGAAACAGAACTTTGACAAGCATCATACTAATTGTAGTTAATTTTTTATTTTTACTTTTTTGCTGACCCCAGCACCAGAAATTATGAGGACCATTAGAGCCTCAGAGAGGATTGCTGTCTGGCCAAGGAAGGCAAATATTTATGAGGTGTCACTAAAGTTTCAGAGAGGGCTGAGTTCTGGTCAGAGAGCCAGGCATGGGTGAGTTCAATGCATGGGCAGGCATTCCAAGCAGGTTCAGAATTTGCAGTAATTTATACTAAAGCCAAAATTACCTTTTCATGGCTTTGTGGCAAGATGGCTCGCAATTTTAATAAAAGATCATGTTGTGTGATCAACCCTGTCCCTTACATTTGGAAACTCCTCTACCACCTCCAAGGTTATGAACTCCTGAGCATTTTCCATTTCAGATATGTATTCACAGATTTTCTAACTCTTCTCCTCTAATTGTGTCTTACTTGGTGCGAAGGTAATGTCAAGGTATTGTTCTGGATGAGAGTGGGAAGATTATTGTGTATCACATATTTGCATAAACATTGGATATATTTTCGAATTTTCCATTCGAAATATGGAATCCCTGACACTAACCCATACCCTACTAGACTCTAGTCAATTTTAATTGAAATAGTTCTCCATGTGTTTTTAAAGTTAACAAATATGTGAATTAATGTCTCCCTTTCTCTGTAGCCTATTCAGCACATGTATTTTTATATGCACATATAGAATCCTACATGATATCACACGTACATTTTTGTGTGTATTGCCATGAATTGTGTTGGGATTTTAGAAGTCCACGCATGAGAGTAGCCATTGGAAACTGAGATCTCGGCCAAGGCTGTCTTTCCACAGAGCCCTGGGAAGCTCAACCAGGATATCACATGTTTTTTTTTCTGAAAGACTTGGCAGCCATAGTTGAGAATCAAAACACACATGGACCTTACATTGTAGACCTCAATGGAATTGGCTTCATGTGACCTTTTGGCCACTCATTGGGAAGCCTTGCCTGTGAGAGTTCTCCAGAGCTTTCTTTGAAATGAGCTTCCTCCACTTTGATGGATACTGAATGAATTGAAACCCACAGTGCCTCTAACTTCATCCTTGAGAAATGGCTAGATAAATAACATAAATTTTTGAAGTTTCCATGACCAGGTGTCACTGGAAAAAATTTGAAATCATGTTATTGATCATGAGTGTACCAGACAGTGCCTTGATTGACTGGGATTCATTAAAATGGTGTAGAACCGAGATTCCAGTTTGTTGGAACCTGCTGAGTAGTGGTTTTAGAGCATTGGTGTGCAGGTGTGTGATAAAACATCTTTGGTGGGGTCATGTGGATCTGCCATTGGCTTCCAAATGGCTTGTGACTGACATGGTGCAGCCAGCAGAACCTTGTATGTAAAGGCATGTTGTTATATGAAGAGGTTTCACGGCAATGTTGCTATGATCAAGGGGGCAAGCTATATGGGATAGATGCCTGGTTGGTGCATTCTCTTGCAGACCCTGACCCACCTCATGTGAAAAAACTCCCTCCAGCACTGTGTCCCAGTTGAACTTCTTGTATTTCATGAAGCAATTGCCAAACTCCCAGTGCATCAGCAAGATACCCCACAAAAAGTGTAGGTTGACCAAATGGCTTCAAACTCCACACCTGGAGACACCTAGCCCCCAGTGGCAACAGTTTACCTACAAAGAGAGAATTCTGCACTGGTGCCCCATGTTCATTGGAAAATAAGAAACCATATCCTCCAGATGACATAGATGCAGACACAGCTTTGATGGTCTCTCTAGAAAGGAAGCTAAAGATCCTGACAAAAACATATATTACCAGTGCCCACCGTCAGAGGCTGTTTCTGCAGAAGTTTTAGGCCAGCATAGCTCCATGATTGTTGAGTTTTTAATCTGTCCCTTACTTATGGAAACTCCTCTACCACCTCCAAGGTTGTGAAATCCTGAGTATTTTCTATTCTAGATATGAGTTCACAGATTTTGTAACTCTTCTCCTCTAATTGTGTTTTACTTGGGGTGTAGGTAATGTCAAGGCTTTGTTCTGAATGAGAGTGGGAAGATATTTGTGAAGTACATATTTTCATACACATTGGATTAATTTTCAAATTTTCCATTCGAAGTACAGAATCCCTGACACTAACCCATACCCTACTAGACTCTGACTACTAATCCTAATATAATGGAGAAAAATAACCAAAACAGAATTGAAATACAAGCAGTTCAGAGGAAGCAAGGTCTATATTTAGACTTGTCTTTTGCATGATAAAAGGTAGGTGTTATAAATCTACTCAATTGTTAATTGAAATAGTTCTGCATGTGTTTTTAAAGTTAACAAATATGTGAATTCCTGTCTCCCTTTATCTGTAGCCTATTCAGCACATGTATTTTTATATGCACATATAGAATTCTACCTGGTATCTCACCAACATTTTTGTGAGGTGGATGACATGGCAGATACAAATTGTGAGAAGAGATCACTCCTCCTAAACACTGTTGAAACTCAAAATTCACCCTGTGGGTGAGCTTCCTAGTAAAACAACCTTATACATTAATCCATGTTCAGTAAAATGAATATTTTTGCATCTGTGGATGATATATATTTCATGATAAATTTCGATTGGCATATATATTGCTATTTTTAATGTTTGTGTGTGTGTGTGTGTGTGTGTATATATATATATATATATATATATATATATATATATATATATATATATTCTCCAAATTATTCAAAATATGATATATTTGTGTCTTATATACACTCCCTAAATTAATTTATGTTCATGTATGTGGATATATAATCAACTTTACACAAGATTATTCTCAGAAATATTCATCCACCTGAAATACATATTTGTTTCCTAGTACTGAAAACTAACTTCAGTGAATGGTGCATACAAATCCTAGTATTTCTACAGTATCTGACTCAGTTTAACATCAATGCTAGTATATCCCTATGGGACAACATATGAACTTTGACGTTCATTTTTATTGAACCCTAGTACATTAGTATTTATTCAGTTTATGCACATCATAGGATATGTATTTCATACACAAGTTCACAAATTTATAGGTTTTTTTTTTCACATTCAATCACTTCCTTCTTCAGAACACATGTATTCCTCCAGGTTTCTTGACTGTTCTTTTCATGAGACTTCTCTCAAAACACATTATTTTCGAATCGCATAATCACTTTTGAAGCAAAACTCACAACCCTTCATGATAAACCATAACCCTAATTTTACGATTAGATGTATAACTGGTTGGAATGAATGATTTCATATCAATAAAAGATTTCTTATATGTTTTCATATATCAATTCAATCCATTACTTAAAGTGGAACCAAATATATTATTTATTCACAGTATGGTCTATTCATGCCTTATCTCTATATTCATAGACAGAGAGTACACCTTTTTTTTCCCTTTATACTAGTATATATGTCTTCAAAATATTGCTCCCAGAAATGGTGGAAGAAATACTCATATCACCGGATCTACATATAAATTTTATTATAGTAAATTTCTGGACACAAAATGCAAAGGTCACATTGATGTTTGTACCAAAGCCTAAATGGAAAGTGAACATGGATTACTAAAACATCCTTGTCCAGTTTGCCTAATGCTCTCAAATGTGAATTCTATTTGTGACTGCATATTTGTTTCTTCGTGTAATAATATATTCAAACCCAACCCTGTTAAAAATGTCTAATCCTATCACTCACTTTATACTTTGCCTGGCTTCATAATGTCTCTATTGATATCTGCTTTCCTACATATTTTCCTAGATCATCATTGTGACTGACTCTTCACATGTGCTGACATTTACATTCTCTCTCTAATCGAAACCCTGTTGGTAAAGAACATATGGTCCAAATCCTATACTCACTTTTGTTCCTAAAGCTACCGACTATCTTCCTTATTCTAATGACTATCTCTTTTTGACTGGATGTTCTCTTTGACATTCAATAACCCACGGTACAAGGTCCTATGCAATTGTATATCAATTTAACTGAGGCATCTGTGCAGAACGTAATTCAAAGCTAAGTATCCCAATCAAGGGCACAATGCCCTTCTGGGCTTCAAATTTCACCTCGATATCTGTTTTTATAATTATATTTCACCTGTACATTCTTTTAAATATTGCAGGTTCCCAATATCATTACTCCTCCCGCAGAATGTTGCCTAACTGAAATCGAACCTGTTATTAACCTTAAACATACACTGTTCCCTCAATCGAACTTTACAGAAGATCAAGGACAGAGTTGGTGTTACAATACAGGAAAGTAGGGGAACGTCCACCTGCTGATAAACTCAAAGATCCATGAAGAAATTATCCCTGGAGAAGATGTAGGCAGCTATGAAGGACCTGAGAGAGCAAAAGTCATTTTCCATTGCCTGAAGGACACAGTTTTCAAATGGAAATGAATGGGTATCACCTGTGGCTCTTAACTTAATTGCTTTGGAAAAAGATATATCTGAATCATCCTCTTGGCCCTGTGTGAGGCTGTGGCTTAGATTGTCAGCACCTGATGAATCTAAAGAAATATCCCATGTGTGCTTCCAAAACCAAATGACAACAAGATCCTTCATTGTGCATGAAGTTTCTTGCAATCCTCTGTTAGGTTCCTGACCTCCATAAAGTGAGAATTGAGATACTTTGGGTCAAATGAGTTCTTCAAAGCCCTGCAGACGCTAGCCCATAGGTGCTTAGATTTTCTCATGACTCCAAATCACATAAAGAATCTATTCCTGACAGTCAGTTGTCCTCAAATTGGAGAAGCAGATCATTATTACCGGCAGGCCTACTTGATCACTCCTGGTTCACAGGAAAGGTGTCCAGGCCACCGTGACTTTAGGCAAATGAGGGTCAAGGGAGGTTATTTTGGACACTGTCTTGGGCTGCGCCCCTCATGGAAACCTCCAGCGAGAGATTATGATGAGTGTCTATATGGAAGAAGATGAGGGCAATGTGGGAGTGTTTTGGTTTTAATTGTGGTCATTTGTGTGGAGGTTGGAAGATATGACTGCCTCCACCTGGGCTTGAACTCTGGTGTGATTCCCCTTAGAGACTGAGTTCTGGAACTGACCTCAGAGAAGTATTGCCATGAATTGTGTTGTGATTTTAGGAGGTCATGCATGAGTATCGCCCTTGGAAACTGAGGTCTAGGCCCAGGGTGGCTTTCCACAGAGCCCTGGGAATCTCAGCCAGGATATCACATGGTTTTATTCTGAAAGACTTGGCAGCCATAGTTGAGAGTCAAAACACACATGGACCTCACATTGTAGACATCAATGGGCCTTACTTTATGTAACCTTTTGGCCACTCTTTCTGAAGGCTTGTCTGTTAGTGCTCTCCAGAGCTTTCATTGAAATGAGCTTTCTCAACAGTTAATTTTTCCTGAATGAATTGAAATCCCAAGTGCCTCCAACTTCATTTTTGAAAAATGGCTAGATAAATAACATGAAATTTTTGAAATTCCCATGACCAGGGTGCACTGGAGATCTCTGGATGTCCTGTTGCCGATCATGAGTGAACCAGACAGTGCCTTGATTCACTGGGTTTATGAAAATGGTATAGAACAGAGATGCCAGTAAGTTGGAGCTTGACGAGCAGTGGGCCTATAGCAGTGGTGCGCAGGTTTGTGATAAAACATCTGTGTTGTGGACATGTGGATGTGCTATTGTCTTCCAAATGTCTTGTGACTTACATGGTGTAGCCAGCAGTCCCTAATATGTAAAGGCATCTTGTTTTATGGAGAGGTTTCAGTGCTATGTGAGATAAAACCTTGTTGGTGCATTCTCCTGCAGACCCTGACCCACCACAAGTGACAGAACTCCCTTCAGCACTGTGCCCCATTTAAATCCTTGTATTTTATGAAGGAAATACCAAACACCCAGTGCAGCACCAAGAAACACCAAGAAAATTGGAGGATAACCAAATGTCTTCACAGTCCACATGGGGAGACACTTAGCCCCCACTTGCAACAATGAGAGAAATATGCTCTGTTACCTCATGTTCATTGAAAAATAAGAAACCATGTCCTCCAGCTCTCTAACTGAAACCAGTAAGAAGACACTCTGCATAGTAACAGACCTACTTGGGGGAAGTTCGTGACTTTTTGGGTGTGGGTGTGGGTTTGTGGTTTTGTCTCATGTTCTGAGAATAGGTAGGAATGGCAGTTTGTTTGGTTTGGAGTGAACAGTTTCTAGTAAGTCCTTTGACAAAGCGAGTGTTTCCTTGTCTGTGTATCCCACTGTGTCAGTGGTTGTAGACATTAGAAAAGAGATTGCATCAATGGATGTGTTCTGTCTAGTAGAGAGCTTCCCAGCATTCATCCTGCACAATTTATGAAAGGACTGCAGCTTGCCTTATCGATGGGCAACACCTGCTATCTTCCTAAGTTCCTGTTTTCTTCCTGAAATCTGGCCACTCTCCAGAATAGGCTTATGGTTTAGTGTCATAAATATGTACCACCTCCAAGCTCTGTGTCATAGCCATGTACTGGATACCTGAAAGGAATGGCGAGCATCTCAGCAAAGTCAGATATCAGTGTGACCACTAAACTCTCAGTGGAGAAACCCTGCTTTAGGATTTTTGATTACCTATTGTACTATTGACCGGAATGTCAGGAAGGTCTTTGGCTCAGGCCACCACTTGTTAATCCTGAAGAAAACAGTTTTCAGTTGGAAATGAATGGGCATCACTTGTGGCACTTTGCTTAATTTGTTATGGAAAGGGATGGGTCTGAATTAGCATCTTGGCCCTGTGTGAGGCTGTGGCTTAGATTCTCAGCATCTGATGGATCTAAAGAAAGTTCCTATCTGTGCATCCAAAACCAAAATGGCCAAAAGCGCAGTCATTGTAGATGAAGTCTCTTGCATTCCTCTGAAAGGTTCCTGATCTAAATCAAGTGAGAATCTGGATCCTTTGGATCAAATAGTTCTTCAAAGCCCTGCAGAGGCTAGAACATAGATGCTTGGGTTTTCTGATGACTCCAATTCACATAAAGAATGTAAACCCCACAGTCAGTGGCTTCAAATTGGAGAAGCATAGCAGTATTAACGGTAGGCCTATTTGATCACTTCTGATTCACAGGAAAGGTGTGCAGGCTGCCCTGACTTTAGGCAAATGAGGGTCAAGGGAGCTTATTATTGACACTGTCTTGCGCTGCGCTCCTCATGGAAACCTCTAGCCAGAGATAATGATGAGTGTCTATATGGAAGAAGATGAGGGCGATGTGGGAGTGTTTTGGTTTTAATTGTGTTCATTTGTGTGGCGGTTGGAACAGATGACAGGGTCCACCTGGCCTGAATTCTGGTGTGATTCCCCTTAGACACTGAGTTCTGGAACTGACCTCAGAGAAGTATTGCCATGAATTGTGTTGGGATTTTAGGAGGGCACGCATGAGTGTCGCCCTTGGAAACTGAGATATAGGCCCAGGTTGGCTTTCCACAGAGCACTTGGAAGCTCATCCAGGATATCACAAGACATTATTCTGAAAGACTTGGAAGCCATAGTTGAGATCAAAACACTCATGGACCTCAATTGTAGACCTCAATGGGCCTGGATTCATGTGACTTTTTGGACACACCTTGGGAAGACTTGCCTGTGAGAATTCTCTAGAGTTTTCTTTCAAATGAGCATTCTCACCATTTAATGGTTCCTGAAAGAATTGAAACCCACAGTGCCTCCAACTTCATTCTTGAAAAATGGCTAGATAAATACCATGAAATTTTTGAAATTCCCATGACCAGGTGGCATGCAGAAACTTTGGATGTCTTATTGATTATTATGAGTGTACCAGACAGTGCCTTGATTGATTGGGTTTCATAAAATTGGTGTAGAACAGAGATGCCAGTAAGATGGAACCTGCTGAGTAGAGGGCCTAGAGCAGTGGTGGGCAGGTGTGTGATAAAACATCTGTGGTGGGGCCATGTAGATGTGCCATTGGATTCAAAATGTCTTGAGACGGACATGGTACAGCCAGGAAACTATTATAAGTAAAGGCATCTTGTAATATGGACAGGTTTCAGGGTAATTTACAGATTCAGGTTGCTATGGTCAAAGAGGCAAGCTATGTGGTATATAAGCCGGTTTGCTGCATGCTCATGCATACCCTTACACACCACACGTAACAGAACTCCCTCCAGCACTGTGTCCCAGTTGAACTCCTTGTATTTTGTGAAGAAAATTTAAAACTCCCAGTACAGCAGCAAGAAACACAAGGAAAAGTGGAGGATGACCAAATGTCTTCACACTCTACACGAGGAGACACTTAGCCCCCAGTGGCCACAGTTTACCTACAAAGAGTGAATTCAGCACTGCTGCCTCATGTTCATTGGAAAATCAGAAACCATGTCCTACAGGTCACATAGATGTAGACCAGCTTTGATGGTCTCACTACAAAGGAATATAAAGCTCCTGATAACACCATATATTTCAAGTGCCCAACGCCAGAGGCAGTTTTTCATGAAGTCTTTAGGCCAACAGAGCTCCATGTTTGTGGAGTGTGTACCCTGTCCCTTACTTTTGGAAACTCCTCTACCACCTCCAGGGATGTGAATTCCTGACCATATTCCATTCCAGATATGTATTCACAGATTTTCTAACTCTTCTCCTCTAATTGGGTCATACTAGGGGCGAGGGAAATGTCAAGGCATTATTCTGAATGAGAGTGGGAAGATTTTTGTATAGCACATATTTAAAAACACATTGGATTTATTTTCCAATTTTCCAATTGAAATACTAAATCCCTGACACTAAACCCTACCCTATTAGACTCTGATTACTAATCCTAATAAGATGGAGAAAAATTACCCAAACAGAATAGAAATACAAGCAGTTCAGAGGAGGCATGTTGTATAGTTGGACTTGCCTTTTGCATTATATAGGCTAGGAGTTATAAATCTAGTCAATTTTTTGTTGAAATACTTCTCCATGTGTTTTTAAAGTTAACACATATGTGAATTCCATTCTCCAATTCCCTGTAGCCTATTGAGCACATGTATTTTAATATGCACATATAGAAAAATACCTGGTATCACACGTACATTCTTGTGAGGTGGCTGAATTGTCAAATATAAATTGTGAGAAGAGATCACTCTTCCTAAATGCTCTTGGAACTGAAAATTCAACCTATGTGTTAAACAAAATTATACATAAATCCATATTCAGTAAAAAGAATATTTGAATTTTTCTGGATCTGTGAATTACATATATTTCACTGTGAATTTCAATTGGCAAATATTGCTACATTTTAATATCTGTGTGTGTACACACTCTCCAGATTTTTCAAAATATGAAATATATGTGTCTTATATACACTCCCTAAATTTATTCTTATGCATGTATGTGGATTTATAATCAACTTTTCACAAGATTATTCTCAGAAATATTTATCCACCTGAAATGCATATTTGTTTCCTAGTATTGAAAACTAACTTCAGTGAATGGTGCACAAAAATCCTATTATTTCTAAAGTAACTGACCCAGTTTAACATCAATGCTAGTAGATTCCTATGGAACATGATGTGTATTTTGATGGTCATTTTTATTAAACACTGGTACATTACAATTACTTTAGTTTATGCACATCATAGGATATATATTTCATACACAAGTTCACAAATTTATAGGCATTTCTTTCACATTCAATCACTTTCTGCTTCAGAACTCATGTATTCCTCCATGTTTCTTGACTGGTCTTTTCATGAGATTTCTTTCCTAACACATTATTTTCGTTTTTCATAATCACTTTTGAAGCAAAACTCACACACCCTTCATGATAAACCATAACCCTAATATTACCATTAGATGTATAACTGGATGGAATGAATGATTGTATATTAATATAAGATTTTTTATATATTTTTAGATATCAATTCAATCCATTATTTAAAGTGGAACCAGTTATATTATTTATTCACAATATGGTCTATTCATGCTTTATCTCTATATTCATACACACAGGGTACACATCTTTTTACCCCCAATACTAATTTATACGTCTTCAAAATATTGCTCCCAGAAATGGGGGAAAAATTACTCATGTCAACTGATCTATATATACATTTTATCACAGAAATATTCTGGACAAAAAATGCAAAGTTCACACTTATGATTGTACCAAATCCTTAATGGAAAGTGAACATGGATTAGTAAAAACATCCAATCCAAGTTGCCTAATGCTCTCAAATATAAATCGTATTGGTGACTGCATATTTGTTTCTTCCTAAGATTATATATTCAAACTCCACCCTGTTAAAAATGTCTAATCCTATCACTCACTTTATACCTTCTCTGATTTCCTAATTTCTCTATTGGTATCTGCTTTTCTACATATTTTCCCCAGTTCATCATTTTGACTGAATCTTCACATGTGCTGACATTTACATTCACATTCTAACAGAAACCCTATTGCTAAAGAACTTTTGGTGCAAATCGTATACTCACTCTTTTTCCTAAACCTACCGACTATCTTCCTGATCCTACCGACTATCATTGTTTGAGTGGATGTTCACTTCTACATTCAATCATCCAAGGTACAAGGTCCTATGCAATTTTATATCGATTTATCTGAGACATCTGTGCACAACGTAATTCAATGCTAAATATTCCAATTGACGGCCCAATGCCCTTCTGGGCTTCAAATATTACTTAGATTTCTGTTTTCATACATATATTTCAGCTCTATATTCTTATAAATATCGCAGGTTCCCAATACCATTATTCACCCAGCAGAATGATTCGTAACATAAATCGAACATATTTTTAACTCTAACCATACACTGTTCCCTCAATCTAACTTTACAGAAGAGCAGGGACAGAGTTTGACTTAAAATACAGGAATGTAGGGGATCTTCCACCAGCTGAGAAGCTCAAAGTTCAATGCAGAAATGATCTCTGGAGAAGATGTAGGCATCTATGAAGGAACTGAGAGAGCAAAAGTCATCTTCCATGGCAAACAACCTGGTCAGGATGAAGGTTTGTGTCTGAATCAGCCTCTCTCTTCTTAATGTAGAGAAGATGGACCAAACCAGGCCTATGTGGAGAGCTGTTCCCAGGTGCCTATGGTTAATATACCATTCTAACTTCTGAAAGTGTCACAGCTAGTAGGGGCAGCTTCTATCTCATGGGACACTTGGAAGCAACTGTTAGCACAAAGTGGTTGCCAAGGCAATGACTTCATTCAGTTGCTAACAGAAGTGATTTCCCCTCACTTCCTTGGTTATGGAACTCTCTGAACGTGGGAATCAGGAAGCCAGGCACTCAGAGCCAGTCCCAATCCTAAACCAGTGGTCTCACTTGTTTGGACTTACCAAGGACTGAGTCAGTCTTTCTTGGTACCTACTGATGTGAGGATGGCCAAATGCCAGGATAGCTCTGAAGAGGGGTCTTTCCTGAGAAAGCAAGTAGTGGCTCAATACTGGCTACTGACAACTTCACAGAGTTAAACAAGTAGACCAGATTTGAGACAGGACAGGCCATTTTGGGGAAATACAGTATCTCCCACCAGTCAGAGGACACTCTGGATAGTCACCGACCTACTTGGGGAAAAGAGTTGCCTTTGTTGGTGTGGGTGTGGGTTTGTGGTTTTGTCTCATGTTCTCAGAATAGGTAGGAAAGGCAGTTTCCTTGGTTTGGAGTGAACTGATTCTAGTAAGTCCTTTGACAATGCAAGTGTTTTTATGTCTGTGTATGCCACTGTGTTCGTGGTTGTAGACATTAGAAAAGAGAATGCATCAATGGATGTGTCCTGTCTACTAAAAGGCTTCCGAGAATTCATCCTGTCCAATTTATGAATGGACTGCGGCTTGCCTTATTGATGGGCAACACCTGCTATCTTCATAAGTTCCTTTTTTCTTCCTGAAATCTGGCCACTCTCCAGAATAGACTCATGGTTTTGTGTCCGAGAAATGTACCACATCCAAGCTCTGTGTCATAGCCATGTACTGCATAGCTGAAGGTAATGGCGAGCATCTCAGAAAACTCAGATATCAGTGTGACCAGGAAAGTCTCAGTGGAGAATCCCTGCTTTGGGCCTAGTGCTTACATATTGTTCTGTTGTCCTGAATGCCACGAATTTGTTTACCTGAGACCAACCCTTTGGGAACCCTGAAGAAAACAGTTTTCTAATGGAAATCAAAGTGCATTACCAGTGGCTCTGTGCTTAATTGCTTTGGAAAGGGATGTGTCTGAATCAGCATCTAGGCCCTGTTTGAGCCTGTGGTTTATATTCACAGCACCTGATGGATCTAAACAATGACCCTATGTGTGCATCCAAAACCAAATTGGCCAAAGATCAGTCATTGTGGATGAAGTCTCTCGCCTTCCTCTGTAAGGTTCCTGACCTCCTTCAAGTGAGAATAGTTATCCTTTGGGTCAAATGAGTTCTTCAGAACCCTGCAGAGGCTACCACATAGGTGCTTGGGTTTTCTCATGACTCTAATACACATAAAAAATCTAAATCCCACAGTCAGTAGGCATCAAATTGGAGAAGTGGAGCAGTATTAATGGCAGGCCTATTTGATCACTCCTGGTTCACAGGAAGGGTGTCCAGGCCACCCTGACTTTAGGCAAATGAGGGGCAAGGACGCTTATTTTGGACCCTGAATTTGGCTGCACCCCTCATGGAAACCTCCTTCCAGAGATTATGATGAGTGTCTATATGGAAGAAGATGAGGGCCATGTGGGAGTTTTTTTGTTTAATTGTGGTTGTTTGTGTGGAGGTTGGAAAAGATGACTGGGTCCGCCTGGGCTCGAACTCTGGTGTGATTCCCCTTAGAGCCTGAGTTCTGGAACTGAACTCAGAGAAGTATTGCCATGAATTGTGCTGGGATTTTAGGAGGCCACGCATGAGAGTCGCCCTTGGAAACTGAGATTTAGACCCAGGGTGGCTTTCCACAGAACACTGGGAATCTCAGCCAGGATATCCCATATTATTATTCTGAAAGACTTGGCAGCCATAGTTGAGAGTCAAAACACACATTGACCTCACATTGTAGACCTCAAAGGGCTTGGCTTCATGTGACATTTTGGCCACTGTTTGGGAAGCCTTGCCTGTGAGATCTCCAGAACTTTCATGGAAATGAGCTTCCTCAACACTTCATGGTTCCTGAATGTATTGAAACCCACAGTGCCTCCAACTTTATCCTTGAAAAATGACCAGAAAAATACCATGAAATTTTTGAAATTCCCATGACCAGGTGGCACTGGAGAACCTTTGGATAACCTGTTGCTGATCATGATGTATATTTTGATGTTAATTTTTATTCAACACTGGTACATTACAATTTCTTCAATTTATGCACATCATAGGGAATATATTTCATGCACAATTTAGAAAATTTATAGGCATTTGTTTCACTTTCAATCACTTCCTGCTTCAGAACACATGATTCTTCCATATTTCTTGACTAGTCTTTTCATGCGACTTCTTTCCAAACACATTATTTTCAATTTCCATAATCACTTTTGAAGCAAAACTCACACACTCTTCATGATAAACCATAACCCTAATATTACCATTAGATGAATAATTCATTGAAATGTATGTATGTATATCAATATAAGATTTCCTGTATTTTTCAGATATCAATTCAATCCATTATTTAAAGTTGGAACTAGTTATATTATTTATTCACAACATGGTCTATTCATGCATTTTCTCTATATTCATAGTCACATTTTACACCAATTTGTACTCCCAATTCTAATTTATACATCTTCAAAATATTGCTGCCAGAAATGGTGGAAGAAATCCTCATGTCCCCTGATCTACATGTACATTTTATCACAGTAATATTCTGGACACAAAAAGCAAAGGTCACACTTCTGATTGTACCAATGTAAAGGTCGTTCGAGCGTCAGAGGATGAGACCACCAAGAGACTGTCTCATGCAACAGCAAAGGGTTTATTGGGGTCCAGCATGCTGGGGCTCAGAGCTCACTTAAATAGTGCAGATAGCCCTGAGAACAGCTAAAGCAGAGCTTATATACTTTCCTTGGAGAGGGCAGGGAGGGAAGTTTATTGATGGGTCAGGCGAGTGGGCAGTTTTCGTGCAACCGGGTGAGGAATTACATTCTGCAGTTTGGAAGTTTGGGGACAGCACATTCTGGGAACAAGATTAGCAAACAGTTCTCAGGATTTCAACAGTGTTTTGTTAAGCATACAGAAAAACAGGAAGTGACAAATACCTATTTTATTTACCTTTCATTCCCCACTTCTTCTGGTTACTTTTAATCGTAAAAGTGATCATTTGGTGGTGTCACATTTTATGTCTGCTAGTGGGGTATATTGTTTTCTGATTATCAAAAGTTTAACTTGTCCAATTTGAAATTGGAGAAATGAAACTACACGATGGAGCAAACAGGGTCCTATAGTTAGCAATAAATGAGAATTATTAATGGACCGGCCAGGGCTGATAATAGTGTAGTTAACCAGGGGGACTGTGTGAATGAAGACTCAAACCAGCCTTTTTGGACGTCTCTCTCATTGACACTCTTCAAGGCGTCTCCTTAATTTACTAATAGATTCTTTTACAACCAGTATGGACGGCATAAAAACAACATTCTTCCCTCAATGCAGCACAAAGTCCCCCTTTTCTCATTAAGAGGAGGTCCAACTCTCACCTGTTCTGTAAAACAACTTCAGAGAGAGAGGTTAAAGATTCCTGTAAAGGTGTGATGGAGGTTTTTAATATATTTAAGCTTTGGTCTACAGCTGCTTCTAATTGGGTCATTTGTTGTGTCCCATATACTAGGGCAGTGCTTCCTGTGCCCACCCCTGCAGCAACTCCTATTCGTAATAGGATTTCTAAAGTAAGGGATACAGGTTTCTGTCAGAACCGGGTTGTATGCCCTCCTATTTGATCTTTAAATGATCCTGCACATTGATAGAGCACTCTGGGAAACATCTGCACCATTACATAATTAATCACATCTGTTGAACATTTTATGAAAACATAAACAATTTTTAAGTATATAGATTTATACTGTTGTAGGTATGTACAAGGCAAGGATCCTAAGATAGAATGAAAGACAGGGAAACAGTCCTATTTAGTTGCAACCTGATTTAGAGGGCATTGCTTCTGTTGTATTCAATTAATCCCCTCAAGCCAAAGTTTAGGTAGTTTCCGAATTTTGTACCCAACATGTAATGTAAGGGGCTCAGAAGTTCACACTCTGCAGAAGTTCACAAAAAGCAGTTTTTGTTTCTGTTTTTTTTTTTTTTTTTTTTTTTTAACCTCTGTTCTGGGCAAGTTACATATTTTTAAGGACACCTGGGAGGGGGAGAGCTTTTGTCTTCTCTTTTTTTTTCCCTCCGTGCCAGCTGTTACCATGGAGCCCAGTTGGTAACTTCTTTATCTTACAAATTTAGCAATCTCTGTGAAGCCCCAGCTCAAGCAAGGGGCCATGTTCACATATTTTGTGAAAAACTAGTAAGGGGGTGTCTAGCTTAGTAGTGCTGATTTTTCCAGCCAGTGGCCAAGTAAAACGGGCAACAAGAAAAGAGGAAGTTTATCTACATTGAACTCTTTTATAGGGACTCTTTTGCTGAAAGTATTAAAGTCAGCCATGGTGAAGACTTCTGGAGAAGGTCAGTTAAGACTTTTCTGGGGGCCTGGTATAGAGGGAGAAGACGGGGAAAGTGTGGGGTGAAAGCAGCTCCGTGGATATGAGTATGAGGAAGGAGAGATGTAAAAGAATAATGGGAAAGGGGTTTGGGATTTTCCTAGCAACAAAAAATTGAGCAATAGAACAGATAGAGCTGAGGGGAAGACGGGAGTGTGTATCCCAAAAAGCCTGTGAGTGACTTTAAATTATAAGTAACCTGTTTTCAGTGATGACAAAGCAAATTAAAAGACCATTTTC
The DNA here is from genome assembly GCF_048772815.1 of Callospermophilus lateralis. Taxonomy (NCBI): domain Eukaryota; kingdom Metazoa; phylum Chordata; class Mammalia; order Rodentia; family Sciuridae; genus Callospermophilus; species Callospermophilus lateralis. The sequence goes on along the minus strand of NC_135316.1, from coordinate 4,815,844 downwards.
ATTACACCTTGGATAGGGGTCTGAGGATTCTTCTCAGCTGGTTTGAGCTTTGGGTTAGCTGGTAAGCGACCTGGTGGGACCCGGTGCGGAAACTGACAGGAGAAGAGAGGAGTGAGTGGGTGGAGGGGTGACTCAGTACATGCTACCTCAGCAAAGGGGGCAATGGTCTGAGAACTGGTGGAGGTTTGGGTTTTTGATCTAGTAATTGGAGGGCAGAAATCGAAATCAGGTTTCTGAGATGGGAATGACAGCAGAGAGTCTGTAGCAGAGGGCTGAGGGTGAGGATCTATTGGAGAAGCATAGTTCAGGATTTGAGCGAAGGAGGGAAAAGGCCTCCACATAGGGGAATCTCCATTCACCCTTTTGAGTACTTGCAGAAGTTAAAAAAGGTCACACAGAATTTGAGGATGTAGAGACACCTCTGGTGGCCATCGGTTTTGGTTGTCTAATTGGTAATATGGCCAATGCTGTGTACTGAATTTGATGAGGCGTTTGGGTTCCACCAGGCACCCCCTGTATGCTCACATTCCCATGACTTACAGAAGAAGTCGGCTTTTCTCCCACACACCCATGGCTGTTTGTGGCTTTGATAGTTGCCCCGACAAACAGTAATCTAGGCTAGCCAACCTACATCTGGCTCGCGTGTCCCTATATCTATAACGTTTGTTTCCATTATCTATGGTACAGAAGGGATTTAATGGAATTTTAGTGGGATCCTCCTCATCAGGGATATCCCAATAGGAAAGACCTATAGCCAGCTAACAAATGTCTTGGTGGTGAGATGGCCACCAGTTCCCTAAGGGGGCTGTATGCGAGATAGACCATACTTCTTGTTCAGTAGGATTTGTGATCAGCCATTGCTGCAGAATGGGCTGATAAGGGTTAGGAGTACTGGTGGCCAAGGGGAGAGTCTATAGCCTTATCCATATGGCAAATACACAATTTGAAAGGGTTACACTCTTTTCCAGTTTCCAGCCAGAGTCTGGACAGGGCTCAGGCTTTAGATGAGAAGCATGGATCCAGGAAGGGATTCCGTCTACTTTTACCAATGTAGGTGTTATAAGTAGCACCTGCTATGGTCTTTTCCAGCGGGGTTCCAGGGATGACACCTGATGTCGTCTTATGTAGATGAAGTCTCTTACTTGATATCTATGTGGAGTCCCCTCGTCCCAAGGTTGGTAGGGAGTGGCCAGCTGTTTCCACAGGTATCTCTGAGTTCTTTCAAGAGTTTTAAATCTTTAAAGCAAGGGGATGTTGAAGGGATCGTTAGGTCTTAGGGTTGTGGTTAGGGCCCTTACAGGAGGAGGGGCCCCATAGAGAATTTTATAGGGGGTGATTTTACACAAAGAAACAGAGGGAGTATTTCTTGCATGAAACAATGCATAAGGCAGGAGCATAGTCTAATCTTTTATGCTGGTCTCTAAGCTTAATTTCTTTAAGTTCTCTTTAATGGTTCTATTTAATTTTTTTAAACTGTCCTGACCTCTGGGGTCTATAAGCACAATGTAAATTCCAATTAATCCCCAGGGTCCTGGCTAACCTCTGACTTACCTGGGCCATAAACGCTGGTCCATTATCAGACCCTATTACCTTAGGCAGGCCATATCTTGGAAAAATATCTTTCAGCATATTCTTGACCACCATTTGCGCCGCTGATTTTTATTTTGTGGGAAAGGCTTCAATCCATCCTGAAAATGTATCTACAAAGACTAGGAGATATTTAAGTCCCTACGTTGCTGGCTTAATTTCAGTAAAGTCCACTTCCCAAAATTGTCCTGGTCTGGTTCCTCATAGGTGCTTTCCTTCAGGAAGCTTGGAAGGGTAAGCATTAACCAATTGACAGACCCTACAGGCTTTTGTTACCCATTCAGATATTTCCTTTCACTGTGAGTCGGTTAGAGGAAAACTCTGTTCTTGATCTTTCAGTCATGCCTGCAGTTTCTTTGAACCAAGGTGAATGAGTTGATGTACATTTTTAACATAGTGTAGGGCTTTCTGTAATTGCAGGCTGGGCTCAGTGAAGTTGAGGAGTTCAGAGTCAGTGTCCTTAGATATTAAGAAAAGCTTGCTGGTGCTCAGGGGTCCATTGGAATTGGGCATCGTCATTTAACAACGGGTATAAAGGAGGAGCTAAGAACACAAACCCAGGTATCCATAACCTGTAAAAGCCAGCAGTCCCAAGAAAATCTCTGAGTTGTCTCCTGTTAGATGGGGGTGGTATCTGTAAAATGGTTTGTTTTCCGGGCCCAGTGAGCCATCATGTAATGCCCTTATGGGAATAACCCAGGAAGATTACTTCTTGCTGGCAAATTTGGGCCTTTTGGCAGAAGCTCTGTACCCGAGTTGAGCAAGCTCGGATAATAGTGCTTGGGTCCCAGACTCACAGTTTTCCTTGGTGTTGGCTGCCAGTAGCAGGACATCCACATATTGAAGCAGGGTGACTTCGGGGTGTGTAGTTCTGAAGTTGTTGAGATCTCTGTGGAGGGCTGCATCAAAGAGATTGGGGGGGGGGTTTGAACGCCTGTGAAAGTCTAGTCCAAGTTAGTTGACCAGATGTTTCGGTTTCTGGGTCTACCCACTCGAAATCAAACAGCAACCTACTATCTTTATGCACAAGGAAGCAAAAGAATTCATCTTTTAAGTCCAGAACAGTATACCATTTTCACTGAGCAACAGCAAAGCTTTAATTGGGGGTCCAGCATGCTGGGGCTCAGAGCTCACTTGAATAGAGCAGAGACCCCTGAGAACAGCTTAATCAGAGCTTATATACGTTCTTTGGAGAGGGAAGGAAAGGAAATTTATTGACAGGTCAGAGTGAGTGGGCATTTTGATTGCAACCGGGTGAGGGAGTACATTCTGCAGTTTGGCGGTTAGGGACAGCACATTCTGGAAACAAAATTAGCAAACAGTTGTCAAGATTTCAACAGTGTTTTGTTAAGCATACAAAAAAACAGGAAGTGACAAGTACCTATTTTATTAACCTTTAACCAAAGCAAAATGGAAAGTAAGCATGGATTACTAAAACAACCATGCAGTGCCCTGATTGACTGGGTTTCATAAAAATGGTGTAGAACAGAGATGTCAGTAGTTTGGAGCCTGCTGAGAAGTCTGCCTAGAGCAGTGGTGTGCAGGGGTGATAAAATATCTGTGGTGGATCCATGTGGAACTGCCACTGGCTTCCAAATGGCTTGTGACTGACATGGTGCAGCAAGCAGACCCTTATATGTAATGGCATCTTGTTGTATGGAGACGTTTTAGGGCAATATTCAAAATCAGGTTGCTATGTTCAAGGGGGCAATCTATGTGCGATAGAAGCCTGGTTGTTGCATTCTCCTGCAGACCCTGACACACCACACGGGACAGAACTCCCTCCAGCACTGTGTCCAAGTTGAACACCTTGTATTTCGTGAAGCAAATACCAAACTCCCAGTGCAACTGTAAGAAACACCATGAATAGTGGAGGATGACTAAATGGCTTCACATTCCACACGGGGAGACACTTAGCCCCCAGTGTCCAAAGTTTACATGCAAAGAGAGAATTCAGCACTGCTGCCTCATGTTCATTGGAAAATAAGAAACCATGTCTTCCAGGTCACATAGTTGCGGACCCAGCATTGATGGTCTCACTACAAAGGAAGCTAAAGCCCCTGAAAACAACATATATTTCAAGGGCCCAACCTCAGAGGCAGTTTCTCAAGAAGTCTTTAGGCCAGCATAGCTCCATGTTTGTGGAGTGTTTACCATGTCCCTTACTTTTGGAAACTCCACTACCACCTCCAAGCATTTTCCATTCCATATATGTATTCACAGATTTTCTAACTCTTCTCCTGTAATTGTGTCTTACTTGGAGCAAAGGAAATGTCAAGGCATTGCGCTGGACGAGAGTGGTAAGATTTTTGTGCAGCACATATTTGTATACACATCAGATACCTTTTCCAATTTTCCATTCGAAATACTGAATCCCTGACACTAACTCATAAACTACTAGACTCTGACTACTAATCCTAATATGATCGAGAAAAATAACCCAAACAGAATAGAAATACAAGCAGTTCAGAGGAGGCATGGTGTATAGTTGGACTTGCTTTTTGCATTATATAGGGTAGGAGTTATAAATCTAGTCAATTGTTTGTTGAAATAGTTCCCCTTGTGTTTTTAAAGTTAACAAATATGTGAATTCCTGTCTCCTTTTCTCTGTAGCCTTTTCAGCACATGTATTTTTATATGCACATATAGAATCCTACCTTGCACCACACGTACATTCTTGTGAGGTGGCTGAATTGGCAGACACAAATTATGAGAGGCGATCACTCCTCCTAAACTCTGTTGGAACTGAAAATTCAACTTACGGGAGAGCTTCCTATTTGGACAACATTATACATAAATCCATGTTCAGTAAAATGAAAATTTTTCATCTGTGGATGATACACATTTCATGGTGAATTTCGAATGGGATATATTTTGCTACATTTTAATGTCTGTGTGTGTGATATATATATATATATATATATATATATATATATATATATATATATATATATATATATATATATAAAATCTCCAGATTTTTTAAAATATGAAATATATTTGTCTTACATACACTCCCTAAATTCATTCATATTTATGTATGTGGATTTATAATCAACTTTTCACAAGATTATTCTCAGAAATATTCATCGACCTGAAATACATATCTGTTTCCTTTTACTGAAAACTAACTTCAGTGAATTGTGCATACAAATCCTAATATTTCTGCAGTAACTGACCCAGTTTAACATCAATGCAAGTAGATTCCTATGGGACATGATGTGTGTTTTGACATTCATTTTTATTCAACACTGGTACATTAATATGTCTTCAGGTTATGCACATCATAGGATATATAATTCATCTACAAGTTCGCAAATATATAGACATTTGTTTCACTTTCAATCACTTCCTGCTTCAGAACACATGTATTCCTCTATGTTTCTTGACTGGTATTTTCATGAAACTTCTTTCCAAACACATTTTTTTCGATTTCCATGGTCACTTTTAAATCAAAACTCACACCCTTCATGATAAACCATAACCGTAATATTACCATTAGATGTATAACTGATTGGAATGAATGATTTAATATCAACATAAGATTTCTTATAGTTTCAGATACCAATTCAATCCATTCCTTAAAGTGGAACCTGTTACATATTTTTTTTCACAGTATGGTCTATTCATGCATTATCTCTATATTCATTGACACAGTGTGTGTACCTCTTTGTACCCCCAATACTAATTTATATTTCTTCAAAATATTGCTCCCGGGAATGGTGGAAGAAAAACTCCTGTCACCTGATCAACATATACATTTTATCAGAGTAATATTCTGGACACAAAATGCAAAGTCACACTTATGAATGTACCAAAGCGGAAATGGAACGTGAACATGGATTACTACAAACACCAATGTCCACATTGCCTAATGCTCTCAAATGTCAATCCTATTGGTGAATACATATTTGTTTCTTCCAACGATTATATATTCAACCTCAACCATATTGAAAATGTCTAATCCTATTACTCACTTTATACTTTGCCTGATTTCCTAATGTCTCTATTGATATCTGCTTTCTTACATATTTTCCCCAGTTAATCATTGTGACTGACTCTTCACATGTTATGATATTTACGTTCACTCTCTACCCAAAACCCTATTGCTAAAGACGTTTTTTTTCCAAATCCTATACTCACTCTTCTTCCTAAACCTACTGACTATCTCCCTAATCCTACCGACTTTTTCTTTTTGACTGGATGTTCTCTTCGAAATTCAATCATCCAAGGTACAAGGTCCTATGTCATTGTATATCAATTTATCTGAGACATTTCTGCAGAACGTAATTCAATGTTAAGTATTTCAATGATAGGCCCTTCTGTGCTTCAAATCTTACCTAGATTTCTGTTTTCATACTTATATTTCACCTATGTATTCTTATAAATATCGCAGGTTCCCAATACCATTATTCATCCAGCAAAATGATTCGGAACCCAAATCAAACATGTTATTAACCCTAACCATACAGTGTTCTCTCAATCTAACTTTACAGAAGAGCAGGGACAGAGTTGGTCTTACAATACAGAAACATAGGGGATCTTCCACCTGCTGAGAACCACAAAGGTCAATGCAAAAATGATCCCTGTAGAAGAGTTAGGCAGCAATAAAGTACCTGAGAGAGCCAAAGTCATCTTCCATGGCAAACACCCTCGTCAGGATGAAGGGATGTGTCTGAATCTGCCACTCTGCTCTTAATATAAAGAAGATGGACCAAACCAGCCCTGGTGTGGAGAGCTTTTCCTGGGTGCCTATGGTTTATATACCATTCTAACATGTAAAAGTGTCACAGGAAGTAGGGGCAGCCTCCATCTCATGGAACCCTTGGAAGCAACTGTTAGGACAAAATGGTTGCCAAGGCAGTGACCTCATTCAGCTCCTGAAGGAATTGACCTACCTAACTTCTTTGGTGATGGAACTCTCTAAACTTGAGATCCTGGAATCCAGGCACACAGAGCCAGTCACAGTCCCAGGCCCAGTGGGCCCACTTGTTTGAATATACCAAGGACAGAGCTGTCTTTCTTGGTACCTACTGATGTGAGAATGTCCAAATGCGAGGAGAGCTCTGAAGATGGGCCATCCCTGAGAAAGCAGGTCATGGTCAGCACAGGCTCCTGACAACTTCGCAGAGTTGGACAAGGAGACCAGATCTGAGACAGGACAGGCCATTTCAGGGGAACATAGTATGGCCCACTGTGAATGTCTAGAGCGTTCGGGTACCTGAGTAAGGCTCACAGAATAACCAGGACACAGGAGATGCCGAGCAAAGGCAGCAATTGCAACTGCATGCTGAGATTTATTTGCAAGTTCTTTTTATATTCTTATTCTAACAAAGCAAGCAATTCTTCACTAACACTTTACCACATTGCCCAAATATCATGCCTCAGTGGTTACACAGAGCTAAATTCAGATTGTTCCTGTTTATTTGATAAGTACTCTCCTAAAGTTCTTTGTAGACATTATCTACTCCCCTGAGGATGCATTTGTCTCTTCAGAATGTACTGTTCCCAGGACAAGTATGCAGGAAGCTTCTTCCTCTTGCCAAACCATGCAGATCTTTTGACTTGCGATAAGGGGAAGAGAACTTTTCTTCCTCCTAACTGAGGTTTGCCTCAGCTGACCTAAATCACAGCCACAGCTCTTGCAAATAATCAGGCCTGAGGGAGCAAAACTCTGCACACTCAAACCCCAACAATTCCTTCTTTTTACTTTTGTTTTTCTAAAACAGTTTTCCACAAAGTTAATATAGAGTTTTGAGATGGTATTATGCACATGCAATATATATTTACAAAAAGTATAATAACTAAGCATAACACTATTCCCACTCCTCCAGCCGTATGGGTAAGACTTTGAGCAATTCCTTGTGAATGTAATCCCTCTAACTATTTTAAAAACAATTCAGCTATTTGTGCAGCATCATCATGTTGAAACCCTTTTCCAAAAATTTCAAATATATCCTTTTGTAATGAATCAATCATTAATTGAGCTGTTTCATTACCATCAAGATAATTTTGTATGATACTCCATTCGTGTAAGCTTTGATTATATTGTATATTAGTTATACAGAAAGAAGTTGAATTTCAGTCACATTTTAATCTAATTTCTTGTTCTAAGGTGAGTATCTTTTTTCCTAACCAATTAACTGTCTGTTTTAAAATATCTATTTGAGTTTGAAGTCTAGAATCAATTTGAGCCTGGGATAGCCATAACTCATGCGAATCTGTATGCCATTCCTGAACAAAATATTTTGTTTGTAAAGAAGTATGTAAAGCTATCCCTGAAACTGTAGCAACTTTAGCCACTGCAATGAGACTTAGAATTACAGCAACAACAACTCCCACAAACCGTTTAGTACATTTTAACAATTGTCTAAAAAATTCCAGAACCAAAGTATTTACAGGATCTTGGGACCATGGTCTTTGTAAGTTCACCAGAAGCCAAATGTGAGAGCACTGTTGTAACAGCACAACGGAATAACCAGAAAGAATAGAAACAGATATATTAATACAGGTATACAATTTACAATTAAAGCATAAAATTCCCTCATCAAAAGTAACATTTCCAATTAAGAACATGTATGGCATGGGTGCACATGTGGTTATACTATATTCTTTAAATATAGTAAAATTATAAGAAGCAGCAGATTCACTAGTCCCAAAGAAAGAGCCATTAGACAAAATTATAGGTTTAGTTGCAGCAGCAATTTTCCATAAATGTGTTTGTAAATGATGAGGGTACTGCACTGAAGCCAAGCATGGGTCAGAAATTCCGCCATCACCCCAAGTAACAGGTTCCAGCAAAGGTGGATTGGGAATATAGGCCCAATAGTGAGTATTATTATTTTTTACCTCAGAAGTGGAAGACACTGTCAATAATGCACACATGGCCAGAAATAAATTTTCTGGGGTGCAACTCTTCCCTGTTCGTTGCAGCTCCTTTTTTGCCCTTCCCCTCTCAGCTTTTTAATTTGACACCATGTAGGTAAGAGAGAGAAATTAGGACGTCGCCGACGTCAGGCCCCAAGATGAAGACGCGCCATTGCTGCCACCGGAACATCAAGCTCAGGATCTTGATTCCTCGGCTGGGGTAGTGGATAGGGTGCCCCCCTTGGTGCCGTTCTGATTGTGACGGGTCTGGATCCACCACCCTGGGAGCCACTGCCGGTGTCCATTTTTTGTTGAAACATAAGCATAGCCCTTTCCCCTTATAAAGTAAAATCCTTGGCTGCCATTCAGCACCTGCTACAATTTTTATCCAAATTGGTTCATGAACTATTTCTAAGGTTTTTTGTTCAAAGTGTCATTCTGCTCTTGTCAATATTTCTCCTTGTGGAAGATTAAGGAAATTTAAAATAAATAAGGCTTGATGTAACAATGCTTTAGGTTGATTTTGTAAATGTCTAAACAAGTGCATATTTAAATCTGTCATTTTCCTCCTTTTTAATTTTTTAATTTGTGTTTTAAGCATAGCATGTACACGTTCTACTAAAGCTTGTCCTTGTGGATTATATTCTATTCCGGTTAGATGAACAATATCATATAATTAGCAAAAATCTTTAAAATTTTTACTAGTATAAACCGGACCATTATCAGTTTTAATCATAGCAGGAATTCCCATAATAGCAAATTTTTCCACTAAGTGTTGGATAAGATGACGGGTGGTTTCTCCAATTTGAATGGTAGCCCACAAAAATTTAGAGTATGTGTCAATAGTAACATGAACACAAGAATAACGTCCAAACAAGGGAACATGTGTAACATCCATTTGCCATAATATTTTCTAGTAGGTCTAATTTTGTCCCAAGCTTCTAAAGCTATTTCCATCAATTGTTCATGAATCTCAGGAGGAATATTAATTTGATGTTGAATGTCATCATACATACCAGTACCAGATAACGTAGGGTATCCTATGGCATGAATAACAGGGTTTTGACTGTTACCATTTTCTCTAGACTTAGTGGCACATCCTTCTAAAAACCACATGTGCCATTGAAGATATTCAGGTTCCCGTAAAAGAGCACGGCCCACAATCTTCCAATCCTTAGGAGCAAAATTACTGTAATGAGTAGCAAAAGCATTAAGCAATTCTTTTACATAATGGGATTTAGGTCCGTACATTGTCACTGCCTTTTTAAATCTGCCAATATGATCAATATCAATCCCCTCATACCGAGGTGGATGTGCCATTCCATTAGCTGGATCAGGCCTGATTATAGAAAAAGCAAAGAAAGGAGTTTCGTCCTCATCATCAGAAGGTTCTGAGTCCATTTTCTGGACAGCCTTTAAAGAAGCTGCCAAAAAAGGGTTAATGGCCAAAGGGGCAGAGGGCCTGATTCCCAATAAAGGCCTAGGGTCCATTTTAGCTTCTAATTTATTAAGACATCCCAGAACCTCCTCCATAACAAGCTTGAATTGCTCCAAAACGGAGCGATCATCAATCATCATTTTTACTTTCGATTTCTTTTCCTTATCATTACCCATTAAATCTGCAGAATTTTGTGAAGAATTATGAGTCAATTGTTGCGTATCTTTTACTACCTATCTTCCTAAGTACCTTTTTTCTACCTGAATTCTGGCCACTCTCCAGAATAGGCTCATGGTTTTGTGTTCAAGATATGTACCACCTCCAAGCTCTGTGACATGACCATGTACAGGATAGCAGAAGGGAATGGCGAGCATCTCAGAAAACTCAGATATCAGTGTGACCAGGAAAGTCTCAGTGGAGAAACCCTGCTTTGGGCCTTTTGCTAACCTATTGTTTTGTTGCCCTGAATGTCAGGAAGGTCTTTATCTCAGGCCACCCCTTTGTGAATCCTGAAGGAAACAGTTTTCAAATGGAAATGAACGGGCATCATCTGTGGCTCTTTGCTTAATTGCTTTGGAAAGGGATGTGTCTGAGTCAGCCTCTTGGCCATGTGTGAGGCTGTGGCTTAGATTATCGGCACCTGATGGATCTAAAGAAAGATCCAATGTGTGCATCCAAAACCAAAATGGCAAAAAGATCAGTCATTGTGGATGAAGTCTCTCGCCTTCCTCTGTTAGGTTCCTGACCTCCATCAAGTGAGAATTGACATCCTTTGTGTCAAAAAAGTTCTTCCAAGCCCTGCAGAGGTGTTTGGGTTTCCTCATGACTCCAAATCGCATAAGAAATCTATACCTGACATTCAGTAGGCCTCAAATTGGAGAAGCAGAGCAGTAATAATGGCAGACCTATGTGATCACTCCTGGTTCACAGGAAGAGTGTCCAGGCCACCATGAGGTTAGGCAAATGAGAGGCAAGGGAGATTATTTTGGACACTGTCTTGGGCTGCACCATTCATGGAAACCTCCAGCCAGAGGTTATAATAAGTGTATATATGAAAGAAGATGAGAGACATGTGGGAGTGTTTTGGTTTTAATTGTGGTCATTTGTGTGGCGGTTGGAAGAGATGACTGGGTCCACCTGGGCTTGAACACTGGTGTGATTGCCCTCAGAGACTGAGTTCTGTAACTGACCTCAGAGTAGTGATTGCTATGGAAAAGGTTGTGTCTTAATCAGCCTCATGGCCCTGTGTGAGGCTGTGGCTTAGATTATCTGCACCTTATGGATCTAAAGAAAGATCCCATATGTGCTTCCAAAACCAAAATGGCAAAAAGTACAGTCATTGTTGATGAAGTCTCTCGCCTTCCTCTGTAAGGTTATGAAAGAATTAAAGAATTTGAAATTGAAACGTAAAGAACCAGGTTTTGTAAAGTTTCCAAGCTGCACTCAGAACCTGAAATTTCTGTGGCAGTTAATCAATTCCCGGATCTGCCCATTAGATGTGTGTTGAAATCTTCCCTGACCCCTTAGTTACTTAACAACCCCTTCCCAGAAACAGTGCAGCTCAGCACGTATACATCTCAGGGCTTCAACCAATCAGTTTAAATGTACACCCCTTCTCAGGGCTGACCAATCACCCCCTGCCCGACCTGTTCCTGCCAATGAATGTTCTAATCATGTTTTAGAGTTGTTATTTGATTTTCCCACGGTATATGACGATTTCCTAAAGGAGGCTATGATGTATGTAAAGTCCCTGCCCTCTCTAAAGAATGTATATAATCTCTGCTCAAGTAGTTCTCAGGGCTCTTTGTTCTTTGCTCCTGAGAAGTGAGCTCTGAGTCCCAGCATTCTGGACCTTCAATAAACAATTTGTTGTTGCATGAGAAAGTCTCTTGGTGGTCTTTTCCTCCGACGTTCGCCCCACCTTTTCATCTGGAGGCCCCAGGTGATATATCCAGCAGCGGCAGATGAAAGACCCCATCGGACTCCTTTCAGGGTGAGTTGGCGCCTCTATCTGGTTTCAGGTTTCAGGTTAGAGCTTGACAAAGTGGCTGTCGGTGAAGAGCATTAGCTCTCTCCAACAGTGGCTGACAGATGTGTCACAGAGCCACAGGCCACGTCCCTGGGGGACACTCCAGAGGACTATGGAAATCAAGGAATAGTAGTTTCCTCAACTTGGTTATATTTTGCTTCAGGATTCGGTTTGCCAGCCCATCAGGTTTTCCCGGCTACTGAGTTTTGTTCATTGTCCCGAACTCATGTTGAGTTTACTGCCTGTCTTTATTGTCTAACCCGTCAGGCTTTGCCAGTTACTCAGTTCTAATCTTTGTTTTGGACTCATGTTAAACATTTACTGTTTGTCTTTGTCTGTGTCGCATTTGTGTCTTCACTGTCCCTGTTTGAGTAACTCCCATTATGAGACAAAGCACTTTCCTGCCTCTGTCCCTGACCCTTGATCATTGGACTGATGTCCACTCATGGGCCCAGAATCTTTCTTTTTTGGTAAAATGCCAGACATGAAAGAGTCTCTGTGCTTGAGAATGGCCCATCCTCGATGTCGGATGGCCCCCAGAAGGATCCTTCCACTTCCCTCTAATCCGAGAAGTCAGAGATATTTTCTTTCAGCCAGGACCACGTGGCTGACCAGATCCCCCATAATTCTATTATTCAAACCTTCTGCTCCTTCCCCTCTTTCCTCCATTCTTCCTGAGTCACAAGACTGGACACTCCTCCCCCTCCTTATCCTCTACCCTCGCTCCCCAACCCCCAATATCTTCCAGATGATCCTCCCGCCACTGACTCAGCCTCTCCACCACTAGAGGCAATTGGGCCAGACCCAAGCCCTCCAGAGGACTTCCGTGCAGCAGCAGCAGCCCCTCCTCCCCTGGAGGATGCTGGGCCACCTATAGGAACCTGCAGGCGATGGATAATAGAAAACTTGGAAGCCCCTGTGGTGCTCCCTCTCCATCCCTATGGTCCCTTGAACGGACCAAACTGGGACCCCAACACCTTTGAAAGTAGGTAGCATCTGTCAACTTATCGCTTGGCTCTAACAGCGGGTCTCCGAGCGGCCGCGAGAGGGCCGACTAATTTGGCCAAGGTAAGAGAGATTATCCAAGGGCCTAATGAGTCTCCCTCTATGTTTCTGGAGAGAATTATGGAAGCATATAGGAAATATACTTTTTTTGATCCTCACGCAGAGGACCAAAAGGCATCTGTTGCAATGGCCTTTATCGAGCAGGCTGCCCTAGATATTAAGAGAAAGTTACAACGTCTAGATGGATTACAAGATATGACCTTAAGAGATTTAGTCAGAAAACCTGAGAAAGTATATTATAAGAGAGAAACTGAGGAGGAGCAGGAACAGAGGAGAGAGAAGGAAATGGAACAAAAGGAGGATGAAAGGAGCAAAATGCAGACTAAAGCATTGGCTAAGGTTCTGGTCACAGCAGCAAATAGGCCAGAAGTTAAAAAGCAGGGAGACAGGAATGGATACCTGGGCCCATGTCAAAGGCTGCCCCTGGCCTCAGATCAATGTGCCTACTGTAAAGAAAAAGGACACTGAGTCAAAGAGTGCCCCCAAAAGAAGCAGCCACGCCAGCCCACCATGCTGACTCTAGAAGAGGACTAGGAAATTCGGGCATCGGATTCCCTCCCCGAGCTCAGGGTAACATTTGAAGCTGAGGGGACCCCAGTGAACTTTGAAGTGGATACAGGAGAAGTATACTCAGCCCTTAAGACCACATTGGGCCCCCTATCAAATAAATGATCCCTAGTTCAAGGGGTAATGGCAGTAGATATCGGACTTGGACAACTAAGATGATTATGGACCTAGGAAAGGGAAAAGTCCACCACTCTTTCCAAGTAATCCCAGAATTCCTTGCCCCATTGATGGGCAGGGTTCTGCTTACCAAACTCCGGGCTAGAATAACCTTTAACTCAGATGGTCCCCAAGTGGAGTTTCTAAATCTTCAGTAAAAACTCCCATATTCACGTCTTTGACTATGTCAGTACAAGATGATCATCAACTCTTCATGCCCCCTAGGACTGATCAAACAGGCAAACAACCCCAGAAATGGATAAAAGAATATCCTAATGCCTGAGCAGAAACTGCTGGGTTTGGTCTACCCATAAAAAAACCTCCAATAGTAGTAGTATTAAAAGCATCTGCCTCTCCAATCAGTGTTAAACAATATCCTCTAAGCAAAGATGCTAAGGATGGAATAAGGCCCCATATTCAGAAATACCGGGCTCTTGGGATCCTAAGGCCCTGTCAATCGGCCTGGAATACCCCCCTGCTACCAGTAAGAAATCCAGGAACTGGGGACTACCATCCTGTTCAAGACCTAAGAGAGATCAACAACAGAGTGCAGAAGATTCACCCCACAGTACCCAATCCATATTATTTGCTTAGCACTCTGAATCTGGAGTGGGAATGGTACACTGCTCTGGACTTAAAAGACGCTTACTTCTGCTTGCCCCTACATAAGGACAGTCAGTTGCTGTTTGCTTTCAAGTGGATAGACCCAGAAACAGGAACATCTGGCAAACTAACCTGGACTAGACTCCCACAGGAGTTCAAAAACTCCCCCACTCTCTTTGATGAAGCCCTCCACAGGGACTTCAATGACTTCAGAACTGCACACCCCGAAGTCACCCTACTCAAATATGGGGATAATCTGCTACTGGCAGCCGACACCAAGGAGAACTATGAGTCTGGGACCCAAGCACTATTATCACATAAGGAATCTATACCTGACAGTCAGTAGGCCTCAAATTGGAGAAGCAGAGCAGTATTAACTGCAGGGCTATTTGATCACTGCTTTTTCAAAGGAAGGGTGTCCAGGCTACCCTGACTTTAGGCAAATGACGGGCAAGGGAGCATATTTTGGGACACTGTCTTGGGCTTCGCCCCTCATGGAAACGTCCAGCCAGAGGTTATGATGAATGTTTATGGAAGAAGATGAGGCCCATGTGGGAGTGTTTTGGTTTTAATTGTGGTCATTTGTGTGGTGGTTGGAAGAGATGACTTTGTCAACCTGGGCCTGAACTCTGGTGCGATTCCCCTTAGAGGCTGAGTTATGGAACTTATCTCAGAGAAGCATTGCCATGAAATGTGTTGAGATTTGAGGAGGC
Source organism: Callospermophilus lateralis (assembly GCF_048772815.1). Lineage (NCBI taxonomy): Eukaryota > Metazoa > Chordata > Mammalia > Rodentia > Sciuridae > Callospermophilus > Callospermophilus lateralis. Next base: position 4,800,819 of record NC_135316.1, on the reverse strand, counting down.
CAAGCATGAGATTTGCCCTTGGAAAATGAGATCAGGGTCACTTTCCAGAGAGCACTGGGAATCTCAACCAGGATATCACATGATTTTATTCTGAAAGACTTGGCAACCATAGTTGAGAGTCAAAACACACATGGACCTCACATGTAGACCTCAACGGGCCTGACTTCATGTGACATTTTGGCCACTCTTTGGGAAGCCTTGCCTGTGAGGGTTCTCCAGGGCTTTCATTTAAATGAGCTTACTCAACATTTAATGGCTCCTCAATGAATTGAAACTCACAGTGCCTCCAACTTTATCCTTAAAAAATGGCTAGATAAATAACATCTAATTTTTGAAATTCCCATCACCAGGTGGCACTGGAGAACCTTTGGATGTCCTGTTGCTGATTATGAGTATACCACACAGTGCTTTGATTGACTGGGTTTCATGAAAATGGTGTAGAACAGAGATGCCAGTATGTTGGAGCCTGCTGAGTAGTTGGCCTAGAGCAGTAGTGGGCAAGTTTTTTTTAAAAAAAATCTGTGTTGGTGCCATGTGGATCTGCCATTGGCTTCCAAATGGCTTGTGACTGACATGGTGCAGGCAACAAACCCTTAAATGTAAAGGCATCTTCTTATATGGAGCAGTTTCAGGGCTATGTTCAGAATCAGGTTGCTATTGTCAAGGGGGCAAGCTATGTGGGATAGAAGCATGGTGGTGCATTCTCCTGCAGAACCTGACACCCCACACGTGACAGAACTCCCTCTAGCTCTGTGTCCCAGTTGGACTCCTTGTATTTCATGAAGCAAATACCAAACTCCCAGTGCAGCAGCAAGAAACGCCAGAAAAAATGGAGGATAACCAAAGGGCTTCACAGTCCACAAGGGGATACGCCTAGACCCCAGGGGTCACAGTTTAACTACAGTGAGACAATTAAGTCATGCTGCCTCATGTTCATTGAAAAATAAGAAACCAGTCCTCCAGGTCACATAGATGCAGACCCAGCTTTGATTGTCTCACTACATAGGAAGCTAAAGCTCTGACAACAACATATATTTCAAGTGCCCTACCTCAGAGGCAGTTTCTCAAGAAGTCTTTCGGCCAGCAGAGCTCCATGTTTGTGGAGTGTTTAAACTCTCCCTAATTTTGGAAACTCCTCTACCACCTCCAAGGTTGTGAACTCCTGAGCATTTTCCTTTCCAGATATGTATTCACAGGTTTTCTAACTCTTCTCCTATAATTGTGTCTTATTGGGGCGAAGGTAATGTCAAGGCATTGTTCTGGATGAGAGTGGGAAGATTATTGTATACCACATATTTGCATATTCATTGGATTCATTTTCCAATTTTCCATTCAAAATACTATATCCCGGACAATAACCCATACACTACTAGACTCTAACTACTAATACTAATATGATGGAGAAAAATCACAGAAACAGAATTGAAATACAAGCAGTTCAGAGGAGGCATGGTGAATATAGGACTTGCCTTTTGCAAGATAAATGGTAGGTGTTATAAATCTAGTCAATTTTTAATTGCAATAGTTCTCCATGTGTTTTTAAAGTTAACAAATATGTGAATTTCTGTCTCCCTTTCTCTGTAGCCTATTCGGTACTTGTATTTTTATATGCACATATAGAATCCTACCTGGTACCACACGTACATTCTTGTGAAGTGGCTCACTTGGCAGATACAAGTTTTAAGAAGAGATCACTCCTGTTAAACGCTTTTGAAACTGAAAATTCAACATATGAGTTAGTATCCTAGCTGAACAACATTATACATAAATCCATGTTCAGTAAAATAAATATTTTGGATCTTTGTATGATATATATTTCATGAAGAATTTCGTTTGGCTTGTATATTGCTACTTTTTAATTTCTCTGTGTGTATTTTAATGTCTGTGTGTGTATGTTTGTATATATTTATATATATATATATATATATATATATATATATATATATATATATATATATATATACTCTCCATATTTTTCAAATACTAAATATATGTGTATTATTATACATTACCTAAATTTATGTTTATATTCATATTTATGTGTGTATTTATAATCAACTTTTCATAAGATTATTCTCAGAAATATTCATCCTCCTGAAATACATATTTGTTTCCTAGTACTGAAAACTAACTTCAGTTAGTGGTACATACAAATCCTAATATTTCCACAATATCTGACCCAGTTTAACATCAATGCAAGTAGATTCCTATGGGACATGATGTGTATTTTACGTTCATTTTTATTCAACAGTGGTACATTACTATTTCTTCAGTTTATACACATCATAGGATATGTATTTCATCCACAATTTGACAAGTTTATAGGCATTTTTTTCACATTCAATCACTTCCTGCTTCAGAACACATGTATTCCTCCAGGATTCTTGACTGGTCTTTTCATGAGACTTCATTATTTTCGATTTCCATAATCACTTTTGAGGCAAAACTCACACACTCTTTAGGATAAACCATAACTAATATATTACCATTAGCTGTATAACTGGTTGGAATGAATGCATGTATATCAATATAATATATCCTGTATATTTTCAGATATCATTTCAATCCATTACTTAATGTTGGAACCCGTTATATTATTCATTCACAATATGGTCTATTCATGAATTATCTCTATATTCATAGACACAAGGTACACCTAATTGTACCCCCAATACTAACTTTTATGTCTTCAAAATATTGTTCGAAGAAATGGTGGAAGAAATACTCATGTCACCTGATCTACATATACATTTTATCACAGTAATACTGCGGACACAAAATGCAAAGTTCACACTTATGATTGTACCAAAGCATAAATGGAAATTGAGCATGGATTATGAAAAACATCCATGTCCAGGTTGCCTAATGCTCTCAAATGTCAATCCTATTTGGTGACTACATATTTGTTTCTTCCTGTAATAATATATTCAAACCCAACCCTGTTGAAAATGTCTAATCGTATCACTCGCATCATACTTTGCCTGATTTCGTAATATCTCTATTCATATCTGCTTTCCTATATTTTTTCCCCAGTTCATCATTGTGACTGAGTCTCCACATGTGCTGACATTTACATTCTCTCTCTACCCGAAATCCTATTGCTAAAGAACTTTTGTTCCAAATCCTACACTCACTCTTCTTCCTAAACATACTGACAATCTTCTTAATCCTACCGACTATCCCTTTTTGACTGGATGTTTTTTCACCATTCAATCATCCAAGGTACAAGGTCCTATGACATTGTATATGCATTTATCTGAGATATAATTGCAGAACGTAATTCTAAGCTAAGTAATCCAATCAAGGGCCCAATGCCCTTGTGGACTTCAAATCTTACCTAGATTTCTGTTTTCATACTTATATTTCACCTCTATATATATACTTGTAAATATCGCAGGTTCCCAATACCATTATTCATTCCGCAGAATGATTCCTAATCCAAATCGAACCTGTTATTAAGCTTAACCATTCACTGTTCCCTCAATCTAACTTTACAGAAGAGCAGGAACATTGTTGGTCTTACAATACAGGAATGTAGGGCATTTTCCACCTGCTGAGAAACTCAATGTTCCATGCAGAAATGATCCCTGAAGAAGATGTAGGCAGCTATGAAGGACCTGAGAGAGCAAAAGTCATTTTCCATGTCAAAAAAACCTGGTCAGGATGAAGGGATATATCTGAATCAGCTTCTCTCTTCTTAATGTAGAGAAAATGGACCAAACCAGTCCTGTGTGGAGAGCTGTTGCCGGGTGTCTATGGTTGATATACCATTCTAATTTGTGAAAGTGTCACAGGAAGTAGGGGCAGACTCCATCTCATGTGACAATTGGAAGAAACTGTTAGAACAAAGTGGTTGCCAAGCAGTGACCTCATTCAGTTTCTAAAGAAGTGACCTACCTCACTTCCTTGGTGATGGAACTCTCTGATATTGAGATCCAGGAAGCCAGGCACCTAGAGCCAGTCCCAGTCCCAATCCCAGGGGTCTCAATTGTTTGGATTTATCAAGGAGAGTGTCAGTCTTTCTTGATACCTACGGATATGAGCATTGACAAATGCTAGTAGAATTCTGAAGAGGGACCTTTTCTGAGAAAGCAGGTAGTGGCTCAACCATGGCTCCTGACAACTTCACAGAGTTGGCCAAGAAGAGCAGATCTGAGACAGGACAGGACATTTTGGGGGATCATACTGTGCACCACCAGTCCCAGGACACTCAGGATAGTCACAGACATACTTGGGGGAAAGAAGTGCCGTTCTGGGTGTCGGTGTGAGTTTGTGGTTTTGTCTCATGTTCGGAAAATAGGTAGGAAAGACGGTTTGTTTGTTTGTACTGGCCTGTTTCTAGAAAGTCGTTTGACAACACGAATGTTTCTATGTCTGTGTATCCCACTGTATCAGTGGTTGTAGACATTTGAAAAGCTAATGCATCAATGGTTGTGTCCTGTCAAGTAGAAAGCTTCCCAGCATTCATCCTGCCCAATTTATGAATGGCAAGCCGTTTGCCTTATGGATGGCAAAACGTACTACTTCCTAAGTTCCTGATTTCTTCCTGAATACTGAAGACTCTCCAGAAATGCCTCATGGTTTTGTGTCCAAGATATGTACCACCTCCAAGCTCTTTGACAGGGCCATGTACTGGATAGCTGAAGGGAATCGGAGCATCTCAGAAAACTCAGATATCAGTGTGACCAGTGAAGTCTCAGTGGAGAATCCCTGCTTTGGGCCTTTTGCTTACCTATTGTTCTGTTGCAAAAAGTTCCGGGGTCGGGGCGGGGGAATCAAAATTTGTAACTTAAATTTCGGTTTCTGACCTTGAAACCAATTAATAATAATATAATAATGAAGACAGGGTTTGAGAAAAAGAAAAAGGGAGGTTCACTGCTTTGCTAATAAGGAGAAACACAGGGGACTCTGCCCAAATGTTGTGACTCTCTTGATCTGGAGATACAAGCGGTTTTAAAGGAGTTTCACTTGTTAACCTGGGAGATACTCAGTTCTTAGTTCCCCATCAGGCATTGCCCTCTGCAATGAGTGTGCTCCAGGCAACCAGGTAGGGGCTTCTCGCATCCTGCTTAACAAAGGGGGGTAAAGTTCATCGCAGTTTCATAAAACACAGTCCAAAGGGGTGTCAGGCTTACTTGTTTGGTTGGAGTGAATTGTTTCTAGTAAGTCGTTTGACATGGTGAGTGTTTCTATGTCTGTGTATCCCACTGTATCAGTGGTTGTAGATATTAGAAAAGAAAATGCATCAATGGATGTGTTGTCTCTAGTATAAATGTTCCCCGCATTCATACTGCCCAATTGATGAATGGACTGCTGTTTGCCTTTTGGATGGGCAACACCTACTATCTTCTTAAGTTCCAGTTTTCTTCGTGAATATTGGCCACTCTCCAGAATAGGCTCATGGTTTTGTGTCACAGATATGTAACACAACAAGGCTCTGTGACATGGCCATATACTGGATAGCTGAATGGAATAGGAGCATCTCAGAAAACTCAGATATCAGTGTGACCAGTAAAGTCTCATTGGAGAAACCCTGCTTTGGGCTATTTGCTTACTTCGATTTCTATTACCCTGAATGTCAGGAAGGTTTTTGCCTCAGGATACCTCTTTGTGAATCCTGAAGGAATCTGTTTTCATATGGAAATGAATGGGCATCACCTGTGGCTCTTTGCTTAATTGCTTTGGAATGGGATGTGTCTGAATGAGCCTCTTGTCCTTGTGTGAGTTTGTGGCTTAGATTCTCAGCACATGATGGATCTAAAGAAAGATCCCATGTGCTTCCAAATCCAAAATGGCCAAAAGAGCATTCATTGTGGATGAATTTTTTTATCCTTCTTGTTTGAGGTTCCTGACCTCCATCAAGTGAGAATAGGGATCCATTTGGTCAAATGAGTTCTTCAAATCCCTGCAGAGGCTAGTCCATATATGCTTGGGTTTTCTCATGACTCCAACTCACATAAAGAATCTATACTCGACAGCCAGTAGGCCTCAAATTGGAGAAGCGGAACACTTACAGCAGGAATATTTGATCATTCCTGGTTCACAGGAAAAGTTTCCAGGCCACCATGATTTTAGGAAAATGAGGGGCAAGTGATCTTATTTTGTACACTTTCTTGGGCTACGCCACTCATAGAAACCTCCAACCAGAGTTTATTATGAGTGTCTATATGAAAGAAGATGAGGACACTGTGGGAGTGTTTAGAATTGAAACCCACAGTGCCTCCAACTTCATCCTTGAAAAATTTCTAGATAAATACCATGAATTTTTTGAAATTCCCATGACCAGGTGGCACTGGAGAAACTTTGGATGTCCTGTCGCTGATCATGTGTATAACAGACAGTGCCTTGTTTGACTGGGTTTCATGAAAATGGTGTAGAACAGAGATGCCAGTAATTTGGAGCCTGCTGAGTAGTGGGCCTATAGCAGTGGTGGGCAGGTGTGTGATAAAACATCATGGTGGGGCCATGTTGATCTGCCATTGGCTTCCAAATGGCTTGTGTCTGACATAGTGCAGACATCAGACCCTTATATGTAAAGGCATCTTGTTATATGGAGAGGTATCAGGGCAATGTTCAGAATCAGGTTGCTATGGTTGTTCGGACAAGCTATGTGGGATAGAAGCCTGGTTGGTGCATTTTCTTGCAGACCTTGACCCACCACATGTGACAGCAGAGCTCCATGTTTGTGGAGTGTTTACCCTGTCTTTTACTTTTGGAAACTCCTCTACCACCTCAAAGGTTGTGAACTCCTGACCATATTCCATTCCAAATATGTATTCACAGATTTTCTAACTCTTCTCCTCTAATTGTGTCTTTTTTGGGGCGAAGGTAATGTCAAGGCATTGTTCTGGATGTGAGTGGGAATATTTCTGTGTAGCACATATTTACATACACATGGGATTCTTTTTCCAATTTTCCATTTGAAATACTGAATCCATGACACTAACCCATACCCTTCTAGACTCTTCCTACTAATCCTAATATGATGGTGAAAAATAACCCAAACAGAATAGCAATACAAGCAGTTCAGAGGAGGCCTGGTGTTTGGTTGGAATTGCCTTTTGCATTATATAGTGTAAGAGTTATAAATCTAGTCAATTTTTTGTTGAAATAGTTCTACATGTGTTTTTAAAATTAACAAATATGTGAATTCCTGTCTCCCTTTCTCTGTAGCCTATTCAGCACATGTATTTTTATATGCACATATAGAATCCTACCTGATATCAAAGGTACATACTTGTGAGGTGGCTGAATTGGTAGATTCAAACTGTGAGAAGAAATCACTCCTCGTAAACGCTGTTGGAACTGAAAATTCAACCTATGGGTGAGCTTCCTAGTTGAACAAAATTATACATAAATCCATGTTAAGTAAAATGAATATTTTTCGATCTGTGGATTATATATATTTCATGATGAATTTCGATTGGCATATATATTGCTACTTTTTATTTCTTTTATTGGTTGCTCAAAAAATTACAAAGCTCTTGACATATCATATTTCATACATTAGATTCAAGTGGGTTATGAACAACCATTTTTACCCCAAATACAGATTGCAGAATCACATTGGTTACACATCCACATTTTTACATAATGCCCTATTAGTTACTGTTGTATTCTGCTACATTTCCTATACTCTACTATCCCTCCTTCCGTCCTTTCCCATCTTCTCTCTCTACCGCCATCTACTGTAATTCATTTCTCTCCTTGTTTATTTCCCCATTCCCCTCACAACCTCTTATATGTAATTTTGTGTAACAATGAGGGTCTCTCTCCATTACCAGGCATTTTTCCTTTTCTATCTCTTTCCCTCCCACCTCATGTCTCTGTTTAATGTTAATCTTTTCTTCCTGCTCATCCTCCCTGCTCTGTTCTTAGTTGCTCTCATTATATCAAAGAAGACATTTGGTATTATATCAAAGAAGACATTTGGTATTTGTTTTTTAATGATTGGCTGGCTTCACTAAGCATAATCTGCTCTAGTGTCATCCATTTCCTTGCAAATTCCATGATTTTCTCCTTTTTTAGTGCTGCATAATTCTCCATGGTGTATAAATGCCACATTTTTTTATCCATTCATCTATTTAAGGGCATCTGGGTTGGTTCCACAGTATAGAAATTGTGAATTGTGCTGCTATCTACATCGATGTGGCAGTATCCCTGTAGTACGCTCTTTTAATGTCTTCAGGGAATAGTCTGAGAAGGGCAACAGCTGGGTCAAATGGTGGTTCCATTCCCAGCTTTCCCAGGAATCTCCATACTGCTTTCCAAATTGGCCGCACCAGTATGCAGTCCCACCAGCAATGTACAAGAGTACCCTTTTCCCCACATCCTCGCCAGCACTTGTTGTTGTTTGACTTCATAATAGCTGCCAATATTACTGGAGTGAGATGGTATCTTAGCATGGTTTTGATTTGCATTTCTCTGACTGCTAGAAATGGTGAGCATTTTTTCATGTACTTGTTGATTGATTGTATGTCCTCCTCTGGGAAGTGCCTGTGCAGGTCCTTGGCCCCTTTGTTGATTGGGTTATTTGTTTTCTTATTGTCTAATTTTTTGTGTTCTTTGTATACTCTAGATATTAGGGCTCTATCTGAAGTGTGAGGAGTAAAAATTTTTTCCCATGATGTAGGCTCCCTGTTTACCTCTCTTATTGTTTCTCTTGCTGAGAAAAAAAATTTTCAGTTTAAGTAAGTCCCATTTGTTGATTCTTGTTATTAACTCTTGTGCTATGGGTGTCCTATTAAGGAATTTGGAGCCCGACCCCACAATATGTAGAACGAAGCCAACTTTTTCTTCTATCAGATGCAGAGTCTCTGACTTGATATCTAGCTGCTTGATCCACTTTGAGTTAACTCTTGTGCATGGCGAGAGGAGGGGATTCAGTTTAATTTTGTTGCATATGGATTTCCAGTTTTCCCAACACCATTTGTTGAAGATACTATCCTTCCTCCATTGCATGCTTTTAGCTCCTTTATCAAAGATAAGATACTTGTAGCTTTTTGGATTAGTCTCTGTGTGCTCCATTCTGTACCATTGGTCCAGCTGCCTGTTTTGGTACCAGTACCATGCTGTTTTTGTTACTATTGCTCTGTAATATAGTTTGAAATCTGGTATCGCTATACCGCCTGATTCAGAAATTCTTCCTGCTTAGAATTTCTTTTGCTTTTCTGGGTCTTTTATTATTCCATAGGAATTTTATGATTGCTTTATCTATTTCTACAAGAAATGCCTTTGGGATTTTGCTTGGCATTGCATGAAACCTATAGAGAACTTTTGGTAATATCGCCATTTTGATGATGTTAGTTGTGCCTATCCATCAACAGGGTATATTTTTCCATCTTCTAAGATCTTATTCTACTTCTCTTTTTAGGGTTCTGTAGTTTTCTTTTTTTTAAAGAGAGAGAGAGAGAGAATTTTTAATATTTATTTTTTAGTTTTCGGCGGACACAACATCTTTGTTTGTATGTGGTGCTGAGGATTGAACCTGGGCCACACGCATGACAGGTGAGCGCGCTACCGCTTGAGCCACATCCCCAGCCCGTGGGTTTTGTAGTTTTAATTGTATAAATCCTTCACCTCTTTTGTTAGGTTTATTTCAAAGTATTTTTTTTGAGGATATTGTGAATGCAGTGTTTTTCCTCATTTTGGTTTCAGAAGTTTTGTCACTGATATACAGAAATGCCTTTAATTTATGCATGTTGATTTTATGTCCTGCCACATTGCTGAATTCATGTATTAGTTCTAGTAGATTTTTCTGTAGACCCTTTTGGGTATTCTATGTATAGAATCATGTCATCTGCAAATAGTGATAATTTAAGTTATTCTTTTCCTATTTTTATGCCTTTAATTTCTTTCATCTGTCTAATTGCTCTGGCCAGTGTTTCGAGAACTATATTGAATAGAAGTGGTGATAGAGAGCATCCCTGTCTTTTTTTCAGATTTTAGAGGGAATGCCTTCAATTTTTCTCCATTCAGAATGATGCTAGCCTGAGGATTAACATAGGTAGGTTTTACAATGTTGAGGTAAGTTCCTGTTATCCCTAGTTTTACTAATGTTTTGAACATAAAGGTATGCTCTACTTTGTCAAATGCTTTTTCTGCATCCTACAAGATGATCATATGGTTCTTATCTTTAAGTCTATTGATGTTTTGAATAACATTTACTGATTTCCATATATTGAACCGTCCTTGAATCCCAGGGATGAATCCTACTTGATCATGGTGCACAATTTTTTTGATGTGCCTTTGGATCTGATTCGCCAGAATTTTATTGAGAATTTTTGCATCTAGGTTCATCAGAGATATTGGTCTGTAGTTTTCTTTCTTTGAGGTGTCTTTGTCTGGTTTCAGAATCAGGGTGATGTTGGCCTCATAGAATGAATTTGGCCAAGCTCCCTCTTTTTGTATTTCCTGAAATAACTTGAAGAGTATTGGTATTAATTCTTCTTTAAAGGTTTTGTAAAACTTCGCTGTATACCCATTTGGTGCTGGGCTTTTCTTGGTTGCTTCTTCTGTTTCATCCATTGACATTGGTCTGTTTAATTTGTGTGTATCTTCTTAACTCAGTCTCAGCAAATCATATGACTTAAGAAATTTATTGATGTCTTCACTATTTTCTATTTTATCGGAATATAGGTTTTCAAAATAATTTTTAATTGTCTTCTGTATTTCTGTAGCATCTGTTGTGATATTGCCTTTTTCATCCCGTATGTTAGTAATTTGAGTTCTCTCTCTTCTTCTCATCATTAGCATGGCTAAGGGTCTGTCGATCTTATGTATTTTGTTGAAGAACCAACTTTTAGTTTTGTTAATTTTTTCAATAGTTTCTTTTGTTTCAATTTCGTTGATTTCTGTTCTGAACTTAATTATTTATTGCCTTCTGCTACATTTGCTGTTGTTTTGCTCTTCCTTTTCTAGGGCTTTGCGATGAAGTGTGAGCTCATTTATTTGTTGGTTTTTCCTTTTTTTGAGGAATGACCTCCAGGAAATGAATTTCCCTCTAAAACTGCTTTCATTGTGTCCCATAATATCTGATATGTTGTGTCTGTATTTTCATTTATCTCTAAGAATTTTTTTTGATTTCCTCCTTTATGTCTTCTATAACCCATCTATCATTCAGTAACATATTGTTCATTTTCCATGTGATGCAGTATTTTTTCTTCCTTCTTTTATCATTGGTTTCCAGTTTCATTCCATTATGATCAGATATAATGCATGGTATTATTTCCACCCCTTTATATTTACTGAGGGTTGTCTATGGCATAATATATGGTCTATTTTTGAGAAGGATCCATGTGCTGCTGAGAAAAAAGTGTATCCAATTGATGATGTTTGATATATTCTATATATGTCATTTAAGTCTAGGTTATTGATTGTGATATTGAGTTCTATAGTTTCTTCATTCAACTTTTTTTTGGAGGATCTGTCCAATGGTGAGAGAGGTGAGTTGAAGTCACCAATAATTATTGTGTTGTTGTATATTTGATTCTTGAACTTGAGGAGAATTTGTTTTATGAACGTCGCAGCACCATTATTTGCTGCGTAAATATTGATAATTTTTTATGTCTTGTTGGTGAATGGTTCCTTTTAACATTATATAATGTCCTTTCTTATCCCTTTTGATTAAATTAGTCTTGAAGTCGATTTTATTCGATGTGAGGATGGCCACCCCTGCTTGCTTACAAGGACCGTGTTCATGGTATATTTTCCCCAACCTTTCACCTTCAGCCTGTGTATGTCTTTTCCATTCAGATGTGTCTCCTGGAAGCAACATATTGTTGGATTTGGTTTTTTTTTAATCCAAGTTACAAGCCTATGTCGCTTTATTGGAGAGTTTAAGCCATTAACGTTTAGAGTTACTATTGATATATGATTTGTATTGCCACCCATGTTTAGTTATTTATCTTTTTTTTAAAATTTACTTTGTTTTTCCTTGATTAGCTTTTCCCCCGCTCTCTATCATTACTGAGGCACTTGCCACTGATGGTTTTGGTTGTTGATTACCATTTCTTCCTCGTGTAGTGTTTTGCTCCAGATGCTTTGCAGTGCTGGTTTTCTGGCTGCAAATTCTTTTAGCTTTTGTTTATCATGAAATATTTTTATTTTGTTGTTGTACCTGAAGCTTAATTTTGCTGAATACAGAATTCTTGTTTGGCATCCATTGTTTTTCAGTGTTTGAAATACGTTGTTCCAGGATCTTCTCGCTTTTAGCGTCTGTTATGAAAAATCCGTTGTTAACCTTTTTGGTTTACCCCTGAATGTAATCTGCCTCCTTTCTCTTGTAGCTTTTAATATTTTCCCTTTGTTCTGTATATTGGATATCTTCATAACAATGTGTCTTAGCATTTGTCTACTTTGATTTTGTGGGCTTGGTGTCCTGTAAGCATCTACAATTTGTATATGCGTTTACTTTTTTATTTCTGGAAAGTTTTCTGTAATTATTTCATTAAGCAGGTTAATCATTCCCTTGGTTTGAATCTCTGTACCTTTCTCTGTCCAGATGACTCATAAGTTTTTTTTTTTTTATGTTATCTAAAATCTCTTGGATGTTTTTCTCATGATTTTTTACCAGTGTTTCTTTCTTGGCTAGACTCTTTTCAAAATGATATATTTTCTCTTCATTATCTGACATTCTGTATTCTACTTGGTCCTCTCTCTTAGTGATACTATCAATTGAGTTTTTAATTTGGTTTATCTTTTCTTTCATTTCTTGAATTATTGTTTCATTTTTTTATAATCTCTATCGCCTGATAAAGATGCTTAACTTCTTCTTTTATCTGTTTATGTAATTCATTTTCAATGTGTTCTTTCACTGTTTGGATTTGCTGTCTCGTATCCTCTTTAAGGTTCCATTCCATCTGTCTGAGGTATTCCTTGAGTTCTTTATATGACCATTTTTCTGATGACTCTAGGTCCTCCTGAATAATAAGGCTGTCCTTCATTGTTTGTAATCCTTTTCTTCATTGATTTTTATGCTACTCATGTTACTTCTTGTTCAGTTTAAATGCTGAGTTACTGCTTACTCTTATGAATTTATTTGATGATTGGGAGGAAAGACATTTGAAGGGAAGGGAAGAAGTAACTAAAGAGAATGAAAGTAGGCAGGTAGAATTCAAGGAAGGGGGAATAAGAAAATTGAAAAGAAATGAAAAGACAAAAAAAAATAGGAAATAAAGAAAGAAAAAAAATTAAAAAAATAATGATAATTAAAAAATGAAAGTTAAAATTTAAAATAATAATAATAATAATAAAATAAAAAATTAGAAAAGGAAAAAAATAAAAAATGAAAAAATTTAAAAAACAAGAATAAAAAAAGTAAATGAAAGAAAAAGAAAAAAAATAAAAATATAATAATAATAATACATGCAGTGATAGAGTTCAATTAACTTCTCTTCCAGTAGGTGGAGCTGTGCACACTGGTCCAAGCTTCTCCTCTCAATAAGTGGGAACCAATCACTGTGCAGCAGCTCTTCCTCCCAGACTGGGCGGGTCTCCAATCCTGAGTTCCTAGGGCCTTCTCTTTTGTTTCCTCAAGCCAGGCCCCACTTACCTGTGACGCTCACCACAATACTGGCTACACGCCAGGCCTCTGCTCCTGGTATCCCTGTTTTCATGAACGCCTGGGCACACTCTCCCTGTTTGCCGCCGTCAGACCCTAAGTTTGTAGAGCTTGGGGTGAGAACCCCCAGCGAATTTGCTTGCCCTGTGTTAGCCATGCCCCCGGTAGGTGGGGCAAGAGACCTCAGTTGTTAGCACTGGTGGGAGCGGTAGCCGGGAATTCTGCACCGTGAGTTGGGCGCCACTCCTGATTCCCTAGGTCTGGCTATCGCGCTCACAGGAGAGCTGGAAGGGGACCTTACAGGAAAGCAGGGAGGGGCCCTTCAGGTTTTCCCGCTGTGTTGAGAGAGATGGCTAGGGGATTACACACCTGTCGCGCTGGTTTCATTGAAGTTGTCTCCTCCGACCATGATGTCAGTTCTCTACCATGGTGGTTTCCCATTCAAATGGTGACCGTTCGTTTCCTTTGCCAGGTGACCAATGCAACAGGTGGGTCCTGTCTGTCTCTCCCATGTCCCATTTCAATCCTGTGGCCACTGAGTATTAAGGCTCAGTTGGCTTTTACCTCTGTAAATTCAAAAGGGCTGACCAGTTATTTCAGTGGGAATGTTAGTGCTGAGTCACAAGAAGCAGGTGAATCTGAGCTTGAATGCAGCCTATCCCGGCTCTGTCTGTGTTCTGAGGGGCGAAGACAGTTTGCCCCAGATCCACTCAGGTCAACTTTGCCTAGTGATTCTGAGGAAACAGCATTTAGACAGTTTACGACTCCCTATGCTGCACAGCTGAAGAGGTCAGAGACTTGATTACTCCATGCCCGCCGCCATGTTGGATCTCCTGTATTGCTACTTTTTAATGTCTGTGCATGTCCATGTGTATTAAAATATATATATATATATATATATATATATATATATATATATATATATACTCTCCAGATTTTTCAAAATATGAAATATATGTGTCTTAATTTACACTCCCTAAATTCATTCATATTCATATATGTGGATTTATAATCAACTTTCCACAAGATTATTCTCAGAAATAATCATCCACCTGAAATACATATTTGTTTCCTAGTACTGAAAACTAACTTCAGTGAATGGTGCATACAAACCCTAATATTTCTACAGTTACTGACCAGTTTAAAATCAATGCAAGTAGATTCCTAGGGGACATGATGTGTATTTTGACATTCATTTTTATTCAACACTTCTACGTTACTATGTCTTCAGTTTATGCACAACATAGGATATATATTTCATCCAAAAGTTAGAAAATTTATAGGCATTTGTTTCACGATCAATCACTTCCTGCTTCAGAACATATGTATTCCTCCATGTTTTTTGACGGGTCTTTTCATGAGACTTCTTTCCAAACACATTATTTTAGTTTAACATCATCACTTATGAAGCAAAACTCAAACACACTTCATGATAAACCATAATCTTAATGTTACCATTGGATGTATTACTGGTTGAAATGAATGATTGTATATCAATATAAGATTTCTTATATGTTTTCAGATATCAATTCAATCCATTATCTAAAGTGGAACCAGTTACAATATTTATTCACAATATGGTCTATTCATGCATTATCTCTATATTCATAGACACATGGTACACCTCTTTGTACCCCTAATACTAATGTATACATCTTCAAAATATTGCTCCCAGAAATGGTGGAAGAAATGCTCATGTCACCTGATCTACATATATATTTTAGCACGGAAATATTCTGAACAAAAAAAATGTAAATGTCACACTTATGATTGTACCAAAGCCTAAAAGGAAAGTGAATGTGGATAACGAAAGACATCCATGTCCACGTTTCCTAATGCTCTCAAATGTCAATCCTATTGGTAACGACATATTTGTTTCTTCGTAAGATTATATATTCAAGTTCAAACCTGTTGAAAATGTCTAATCCTTCCTGATTTCATAATATCTCTATTGATACCTGCTTTCCTACATATTTTTCCAACTTCATCATTGTGACTGACTCTTCACATGTGCTGACATTTACATTCACTCTCTAAACGAAACCCTATTGCTAAAGAAGTTTTTTTTCCAAATCATATACTCACTCTTCTTCCTAAACCTACCTACTATCTTTCTAATCCTACCGACTATCCTTTTTTCAGTGAATGTTCTCTTCTACATTCAGTCATCTAAGGTACAAGGTCCTATGACATTGTATATCGATTTAACTGAGACAATTGTGCAGAACGTAATTCAAGGCTACGTATCCCAATCAAAGGCTCAATGCCCTTCTGGGCTTCAAATCATACTTACATTTCTGTTTTTAAACATATATTTCACCTAAGTATTATTATAAATACCCCAGGTTTCCAACCCCATTATTCATCCCACAGAATGATTCCTAACCCAAATCGAACATGTTATTAACCCTAACCATACACTGTAACCTCCATCTAACTTTACAGAAGAGCAGGGACAGAGTTGGTCTTAAAATACAGTAATGTAGGGCATCTTTCACCTGCTGAGAACCTCAAATATTCATGAAGAAATAATCCCTGGAGAAGATGTAGGCAGCTATGAAGGACCTGAAAAAGCAAAAGTCATCTTCCATGCCAATCATCCTGGTCAGGATAAAGGGTTGTGTATGAATCAGTCTCTGTCTTCTTAATGTAGGGAAGATGGACCAAACCAGGCCTGTGTGGAGAGCTGTTCCCGGGTGCTTATGGTTGATATAACATTCTAACTTGTGAAAGTGTCACAGGAAAATCGGGGCAGCCTCCACCTCATGGGAACCTTGGAACCAACTATTAGGACAAAGTGGTTGCCAAGGCGGTGATATCATTCAGTTCCTGAAAGAAGTGACCTCACCTCACTTTCTTGATGATGGAACTCTCTGAACTTGGGATCCAGAAATCCAGGCACCCAGAGACAGTCCCTGTCCTAGTCCCAGTGGTCTCACTTGTTTGGATTTACCAAGGACAGAGTCATTCTTTCCTGGTACCTACTGATGTGAGGATGGCCAAATGTCAGGATACCTCTGAAGACGGACCATTCCTGAGAAAGCAGGTAATGGCTCACCGCTGACTTTTGACAACTTCACAGAGTTGGCCAAGCAGAACAGATCTGACACAGGACAGGCCATTTTGGGGGAACATAGTTTGTCTAACCAGTCAGAGGACAATCCGGAGAGTCACAGATCTAAATAGGGGAAGTAGGTCCCTTTGTGGGTGTGGGTGTGATATTGTGTTTTTTTTCTCATGTTCTGAGAATAGGTAGGAAAGGTGGTTTGTTTGGTTTGGAGTGGACTGTTTCTAGTAAGTCATATGACCAGGCGAGTGTTTCCATGTCTGTGTATCCCACTGTGTCCATGGTTGTAGACATTAGGAAAGAGAATGCATCAAAGGATGTGTCCTGTCTAGTAGAAAGCTTCCCAGCATTCCTCCTTCCGAATTTATGAGTGGACTGTGGCTTGCCTTATGGATGGGCAACACCTACTATCTTCCTAATTTCCTGCTTTCTCCCGAAATTCTGGGCACTCTCCAGAATAGTATCATGGTTTTGTGTTCAAGATATGTACCACCTCCAAGCTCTATTACATGCCAATGTACTGGATAGCTGAAGTGAATGGCGAGCATCTCAGAAAACTCAGATACCAGTGTGACCAATAACGTCTCAGTGGAGAAATCCTTCTTTGGGCCTTTTGCTTAAATATTGTTGTGTTTCCCTGAATGTCAGGAATCTCTTTGTCTCAGGCCACCCCTTTGTGAAACCTTAAGATAGCAGTTTTCAAATGCAAATGAATGGGCATCACCTGTGGCTCTTTGCTTAATTGCTTTGGAAAGGGATGTCTCTGAATCAGCCTCTCGGCCTTGTGTGAGGCTGTTGCTTAGATTCGTAGCACCTGATGGATCTAAAGATATATCCCATGTTTGCATCCAAAACCAAAGTGGCTAAAAGAGCAGTCATTGTGGATGAAGCCTTTTGCCTTCCTCTGTAAGGTTCCTGACCTCTATCAAGTGAGAATAGGGAAGATACACCAGGCCAATTGATGGCTACTTTTGGAAAAATTGTACCACTGATGATAGCATCAGCATTAATACCCCAACTCTACCACAAATCGCTGCATCAACAGATAGTTCACAATGAATACAAGTGAGTTCACAATGCATACAAGTGATATATAGTCCCGCCAAGTTCTGAAAGCAGTTCTGTGAGGGCTATTGAAGTAGCTGTAGATTGGTTTTATCTTTGTCTTCAACGGCTCTGGAATGAAGATAAGAATTCTGGCAATTATGGCTAAAGAAAAAATTATGTAACATTCCAGAAGGCACTAAAAGAAAACAATTTTCTTTAAAATTTACGTTATCTTGAAGAGAATTATTAAATAAAATAAAAAGGAAAGGTGAAAGTAAACAAACAGGTCTGTTAACCTCCTTTTTTGTTCACATAATGAAAACAATCCTCAACAGTTGTTTACCCAATTTAAATTAAACCATTTAAATCACATGAATAATAAAAAAAAAATATTTGGATCCATTTTTTCATGAGCGCTCATCATATATGATATATGGACATATGTACATTCAAACATATAACACAAAACACAAGTGTGCACACATAATATAATACATACAACACATAACATAGTAGTAAAGGCCTTATAACTTTTTACAGGTAAAATCACCATTGCAATGTTTAAAAACTCTACAGTCAAAAAGTAGAGCTGATCAGCAAAACATTAACCTAGGTCTCTATGAGCTCAAAAAAAAAAAAAAAATAGAACTTCATGATGTGGGAAAGGGCAATAATAAAATAGATATTGAAAAAAGCATCCCTGTTCTGTCACAGATGTAAGGATAGCCAAACTGGAGTTTTGGATATAAGATGTTATGAATTTGAGACAAATCATCTTATTTTGGTCTATAGAATCCGCTTTAGTTAATCTTTCTGGAATCCAAAATGGCTGCTGTTCTTCCTGTGGAAACATACAAACAGACCCCCGACTCCAGACAATCACTGGGTCAGAACATTAGTTATTCACTCTGGAATCCAAATCGGCTGCTGTTCTCCCTGTGGAAACACACAAAAAGACCCCCGACTCCTGACAATCACTGGGTCAGTACTTTAGTTAATCTCTCCGGAATCCTAATCGGCTTCTGTTCTCCCTGTGGAAAAACACAAACAGACACCCGACTCCAGACAATTACTGGGTCAGGACCTTTCGATTGTCCTGTTAGAATATCGTTCCAAAGTACCTTGGCCTTATGCACATTTTTTTAAACACATATGCCTTTCTGCAGCACTAAGTCCTGATGAATTCAAATTTAAAAAATTTAGAGTAAAAAGGGTTATTTTAAGTTTATCTTTGGGGAATTTATACCCCTTCCCAATTCCATTTTTTTGCTTTAATAAGTACATTTTAATAGTTTCATGTGCTTTTTCAACTATGCATTGTCCCTGTGGATTTTATGGGATTCCTGATATATGAGTAATGCCAAATGATGAGCAAAATTGTTTAAAAGAGGTAGAAGGATAACCGGGGGCATTATCTGTTTTTAACTGTTTTGGAACGCCCACAGTGGCAAAATTTTGTAAACAATGAGCTATAACATCTTTAGTTTTTTCTCCGGCATGAAGGAAGCCCATCAAAAATCCAGAAGAAGTATCAACTGTAACATGCAAATATTATAATTTTCCAAATTCTGGCAAGTTTGTGACGTCCATCTGCCAAATATGGTTAGGTATCAATCCTCGAGGATTGACTCCAAGATAAACTTGTGGTAAAAAGATCACACAATTTTGACATTGTTTTATTATTTGTCTAGCTTGTACCTTAGTTATTTTGAAACGCTTTTGTAAAATATTAGCATTGACATGAAACTTTTTATGAAAATTTATAGCTTCTTCTAGTGTAGAGAAAATATGTATGTATGTCATGCGTTGTTTTATCTGCTAAATCATTGCCCAAAATAAGGGCTCCAGGCAATCCTGTATGTGCCCTGATATGTCCTATAAAGAATGGATCTTTTCTGTCCCAGATTAGACTTTGTATAGTGGAAAGTAAAGAGAAAACAGTAGAGGAAGGGGAAATCCTACCAGCATCTTCAAGGGATACTATAGCATTAACTACTGACTATCGGAAAATAAATTAAATACAGAAACTTTGAACATCACAAAAGCTTGTAATATTGCTTTAAGCTCTCCCTTTTGAGCTGATTGTTTGGGTACTAAAAATGTAAATGTTGAATCAGGTATAACTATTGCTGCCTTGCCATTATTTGACCCATCAGTGAATATAATTGGAGCATTCATGATAGGTGTTTTCTTGTCATTTTTGGAAAAATTACAGGATGCGATAACCAAAAAGACAATAAAATATTAGATGGTAAGTGGTTATCAGAAGAAACAATAGATTTACACATGATTATTGCCCAAGTATTTAACTTATTAGCTAATTCATAAATTTGATTCATAGTATATGAAGTAACAATTTTATTGGGTGAAAATCCACACACTCCCTTTGCTGCTTTTATTCCTATGAGTATTAATTGTCTCTCAGTCTCAGGATACCTAGTAATAATAGTGTTAGAAGAATAGGATGAATGTATCCATAATAATGGACCTTCTTGCAAAAATACTCCTGTAGGAATATTTTTTGTTGGTAGTACAATAAAAAATAAAGGCAAAATTATATCAACTGTATCCAAATGCATATTTCCCATTTATGTTTCAATGATTTTTAATGCGAAGTTTTTGGCAAAGCAGACAATTGAGGGATCCCCGATTGAGCAGGTGCCATAATAACCATCTCATTATTAATGGCTCTAAAATCTTGCAATAATCTCCATTTACCAGATTTCTTTTTGATGACAAAAATGGGAGTATTATGGCGAAATAGAGAATGTTATATATGTCCTTCTGCTAATTGTTGTTTGACGAGGTCATGGGCTGCTTGTATCTTTTCTTTAGTCAGGGGCCACTGAGGAACCCATACTGGTCTTTCTGATTTCCAAGTAATTTTTATTGTTTCAGTGGCCATTTCTGAAAATCCAACCCATGTCTGTCTGTTGCTTGATATATTTGTATTGGTGCTGCTATGACTTGTTCTTGTTTTTCTAGTCTTTTTCCTTTCCTAAAACCTTGTCTTGCCATAATAGTGGGTGCATTTTGATTGATCTTATTTGTTAATGTCAAACCTAATTAATCTAGGACATCTCATCGTCATAAATTTACAGGAAGATGATCCAGTACATATGACTGTATAGTTCCTTAACATCCTTCAGGATCGTTCCAATCTAATACAATTGCACCTTTATGGAAATTAGTCGCCACTCCTAGACCTCGAAGCGTTTGAGTGTCTTGTTGTAATGGCCAATGTTTTGGCCATTCTTGACGAGAGATGATGCTAAGTTCTGCACCTGTATCCAGTAGCCCATTAAATTCATGTCCTTGAATATTTAGTTTTAGCATGGGGCGAGAATCTAAATTTAAAGAAAGCATAGACCAATCTACACCTGTGACGCCTAATCCCTTCGAATCTTTTTCTACAGCATGACTGGAAAATTTATCATGTAGGCTGGGTATTATTCGTATTTGTGCTATTCTTTCTCCTGGTGAAATTACAGATATATCCTTTGGAGAACTGGCTATAATTTTTATTTCACCTTGATAATCGGAAACAATTACCCAAAGACTTATCATAAGTCCTTTTAGAGTAGAAGAGATGCGTCCCAATAATAAGCCTATTGTTCCTTTGGGAAGAGGTACTTTCACCCCTGTGGGAATTATTTGAACGCCGATCTCTGGAGTTAGTACTTATCTGGCGGAGGCGCAGTTGTCCAACCCTGCGCTCCCTCTAGTTTGTGGGATCTGATGGACAATGTGTCCTGTGCACTATCCTGATGGGATTGCTGGTTTCCTCCAGTGCTCCGTATATTTGTAGTTTGGGACCCCAGAGCATTGGGCCCCCCTGTCTATTTTTTTGTCAATGGAGCCCAATGCCCCTCTCCATGATATCGTGGATAAACACCTGGTCCTTGTTCTTTTTTTGATAATGAAGTACCCTCTATGGTGGTTTGAGAATGGCATTCATTAGCCCAATGTCTCCCTCTATGGCATCGTGGGCAAATTCATGGTATTCTACTCCTTTGCTACCTAGCTTTGTTAAACCCTCCTCCTATGGGACAATTCCTTTTAAAATTTCCTGTTTCTTCACAATTGTAGCATGTTCTTGGCCTGGCATCTAAAGTCTCTTTTACTGCAGCTACCACAATTTGCCCTGGTTCATTGATGTCTCTGGCATCTAAAGCCTTTATTACTGCAGCTGCCATGACTTGCTCTTATTTATTAATGTCTCTACATAATTTAATATATGTGTTTAAATCTTCATGTTTCCATGGTCTAATGACATCTCTGCACCAACGATTCGCTTGGTCATAAGCCAGTTGTTTTATTAATGGCATTGCTTATTCTGTGTTCCCAAAATCTCTGGTAGCTGTTTGAATAAGCCTATCTACAAATGCAGCGTAAGATTCATTAGCTCATTGTATTACCTTAGATAATTGACCTTGTAAACCTCCATGTCCTTATAAAGTCTTCCATGCCCTAACCGCCTCTACAGCAATTTATGCGTATACGCCAGAATCAAATGCAATTTGTTGCTTCTGATCCTCATAAGGTCCCTTTCCTAACAACATATCTATATTTCTCTGAGGGTAACAAGCTGCTGCATTTCGCCTAGCCGTCTCCTTGCAACATTCCTCATTGGCAACCTTCCATAACACTTATTGACCTCCATTTAGCACAGCTTTACACATATTAGCCCAATCTGCTGGTGTCATATTCAAGTTGTTAATGGATTCAACCAAGCTTAAAATGAAGGGTGCTTGAGGACCATAGATTGTTACAGCCTTTTTTAGCTGATTCACTATTTTGAAATTTAAAGCATGGTGAATTTGCTGCCCTCCTACCTCAATTACCGGCCATATTAATACTTGAGATCCTGTCTCAGGATCCGAACTATCAACTGCGGGGTTTGGTGGCCTCCCAGCATATGGAGGTGGCCTTGTTATTTGGACATTTACATCCTCTGGTGATAGAAAGGTGTTAGTAAAAGTCTCCTGTAGAGGTGGCGCTGTTGGTTGGACACTTACGCCCACTGGTGATAGAAAGTTTTTAGTAGCAGTCTCCTTTTATAACTTTGCCCCTGATGGCTTTTTCTGCTCTAAGCTTTGTTCCTCTATCTTTGTCTGAACTGAAGGCTTTGGACTAAGCAAACCAGATATGAATGTCAACAGTGGCAATGTGCCAACTGGGAGAGTCCTTGGGCTTTTCTTTTCTACTCTTTTTAAATCTTCACCATGATGGTTCCATTGTGATATATTTAATGACTCCTCCTTAAAAAGCCATGGGCTACATTTTTGTATTGTATCACTGTATGGCCTGACTGTTCTTGATTTTACTGGGATGCCTCCTTCCTCTAACAATTTACTTAACACTCTTTCAGTTTGTTTTTTACTAATTTCTGATCCCGTATTTCTACTATAATAAAACCCAACAAGATGACGCCAAACAAAACCGAGACAGAATGAACTAAAAGTGGAACTACACAAAATCATTATTGCCTTTCTATCCTCTTGACATGTACATCCGTCCTTTATCCCTATCTGTTCCTCAGGCTTAAATAGTTTTTCCTCAGATGTGAGTGGTTTTTCTTCCGACTCACTCATCTGCAGGGACAGGCAACTTAAAACAAAAGTGAAGGAAAACAAAAGAGAAATCTTAAAATGGCTACCCATCCTCTCACCCTGCCCTCAGGGGCAAGCAGTTTACTTACCCTCAGTCGCTCTCCATGCCAGCCATCAAATGCTGCAGTCTGGCTGGGCACAATTCAGGAGCCACTTGTCAAAAGAACCTAATTTTATTTTTAGAACCACACAAGCCAAACAAAACAGCTCCTCAGGATAAAACCCTCAGAGCCCAACTGCCACCACTGGCTTCCCACAAGCCACTCTCAACAACCCAGCCTCCTCGTCCCACAATTCTCCTGCTCTTGAGGCCGATTGGCTGGGTCGCATGGGTGGAGCCAATAAAGTCCCCCAATGAGCAGCTCCGTGGTCTGAAAGGGCAGGGAAACAGCCCAATGAGCATCAATGCAGAGGAGCCAATCAGCTAGATGTTGCTAGATGTCGATTTTTTGGCAACGGAGCCTGATGCCATTCTCCATGTTCATTTTTTTTATAGTTGAGTACCCTCTATGGTGGTTTGAGAACGGCATTCATTAGCCCAATGTCTCCCTCTACGGCATCGTGGGCAAATACCCGGTATTCTACTCCTTTGATACCTAGTTTTGTTAAACCCTCCTCCTATGTGGCAATCCCTTTTAAAATGTCCTGTTTGTTCAAAACTGTAGCATGTTCTTTACTTGGAATCTAAAGCCTCTTTTACTGCAGCTGCCACAATTTGCCCTTGTTCATTAATGTCTCTGGCATCTCAAGCCTGTTTTATTGCAGCTGCCACAATTTTCCCTTGTTCATTAATGTCTGTGGCATCTAAAGCCTTTATTACTGCAGCTGCCATGACTTGCTCTTGTTCATTAATGTCTCTACATAATTTAATATACATGTTTAAATCTTCATGTTTCCATGTTCTAATGATATCTCTGCACCAACGATTCACTTGGTCATAAGCCAGTTGTTTTACTAATGGCATTGCTTGTTCTGTATTCCCAAAAACTCTGGTAGCTGTTTGAATAAGCCTATCTACAAATTCAGTGTAAGACTCATTAGCTCCTTGTATTATCTTAGATAATTGACCTTGTAAACCTCCATGTCCTTGTAATGTCTTCCATGCCTTAACAGCATCTACAGCAATTTGCAAATATACACCAGGATCATATGCAATTTGTTGCTGCTGATCCTCATAAGGTCCCTTTCCTAACAACTTATCTAGATTTCTCTGAGGGTAACCAGCTGCTGCATTTCGCCTAGCTGTCTCCTTGCAAAATTCCTCATTGGCAACCTTCCATAACAGGTATTGTCCTCCATTTAGCACAGCTTTACACATATTAGCCCAATCTTCTGGCATCATGTTCAAGTTGGTAAAGGATTCGACCAAGCTTACAGTGAAGGGTGCTTGAGGACCATAGGTTGTTACAGCCTCTTTTAGCTGATTCACTGTTTTAAAATATAAAGCATGGTAAATTCGCTGCCCTCCTACCTCAAATACAGGGCATGATAGTACTTGAGATCCTGTCTCAGGATCCGAACTATCAACTGTGGGGTTTGGGAGACTCCCACCATATGGAGGTGGTCCTGTTGATTGGACACTTATGCCCTCTGGTGATAGAAAGGTGTTAGTAGTAGTCTCCTGTAGAGGTGGTGCTGTTGGTTGGACACTTACGCCCTCTCGTGATAGAAAGGTGCTAGTAGCAGTTTCCTGTTGTAACTTTTTCCCTGATGGCTTTTACTGTTCTAAACTTCCTTCCTCTGTCTGACTAGCTCAAAAGACCTTCTCTTTTACTTCAATCTTTTCCTCTTTCTGACTAACTTGAGAGACCTTCTCTTTTACTTGAATCTTTATGTCTTCTCCTTCCTCTACCTTTGTCTGAATTGAAGTCTTTGGACTAAGCAAACCAGATATGAACGTCCAAAATGGCAATGTGCCAACTGGCAGAGTTCCTGGGCTGTTCTTTTCTATTCTTTTTAAATCTTCACCATGATGGTTCCATTGTGATATACTTAACAACTCCTCCTTAAAAAGCCGTGGGCTACATTTTTGTATTGTATCAACATATGCCCTGACTGTTCTTGATTTTACTGAGATGCCTCCTTCCTCTAACAATTTACTTAACACTCTTTCGGTTTGTTTTTAACTAATTTCTGATCCTGTATTTCTACTATAATACAACCCAACAAGGTGACGCCAAACAAAACCGAGACAGAATGAAATAAATTTGAAACTACACAATATCATTATACCTTTCTATCCCCTTGACATGTGCATCTGTCCTTTCTCTCTATCTGTTTCTCAGGCATAAATAGTTTTTCCTCAGATGTGAGTGGTTTTTCTTCCGGCTCACTCATTTCCAGGAACAGGCAACTTAAAACAAAAGTGAAGCAAAACAAAAGAGGAATCTTAAAATGGCTACCCATCCTCTCACCCTGCACTCAGGGGCGAGCAGTTTACTTACCCTCAGTCGCTCCCCGTGAGAGCCACCAAATGCCGCAGTCTGGCTGGGCACAATTCAGGAGCCACTTGTCAAAAGAACCTAACTTTATTTTTAAAACCACACAAGCCAAACAAAACAGCTCCTCAGGAAAAAACCCTCAGAGCCCAACTGCCACCACCGGCTTCCCACAAGCCACACTCAAAAACTCATCCTCCTCCTCCCACAATCCTCCTGCTCTTGAGGCCGATTGGCTGGGTTGCATGGGTGGAGCCAAATAAGTCCCCCAATGAGCAGCTCCGTGGTCTGAAAGGGCAGGTAAACAGCCCAATGAGCATCACTGCAGACGAGCCAATCAGCTAGATGTTGGTAGATGTTGCTGGGACTGCTGTGAGCCAATCATCACCTGGTAGTCTGAAAAGGCATAGAAACAGCTCAATGAGCATCTCCTCAGAGGAGCTAATCAGCTAGATGTTGCTGGGGCCGCTGTGAGCCAATCATCAGCTTGCAGTCTGAAAGTTTGCTGGGGCCCCTTCGGCCGTGGCTCTCAACATCCATGGACAGGCAACTTAAAACAGAAGTGATGCAAAACTAAAGAGGAATCTTAAAATGGCTACCCATCCTCTCGCCCTGCCCTCAGTGGTGAGCAGTTTACCTTATCACTTATCCTCAGTCGCTCCCCGTGCAAGCCACCAAATGCTGCAGTCTGGCTGGGCATGATTTAGGAGCCACTTGTCAGAAGAAATGAACATTATTTTTAGAACCACACACGCCAAAAAACAGCTCCTCAGGAAAAACCCTCAGAGCCCAACTGCCACCACTGGCTTCCTTGTAAAGTCTCTGTCACACCCACAAGCTTATCCACCTCCCACAATCCCCTGCTCTTGAGGCTGATTGGCTGGGTCTTGTGGGTGGAGAAAAAAGAGTCCCCCAATGAGCAGCTCCATGGTCTGAAAGGGCAGGGAAACAGCACAATGAGCATCACTGTAGAGGAGCCAATCAGGTAGATGTTGCTGGGGCCACTGTGAGCCGATCATCAGCTGGCAGTCTGAAAGGGCAGAGAAACAGCTCAGTGAGCAACTCCAATGAGTATCACCACAGAGGGTCCAATGAGTTACATGTTGTTGGGGCCACTGTGAGCCAATAATTATCCGGCAGCGGAAAATTTGCTGGCAGCTGGAAGTTTGCTGGGGCCCCTTCAGCTGTGGTTCTCAACAAATCCCTGTCTCCTTTCTCTTTAGCCTATTTAGCACCTGTATTTTTATATGCACATATAGAATCCTACATGTTATCACACGTACATTTTAGTGAGTTTGCTGACTTGGCACATTAAAGTTATGAGAAGAGATCACTCCTCCTAAAAGCTATTGGAACTGAAAATTCAACCTATGGGTGAGCTTCTTAGTAGAACAACATTATTCATAAATCCATTTTCAGTGAAATAAATATTTTTGCATCTGTGGATGATATATATTTCATGATGAATTTCGTTGGTATATATATTGCTAGTTTTTAATGTCTGTGTGTGTGTGTGTGTGTGTGTGTGTGTGTGTGTGTGTGTATATATATAATGTATATTATATATATATATATATTATATATATATATATATATATACTCTCCAAATTTTTCAAAATATTAAATATATGAGTCTTATTATACATTCCTTAAAATCATTCATATTCATGTATGTGGATTTATGATCAACTTTTCACAAGATTACTCTCAGAAATATTCATCCACCTGAAATACATATTTGTTTCCTAGTACTGAAAACAAACTTCAGTGAATTGTGCATACAAATCCTAATATTTCTGCAGTAACTGACCCAGTTTAACATCAATGCAAGTAGATTCCTATGGGACATGATGTGTATTTTGATGTTCATTCTTATTCAACAGTGGTACATTAATATTTCTTCAGTTTATGCACATCATAGGAGATATATTTCATTCACAAGTTCACAAATATATAGGCATTTGTTTTATTTTCAATCACTTCTTCTTCAGAACAAATGTATTCCTTTATGTTTCTTGACTGGTATTTTCATGAGACTTCTTTGCAAAGACATTATTTTTGATTTCCATAATCATTTTTGAAGCAAAACTCACACACACACTTCATGATAAACCATAACCCTAATATTACTGTTAGATGTATAACTGGTTGTAATGAATGTATGTATATCAATTTAAGATTTCCTGTATAATTTCAGATATCAAATCAATCCATTATTTAATGTTGGAACCAGATATATTATTTATTCACAGTATGGTCTCTCCATGCTTTATTTCTGTATTCATTGACACAGGGTACACCTCTTTTTTCCCCCAATACGCATTTATATGTCTTCAAAATATTGCTCTCAGTAATGGTGGAAGAAATACTCATGTCACCTAATCTACATATACATTTTATCACAGTAATATTCTGGACACAGAAAGCAAAGGTCACTCTTATGATTGTAGCAAAGCCTTAATGGAAACTGACCATGGATTACTAAAAATATCCATGTCCAGGTTGCTTAATGCGCTCAAATGTAAATCTTATTGGTGACTATATATTTGTTTCTTCCTAAGATTATATATTCATACTCAACCCTATTGAAAATGTCTAATCCTATCCCTCACTTTATACTTTGCCTGATTTCGTAATGTCTCTATTGATATCTGCTTACCTACATATTTTCCCCCGTTCATCATTGTGACTGACTCTTCACATGTGCTGACCTTCACACTCACTCTCTTATTGAAAACCTATTGCTAAAGAACTTTTGGTCCAAATTCTATACTCACTGTTGTTTCTAAACCTAGGAACTATCTTCCTAATCCTACCGACTTTACCTTTTTGACTGGATGTTCTCTTGGAAATTCAATCATCCAAGGTACAAGGTCCTATGCCATTTCATATCGATTTATCTGAGACAACTGTGCAGAACATAATTCAAAACTAAGTAACCCACTCAAGGGCACAATGCCATTCTGGGCTTCAAATCTTACCTAGATTTCTATTTTCATACTTATATTTCACCTTTATATTCTTGTAAATTTCGCAGGTTCTAAATACCATTATTCATCTTGCAGAATGATTCCTAATTCAAATCGAACGTGCTATTAACCCTAACGATACGCTGTTCCCTCAATTAAACTTTACAGAAGAGCAGGGACAGTGTGTCCAGGAAAGTCTCAGTGGGGAAACCCTGCTTTGGGCCTTTTGCTGACCTATTGTTCTGTTGCCCTGAATGTCAGGAAGTTCTTTGCCTCAGGTCACCCCTTGGTGAAGCCTGAAGAAAACAGTTTTCAAATGGAAATGAATGGGCATCACCTGTGGCTCTTTGTTAATTTCTTTAGAAATGGATGTGTCTGAATCAGCCTCTTGGCCCTGTGTGGCTGTGACTTAGATTCTCAGCACCTGATGGATCAAAAGAAAGATTCCATGTGTGCATCCAAAACAAAAATGGCAAAATTTCAGTCACTGTTGATGAAGTCTCTTGCCTTCCTCTGTTAGGTTTCTGACCTCCATCAATTGAGAATAGGGATCCTTTGGGTTAAATGAGTTCTTCAAGGCCTGAAGAGGTGCTTGTGTTTTCTCATGACTCCAAATCACATAAAGAATCTATACCTATCAGTCAGTAGTAGTCAGTCAATATTGCTCCCAGAAATGGTGGAAGAAATACTCATGTCACCTGATCTACATATACATTTAATCACAGAAATATTCTGGACACAGATCAAAGTTCACATTTATGATTGCACCAAAGCCTAAATGGAAAGTGAACAATGATAACTAAAAACATCCATGTCCAATTTGCCTAATGCTCTCAAATGTCCATCCTATTTGTTACTACATATTTGTTTCTATCTAAGATTATATATTCGAACTCAACCCTGTTGAAATGTCTAAGCCTGTCTCTCACCTTATACTTTACAAGTTTTCATAATGTCTCTATTGATATCTGCTTACCTACATATTTTCCCAAGTTCATCTTCATGATTGACTGTTCACATATGCTGACATTTAAATTCATTCTGTAACCAAAACCCTATTGCTAAATAACATGTGTTACAAATCCTGCACTCACTCTTTTTCCTAAACTTACTTACTATCTTCCTAATCCTACCAACTATTCCTTTTTGACTGGATGTTCTCCTCTACATTCAATCATCCAAGGTACAAGGTCCTATGCCATTGTATATCGATTTATCTGAGACACATGTGTAGAACATAATTCAATGCTAAGTATCCCAATCAAGGGCCCAATGATCTTTTGGGCTTCAAATCTTACTTAGATTTATGTTTTCATACATTCATTTCACCTCTATATTCTTATGATTATCACAGGTTTCCAATACCATTATTCATCCAGCAAAATGATTCCAAAACCAAATAGAACCTATTATTAACCCTAACCACACAATGTTCCCTCATTCTTACTTTACAGAAGAGCAGGGACAGAGTTTGTCTTACAATACAGGAAGGTAGGGGATCTTCCATCAGCTGGGAAACTCAAAATACCATGCAGAAATAATCCCTGGAGAAGATGTGGGTAACTATGAAGGACCTGATAGAGCAAAAGTCATCTTCCATGGCAATCAACCTGGTCAGGATTAAAGGATGTGTCTGAATCAGCCTCTCTCTTCTTAATGTAAAGAAGATGGACCAAACCAGGCCTGTGTGGAGAGCTGATCCTTGGTGCCAAAGGTTGATATACCATTCTAACTTGTGACAATGTCAGAGCAAGTAGGTGCAGCCTCCATCTCATGGGACCCTTGTAAGGAACTGTTAGGAAAAAGTGGTTGCCAATGTAGTGACCTCATTCAGTTCATGAAGGAAGTGACCTCAACTCACTTCCTTGGTGATGGAACTCTCTGAACTTGGGATCCAGGAATCCAGGCACCCAGAGCCATTCCCACTACAAGTCCCAGTGATCAAACTTGTTTGGATTTACCAAAGACAGAGTCAGTCTTTCTTGGTACCTACAGATGTGAGGCCAAATGTCAGGAAGATCTGAAGAGGGGCCTTTCCTGAGAAAGCAGGTAGTGGCTCACCTCTGGCTCCGGACAGCATCACAGAGTTGGCCACGGAGACAAGATCTGAGACAGGACAGCCCAATATGGGGGAATATATTATGCCCACCAGTCAGAGGATACTCTGGAGAGTCACAGACCTACTGGGGGAAGGAGGTGCCTTTGTGGGTTGTGGTTGTGGGTTTGTTGTTTTGTCCCATGTTCTGAGAATTGGTAGGAAAGGTGGTTTGTTGGATTTGGAGTGGTCTGTTTCCAGTAAGTCATTTGACAAGGTGAGTGTTTGTGTCTGTATATCCCACTGTGTCTGTCCTTGTAGACATTAGAAAAGAGAATTCATCAATGGATGTTTCCTGTCTATTTGAAAACTTCCCAGCAGTCATCCTGCTCAATTTATGAATGAACTGCAGCTTGCCTCATGGATGGGCAACTCCTGCCATCTTCCTAAGTTTCTGTTTTCTTCCTGAATTCTGGCAACATATATAGAATATATCAACCATCATCAAGTGGATACACGTTCTTCTCAGCAGCACATTGATCCTACTCAAATATAGACCATATATTATGCCATAGGAAAACTCTTAGTAAATATAAAGGTATGGAGATAATACCATGCACCATATGTGATCATAATGGAATAAAACATGAAATCAATGATAAAAGAAGGAAGAAAAATTTTACATCACATGGAAAATGAACAATATGTTACTGAATGATCAATGGGTTACAGAAGACATAAAGGAGAAAATAAAAAAATTCTAAGAGACAAATGACAATACAGACACAACATACCGGATTCTATGGAAATAATGAAAGCAGTTTTAAGAGGGAAATTCATTTCTTGGAATTCTTTCCTCAAATCCTACTTGAATCAAAGTGTGAAATATGATATATCAAGAACTATGTAATGTTTTGAACAAACTACAATAAAAATTAATTTAAAAAAATAAAAAATAAAAAAAATTAAAAAAAACAAATAAATGAACTCACACTACACCTCAAAAACCTAGAAAAGGAAGATCAAAACAATAGCAAATGTATCAGAAGACAAGAAATAATTAAAATTAGAGGAGAAATCAACGAAAATGAAACAAAAAAAATTGAAAAAATTGCAAAAAATAAAAGTTGGTTCTTTGAAAAAATAAAAAAAGATCGACAGGCTCTTAGCCATGCTAACAAAGAGAAGTAGAGAGAGAATTCAAATTACTAACTTATGGGATAAAAAATGGAATATCACAACAGACAGTACAGAAATACAGAAGATACTTAGAAAGTATTTTGAAATCCTATATTCTGATAAAATAGAAGATAATAAAGATATTGATAAATTTCTTAAGTCATATGACCTGCCCAGATTGAGTCAGGAACACATACACACAATTTAAATAGACCAATAACAAAGGAAGAAATAGAAGAAACCATCAAAAGACCACCAACCAAAAAAAGCCCTGGACGGGATGGGTATACAGCGGAGTTCTACAAAGCCTTCAAAGAAGAATTATTATCAATACTTTTCAAACTATTTCAATAAATAGAAAAAGAAGTTCTTCCAAATTCATTCTATGAGGCCAACATCACCCTGATCCCTAAACCAGACAAAGACATTTCAAAGAAAGAAAACTACAGACCAATATCTCTAATAAACTTGGAAGCAAAAATTCTCAATAAAATTCTGGCGAATCGAATACAAAACATATCAAAAAAAATTGTGCTTCATGATCAAGTAGGATTCATTCCTGGGATGCAAGGCTGGTTCAAAATACGGAAATCAATAAATGTAATCCACCACATCAATAGACTTAAAGACAAGAACCATGTGATAATCTCAATGGATGCAGAAAAAGCTTTTGACAAAGTACAGCCTTCCTTTATGTTTAAAACACTATAAAAACTAGGGATAACAGGAACTTACCTCAACATGGTAAAAGCTATATATGATAAACATCGGGCTATCATCATCCTAAATGGAGAAAAACTGAAGGCATTCCCTCTAAAATTTGGAACAAGACAGGGATGCCCTCTATCACCACTTCTATTCAATTTAGTTCTTGAAATACTAGCCAGAGCAATTAGACAGACAAAAGAAATTAAAGGCATAAAAATAGGAAAAGAAGAATTTAAATTATCGCTATTTGTGGATGACATGATAATATATTTATCAGACCCAAAAGGGTCTACAAAGAAACTGCTAGAGTTAATAAATGAATTCAGCAATGTGGCAGGATATAAAATCATCACACATCAATCAAAGGCATTCCTGTATATCAGCAACAAAACTTCTGAAATGGAAATGAGGAAAACCACTCCATTCACAATATTCTCAAAAAAATAAGATAATTGGGAATCAACCTAACAAAAGAGTTGAAAGATTTACACAATGAAAACTACCGAACCCTAAAGAGAGAGATTGAAGAAGATGTTAGAGGATGGAAAAATGTACCCTGTTCATGGATAGGCAGAACTAATATCATCAAAATGGCAATATTACCCAAAGTTCTCTACAGGTTTAACACGATGCCAATCAAAATCCCAATGGCATTTCTTGTAGAAATAGATAAAGCAATCATGAAATTTTTATGGAAAAACAAAAGAACCAGAATAGTAAAAGCAATTCTAAGCAGGGAGTGCGAATCTGGAGGTATAGCGATACCAGAGTTCAAACTGTACTACAAAGCAATAGTAACAAAAACAGCGTGGTACTGCTATCAAAACAGGCACGTGGACCAATGGTACAGAATAGAGGACACAGAAACCAATCCACAAATGTACAACTTTCTTATATTTGAAAAAGGAACTAAAAGAGTGCAATGGAGGAAGGATAGCATCTTCAAAATATGGTGCAGGGAAAATTGGAAATCCTTATGCAAGGAAATGAAACTGAATCCCTTTCTCTCGCCATGCACAAAAGTTAACTCAAAATGGATCAAGGAGCTAGATATAAAATCAGAGACACTGTGTCTGATAGAAGAAAAAGTTGGCTGTGATGTACATACTGTGGGGTTAGGCTCCAAATTCCTTAATAGGACACCCATAGCCCAAGAGTTAAAAACATGAATAAATAAATGGGACTTACTGAAACTAAAAAGTTTTTTCTCAGCAAGAGAAACAATAAGAGAGATAAATAGAGAGCCTACATCCTGGGAACAATTTTTTACCCCTGACACTTCAGATAGAGCCCTAATATCCAGAATATACAAAGAACTCAAATAAATAAACAATAAGATAACAAATAACCCAATCAACAAATGGGCCAAGGACCTGAACAGACACTTCACAGAGGAGGACATACAATCAATCAACAAGTACATAAATAAATGCTCACCATCTCTAGCAGTCAGAGAAATGCAAGTCAAAACCACCCTAAGATACATCCCACTCCAGTAAGATTGGCAGCCATTATGAAGTCAAACAACAATAAGTGTTGGTGAGAATGTGGGGAAAAGGGTACACTTGTACACTGCTGGTGGGACTGCAAATTGGTGAGTCCAATTCGGAAAGCAGTATAGAGATTGATGGGAAAGCTGGGAATGGATCCACCATTTGACCAAGCTACCACCATTCTCGGACTATTCCCTGAGGATCTTAAAAGAGCGCACTATAAGAATACTGCCACATCAATGATCATAGTGGCACAATTCACATGAGCTAGACTGTGTAACCAACCTAGATGCCCTTCAATAGACGAATGGATTAAAAAAATGTGGCATCTATACACAATAGAGTATCATGCAGCACTAAAAAATGCAAAACCATAGAATTTGCAGGGAAATTGATGGCATTAGAATAGATTATGCTAAGTGAAGCTAGCC
Source organism: Callospermophilus lateralis (assembly GCF_048772815.1). NCBI lineage: Eukaryota > Metazoa > Chordata > Mammalia > Rodentia > Sciuridae > Callospermophilus > Callospermophilus lateralis. Next base: position 4,766,279 of record NC_135316.1, on the reverse strand, counting down.
AATCTTTAAAAAACAAATGCGAAATGATTCCATGAAGAAAATATTAACACTTAACAAAGATGAGTGGGGGGAGAGAAAGGGAGAGAGAAGGGAAAGCATATGGAAATGGTAGGAGACACTCAATGTTGCACAAAATTACATATAAGAGGTTGTGAGGGGAAAGGGTGGGAAACAAGGGAGAGAATTGAACAACAGCAGATGAGGTAGAGAGGGAAGATGGGAGGGGAGGGCGGGGGGATATTGGGGATATGAAAGGTAGCAGAATACAACAATCACTAATATGCTATTATGTAAAAACGTGAGTGTGTAACTGATGTGATTCAGTGATTTGTATTTGGGGTAAAAATGGGAGTACATAACCCAATTGAGTCAAATGTATGAATTATGATATAGCATGAGTTTTATAATGTTTTGAAAAACCAAAAAAAAAAAGGAATTGAATTTCCTATATTTGAGTCATTTTACAACTTTATTTTTTATAAAATTGTCTTTTATTTGTTATCTTACTTGCTGTTATCTACGTTTCAGTTTTAAAAAACTATGTGTTGTAGCCATTCATCCATGTAGTTTGTAACAGAAAATTTTGAGTGTCTCCAAATAACCAGATTGGCAAGGCATCAAGGTTTCCTTCACAAAAAAGATGAAGGCTTTTCCATAAGAAATTTAATAATCTGCAATACAATTTTTTTAACTTTCCAAATAAATTTCCAAAAATTTTTGAAAAAGAAGAATCTAAACCCCACAGAAAGAAGGCCTCAAAGTGGAGAAGTGTAGCAACATTAATGGCAGGCCTATTTGATCTTTCCTGGGTCACAGGAAGGGTGTCCAGGCCACCCTGACTTTAGGCAAATGAGGGGCAAGGGAGCTTATTTTGGGAACTGTCTTGGGCTGCGACCCTCATGGAAACCTCCAGCAAGAGTTTATGATGAGTGTCTATTTGGAAGAGGATGAGGGACATGTGGGAGTGTTTTGGTTTTAATTGTGGTCATTTGTGTGGCTGTTGGAGAGATGACTGGGTCAACCTGGGCTTGATCTCTTGTGTGATTCCCCTTAGACACTGAGTTGTGGAACTGACCTCAGAGAAGTATTGCCATGAATTGTGTTGGGATTTCAGGAGGATACGCATGAGAGTCGCCCTTGGAAACTGAGATCTAGGCCGAGGGAAGCTTTCCACAGAGCACTGAAAATCTCAGCCAGGATATCACATGATTTTATTCTGAAAGACTTGGCAGCCATACTTGAGAGTCAAAACACACACGTACCTCACATTGTAGAAATCATAGGGCCTGGCATCATGTGACCATTTGGCGACTCTTTGGGAAGCCTTGCCTGTTAGAATTCTCCAGAACTTTCATTAAAATGAGCTTCCTCAACATTTAATAGTTTCTGAATAAATTGAAACCCACAGTGCCAACAACTTAATCAGTGAAAAATGGCTAGATAAATACCATGAATTTTTAGAAATTCCCATGACCAGGTGGCACTTGAGATCCTTTGGGTGTCATGTTAGTGATCATGAGTATACCAGACAGTGCCTTGATTGACTGGGTTTCATGAAAATGGTGTAGAACAGAGATCACAGTAATTTGGAGCCTGCTGAGTAGTGAGACTAGAGCATTGGTGGGCAGGTGTGTCAAAAAAATCTATGGTTGGGCCATGTGGATCTGCCATTGACTTTCAAATGACTTGAGACAGACATGGTGCAGCCAGAAGACCCTTCTATATAAAGGCATCTTGTTATATGGAGAGGTTTCAGGGCAATGTTTCGAATCAGGTAGCCATGGTCAAGCGGGAAAGCTATGTGGGATAGAAGCCTGGTTGGTGCATTTTACTGCAGACCCTGACCCACCACACGTGACAGAACTCCCTCCATCACTGTGTCCCAGTTGAACTCCTTGTATTTTGTGAAGAAAATATTAAACTTCCAATGCAGTAGCAAGAAACACCACGAAAATTCGAGGATGACCAAATGGCTTCACAGTCAACATGGGGAGACACTTAGCCCCCACTGGCCACAGTTTAGCTACAAATAGAGAATTCAGCACTGCTGCCTCATGTTCACTGGAAAATAAGAAACAATATCCTTCATGTCACATAGAAGCAGACCCAGCTTTGATGGTCTCACTAAAAAGGAAGCTAAAGCTCCTGACAACAACATATATTTCAAGTGTCCAACCTCAGAGGCAGTTTCTCAAGAAGTGTTTAGGCCAGCAGAGCTCCATGTTTCAGGAGTGTTTACCATGTACCTTACTTTTGGAAACTCCTCTACCATCTCCAAGGTTGTGAACTCCTGAGCATTTTCCATTCCAGATATGTATTCACAGATTTTCTAACTCTTCTCTTCTAATTGTGACTTACTTGGGGCGAAGGTGATGTCAAGTCATTGTTCTGGATAAGAGGGGGAAGACTTTTTGGAGCACATATTTGCATACACATTGGATTCATTTTCCAATTTTCCATTCGAAATACTGAATCCCTGACACTAACCCATATCCTACTAGACCCTGACTACTAATACTAATATGATGAGAAAAATAACCCAATCAGAATAAAAATACAAGCAGTTCAGAAGAGGCATGGTGTATTTTTGGACTTGCCTTTTGCATGATATAAGGTAGGAGTTATAAATCTAGTCAATTATTTGTTGAAATAATTCTCCATGTGTTTTTAAAGTTAACAAATACATGAATTCCTTCTCCCTTTCTCTGTAGCATATGAAGCACATGTATTTTTATATGCACAAACAGAATCCTACCTGGTTTCACATGTACATTCTTGTGAGGTGGCTGACTTGGCAGATACAAATTGTGAGAAGAGATCACTCCTCCTAAACGCTGTTGGAACTGAAAATTCAACCGATGGGTGAGCTTCCTAGATGAACAACATTATACATGCATCCATGTTCAGTACACTGAATGTTTTGGGATATGTAGAAGAATTATTTTTCGTGATGAATTTCAATTGGCATATATATTGCTACATTATAATGCGTGTGTGTTTGTGTGTCTATATGTATATATATATATATATATATATATATAGTCTACAGATTTTCCAAAATATAAAATATATGTGTCTTATTATACACTGCCTAAATTCATTCATGTTCCTGTATGTGGATTTATAATCAATGTTTCACAAGATTATTCTCAGAAATATACATTCACTGAAATACATATTTGAATCCTAGTACTGAAAACTAACTTCAGGGAATGGTGCTTACAAATCCCAATATTCCTTCAGTAACTGACCCAGTTTAACATCAATGCAAGCAGATTTCTATGGGATATTATGTGTTTGTTAAAGTTCATTTTCATTCAAACCTGGTACGTTATTATTTCTTCAGTTTGTGAACATCATAAGATACATCCTTTCATTCACAAGTTCACAAATTTTGTAAACATTTGGTTCACTTTCAATCACTTCCTCCTTTGGAACACATATATTCCTCCATGTTTCTTTACTGGTCTTTTCACTAGACTTCTTTCTAAACACATTATTTTCGATACCATAATCATTTTTTAAGCAAAATTCACACACTCATTATGATAAACGGTAACCCTAATATTACCATTAGATATATAACTGGTTGGAATGAATGTATGTATATCAATATTAGATTTTCTATATATTTTCAGATATCAACAAAATCCATTATTTAAATTTGGAACCAGTTATATAATTTATTCACAGTATGGTCTATTAATTCATCATCTCTATATTCATCAACAGAGGGTAAACCTATTCGTATCCCCAGTACTAATTTATGAGTTTTCAAAATATTGCTGCCAGAAATGGTGGAACAAATGCTCATGTCACCTGATCTACTTATACATATTATCACAGTAATATTCTGGACACAAAATGCAAAGGTCACACTTATGATTGTACCATAGCCTCAATGGAAAGTGAACATGGATTACTAAAAACATCCATGTCCAGGTTGCCTAATGCTCTCAAATGTCAATCCTATTGGTGACTACATATTTTTTTCTACTTAAGATTATATATTCAACCTCAAGCCTGTTGAAAATGTCTGATCCTATCACGTTATACTTTGCCTGATTTCCTAGTGTCTCTATTGATGTCTGCTTTCCTACATATTTTCCCCAGTTCATCACTGTACCTGACTCTTCACATGCAGTGTCATTTATACTCAATCTCTAACTGAAACCCTATTGCTAAAGAACTTTTGGTCCAAATCATAGACACACTCTTCCTCCTAAACCACCTGACTATCTTCCTTATCCTACAGATTTCTGTTTTCATACTTATATTTCACCTCTATATTCTTATATTTTTATAAATATCACAGGTTCCCAATATCATTATTCATCCAGCAAAATGATTCCTAACCCAAATTGAACATGCTATTAACCCTACCCATACACTGTTTACTCAATCTCACTTTACAGAAGAGCAGGGACAAAGTTGGTATTACAGTACAGGAAGTTAGGAGATCTTCCACCTGCTGAATACCTCAAAATCCATGCAGAAATGATCCCTGGAGAAGACGTACTCAGCTATGAAGGACCTGAGACAGCAAAAGTCATCTTCCTTTGCAAACAACCCGATCAGGATGAAAGGATGTGTCTGAATCAGCCTATCTCTTCTTAATGTAGGGAAGATGTATCAAACCAGGCCTGTGTGGAGAGCTGTTCCCAGGTTCCTATGGTTTCTATACCATTCTAAATTGTGAAACTGTCACAGGAAATAGAGGCAGCCTCTTTTTCCTGAGACCTTATGAAACAACTGTTAGGACAAAATGGTGGCCAAGGCAGTGATGTCATTCATTTCCTGAAGGAAGTGACCTCACCTCACTTCCTTGGTGATGGAACTCTCTGAATTTTGTGATCCAGGAAGCCAGGTACCCAGAGCCAGGCCCAGTCCCAGTCCCAGTGGGCTCACTTGTTTGGATTTACCAAGGACAGAGTCAGTCTTTCTTGGTACCTACTGATGTGAGGGTGGCCAAATGCCAAGAAAGCTTTGAAGAGGGTCCTTTCCTGAGAGGGCAGGAAATGGCTCACCGCTGCCTCCTGACAACTTCAGAGAATTGGCCAAGGAGACCAGATCTGAGACAGGACCAGGCATTTCTGGGGAACATCGTATGGCCTACTATTCAGAGGACACTCCAGATAGTCACAGACCTACTTGGGGGAAGGAGGTGCCTTGGTGTGTGTGGATGTCAGTTTGTGGTTTTGTCTCATGTTCTGAGAATAGGTAAAAAGGGGGTTTGTTTGGTTTTGAGTGGACTGTTTCTAGTAAGTCATTTGACAAGGAGACTGTTTCTATGTCTGTTTATCCTGAAATGAAAGTGATCACAACACTCGGAGCAACCAAAAGATCTTTATTGCAGCAGTGCAACAGAGAGAAAGGAAAGAAAGAAAGAGAGAGAGAGAGATGAATAGGGAGAGAGCAAGAGCAAGAGCAAGAGAGAGACGGAGAGCGCGTAAGAAAGATAAAGAGCAAGAGAGAGAGAGCAAGAGAGAAAAAGCAAGAGAGAAAGAGCAAGAGAGAGGGGGGCCTGCCAGGAGGGAGTTTTTATAGCCCAAATCTAATGGAGCCTCTGGGTCTGCAACTTGCCTTGTTGGCCCAAGGGGGGTTTCAGTGCTCAGCCTTGAGCAGGACTTGACACAAACACGTGATAAAGGACTAGATAGAGGGAGGTTTGAGTGTGTGGGCTATCTTGCAGCCAACATCTGTTCAGCCTGCCCTGCAGACAACACAGTTCATCCTTCTCTGCACCCGACATTCCTCCCTTTTTGTTTTTCTAAGTGACATTTGGGACGGCGTAAAGTCCTCTGGCTACTTCGTGCTTAATGGTGGGCGGTGTTGGACTTAGAAGGGGAAGTGGAAGAATGTTCGGGGGACAGGTCTGAGAACACCAGAGCAGAAATAACACTCAGTGGCTACAGACAACTACTTTGGTTGGGGTAAAGTTTATAAAAGTTCCTTAAGGCCATAAGTCCTCGATGGCAACAAACCAGTCCTAGATGGAGGAGATTCTTGGTATCTCCACTGGTCCTGTAGCAGGGACTCTAGGAAGTATTGGAGGTGGCTTGGTTGATTCCAGTAATGTTAATGATGACGGACCAATTACAGCCAGTGGAAGGGCAATCGCCTTGACCCATAAACTGAGAGTGGATGGTGTCATCCTGGTGTCATGTCGCTTGGTTGTAGAAACGGTATCTGTGGTTTGAGATAAAAACTTGAGAGAGAATAATGATTAGTAAAAGAAGAAGAGGGTTGGTGAGGAATTTTGAGTTTGGTGGGCATGGCGGAAGTCCAGGACTGGACATTTGGAACAAGTGCCTTATTAAGGTGGGAGACATGGTGGTACCAGGGGGAGTTTAGGTTTGATGTTTCCTTGTGGGGATACTGTAGAGCAGACAGAAAAAGCAGAGTCGACGTGCTAGAGAGTAGCTCTCATTCCTGATGTGAAAGAGGGGTTATGAAATTTGGAAAAGGGTTAGAGAGGGTTTTCGATGGGCACAGCGTCTCTGGAGCCAGAGGAGTTGGTCATGAGTCGTAGGTGTCCATTTTGGGCATCAGGGCTGGTAGTCTTAAAGAAGTATTTGATTGACCAGCTTGTTGGTGAATTTGTGTATCTGATCTTGCATGAACTTCTGTAGGCAATTTAACAGACAGGGTTCTATTAGGAGAAACATACAGAGAAATAATAGGGGTTCTGTGGAGGGGAGGGGAGCCAAGGCCATACTTAACTGAACATTCCCCATGGAGCCTGTTGGATTAGTTGCTGTCTCCTCTTTTCTAGCTGTTCTTGTCCTTTATTACTCCCAGGAATGACTGTGTTTTGGCTTAAAAGTTTTTGGTAGGTGTTTAAGATCAAGTTGGCAAAAATTGACTTTGTTTCTATCTATTTTTAAGAGTCAGCCAAGTTCCCATAGGGGTCACTCGTGGGGTAACCTGAGAGTAGCTTCTTAGTTCTGCTAGTGCCATTTGGGCTAGGATGAGTCCAGGTCTTGCTTGACCATGTGGCTTCCCTTGGAAGCATCAGGGATGTCTTCTGTCTCCAATGACCCTCCTATTCACAGCAAGTGCACTGATTGGCTTTTCATTCTCCAGTGGACTCAATAATCTCCCTGATCAGGATGTTATGTGGCCCAGAGTTGCAAAGCTCTTTAGAGAAGTTCCCTGTACCCTGGATTGAGACTGACTCAGACGGCCAGAGCCAAATATTGGTTTTCTTGGCCAATTTAATTTAACTTTAATCTTGATCATAAACATCCAGCAAAGTCAGTTTCACCCTAAATTAAGAGTGTTGGGCTTTAGCTGAAGTCTGGCCCACTTTGGTGTCATTCTGACATGTAGTAAGATGGGAAGCACAGCCTTATCTCAGGTAAGGCTAAGATTTATAAATCTTAGGTAAAGTATTCTAGTATTGAAGCTGATCTTTTTTTAAAATATTATTTTATAAAGTTTATATATGTTGTTGCTTCATGTCACATGAATACTAGGTAATACAGTATATTACATTTAAATTGTACCCAGTGTATAGAACTTTATATTAGTCTTATTGAAAACAGGTCCAGTTATAGAACATTAAATGATGTAAATAAATCTCCAGTATGTTATTTTTATAAGCATAAAATAACCATGCAACCTTTTGGAGAACACCAGCTTGATATAGTTTTTTAAAGCTTCTATCTTAATGACATATACTTGGAAAATATGAGCACATTCAATATTCAAAGAAGAGTAATAGTACCACAATTATTATTGATGTTTTTATATTAGTCAAGTTTAGCTTTTAGAGAAATAATATATTAGAATATTGCAAAATAACAGTTGTTGTTTAACCATAGTTGTATAATGTTTAATTCCTTCAAGATTACTTGCTCAAAAAACTTACATATATAACAAACTTACATAGACCTTCTTTAGCACTTACTTAAACCCTTTTATTTACTTAATAGACTCTCTTTTACAGAAACACAATTTTCTTGTATTAAATCCATATTTAGAACCTTCTAATTTCTCTTTCCTATTTGTAAACTCTTTGTTTTTATTACATTTTTAAATAATCCTTGTAAATTTCTAAATTTAGGCAAATTATTCCATTTTAATAAGAGATATTTTGTTATTTGCAGTACACAATTAATCACATCTGTTGATCATTTTACGAAAACATAAACAATGTTTAAGTATATAGAATTATACTGTTGTAGGAACAGACAAGGCAAGTCACCTAAGATAGCACTGAAGATAGGGAAATAATTTTATTTGTTTGCAGCCGGATTTAGAGGGCACATCGCCTGAACCCCAAGTTTAGGTTGTTTCAGAATTTTTTACCCAACATGTAAGGGAAGGGGCTCAGAAGTTCGCAGTCTGCAGAAGTTCACAAAAAGCAGGGGCTTTTTAAATATTTTTCCTCTGTTCTGGGCAAGTTAACCTTTCAAGGAAACTTGGGAGGGGGAGAGCTTTTTTTCCCTTTCTCTCCTCTTCCTTCCACCCTCCCCACCCCTGCCAGGTGTTATCATGGAGCCCAGTTGGTAACCTCCTTATCTTAGACATGTAGCCTTCTCTGTGAAGCCCCAGCTCAAGGCCAGAGGCCTTGTTTCACATATTTTTTGAAAAACTAGTAAGTTGGTGTCCAGCGACTGGAGTGCTGATTTTTCAAGCTAGTGACCAAGTAAAACAAGGCAACAGGAAAATAGGAAGTTTATCTACATTAATCTTTTTGTAGAGATTCTTTTGCTGAAAGTCCTAAAATCAACCATGGTGAAGATTTCTGGAGAAGGTCAGTTAAGCCTTTTCTGTGGGCCTGGGTAAGGAGGGTAAGATGGGAAGGCGGGGCTGAGAGCAGCTGTGGATCTGAGAATGAGGAAGGAGTGATGTAAAAAAATAGGATTTTTCCTAGCAAGGAAAACTTGAGCAGAAGAACAGGTAGAGCAGAGGGGAGGATGGGAGTGTGTATCCCAAAAAAGCCTGTAAGGGACAATTCTTAGTAACCTGTTTTTAGTGATGACAAAGCAACTTTAAAGGCCATTTTCACCAGATCTCTGATAGGGGGTCCAAGGGCTCTCCTCAGCTGGTTTGAGCTTTGGGTTAGCTGGTAAGAGGACCTGGTGGGACCCGGTGTGGGCACTGACAGGAGAAGAAAGGAGTGAGTGGGTAGAGGGATTCCTTCAGTACTTGCTACCTCATAAAAGAGGCAATATTTTGAGGAAAGATGGTTGTTTAGGTTTTTGATCTAGTGAGTGGGGAGGAGAAGTCAGATTGTTCAGGTCGGGGAGACAGTGGAGGGTTTGAGGCAGAAGGTTGAGGGTGAAAACCTATTTGAGCCGGGCGATAGGGTGGAAATTCATCAGTAGGGTCAAAAGTAGTGGATGAGTCGGGAGGAGGAGGAGATTGGGGATCAGTGGTTGTGGGTGTTGGTTTGCAAGCTAGAAGAATTTGCAGAGGTCTGCAAAAGGTGCAGAGAGCACAAGCAAGAAGTAAGCTTTGATATAGCAGCTTTTTACCCATTTTTTCGAATGCTCACAGTAATTGTAGAGATCCCTTAGAATGGAGAGATCCAGGGACCCAAAAGTGGGGGCATCTGCTTTGGTTGTCTAAGGCATATGTGGGCCAGGACTGGGTGCTATATTTGATCAATTTTGGGGGTTTGATGTCTGGTGTCAAGGAGAGGGTTTTGAGGTTATCCAAGAGGCATTGTAGGGGAGAGTCCACAGGCAGAGAGGACACATTACCCATGTGGCAAAGTAGTATAAGGAGGAGGGAAGGGGATGCAAACTTGGTATAGAGGAGAAGGAAGGAGACACAACCGTAGTATAAGAGAGAAGGAGAAAACTGATTTATTGGCAAAAGGGGCATCCCCACTAGAGCCAAAAATCAGGAGTGCCTTAGTGGCAGGCTCGAGCTTCAGAGATTGGTCATCACCGAATCCTGACAGTCGAAGCTCTCATCCTGGACAGAGCTGGAGCCATGGGAGACCTTGGCCAAGTATCTTCTTTTTGAGACCCCTCCTGGAGAGGCTGGAGATTTGCAGGGCCAGAAAGAGGGGAAAGAGAGAGACAGGGGAAGAGGGAGGAAGGGAAGGGAAAGTGTCTGAGGACTAGGACTTTAGAAGAGCCACCAAGATGGTGAAGGTCTGGGTGGATTGTGATGTTCAGTTCTCTGTTATGTGTCCCTGGAGGTTACACAGTTTTTTGAGGGAGACCTACAAAGCCTATACTCGTAACTAACAACTGGGAAGGGAAGAAAATAATTTTGAACCCAGGAGTCTATTCTGCCCTAGGAAGGAGTCCCTGAGGGCCACTGTAGCCTTAAAGGCTGTGGTGGGGTGTGTTTCTCCCCGCAGGTGGGCAAAGAGGTTTGCCAGAAAATCAATGGCCAAATCCTCCTGACACCACCATTGGGTTTAGGATTCCAGGAAGGGGAAACTCACCAATCGAAGGCTGGTGGTGGATGGAGTTCTGACAGTCGAGAAAATGGGTTCAGGCCTCGGTACAGGACATTCGGTGAGTGGCACTACGGAAGGAAGAGGGACCCAAAAGTGGGTTTTAACCCTCTCCCGGGTTTCAGCACCAATGAAAGGAAGGTGACCACAACACTCGGAGCAAACAAAAGATCTTTATTGCAGCAGTGCAACAAGAGAAAAAAAAGAAAGAAAGAGAGAGAGAGAAAAGAGAAAAGATGAATAGGGAGAGAGCAAGAGCAAGAAAGAGACAGAGAGCACGTAAGAAAGATAAAAAGCAAGAGACAGAGAGCAAGAGATAAAGAGCAAGAGAGAAAGAGCAAGAGAGAGGGGGGCATGGCAGGAGAGAGTTTTTATAGCCCAAATCTAATGGGGCCTCTGGGTCTGCAAGCTGCCTTGTTGGCCCAAGGGGGGGGTTGAGTGGGACTTGACACAAAGATGTGATAAAGGACAAGATAGAGGGGGGGTTTGAGTGCGTGGGCTATCTTGCAGCCAACATCTGTTCAGCCTGCCCTACAGACAATACAGTTCAGCCTGCTCTGCATCTAACATATCCCACTGTATCCTTGGTTGTAGATATTAGAAAAGAAAATGGCTCAATGTGTGTGTCTTGTCTAGTAGAATGCTTCCCAGCATTCATCCTGCCCAACTAATAAATGGACTCAGGGTTGCCTTATCCATGGGCAACACCTGCTATCTTCCTAAGTTCCCATTGTTTTCCTGAATTCTGACCACTCTCAAGATTAGTTTCATGGTTTTTTGTACAAGATATGTACCACCTCCAAGCTCTGTGACATGGCCATGTACTGGATAGCTGAAGGGAATGGCGAGCATCTCAGAAAACTCAGATATCAGAGTGACAGGAAAATCTCAGTGGAGAAACCCTGCTTGGGGCCTTTTGATTACCTATTTTTCTGTTGCCCTGAATGTCAGAAAGGTCTTTGACTCAGGCCAAACTTTTGTGAAGCCTTAAGAGAAAAGTTTTCAAATGGAAAAATTGGACATCACCTGTGGCTCTTTGCTTAATTGCTTTTGAAAGGGATGTGTCTGAATCAGCCTCTTGGCCCTGTGTGAGGCTTTGGTTTAGATTTTCAGCACCTGATGGATCTAAAGAAAGATCCCATGTGGGCATCCAAAACCAAAATGGCAAAAAGATCAGTCATTGTGGATGAAGTCTCTCGCCTTCCTCTGTAATATTCCTGATGTCTATCAAGTGAGAATAGGGATCCTTTGTGTCAAATGAGTTCTTCAAAGCCCTGCAGAGGCTAGCCCATAGGTGCTTGGGTATTCTCATAACTCCAATTCACATAAAAAATCTAAACAACACAGTCAGTAGGCCTCAGATTGGAGAAGTGGAGCAGTATTAACAGCAGGCTTATTGATCAATCCTGGTTCACAGGAAGGGTGTCCAGGCCACCCGGACTTTCAGCAAATGAGGGGCAAGGGAGCTTATTTTGGGCACTCTCTTTGGCTGAACCTCTCATGAAAAACTCCAGGCATAGGTTATGATGAGTGTCTATATGGAAGAAGATGAGGGCCATGTGGGAGTGTTTTGATTTTAATTGTGGTAATTTCTGTGGTGGTTGGAGGGGATGACTTGGTCCACTTGGGTTTGAACTCTGGTGTGATTGCTTTTAGAGACTGAGTCTTAGAACTGACCTCAGAGAAGTATTGCCATGAATTGTTTTGGGATTTCAGGAGGCCACGCATGACAGTCGCCCTTATCAACTGAGGTCAAGGCCCAGGGTGGCTTTCCACAGAGCACTTGGAATCTCAGCCAGGATATTACATGATTTTATTCTGAGAGACTTAGCAGCCATCGTTGAGAGTCAAAACACACATGGACGTAACATTGTAGACCTCAATGGGCCTGGCTTTATGTGACATTTTGGCCACTCTTTGGGAAGCCTTGCCTGTGAGTGTTCTCCAGAGCTTTCATTGAAATGAGCTTCCTCACCATTTAATCGTTCCTGAATGAATTGAAACCCACAGTGTCTAGAAATTCATCCTTTAAAAATGGCTAGATAAATACCATAAAACTTTTGAAATTCCCATTACCAGGTGGCACTGGAGAACTTTTGGATGTCTTTTTGCTGATCATAAGTATACCACACAGTGCCTTGATTGACTGGGTTTCATGAAAATGGTGTAGAACAGAGATGCCAGTAAGTTGGACCCTGCTGAGTAGTGTGCCTAGAGCAGTGGTTTTCAGGTGTGTGATAAAACATCTGTGGTGGAGCCATGTGAATCTGCCATTGCCTTCCAAATAGCTTGTAACTCACATTGTGCAGCCAGCAGACTCTTATATGTAAAGGCATGTTTTTATATGGAGAAGTTTCAGGGCAATGATCAGAATCAGGGTGCTATGGCCATGGGGGCAAGCTATTTGGGATAGTAGCCTTGTTGGTGCATTCTCCTGCAGACCCTGACCAAACACACCTTACAGAACTCCCTCCAGCACAGTGTCCCAGTTGAACTCCTTGTATTTTGTGAAGCAAATATCAAACTCCCAGTGCAGCAGCAAGAAACACCGCGAAAAGTGGAGGATGACCAATAGGCTTTACAGTGCTCACGGGGAGACATTTTGCCCCCAGTGGCCACAGTTTACCTTCAAAGAGAGAATTTAGCACTGCTGCCTCATGTTCATTGGAAAATCAGAAACCGTGTCCTCCAGGTCACATTGATGCAGACCCAGCTTTGATGGTCTCACTACAAAGGAATCTAAATCTCCTGAAAACAACATATATTTCAAGTGCCCAAACTCAGAGGCAGTTTTCCAAGAAGTCTTTAGGCCATCAGAGCTCCATGTTTGTGGAGTCTTTACCCTGTCACTTACTTTTGGAAACTCCTGTACCTCCTCCCAGGTTGTGAACTCCTGAGCATATTCCATCCCAGATATGTATTCACAGATTTTCTTACTCTTCTCCTCTAATTGTGTCTTAACTGGGGCGAAGATAATGACAAGGCATTGTTCTGGAGGAGAGTGGAAATATTTTTGTCTAGCACTTATTTGCATACACATTAGATTGATTTTCCTATTTCCATTTGAAATGCTGAATCCCTGACACTAATCCATAACCTACTAGACTCTCACTACCAATCCTAATATAATGAAGAAAAAGAAACCTAACAGAATAGAAATACAGGCCATTCATAGGAGGCATGGTCTATACTAGGACTTGCCTTTTGCTTTATCCAGGGTATGTGTTATAAATGTAGTCAACTTTTCATCGTAATACTTCTCCATGAGTTTTTAAAGTTAACACATATGTAAATTCCTGTCTTCCTTTCTCTGTAGCCTACTCAGCACATGTAGTTCTTTCATGCATATAAAGAATCCTACCTGGTATCACACGTACATTCTTGTGAGCTCATTGATTTTCAAATATACAAATTTGAGAAGAGATCACTCTCCCTAAATACTGATGGAACTGAAAATTCAACTTACGCGTGAGCTTCCTAATGAAAAATATTATACATAAATCCATGTTGAGAAAAATGAATATTTTTGCATATGTTGATGTGAATGAATTATATTAAATGATGAATTTCGATTGGAATATGTATTGCTACATTTTAATGTGTGTGTGTTTGTTCGTGTGTGTCTATATATATATATATATATATATATACATATATATATAGATAGATAGATAGATATATAGATATCTCCAGATTTTTCAAAATATGAAATATATGTGTCTTATTATACACTCCCTAAATTCATTCATGTTGCTGTATGTGGATGTATAATCAATATTTCACTATATTATTCTCAGAAATATCCAACCACCTGAAATACATATTTGTTTCCTAGTACTGAAAACTAAATTCAGTGAATAGTGCTTACAAATCCTAATATTTCTACAGTAACTGACCCAGTTTAAGATAAATGCAAGTAGATTTCTATGGGACATGATGTGTATTTTGAAATTCATTTTTACTCAACACTGGTACACTACTATTTCTTCAGGTTATGGACATCATAGAGTATATCATTTCATCCACAAGTTCACAAATATATATGCATTTGGTTCACTTTCAATCACTACCTCCTTCAGAACACATCTATTCCTCCATGTTTCTTTACTGGTCTTTTCACTAGACTTCTTTCAAAACACGTTATTTTCGATTCCATAATCATTTTTGAAGCAAAACACACACTCTTCATGATAAACCGTAACACTAATATTACCATTAGATATATAAGTGGTTGCAATGAATGTGTGAATATCAATATAAGATTTCTTACATATTTTCAGATATCAATACAATCCATTATTTAAATTTAGAACAAGGTATATAATTTATTCACAGTATGATCTATCCGTGCATCATCTCTATATTCATCAACCCAGGGTAAACCTATTACTATCCCCAGTACTAATTTATAAGTTTTCAAAATATTGCTGTCCATATTGGTGGAAGAAATACTCATGTCACCTGATCTACATGTACATTTTATCACAGTAATATTCTGGACACAGTGAAAAGGTCACTCTTAAGAATGTACCAAAGCCTCAATTGAAAGTGAGTATATATTACTAAAAATATCCATGTCCAGGTTGCCTAATGCTCTCAAATTTCAATATTATTGGTGACTACATATTTGTTTCTTCCTAAGATTATATATTCAACCTCAAGCCTGTTGAAAATGTCTAATCCTATCACTCAATTTACACTTTGCCTGATTTCGTATGTCTATATTGATATCTGCTTTCCTACATATTTTCCCCAGTTTATCATTGTGACTGACTCTTCATATGTGCTGACATTTACATTCACTCTCTAAAGGAAACCCTATTGCTAAAGAACTATTGGTCCAACTCGAAGACTCACTCTTCTTCCTAAACCTACTATCTTCCTAAACCTACCGACTATCCCTTTTTGACTGCATGTTCTCTTCGACATTCAGGCATCTGAGGTACAAGGTTTTATTCCATTGTATATAGATTTATCTGATACCACAGTGCAGAATGCAATTCAAAGCAAAATATCCCAATCAAGGGCCAAATGCCCTTCCTGGCTTCAAATCTTACCTAGATTTCTGTTTTCATATGTACATTTCAAATACATATTCTTATAAATATTGCAGGGTGCAGTACCATTATTCATCTGGCAAAATGATTCCTAACACCAATCAAACATGTTATTAACCCTAACCATACACTCTTCACTCAATCTAAATTTACAGAGAGGAGGGACAGAGTTGGTCTTACAATACAGGAATGTAGGGGATCGACCCCCTAATGAGAACCTCAATGTTGTATGCAGAAATGATCACTGGAGGGGATGTAGGAAGCTATGAAGGACCTGAGAGAGCAAAAGTCATGTTGAATGGCAAACAACCTGGTCAGGATGAAGGGTTCTGTCTGAATCAGACTCTCTTCTTAATACAGAGAAGATGGACCAATCCAGGCCTGTGTGGGTAGCTGTTCCTGGGTGCCTATGGTTGATATACGATTCTAACTTGTGAAAGTGTCACAGGAAGTAGGGGCAGCCTCTTTCTCATGTGACACTTGGAAGCCACTGGTAGGACAAAGTGGTTGCCAAGGGAGTGACCTCATTCAGTTCCTGAAGGAAGTGACCTCACCTCACTTACTTGGTGATAAAAATCTCTGAACTTGGGATTTATGAAGCCAGGCACCCAGAGGCAGTCTGAGTCCCAGTCCCAGTGGTCTCACTTGTTTGGATTTACCAAGGAGAGTCAGTCTTTCTTGCTACCTACTGATGTGAGAATGGCCAAATGCCAGGAAAGCTCTGAAGAGGGGCCTTTCCTGAGAAAGCAGGTAGTGGCTCACCTCTGGGTCCTGAGACATTCACAGAGTTGGCCAAGGAGACCAGAACTGAGACAGGTAAGGCCATTTCAGGGGAACATAGTATGGCCCACCAGTCAGAGGACAATCCAGATAGTCACAGACCTTCTTGGGAGAAGGAGGTGCCTTGGTGGGTGTGGGTGTGGGTGTGGGTTTGTGGTTTTGTCTCATGTTCTGAGAATAGGTAGGCAAGGCGCTTTTTTTGTGTGGAATGAACTGTTTCTAATAAGTCATTTGACAAGGCGAGTGTTTCTATGTCTGTTTATCACAATGTGTCCGTGGTTGCAGACATTAGAAAAGAGAATGCATCAATGGGTGTGTCCTGTCTAGTAGAAAGCTTCCCAGCTTTCATACTCCCCAATTTTTGAATAGACTTCAGATTGCCTTATCGATGGGTAACACCTGGAATCTTCCTAAGTTCCAGTTTTCTTCCGAAATTCTGGACCCTCTGCAGAATAGGTTCATGGTTTTGTGTCTAAGTTATGTACCACCTCCAAGCTCTGTAGCATGGCCATGTACTGGATAGCTCAAGGGAATGGCGAGCATCTCAGAAAAATCAGATTTCAGTATGACCATTAAATCTTTTGCTTACCTATTGTTCTGTTGCCCTGAATGTCAGGAAGTTCTTTGCCTCAGATACCCCTTTGTGAAGCCTGAAAAAAAGAGTTTTCAAATGGAAATGATTGGGCATCACCTCGTGCACTTTGCATAAGTGCTTTGGAAAGGGATGTGTCTGAATCACCTCTTGACCCTGTGTGAGGCTGTGTATTAGATTCTCAGTACCTGATGGATCTAAAGAAAGATCCCATGTGTGCATCCAAAACTAAAATGGCCAAAAGAGCAGTCATTGTGGATGAAGACTCTCGCCTTCCTCTCTAGGGTTCCTGACATCCATCAATTGAGAATAAGGATCCTTTGAGTCAAATGAGTTCTTCAAAGCCCTGTAGAGGCTAGCCCATATGCTCTTGAGTTTTCTCATGACTCCAATTCACATAAAGAATCTAAACCCCACAGTCAGTAGGCCTCAAATTGGAGAAGCCGAGCAGTATTAACTGCAGGCCTATTTGATCACTACTGATTCAGGATTTCCAGGCCACACAGACTTTAGGCAAATGAGGGGCAAGGGAGGTTATTTTGGAAACTGTCTTGGGCTGTGCTCCTCATGGAAACCTCCATCCAGAGGTTATGATGAGTGTCTACATGGAAGAAGATAAGGGCCATGTGGGAGCATTTTGTTTTGAATTGTGGTAATTTGTGTGGCACTTGGAAGAGATGACTGGATCCACCTGGGTTTGAACACTGGTGTGATTCCCCTTAGAGACAGAGTTCTGGAACTGACCCTTGAGAAGTATTGTCATGAATTGTGTTTGGATTTTACTAGGCCATGCATGAGAGTCGCCCTTAGAACCTGAGATCTAGGCCCAGGGTGGCTTTCCACAGAGCACTGGGAATCTCAGCCAGAATATCACATGATTTTATTCTGAAAGACTTTGCAGCCTCAGTAGAGAGTCAAAACACACATGGACCTAACATAGTAGACCTCAATGGGCCTGGCTTAATGTGACCTTTTGGCCACTCTTTGGGAAGCCTTGCCTGTGAGTGTTCTCTAGAGCTTTCATTGAAATGAGCTTCCTCAACATTTAATGGTTCCTGAATGAATTGAAGTGCACAGAGACTCCAACTTCATCCTCGACAAATGGCTGGATGAATACCATGAAATTTTTGAAATTCCCATGACCAGGTAGCGCTGGAGAACTTTCGGATGTCATGTTGCTGATCATGAGTGTACCACACAGTGCCTTGACTGACTGGGTTTCATGAAAATTGTGTAGAACAGTGAAGCCAGTAAATTGGAGCCTGCTCATTAGTGGGCCTAGAGCAGTGGTGTGATGGTGTGTGATAAAACATGTGTGGTGGGGCCATGTGGATCTGCCATTGGCTTCCAAATGGCTTGTGACTGACATGGTACAGCCAGCAGACCCTTCTATTTAAAGGCATCATTTTATATAGACAGGTTTCAGGGCAATGTTCAGAATCAGTTTGCTATAGAAAAGGGGGCAATCCATGTGGGATAGAATCATTGTTAGTGCATTCACATGCAGACCTTGACCTCGACACGTGACAGAACTCCCTCCAGCACTGTGTCCTAGATGAACTCCTTGTATTTCATGAAGCAAATACCAAACTCCCAGTGCACTAGGGAGAAACACCTCGAAAATTGGAGGATGACCAAATGGCTTCACAGTCCACATGGGGAGACACTTAGCCCCCAGTGGCCGTAGTTTAACTACAAAGAGAGTACTCAGCACTGCTGCCTCATGCTCATTGGAAAATTAGAAACAATGTCCTCTAGGTCACATAGTTGCACACCCAGATTTGATGGTCTCACAACAAAGGAAGCTAAAGCTCCTGACAACAACATATATTTTAAGTGCCCAACCTCAGAGGAAATTTTTCAAGAAGTCTTTACACCAGCAGAGCTCCATGTTTCTGGAGTGTTTACCCGGTCCCTTACTTTTGGAAACTTCTCTACCACCTCCAAGGTTGTGAACTCCTGAGTATTTTTCATTACTGATATGTATTCACAGATTTTCTAACTTTTCTCCTCTAATTGTTTCTTACTTGGAATGAAGGTAATTTCAAGGCAATGTTCTGGATGAGAGTGTGAACATTTTTGTGTAGCACATATTTCCATACACATTGGATCCATTTTCCAATTTTCTATTTGAAATACTGAATCCCTGACAGTAACCCAAACCCTAATATACTCTGACTACTACTCCTAATATGATGGAGAAAAATAACACAAACAGAATAGGAATACAAGCAGTTCAGAAGAATCATGGTGTATAGTTGGACTTGTCTTTTGCATGATTAATGGTAGGTGTTATTAATCTTTTCAATTTTTAATTGAAATAGTTTTGAATGTGTTTTTAAGGTTATCAAATATGTGGATTTCTGTCTCCCTTTCTCTGTAGCCTATTCAGCCTATGTATTTTTAAATGCACATGTAGAATCCTACCTGGTATCATACGTACATTCTTGTGAGTTTGCTGTTTTGGCAAGCACAATTTGTGAGAAGTGATCACTCCTCTTAAACACTGTTGGAACTGCAAATTCAACCTATGGGTGAGCTTCCAAGTTTAACAACATTATCCATAAATCCATGTTCTGGAAAAGAAATATTTTTGTATCTGTGGATGATGTATATTTCATGATACATTTCGATTGGCATATATATTGCTAATTTAATGTCTCTGTGTGTGGGATTTTTTTTTTGTATAAATATATACACTCTCCAGATTTTAAAAAATATGACATATATGTGTCTTATACTCTGTAAATTCATTCATCTTCATGTATATGGATTTATAATCAACTTTTCACAAATTACTCTCAGAAATATTCATCCACCTGAAATACATATTTGTTTCCTGTACTGAAAACTAACTTCAGTTAATGTTGCATACAAATACTAATATTTTTACAGTAACTGACCCAGTTTAGCATCAATGCAAGTAGATTCCTATGGGACATGTTGTGTATTTTGACGTTCATTTTTATTTAACACTGGTACATTACTATTTCTTCAATTTATGCATATCATAGGATATATATTTCATCCACAAGTTAGCAAGCTTTTGGCATTTGTTTCACTTTCCATCACTTCCTGCTTCAGAACACATGGATTCCTCCAGGTTTCTTGACTGGTCTTTTCATGAGACTTCTTTCCAAACACATTATTTTCAATTTCCATAATCACTTTTGAAGCAAAACTCACACACTCTTCATGACAAACCATAAACCTAATATTACCTTTAGATGTATAAGTGGGTGGAATGAATGTATGTGTATCAATATAAGATTTCCTGTATATTTTCAGTTATAAATTGAATGCATTATTTAAATTTGGAACCCATTATATTATTTATTCACAGTATTGTCTATTCAGGCATTATCTCTATATTCATAGTCACAGGGTAAACCTATTTGTGCACCCAATACTAATTTGTACATCTTCAAAATATTGCTCCCAGAAATGGTGGAAGGTATACTCAAGTCACCTTATCTACATATACACTTTATCACAGTAATATTCTGGACACAAAAAGCAAAGGTCACACTTATTATTTTACCAATGTAAAGGTCAGGCGAGCATCGGAAGAAGAGACCACAAGAGACTGTCTCATGAAACAGCCAAGGGTTTATGGGGGTCCAGAAAGCTGGGGCTCAGAGCTCCCTTGAATAGAGCAGAGAGCCCTGAGAACAGCTTAAGCAGAGCTTATATACTTTCTTTGGAGAGGGCAGGGAGCAAAGATTATTGATGGCTCAGGGCGATTGGGCCGTTTGCATGCAAACGGGTGAGGGAGTACATTCTGCAGTTTTGCAGTTGGTACAGGACATTTATGGAACAAGATTAGCAAACAGTTCTCAACATATCAACAGTGTTTTGTTAAGCATACCGAAAAACTGGAAGTGACAAGTACCTATTTTATTAACCTTTCATTCCCCACTTCTTCTTTTTGTTACTTTTAATCATAAAAGTGATCATTGGGGGTGTCGCATTTTATGTCTGCTTGTGTGGTATATTGTGTTCTTATTACCATAAGTTTAACTTGTCCAATTTGAGCTTGGAGAAAGGAAACTACACGGTTGAGCCAACAGGGTCCTACAGTTAGCAATAATATAAGGATTATTAATGGACCGGCCAGGGCTGATAAAAGCATAGTTAACCAGGGGGACTCTGTGAGCCAAGACCTTAACCACCCTTTTTGGGCCTCTCTCTCTTGTTGATGCTCTACAAGGTATCTTCTTAATTTAATCATAGATTCTTTTACAACTCCAGTATGGTCGGCATAATAACAACATTCTTTGCTCAATGCAGGACAAAGGCCCCTTCTCTCATGAAGAGGATGTCGAACCCTCACCTGTTCTGTAAAACAACTTCAGAGAGAGAGGTTAAAGATTCCTGTAAAGCCTTGATGGAGGTTTTTTAATATCTTTAAGTTTGGGTCTATTGCTGCTTCTAATTGTGTCATTTGTTGTGTCCCATGGACTAGGGCAGTGGTTCCCGTGCCAACCCACGCAGCAACTCCTATTCCTAAGAGGATGGAGAAAGTGAGGGATACAGGTTTCTGGTGGAACCAGGTTGTATGCCCCCCTATTGGAACTTTAAATGATCCTGCATCATGATAGCGCACTCTGGGAAACATCTGCACCATACATACTTAATCACATCTGTTGATCATTTTACGAAAACATAAACAATGTTTAAGTATATAGAATTATACTGTTGTAGGGACAGACAAGGAAAGGCATCTAAGATAGCACAGAAGACAGAAAAACAGTCCTATTTGGTTGCAACCGGATTTAGAGGGCATTGCTTCTGTTGTAATCAATTAATCCCCTCAACCCCAAGTTTAGGTAGTTTCAGAATTTTGTACCCAACATGTAACATAAGGGGCTCAGATATTCACAGTCTGCAGAAGTTCACAAAAACCAGTTTTTTTTTTCCTCTGCTCTGGGCAAGTTAACTTTAAAGGACATCTGGGAGGGGGAGAGCTTTTTTATTCTCTTTTTTTTTTCTCCCTGCCAGCTGTTACCATGGAGCCCAGTTGGTAACTTCTTTATCTTAGAAATGTAGCCATCTCTGTAAAGTCCCAGCTCAAGGCCAGAGGACTTGTTCACATATTTTGTTAAAAACTAGTAAGGGGGTGTCTAGCTTAGGAGTGCTGATTTTTCCAGCCAGTGGCCAAGTAGAACAGAGCAACACAAAAAGAGGAAGTTTATCTACACTGAACTCTTTTATAGGGACTCTGTTGCTGAAAGTCCTAAAGTCAGCCATGATGAAGACTTCTGGAGAAGGCCATTTAAGATTTTTCTGTGGGCCTGGTACAGAGGAAAAGACGGGGCAGGCGGGGGGTGAGATCAGCTCCATGGTTCTGAGAATGAGGAAAAAAAATATAAAAGAATAATGGGAAAGGGGTTTGTGATTTTCCTGGAAACAAAACTTGAGCAGTAGAACAGGTAGAGCAGAGGGGAAGACGGGAGTGAGCATCCCAAAAAGCCTGTGAGGGATTTTAAATTTTTCGTAACCTGTTTTCAGTGATGACAAAGCAACTTTAAAGGCCATTTTTATTGCATCTTGGATAGGCATCTGAAGGCACTCCTCAGCTGTTTTGAGCTTTGGGTTAGCTTGTAAGAGTACCTGGTGGGACCCGGTGCGGACACTGACAGGAGAAGAAAGGAGTGAGTGGGTGGAAGGGTACCTCAGTACCTGCTACCTCAGCAAGGGGGCAATGGTCTAAGAAGCAGCGGAGGTTTGGGTTTTTGATCTAGTAATTGGAGGGGAGAAATCAGTTTGCTGATGTAGGAGTGACAGCAGAGAGTCTGGAGCAGAAGGCGGGGGGTGAGGATCTATTGGAGAAGCATAGTTCAGGATGTGAGCAAAGGAGGGAAAAGGCCTAAACATAGGGGAATTTCCTTGGAAGGAAATTCCAAAAGGATGGATCCTTTTGAACACTTGCCAAAGTTGAAAAGGTCACACAGAATTTGAGGATCTAGAGACCCCTCTGGGGGATATCGGTTTTGGTTGTCTAATTGGTAATATGGCCAATGCTGTGTACTGAATTTGATGAGGAATTTGGGTTCCACCAGGCAGCCCCTGTATGCTCATAACCCCATTATTTACAGAAGAAGTCGGCTTTTCCTCCACACAGCCATGGCTGTTTGTGGCTTTGATAGTCTGCCGGGCAAACATAGTAATCTAGGCTAGCCAACCTGCATCTGGCTCGCGTGTCCCTACATCCATAATGTTTGTTTCCATTATCTATGGTACAGAAGGGATTTAATGGAATTTTAGTGGGATCCTCTTCATCAGAGATATCTCAATAGGAAAGCTGTATAGCCAGCTAACAAATGTCTGGGTGGAGAGACGGCCACAAGGTAACTAAGGGTGCTGTATGCGATATAGACCATACTTCTTGTCTAGTAGGATGTGTGATCAGCCATCACTGCTTAACGGGCTGATGAGGGTTAGGACTACTGGTGGCCAAGGGAAGAGTCTATAGCCTTAACCACATGGCGAATATGCAATTTGAAAGGGTTACCAGTCTTTTCCAGTTTCCAGCCAGAGTCTGGACAGGGCGCAGGCTTGAGATGAGAATTGGGATCCAGGAAGTGATTCCATCTACCTTTACTACTGTAGGTTTTATAAGTAGCACCCGGTATGGTCCTATCCAGTGGAGTTCCAGGGATGACACCTGATTTTGTCTTATGTAGAGGGAGTCTCTTATTTGATATCGATGTGGAGTCCCCTCTTCACGAGGTTGGTAGGCAGTGGCCAGCTGTTTCGACAGGTATCGCTGAGTTCATTCAAGAGATTTAAGTCTGTCAAACTAGGGGGTGTGGAAGGGATCATTAGGTCTTAGAGTTGGGATAAGGACTCTTACTGGAGGAGGGGCCCCGTAGAGAATTTCATAGAGGGTGAGGTTACACAAAGAAACAGAGGGAGTATTTCTTGCATGAAACAGTGCATAAGGCAGGAGCATAGTCCAATCTTTTATGCCACTCTCTAAGCTTAATTTCGTTAGGGTCTCTTTAATGGTTCTATTTATTTTTTTTTTTACATATCCTGAGCTCTGGTGTCTATAAGGACAATGTAACTTCCAATTTATTCCCAGGGTCTTGGCTAACCCCTGACTTACCTGGGCCATGAACGCCGGGCCATTATCAGACCCTATTATCTTATGCAGGCCGTATCTTGGAAAAATATCTTTCAGGATCTTCTTGACCACTATTTGTGCATTTTTTTTTGTGGGGAAGTCTTCAATCCATCCTGAAAATATATCTACAAAGATTAGGAGATATTTAAGTCCATAACTTGCCGGCTTAATTTCAGTAAAATCTACTTTCCATTATTGTCCTGGTCTGGTTCCTCATAGGTGTTTTCCTGCAGGAAGCTTGGAAGAATAAACATTAACCTATTGACAGACCAGTTAGGCTTTTGTTACCCATTCAGTTATTTCCTTTTACTGTGAGTTGGTTAGTGGAAAACTTTGTTCTTGATCCTTCAGGAATGCCTGCATTTTCTTTGAACCAAGGTGTGTGAATTGATGTACATTTTTAACGTAGTGTAGGGCTTTCTGAAATTGCAGGCTTGGCTCAGTCAAGTTGAGGAGTTCAGTGCCAGTGTCGATAGATGTTATCAAAAGCTTGCTGGTGCTCTGGGATCCATTGGAATTGGGCATCTCCCTTTAACAGCGGGTATAAAGGAGAAGTTAAGGACGCAAACACAGGAATCCATAACCTGCAAAACCCAGTAGTCCCAAGAAACTCTCTGTGTTGTCTGCTGCTAGATGGGGTTGGTATCTGCACAACAGTTTGTTTTCTGGGCTCAGTGAGCCATCGTTTACTTCCCCTAAGTGAATAGCCCAGGAAGATTAATTCTTGCTGGCAAATTTGGGCCTTTGTGGCAGAAGCTCTATACACGAGTTGAGCAAGCTCATATAATAGTGTTTGGGTCCCAGACTCACAGTTTTCCTTGGTGTTGGCTGCCAGTAGCAGGTCATCCATGTATTGAAGCTGGCTGACTTCGGGGTGTGTAGTTCTGAAGTTGTTGAGATCTCTGTGGAGGCCGCCATCAAAGAGAGTGGGGCAGTTTTTGAAACCCTGTGGGAGTCTAGTCCAAGTTAGTTGACCAGACGTTCCGGGTTCTGGGTTTACCCACTAGCAAGCAAACAGCAACTGACTATCTTTATGCAGAGGCAAGCAAAAGATAGCATCTGTTAATTCCAGAACAGTATACCATTTCTGCTCAGGGTTCAGAGTGATAAGCAGATTGTATGGATCACCGTGGGGTGAATGTCCTGCACTCTGTTGTTGATCACTCTTAGGTCTTGAACGGGGGATAGTCCCTGGTTCCTGGCTTTTTTTTACTGGTAGCAGGGGAGTGTTCCAGGCCGATTGACAGGGTGTTAGGACCCGAAGGCCAGATATTTCTGAATATGGGGCCTTATCCTATCTTTAGCTTTTTTGCTCAGAGGATATTGTTTGACATTGTTTGGGGAGGCTGAGGTTTTTATCTCAACTGTTCTTGGAGGTTGTTTCACGGCTAGGCCTAACCCAGCAGATTTTGCCCAGGCATCTGGGTAATCTGTTATCCATTTCTGGGGTATCTTGCCTGTTTGATAAATCTTGGGGGGGTGTGAAGAGTTGCTGTTCATCTTCTACTGACATTTATAAAGCCAAGACTATAAGAGTTTTTACTGAAGGATTTAGAAATTTCATTTTGGGGCCTTTGGGGTTAAAAGTTGTTTTGGCCCGGAGCTTACTGAGCAGATCTCTGCGCATCACTGGGGCCAGGCATTCTGGGATTACTAGGAAGGAGTGATGGATTTTTTTCTTTCCCCATGTCCATGATCATCTCTCTTAGTTATCTAAGTCTGATATTTACTGCCATTTGCCCTTTGAACTAGAGACCTTTTATTTGATAGTGGGCCCAGTGGGGCCTTAAGGGCTGAGTATACTGCCCCTGTATCCACTTCAAAGTTTACTGGGGTCCTCCCTTCTTCAAAAGTTACCCTGATCTCGGGGAAGTTATCTGAGCCCCGACGTTCTTAATCATCCTCCAGAGTCAGAATGGCTGGCTGGCGTGGCTGTCTCTTTCTAGGACACTCTTTGGCCCAATGTCCTTTTTCTTTACAGTAGGCACACTGATCTGAGGTTATGTGTGGCCTCTGGCGTGCGCCCAGGTATCCCTTCCTGTCTCCCTGTTTCTTAATTTCTGGCCTATTTATTGTTATGACCAGTTCCTTAGTCAATGTCTTAGTCTGTCTTTTGCGTCTCTCATCTTCCCTTTGCTCCCGTTTTTTCTCTCTGTTTCTCTCTTATAGTATACTTTCTCGGCTTTTCTGACTAAATCTCTCAAAGTCATATCTTGTAATCCATCTAAGTATTGTAACTTTCTTTTAATATCCAGGGCAGCTTGCCCAATGAAGGCCATCATGATAGATGCCTTTTGATCCTCTGCCTGAGGATAAAAAGGATTAAATCTCCTATATACCTCCATAATTCTCTCTAGAAACATAGAGGGATATTCATCAGGCCCTTGAATAATGTCTCTTACCTTGGCCAAATTATTTGGTTGCCTAGCGGCCGGTTGGAAACCCACTATTAGGGCCCAGCAATAAGTGGACAGATGCTCCCTACCTTCAAAGGTGTCGGGGTCCCAGTTAGGTCACTTCAAGGGGAAGACGGCTTTGATTATGTTGGGAAGTTGTGTTGGTCACCCATCAGGTCCGAGGATATTTTTTTCTAGCTTCCATGAGGTTTCTCTCTCATTCCACTGTCATGAAAAGAGTCTCTAGGATTTGTTGGCAGTCATCCCAAGTAGGCAGGTATAAAAACGCCAGGGAGTTCTTTGAGTTCTTTTAGCCGGGCCAGCTTCCTCCAGGGAAGGAGGGGCTGTGTGTGATGCTGGGGAGTCATCTGGAGGACGCTGGGCCGGCCTAACTTCCTCCAATGGCGGAGAGACTGAGTCAGCAGCAGGGGAATCACTTAGAAGTTGTTGGGGGTTGGGGACTAGGGCAGGGGATAAGAAGGGGGAGGAGAGTCCAGTAGAGTCTTGAGACTCAGGGAGAAGAGAGGGTGGAGGAGGATGAGCAGAGGGTTTGAGAGATAGAATCGTGGTGGAAGGAATAGGAGCGGGGGCAGGGACAAGGAAAGGCTTCACCCATGGAGGAGATTTGCAGAGGTCCTGCCAAGTTAAGATATATGGCTGTTGCTCTAGATGGCTATGTCGCTCTGGCTGAAAGACAATATCTCTGATTTTTCAAATTATTGGGAAATAGAAACATCCATCTGGGGGCCATCCAACTCCAAAGGTGTGTCATTCTGAGGCACAGAGAGTCTGCCAAGTCGAGCGTTTTACTGAAAAAGAAAGATTCTGGGCTCTCAAGTAGACTTTGGTCCAGTGATCAAGGGTCAGGGAGAGAGGTGTTGAAGTGCTCTGTCCCAAAATGAGAGATACACAAACAGTGAAGGCAACGACACACTACACAGACAAAACAAGACAATAAAGGCAGGCAATGGACGTCCAATACTGAGACCAGGACTGAGTACCCGGCAAAACCTGATGGGCTGGCAATACCGAATCTAAAACAAAATATCACTGAGTCAAGGAGACTATTGTTCCTCGATTTCCTGAGTCCTCTGGGGCATCTCCCAGGGACGTGGCCTGTGGCTCTGTGACACGTCTGTCAGCCACCATCAGAGAGAGCTCACACTCTTTACTGATAGCGATTTTGCCAAACCCTAACCTGAAACCTGAAACCAGAAAGAGTCATCTTACTTACCCTTAAAGGAGCCCCTTGGGGGTCTTTTGTCCGCCGCTGCTGGATCTCGCTAGTGCCTCCAGATGTAAAGGTCGGGGGAGCGTCAGATGAAGAGACCACCAAGAGAATGTCTCATGCAACAATAAAGGGTTTATTGGGATTTCAGCATTCTGGGGCTCAGAGCTCACTTGAATAGAGCAGAGAGCAATAAGAACAGCTTAAGCAGAGCTTATATACTTTCCTTGGAGAGGGCAGGGAGGGAAGTTTATTGATGGGTCAGGGCAAGAAGGTGGTTTGCGTGCAAACGGGTGAGGGTGTACATTCTGCAGTTTGGCAGTTGGGGACAGCACATTCTGGAAACAAGTTTACCAAACAGTCCTCAAGATTTCAACAGTGTTTTGTTAAGCATACAGAAAAACAGGAAGTGACAAGTACCTACTTTATTAACCTTTCACCAAAGCCTAAATGGAAAGTGAGCATGGATTACTAAAAATATCCTTGTCCAGGTTGCCTAATGATCTCAAATCAATCCTATTGGTGATTACATATTTGTTTCTTCCTAAGATTATGTATTGAACCTCAACCCTGTTGAAAATGACTAATCCTATTACTCACTTTGTATTTTGCCTGATTTCCTAATGTCTCTATTGATATCTGCTTTCCTACATATTTTCATGAGTACATCATTGTGACTGACTCTTCACATGTGCTGACAATTACATTCACTCTCTATCTGAAACCCTATTGC
This sequence comes from Callospermophilus lateralis, assembly GCF_048772815.1. Taxonomy (NCBI): domain Eukaryota; kingdom Metazoa; phylum Chordata; class Mammalia; order Rodentia; family Sciuridae; genus Callospermophilus; species Callospermophilus lateralis. The sequence goes on along the minus strand of NC_135316.1, from coordinate 4,737,941 downwards.
TAAAGAACTTTTGGTCCAAATTCTATATTCTATTCTTTTTTCTAAACCTACCAACTATCTTCCTAATCCTACTGACTATACCTTTTTGACTGAATGATCTCTTCGACAATCAATCATCCAATGTACAAGGTCCTATGCCATTGTATATTGATTTATTTGAGACATCTGTGCAGAATGTAATTCAAAGCTAAGTATCCCAATCAACAGCCCAATGCCCTTCTTGGATTCAAATCTTATCTAGATTTCTGTTTTCATACTTATATTTCACCAATATATTCTTGTAAATATCGCAAGTTCCCAACACCATTGTTCATTCCTCAGTATGATTCCTAACCCAAATTGAATCTGTTATTACCCTAACCATACACTGTTCCCTCAAACTAAGATTACAGATGAGCCGGGACAGAGTTTGTCTTACAATACAGTAATGTAGGGGATCTTCCACCTGCTGAGAACATCAAAGGTGCATGCAGAAATGATACCCTGGAGAAGTTGCAGGCATCTATGAAGGAACTGAGAGAGCAAAAGTCATATTCCATGGCAAACACCCTGGTCAGTATGAAGGGATGTGTCTCAATTAGCCTCTCCTTTCGTAATGTAGAGAAGACTGATCAAACCATGCCTGTGTGGAGAGCTGTTCCCAGGTGCCTATGGTTGATATACCATTCTAACTTGTGAAAATGTCACAGGAAGTAGGAGCAGCCTCCATCTCATGGGACCCTTGGAAGCAACTGTTAGGACAAAGTGGTGGCTAAGGCAGTAACCTCATTCAGTTCCTGAAGGAAGTGACCTCACCTCACTTCCTTGGTGATGTAAATCTCTCAACTTGTGATCCAGGAAGCCAGGCACCCAGAGCCAGTCCCAGTCCCAGTCCCAGTGGTCTCACTTGTTTGGATTTACCAAGGACAGAGTCAGTCTTCCTTGGTACCTACTGATATGTGGATGGTTAAATGCCAGAAGAGCTCTGAAGAGGGACCTTTCCTGAGAAAGCAGGTATTGGTTCACCGCTGGATCCTGACAACATCACATTGTTGGCCATGGAGACCAGATCTGAGACAGGACAGGCCATTTCAGGGGAACATATTATGGCCCAACAGTTAGAGGACAATCTGGATAGTCACAGACCTACTTGGGTTAAGGAGGTGGCTTTTTCGGTGTGGGTGTGAGTTTGTGGTTTCTCTCAAGTTCTGAGAATAGGTAGGAAAGTCTCTTTGTTTGGATTGGAGTGGACTGTTTCTAGTAAGTCGTTTGACAAGGCGAGTGTTTCTATGTCTGTGTATCCCACTGTGTCCGTGGTTGTAGACATTAGAAAAGAGAATGCATCACTGGATGTGTCCTGTCTAGTAGAAAACTTCCCAGCATTCATCCTGCCTAATTTATGAATGGACTATGGTGTGTCTTATGGATGGGCAACACCTAGTAAATTCCTAAGTTACTATTTTCTTCCTGAATTCTGGCCACTCTCCAGGATAGGCTCATGGTTTTGTGTCCAAGATATGTACCACCTCCAAGCTCTGTGACATGTCCATATACTTGAGAGCTGTAGAGAATGGGAACATCTTTGAATACTCAGATATCAGTGTGACCAGTAAACTCTCAGTGGAGAAACCATGCTTTGGTTCATTTGCTTAACTATGGTTCTGTTGCCATGAATGTCAGGAAGGTCTTTGCCTCAGGCCACCCCATTGTGAAGCCTGAATAAAACAGTTTTCAAATGGAAATAAATGGGCATAACCTGTGGCTCTTTGCTTAATTGCTTTGGAAAGAAATGTGTCTGAATCAGCCTCTTGGCCCTGTATGAGGTTGTGGCTTAGATTCTCAGGACATGATGGATCTAAAGATAGATTCCATGTGTGCAATCCAAAGCAAAATTTCCAAAAATCTGTCATTGTTGATGAGTCTCTTGCCTTCCTCTGTTAGGTTCCTGACCTCTATCAAGTGAGAATAGGGATCCTTTGGGTCAAATGAGTTCTTCGAAGCCCTGCAGAGATGCTTGTGTTTTCTTATGACTCCAAATCACATAAAGAAGCTATCCCAGAGAGTCAGTATGATTCAAATTGGAGAAGCAGAGCAGTATTAACGGCAGGCATATTGGATCACTCCAGGTTCACAGGAAGGGTGTCCATGCCACCCTGTCTTTAGGCAAATGAGGGGTAAGGGAGAATATTTTGGACACTCTTTTGGGATGCGTCCCGCATTGAAACCTCCAGCCAGAGGTTATGATGAGTGTCTATATTTAAGAAGATGAGGGCCATTTGGGAGTGTTTTGGTTTTAATTGTGGTCATTCGTCTGGCAGTTGGAAGAGATGACTGGATCCACCTTGGCTTGAACTCTGGTGTCATTCCCCTTAAAGTCTGAGTTCTGGATCAGACATCAAAAAAGTATTGCCATGAATTGTGTTGGAATTTTAGGAGGCAACGCATGAGATTCACCCTTGGAATCTGAGATCTAGGCCCAGGGTGGCTTTTCACAGAGCACTGGGAATCTCAGACAGGATATAACATAATTTTATTCTGAAAGACTTGGAAGCTATATTTGCTAGTCAAGACACACATGGACCTCAATTGGAGACCTCAATGGCCTGGCTTCATGTGACCTTTTGGCCACTCTTTGGGAGGCCTTGCCTGTGAGAGTTCTCCAAAATTATCATTGAAATGAGCTTCCTCACCATTGAATAATTTTTGAATGAATTGAATCCCACAGTGACTCCAACTCCATTCTTGAAAATTGGCTACATAAATACGATGAAATTTTTGAAATTTCAATGACCAGGTGGCACTGAAGAACCTTTGGATGTCCTGTTGCTGATCATGACTGTACCAGACAGTGCCTTGATTGACTTGGTTTTATGAACATGGTGGAGAATAGAGATGCCATTAAGTTGGTGCCTGCTTACTAGTGGGCCTAGAGCAGTGGTGAGCAAGTGTGTGATAAAACATCTGTTGTGGGGTCATGAGGATCTGCCATTGGCTTCCAAATGGCTTGTGACTGACATGGTGCAGCCAGCAGACCCTTATATGTAAAGGTATCTTGTTATATGTAGAGGTTTCAGGGCATTGTTCAGAATCAGGTTGCTATGGTCAAGGGGGCAACCTATGTGCTATAGAAGCCCTGTTGGTGCATTCTCCTGCAGACCCTGACACACCACATGGGACAGAACATCCTCCAGCATGGTGTCCCAGTTGAACTCCTTGTATTTCGTGAATCGAGTACCAAACTCCGAGTACAGCAGCAAGAAACACTGTGAAAAGTGGTGGATGATGAAATGGCTTCACAGTCCACATGGGGAGACACTTAGCCCCCAGTGGCCACAGTTTACCTACAAAGAGAGAATTCAGCACTGCTGCCTCATGTTCATTGTAAAAGAAGAATCCATGTCCTCCAGGTCACATAGATGCAGACCCAGCTTTGATGCTCTCACTACAAAGAGAATTCACCACTGCTGCTTCATGTTCATTGGAAAATTATAAACCATGTCCTCCAGATCTCAGAGATGCAGATCCAGCTTTGATGGTCTCATTAGAAACGAAGCTAAAGCTCCTGACAACAACATGTTTTTCTTTTTTTTAAATTATAGCATTTAATTTTGGCAACATAGATATATTAAGATGGAGTGATAAAATGTTGAAATTTAAAGTACATAGAGAGATTGTTGCTTCAGGTTATATTAGAATAATTAGCTATTTGCCTGTTGCATACACATTGATCCATTTTCCAACTTTCCATTCGAAATACTGAATCCCTGACACTAAATCATACCCTACTAGACTCTGACTACTAATCCTAATATGATGGAGAAAAATACCCAAACAGAATGAAAATACAAGCATTTCAGAGAAGTCATGGTGTATAGTTTGTCTTCCCTCTTGCATGATAAAGGGTAGGTTTTATAAATCTACTAAATTTTTAATTGAAATAGTCCTCCATGTGTTTTTAAAGTTAACAAATATGTGAAATCCTGTCTCCCTTTCTCTGTAGCCTCCTCAGCACATGTACTTTTTATATTCACATGTAGAATTCTACCTTGTATCACACGTAAATTTTTATGAGTTGGTTTACTTGGCAGAAACAAATTGTGAGAATAGATCACTCCTCCTAAACGCTGTTGGAACTAAAAATTCAAACTATGGGTGAACTTCCTAGTAGAACAATATTATTCATAAATCCATGTTTAGTAAAATAAATATTTTTGCATCTGTGAATGATTTATATTACATGATGAATTACGATTGGCATATATATTGATATATTTAATTTATTTTTTGTGTTTTTTTGTATATATATGTATATATATATATATATATATATATATATATATATATACATACACACACACACACACTCTCCACATTTTATAAAATATGAAATATATGTGTCTTATATACACTCCGTAAATTCATTCATGTTCATGTATGTGGATTCATAATCAACTTTTCACAAGATTATTCTCAGAAATACTCATCCACCTGAAATACATATTTGTTTCCCAGTACTGAAAACTAACTTCTATTAATGGTGCTTACAAATCCTAATATTTCTACAGTTAATGACCCAGTTTAACATCAATGCAAGTAGATTCCTATGGGACAAGATTTCTATTTTGACGTTCATTTTAATTGAACACTGGTACATTACTATTTCTTCAGTTTTTGCACATCATAGGATATATATATCATCCACAAGTTCACAAATTATAGGAATTTGTTTCACTTTCCATCACTTCCTGCTTCAGAACACATGTATTCCTCCATGTTACTTGACTGGTCTTTTCATGAGACTTCTTTCCAAACACATTATTTTCGATTTCCATAATCAATTTCGAAGCTAAACTCACACACTCTTCAAGATAAACCATAACATTAATATTACCATTAGATGTATAACTGGTTGGAATGAATGTATGTATATCAATATAAGATTTCCTGTATAATTTCACATTTCAATTCATTCCATTATTTAAAATTGGATCCAGTTAATCTATTTATTCACAGTATGGTCTATTAATGCATTATCTCTATATTCATTGACACAGTGTACACCTCTTTGTCCCCCCAATTCTAATTTATACCTCTTCAATATATTGCTCCCAGAAATGGTGGAAGAAATACTCATGTCACCTTATATATATATTTTATCACAGTAATATTCTGGACACAAAAACAAAGGTCACACTCATGATTTTATCAAAACCTAAGTGGAAAGTGAGCATGGATTTCTAAAACACAATGTCCAGATTGCCTAATGCTCTCAAATGTAAATCCTATTGGTGATTACATATTTGTTTCTTCCTAAAATTATATATTAAACCTCAAGCCTGTTGAAAATGTCGAATCCTATCACTCACTTTATACTTTGCCTGATTTCCTAATATCTTTATTGATATCTGCTTTCCTACATATCTTCCCCAGTTCATCATTGTTTCTGACACTACATATGCTGAAATATACATTCACTCTCTATCCTAGACCCTATTGTAAAAAATTTTGCTCCAAATCCTATGCTCACTCTTATTTCTAAACCTACTGACTATCTTCCTAATCCTACTGACTATCGCTTTTTGACTGGATGTTCTCTTCGACAATCAATCATCCAAGGTATAAGGTCCTATGCCACTGTATTTCAATTTATCTGAGACATATATGCAGAACATTATTCTAACCTAAGTATCCCACTCAAGGGCCCAATGCCCTTCTGGTTTCAAATCTTACCTAGATTTCTGTTTTCATACTTGTAATTCACCTATATACTCTTGTAAATATCACGGGTTCCCAATATCATTATTCATCCGGCAGAGAGATTCCTAACCCAAATCAAACATGTTATTAACCCTAAACATACACTGTTCCCTCAATCTGACTTTACAGAAGAGGAGGGACAGAGTTGGTCTTACAATACAGAAATGTAGAGGATTTTTCACCTGCTGAGAACATCAAAGGTCCATGCAGAAATGATCCCTGGAAAAGATGTAGGCAGCTATGAAGGACCTGAGAGAGCAAAAGTCAAATTACATGGCAAACAACCTGGTCAGGATGAAGGGTTGTGTCTGAATCAACCTCTATCTTCTAAATGTAGAGAAAATGAACCAAACAAGGCCTGTGTGAAGAGCTGCTCCCAGGTGCCTATGGTTGATATACCATTCTAACTTGTGAAAGTGTCACTGGAAGTAGGGACAGCCTCCATCTCAAGGGACCCTTAGAAGTAACTGTTACGACAAAGAGGTTGCCAAGGCAGTGACCTCATTCAGTTCCTGAAGGAAGTGACCTCACCTCACCTCCATGGCGATGGAACTCTCTGAACTTGTGATCCAGGAAGAGAGGCCAGTCCCAGTGGTCTCACTTGTTTCAATTTACCAAGGACAGGGTCAGTCTTAGTACCTACTGATGTGAGGATGGCCAAATGCCAGGAAAGCTCTGAAGAGGGGCCTTTCCTGAGAAAGCAGGTAGTGGCTCACCCATGGCTCCTGAAAAGTTCACAGAGTTGGCCAAGGAGACCAGATTTGAGACAGGAGAGGCCATTTTGAAGGAATATAATATGGCCCATCATTCAGAGGACATTCTGGATAGTCACAGACCTACTTGGGCAAAGGAGGTGCCTTTGTGGGTGTGGGTGTGTGTTTGTGGTTTTGTCTCATGTTCTGAGAATAGGTAGGAAAGGCTGTTTCTTTGGATTGGCATTGAGTATTTCTAGTAAGTCATTTGAATAGGCGAGTGCTTCTATATGTGTGTAACCCAGTCTGTCCGTGATTGTAGACATTAGAAAAGATAATGCATCAATGGATGTGTCCTTTGTAGTAGAAAGCTTCCCACCATTCATCCTGCCCAATTTATAAATGGACTGCAGCTTGCCTTATCGAAGGGCAACACCTGGTACCTTCCTGAGTTTCTGTTTTCTTCGTAAATTCTGGCCACTCTCCAGAATAGCCTCATGATTTTGTGTCCAAGATATGTACCACCTACAAGCTCTGTGATATAACCATGTACAGGGTAGCTGACGGGAATGGCGAGCATCTGAGAAAACTCAGATATCAGTGTGACCAGGAAAGTCTCAGTGGAGAAACCCTGATTTGTGCCTTTTGTTTACCCATTGTTTGTTGCCCTGAATTTCAGGAAGGTCTTTGCCTCAGGCCACTCGTTTGTAAAGCTTGAAGAAAACAGTTTTCAAATGGAAATGAATGGGCATCACCTGTGGCTCTTTGCTTATTTGTTTTGGAAATGTATGTGTCAGAATTAGCCTCTTGGCCCTGTGTGAGGCTTTGGTTAGATTCTCAGCACCTAATGGATCCCATGTTTTCATCCAAACCCGAAATGGCCCAAAGTGCAGTCATTGTGGATGAAGTCTCACACCTTACTCTGTAAGGTTCCTGACCTTCATCAAGTGAGAATAGGGATTCTTTGGGTCAAATGATTTCTTCAAAGCCCTGAAGAGGGAAGCCCAAAGGTGCTTGGCTTTTCTCATGTTTCCAATTCACATAAAGAATCTAAACCCCACAGTCAGTAGTCCTCAAATTGGAGAAAGAGAGCAGTATTAACGGCAGGCTTACTTGATCACTCCTGGTTCACAGAAAGGTGTTCAGGCCACCCCAACGTTAGGCAAATGATGGGCAAGGGAGCTTATTTTGGACACTGTCTTGGGCTGCGCCCCTCATGGAAACCTCCAGCCAGAGGTTATAATGAATATCTATATGGAAGAAGATGAGGGCCATGTGGAAGTGTTTTGGTTTTAATTGTGGTTATTAGTTTGACGGTTGGAAATGATGACTGGCTTCACCTGGGCTTGAACTCTGGTGTGATTCTCCTTAGAGACTGAGTTCTAGAAATGACCTCAGACAAGTATTGCCATGAGTTGTGTTGGGATTTTAGGAGGCCATGCATGAGAGTCACCCTTGGATTTGAGATGTGTGCCCAGGAAGGCTTTCCACAAGGCACGGGGAATCTCAGCCAGGATATCACATGATTTTATTCTGACAGACTTGGCAGCCATAGTTGAGAGTCAAAACACACATGGATCTCACATTGTAGACCTCAATGGGCCTGGCTTCATGTGACCTTTTGGCTACTCTTTGAGAAGCCTTGCCTGTGTGTGTTCTCCAGAGCTTTCATTGAAATGAGCTTCCTCAACATTTAATGGTTCCTGAATAAATTGAAAATCATAGTGCCTCCAACTTCATCCTGGAAAAATGGTTAGATAAATACCATGGAATTTTTGAAATTTTCATGACCAGGTGGCACTGGAGAACATTTTGATGTCCGTTTGCTGATCATGAGTATACCAGACAATGCGTTGATTGACTGGGTTTCATGAAAATGGTCTAGAACAGAGATGCCAGTAAGTTGGAGCCTGCTTAGTAGCGGGCCTAGAGCAGTGGTGGGCAGGTGTGTGATAAAACATCTGTGTTGGGGCCATGTGGATCTGCCATTGGCTTCCAAATGGCTTGTGACTGACATGGTGCAGCCAGCAGACCCTTATATGTTAAGGCATCTTGTTATATGGAGAGTTTTCAGGGCAATGTTCAGAATCAGGTTGCTATTTTCCCAGGGGCAAGCGATGTAGAATTGAAGCCTGATTGGTGCATTCTCCTGCAGACCCTGAACCACCGCATGTGACAGAACTCCCTCCAGCACTATGTCCCAGTTGAACTCCTTGTATTTTTTGAAGCTAATACCAAACTCCCAGTGCAGCAGCAAGACACACCAGGAAAACTAGAGGATGACCAAATGGCTTCACAGTCCACACGGTGAGACACTTAGACCCCAGTTGCCACAGTTTACCTACAAAGTGAGAATTGAGCACTGCTGCGTCATGTTCATTGAAAAATAAGATACCATGTCCTCCAGGTCACTTAGATTCAGACCCAGTTTTGATGCCCTCACTGCATAGGAAGCTAAAGCTCCTGACAACAACATATATTTCAAGTGCCCAACCTCAGAGGCAGTTTCTCAAGAAGTCCTTAAACCTGCAGAGCTCCATGTTTGTGGAGTGTTTACCCTGTCCCTTACTTTTGGAAACTCCTCTACCACCTCCAAGGTTGTGAACTCCTGAGCATATTCCATTCCAGATATGTATTCACAGATTTTCTAACTCTTCTCTTCTAATTGTGCATTACTTCAGGCGAGGGTAATATCAAGGCATTGTTCTGGATGAGAGTGGGGAGATTTTTGTGTAGCACATATTTGAAAACACTTTGCGTTTATTTTCCTATTTTCAATTCAAAATACTGAATCTCTGACACTAACCCATACCCTACTAGACTCTGACTACAAATCCTAATATGATGGAGAATAGTAACCCAAACAGAATAGATATACAAGCAGTCCAGAGGACGCATGGTGTGTAGTTGGACTTCCCTTTTGCATTACATAGCGTAGGAGTTATAAATATAGTCAATGTTTATTGAAATAGTTCACCATGTGTTTTTAAAGTTAAGAAATATGTGAATTCCTGTCTGTCTGTAGCCTATTCAGCTCATGTATTTTTATATGCACATATAGAATTCTACCTGGTATCACACGTACCTTCTTCAGATATGGCTGACTTGGCAGATACAAATTGTCAGAAGAGATCACTCCTCCTAAACGCTGTTGGAACTGATAATTCAACCTATGGGTGAGCTTCCTAGTTGAACAACATTATACATAAATCCATTTTTAGTAAAATGTATTTTTTTGATATGTTGGATGATATATATATTTCATGATGAATTTCGATTGGCATATATATTGCTATTTTTTAATGTCTGTGTGTGTGTGTATTTGTGTGTGTGTGTGTGTGTATATATATATATATATATATATATATATATACACTCTCTAGATTTTTCAAAATCTGAAATGTATGTGTCTTATGATACACTCCCTAAAATCATTCATATTCATGTATGTGGATTTATAATCAACTTTTCAGAAGATTATTCTCAGAAATATTCATCCACCTGAAAACCTGAAATTCATATTTCTTTCCTAATACTGAAAACTAACTTCAGTAAATGGTGCATAAAAATCATAATAGTTCATCATTGCAATATGGCTGCGAATAGAGTGCATGACACCCTGTGTACCGCACCACTGCAAAGGTGAATAACGAGTTAGAACGACTAAAAACTATCTTGTTAGAAAATTACAGCAAAATGGGGGTGCACCAAAATGTAGAAGAAGTATTTCTACCACCCTGGTCTGGTAATTGAGTCTCAAACACAAGCCAACTGTGTGACTAGAGATCCGGTCTGACTGGCCCGCCCAGTGGCTACAGAAGGCGCGGCACCACCGAGATGGGACCAATAAGCAAGGAGAAACATTGATGCGGATTCTGTGAAATCCTGCCGGTAGAGCCCCCACTGAGCCCTGAGCTGAGTTCAGGATTTCAGACAGGGAAGGAAGCGGTACAATTCTAATTCCCACAATGGAAACTCCTCCAAGGAAACCAACGGCCACCATCTTGGAGAGCTGAAGTAACCACAGCCACTCTCCTACAGATTGCAACAATAAAACATTTGTGTGTTACTCAGCTCATCTTCCATACATCGGGGAATTTGCATAAAATCTCTCCTAGGCTTCCCGGGGGAGAGATTATCAGAGCGAGCCTGCATAAAGATGGGGGGAAATTAGAGGGAACTGACATTCAACTCCCCCTCACATGAGCAGTGAAAATGAAACCTGTCTAGCCAGCGCTGGGGGAGGGGCAAGCGGAAAAAATCAAAACAATAGAGTGCCGGGGTTCCCAATAGCCAACTGTGTGACCGGAGAACCGGGCTGATGAATCGTGCGGCCAGGCCCATTGTTACAGATGGCGGGGCACCACTGAGAAGCGACCTGCAAGCAGGGAGAAACGTTGCTGCGGATTCTGTGGATCCTGCCGGTAGAGCCCCCACTGAGCCTCACGCTGAGTTCGGGATTCCAGACGGGGAAGGAAGCGGTAAAGTTCTATCCCCCACAAAAGAAACTACACCAAGAAAACCAGCGGCCACCATCTTGGAGACCTGAAGTAACCACCGCCACTCTCCAACAGATTGCAACAATAAAACAAGTGTATGTTACTCAGCTCATCTCCCATACAGCGGGGAATTCCATAAAATCTCTCCTAGGCTTTTCGGGGGAGGGATTATCAGAGCGAGCCTGCATAAAGACGCGGGTAAAACTAGAGACACCTGACTTTCAATTCCCCTCACATCAGTGGCAAAATCAAAGCGTGTCTAGCCAGCGCTGGGGGAGGGGCAAGCGGAAAAAATCAAAACAATAGAGTGTCTGGGTTCCCAATAGACACCCTCCACACCCAACAAACTGCAGGCCCAGAGTACAGTTTGAACTGCCGAGAGGCATCACTCAGGGGAAATCTGTTCTAGCAGGAGAAACCAGGACTAGCGGGAGAAACCAGGGGACTAGAGGCCAGGCCCTTGTGACTGGGCGGCTGGAGACTGCAGGCCGGTAGGCGACAGTCCACCCGCTGCGCGCATGACTAGGCGGCTGGAGAAAGCCCCCCCTCCGGCGACCGACCATGCCACTGGGTGGCTAGAGATCGCCCGCCCACCAGTGACAGCCCAACTGCTGCCTGCGTAACTGGGCAGCTGGAGACCGCCTGCCCGCCAGTGACCCGGAGCTGAAACCAACCAGAGAAAGTCCAGTCCCGCCCCCCTACTTGGACACCGTGGTAAGGAGCCTGGGGCCCGCCAAAACAGAGAGGTGACGTCACTGGACCTCGGCCTTCGGAATTACTTCCAAGCGGAATCCACTTTAGCAGGCATAGTCTACCAACACAAAGGAGAGACAACAGAGATATACAACACCAAAACAAATCTATGGAATACAGCAGAAACACAGCAGTCAAATAGAGCTGGAAAGTAACGTGAACATCATGAAAAAACAAGCTAAAAAAGTAGTACAAACAATGCAGGACAACTTGCAGGAGTACCTAGAAGCATCAGAAACAGGGATAGGGAAAGAACTCAAGGCATACCTAACTCAGATGGAAAGGAATATTAGAGAAGACATGAGGCAGCAAGTCCAAGAAATAAAAGTATATTTTGAAAATGAATTAAACAAACAAATTCAAATGGCAAACAACGAGCTTTACCAGGAGATAGAGATCTTTAAAAAAATCAAACAGTAATCCTAGAAATGCAGGAAAATATAAACCAAATTAAAAACTCAAACAAGAATATTACAAATAGACTAGTTCAAGTAGAAGTCAGAAAATCAGATAATGAAGACAAAGTTTATCAACTTGAAAAGAATAGTCAACACAGAAAAGATGCTTAAATCCCACGAGCAATCTATTCAAGAGATATGGGATGTCATAAAAAAAAAAAAAAAAAAACTTGAGAGTCATCGCGATAGAAGAAGGCATAGAGATTGAAACGAAATAAATAGACAACATATTAAATAAAATAACTCTAGAAAACATCCCAGAGATGAAAGATGAATTGGATTGCCAACTCCTGGAAGCCTACAGGACCTCAAACATTCAAAAACCATAATAGACAAAGTCCAAGACATATAATTATGAAGATAGACAACATTCAGAACAAGGAGAGAATATTAAATGCTATAAGAGAAAGGAGGCAGATTACATTCAGGGGTAAACCAATTAGGTTAACGACTAATTTTTCATCACAGACTTTGAAAGCGAGAAGATCCTAGAAAAATGTATTTAAAATGCTGAAAAATAATGGATTTCAACCAAGAATACTGTATCCAGCAAAATTAAGCTTCAGATTTGAGAATGAAATTAAAGTCTTTCATGAGAAACAAAAGCTAAAAGAATTCACAGCCAGAAAACCAGCACTGCAAAGCATTTTGAGCAAAATACTACAAGAAGAAGAATTGAAAAATAGTGCCCCAAACTAACAGTGGGAGGTATCTCAGGAAAGGTGGAGGAAAATAACCAAAAAAGTAAAAACTAGACAAACTAAAATATAATAAATAAATAAACATGACTGGAAGTACAAATCATATTTCAATTGTAACCTTAAATGTTAATAGCCTAAACTCACCAATCAAGAGACATGGGCTAGTAACGTGGATCAAAAAAACAAATCCAACAATATATTGCCTTCAGGAGACTCATATGATAGGAAAAGACATATACAGGCTGAAGGTAAAAGGTTGGGAAAAATCATACCACTCACATGGCCCTCAGAAGCAAGAAGGAGTGGCCATACTCATATGAAAAAAAATCAACTTCAAACCTAAGTTAATCAAAAGGGATGAAGAAGGACACTATATTCTGTTAAAAGGAACCATCCACCAACAAGACATAACAATTATCAATTTGTATGCACCAAGCAATGGAGCTGCAACGTTCATAAAACAAACTCTCCTCAAGTTCAAGAGTCAAATGGACTACAACACAGAAATTATGGGTGTCTTCAACACACCACTCTCGGCATTAGACAGATCCTCTAGACAGAAACTGAATAAAGAAACTATAGAACACAACAGCACAATCAATAACCTAGACTTAACCGACATATATAGAATATATCAACCATCATCAAGTGGATACACGTTCTTTTTAGTAGCAGCACATGGATCCTACTCAAAGATATATTATGCCATAGAGCAATTCTTAGTAAATATAAAGGCATGGAAATAATACCATGCACCATATCTGATCATAATGGAATGAAACTTGGAATCAATGATAAAAGAAGGAAGGAAAAATCCTACATCACATGGAAAATGAACAACATGCTACTGAATGATCAATGGGTTACAGAAGACATAAAGGAGGAGATAAAAAAATTCTTAGAGACAAATGACAATACAGACACAATGTACCAGAATCTATGAGACACAGTGAAAGCAGTTTTAAGAGGGAAATTCATTTCTTGGAGTTTTTTCCTCAAAAAAAGAAAAACCAACAAATAAATGAACTCACACTACACCTCAAAAACCTAGAAAAGGAAGAACAAAACAACAGCAAATGTAGTAGAAGACAAGAAATAATTAAATTTAGAGCAGAAATCAACAAAATTGAAACAAAAAAATTGAAAAAATTGATAAAACTAAAAGTTCGTTCTTTGAAAAAATAAATAAGATCGACAGGCCCTTAGCCATGCTAATGAAGAGAAGAAAAGAGAGAACTCAAATTACTAACATACGGGAAGAAAAAGGCAATATCACAACAGACACTACAGAAATACAGAAGATAATTAGAAGGTATTTTGAAACATTATATTCCAATAAAATAGAAGATAGTGAAGATATCGATAAATTTCTTAAGTCATAGGATCTGCCCAGATTGAGTCAGGAAGACACACACAATTTAAACAGACCAATAACAAAGGAAGAAATAGAAGAAGCCATTAAAGGACTACCAACATAAAAAGCTCTTGACTGGATGGGTATACAGCGGAGTTCAACAAAACCTTCAAAGAAGAATTAATACCAATATTTTTGAAGCTATTTCAAGAAATACAAAAAGAAGGAGCTCTTCCAAATTCATTCTATGAGGCCAACATCATCCTGATCCCGAAACCAGACAAAGACACTTTAGATAAAGAAAACTACAGACCAATATCTCTAAAGAACTTGGATGCAAAAATTCTCAATAAAATCCTGGCGAATCAATTACAAAAGCATATCAAAAAAATTGTGCACCATGATAAAGTAGGATTCATCCCTGGGATGCAAGGATAGTTCAATATATGGAAATCAATAAATGCCATTCACCACATCAATAGATTTAAAGACATGAACCATATGATCATCTCGATAGATGCAGAAAAAGCATTTGACAAAGTTCAGCATCCCTTTTTGCTCAAAACAATAGAAAAACTAGGGATAACAGGAACTGACCTCAACATTGTAAAAGCTATATATGCTAAAACTCAGGCTAGTATCATCCTAAATGGAGAAAAACTGAAGGCATTCACTCTAAAATCTGGAACAAGACAGGGATGCCGTTTATCACCACTTGTACTCAATTTAATTCTTGAAATACTAGCCAGAGCTATTAGACAAAAGAAATTAAAGGCATAAAAATAGGAAAAGAAGAATTTAAATTATCGCTATTTGCAGATGACATGATAATATATTTAACAGACCTAAAAGGGTCTACAAAGAAACTGCTAGAGTTAATAAATGAATTCAGCAAAGTGGCAGGATATAAAATCAATGAGCATAAATCAAAGGCATTCCTGTATATCAGTAACAAAACTTCTGAAATGAAAATGAGGGACCACTTTTTTCACAATATACTCAAATAAAATAAGATACTTGGGAATCAACCTGACAAAGGAGGTGAAATATTTAGATAATGAAAACTACAGAACCGTAAAGAGAGAGATAAAAGAAGGTCTTAGAAGATGGAAAAATCAACCCTGTTCATGGATAGGCAGAACTAACATCATCAAAATGGCAATATTACCCAAAGTTCTCTACAGGTTTAAAGCGATGCCAATCAAAATCCCAAAAGCATTTCTTGTAGAAAAAGATAACGCAATCATGAAATTCTTATGGAAAAACAAAAGACCCAGAATAGCAAAGGCAACTCTAAGCAGAAAGTGTGAATCTGGAGTTATAGCGATATCAGAGTTCACATTGTACTACAAAGCAATAGTAATAAAAACAGCGTGGTACTGGTACCAAAACAGGCAGGTGGACCAATGGTAGAGAATAGAGGACACAGAAACCAATCCACAAAATTACAACTTTCTTATATTTGATAAAGGGGCTAAAAGCATGCAACGGAGGAAGGATAGCATCTTCAACAAATGGTGCAGGGAAAATTGGAAATCCATATGCAACAAAATGAAACTGAATCCATTTCTCTCACCATGCACAAAAGTTAACTCAAAATGGATCAAGGAGCTTGATATAAAATCAGAGACACTGCGTCTGATAGAAGAAAAAGTTGGCTACGATCTACATACAGTGGGGTCGGGTTCCAAATTCCTTAATAGGACACCCATAGCCCAATAGTTAATAACAAGAATAAACAAATGGGAGTTACTTAAATAAAAAGTTTTTCTCAGCAAGAGAAACAATAAGAGAGGTAAATAGAGATCCTATATCCTGGAAACAAATTTTTACCCCTCACACTTCAAATAGAGTACCAATACCCAGAAAATACAAAAAACTCAAAAAATTAAACAATAAGATAACAAATAATGTAATCACCAAATGGGCCAAGGACCTGAATAGACACTTCACAGAGGAGGACATAGAATCCATCAAGTACATGAAAAAATGCTCACCATCTTTAGCAGTCAGAGAAATGCAAAAAAAAATCCACCCTAAGATACCATCTCACTCCAGTAAGATTGGAAGCCATTATGAAGTCAAACAACAACAAGTATTGACGAGGATGTGGGGAAAAGAGTACACTTGTGCACTGCTGGTGGGACTCCAAATTGGTGAGGACAATTTGGAAAGCAATATGGAGATTCCTGGGGAGTCTGGGAATGGATCCACCATTTGAACCAGCTATTGCCCTTCTCGGACTATTCCCTGAGGATCTTAATAGAGCATACTATAGGGATACTGCCACATCAATGATCATGGTGGCACAATTCACAATAGCTAGACTGTGGAACCAAACTAGATGCCCTTCAATAGATGAATGGATAAAAAAAATGTGGCATCTATACACAATGTAGTATTATGCAGCACTAAAAAATGACAAAATCATAGAATTTGCAGGGAAATGGATGGCATTAGAGCAGATGATGCTATGAAAAGCTACCCAATTCTTAAAAATCAAAAGTCAAATGTCTTCTTTGATATAAAGAGAGCAACTAAGAGTAGAACAGGGAGGAAGAGCTTGAGGAAAAGATTAATATAAATCAAAGACGAGTGGGGGGAGAGAAAGGGAGAGAGAATGGAAAGCATATTAAAATGGTAGGAGACCGTCAATGTTACACAAAATTACATATAAGAGGTTGTGAGGGGAAAGGGGGTAACAAGGGAGAGAAGTGAACAACAGCAGATGAGGTAGAGAGGGAAGATGGGAGGGGAGGGGGGATAGTAGGGGATAAGAAATGTAGCAGAATATAACAGTCACTAATATGACATTATGTAAAAATGTGAATGTGTCACCATTGTGATTCTGCATCTCGTATTTGGGGAAAATTGGGAATTCATAACCCAATTGAGTCAAATGTATGAAAGATGATATATCAAGGGCTTTGTAATGTTTTGAACAAACAATAAAAAATAAATAAATAAACGTTTAAAATTGAGTGAGAAGAAATCAGCTAAAAAAGTGTTGAGATACATTCATTTTGCTAAAAAGAAACTTTGTTTTGTGTAGTTGTATCTATCACAAATTTATTTTACCAGAAAACTGAATTTTCAAAATGCACATAATTGAGATTAAAGGATAATCCACCTACCTTCATTAAAAATTTATAGCATTTTCTATATTTTTCATATTTTATTTTTTTCGTGAATATTTTCTCATGGACCAGGTCTAGTCTTAGGCTATTCTTCCAGAATACTACCTCATCTGACAAGTTGGTACAATGTGTTGGATTGTTCTTTTCATTTTTATTTAATAGTTTCTAGCTGATAATGTTTATTTTTCCTCATATTTATTTGAACATACATACCCAACTATGTCTTTGCATTTTACGTTTTACTGGGGAAGAGACTCATCAAAAGCTCTTTATTATATGTATCAACAATCAAACATTTAGAGAACGCAATTATTCTTAATTTTGCATGAAAATATCTTTGTACCATTTTTCTTTTAAAGATTTACAATTATTAATACTGCCCCTACTGTAATAAGTAACTACTTACAAAATGGATTAAAAAATTGATTTTATATCAATTATGAATATGAAAATTACTAAAATAAGTATTTGGCAATTAATACGCAATGGATAGAAATTGAAATCACAAGAAAGCCATTTGAAATGTCAGTGCATATGGTCCTTAAATAATAGGTTGTTCAAAAAAATTTCTCTAGTTCATAAGAGTTAATATGCCATATTACAGCTTAATGTGATATAAAAACTTAAATTATCAGTATTGATAAATAAGAATGATACCTGTTAAATTAATATGTTTATTTGCTTTTCACTGTAAGATGTTAATTCTGGAAGACTTGAGAACTAAGAAAGACTTGGTCTATATTTTTTCTAACAGGCCAATCAAAGCACTTTTAAATATAAATGTATATATATATATATATATATATATATATATATATATATATATATATGTAAAACATATGAATGAATATACATGCATATGTATAATTAATGTATTTTAATATATCTATCAGGTGATTATAATATTTAAATTTTCTCAAGAAAAAAGAATGACTATAAAAACAGTCTTAAATGTAAATTTCATAGCATACTAGTGTTTGTAATGACATAAGAGAAAAATACATAAGGAGCGAAAATGAAAAAGGAAGAGAGAGAAGGGGGAAAATGATTAAGAAAAGTGAGTAAAGAAGAGGGAGAGGAGTGTTTGATGATAAAATAAAGTGGAGGGGCTTGGTTTGTGGCTCAGTGTTAACATGCTTGTCTAGCATGTGTGAAGCACTGGGTAATATTCTCAGCACCACATACAAATAAATAAAATGAAGGTCTATCAACAACTTAAAAATAAAAAATAAAAAAAGAGAAATATTACCAAAGTTCCAAGTTTTTATGAATGTTAAATAAAAAACAATTATGTTAGATAGCCTTATGTAATTTCTAGACTCCCCAAAATAGTCATTAAATGTTAGATTATTAGTGCTATAACTAAAAATCCATTGCTCTTTCCTCTACATTCTGTTTCATGCTAGTGCTAAAATAAGTTGTATAATGTCACCAAAAAAATTCTAATATTTCTACAGTAACTGACGCAGTTTAACATCAATGCAAGAAGATTCCTATGGGATATAATGTGTATTTTGACGTTCATTTTTATTCAAAACTGGTACATTAGAATTTTTCCAGTTTATGCACATCATAAGATGTATATTTCATCCACAATTTAGCAAATGTATACGCATTTGTTTTACTTTCACTCACTTCCTGCTTCAGAACACATGGATTCCTCCATTTTTCTTGACTGCTCTTTTCAAGAGACTTCTTTAAAACACATTATTTTCGATTTCCTTTATCACTTTTGAAGCAAAACTCAAACAACCATCATGATAAACCATAACCCTAATATTATCATTAGATGTAAAACTGTTTGGAATGAATTATTGTATTTCAATATAAGATTTCTTGTATACTTTCAGATATCAATTCAATCCATTATTTCAAGTGGAACCAGTTATATTATTTAGTCACAGTATGGTCTATTCATTCATTATCTCTCTATTGATAGACACAGGGTACACCTCTGTGTACCCACAAAAATAATTTCTATATCTTCAAAATATTGCTCCCAGAAATGGTGGAAGAAATACTCATGTCAACTGAACTATATATACATTTTAATACAGTAATATTCTGGACACAAAATGCAAAGGTCACACTTAGGATTGTCCCAAAGCCGAAATGCAAAGTGAACATGGATTACTAAAAACATCCATGTCCAAGTTGCCTAATGCTCTCAAATATCAATCATATTGGTGATTACATATATGTTTCTTCCTAAGGTTACATTTTCAATCTCAACCCTGTTGAAAATATATAAACCTATCACTCATTTTATAATTTGCCTGATTTCCTAATCTCTATTGATATCTGCTTTCCTACTTTTGTCCCCAGTATGTCATTGTGACTGACTCTTCACATGTGCTGACATTTATATTCAATCTCTACCCGAAACCCTATTGCTAAAGAACTTTTGGTCCAAATCCTATACTCAATCTTCTTCCTAAACCTACCGAATATCTTCCTAATCCTAGTGACAATCCCTTTTTGACTGGATGTTCTCTTCGTTATTCAATCATCCAAGGTACAAGTTCCTGTGCCATTGTATATCGATTTATCTGAGACATATGTGCAGAACATAAGTCAAAGCTAATTTTCCACTCAAGGGCCAAATGCTCTTCTGGGCTTCAAATCTTTCCTAGATTTCTTTTTCCATACTTATATTTCACCTATATATTCTTGTAAATATTGCAGGTTCCCAATTACATTATTCATCCCACAGAATGATTCCTAACCCATATTGAACATGTTATTAACACTAACCATACACTGTTCCTCAATCTAATATTACAGAAGAGCAGGGACAGAGTTGGTCTTACAATACAGGAATGTAGTGATCTTCCACCTGCTGAGAACTTCAAAGGTCCATGCAAAAGTAATCCCTGGAGAAGATGTAGGATGTTATGAAGGACCTGAGAGAGCAAAAGTCATCTTCCACGGCAAACAACAAGGTCAGGATAAAGACATGTGTCGGAATCAGCCTCTCTCTTCTTCATGTAGAGAAGATGGACCAAACCAGGCCTGTGTGGAGAGCTGTTCCCGGGTGCTTATGGTTGATATAACATTCTAACTTGTGAAAGTGTCACAGGTACCTAGGGTTGATATACCATTCTAAATTATAAAAATGTCACAGAAATTAGGGGCAGCCTCCATCTCATGAGACCCTTGGAAGCATCTGTTTGGACAAAGTAAATGCCAAGGCTGTGACCTCATTCGGTTCCTGAAGGAAGTTACCTACCTCACTTCCTTAGTGATGGAACTCTCTGAACTTCGCATCAAGGAAACCAGGCACCAAGATCCAGTCCCAGTCCCAGTCCCAGTGTTCTCAGTTGTTTGGATTTACCAAGGAGAGAGTCAGACTTACTTGGTACCTACTGATGTGAGGATGGCTAAATGCCAGAACAGCTCTGTAGAGGGCACTTTCCTGAGAAAGCAGGTAGTGGTTCACCACTGGCTCCTCACAACTTCACAGAGTTGACCAAGGAGAACAGATCTGAGACAGGACAGGAAATTTTGGGGTAACATAGTATGGCCCACCAGTCAGATGACACTCCGTATAGTCACAGACCTACCTAGGGGAAGGAGCTGCCTTTGTGGGTATGGGTGTGAGTTTGTGGTTCTGTCTCATGTTCTGAGAATAGGTAGGAAAGGCGGTTTGTTTGGTTTGGAGTGGACTCCTTATAGTAGGTCGTTTGACAAGGCGAGTGTTTGTTGATCTATGTATCCCACTGTGTTCATGGTTGAAGACATTAGAAAAGAGAATGCATCAATGATGTGTCCTGTCGAGTAGAAAGCTTCCCAGCATTCAACCTTTTTGATTTATGAATGGACTGTAGCTTGTCTTATGGATGGGCAACACCTAATATCTTCCTAAGTTCCGGTTTTCTTCTTGAATGCTGGCCACTCTTCAAAATAAGGTAATGGATTTGTGTCCATGATATGTACCACCTCCAAGCTCTGTGACATGGCCATGTACTGGATAGCTGAAGGGAATGGGAGCATCTCAGAAAACTCAGATATCAGTGTGACCAGTAATGTCCAGTGGAGAAACCCTGATTTGTGCCTTTTGTTTACCCATTGTTTGTTGCCCTGAATTTCAGGAAGGTCTTTGCCTCAGGCCACTCGTTTGTAAAGCTTGAAGAAAACAGTTTTCAAATGGAAATGCATGTGCATCACCTGTGTCTCTTTGTTTAATTGCTTAGGATAGGGATGTGTCTGAACCAGGCTCTTGGCCCTGTGTGAGGCTGTGGCTTAGATTCTCAGCACTTCATGGATCTAGAGAAAGATCCCATGTGTGTACCCAAAACAAATATGGTAAAAAAATCAGTCATTGTGGATGAAATCTCTTGCCTACCTCTGTTAGGTTCCTGACCTCCATCAAGTGAGAAAAGTGATCCTTTGGTTCAAATGAGTTTTTCAAAGCCCTCCAGTGGCTAGCCCATAAGTCCTTTAGATTTCTCATAATTCCAAATCACATAAAGAATCTATGACTGAGAGTCAGTAGGCCTCAAAATGTAGTAGCAGAGCAGTATTAACAGCAGGCCTGTTTGATCACTCCTGGTTCACAGGAAGGGTGTCCAGGCCACCCGGACTTTAGACAAATTGGTTGCAAAGGAGCTTATTTTGGACACTTTCTTGGGCTGCAACCATAATGGAAACCTCCAGCAAGAGGTTATGATGAGTGTCTTTATGGAAGAGGATGAGGGCCATGTGGGAGTGTTTTGGTTTTAATTGTGGTCACTATGTGTGCCGGTTGGAAGAGATGACTAGGTACACCTTGACTTGAACTCTGGTGTGATTCCCCTTAGAGACTGAGGTCTAGAACTGACATCAGAGAAGTATTGCCAGGAATTGTGTTGGGATTGTACTAGGTCATGCATGAGAGTCACCCTTGGAAACTGAGATCTTGGCCCAGCGTGGCTTTCCACAAAGCACTGGGAATCTCAGCCAGGATATCACATGATTTCATTCTGACAGACTTGGCAGCCATAGTTGAGAGTCAAAAAACACATGGACCTCACATTGTAGACCTCAATGGGCCTGGTTTCATGTGACCTTTTGGCCACTCTTTGGGAAGACTTTCCTCTGAGTGTTCTCCAGAAATATCATTGAAATGAGCTTCCTTAACATTTAATGGTTCCTGTATGAATTGAAACCCACAGTGCCTCCAACTTCATGCTTGAAAAATGGATACATAAATCCCATGACATTTTTGAAATTCCCACGGTCAGATGGCACTGGGGTAACTTTGGATCTTCTGTTGTTGATTATGAGTGTACCAGACAGTGCCTTGATTGACTTGGTTTCATGAGAATGGTGTAGAAAAGAGATGCCAATAAGTTGGACCCTCCTGATTAGTTGTCCTAGAGCAGTGGTGTGCAGGTGTGTGATAAAACATCTGTGTTGGGGCCATGTGGATCTTCCATTGGCTTCCAAATGGCTAGTGACTGACATGGTGCAGCCAGCAGACCATTTTATGTAAAAACATCTTGTTTATGGAGATTTATCAGGACAATGTTCAGAATCAGGTTGCTAAGGTCAAGGGGGCAAGCTATGTGGAATAGAAGCCTTGTTGGTGCATTCTCCTGCAGAGCCTGACCCACCACATTTGATAGAACTCCCTCCAGCACTGTGTCCCAGTTGAAATCCTTGCATTTCATGAGGCAAATACAAAGCTCCCAGTGCAGCAGCAAGAAACACCAGAGAAACTGGAGGATGACCAACTGGCTTCACAGTCCAAACACAGAGACACTTAGCCCCCAGTGGTCACAGTTTACCTACAAAGAGAGAATTAAGCACTGCTGCCTCATGTTCATTGGAAAATAAGAAACAACATCCTCCAGGTCACATTGATGCAGACCCAGCTTTGATGGTCTCACTAGAAATTAACCTAAAGCTCCTGACAACAACATAAATTTGAAGTTCTCATTCTCAGAGGCAGTTTCTCACGAAGTCTTTAGGCCAGCAGAGCTCCATGTTTGTGGAGTGGTTACCATTTCCTTTAGTTTTGGAAACTCCTCTACAACCTCCAAGTTTATGAACTCCTGAGCATTTTACATTCCAGATATGTATTCACAGATTTTCTAATTCTTCTCCTCTCATTGTGTCTTACTTGGGGCATAGGTAATGTCAAGGCATTGTTCTGGATTAGAGTGGTAAGATTTTTGTGTACCATATGTTTCCAAACACATTGGATTCATTTTCCTATTTTCCATTCGAAATACTAAATCCCTGACAATAACCCATATGCTACTAGACTCTGAGTACAAATCCTAATATGATGGAGAAACAACCCAAACACAATAGAAATAGAAGCCGTTCAGAGGAGGCATGGTATACATTTGGACTTGCCTTTTGCATGATAAAGGGTAGGTGTTATAAATCTAGTAAATTTTTAATTGAAATAGTCCTCCATGTGTTTTTACAGTTAACAAATATGTGAATTCCTTTCTCCCTTTCTCTGTATCATATTCAGCACATGTATTTTTATATGCACATATTGAATTCTACCTTTTATCACACGTATATTTTTGTGAGGTGGCTGACTTGGCAGATCAAAATTTTGAGAAGATATCACTCCTCCTAAATGCTGTTGGAACTGAAAAATTCAACCTATGGGTGAGCTTCCTAGGAGAATAACCTTATACAAAAATCCATGTTCAGTAAAATAAATATTTTTGCATCTGTGAATGATATATATTTAATGATGAATATCGATTGGCATATATATTGCTACGTTTTAATGTTTCTGTGTTTTGTGTGTGTGTGTGTGTGTGTGTGTGTGTGTATATATATATATATATATATATATATATATATATACACTCTACAGATTTTTCAAAATATGAAATATATGTGTCTTATATACACTCTCTAAAACCATTCATGTTCATTTATGTGGATTTATAATTAACACCTAACAATATTATTCTCAGAAATATTCATCTACCTGAAATACATAACTGTTTCCTAGTACTGAAAACTAACTTCAGTGAATGGTGCTTACAAATCCTAATATTTCTACAGTAACTGACCCAGTGAAACATCAATGCAAGTAGATTCGTATGGGACATGATGTGTATTTTGACGTTCATTTACATTCAACACTGATACATTAATATTTCTAAAGATTTGCACATCATAGTATATATATTTCATTCACAAGTTCACAAATTTATAGGCATTTGTTTCACTTTCAATCACTTCCTGCTTCAGAACACATGTATTTCTCCAGGTTTCTTGACTGGTCTTTTCATGAGACTTCTTTCCAAACATATTATTTTCAATTTCCATAATGATTTTGAAGCAAAAATCACACACACGTCTTGACAAAACATAACCCTAATATTACCATTAGATGTATAAGTGGTTGGAATGAATAATTGTGTATCAGTAAAACATTTCATATATATTTTTAGATATCAATTCAATCCATTATTTAAAGTGGAACCAGTTATATTACATGCATTATCTCTATATTTATAGACACAGGGTACACCTCTTTGTACCCCCAAAACTAATTTATACGTCTTCAAAATATTGGTCCCACAAATGGTAGAAGAAATACTTATGTCACCTGATCTACATATACATATTATCACAGTAATATTCTGTACACAAAATTCAAAGTTCACACTTATGATTGTAACAAAGCCTAAATGGAATGTGAACATGGATTACTAAAAACATCGATGTCCAGGTTGCCTAATGCTCTCAAATGCCAATCCTATTCGTGACTACATATTTGTTTCTTCCTAAGATCATATATTCAAACTCACCCCTGTTGAAAATATCTAATCCTATCACTCAATTTATACTTTGCCTGATTTCCTAATGTCTCTATTGATATCTGCTTTCCTACATATTTTCCCTAGTTCATCATTGTAACTGACTCCTCACATGTGCTGACATTTACATTCACTCTCTAACCAAAACCCTATTGCTAAAGAACTTTTGGTCCATATCCTGTACTCACTCTTCTTCCAAAAACTACCGACTATCTTTATAATCCTACCGACTATCATCCAAGGTCCAAAGTACTATGCCATTGTATATTGATTTATGTAAGACATCTGTGCATAACATAATTCAAAGCTAAGTATCCCAATCAAGGGCCGAATGCCTTTTTGAGATTCAAATCTTACCTAAATATCTGTTTTCATACTTATATTTCAACTGTATATTCTTGTGAATATCGCAGGTTCCCAATACCATTTTTCATTCTGCAGAATGATTTCTAACCCAAATTAAACCTGTTATTAACAATAACCATACACCCTTCTTTTAATCTAACTTTTCAGAAGAACCAGGACAGAGTTGGTCTTACAATACAGGAATGTAGGGCATCCACCACCTTCTGAGAACCTCAAAAGTCCATGCAGAAATGATCCCCGGAGAACATGTAGGCAGCTATGGAGGACCTGAGAGAGTAAAAGCCATCTTCCCTGGCCAACAACCTTGTCATGATGAAGGGATATGTGACTCAGCCTCTTTCTTCTTAATGTAGAGAAGAAAAGAAAGGAATAGCACAGGGAATGCTAACTCAGAATTCGGGACCTTGGAAAAGGCCAGTAGCATTCTTATAAAAAAAACTGGACCCAGTGGCTATCAGGTGGCACCATTTCTTAAGAGCTATAGCAGCGGCAGCCCTTCTAATAAAATATGCTCATGAATTAATGTTGGGACAGAAGCTCACCAATATAGCCCCCAATGCCCTGGAGAGCATCATGTGTCAGCCTCCAGAAAGGTGGTTATCAAACTCCAGAATTAAACACTACCAGAGCCTCTTGCTTGACAAAGACAGAATAACGCTGGGACGCCCTGCTCCACTCAACATAGCAACACTGCTGCCAGAAATATCATCAGGACCCATCACTCATGAGCGTCAACACATACTGGCAGAGGGAAACCAGTATATGACTAGACTTGAAGGATCAGCCACTGCCTCGCCCTGAAGTCATTTGGTTTACGGACGGAAGCAGCTCCCTCCAAGACGGTAAGCAGCGGGCTGGAGCAGCAGTAGTTAGCAAAACTAATGTCATCTCGTCCTCTGGTCTCCCAGAAGGGACATCAGTCCAAAATGCAGAACTGATTGCCCTTATGAAAGCATTGGTACTAGCAACAGGCAAAAAGACCACCATATACACTGATAGCCGCTATGCATTTTCCACTGCTCATGTGTACAGGGCTATTTTCCTGCAAAGGGGGCTATTAACCTCTTCTGGAAAAGAAATAAAGAATCAATATGAGATCCTCCACCTTCTCTCAGCAGTGCAGGGCCCTAAGGAACTAGCTATAGGGCACTGTCCAGGGCATTCACAAGGGAAATGACCCTGTGGCTTTTGGAAACAGAAGGGCAGATGAGGAAGCATAATTGGCGAACCTAAGCAGAGTGACTCTGTTAACTTTTTCCACACCACGGGGAACAACAATCAGGAGACTTGGCCGCCCCAGAACATTCAGGCAACTTATCATCTGAGGAGACAGATACAGAACTCTGGGGCCCTACAGAGCCAAGTTTACATTTTCAAAAAGCCCACTTTTATGTCAAAGACGTTCACCAACTCACCCACTTAGGCTCAAAGAAGTTGTAGGCACTCTTAAAGGACCGAAGAAAGGACTTATTATTGACTCACTCACAGAGGAAAGAAATAGCTGAGCAGGTGACTAGAGCTTGGCAAGGCTGCCAATTAGTTAATACTTACCCATCTGAGCTTCCTGCATTGAAGCACTTACGAGGAACCAGACCAGGACAATTCTGGGAAACAACTTTACTGAAATTAAGCCAGCAAGGTATGGACTTAAATATCTCCTAGTCTTTGTTGACACTTTTTCAGGATGGGTCGAAGCCTTCCCCATGAAGAAAAAAACGACTCAGATGGTGGTCAAAAAGATCCTGGAATACATTTTTCCAAGGTTTGGCCTGCCGAAGGTAATAGGGTCCGACAATGGACCGGCATTCATGACCCACGTAAGTCAGGGATTTGCCAGGACCCTGGGTATTAATTGGAAGTTACATTGTGCTTATAGACCCCAGAGCTCAGGACAGGTAGAAAGGATAAATAGAACCATCAAAGAGACCTTAACAAAATTAAGTTTGGAGACCGGCATAAAAAATTGGACTGTGCTCCTTACTTATGCACTGTTTCATGCAAGAAATACCCCCTCTGCCTCTTTGTGTAACCTCACCTCTTATAAAATTCTCTATGGTGCCCCTCCTCCAGTAAGGGAACTGACCCCAACTATGAGATTAATGATTCCTTTGACACCTCCTTGCTTGACAGACTAAAAGCCCTGGAACAAACCCAGCACCCAGTGATACCTGTGGAAACAGTTGGCCACTGCTTATCAGCCTGGAGACAAGGGAACCCCACATGAATATCAAGTGGGAGAATTCATCTACGTGAGACGGCATCAGGTGTCATCCCTGGAAACCCGATGGAAAGGACCATACCAGGTTCTTTTTATAACACCTACAGTGGTGAAAGTGGATGGGGTCACTTCCTGTATACATGCCTCACAACTCAAGGGTTCTCCCTATCCAGACTTTGGCTGGAAACTGGAACAGACTGGTAACCCTGTCAAGTTGCATGTCTGTCATGTGGGTAGGGCTATGGATTCTTCCCCTGGCCACCAGTAGTCCTAATCCCCATCAGCCTGTTCAGCAACAATGGCAAGTTATAAATCAAACTGGGCAAGTAGTGTGGTTTATTTCACATACAGCCCCCTTATGGACTTGATGGCCATCTCTCAACCCGGACATTTGTCAGCTTGCCATAGGCCTCTCTGACTGGGACCTACCTGACAGAGAGGACCCCACACAGATCCCACTCAAACCCAAACCAGGGCAACATAGACCACCTTACCCCATGAATTATGGATGTCATCTCCCCAAGCTCAGGTGTAAACTAGCCAGTCTTGATTTTTATGTGTGCCCAGCTGATTTCCGAAGTCGCAAACAGGCCCAAACCTGTGGAGGACCCAGTGACTTTTATTGTAGATCTTGGGGTAGTGAACAAAAGGGAGCTGCATGGTGGAACCCAAACTACCCAGACATTATGATTCAGGTAGGACCAAATGACACCTGGATTGATCCCAAGAAATCTGCTGCTAGCCAAGTGGTGTAAAAAACTCGCTGTGAAAAGAATAGTCTATGTTACCCCCTCAATATAACTTTCACTTCCAAAGGAAGGGGCTACCTCAGAACAACATGGCCTATGGGAAATACTTGGGGAATGCAATTCTATATTTATGGCCCTGGTTATGACTTTCGTCTCTGGTTCACCATCCAGCTTAAAAAGGAAGAAAATCCCACAGCTATAGGGCCCAATCCCCTCAAGCTAGGAATTAAGCCTCCTAAACCTCCCATGCCTAGATCTACCAGAACCCCTCTACCATCTCATACATCCTGGTTTCCATCTTTGCCTACTTCCCCAGTCCAGAATACAACTGACTGCTCCCCCTGGGAACTAATTAAAGGAACCTTTATGGTACTGAACTCCACACAGTCAGAACTCCTTGCATTTCAGCCCAGGTATTGGACAGCACTGTAAATTATTGTGTAATAGTGCAGATACTCCCCAGGGTGCTCTATGATGATGCAGAATCATTTGAAGGTCTACTAGGGGGACAAACAACCCAATTTCGTGAGAGCCAGTGTCCCATACTCTAGCCATCCTATTGGGGATAGGAGCTGCTGCAGGAGTGGGTATGGGAACAGCTGCTATGATCTGTGGGTCACAACAAATGGCCCGATTAGAAACAGCAATAGATCAAGACTTGAAGACGTTAGAGACCTTGATCACAGTTGTGCAGGAATCCTTAACCTCTCTCTCTGAAGTTGTTTTACAGAACAGGTGAGGATTAGACCTCCTCTTGATGAGGGAGGGGGTCCTCTGTGCTGCACTGAGAGAAGAATGTTGTTTTTATGCTGACCATACTGGAGTTGTAAAAGAATCCATGAGTAAATTGAGAAAATGCCTTGAAGAGTGCCAGAGAGAAAGGGATATTCAACAAGGGTGACTTGAGTCATGGCTTACCCAGTCCCCCTGGTTAACTACACTCCATTCAGACTTAGCTGGAACCCTGATCATCCTTATGGTGTTGCTAACTGTGGGACTTTTTTTGCTAAACCGCCTAGTTTCCTTTCTCCAGGTTCAGATTGGGCAGGAAAAAACTCATGGTAATCAGACAGAAATACGCTCCACTGGCAGAAATAGAATGTGAGAACCCACAATAATTATGATTCATTACTTTTAAGATTAAAAGTAGTCAGAAAAAAGAGTGGAAAATGAAAGAATAAAAGAAATTGAAATTGAAATGTAAAGAAAAAGGTTTTGTAAAGTTTCCAAGCTGCACTCAGAACCTGAAATTCCTGTGGCAGTTAAGACAATTCCAAGAACTGCCCATTAGATTTGTGTTGAAATCTTCCCTGACCACCTAGTTACTAAACAACCCCTTCCCAGAAACCGTGCAGCTCAGCACGTATACATCTCAGGACTTCAACCAATCAGTTTAAATGTATTCCGCTTCTCAGGGCTGACCAATCACCCCCTGACCGACCTGTTCCTGCCAATGAATGTGCTAATCATGTTTTAGAGTTGTTATTTGATTTTACCGTGATATATGATGATTTTCTAAAGGAAGCTATGATGTATGTAAAGTCCCTGCCCTCTCTAAAAAATGTATATAAACTCTGCTCAAGTTGTTCTCGGGGCTCTTTGTTCTTTGCTCCTCTGGAGTGAGCTCTGAGCCCCAGCATGCTGGACCCCAAATAAACCCTTTGCTGTGGAATGAGACAATCTCTTGGTGGTGTTTTTCTCTGACGTTCAAAGACCTTTTCAGTTCCTGACTTCCATGAAGTGAGAATAGGGATTCTTTGCATCAAATGTGTTCTTCAATGACATGCAGAGGCTAGCCCATAGATTCTTGGGTTTTTGCATGACTCCAAATCACATAAAGAATACATAACTGACAGTCAGTAGGCCTCAAATTGGAGAAACAGAGCAGTATTAGGGGCAGGGCTATTTGATCACTCCTGGTTCAAAGGAAGGGCGTCCAGGCCTCCCAATGCCCTTCTGGACTTCAAATCTTACCTAGGTTTCTGTTTTCATACTTATATTTCACCTGTATATTCATGTAAATATCACAGGTTTCCAATACCATTATTCATCCCGCAAAATGAATCCTAAACCAAATCGATCCTGTTATTAACCTTAACCATACACTGTTCCCTCAATCTAACTTTACAGAAGAACAGGAAAATTGTTGGTGTTACAATACAGGAATGTAGGCGATCTTCCACCTGATGAGAACCTCAAAGTTTCATGCAGAAATCTTCACTGAAGAAGATGTAGGCACCTATGAAGGACGTGAGAGAGCAAAAGTCAACTTCCATGTCAAACAACCTGGTCAGGATGAAGGGATGTGTCTGAATCAGCCGCTCTCTTCTTAATGTAGATTAAATGGACCAAACCAGGCCTGTGTGGAGAGCTGTCCCCGGGTGCCTGTGGTTGATATACCATTGTAACTTGTGAAAGTGTCACAGGAAGTAGGGGCAGACTCCATCTCATGGGACCCTTGGAAGCAACTGTTAGAACAAAGTGTTTGCCATGGCAATAACCTCATTGATTTCCTGAAGGAAGTGACCTACCACACTTCCTTGGTGATGGAACTCTCTGAACTAGGGATCCAGGATGCCAGGCACCCAGAGCAATCCCAGTCCCAGTCCCAGTGGTCTCAAATGTTTGGATTCACTAAAGACAGAATCAGTCTTTCTTGGAACCTACTTATGTGATGATGACCAAATGCCAGGAGAGGTCTGAATAGGGGCCTTTTCTGAGAAAGCAGGTAGTGGCTCAACCATGGCTCCTGACAAATTCAAAGAGTTGGCAAAGAACATCATATCTGAGGCAGAACAGGCCATTTTGGGGAACATAGTATGGCCCACCAGTCAGAGGACACTGAGGATAGTCACAGACATACTTGGGGGAAGGAGGTGCCGTTGTGGGTGTCCTTGTGAGTTTGTGGTTTATTCTCATGTTCTGAGAATAGGTAGGAAAGGTGGTTTGTTTGTTTAGACTGGAATGTTCCTAGAAAGTCATTTGACATCATGAGTGTTTCTATGTCTGTGTATCCCACTGTATCCGTGGTTGTAGACATTTGATAAATGAATGCATCAATGGTTGTGTCCTGTCTAGTAGAAAGCTTCCCAGCATCCATCCTGCCCAATTTAAGAATGGAGAATGGCTTGCCTAATGGATGGGCAACACCTACTGTCTTCCTAAGTTCCTCTTTTCTTCCTGAATACTGGCTGCTCTGCAGAATAGCCTCATGGTTTTGTTTCCAAGATATGTACCACCTCCAACCTCTGTGACATGGCCATGTACTGGATAGCTGAAGAGAATGGGAGCATCTCAGAAAACTCAGATATCAGTGTGACCAATAAAGTCTCAGTGGAGAAACACTGCTTTGGGCCTTTTGCTTACCTATTGTTCTGTTGTCCTCAATGTCAGGAAGGTCTTTGCCTCAGGCCACCCCTTTGTGAAGCCTGAAGAAAACAGTTTTCAAATGGAAATGAATGGGAATCACCTGTGGCTCTTTGCTTAATTGCTTTGGAAAGGGATGTGTCTGAATCAGCCTCTTGGCTTATATTCTCATTGCCTGATAGATCTAAAGAAAGATCCAATGTGTGCATCCAAAACCAAAATGGCAAAAATCAGTCATTGTGGATGAAGTCTTTCGCCTTCCTCTGTTAGGTTCCTGACCTCCATCAAGTGAGAATAGGGATCCTTTGGGTCAAATGAGTTTTTCCAAGCCCTGCAGAGGTGCTTTGGGTTCCTCACAACTCCAAATCACAAAAGAAATCTATACCTGACAGTCAATAGGCCTCAAATTGGAGAATCAGAGCAGTATTAACGCCAGACCTATGTGATCAATCCTGGTGCACAGTAAGGGTGTCCAGGTCACCATGACTTTAGGCAAATGAGGGGCAAGGGAGCTTATTTTGGACACTCTCTTGGGCTACCCCATTCATGGAAACCTCCAGCAAGAGGTTACAATGAGTGTATATATGTAAGAAGATGAGTGCCATGTGGGAGTGTTTTGGTTTTAATTGTGGTCATTTGTGTGATCGTTGGAAGAGATCACTGGGTCCACCTGGGCTTGAACCATGGTGTGATTTCTCTCAGAGACTCAGTTCTGTAACTGACCTCAGAGAAGTAATTGCTTTGGAAAGGGATGTGTCTTAATCAGCCTCTTGGCCCTGTGAGAGGCTGTGGCTTAGAGTATCAGCAACAGATGGATCTAAAGAAAGAACCCATGTGTGCATCCAAAACCAAAATTGCCAAAAGAGCAGTCATTGTGGATGAAGTCTCTTGCCTTCCTCTGTAAGGTTCTGAAAGAATAAAACAAATTGAAATTGAAACATAAAGAACCAGGTTTTGTAAAGTTTCCAAGCTGCACTCAGAACCTGAAATTCCTGTGGCGTTTAAGACAATTTCCGGAACTGGCCATTAGATGTGTGTTGAAATCTTCCCTGACCACATAGTTACTTAACAACCCCTTCCCAGAAACAGTGTAGCTCAGCACATATATATCTCAGGGCTTCAACCAATCAGTTTAAATATATACCCCTTCTCAGGGCTGACCAATCAGCCCCTGCCTGAACTGTTCCCGCCAATGAATGTGCTAATCATGTTTTAGAGTTGTTCTTTGATTTTCCCGCGGTAGATGATAATTTGCTAAACGAGGCTATGTTGTATGTAAAGTCCCTGCCCTCTCTAAAGAATGTATATAAACTCTGCTCAAGTAGTTTTTGGGGCTCTTTGTTGTTTGCTTTTCTGAAGTGAGCTCTGAGCCCCAGCATGCTAGACCGCCAATACACCCTTTTCTGTTGCATGAGAAAGTCTCTTGGTGGTGTTTTCCTCCAACCTTCGCTCCACCTTTTCCTCTGGAGGCCCCAGGTGAGATATCCGGCAGCAGCGGATGAAAGACCCCAACGAACTCCTCTTGGGGTAAGTATGGCGCCTCTTTCTGGTATCGGATTTCAGGTTAGGGCGTGGCAAAGTGGCTGTGGGTGAAGAGCATTAGCTCTCTCCTATATTGGCTGACAGACGTGTCACAGAGCCAAAGGTCACTTACCTGGGCGACACTCCAGAGGACTAGAAAAATCAAGGAATAGTAGTTTTCTCAACTCGGTTATATTTTGCTTCAGGATTTGTTTTGCCAGCCCAAAAGATTTTGCCGGCTTCTCAGTTTTGTTCATTGTCCCGAACTCATGTTGAGTTTACTATCTGTCTTTATTGTCTAACCCTTCAGGTTTTGCCAGTTACTCAGTTCTAATCTTTGTCTTGGACTCATGTTAAACGTTTACTGTTTGTTTTTGTCTGTGTCGCATTTGTGTCTTCACTGTCCCTGTTTGAGTAACTCCCATTATGGGACAAAGCACTTCCATACCTCTGTCCCTGACCCTTGATCATTGGACTGATGTCCACTCAAGGGCCAAGAATCTTTTTTAATCAGTAAAACGCCAGACCTGGCAGACTCTCTGTGCTTCAGAATGGCCCATTCTCGGAGTTGGATGGCCCCCAGAAGGATCCTTCCACTTCCCTCTAATCCGAAAATTCAGAGATATTGTCTTTCAGCTGGGGCCACGTGGCCACCCAGATCAACAGACATATACCTTTTTCCCCACGATCCTATCATTTAAACCTTCCACTCCTCTCCCTCTTCCCTCCATTCTCCCTGAGTCACAAGACTGGACACTCCTCCCACTCCTCATCCTCTACCCTCGCTCCCCAACCCCCAAAACGTTCCAGATGATCCTCCCGCCACTGACTCAGCCTCTCAGCTACTAGAGGCAATTAGACCAGACCCAAGCCCTCCAGGGGACTTCTCTGCAGCATCAGCAGCCCCACCTCCCCAGGAGGAAGCTGGGCCACCTAAAGGAACCCGCCAGCGATGAATAATAGAAAACTCGGAAGCCCCTGTGATACTCCCTCTCCATCCCTATGGGCCAATAAACCGACCCAACTGGGACCCCAACAACTTTGAAGGTAGATAGCATCTGTTCACTAATTGCCGGGCTCTAATACCGAGCGACCTCCAGAGGGCCGACTAAATTGGCCAAGGTAAGAGAGTTTATCCAAGGGCCTAATGAGTCTCCCTCTATGTTTCTGGAGAGAATTATGGAAGCATATAGGAAATATACTCCTTTTGATCCTAAGGCAGAGGACCAAAAGGCATCTGTTGCAATGGCCTTTATCGAGCAGGCTGCCCTAGATGTTACGAAAAAGTTACAACGTCTAGATGGATTACAAGATACGACCTTAAGAGAATTAGTCAGAGAAGCTGAGGAAGTATATTATAAGAGAGAAACTGAGGAGGAGAGGGAAAAGAGGAGAGAGAAGGAAAGGGAACAAAACGAGGATGAAAGGAGCAAAAGGCAGAGTAAAGCATTGGCTAAGGTTTTGTTCACAGCAACAAATACGCCAGAAGTTAAAAAGCAGGGAGACAGGAAGGGATACCTGGGCCCATGCCAAAGGCTGCCCCTGGCCTCAGATCAATGTGCCTACTGAAAGAAAAAGGACACTGAGTCAAAGAGTGCCCCAAAAAGTAGCAGCCACGCCAGCCCACCAGAGGACTAGGAAAGTCGGGGCTTGGATCCCCTCCCCGATCTCAGGGTAACATTTGAAGTGGAGGGGACTCCAGTGAACTTTGAAATGGATACAGGAGCAGTATACTCAGCCTTTAAGACCCCACTGGGCCCCCTATCAAATAAATGGTCCCTAGTTCAAGGGGCTAATGGCATTAGATATCGGGCTTGGACAAATAAGAAGATTATGGACCTAGGAAAGGAAAAAGTCCACCAATCTTTCCTAGTAATCCCAGAATGCCCAGCCCCATTGATGGGCAGGGATCTGCTTACCAAACTCCTGGCTAGAATAACCTTTGTCCCTGATGGTCCCCAAGTGGAGTTTCTAAAGCCTTCAGTAAAAACTCCCATAGTCACAGCTTTGACTATGTCCGTAGAAGATGAATATCAACTTTTTCGCCCCCTAGGACTGATCAAACAGGCAAACTACCACAGAAATGGATAAAAGATTATCCTAATGCCTTGGCAGAAACTGCTGAGTTAGATATAGCCATAAAACAACCTCCAATAGTAGTATAATTAAAAGCCTCTGCCTCTCCAATCAGTGTTAAACAACATACTCTAAGCAAAAAAGCTAAGGATGGGATAAGGCCCCATATTCAGAAATACCTGGCTCTTGGGGTCTTAAGGCTCTGTCAATCAGCCTCGAATACCCTGCTTCTACCAGTTAGAAAGCCAGGAATTGGGGACTACCGTTCAACAAGATCAACAACAGAGTGCAGGACATTCACCCCACAGTATCCAATCCATATAATTTGCTTAGCACTCTGAATCCGGAGCGGGAATGGTACACTGTGCTGGACTTAAAAGATGCTTACTTCTGCTTGCCCCCACATAAGGACAGTCAGTTGCTGTTTGCTTTTGAGTGGAT
This sequence comes from Callospermophilus lateralis, assembly GCF_048772815.1. Lineage (NCBI taxonomy): Eukaryota > Metazoa > Chordata > Mammalia > Rodentia > Sciuridae > Callospermophilus > Callospermophilus lateralis. The sequence goes on along the minus strand of NC_135316.1, from coordinate 4,702,096 downwards.
AAACCCAGAAAATGGAACATCTGGCCAATTAACCTGGACTAGACTCCCACAGGGGTTCAAAATCTCCCCCACTCTCTTTGATGAAGACCTCCACACGGACCTCAACGACTTCAGAACTGCACACCCCGAAGTCACCGTACTCCAATATGTGGATGATCTGCTACTGGCAGCCAACACCAAGGAGAACGATGAGTCTGGGACCCAATCACTGTTATACGAGCTTGCTCAGCTTGGATATAGGGCTTCTGCCAAAAGGCCCAAATTTGTCAGCAAGAAGTAATCTTCCTGGGTTATTCTCTAAGGGGTGGAAAACGATGGCTCACTGAGCCCAGAAAACAAACCATTGTGCAGATTCCTCCCCCATCTAATAAGAGACAACTCAGAGAGTTTCTTGTGACTGCCAGCTTTTGCAGGTTATGGATTCCTGGGTTCGCAACTCTGGCTGCCCATTTATACCCGCTGATAAAGGGGGATGCCCACTTCCAATGGACCCCTGAGCACAAACAAGCTGTTGATCATGTCAAAAAAAGGTGCTGCTCTCTGCTTCAACCTTAGCACTCCCAGATGTAGATAAACCCTTCACTCTCTACATAGATGAAAAGAAAGGAATAGCACGGGGAATGCTCACTCAGACTTTGGGACCTTGGAAAAGGCCGGTAGCATTCTTATCACAAAAACTGGACCCAGTGGCTAGCAGGTTGCCCCATTGCTTAAGAGCTATTGCAGCGGCAGCCCTTCTAATAAAAGATGCTCATAAATGAACATTGGGACAGAAGCTAACCATTATAGCCCCACATGCCCTGGAGAGCGTCATCTGTCTGCCTCCAGAGAGGTGGCTATCAAACTCCAGAATAAACCACTACCAGAGCCTCTTGCTTGACAAAGACAGAATAACGCTGGGACCCCCTGCTCCATTCAACCCGGGTACACTGCTGCCAGAAGAATCATCAGGACCCGTCGCTCATGAGTGTCAACACATACTGGCAGAGGAAACCAGTATACAACTAGACTTGAAGGATCAGCCACTGCCTCGCCCTGAAGTCGTATGGTTTACGGACAGCAGCAGCTTCCTCCAAGACGGTAAGCAGCGGGCTGGAGCAGCAGTAGTTAGCAAAACTAATTTCATCTGATCCTCTGGTCTCCCAGAAGGGACATCAGTCCAAAATGCAGAACTGATTGCCCTTACGAGAGCATTGGAACTGGCAACTGGCAAAAGGGCCACCATATACAATGATAGCTGCTATGCATTTGCCACTGCTCATGTGCACAGGGCTATTTACCAGCAAAGGGGTCTATTTACCTCTTCTGGGAAAGAAATAAAGAATAAAGATGAGATCCTCCACCTTCTCTCAGCAGTGCAGGGTCCTAAGGAACTAGCTATAGGGCACTGTCCAGGGCATTCACAAGGGAAATGACCCTGTGGCTTTTTGAAACAGAAGGGCAGATGAGGAAGCTTAATTGGCAGCCCTAAACAGAGTGACTCTGTTAACTTTTTCCACACCGGGGGGAACAACAATCAGGAGACTTAGCCGCCCTGGAACATTCAGGCAACTTATCATCTGAGGAGACAGATACAGAACTCTGGGACCCTACAGAGCCAAGTTTACAATTTCAAAAAGCCCACCTTAATGTCAAAGACTTACACCAGCTCACCCACATAGGCTCAAAGAAGTCATAGGCACTCTTAAAGGACCGAAGAAAGGACTTATTATTGACTGACTCACAGAGGAAAGAAATAGCTGAGCAGGTGACTAGAGCTTGACATGTTTGCCAATTAGTTAATACTTACTCATCCGAGCTTCCTACAGGGAAGCGCTTATGAGGAACCAGACCAGGACAATTCTGGGAAGTGGACTTTACTAAAATTAAGCCAGCAAGTATTGGACTTAAATATATTCTAGTGTTTGTAGGTACTTTTTCAGGATGGGTCGAAGCCTTCCCCATGAAGAAAGAAACGGATCAGATGGTTGTCAAAAAAATCATAGAAGACATTTTTCAAAGGTTCAGCCTGCCTAAAGTAGTAGAGTCCGATAACGGACCGGCATTCGTGGCCCAGGTATGTCAGGGATTCGCCAGGATCCTGGGGATTAATTTGAAGTTACATTGTGCTTATAGACCCCAGAGCTCAGGACAAGTAGAAAGGATGAATAGAACCATCAAAGAGACCTTAACAAAATTAAGCTTGGAGACCGGCATAAAAAATTGGTCTATGCTCCTAACTTATGCACTGTTTTGTGCAAGAAATACCCCCTCTGCCTCTTTGTGTATCCTCACCCCTTATAAAATTCTCTATGGTGCCCCTCCTCCATTAAGGGACCTAACCCCAACTCTGAGACTTATTGATTCCTTTTACACCCCCTTGCTTGACAGACTTAAAGCCCTTGAACAAACCCAGCACTCAGTGATACCTGTGGAAACAGTTGGCCTCTGCTTATCAGCCTGGAGACAAGGGAACCCCACATCGATATCAAGTGGGAGACTTCGTCTACGTGAGACGGCATCAGGTGTCATCCCTGGAACCCCGCTGGAAAGGACCATACCAGGTGCTTCTTATAACACCTACAGTTGTGAAAGTGAATGGGATCACTTTCTGGATACATGCCTCACATCTCAAGCCTGCACTCTGTCCAGACTTTGGCTGGAAACTGGAACAGACTGGTAACCCTCTCAAGTTGCGTGTCCGTCGTGTGGGTAGGGCTATGGATTCTTCCCCTGGCCTCCAGCAGTCCTAATCCCCATCAGCCTGTTCAGCCACAATGGCAAGTTATAAATCCTACTGGGCAAGTAATGTGGTTTATTTCACATACAGCCCCCTTATGGACTTGGTGGCCATCTCTCCACCCGGACATTTGTCAGCTTGCCATAGGCCTCTCTGACTGGGATCTACCTGACATAGAGGACCCCACACAGATTCCACTCAAACCCAAACCAGGGCAACATAGACCACCTTACCCCATGAATTATGGATGTCATCTCCCCAAGCTCAGGTGTAAACTAGCCAGTCTTGATTTTTATGTGTGCCCAGCTGATTTCTGAAGTCGCAAACAGGCCCAAACCTGTGGAGGACCCAGTGAGTTTTATTGTAGATCTTGGGGTTGTGAACAAACGGGAGCTGCATGGTGGAACCCACACTTCCAAGACATTCTGATTCATGTAGGACCAAATGACACCTGGATTGATCTCAAGACATGTGCTGCTAGCCAAGTGGTGTCAAAAACTCGCTGTGGAAAGAACAGTCTATGTTACCCCCTCAATATAACTTTCAGTTCCAATGGAAGGGGCTACCTCAGAACAACATGGCCTATGGAAAATACTTGGGGAATGCAATTCTATATTTATGGCCCTGGTTATGACTTTCGTCTCTGGTTCACCATCCAGCTAAAAAAGAAAGAAAATCCCACAGCAATAGGGCCCAATCCCCTCAAGCTAGGATTTAAGCCTCCTAAACCTCCCTTGCCTAGATCTACCAGAACCCCTCTACCATCTCATACTTCCTGGTTTCCGTCTTCGCTTACTTTTCCAGTCCAGAATACAGCTGACTGCTCCCCCTGGGAACTAATTAAAGGAACCTTTATGGTACTGAACTCCACACAGTCAGAACTCCTTGCATTTCAGCCAAGGTATTGGACAGCTCTGTAAATTAATTTGTAATGGTGCAGATACTCCCCAGGGTGCTCTATGATGATGCAGAATCATTTGAAGGTCTACTAGGGGAACAAACAACCTGATTTCACCAGGAGCCAGTGTCCCTTACTCTAGCCATCCTATTGGGGATAGGAGCTGCTGCAGGAGTGGGTATGGGAACAGCTGCTATGATCTGTGGGTAACAACAAATGGCCCGATTAGAAACAGCAATAGATCAAGACTTGAAGACGTTAGAGACCTTGATCACAGTTTTGCAGGAATCCTTAACCTCTCTCTCTCTCTGAAGTTGTTTTACAGAACAGGCGAGTATTAGACCTCCTCTTCATGAGGGAGCGGTGCCTCTGTGCTGCACTGAGAGAAGAATGTTGTTTTTATGCTGACCTTACTGGAGTTGTATAAGAATCCATTAGTAAATTGAGAAAAAAACTTGAAGAGTGCCAGAGAGAAAGGGAGATTCAACAAGAGTGGTTTGAGTCATGGTTTACCCAGTCCCCCTGGTTAACTACACTCCATTCAGACTTAGCTGGAACCCTGATCATCCTTATGGTGTTTCTAACTGTGGGCCCTTGTATGCTAAACCGTAGTTTCCTTTCTCCAGGTTCAGATTGGGCAGGAAAAATCTCATGGTAATTAGACAGAAATATGCTCCACTGGCAGAAATAGAATGTCAGAACCCGCAATAATTATGATTCATTACTTTTAAAATTAAAAGTAGTCAGAAAAAAGAGTGGAAAATGAAAGAATAAAAGAAATTGAAATTGAAACATAAAGAAAAAGGTTTTGTAAAGTTTCCAAGCTGCACTCAGAACCTGAAATTCCTGTGGCAGTTAAGACAATTTCTGGAACTGGTCATTAGATGTGTGTTGAAATCTTCCCTGACCACCTAGTTACTAAACAACCCCTTCCCAGAAACCATGCAGCTCAGCACGTATACATCTCAGGGCTTCAACCAATAAGTTTAAATGTATACCCCTTCTCAGGGCTGACCAATCACCCCTGGCCCGACCTGTTCCCGCCAATGGATGTTCTAATCATGTTTTAAAATTGTTATTTGATTTTCTTGCGGCTTATGATGATTTTCTAAAGGAGGCTATGATGTATGTAAAGTCCCTGCCCTCTCTAAAGAATGTATAAAAACTCTGCTCATGTTGTTCTCGGGGCTCTTTGTTCTTTGCTCCTCTGGAGGGAGCTATGAGACCCAGCATGCTGGACCCCCAATAAACTATTTCCTTTGGCATGAGACAGTCTCTTTTTGGTCTTTTCCTCCAACGTTCGACGACCTTTTCAGTTCCTGACTACCTTCAAGTGAAAATAGGGATCCTTTGAGTCAAATGAGTTCTTCAAAGACCTGCAGAAGCTAGCCCATAGGTGCTTGGGTTTTCTCATGACTCCAAATCACATTAAGAATATATACCTGAAAGTCAGTAGGCCTCAAATTGGAGAAGCAGAGCAGTATTAACAGCAGGGCTATTTGATCACTCCTGGTTCGAAAAACAGGTGTCCAGGCCACCCAATGCCCTTCTGGACTTCAAATCTTACCTAGATTTCTGTTTTCATACTTATATTTCACCTGTATATTCATGTAAATATCGCAGGTTTCCAATACCATTATTCATCCCGCAGAATGATTCCTAATCCAAATTGAACCTATTTTTATCCTTAACCATACACTGTTTCCTCAATCTAACTTTACAGAAGAATAGGGAAATTGTTGGTGTTACAATACAGGAATGTAGTCGATCTTCCACCTCCTGAGAACCTCAAAGTTCCATGCAGAAATATTCCCTGAAGAAGGTGTAGGCACCTATGAAGGACGTGAGAGAGCAAAAGTCAACTTCCATGTCAAACAACCTGGTCAGGATGAGGGATGTGTCTGAATCAGCCTCTCTCTTCTTAATGTAGTTTAAATGGACCAAACCAGGCCTGTGTGGAGAGCTGTTCCTGGGTGCCTGTGGTTGATATGCCATTCAAACTTGTGTAAGTGTCACAGGAAGTAGGGGCAGACTCCATCTCATGGGACCATTGGAAGCAACTGTTAGGACAAAGTGGTTGCCAAGCCAGTGACCTCATTCAGTTCCTGAAGGAAGTGACCTACCACACTTCCTTGGTGTTGGAACTTTTTGAACTAGAGATCCAGGATGCCAGGCACCCAGAGCAGTCCCAGTCCCCATCCCAGTGGTCAAAATTGTTTGGATTTACCAAGGACAGAGTCAGTTTTTCTTGGTACCTACTTACGTGATGATGGCCAAATGCCAGGAGAGGTCTGAATAGGGGCCTTTTTTGAGAAAGCAGGTATTGGCTCAACCATGGCTCCTGACAACTTCAAAGAGTTGGCAAAGAAGACCAGATCTGAGACAGAACAGGCGATTTTGGGGAACATAATGTGGCCCACCAGTCAAAGGACACTGAGTATAGTCACAGACATACTTGGGAGAAGGAGGTGCTGTTGTGGGTGTCCCTGTGAGTTTGTGGTTTAGTCTCATGTTCTGAGAATAAGGTGGTTTGTTTGTTTGGAGTGGAATGTTTCTAGAAATTCATTTCACAACATGAGTGTTTCTATGTCTGTGTATCCCACTTTATCCGTGGTTGTAGACATTTGAAAAGCGAATGCATCAACGGTTGTGTCCTGTCTAATAGAAAGCTTCTCTGCATCCATCTGCCCAATTTAAGAATGGAGAGTATCGTGCCTTATGGATGGGAAACACCCACTATCTTCCTAAGTTCCTCTTTTCTTCCTGAATACTGGCCACTCTCCATAATAGCCTCATGGTTTTGTTTCCAAGATATGTACCTCCTCCAAGCTCTGTGACAGGGCCATGTACTTGATAGCTGAAGGAAATGGGAGCATCTCAGAAAACTCAGAATTCAGTGTGACCAGTAAAATCTCAGTGGAGAAACACTGCTTTGTGTCTTTTGCTTACCAATTGTTTTGATGTCCTGAATGTCAGGAAGGTCTTTGCCTCAGGGCACCCGTTTGTGAAGCCTGAACAAAACCGTAGATTCCTATGGAACATGATATATAATTTGATGTTCATTTGTATTAAACACTGGTACATTATTATTTCTTCAGTTTTTGCACATCATAGGATATATATTTCATCCACAAGCTCACAAATTTATAGGCATTTGTTTCAACTTTAATCACTTTCTTGTTCAGAACACATGTATCTTCAGGGTTTCTTGACTGGTCTTTTCATGAGGCTTCTTTCCAAACACATTATTTTTTATTTCCATATTCACTTTTGAAGCAAAACTCACACACTCTTCATGATAAACCAAAACACTAATATTAATATTAGATGTATTACTGGTTGGAAAAAATGATTGTATATCAATATCAGATTTCCTGTAATTTTTTAGATATCAGTTCAATCCATTATTGAAAGTTGGAACAAGTTATATTATATATTCACAGTATGGTCTATTCATGCTTTATCTCTATATTCATAGACACAGGGTACACCTCTTTGTACCCCCAATACTAATTTTACGTCTTCAATATATTGCTCCCAGAAATGGTGGAAGAAATACTCATGTAACCTTATCTACATATATATTTTATCACAGTAATATTCTGCACAAAAAATGTAAAGGTCACACTTATGATTGTACCAAGCCTAAATGGAAAATGAACATGGATTACTAAAAACATCCATGTCCAGGTTGCCTAATGCTCTCAAATGTCAACCCTATTGATGACAACATATTTGTTTCTTCCTAAGATTATATATTCAAACTCAACCCTGGTTAAAATGTCTAATCCTATCACTCACTTTTTACTTTGCCTGATTTCGTAATGTCTCCATTGATATCTGCTTTTCTACATGTTTTCCCCAGTTCATCGTGGTGACTAACTCTTCATATGTGCTGACATTTACATTCCCTCTCTACCCGAAACCCTATTGCTAAAGAACTTTTGGTCCAAATCCTTTACTCACTTTTCTTCCTAAACCTACCAACTATCTTCCTAATCCTACCAACTATCCCTATTTGACTGGATGTTCTACATTTAATCATCCAAGTTACAAGGTCCTATGCCATTGTATATCGAATTATCTGAGACATCTTTAGAGAACATAATTCAAAGCTAAGTATCCCAATCAAGGGCCCAATGCCCTTCTGGCCATCAAATCATACCTAGATTTCTGTTTTCATTCTAGTATTTCACCTCTATATTCTTGTAAATATTGCAGGTTCCCAATAACATTATTCATCGCAGAGAATATTACCTAACCCAAATCGAACCTGTTATTAACCCTAAACATACACTGTTCCCTAAATCTCATTTTACAGAAGAGCAGGGAAAGAGTTGTTCTTATAATACAGGAAAGTAGGGGGCCTTCCACCTGCTGAGAACCTCAAAGGTCCATACAGAAATGATACCCAGAGAAGTTGGAGGCAGGTATGAAGGACCTGAGAGAGCAAAAGTCATATTCCATGGAAAGCAACCTGGTCAGCATGAAGGGATGTTTCTGAATCAGCCTCTCTATTCTTATTGTAGAGAAGATGGATCAAACCAGGCCTGTGTGGAGAGCTGTTCCTGGGTGCCTATGGATGATATACCATTCTAACTTGTGAAAGTGTCACAAGAACTAGGGCAAGCCTCCATCTCATGGTACCCTTGGAAGCAACTCTTAGGACAATGTGGTTGCCAAGGCAGTGGCCTCATTCAGTTCCAATGAAAGTGACATACCTAATTTCCTTGGTGATAGAACTCTCTGAACTTGGTATCCAAGAAGCCAGGCACAAAGAGGCAGTCCCAATCCCAGTCCCAGTGGGCTCACTTGTTTAAATTTATCAAGGACAGAGTCACTCTTTCTCGGTAACTACTGATGTGAGGATGGCCAAATGCCAGGAGAGCTCTGAAGAGGGACTTTTTCTGAGAAAGCAGGTAGTGGCTCCACACTTTTTCCCTGACAACTTCACAGACTTGGCCGAAGAAACCAGATCAGAGAGGCGGTTTGTTTGGTTTGGAGTGAACTGTTTCTAGTAAGTCGTTTGACCAGGTGAGTGTTTCTATGTCTGTGTATCCCACTGTGTCCATGGTTGTAGACATGAGAAAAGAGAATGAAACAATGGATGTGTCCTGTCTAGTAGAAAGCTTCCCAGCATTCATCCTTCCCAATTTATAAATGGAGTGCGGCTTGCCTTATGGATGGGCAACACCTACTACCTTCATAAGTCCCTGTTTTCTTCCTGAATTCTGGCCACTCTTCAGAATAGGATCATGGTTTTGTGTCCAAGATATGTACCAACTCCAAGTTCTGTGACATGGCCATGTACTGGATAGCTGAAGGGAATGGGCACCATATCAGAAAACTCAGGTATCAGTATGACCAGGAAAATCTCAGTGGATATAACTTGCTTTGGGCCTTTTGCTTACTTATTGTTCTTTTGCCCTGAAGGTCAGGAAGATCTTTGCCTCAGGCCACCCCTTTGTGAAGCCTGAAGAAAACAGTTTTCAAATGGAAATGAATGGGCATCACCTGTGGCTCTTTGCTTAATTGCTTTGGAAAGGGATGTGTCTGGATCAGGCTCTTGGCCCTGTGTGGGGCTGTGGCTTAGATTATCAGCAGCTGATGGATCTAAAGAAAGATCCCATGTGTGCATCCAAAACCAAAATGGCAAAAAGTTCAGTCATTGTGAATGAATTCTATTGCCTACCTCTGTTAGGTTCCTGAAATCCATCAAGTGAGAATAGGGATCCTTTGGGTCAAATGAGTTCTTCAAATCTCTGCAGAGGTGCTTGGTTTTCTCATGACTCTAATTCACATAAAGAATCTAAACCCCACAGTCAGAAGGCTTCAAATTGGAGTAACGGAACAGTATTAAGGGCAGGCCTTTTTGATCACTCCTGTTTCAAAGGAAGGGTGTCCAGGCCACCTTGAAGTTAGGCAAATGAGGTGCAAGGGAGATTATTTTGGACATTGTCTTGGCCTGCGCCCCTCATGAAAAACTCCAGCCAGAGGTTAAGATGAGTGTCTATATGGGAGAAGATGAGGGCCATGTGGCAGTGTTTTGGTTTTAATTGTTTTCATTTAAGTCGTGGTTGAAAGATTTGACTGGGTCCACCTGGGCTTGAATTCTGGTGTGATTCCTTTTAGAGACTGAGTTCTGGAACTGATCTCAGAGAAGTATTGCCATGAATTGTGTAGGGATTTTAGGTGGCCAGGCATGAGGGTTTTCCTTGGAACCTGAGATCTAGTCCCAGGGTGGCTTTGAATAGAGCACTGGGAATATCAGACAGGATATCACATGTTTTTTTTTCTTAAAGACTCGGCAGCCATAATTGAGATTCAAAACACACATGACCTCACATTGTAGACCTCAATGGGCCTGGCTTCATGTGACCTTTTGGCCACTCTTTGGGAAGCCTTGCCTGTGAGAGTGTTTCATATCTTTTTTTGAAATTAGCTTCCTCACCATTTAATGGTTCCTGAAATAATTGAAACTCACAGTGCCTCCAACTTCATTCATATAAAATTGCTAGATAATTACAATGAATTTTTAGAAATTCTCATGACCAGCTGACACTGGAGAAACTTTGGATGTCCTATTTCTGATCATTAGTATACCAGACAGTGAGTTGATTGACTGGGTTTTAAGAAAATGGTGTAGAATGGAGATGCCAGTAAATTGAAGCCTGGTGAGTAGTGGGCCTAGAGCAGTGTTATGGAAGTGTGTGATAAAACATCTGTGGTGGGGCCATGTGGATCTTCCATTGGCTTCCAAATGGCTTGTGACTGACATGGTGCAGCGAGGAGACCCATATATATAAAGGCATCATTTTTTTATGGAGAGGTTTCAGGGCAATGTTCAGAATCATGTTGCTATTGTCAACGGGGAAAGCTACTTGTAATAGAACCCTGGTTGGTGCAGACCCTGCCCACCACACTTGACAAAACTGCCTCCAACACTGTGTCTCATTTGAACTCCTTGTATTTGGTGAAGTAAATACCAAACTCCCAGTGCAGAAGCACGAAACACCACGAAAACTGGAGTATGACAAAATGACTTCACAGTCCACATGGGGAGACACTTAGGACTCAGTTGCCACAGTTTACCTACAAAGAGAGAATTTAGCACTGCTGCCTCATTTTCATTGGAAAATAAGTAACCATGCCTCCAGGTAACATTGATGCAGACCCAGCATTGATGGTCTCACTACAAAGGAAGCTAAAGCTTCTGACAAGGCCATATATTTCAAGTGCCCAACCTCAGAGGCACATCCTCAAAAAGTCTTTAGGCCAGCAGAGCTCCATGTTTGTGGAGTGTTTAACCTGTCCCTTACTTTTAGAAACTTCTCTACCACCTCCAAAGATGTGAAATTTGGAGCATTTTAATTCCAAATAGATATTCACAGATTTTCTTACTCTTCTCCTCTAATTGTGTCTTACTTGAGGTGAAGGTAATGTTAAAGCATTGTTCTGGATGAGAGTGGGAAGATTTTTGTGAAGCATATATTTGCATACACATTGGATTCAATTTCCTATTTTCCATTAGATACACTGAATCCCTTACACTAACCCATACACTAACAGACCCTGACTACTAATCCTAAAATGATGGAGAAAAATAACCCAAACAGAACAGAAATACAAACAGTTCAGAGGAGGCATGGTGTATAGTTCTTGCCTTTTGCATGATACAGAGTAGGAGTTATAAATCTAGTCAATTGTTTGTTGAAATATTTCTCCATGTGTTTTTAAAGTTAACAAATATGTGAATTCCTTTCTCCCTTTCTCTGTAGCCTATTCAGTACATGTATTTATACATGCATATATAGAATCCTACCAGGTACCACACGTACATTCTTGGGAGGTGGCTGAATTGGCAGATACAAATTGTGAGGAGAGATCACTCCTACTAAACCCTGTTGAAACTGATTATTCAACCTATGGGTTAGGTTCCTGGTTGAACAATATCATACATAAATCCATGATCAGTAAAATGAACATTTTTGGATCTGTGGATGATATATATTTTATGATGAATTTTAATTGACATATATATTGGTAGTTTTTTTTTTTTTGTCTGTGTGTGTGTGTTTTGTGTCCCTCGACTGTTCTGTAAAACAACTTCAGAGAGATAGGTTAAAGATTCATGCAAAGCTCTGATGGAGGTTTCCAATATCTTAGTTTTGGTCTATTGCTGCTTCTAATTGGTCATTTTTTGTGTCTCATGGACAAGGGTAGTGGTTCCTGTGCCCATCCCTGCAGCAATTCCTATTCCCAATAGGATGGCTAAAGTGAGAGATATATGTTCCCATTGGAAACGGGTTGTATGCCCCCCTATTTGGTCTTCAAATGAACATGCATCATGACAGAACACTCTGGGAAACATCTGCACAATTACACAATTAATCACATCTGTTGATCATTTCTTTAAAACATAAACAATGTTTAATTATATAGAATTATGCTGTTGTAGGGACGGACAAGGCAAGGCACCTAAGATAGCATTGAAGACTGGGAAAAAGTCCTATTCGGTTGCAACCGGATTCAGAAGGCATTGCTTCTGTTGTAAACAATTAATCCCCTGAAGCCCAAGTTTAGTTAGTTTCCGAATTTTGTACCCAAAATTTAAGGAAAGGGGCTCAGAAGTTCACTGTCTGCAGAAGTTCAAAATGCAGTTTTTGTTTTTGTTTTTTCCTGTGTTCTGGGCAAGTTAACTTTTCAAGGACACCTGGGAGGGGGAGAGCTTTTACTTCTGTTTCTTATTTTCACCCTGCCAGCTGTTATCACGGAGCCCTGTTGGTAACTTCTTTACCTTAGAAATGTAGCCAACCCTGTGAAGCCCCAGCTCAAGACCAGAGGCCTTGTTCACATATTTTGTGAAAAACACGTAAGGGGGTGTCAAGCTTAGGAGTGCTGACTTTTTTAGCCAGTGCCAAGTAGAACTGAACAACATGAATAGAGAAAGATTATCTACATTGAACTTTTTTATAGGGACTCTTTTTCTAAAAGTCCTAAAGTCAGCCATGGTGAAGACTTCTGGAGAAGGTCAGTTACGAATTTTTTGTGAGCCTGGTACAGAGGGGGAAGATGGGGAAGGTGGATCTGGGAGCAGCTCCGAGAATCTGAGAATAAGAAAAGAGAGTTGTAAAAAAATAATGGGAAAGGGGTTTGGGATTTTCCTAGCAACAAAAACTTGAGCAGTAGAACAGGTAGAGCAGAGGGGGAGTTGGGAGTGAGTATCCCAAAACGCATGTGAGGGACTTTAAATTCTTAGTAAACTGTTTTCAGTGATAACAAAGCAACTTTAAAGGCCATTTTCATTATATCTTGCATAGGGGTCTGATGGCTCTCCTCAGCTGGTTTGAACTTTGGGTTAGCTGGCAATAGGACCTGGTGGGACCCAGTGTTGTCACTGACAAGAGAAGAGAGGAGTGAGTGGGTGGAGTGGTGCCTCAGTACCAGCTACAAGCAAGGGGGCAATGGTCTGAGAACAGGCAGAGGTTTGGGTTTTATATCTAATAATTGGACGGGGGATATCAGGTTGCTGAGGTGGGAGTGACAGCATAGAGTCTGGAGCAGAAGGCTGAAGGTGAGGATCTATTGGATAAGCATAGTTCAGGTTGTGAGCGAAGGAGGGAAAAGGCCTCCACATAGGGGATTCTCCTTTCACCCCTTTGAGCACTTGCAGAAGTTAAAAAGGTCACACAGAATTTGAGGATCTAGAGACCCCTCTGGGGGCCATTTGTTTTGGTTATCTAATTGGTAATATGGCCAATGCTGTGTACTGAATTTGATGAGGAGTTTGGGTTCCATCAGGCAGTCCCTGTATGCTCAAATCCTCATGACATACAGAAGAAGTCGGCTTTTCCCCCACAGAACCGTGACTGTTTGTGGCTTTGATAGTCTGCCAGGCAAATATAGTAATCTAGGCTAGCCAAACTGCATCTGGCTCGCATGTCCCTACATCCATAATGTCTGTTTCTATTATCTATGGTATGGAAGGGATTTAATGGAATTTTAGTGGGATCCTATTCATCAGGGATATCCCAATAGGAAAGACCTATAGCCAGCAGACAAATGTCTGGGTCGAGAGATGGCCACGAGGTCCCTAAGGGGGCTGTATGCGAGATAGATTATACTTCTTTTCCCGTAGGATTTGTGATCAGCCATCACTGCTGAACGGGCTGATGAGGGTTACGACTACTTGTGGCCACTGGGTGAGTCTATAGCCTTACCCAAACAGTGAATACGCAATTTGAAAGTGTTACCAGTCTTTTACAGATTCCAGGCAGAGTCTGGAGAGGGCGCAGGGTTGAGATGAGAGGTATGGATCCAGGATGTGATTTCATCTACCTTTACCGCTGTAGGTGTTATAAGTAGCACCTGGTATGTTCCTTTCCAGCGGGGTTCCAGGGATGACACCTGATGTCGTCTTACATAGATGAAGTCTCTTACTTGATATCAATGTGGAGTCTCCTGATCCCCAGTTTGGTAAGCAGTGGCCAGCAGTTTTCACAGGTATCCCTGTATCCTTTCAAGAACTTTAAGTCTGTAAAGCAAGGGGGTGTGGAAGGGATCCTTAGGTCTTAGAGTTGGGGTTAGGTCCCTTACTGGAGGAGGGGCACCATAGAGATTTTCACAGGGATAGAGATTACTCAAAGAAACAGAGGTAATATTTCTTGCATGAAACATTGCATAAGGCAGGAGCATAGTCCAATCTTTTGTGCTGGTCTCTAAGCTTAATTTCCTTAATGTCTCTTTAATGGTTCTATTCATTCTTTCTACCTGTCCTGAACTCTGGGTTCTATAAGCACAATATAACTTCCAATTAATCCCCAGGTTCCTGGCTAATTCCTGACTTACCTGGGTCACCAACGCTGGTGCATTATCAGACCCTATTACCTTAGGCGGGCCGTATCTTGGAAAAATATCTTCTAGGATCTTCTTGACCACCATTTGCGCTGTTTTTTTTTTCTTCTTTTTTTTTTTTGTGGGGAAGGCTTCAATCCATCCTGGAAATGTATCTACAAAGACTAGGAGATATTAATGTCCATACCTTGCTGGCTTAATTTCAGTAAAGTCCACTTTCCAGATTGTCCTGGTCTGGTTCCTTGTTGGTGCTTTCCTGCAGGAAGCTTGAAAGGGTAAGCATTAAACAATTGATGGACCCATCAGACTTTTTATATTCATTCAGTTATTTCCATTTGCTGTGAGTCTGTTATTGGAAAACTCTGTTATTGATACTTCAGAAATCCCTGCAGTTTCTTTGAACCAAGGTGAGTGAGTTGATGTACATTTTCTACTGATATAGTTAGAGCCGTGACTATAGTAGTTTTTTACTGAAGGACTTAGAAATTCCACTTGGGGGCCTTCAGGGTTAAAAGTTATTTTGGCCCAGAGCTTGGTGAGCAGATCTCTGCCCATCAATGGCGCCGGGCATTCTGGGATTACTAGGAAGGAGTGATGGATTTTTCCTTTCCCCACGTCCATGGTCCTCTTAGTTGTCTATGCCCCATATTTACTGCCATTAGCCCCTTTAACTAGAGACCTTTTATTTGATAGAGCGCCAAATGGGGCCTTAAGGGCTGAGTATATTGCCCCTGTATCCACTTCAAAATTTACTGGAGTCCCCTCCACTTCAAAAGTTACCCTGAGCTCGGGGAGGGGATCTGAGCCCGAATTTCATAGTCATGCTTCAGAGTCAGAATGGTTGGCTGGCGTGGCTGTCTCTTTCTAGGGCACTGTTTGGCCCAGTGTCCTTTTTCTTTACAGTAGGCACATTGATCTGAGGCCAGCGGTGGCCTCTGGCGTGGGACCAGGTATCCCTTCCTGTCTCCATGTTTCTTAATTTCTGGCCCTTTTGTTGTTGTGACCAGGACCTTAGTCAACACCTTAGTATGTCTTTTGTTTCTTTTATCCTCCCTTTGCTCCTTTCTCTTCCTCAGTTTCTCTCCTATAGTATACTTTCTAGGCTTCTCTGACTAAATAGCTCAAAGTCATATCTTGTAATCCATCTAAGCATTGAAACTTTCTTTTAATATCCAGGGAAGCTTGCCCAATAAAGGCCATTGTGACAGATGCCTTTGGATCCTCTGCCTGAGGATCAAAAGAAGTATATCTCCTATATGCCTCCATAATTCTCTCTAGAAACATAGAGGGAGATTCATCAGGCCCTTGAATAATCTCTCTTACCTTGGCCAAATTAGTTGGTCGCCTAGCGGCTGCTCAGATACCCACTATTAAAAACCGGTATAAGTGGACAGATGCTTTCTACCTTCAAAGGTGTTGGGGTTCCAGTTGGGATGGTTCAAGGGAAAGCTGGCTTTGATTATATTGGGAAGGTATGTCGGTCTCCCATCTGTTCCTAGGATATTTTTTTTCTAGCTTCCAGGAGGATTCTCTTTTGTTCCTCTGTCATGAAGAGAGTCCCTAGGAGTTGTTGATAGTCATTCCAAGTAGGTGGGTGTGAAAACATCAATGACTCAACCAGACCTGTGAGCCCGGTGGAATGCTCGGAAAAAGGGGGATTGTTATTTTTTCAGTTATATAGGTCTGAAGAGGAGAAAGGCCAATATTAGTAGGCTTGCATGTTCCCCCAATGGCCTTCGTCAATCATTGGCCCGTAGGGACATAGAGGGAGCATCACGGGAGTTCCAGGGTTTTCAATCATTCGCTGCCAGCGAGTTCCCTTAGCTAGGCCAGCTTCCTCCTGGGGAGGAGGAGCTGTTTGTGCCGTTGGAAAGTTATCTGGAGGGCGCTGGGCCAGCTTAGCTTCCTCCAATGGTGGAGAGGCTGAGTCAGCTGCAGGGGAATCACTTAGAGTGTGTTGGTGGTTGGGGGACGAGGGCAGGGAATAAGGAGAAGGAGGAGAGTCCAGTAGAGTCAAATCTTGTGACTCAGGGAAAACAGAGCATGGAGGAGGAGGAGGAGCAGAGGGTTTGAGAGATCATGGAGGAAGGAGTAGGAGCGGGGCCAGGGGCAAGGAAAGGCTTCACCCATGGAGGAGTAGATTTTCCGAGGTCCTATAAAGTTAAGCTATATGGCTGTTCATCCGGAAGGCTATGTGTGCCCAGCTGAAAGACAATATCTCTGACTTATTAAATTAGTGGTAAGTAGAAATATCTTTCTAGGGTCCATCCGACTCCAAAGGTGGGCCATTCTGAGGCACAGAGAGTCTGGCAGGTCCGGTGTTTTACTGAGAAAGAAAGATTCTGAGCCCATAAGCAAACTTTGGTCCAGTGATCAAGAGTCAGGGACAGGGGAATTGAAGTGATGTGTCCCATAATGAAAGATACACAAACAGTGAATGCAAAGACACAAGACACAGACAAGACAAGACAATAAAGACAAGCAATGGACATCCAAAACTGAGACCAGGACTGGGTAGCTGGCAAAACCCGATTGGCTGGCAAGACCGAGTCCGAATCAAAATATCACTGAGTGGAAGAGAATATTGTTCCTTGATTTCCTGAGTCCTTTGGGGCGTCCCCCAGGGACGTGGCCTGTGGCTCTGTGACACGTCTGTCAGCTACCGTAGAAGAGAGCTCACGCTCTTCATTTACAGCCATTTTGCCAAGCCCTAACCTTAAAACTGAAACCAGAAAGAGGCGCCTTACTTACCCCAGGAGGAGCCCATTAGGGTCTCTTCTCTGCCACTGCCAGAACTCGGTGAAACCTCCATATGTAAAGGTCGGGCGAGCATCGAAGTAAGAGACCACCAAAAGACTGTCTCATGCAACAGCAGAGGGTTTATTGGGGGTCCAGCATGCTGGGGCTCGGAGCTCACTTGAAAAGAGCAGAGAGCCCTGAGAACAGTTTAAGCAGAACTTATATACTTTCTTGGAGAGGGCAGGTAGGGAAGTTTACTGATGGGTAAGCGCGAGTGGGCAGTTTGCATACAACTGGGTGAGGGAGTACATTCTATACTTTGGCAGTAGGGGACAGTACATTCTGGGACCAAGATTAGCAAACGGTTGTCAAGATTTCAACAGTGTTTTCTTAAGCATACAGAAAAACAGGAAGTGACAAGTACCTATTTTATTAACCTTTCACTACCGACTAACCTTTTTGACTGAATGTTCAATTCTACATTCAATTATCCAAGGTACAAGGTCCTATGCCATTGTATATTGATTTATTCAAAGCTAAGTATCTCAATCAAGGGCCCAATGCCCTTCTGGGCTTCAGATTTTACTTAGATTTCTGTTTTCAAACATATATTTCAGCAGAAAGATTCCTAATACAAATCGAACATGTTATTAACCCTAACCATACACTGTTACCTCAATCTAACTTTACAGAATAGCAGGGACAGAGTTTGTCTTAAAATCCAGGAATGTAGGGGATCTTCCACCTGCTGAGAGCCTCAAAGATCCATGCAGAAATAATCCCTGGAGAAGAGGTAGGCACCTCTGTAGGACCTGAGAGAGCAAAAGTCATCTTCCATGGAAAATAATCTGGTCAGGGTGAAGGGTTGTGTCTGAATCAGCCTCTCCATTCTTAATGTAGAGAAGATGGACCAAATGAGACCTGTGTGGAGAGCTGTGCCTGGGTGCCTATGGTTGATGTTCCATTCTAACTTGTGAAAGTGTCACAGGAAGCAGGGGCAGCCTCCATCTCATGGGATCAGTGGAAGCAACTGTTAGGACAATGTGGTTGCCAAGGCAGTGAACTCATTCAGTTCCTGAAGGAAGTGAACTCACCTCACTTCCTTGATGATGGAACTCTCTGAACTTGGGATCCAGGAAGCCAGTCAAACAGTGCCAGTCCCAGTCCCAGTCCTAGTGGTCTCACTTTTTGGGTTTCCCAAAGACAGAGTCAGTCTTTTTTCGTACCTACAGTTGTTAGGACGGCCAAATGGCAGGAAAGCTCTGAAGAGGGGCCTCTCCTGAGAAAGACGGTAATGGCTCACTGCTGGTTCCCGACAACTTCAGAGAGTTGGCCAAGGACACAAGATATGAAACAGGACAGGCCATTTCGGGGTAACCTAGAATGGCCCACAGTCAGAGGACACTCCAGATAGTCACAGACCTACTTGAGGGAAGCAGGTGCCTTTGTGGGTGTGGGTGTGGGTTTGTGGTTTTGTCTCATGTTCTGAGAATAGGTAGGAAATGAGGTTTGTTTGGTTTGGAATGAACTGTTTCTAGTAAGTCGTTTTATATTGCGAGTGTTTCTGTGTCTGTGTATCCTACTGTGTCAGTGGTTGTAGACATTAGAAAAGAGAATGCATCAATGGATGTGTCCTGTGTTGTAGAAAGCTTTCCAGCATTCATCCTGCCAAATTTATGAATGGAATGTGGCTTGCCTTATCAATGGGCAACACCTATGATCTTCCTAAGTTACTGTTTTCTTCCTGAAATATGGCCATTCTCCAGAATAGGCTCATGGTTTTGTATCCAAGATATGTAGCACCTCCAAGCTCTGTGACATAGCATCGTACTTGATAGCTGAAGTGAAAGGCGAGCATCTCAGAAAACTCACATTCCAGTGTGACCAGTAAAGTCTCAGTGGAGAAACCCTGCTTTGGGCCTTTTGCTTACCTATTGTTCTGTTGCCCTGAATCTAAAGAAAGATCTAAAGAAAGATCCCATGTGTGCATCCAAAACCAAAATCGCAAAAAGAGCAGTAATTGTGGATGAAGTCTTTCGTCTTCCTCTGTAAGGTTCCTGATATCAATCAAGTGAGAATAGGGATCCTTTAGGTCAAGTGATTTCTTCAAATCCCTGCAGAGGCTAACCCATAGGTGCTTGGGTTTTCTCATGACTCCAATTCACATAAAGAATCTACACCCCACAGTCAGTAGGTCTCAAATTCGAGAGTGGATCAGTATTAATGGCAGGCCTATTTGATCACTCCTGGTTCACAAGAAGGGTGTCCAGGCCACTCAGAATTTAGGTAAATGAGGGGCAAGGGAGCGTATTTTGGACACTGTCTTGGGCTGCGTTCCTCATGGAAATCTCCAGCCAGAGGTTATGATGAGTGTCTACATGGAATAAGATGAGGGCCATGTGGGAGTGTTTTGGTTTTAATTGTGTTCATTTTTGTGACAGTTGGAAGGGATGACTGAATCTTCCTGGGCTTGAAGTCTGGTGTGTTTCCCGTTAGAGACTGAGTACAGGACCTGAACTTAGAGAAGTATTGCCATGAATTGTATTGGGATTTAAGGAGGCCAAGCATGAGAATCACCCTTTGAAACTGAGATCTAGGCCCAGGGTATTTTTCCAGAGGTCACTGGGAATCTCAGCCTGGATATCCCATGATTTTATTCTTAGGGACTTGGCAGGCTTAGTTGAGAGTCAAAACACACATGGACGTTACATTGTAGACCTCAATGGGCCTGGATTCACGTGACCTTTTGGCCAATCTTTGGGAAGCCTTGCCTGTGAGAATTCTCCAGAACTTCTTTGAAATAAACTTCCACAACATTTAATGGTCCCTGAATGAATTGAAAACCACATGCCGCAACTTCATCCTTGAAAAATTGCTAGATAAATACCATGAAATTTATGATATTCCCAATACCAGATGGCCTGGAGAACCTTTGGATGTCCTGTTGCTGATTGTAAATGTGCAAGACAGTGCCTTGATTGACTGAGTTTCATGTAAATGGTGTAGAACAGAGATGTCAGGAATTTGGAGCCTGCTGAGTAGTGGGCCTAGTGCAGTGATGGGCAGGTGTGTGATATAAAAAACATCTTTGGTGGGGCCATGTGGATCTGCCATTGGCTTCTAAATGGCTTGTGACTGACAGGGTGCAGCCAGCAGACACTTCTATGTAAAGGCATCTTGTTATATAGAGAGGTTTCAGGCCAATGTTCAGAATCAGGTTGCTATGGTCAAGGAGGCAAGCTATGTGGGATAGAAGCCTGGTTGGTGCATTCTCCTGTAGACCCTGACACACCACACGTGACAGAACTCCGTCCAGCACTGTGTCCCAGTTGATTCCTTGTATTTCATGAAGCAAATACCAAACTCCCAGTGAAGCAGCAAGAAACATCATGAAAAGTGGAGGATGACCAAATGGCTTCACAGTCCACACGGGGAGATAATTATAACCCAGTGGCCACAGTTTACCTACAAAGAGAGAATTAAGGACTGCTGCCTCATGTTCATTGGAAAATAAGAAACCATTTCTTCCAGGTCACATAGAAGCATACCCAGCTTTGGTGGTCTCACTACAAAGAAGCTAACTCTCCTGACTACGACATATATTTCAAGAGCCCAACCTCAGAGGCAGTTCCTCTAGAAGTCTTTAGGCCAGCAGAGCTCCGTGTTTGTGGAGTGTTTACCCTGTCCCTTACTTTTGGAATCTCCTCTACCACCTCCAACTTTGTGAACTCCAGAGCATATACGATTCCATATATATATATATATATATATATATATATATATATATATATATATATTCACAGATTTTCTAACTCTTCTCCTCTAATTGGGGACAAGGTAATGTCAAGGCTTTGTTCTGGATGAGAGTGGGAAGATTTTGTGTAGCACATATTTGCAAAAACAAAGAAATCATTTTTCATTTTTCCATTTGAAATACTGAATCCATGACACTAATCCATGCCCAACTAGACTCTGACTACTAATCCTAATATGATGGAGAAAATTAACCAAAACAGAATAGAAATACAAGCAGTTCAGAAGAGGCATGGTGTATCGTTGGACTTGCCTTTTGCATTATATAGGGTAAGAGTTAAAAATCTAGTCAATTTTTTGTTGAAATGGTTGTCCAGGTGTATTTAAAGTTAATGAATATGTGAATTTTTGTCTCTCTTTCTCTGTAGCCAATTCAGCATATGTATTTTTTTTATGCACATATAGAATCCTACCTGGTACCACAAGTACATTCTTGTGAGGTGGCTGACATGGGAGATACAAATTGTGATAAGAGATCACTCCTCCTAAATGCTGTTGGAACTGAAAATTCAAACTATTGTAGAGCTTCCTAGAACAACAATATTATACATAAATCCATGTTCAGTTAAATGAATATATTTGGATCTGTGGATGACATATATTTCATAGTGAATTTCAATTGGAATATATTGCTACTTTTTAATGTCTGTTTGTGTGTGAGTGTGTGTGTGTATATATAAACACACACAGAGACTCTCCAAATTTTTCAAAACATGAAATATATGTGTCTTATTATACACTCCCTAAATTCATTCATATTCATGTATGTGGATTAATAATCGACTTTTCACAAGATTATTCTCAGAAATATTCATCCATCTGAACTACATATTTGATTCCTAGTACTGAAAACTAACTTCAGAAAATGGTGCATACAAATCCTAATATTTCTGCAATAACTGACCCAGTTTAACATCAATGCACGTAGATTCCTAAGGTACAAGATGTGTATTTTGTTGTTCATTTTTATTCAATACTGGTACATTACTATTTCTTCAGTTAATGCACATGATTGGATATATATTTCATCCACAAATTTGCAAATTTATAGGCATTTTGTTTTATTATCCCTCACTTTCTAATTCAGAACACATGTATTCCACCAGGTTTCTTGACTGGTCTTTTAATGAGACTTCTTCCCAAACACATTATTTCGATTTTCATAATCACTTTTAAAGAAAAACTCACACACTCTTCATGATAAACCATAACCCTAATATTACCATGAGATGTTTAACTGGTTGTAATGAATGTCTGTATATCAATATTAGATTTCCTGTATTTTTTCAGATATCAATTAAATACATTATTTAAAGTTGGAACCATTTATATTATATATTCACTGTATGTTCTATTCATGCATTATCTCTATATCCATGGACACAGGGTACACCTATTTGTACCCCCAATACTAATTTATACGTCTTCAAAATATTGCTCCCAGAAATGATGGAAGAAATACTCATGTCACCTGATCTACATATACATATTATCAGAGTAATATTCTGGGCACAAAATGCAAAGGTCACACTTATGATTGTACCAAAGTCTAAATGGAAAGTGAGTATGTATTACTAAAAACATCCATGTCCAGGTTGCCTAATGCTCTCAAATGTCAATCCTATTGGTGACTGCATATTTGTTTCTTCCTAAGATTATATATTCAAACTCAACCCTGTTGAAAATGTCTGATCCTATCCCCCACTTTATACTTTGCCTGATTTCCTAATGTCTCTATTGATATATGTTTTCCTACGTATTTTCCAGAGTTCATCAATGTGACTGACTCTTCACATGTGCTGATATTTACATTCATTCTCTACCCGAAACCCTACTGCTAAAGAACTTTTGATCCAAATCCTATATGCACTCTGCCTTCTAAACATACTTCCTAATCCTACCAACTATCCTTTTGACTGTATGTTCTTTTTGACATTCCACCATCCAAGGTACAAGGTCCTATGCCATTGTATATTGATTTATCTGAGACATCTGTGCAGAATATAATTCAAAGCTAAGTATCCCAATCAGTGGCCCAATGCACTTCTGGGCTTCAAATCTTACCTAGATTTCTGTTTTCATACTTATATTTCATCTATATATTCTTGTAAATATCGCAGGTTCCCAATACCATTATTCATCGTGCAGAATGATTCCTAACCCAAATTGAACCTGTTATTAACCCTAACCATACACTCTTCCCTCAATATAACTTTACAGTAGAGCAGGGACAGAGTTGTTCTTACAATAAAGGAATGTAGGGAATCTTCCACCTGCTACGAACCTTGAACCTCAAAGGTCCATGCAGAAATTACCCCAGGAGAAGACTTAGGCAGCTATGAAAAACCTGAGAGAGCAAAATCTTCTTCCATGGCAAAAAACCCAGTCAGGATGAAGTGTTGTGTCTGAATCAGCCTCTCTGTACTTAATGTAGAGAAGATGGACCATACCAGGCCTGTGTGGAGAGCCGTTCCCAGGTGCCTATGGTTGATATACCATTCTAACTTGTGAAAATGTCACAGAAATTGGGGCAGCCTCCATTTCATGGGACCCTTGTAAGCAACTGTTAGGACAAAGTTGTTGCCAAGGTATTGACCTCATTCAATAACTGAAAGAAGTGACCTACCTCACTTCCTTGGTGATGGAAATCTCTGAACTTGGGATCCAGGAAGCCAGGCACCCAGAGCTGGTCCCTGTCCCAGTCCCAGTGGGCTCACTTGTTTGGATTTACCAAGGACAGAGTCAGTCTTTCTTGGAACATCCTGATGTGAGGATGGCCAAATGCCAGGAGAGCTCTGAAGAGGGACCTTTCCTGAGAAAGCAGGTAATGGCTAACCGCTGGCTCCTTATAACTTAACAGAGTTGGCAAAAGAGACCTGCTCCTATACAGGACAAGCCATTTTGGGGGAACATAGTATGGTTCACCAGTCAGAGGACACTTCGGATAGTCAGAGACCTACTTTTGGGAAGGAGGTGCCTTTGTGGGTGTGGGTGTGCGTTCGTTGTTTTGTATCATGTTGTGAGAATAGGTAAGAAAATTGGTTTGTTTGGTTTGGAGTCGACTGTTCCTAGTAAGTCGTTTGACTATGCCAGTTTTTCTATGTCTGTGTATCCACTGAGTCCGTGGTTGTAGTCTTTAGAAAAGTGAATGTATCAGTGGAGGTGTCCTGTCTAGTAGGAAGCTTACAGGCGTTCATTCTGCCCATTTCATGAATGGACTGCAGCTTGCCTTATGGATAGGCAACACCTACTATCTTCCTATGTTCCTATTCACTTCCTGATTTCTGGCCTCTCTCCAGAATAGGCTCATGGTTTTGTGTCCAATATATGTACTACCTCCAAACTCTTTGACATGGCCATGTACTGGACAGCTGAAGGAAATGGGAACATCTCAGATAACTCAGATATCAGTATAACCAGAAAAGTCTCAATGGAGTAACCCTGCTTTGGGCCATTTGCTTACCTATGGTTCCCTTGCCCTGAATGTCAGGTAGGTCTTTGCCTCAGGCAACCCCTTTGTGAAGCCTGAATAAAACAGTTTTCAAATGGAAATGAATGGGCATCACCTGTGGCTCTTTGCTTAATTGCTTTGGAAAGGGATGTGTCTGAATCAGCCTCTTGGTCCTGTGTGAGGTTGTGGCTTTGATTCTCAGAACCTGAAAGATGTAAAGAAAGATCCCATGTGTGCATCCAAAACCAAAATGGCCAAAAGAGCAGTTATAGCGGATGAAGACTTTTGCCTTCCTCTGTAAGGTTCCTGACCACTATCAAGTGAGAATAGAAAAGATACACCAAGCCAATTGATGGCTCGTTTTGGAAAAATTGTACCAGTGATGACAGCATCAGCATAAGTACCCCAACATTACCAAAATTCGCTGCACCAGCAGATAGTTCACAATGCATACAAGTGATTTCACAATGCATACAAGTGATACACGATTTGGGAAAGGGCAATAATAAAATAGGTATTGAAAAAAGCATCCCTGTTCTGTGCAGATATAAGGATAGCCAAACTGGAGTTTTGGATATCAGCTGTTATTGATTTGAGCCAAATCATCTTATTTTTGTCTATAGAAATCGCTTTAGTTAATCTCTCTGGAATAGAAATCGGCTGCTGTTCTCCCTGTGGAAACACATAAACAGACCCCAAACTCCAGGCAATCACTAGGTCAGGACCTTATTTAATCTCTCTGGAATCCAAATCAGCTGCTGTTATTCCTGTGGAAACCGACAAACAGACCTCCGACTCCAGACAATTACTGGGTCAGGACCTTTCTATTGTCTTGTTAGAATATCCTTTTAAAGTACCTTGGACTTATACACATTTTTTTGACACATATGCCTTTCCACAGCACTAAGTCCTGATGAATCCAAATTTAAAAAGTTTAGAGTAAAAAAGATTTTTTTAAGTTTATGTTTGGGAAATTTATACCCGTTCCCAATTCCGTCTTCTTATATTAATAAGTATATTTTAATAGTTTGATGTGCTCTTTCAACTATGCCTTGTCACTGTGGATTGTATGGGATTCCTGTTATATGAGTAATGCCAAATGATGAGAAAAATTGTTTAAAAGAGGTAGAAGTATAACCTGGGGCATTATCTGTTTTTAACTTTTTTTTTTTTTTAACACCGACAGTGGCAAAATTTTGTAAGCAATGAGCTATAACATCTTTAGTTTTTCTCCGGCATGAAGGGAGCCCATCAAAAATCCAGAAGAAGTATCAACTGTAACCTGCAAATATTTTAATTTTCCAAATTCTGGCAAGTTTGTGACGTCCATCTGCCAAATATGGTTAGGTATCAATCCTCTAGGATTGACTCCAAGATTAAATTGTGGTAAAAAAGTCACACAATTTTAATATTGTTTTATTATTTGTCAAGCTTGTTCCTTAGTTATTTAAAAATGCTTTTGTAAAGCATTTTGTAAAGTATTAGCATTGATATGGAATTTTTTATGACAATTTATAGCTTCTTCTCGTGTAGAGAAAAAATATATGTATGTCATGTGTAGTTTCATCTGATAAATCAATCCCCAAACTAAGGGCTCCAGGCAATCCTGTATGTGCCCTGACATGTCCTATAAAGAATGGATCTTTTCTGTCCCACATTAGACATTGTATAGTGGAAAGCAAAGAGAAAACAGTAGTGGAAGGGGAAATCCTACCAGCAAATTCAAGGGATACTATAGTATTAACTATATACTGACTATCAGAAAATAGATTAAATACAGAATCTTTAAACCTCACAAAAGCTTGTAATACTGCATTAAGCTCTACCTTTTGAGCTGATTGTTCAGGTACTAAAAATGTAAAAGTTTGATCAGGTGTAACTATTGCTCCTGTGCCATTATTTGACCCATCAGTGAATATATTTGGAGCATTCATGATAGGTGTTTTCTTGTCATTTTTGGAAAAAATACAGGATGCGATGACCAAAAAGACACTAAAAGATTAGATGGTAAGTGGTTATCAAATGAAACATTAGATTTACACATGATTATTGCCCAAGTATTTAACTCATTAGCTACTTCATCAATTTGATTCATAGTATATGGAGTAATCATTTTATTGGGAGAAATTCCAAACACTCCCATTGCTGCTTTTATTCTATGAGTATTAATTGTCCCTCATCCTCAAGATACCTAGTAATAATAGTGTTAGAAGAATAAGATAAATGTATCCATAATAATGGACCTTCTTTCCAAAAATACTCCTGTAGGAATATTTTTTGTTGGTAGTACAATAAATAATAAAGGCAAAATTATATCAACTCTATCCAAATGCATATTTTCCATATATGTTTCAATGATTTTTAATGCCTTTCTTTCTTCAGGGGTTAACATTCTGGGTGAATTTGGATCTGATGCACCTTTTAGGATATCAAATAAAGGTCTCAACTCTCCTGTTGGTATACCTAGATAAGGCCTTATCCAATTTATGTCTCCAAATGACTTTTGAAAGTCATTAATTGATTTGAGTTGATCTACTCATATTTGAATATTTGGTGAACTGACCATGGTTAAGGATAATAGAACTCCTAAATAATTAATTGGAAAATTCAATTGTACCTTATAAATTGCTATCTCTAGATTATAATTTTTATAATAAGTTTTTAAGTGTGGCATAACATTTTAGCAATGGGTTTTTAGCTTTGTGTGCTAATAATACATCATCCATATAGTGAAATATTTGTAGTTCAGGATTTTGATTTCTAAGTGACTGGATTACTTTATTAACATAAATTTGACACATAGTTGGGCTGTTAGCCATCCCTTGAGGGAGTACTTTCCACTCATACCTCTGATCAGGACCTTCATGATTCAGTGCAGGGATAGTAAATGCAAAACGTGGACTATCCTTAGGACGAATTTGAAATGAAAAAAAAAAACAATCTTTAATATGTATAAGTAAAACATACCAAGTTTTTGGCAAAGCAGACAATTGAGGAATCACTGATTCAGCAGGTCCCATAACAACCATCTCATTATTAATGGCTCTTAAATCTTGAAATAATCTCCATTTACCAGATTTCTTTTTGATGACAAAAATGGGAGTATTATGGGGGGTTACAGAAAGTTGTATATGTCCTTCCGCTAATTATTGTTTGACCAGGTCATGGGCTGCTTGTATCTTTTCTTTAGTCAGGGGCCACTGAGGAACCCATACTGGTCTTTCTGATTTCCAAGTAATTTTTATTGTCTCAGTGGCCCTTTCTGAAAATCCAACCCATGTCTGTCTTTTCTTTGATCTATTTGTATTGGTGCTTCTATACCTTGTTCTTGTTTTTCTAATCTTTTTCCTTTCCTAAAACCTTGTCTAGCCATAATAGTGGGTGCATTTTGATTGATGTTATTTGTTAATGTCAAACCTAATTGATCTAGGACATCTCATCCCCACAAATTTACGTGAAGATGGTCCAATAAATATGGCTGTATAGTTCCTTCACATCCTTCAGGATCCTTCCAATCAAATACCATTGAACTTTATGGGGATTAGTCGCCACTCCTAGGCCTCGAAGCGTTTGAGTGTCTTGTTTTAATGGCCAATGTTTTGACCATTCTTGATGAGAGATGATGCTAAGGTCTGCACCTGTATTCAGTAGCCCATAAAATTCATGTTCATGAATATTTAGTTTTAGCATGGGGAGAGAATATAAATTTAAAGTAAGCATAGCCAAATCTACACCTGTAGAGCCTAAACCCTTGGAACCTCTTTCTGCAGCACGACTGGAAAATTTATCATGTAGGCTGGGTATTATTAGTAACTGTGCTATTCTATCTCCTGGTGAAATTACTGATATATCCTTTGGAGAACTGACTATAATTTTTATTTTACCCTCATAATCGGGATCAAGTACCCATGGACTTATCATAAGTCCTTTTAGATTACAAAAGCTGCGTCCCAATAATAAGGCTACTGTTCCTTTGGGAAGAGGTACTTTCACCGCTGTGGTAATGATTTGAACCCCCATCTCTGGAGTTAGTATTGATCTGTCTGAGGCGCAGATGTCCAACCCTGCACTCACTCTGGTTTGTCTGATGAGGCATCTGATGGACAATGTGTCCTGGGCACTACCCTCATGGGGTTGCTGGGTTCGTCCAGTTCTCCGTATATTTGTGGTTTTCGGCCCCAGAGTATTGGGCCCCCCTATCCATTTTTTGGCAATGGAACCCAATGCCTTTCTCCATGATATCGTGGATAAACACCTGGTCCTTGTTCATTTTTTCATAATGAAGTACCCTCTATGGTGGTTAAAGAATGGCATTCATTAGCCAAATGGCTCCCTCTATGGCATCGTGGGCAAATACCTGGTATTCTACTCCTTTGATACCTAGTTTTGTAAAAACCTCCTCCTATGGGGCAATTCCTTTTAAAATTTCCTGTTTATTCATAATTGTAGCATGTTCTTGGACTGGCATCTAAAGCCTATTTTACTGCAGCTGCCACAATTTTCCCTTGTTTATTGATGTCCCTGGCATCTAAAGCCTGTTTTACTGCACCTGCCACAACTTACTCTTATTCATTTATGTCTCTACATAATTTAATATATGTGTTTAAATCTTCATGTTTCCATGGTCTAATGATATCTCTGCACCAATGATTCGCTTGGTCATAAGCCGGTTGTTTTATTAATGGCATAGCTTGTTCTGTATTCCCAAAAACTGCGGTAGCTGTTTGAATAAGCCTATCTACAAATTCAGCGTAAGATTCATTAGCTCCTTGGATTACCTTAGATAATTGACCTTGTAAACCTCCATATCCTTATAAAGTCTTCCATCCCCTATCCGCCACTGCAGCAATTTCTGTGTATATGCCAGGATCATATGCAATTTGTTGGTGCTGATCCTCATAAGGTCCCTTTTCTAACAACATATCTAGATTTCTCTGACGATAACCAGCTGCTGCATTTCGTCTAGCCGTGTCCTTGCAAAATTCCTCATTGGCAACCTTCCATAACAGGTATTGATCTCCATTTAGCACAGCTTTACACATATTAGCCCAATCTGCTGGCGTCATATTCAAGTTGTTAATGGATTTGACCAAGTTTGCAATGAAGGGTGCTTGAGGACCATAGGTTGTTAAAGCCTCTTTTAGATGCTTCGCTATTTTGAAATTTAAATATGGTGAATTCACTGCCCTCCTACATCAAATACAGGGCATGTTAATACTTGAGATCCTGTCTCAGGATTCGAACTATCAACTATGGGGGTTGGGGGCCTCCCAGCATATGGAGGTGGCCTTGTTATTTGGACATTTACATCCTCTGGTGATAGAAAGGTGTTAGTAACAGTCTCCAGTAAAGGTGGCGCTGTTGGTTGGACACTTACAGCCTCTGGTGATAGAAAGTTGTTAGTAGCAGTCTCCTTTTGTAACTTTCCCCCTGATGGCTTTTTCTGCTCTAAGCTTTGTTCCTCTATCTTTGTCTGAACTGAAGGCTTTTGACTAAGCAAACCAGATATGGACGTCCACAATGGCAATGTGCCAACTGGCAGAGTCCCTGGGCTGTTCTTTTCTATTCTTTTTAAATCTTCACCATGATGGTTCCATTGTGATATATTTAACAACTCCTCCTTAAAAAGCCATGGGCTACATTTTTGTATTGTATCAACGTATGCCCTGACTGTTCTTGATTTTACTGAGATGCCTCCTCCCTCTAACAATTTGCTTAACACTCTTTCAGTTTTTTTTACTAATTTCTGATCCCGTATTTCTACTATAATAAAACCCAACAAAATGACGCCAAACACAACCGAGACAGAATGAAATAAAAAGGGAACAACAAGAAGTCATTATAGCCTTTCTATCCTCCTGACATGTGCATCTGTCCTTTCTCCCTATCTGTTCCTCAGACATAAATAGTTTTTCCTCAGATGTGAGTGGTTTTTCTTCCGTCTTACTCATCTCCACGGATTGGCAACTTAAAACAAAAGTGAAGCAAAACAAAAGAGGAATATTAAATGTCTACCCATCCTTTCGCCCTGCCCTCAGGCGCGAGAAGTTTACCTTATCACTTACCCTCAGTCGCTCCCCGTGTGAGCCACCAAATGCTGCAGTCTGACTGGTCACGATTCAGGAGCCACTTTTCAAAAGAAACAAACTTTATTTTTAGAACCACACACTCCAAACAAAACAGCTCCTCAGGAAAAACCCTCAGAACCCAACTGCCACCACTGGCTTCCTTGTAAAGTCTCTGTCACACCCACAAGCCTCCCCACCTCCCACAATCCTCCTGCTCTTGAGGCTGATTTGCTGGGTCAATGGGCAAAGCCAAAAATGTCTCCCAATGAGCAGCTCTGTGGTCTGAATTGGCAGGGAAACAGCCCAATGAGCATCACAACAGAGGAGAAAATCAGCTAGATGTTGCGGGGGCCGCTGTGAGCCAATAATCATTTGGCAGCTGGAAATTTGCTGGGAGCTGGAAGTTTGGTGGGGCCCCTTCAGCTGTGGCTTTCAACAAATTCCTGTCTCCTTTCTCTGTAGACTATTCAGCACATGTATTTTTATATGCACATATAGAATCCTACCTGTTATCACACGTACATTTTTGTGAGGTTGCTGTCTAGGCAGATACATGTTATGAGAAGAGATCAATCCTCCTAAACGCTGTTGGAACTGAAAATTCAACATATGGCTGAGCTTCCTAGTAGAAAAACATTATACATATATCCATTTTGAGTGAAATAAATATTTTTGCATCTGTGGATGATATATATTTCATGATGAATTTCGATTGTCATATATATTTCTAGTTTTTAATGTCTCTCTGTGTGTATGTGTGTTTGTATATATATATATATATATATATATATATATATATATATATATATACCCTCCAAATTTTTCAAAGTATAAAATATATGAGTCTTACTATACACTCCTTAAAATAATTTATATTCATTTATGTGGATTTATGATCAACTTTTCACAAGATTATTCTCAGAAAAATTTATCCACCTGAAATACATATTTGTTTCCTAGTACTGAAAACTAACTTCAGTGAATGGTGCATACAAATGCAAATATTTCTACAGTAAAACCCAGTTTAACATCAATGCAAGCAGTTTCTTCTGGGACATGATGTGTATTTTGCAGTTCATT
Source organism: Callospermophilus lateralis (assembly GCF_048772815.1). NCBI lineage: Eukaryota > Metazoa > Chordata > Mammalia > Rodentia > Sciuridae > Callospermophilus > Callospermophilus lateralis. The sequence goes on along the minus strand of NC_135316.1, from coordinate 4,670,474 downwards.
TTTATTAAACAGTGGTACATTACTCTTTCTTCAGTTTATGCACCTCATAGGATATATATTTCATCCACAAGTTCACAAATTTATAGGCATTTGTTTCAATTTCAATCACTTCCTGCTTCAGAACACATATATTCCTCCAGGTTTCTTAACTGGTCTTTTATGAGACTTCTTTCCAAACACATAATTTTCGATTTCCATAATCATTTTTGAAGCAAAACTCACACACTCTTTATGATAAACCATAACCCTAATATTACTGTTAGATGTATAATTGGTTGTAATGAATGTATGTATATTAATTTAAGATTTCCTGTATATTTTCAGATATCAAATCAATCCACTATTTAAAGTTGGTACCAGTAATATTATTTATTCACAGTATAGTCAATTCATGCATTATTTCTATATTCATTCACACAGGGTACACCTCTTTGTTCCCCCAATACGAATTTATACATCTTCAAAATATTGCTCCCAGTAATGGTGGAAGAAATACTCATGTCACTTGATTTACATATACATTTTATCACAGTAATATTCTGGACACAGAAAGAAAAAGTCACTCTTATGATTGTACCAAAGGCTAAAAGGAATGTGAGTATGGATTACTAAAAATATCCTTGTCCAGGTTGCCTAATGCTTTCAAATGTAAATCCTATTGGTGACTATATATTTGTTTCTTACTAAGATTCTATATTCAACCTCAAGCTTGTTGAATATGTCTAATCCTATCCATCAATTTATACTTTGCCTGATTTCTTAATACCTCTATTGATATATGCTTTCCTACATATTTTCCCCAGTTCATCATTGTGACTTACTCTTCACATGTGCTGACAATTACATTCACTCTCTTATTGAAAACGTATTGCTAAAGAACTTTCGGTTCAAATCATATACTCACTGTTGTTTTAAACCTAGAAACTATCTTTCTAATCCTACCGACTTTCCCTTTTTCGCTGGATGTTCTCTTCGACATTCAATCATCCAAGGTACAAGGTCCTATGCCATTGTATATCGATTTATCTGAGACATCTCTTCAGAACATAATTCAAAGCTAAGTAACCCACTGAAGAGCCCAATGCCCTTCTGGGCTTCAAATCTTACCTAGATTTCTATTTTCATACTTATGTTTCACCTACAAATTCTTGTAAATATCACAGGTTACCAATACCATTATTCATCCTGCAGAATGATTCATAACCCAAATCGAATGTGTTATTAACCCTAATCATACACTGTTCCCTCCATCTAACTTTACAGGAGAGCAGGGACAGTATGACCAGGAAAGTCTCAGTGGAGAAACGCTGCTTTGGGCCTTTTGCTTACCTATTGTTCTGTGTGGGTGAATTTCAGGGAGGTCTTTGCCTCAGGTTACCCCTTTGTGAAGCCTGAAGAAAACAGTTTTCAAATGGAAATGAATGGGCAACACCTGTGGCTCTTTTATTAATCTCTTTGGAAAGGGATGTGTCTGAATCAGCCTCTTGGCCCTGTGTGAGGCTATGGCTTATATTCTCAGCACCTGATGTATCTAAAAAAAGATTCCATGTGTGCATCCAAAACCAAAATGGCAAAAAGTTCAGTCATTGTGGTTGAACTCTCTTGCTTTCCTCTGTTAGGTTCCTGACCTCTATCAAGTGAGAATCGGGATACTTTAGGTCAAATGAGTTCTTCAAGCCCTGAAGAGGTGCTTGGGTTTCTCATGACTCCAAATCACATAAAGAATCTATACCTATGAGTCAGTAGTAGTCAGTCAATATTGCTCCCAGAAATGGTGGAAGAAAAACTAATGTCACCTGACCTACATATGCATTTATTCACAGAAATATTCTGGACACAAAATTCAAACTTCAGATTTATGATTGTACCAAAGCCTAAATGGAAAATGAACATGGATTACTGAAAACATCCATGTCGAGGTTGCCTAATGCTCTGAAAAGTCAATACTATTGGTGACTACATATTTGTTTCTTCCTAAGATTATATATTCACACTCAACCCTGTTGAAAATGTCTAAGCTTATCTCTCACTTTATAATTTGCCTGATTTCATAATGCCTCTATTGATATCTGCTTACCTACATATTTCCCCAGTTCATCATTGTGACTGACTCTTCACATGTGCTGACATTTAAATTTATTTTCTAACCAAAACCCTATTGCTAAAGAACTTTTCTTTCAAATCTTACACTCACTCTTCTTTCTAAACCTACCTACTATCTTCCTAATGCGACCAACTATCCCTTTTTGACTGGATGTTCTCTTTTACGTTCAATCATCCAAGGTACAAGGTCCTATGCCATTGTATATCCATTTATTTGAGACATCTGTGCAGAACGTAATTCAATGCTAAGTATCACAATCAAGGGCCCAGTGATCTTCTGGGATTCAAATCTTACTTATATTTCTGTTTTCATACATATATTTCACCTCTATATTCTTATAAATATCACAGGTTCCCAATACCATTATTCATCCAGCAAATTGATTCCTAACCCAAATCGAACCTGGTATTAACCCTAACAATACAGTGTTCCCTCAATCTTACTTTACAGAAGAGCAGGAACAGAGTAGGTCTTATAATACTGGAATGTAGGGGATCTTCTACCTGCTGAGAACCTTAAAGGTCCATGCTGAAAGGATCCCTCGAGAAGATGTAGGCAGCTCTGAAGGACCTGAGAGAGCAAAAGTCATCTTCCATGGCAAACAACCTGGTCAGGATGAAGGGTTGTGTCTTAATCAGCCTCTGTCTTCTTAATATAGAGAAGATGGACCAAACCAGGCCTGTGTGGAGAGCTGTTCCCAGGTGCCTATGGTTGATATACCATTCTAACTTGTGAAAGTGTCACATGAACTAGGGGAAGCCTCCATCTCAAGGGACCCTTGGAAGCAACTGTTAGGACAAAGTGGTTGCCAAGGCAGTGACCTCATTCAGTTCCTGAAGGAAGTGACCTCACCTCACTTCCTTGGTGATAGAACTATCAGAACTTGGGATCCAGAAAGCCAGGCGCACAGAGCCAGCCCAGTCCCACTCCCAGTGGTGTCACTTTTTGGATTTACCAAGGACAGAGTCAGTCTTTCTTGGAACCTACAAATGTGAGGATGGCCAAATGCCAGGAAAGCTCGGAAGAGGGTCCTTTCATGAGAAAGCAGGTAGTGGCTCACCACTGGCTTCTGACAGGTCTCAGTGAAGAAACCCTGCTTTGGGACTTCTGATTACCTTTGGTTCTATTGCCCTGAAGGTCAGGAAGTTCTTTGCCTCAGTCCAACCCTTTGTGAAGCCTGCAGAAAACAGTTTTCAAATGGAAATGAATGGGCATCATCTGTGGCTTTTGCTTAATTGTTTGGAAAGGGATGTGTCTGAATCAGCCTCTTGGCCCTGTGTGAGGCTATGGCTTAGATTCTCAGCACCTGATGGATCTAAAGAAAGATCCCATGTGTGCATCAAAAACCAAAATAGCAAAAATTTCATTCATTGTGGATGAAGTCTCTTGCCTTCCTCTGTTAGGTTCCTGACCTCCATCAAGTGAGAATAAGGATCCTTTGGGTCAAATGAGTTCTTCAAAACCCTGCACAGGCTAGCGCATAGGGGCTAGGGTTTTCTCTTGACACCAATTCACATAAAGAATCTAAACCCCACAGTCAGAAGTCCTCAATTTGGAGAAGCCGTGAAGTATTAACGGCAGGCCCATTTGATCATTCCTAGTTCACAAGAAGGGTGTCCAGGCCACCCTGAGTTTAGGCAAATGAGGGGCAAGGGAGCTTATTTTGGACACTGACTAGGGCTGCTCCTCTCATGCAAAACTCCAGCCAGAGTTTATGATGAGTGTCTATATGGAAGAACATGAGGGCCATGTGGAAGTGTTTTGATTTCATTTGTAGTCATTTGTGTGACGGTTGGAAGAGATGACTGAGTCCACCTGGGCTTGAACTCTGCTGTGATTCCCTTTAGAGTCTTAGTTCTGGAACTGACCTCAGAGAAGTATTGCCATGAATTGTGTTGGGAATTAAGAGGCCACGCATGAGAGTCACCCTTGGAAACTGAGATCTAGGTCCAGGGTGGCTTTGCAAATAGCACTGCGAATCTCAGCCAGGATATCACATATTTTTTTTTCTTAGAGACTTGGCAGCCATAGTTGAGAGACAGAACACACATGGAGTTCACATAGTAGACCTCAATGGACCTGGTTTCAAGTGACCTTTTGGCCACTATTTGGAAGCCTTGCCTGTGAGAGTTCTCCAGAGCTTTCATTGAAATTAGCTTCCTCACCATTTAATGGTTCCTGAATGAATTGAAACCCACAGTGCCTCCAACTTCATCATTGAAAAATGGCTACATAAATACCATGAAATTTTTGAAATTCCCATAACCAGGTGGCATTGGAGAAACTTTGGATGTCCTGTTGCTGATCATCAGTATTCCAGACAGTACCTTAATTGACTGGGTTTCATGAAAATTGTTTAGAACCAAGATGCCAGTAACATGGAGCCTGTTGAGTAGTGGGACTAAAGAATTGGTGGGCAGTAGTGTGATAAAACATCTTTGGTGCGGCCATGTGAATCTGCCATTGGCTTCCAAATGGCTTGTGACTGACATGGTGCAGCCAGAAGACCCTTCTATGTCAAGGCATCTTGTTATATGGAGAGGTTTCAGGGCAATGTTCAGAATCAGGTTGCTATGGTCAAGGGGGCAAGGTATGTGGGATAGAAGCCTGGTTGGTGCTTTCTCTTGCAGACCCTGACCCACCACACGAGACAGAACTCCCTCCAGCACTGTGTCCAGGTTGAACTCCTTGTATTTCATGAAGCAAATACCAAACTCCCAGTGCAGAAGCAAGAAAAACCATGAAAAGTGGAGGATGACCAAATGACTTCACAGTCCACACGGGATACTTTAGCCCCCAGTGTCCACAGTTTACCTACAAAGAGAGAATTCAGCACTGCTGCCTCAGATACATTGGAAAATAAGATACCATGTCCTCCAGGTCACATAGATGCAGACCCAGCTTGATGGTCTCATTACAAAGTAAGCTAAAGCTCCTGACAGCAACATATATTTCAAGTGCCCAACCTCAGAGGTAATTTCTCTAGAAGTCTTTAGGCCAGCAGAACTCCATGTTTCTGGAGTGTTTACCCTGTCCCTTACTTTTGGAAACTCCTCTTCCACCTCGAATGTTGTGAACTCCTCAGCATTTTCCATTACACATATGTATTCTCAGATTTTCTAACTCTTCTTCTCTAACTGTGTCTTACTTGGGGTGAAGGTAATGTCAAGGCATTGTTCTGGATGAGAGAAGAAATATTTTTGTAGCATATATTTACATACACATTGGATTCATTTTCCAATTATCCATTCGAAATACTGAATCCCTGACACAAACACATTTCCTACTAGATTCTGACTACTAATCCTAATATGAGGGAGAAAATTAACCCAAACAGAATAGAAATACAAGCAGTTCAGAGGAGGCATGTTGTATTTTTGCACTTGCCTTTTGCATTATATAGGGTAGGAGTTATAAATCTAGTAAATTTTTTTTGAAATAGTTCTCCATGTGTATTAAAAGTTAAGAAATATATGAATTCCTGTCTCCCTTTCTCTGTAGCCTATTCAGCACCCCTATTTTTATATGCAAAAATAGAATCCTACCTGGTATCACATGTACATTCTTGTTAGGTGGCAGACTTGGCTGATAGAAATTGTGAGAAGAAACCACTCCTCTTAAATGCTGTTTCAACTGAGAATTCAACCTATGGGTGAGCATTTTAGTTGAACAACATTACACATAAATCCATGTTCAGCAAAATGGATATTTTTGGATCTGTGGATGATATATATTTCATGGTGAATTTCTATTGGAATATATATTGCTATTTTTTTGTCACTCTGTGTGTGTGTGTGTGTGTGTGTGTGTGTGTGTGTGTGTGTGTATACTCTCCAGATTTTTCAAAATATGAATAATGGGTCTTATTATACAATCTCTAAATTCATTCAAATTCATGTATGTGGATTTATAATCAACTTTTCACAAGATAATTCTCAGAAATATTCATCCACCTGATATACATATTTGTTTCCTAGTACTGAAAAGAAACTTCAGTGAAAGGTGCATACAAATCCTAATATTTCTACAGTTACTGACCCAGTTTTACATCAATGCAAGTAGATTCCTATGGGACATGATGTGTAGTTTGACGTTCATTTTTATTCAACACTGGTACATTACAATTTCTTCAGTTTATGAACATCAAAGGATATATATATATATATATATATATATATATATATCATGAACAAGTTAGCAAATTTATAGGCATTTGTTTCACTTTCAATCACTTCCTGCTTTCGAACACATGTATTCCTCCATGTTTCTTGGCATGCCTTTTCATGAGACTTCTTGACACACACATTATTTTTGATTTCCATAATCACTTTTGAAGCAAAACTCACACACCTTCATGATAAACCATAACCCTAATATTACCATTAGTTGCATAATCAGTTGAAATGAATGATTGTATATCAATATAAGATTTCTTATAAGTTTTCAGATAACAATTCAAACCATTATTTAAACTGGATCCAGTTAAATTATTTATTCACAGTAATGTCTATTCATGCATTATCTTTATTTTCATAGACACAGGGTACACCTTTTTGTTTCCCCAATAATAATTTACACGTCTTCAAAATATTGCTCCCAGAAATGGTGGAAGAAATACTCATGTCACCTGATATACATATACATTCAGTCACAGTAATATTCTGGACACAAAATGCAAATGTCACGCTTATGATTGTACCAAAGCCTAAATGGAAAGTGAACATGGATTCCTAAAAACATCCATGTCCATGTTGCCTGATGCTCTCAAATGTCAATCATATTTGTGACTACATATTTTTTTCTTCCTAAGATTATATATTCAACCTCAAACCTTTGGAAAATGTGTCATCCTATCTTTCACTTTATACTTTGCCTGATTTCATAATGTCTCTATTGATATCTGCTTTCCTACATATTTTCTCCAGTTCATCATTGTGAGTGACTCTTCACTTGTGCTGACATTTAACTTCACTCTCTAACTGAAACCCTATTGCTAAAGTTCTTTTGTTCCAAATTCTATACTCACTCTTCTTCCTAAACCTACTATCTTCCTAATCCTTACGACTATCCCTTATTGACTTGAAGTTCTCTTCTACATTCAATCATCTAATAAAGGTTGGGCGAGGTTGGAGGAAGAGACCACCAAGAGACTGTCTCATGCAACAGCTAAGGGTTAATTCGGGGTCCAGCATGCTGCGGCTCAGAGCTCAGTTGAATAGAGCAGAGAGCCCTGAGGACAGCTTAAGCAGATCTTGTATACTTTCCTTGGAGACAGCAGGGAGGGACGTTTATTGATAGTTCAGAGCGAGTGGGGGGTTTGCGTGCAACTGGGTGAGAGAGTACATTCTGCAGTTTGGCAGTATGGGAAAGCACATTCTCGGAACATGATTAGCAAACAGTTGTCAATATTTCAACAGTGTTTTGTTAAGCATACAGAAAAATAGGAAGTTACGAGTACCTATTTTATTAACCTATCATTGCCCACTTCTAATTCTGACTACTTTTAATCATAAAAGTGATCATTGGGGGGTGTACATTCTATGTCTGCTCTTGGGGTATTGCCATAAATTTAACTTGTCCAACTTGAGCTTGGAGAAAAGAAATTACACGGTTGAGCAAACAGGGTTGAATAGTTAGCAATAATTTGAGGATTATTATTGGACCAGCCAGGGTTGATAAAAGCATAGTTAACCAGGGGGACTGTGTGAACCAAGACTCAAACCACCCTTTTTGGGCCTCTCTCTCTCATAGATGCTCTTCAAGGCGTCTTTTTAATTTACTCATAGATTTTTTTACAACTCCAGTATGGTCAGCATAAAAACAACATTCTTCCCTCAGTGCAGCACAAAGGCCCCCTTCTCTCATGAAGAGGAGGTCCAACCCTCGACTGTTCTGTAAAATAACTACAGACAGAGAGGTAAAAGATTCCTGCAAAGCTCTGATGGAGGTTTCTAATATATTTAAATTTTGGTCTATCGCTGCTTCTAATTGGGTCATTTGTTGTGTCCCATAGACCAGGGCAGTGGTTCCTGTGCCCACCCCTTCAGCAAATCCTATTCCTAATAGAATGCCTAAAGTGAGGGTATATTTTCCCAGCAGAACCGGGTTGTATGCCCCCCTATTTGATCTTCAAATTAACCTGTGTCATGATAGAGCACTCTGGGAAACATCTGCACCATTACACAATTAATCACATCTGTTGATCATTTCATGAAAACATAAACAATGTTTAAGTATATAGAATAATACTGTTGTAGGGACGGACAATATAAGGCATCAAAGATAGCACTGAAGACAGGGAATCAGTCCTAATTGGTTGCAACTGCATTCACAGGGCATTGCTTCTGTTGTAATCAATTAATCCCCTGAACCCAAAGTTTAGATAGTTTCAGAATTTTGTACCCAACATGTAAGGGAAGGGGCTCAGAACATCACAGTTTGCAGAAGTTCACAAAAGGCAGCTTTTGTTTTTGTTTTTTCCTCTGTTCTGGGCAAGTTAACTTTGCAAGGACACCTGGGAGCTGGAGAGATTTTCCTTCTCTTTTTTTTCCCCTCCCAGCTGTTGCCTTGGAGTCCAGTTGGTAACTTTTTTATCTTAGAAATGTATCCATCTCTGTGAAGCCCCAGCTCAAGGCGAGAGGCCTTGTTCAAATATTTTGTGAAAAACTAGTAAGGGGGTGTCTAACTTAGAAGTGCTGAGTTTTTTAGCCAGTGGCCAAGTAGAACAGGGCAACATGAAAAGAAAAAGTATATCTACATTGAACTCTTTTATAGGGACGCTTTTGCTGAAAGTCCTAAATTCAGCCATGGTGAAAACTTCTGGAGAAGGTCACTAAAGACTTTTTTGTGGGCCTGGTAGACAGGGGGAAGATGGGGTAGGTGGGGCTGAGAGCAGCTCCGAGGATCTGAGAATGAGGAAGGAGAGATGTAAAAGAATAATTGGAAAAGAGTTTTGGATTTTCCTAACAACAAAACTTGAGCAGTGGAACAGGTAGAGCAGAGGGGAAGATGGGAGTGGGTATCCCAAAATCCTGTGAGGGACTTTAAATTCTTAGTAACCTGTTTTCAGTGATGACAAAGCAACTTTAAAGGCCATTTTTATTACATCATAGATAAGGGTCTGTGGGCCCTCCTCAGCTGGTTTGAGCTTTGGGTTAACTGGTAACAGGACCTGCTGGGACCCTGTGTGGGCACTGACAGGAGAATAGAGGAATGAGTGGGTGGAGGGGTACCTCAGTACCTACTACCTCAGCAAGGGGGCAATCGTCTGAGAACTGGCAGAAGTTTGGGTTTTTGATCTAGTAATTGGAGGGGAGAAATTAGGTTGTTGTGGTGGGAGTGACATCAGAGAGTCTGGAGCAGAAGGCTGCGGGTGAGGATCTATTGGAGAAGCATAGTTCAGGATGTGAGTGAAGAAGGGAAAAGGCTTCCACATAGGGGAATGTCCTTTCACCCTTTTGAGCACTTGCAGAAGTTAAAAAGATCACGCAGAATTTGAGGATCTAGAGACCCCTCTGTGGGCCATCAGTTTTGGTTATCTAATTGGTAATATGGCCAATGATGTGTAGTGAATTTGATGAGGAGTTTGGGTTCCAGTAGGCAGCCCCTGTATGCTCACATCCCCATGACATACAGAAGAAGTCAGCTTTTCCCCCACACTGCCGTGACTCTTTGTGGCTTTGATAGTCTGCCGGGCAACATAGTAATCTAGGCTAGCCAACCTGCATCTGGCTCGCGTGTCCCTACACCCATAAGGTGTGTTTCTGTTATCTATGGTACGGAAGGGATTTAATGGAATTTTACTGGGATCCTCTTCATCAGGAATATCCCAATAGCAAAGACCTATAGCCAGCTGACCATTGTCTGGGTGGAGAGATGACCACCAGGTCCATAAGGTGTCTTTATGCGAGATGGATTATACTTCTTTTCCAGTAGGATTTGTGTTCACCCATCACTGCTGAATGGGCTGATGAGGCCAAGGGGAGAGTCTATAGCCTTATCCACATGGCAAATATGCAATTTGAAAGTGTTACCAGTCTTTTCCAGTTTCCAGCCAGAGTCTGGACAGGGTGTAGGCTTGAGATGAGAGGCATGGATCCAGGATGTGATTCCGTCTACCTTCACCAATGTAGGTGTTATAAGTAGCACCTGGTCTGGTCCTTTCCAGCGGAGTTCCAGGGATGACACCTGATGTCATCTTACTTAGATGAAGTCTCTTACTTGATATCGATGTGGAGTCCCCTCGTCCCCAGTTTGGTAGGCAGTGGCGAGCTGTTTTTACAGGTATCACTAAGTTCTTTCAAGAGCTTTAAGTCTGTCAAACAAGGGGGTGTGGAAGGGATGGTTAGGTCTTAGAGTTGGGGATAGGTCCCTTGCTGGAGGAGGGGCACCATAGAGAATTTCACAGGGGGTAATATTACTCAAAACAACAGAGGGAGTATTTTTTGCATGAACCATTGCATAAGGCAGGAGCATAGTCCAATCTTTTATGATGGTCTCTAAGCTTAATTTCGTTAAAGTTTCTTTATTGGTTCTATTTATTCTTTCTACCTGTCCTGAACTCTGGAGTCCATAAGCACAAAATAACTTCCAATTAATCTCAAGGTTCCTGGCTAACCCCTGACTTACCTAGGCCGGGAACGCCAGACCATTATCAGAACCTATTACGGCTTAGCTTCCTCCAATGGTAGAGAGGCTGAGTCAGCTGCAGGGGAATCCCTTAGAGGGTGTTTTGTGTTAGGGGACGAGGACTGGGGATAAGGAGTGGGATGAGAGTCCAGTAGAGTCAAATCTTGTGACTCAGGGAAAACAGAGGGCGGAGAAGGAGGAGGAGGAGAGGGTTTGAGAGATCATGGACAAAGGAGTAGGAGCAGAGGCAGGGGCAAGGAAAGGCTTCACCCATGGAGGAGGAGATTTGCAGTGGTCCTGCGAAGTTAAGATATATGGCTGTTGATCCAAATGGCTATGTGGACCCGGCTGAAAGACAATATCTCTGACTTTTTAAATTAGTGGGAAGTAGAAAGATACTACTAGGGGCCATCTGACTTTAAAGTTGGGACATTCTGAGGCACAGAGAGTCTGCCAGGTCCAGTGTTTAACTAAAAAAAAAAAAAAAAAGATTCTGAGTACTTAAGCGGACTTTTGCCCAGTGATCAAGGGTCAGGGACAGAGGCATTCAAGTGCTCTGTCGCATAATGAAAGGTACACAAGCAGTAAAAGCAAGGACACAGGACACAGACAAGACAAGACAATAAAGACAGGAAATGGACATCCAACACCGAGACCAGGAATGAGTAGCAGGCAAAACCTGATGGGATGGCAATACCAAGTCTGAAACAAAATATCACTGAGTCCAGGAGACAATTGTTCCTTGATTTCCCGAGTCCTCTGGGGCGTCCCCCAGGGATGTGCCCTGTGTCTCTGTGACACATCTCTCAGCCACCTTTGGAGAGAGCTCAGGCTCTTCATCTCCAGCGACTTTGCCAAGCCCTAATCTGAAATCTGAAACCAGAAAGAGGCACCTTACTTGCCCCGATAGGAGCCCGTTTGGGTCTCTCGTCCGCCACTGCCGGAACTCCATGGAACCTCAATATGTAAAGGTCGGGTGAGTGTTGGAGGAAGAGAACACCAAGAGACTGTCTCATGCAACAGCAAAGTGTTTATTTGGGGTCCAGCATGCTGGGGCTCAGAGCTCACTTGAATAGAGAAGAGAGCCCTGAGAACAGCTTAAACAGAGCTTAAATACTTTGCTTGGAGAGGGAAGGAATGGAAGTATACTGATTGATAAAGGCGAGTGGGCAGTTTATTTGACACCGAGTGAGGGAGTACATTCTGCAGTTTGGCAGTTGGGAACAGTACATTCTGAAAACAAGATTAGCAAACATTTCTCACGATTTCAACAGTGTTTGTTAAGCATACAGAAAAACAGGAAGTGACAAGTACCTATTTTACTAATCTTCCACTACCGACTATCACTTATAGACTGGATGTTCTCTTCTATATTCAACCATCCAATGTACAAGGTCCTATGCCATTGTATATCGTTTTATCTGAGACATCTCTGCAGAAGGTAATTCAATGCTGCGTATCCCAATCAAGGGCCGAATGCCATTCTGGGCTTCAAATCTTTCTTAGATTTCTGTTTTCATACATATATTTCACCTATATATTCTTATACATATAGCAGGTTCCCAATACCATTATTCATCCAGCAGAATGATTTCTAACCCAAACCAAACATGTTATTAACTATAACCATACACTCTTCCCTCAATCTAACTTTACAGAAGAGCAGGGAAAGAGTTGATCTTACAATACAGGAATGTAGGGAATCTTCCACCTGCTGAGAACCTCAAAGGTCCATGCAGAAATGATCCCTGGAAAAGATGTAGGAAGCTATGAAAGACCTGAGAGAGCAAAAGTCATCTTCCATGGCAAACAACCTGGTTAGAATAAAGGGTTGTGTCTGAATCAGCTTCTCTTCTTAATGTAGAGAAGATGTACCAAAACAGGCCTGTGTGGAGATCTGTTCCTGGGTGCCTATGGTTGATATACCATTCTAACTTGTGAAAGTGTCACAAGAAGTAGGGACAGCCTCAATTTCATGGGACCCTTGGAAGCAACTGTTAGGACAAAGTGGTTGCCAAGGCAGTGACCTCATTCAATTTCTGAAGAAAGTGACCTCATCTCACTTCCTAGGTGATGGAACTCTCTGAACTTGGAATCCAGGAAGCCATGCACCCCGAGCCAGTCTCAGTCCCTGTCCCAGTGGTCTCACTTGTTTGGATTTACCAAGGACAGAGTCAGTCTTTCATGGTACCTACAGAAGTGAGGAGGGCCAAATGCCAGGAAAGTTCTGAAGCGGGGCTTTTCCTGAGAAAGCAGGTAGTCACTCACTGCTGGCTCCTGAGAACTTCACAGAGTTGGCCAAGGAGACCAGATCTGAGACAAGACAGGGCATTTCGGGGGAACATATTATGGCCCACAAGTCAGAGGACACTCCAGATAGTCACAGACCTACTTGGGGGAAGGAGGTGCCTTTGTGGGTGTGGTTTTCGGTTTGTGGTTTTGTCTCATTTTCTGAGAATAGGTAGGAAAGTCAGTTTGTTTGGTTTGGCGTGGACTGTTTCTAGTAAGTCGTTGGACATTTCCACAGAGCTCAGGTATTCTAAGCCAGGATATCAAATTATTTAATTCTTAATGACTTGGCAGCCATAGTTGAGAGTCAAAACACACATGGACCTCACATTGTACACCTCAATGAGCCTGGATTCATGTGACCTTTTGACCACTCTTTGGGAAGGTTTGACTGTGAGTGTTCTCCAGAGATTTCATTGAAATGAGCTTCCTCATCATGTAAAGGTTCCTGAATTAATTGAAACCTGCAGTGCCTCCAACTTCATCCTTGAAAAATGGCTAGATAAATACCATGAAATATTTGAAATTAGCATGACCAGGTGGCACTGGAGAAACTTTGGATGTCCTGTTGTTGATCTTGATTGTACCAAATAGTGCCTTGATTGACTGGGTTTGGAGAAAATGGTGTAGAACAGAGATGCCAGTAAGCTCGAACCTGCTGAGTAGTGGACGTAGAGCAGTGGACTGTAGGTGTGTAAAAAATATTTTTGGTAGGACCACCTGGATCTGCCATTGGCTTCCAAAAGCCTTGTGACTGACATGGTTCAGGCAGCAGACCCTTATATGTAAAGAAATCTTTTTATATGGAGAGATTTCAAGGCAATGTTCAGAATCAGGTTGCTATAGACAAGGGAGAAAGCTATGTGGGATAGAAGCCTGGTTCGTTCATTCTCTTGGAGACCTTGACCAACCACACGTGACAGAATTCCCTACAGCATTGTGTCCCAGTTGAACTGCTTGTGTTTCATGAAGTCAATACCAAACTTCCAGTGCAGCAGTAAGAAACATCACGAAAAGTGGAGGATGATCATATGGCTTCACAGACCACACAATGAGACACTTAGCTCTCAGTGTCCACAGTTTACCTACAAAGAGAGAATTCAGAACTACTGCCTCATGTTCATTAGAAAATAAAGAAGCATGTCGTCCAGGTCACATAGATGCAGACCCAGATTTGATGGTGTCACTACAAACAAAGCTAAATCTCCTGATAATTACATATATTTCATGTGCCCAACCTCAGAGGAAGTTTCTCAAGAAGTCTTTAGGCCAGCAGAGCTCCATGTTTGTCGAGTGTTTACCCTCTCCCTTACTTTTGGAAACTGTTCTACCACCTGCAGTGTTGTGAACTCCTGAGTATTTTTCATTCCACATATGTATTCACAGATTTTCTAACTCCTCTCTTCTAATTGTGTCTTACATGGAGCGATGGTTATGTAAAGGCATTGTTCTGGATGAGAGTGGGAAATTTTTTATGTAGTACATGTTTGCATACACATTAGATTCATTTTCCTATTTTCCATTTGAAATGCTGAATCCCTGACACTAATCCATACCCTACTAGACTCTGACTACTAATCCTAATATCATGGAGAAAAAAAAAAACTAACTGAATAGAAATACAGGCCTTTCATAGGAAGCATAGTGTATACTTGGATTTGCCTTCTGCTTTATCAAATGTATGTGCTATAAATCTAGTCAACTTTTCGTTGTAATATTTCTCCATGACTTTTTAAATTACAATATATGTAAATTCCTGTCTCCCTTTCTCTGTAGCCTGTTGAGCACATGTATTTTTTATGCATATATTATCCTACCTGGTATCACAAGTGCATTCATGTGAGCTCACTGACTTTGGAATATAAAAATTGTGAGAAGAGATGACTCCTCCTTAATACTGATGGAACTGAAAATTCAACCTATGGGTGAGCTTCCTAGGGAAAAATATTATAAATAAATCCATGTTCAGTTAAATCAATATTTTTGGATATGTAGATGAATTATATTTCATGATGAATTTTGATTGGCATATATACTGCTAAATATTAATGTGTGTGTGTGTGTGTGTGTGTGTGTGTGTGTATAAATATATTCTCCAGATTTTCCAAAATATAAAATATATGTGTCTTATTATACACTACCTAAATTCATTCATGTTCCTTCATGTGTATTTATAAACAACATTTTACAAGATTATTCTCAGAAATACTCAACCACCTGAAATACATTTCGGTTTCCTAGTACTGAAAACTAACTTCAATGAACAGTACTTACAAATCATAATATTTATACAGTAACTCACCCAGTTTAACATCAATGCAAGTAGATTCCTATAGGACATGATGTGTATTTTGAAGTTCATTTTTATTCAACACTGGTACATTACAATTTCTTCAGGTTTTGGACATCATAGGATATATTTTTTGATCCACAATTTCACAAATTTATAGGCATTTGGTTCACTTTCAATTACTTCCTTCTTCAGAACACATGTATTCCTGCATGATACTTTACTGGTCCTTTCACTAGACTTCTTTCTAAACACATTATTTTCGATTCCATAATCATTTTTGATGCAAAACTCACTCACTCTTCATGATAAACAGTAACCCTAATAATATATAACTGGTTGGAATGAATATATATATATTCAATATATTTTCAAATGTAAATTCAATCCATTATTTAAAGTTGAAACCATTTAAATACTTCATTCACAATATGGTCTATTCATGCATCACCTCTATAATCATCAAAACAGGGTACACCTGTTTGTATCCCCAGTACTAATGTATAAGTTTTCAGAATATTGCGCCCCGTAATGATGGAAGAAATGCTCATGTCACCTGATCTACATATACATTTTACCACAGTAGTATTCTGGACACAAAATGCAAAGGTCACACATATGATTGTACCAAAGCCTAAATGGAAAGTGAGCATGGATTAGTAAAAACATTCATGTCCAGGTTGCCTAATGATCTCAAATGTCAATCCTATTGTTGACTACATATGTGTTTCTTCCTAAGATTATATATTCAACCGCAAGCCTGTTGAAAATATCTAATCCTGTAACTCACTTTATACTTTGCCTTATTTTCTAATGTCCCTATTGATATCTGCTTTCCTACATATTTTCCCCAGTTTATCATGTGTCTCTTCACATGTGCTGACATTTATATTCACTCTCTAACTGAAACCCTATTGCTAAAGAACTTTTGGACCAACTCCTAGACTCACTATTCTTCCTAAACACACTGACTATCTTCCAAATCGTGGGGACTATCCCTTTTTGACTGGATGTTCTCTTCTACATTCAATCATCCAAGGTACACGGTCTTATGCCATTGTAAATCGATTTATCTGAGACCTCGGTGCAGAACATAATTCAAGCTAAGTATAACAATCAAGGGTCCAAGGCCTTTCTGTGCTTCAAATCTATCCTAGATCTCTGTTCTCATACATATATTTCACGTGTATATTCTTATAAATATCACAGGTTCCCAATACCATTATTCATAAAGCAGAATGATTCCTAACCCAAATCGAACATGCTATTAACCCTAACCATACACTGTTCCCTCAATCTCACTTTTCAGAAGAGCAGGGTCAGAGTTGGTCTTACAATAAAGGAAGGTAGGGGATCTTCCACCAGCTGAGAAATTCAAAAGTCCATGCCGAAATAATCCCTTGAGAAGATGTAGGCAGCTATGAAGGACCTGAGAGAGCAAAAGTCATCTTCCATTGCAAACAACCCAGTCAGGATGAAATGATGTGTCTGAAACAGCCTCTCTCTTCATAATGTAGAGAAGATGGACCAAACCATGCCTGTGTGGAGAGCTGTTCCCGGGTGCCTAAGGTTGATATACCATTCTAACTTGTTAAAATGTCACAGGAAGTAGGTGTAGCCTCCATCTCATGGGACCCTTGGAAGCAACAGTTAGAACAAAGTGGTTAGCAAGGTAGTGACCTTATTCAGTTCCTGAAGGAAGTGACCTCACCTCACTTCCTTGGTGATGGAACTCTCTGAACTTGGGATCCAGGAATCCAGGCACCCCAAGCCAGTCCCAGTCCAAGTCCCAGTGGTCAAACTTGTTTGGATTTACCAAGGACAGAGTCAGTCTTTCTTGGTAACTACTGATGTGAGGATGGCCAAATCCAGGAAGGTCTGAAGTGGGGACTTTCCTGAGAAAGCAGGCAGTGGCTCACCGCTGGCTCCTGACAGCATCACAGAGTTGGCCATGAGACCAGATCTGAGACAGGACTGCCCATTATGGGGTAATATATTATGGCCCACCAGTCAGAGGACACTCCGGATAGTCAAAGACCTACTTGGGGGTCTGTGTGGGTGTGGGTGTGCGTGTGGGTTTGTGGTTTTGTCTCATGTTCTGAGAATAGGTAGGAAAGTTGGATTGTTTGGTTTGCTGTGAATTGTTTCTAGTAAGTCGTTTGACAAGGAGAGTGTTTCTATGATTTTGTATCCCACTTTGTCCGTGGTAGTATTAGAAAAGAGAATGCATCAATAGATGTGTCCTGTCTAATAGAAAACTTCCCAGCATTCATCCTGCCCAATTTATGAATGGTCTGAGGCTTGCCTTATGGATGGGCAACACCTACTACCTTCCTAAGTTCCGGTATTCTTCCTGAATTCTAGCCAATCTCAAGAATAGGCTCATGGTTTTGTGTCCAAGATATGTACCACCTCCAAGCTCTGTGACATGGCCATGTACTGGATAGCTGAAGGAAATGGCGAGCATCTCTGAAAAATCAAATATCAGTGTGACCAGGAAAGTCTCAGTGGAGAAACCCTGCTTTGGGACCTTTGCTTATTTATTCTTCTGTTGCCCTGAATGTCAGGAAGGTCTTTGCCTCAGGCCATCGCTTTGTGCAGCCTACAGCAAACAGTTTTCAAATGGAAATGAATGGGCATCACCTTTGGCTCTTTGCTTAATTGCTTTCGAAAGGGATGTGTCTGAATAGGCCTCTTGGCCCTGTGTGAGGCTGTGGCTTAGATTCTCACCACATGATGGATCTATAGAAAAATCCCATGTGTGCATTCAAAACCAAAATAGCCAAAAGAGCAGTCATTGTGGATGAAGTCTCTCTCCTTTCTCTGTAAGGTTCCTGACCTCGATCATTGAGATTAGGGATCCTTTGGGACAAAGGAGTTCTTCAAAGCCCTGCAGATGCTAGATCATAGGTGCTTGGGTTTTCTCATTACTCCAATTAACATAAAGAATCTAAACCCCAGAGTCAGTAGGCCTCAAAATGGAGAATCAGAGCAGTATTAATGGCAGGTCTCTTTGATCACTCCTGGTTCACAAGAAGGCTGCCCCTGCCACACTGATTTTAGCAAATGGGGGCAAGGGAGCTTATTTTGGACACTGTCTTTGGCTCCGCCCCTTATGGAAACCTACAGCCAGAGGTTTTAATGAGTGTCTATATGGAAGAAGATGTGGGCTATGTGGGAGTGTTTTGGTTTTAATTGTGTTCAGTTGTGTGGCCGTTGGAAGAGATGACTGGGTCCCCCTGGAATTGAACACTGGTGTGATTCCCCTTAGAGACTGAGTTCTGGAACTGAACTCAAAGAAGTATCGCCATGAATTGTGTTGGGATTATAGGAGGGCACGCATGAGAGTCGCCCTTGGAAACTGAGATCTAGGCCCATTGTGGCTTGCACAAAGCACTGGAAATCTCAGGAAGGATATCTCATGATTTTATTCTTAAAGACTTGGCAGCATAGTTGCAAGTCAAAACACACATGGACCTCAAATTGTGGACCTCAATGGGCCTGACTTCATGTGACCTTTTGGTCTGTCTTTGGGAAACCTTGCCTGTTAGATTTTTCCAGAGCTTTCATTGAAATGAGCTTCCTCTCCATTTAATGGTTCCTGAATGAATTGAAACCCACAGTGCCTCCAACTTCATCATTAAAAAATGGCTAGATAAATACCATGAAACTTTTGAAATTCCCATGACCAGTTGGCACTGGAGAATCTTTGGATGTCCTACTGATGATCATGAGTGTACCAGACAGTGCCTTGATTGACTGGGTTTCATGAAAATGGTGTAGAACAGAGATGCCAGAGTTTGGAGCCTGCTGACTAGTGGGTCCAGAGCAGGGGTGTGCAGGTGTGTGTTTAAACATCTGTGTTGGGGCCATGTGGATCTGCCATTGGCTTCCAAATGTTTTGTGACTGACATGGTGCAGCCCCCAGACCCTTGTATGTAAAGGCATCTTGTTATATGGAGAGGTTTCAGGGCAATGTTAAGAATCAGATTGCTATGGTCAAGGGGGCAATCTATGTGGGCTTTAAGCCTGGTTTGTGAATTCTCCTGCAGACCCTTACGCACCACACGTGACAGAACTCCCTCCAGCACTGTGTCCCAGTTGAACTCCTCGTATTTCGTGAAGCAAACACTAAACTCCCAGTGCAGATGCAAGAAACACCACGAAAAGTGGAGGTTGACCAAATGGCTTCACAGTCTAAACTGGACACACTTAGCCCCCAGTGGCAAAAGTTTACCCACAAAGAGAGAATTCAGCACTGCTGTGTCATGTTCATTGGAAAATAAGAAACAATGTCCTCCAGGTCACATAGATGCAGACCCAGCTTTCATGGTCTCACTATAAAGGAAGCTAAAGCTCCTGACAACAACATATATTTCAAGTGCTCAACCTCAGAGGCAGTTTATCAAGAAGTCTTTAGGCTGGCAGAGCTCCATGTTTGTGGAGTTTTTACCGTGTCTCTTACTTTTGGAAACTACTCTCCCACTTCTAAGGTTGTGAACTATTGAGCATTTTCCATTCCAAATGTGTGTTCACAGATTTTCTAACTCTTCTCTTCTAATTGTGTCTTACTTGGGGTGAAGGTAATGTAAGGCATTGTTCAGAATGAGAGTGGGAAGATTTTTGTGTAGCACATATTTGCAAACACATTGGTTTCATTTTCCAATTTTCCTTTGTAATCCTGAATCCCTGTGTTTCAGGGGTAGAAGAAATTCTCCTTCATAGAATAGCCTGACATTTACAAGAAACAGCCCCCTGGGAGACATCCTGCCTGGGAGACATGCTGTAGCCATCTGTCTCGCTGAGACTTCCTAAAGACATCTGTCTTCCTAAAACATCCTGAGGTTATCTCACCTTGTGAAGACATCCAGCAACTGCCGATAAGAGAGCTTTCCCATCTCCAGCATATAAATACCCTGTGTGAACAATAAAATTTTGCACCTTGATCAGAACTCCTGTCTTGCTTTCATCTCTAGTGTCTCTTGGCCCTTCATGCCTCCCATCTATGTTCACTGCCCACGTTGATGTGTCCTGCCGGCTGGGACATCTGGCGCCCACCAACTGGGGCTCGAGCCTTTGACTGATTGGGAAACCCGTCCTCCTGGAAGACTTGGTCTAGAGGAGCTCGCGATTGCCTCAGCAGATACCACCAAGAGACAGATCCGGGAGGAGAGTGGTGATGATGCACGGTGAGTGACCCACCATGGGACAAGCAGTTTCATCACATGATTTTTTTTGTCAGGCCTCAAGGAGTCCTTCAAGACATGGGGGGTGCGTGTTAAGAAAAATGACTTAAATATTTTTTTTCATACATAGGAGAATTGTGTCCATGGTTTCCCCTTGAAGGGTCCATTGATGGTAAACGATGGCTTAGAGTAGGAGATTGTTTAAAAGATTTTTATGAATCCTTTGGCCCAGAAATTGTGCCTGTTCCCACCTTTTCTTACTGGAACTTAATTAATGAAATTCTTAAAAGTTCACCCTTTGACAATGGTACCTTAGTACTTGTCAGGATTGTGGAAGAGACTACGCAAACGACCTCTCGCCCCCCCTTGGCATGCCCATCAGTTAGTACAGACATAGACCCTTCTCAGTCTCCCCAAGACCCTGGAAACCTTCCTGGTCCCCCTCAAAATACCACCCTAATGAATAAGGCTCCAATGGTTACCAACCGCCTTTATCCAGGTTTAAATCCCAGAGACACATTGACCCCTGGGGAGGAGGCTACCTTGGAGAAGGAAGCAGCTCGCTACCATTCAGAAGACCCGCCACCTCTCAGGACCTTGCCACAGCCTATAGGACATACACATCCACCTCCCTCCTACATCCCTTCAGCCTTTTGTGCTCCGGCCCTTCAGGAGCCGACTGCCCCACCCCAGATATTTTTTCCACACTTCCCTTTCCTAACCTGGTTGCCTTGCGAGAGTCTCTCCAACATAGGCGGGAACAGATCCAACTTTCAAAAGAATTAAGATCCCTTGATTCTGAGCTCTGCTCATTAGCTTTAGGCACTGAGTCAATGCAAGCAGGCCCGTGGCGGTCTAATACAAAGGTAAGCCGCTCCATCAGCCTGTTCTCACCTTCCCAGTCACCCGCAGTCAGATAGAAATTGTTGCCCAGGCTGAGGTCAAAGACTTAGAGGAGGATCAAGATGGGGAAGCGGGGGGAAATGGATCAAGGAGATCAGGACTCAGAGGATGAGGAGTTCACACCTAGGCAGGAAGGAACCCAGAGTGTCTACAAAAACTTAAGCCTGCGTTTTCTTAAAAAAGTTAAAAAGGCTTGTGCTCACTATGGTCCCACTGTGCCCTACACAGTGGCTTTATTAGAAAGCCACTGCGCAAAATGGCTTATTCCCAATGATTGGAAATTTCTAGTCCGAGGTACCCTGAGTGCCAGAGACTTCCTGTTATGGAATGAAGATTTCAAAGAGCACTCTCGGGAGACTGATCAAAAAAATTTAACTAAGGCCAACTCTAAATCCTGGATTTATGTTAAGCTAGTGGGCACTACACCTTTTGACACTAACCCTAAACAGGCACGTTTCCTGCTGGACTTTTGGCACAGATTAAGAGGGCTGGCTTACATACTTGGAGAGGCGTCTCTCAAAAGGCCTCAGCTACCACTTCCCTGGCAAAAATTCGACAAGGGAACGATGAGCCTTATAGCGACTTTGTTCCCCGGCTTAACCTAGCCGCGGAATGCTTGGTTGGACCAAGTGAAAGCGAAAGCACCTTTGTAAAACATCTTTCCTTTGAAAACGACAAGCCAGCATGTCAGGATGTTCTTCGACCACATAAGGATAAAGGGCAACTTTCTGACCTTATTATACTCTGTGCAGGGGTGGGTGCAGCCCATGCCAGGGGTCTCACCCTATGTGCCACCTTTACCAAGGCCTTTCACAATCCTGGCTCACGTACTTGCTTTACTTGAAAACAACCTGGCCATTTTACACATGATTGTCCGACAGGCAAACAAAGCCTAGGAATAGCGTCTCCTCAAACTGGGGCTAAACCTTCCCCAGCTACACTTTGCCCTAGATGTGGTAAAGGTTATCACTGGGCCAGTGAGTGTAGATGTAATACAAATTCCTTCGGCAGCCTATTTCTTCCTGCTTCTCGTGAAACTCCCTGTGGGGCCAGCCCCTGGCCCCGACCTCTCCCAGTACAAACCCAGGGGCAATAAGGTTGTTTTCCTTCCCAAACTCCCAACCTACCTCAAAATTCTTCTCCACAATTGCCTCCCTCCAACGAGCCACCCCAGGCAGCGCAGGAGTGGACCTCTGTGCCACCACCAATACAATATTAGACTCAATGCAAGGGCCCCAGCTAATACCCACTGGAATTATGGGTCCCCTCCATCTCATATGTGTGCACTGATTTTTGGAAGAGCCTCTACTACCTTAAAAGGTGTTCAGGTCTTCCATGGAATTATTGATAATGATTTCACTGGAGAAATAAAAATACTGGCCACAGCTATTAAAGGAGTTGCGGCCATCCCCGCAGGAACAAGACTTGCACAATTAATACTCCTTCCCTTGAATTCAGGAGGCACTTACACCATCCAAACTGAAAGTGGAGGACTGCCTCCTTAGGCTCCTCTGATGTGTATTGGGTTCTGCTCATTTTTCACAATACACCCACCCTTACGTTACTTATTAAAGGAAAGAAATTCCAAGGAGTTCTAGATATTGGAGCTGATGCCACAATTATTTCTCAAAAATACTGGCCATCAGGTTGGCCCCTTACCCCATTCTTGACTGACCTTAAAGCGATAAAATAATCAAAAAATACTCTGGTCAGCTCTAGGTCTATTAGCTGGACTGATAAAGAGTTTAATAAGTCAACTGTCTGTCCTTTCATTGTTCCTGACCTCCCTGTTAACCTATAAGTCCGAGATATTTTGAGTCAAATGTAAGTTATTCTTGCCAGTCCCAATTCCATGGTGACTCATCAAATGCTTCATATGAGTTTTGTCCCTGGTACAGGCCTGGGGAGACTGAGACAAGGACTGGTTCAGCCTATACAACCCATACAAAAAAAAAAATACATATTGACTTGGGTATTCGGATTTTTAGTGTTGGTCCCTGACCCTCCTGTAAACCATGCAGATAAAATTATTTGGGAAACTCAGACTTCTGTGTGGGTGGATCAGTGGCCCCTTACCCAAGAAAAATTGGAGGCTGCCTCCATGTTAGTGCAGGAAAGGCTGGCAGCCGGCCATGTAGAGCACTCAACCTCACCATGGTATACTCCAATTTTTGTTATCAATAAAAAATCAGGCAAGTGGCGTCTTTTACAAGATTTGTGTGCCATTAATAAAGTTATGCACCCCATGGGAGCACTGCAGCCAGGCATTCCCACACCAGTGTCTATTCGCAAAAACTATTGTAAAATGGTTATTGACTTAAAAGATTTCTTTTTTACCATTCCTTAACATGCGGAGGATAGACCATATTTTGCCTTTAGTCTCCCACACATTAATTTTCAGTGCCCTATGCAGAGATTTCAATGGAAAGTTCTTCCCCAAGGTATGGCCAACAGCCCTAGTCTTTGCCAAAATACGTTGCTCAAGCAGTAGACCCTGGGAGAGAGCAATGTCCACAAATTTATATTTTAGATTATTTGGATTATTTGTTACTTGCTGCAACTAATACCCATGACCCTAATAATTGTTACCTGGACCTTTACAAAACCCTCACTACCTTGGGACTACAGATAGCTTCTGATAAGGTTCAAACACAGGACCCTTATACCTATTTGGGCCTTAAACTTCAAGATAATCACATCCAAATTCCTAAAATACAACTACGTGTGGACCATCTTCAAAACCTTAATGATTTTCAAATATTACTGGGGGATATTCAATGGCTAAGAACATATTTAAAATTACCCACTTATGTACTTTTGTTCCCTAATGACATTTTGAGAGGTGATTCCCACCCCTCCTCCCCTCAAAAGCTTACACCCGAGGCATGACAGGCATTAAACCAAGTCACAGAAGCCATTGCCCAACAGTTTGTTACACAAATTTCTTATAACCTTCCTCTGGTTCTGGTTATTTTACACACTCCTCATACACCCACAGGAATACTTTGGCAGCGAGAACCACATTTTAAAAATAAAGGCTGCCCCTTGCTTTGGGTCCATTCAGCCAACACATCCCCCAAGGTTATTACTGTTTATCTTTCTCAGGTAGCTTCTATAATTATCAAAGTCGTTGCTTTCTCGACAACATTTTGGCAAAGACCCTGATAATATTTAAATCCCATATACTAAGGACCAAACCCAATTTATACTACAGACAGGGGATGAATGGAGTATTTCCCTATCAGGCTTTTTGGGAACAATTGATAACCACCTCCCCAATGACCCCCTTTTATATTTTGTCCAGTTGCATCCATTTATTTTTCCCAAATTACTCAAAAGGCTCCAATTCATCAAGCCTTTACTGTCTTTACAGACGGTTTCAGTAATGGCCGTGCGGTTTTTGTTGTCAATAACCAGCTTACCACCTTTGATACTGTCTATCAGTCAGCACAGTTTGTGGAATTGTTTGCCATAACACAAGTTTCCATAACATTTTTTGATAATCCTGTTAATATTTATACAGACAGTGCCTACATTGCTCATTCTGTACCCCTGCTGGAGATTTCACCCGCCATTAAGGCTTCTTCCAATGTGACCTTTCTGTTTCACCAGCTTCAGCAATTAATTCAGGCCAGACAACACCCATTTTCCTTAGGACACATCAGGGCACACTCTGATTCCTGGCCCTCTAACAGAAGGTAATGCCCAAGCTGATGCAGCAACTCGTTCCATCTTTCCAATTTTTCTTGGCTCCATTCAAAAGGCCACGGAGTTACACAATCTTCACCATCTAAATTGCCAGAGCCTTCAATTACTTTGTAAAATTACCAGGCAACAGGCACGAGAAATAGTAAAAGCATGCCCTGGTTGCACAGTCTCTCTCCCCATTCAACATTTAGGAGTTAACCTCCGAGGATTACTACCCAATCAGGTTTGGCAAATGGATGTTACTCATTTTCCTGAATTTGGAAAAACCAAATATATACACGTTTCTATTGATACCTTCAGTGACTTTATTTTTGCATCACCACATTCTGGAGAGGCTACCAAAGATGTCCTTTCTCATCTTGTTTCAGCATTTTCCACAATGGGTAAACCAATATATATTAAAACAGATAATTCTCCAGCCTATACCAGTGCCAAGTTTAAACAGATTTGTGCTACCTTGCAAATTTGTCATACTACTGGAATTCCACACAACACTCAGGGCCAAGGCATTGTGGAAGGTGCGCACCTTACTTTAAAGACTTGCCTAACCCGCCTTAAGGCTTCCACCCTTGTATTTACCAATCCCAGGGATCACCTTCACCATGCATGTTATGCCCTTAATTTTCTTACCCTTACAAATAAATGGAAAGGCCCAGATCCTGTCCTCATCTGGGAATGAGACTCAGCTTGTGTTTTGGACCAAGAGCAAGCATCCCCAAGATAGTTACCAGAACGCCTGGTTAAACAGGTTAATGACTTACCTCAACCCAGGGATGGAGGCCCTACCCCTGAGGACAAATTTCCCTTTTTTTCAGATGCAGCCAACAATCTGTGTGAGGATCCTGCTTAAGGTACATCTGCTGAACAGGTTTGTACACAAAGGCCATGGCCCTCCACCTTCCAACATCATGGAGTACCTTTTTGCGCCCCCCCCCCTGCTAATGCAAGGGAAGATCTTGGACTCAGGCTTCCACTAGTTGGACCCAGACTGCTTACTGCGTGACTAAGGTGGCTTAACTTCGTGCTGAGGTTGACCATAAACTCAGAGGAGTTCATCACCCTAATTGGGTATGTGTTAACAAGCCAAAGATTATTCCCCCTAGTACAAGTAAAGCACTCCAAAATTGTTTTGCAAACTGTACGCATACCCAGGCGATCCATGTCTCTTGTTATGCGTCAGCCTCAATTTGTGTTAACAAGCAGGAAGAATAATTTTTTGAAGCCTCCCTAACTAAAACTCATGCAGCAGGGGGGACCAGTATTCATTATACCCCCATTCTCTTTGACTGGGGAGAAGAAGGCAAATACACCAAGTTACAGTCAGCAGGTGCCAAGGCACTGTTGGTAAACCTTCCTGCTGACCCATTAAAATACCTTCAGGGGTCTCTGATGGTGGAGGACCCACTGATGCTGTCAAGCATCCTCAGATAATCAAACTTTTGAAACCTCAAATCACTGAGCTCACATATCATCCCTTAATGTAGCCTAGATCCCAGCTCCCAGGTTTAGATACCAATATATTAGATATTTTGGAAACTACTTTCTATTTGCTTAATAATTCAAACTCCACCCTTGCTGGTGATTGCTGGCTCTGCATGACAACAGGGGCAATCATGCCAATGGCAGTTCCTATTATTTCTATCATGGTCAATGATAATACATGCCAACCCGGATTTCCTTTAAAAGTATAGCCTATAGGCACTTTTACATTATGTCTTTTAGGTGTGATGCAGAATAAAACCTATGATATTGTTGTTGGAGTTACATCCTTTGGAAATTGCTCAAGAGTATAAAATTATTCCTCACCCACCCCATCTCTTTGTTCCCCCAATGGCACAGTTTTTATGTATGAAGGAAACTTAGCCTTCCCCAGGCTTCCAGCGAATTGGCCCAGTGGCTGTGTTCTTGCCTTATTACTCCCTGATATAACTATTGTCCCAGGAAACGAACCTCTACCCATTCCTAGCCTAGAAACCTTAGTCAAAAGACAAATGTGGGCAATACAGACCTTACCACTTCTTGCCAGCCTTGGAATAACAGCTGCTATGGTCACAGGTTCAGCTGGCTTAGGTACGGCTATACACTCGTACTATCGCCTGTCTCAACAACTTATAAAAGATGTACAAACTCTATCAGGAACCATTAAACATTTGCAGGACCAAATAGACTCCCTGGCAGAAGTGTTCCTTCAAAACAGTCGAGGCTTAGATTTGCTGACAGCTAACAAGAGAGTTATTGGCTTGGCCTTAGGGGAATGATGCTGCATTTATGCCAATAAATCAGACATAGTATGCACTAAAATTAAGCAGCTTCAAGAAGATCTAGAAAAGAGATGAAGGGAACTATTTGAAAATCCCCTATGGACTGGACTTAATGGATTCCTACCCTACCTTCTTCCCCTATTAGGCCCTTTGTTGGGTTTATTTTTAATGGTGTTCATAGGACCTTGCATTATAAACAGCCTGGTACAATTTATTAAAGAACAGATTAATATTTTGGCCTCTAAGCCCATACAGGTCCACTATCATCGTCTGGAGATGGAAGACCACGCTGCCAACATTTAAAAGGATGTTCTACCCTTCTCACAGGCTTATTTCTTAAGTTTACCTCCCGACAGTTCTCTCTTTCTTTCATAAAACTATAAGTAACATCTCTGACCAACCATCTTCTGCCCTTGAAATAAGGTTTCGTCCTCCATGGGCCCCTCTGCTTGGGGAAGGTCGCATCCATGGAGTGAGGACGTTAGGCCATAAAAACGGAGGGTGCCAGAAGGACTGCAGGAGGATGAATCCACACCCAAGACCTCTGACTGACACACTCTGGTGCATGGCGGTTGGCATGCTTCCCCCTCAAAGCCGTCTCCTCCAAAAACATGCCAAGGCCACCACGGAATCTCCTAGTAAAGATGCTTGCTCAGATCAGGAGTTATTCTAAGGCTTCCTAGAAAAAGAGAGCCTCTTTAACCCCCCAAAAACATGGCCGGTAAGGTATGGTAAAATACTATATATAAGAAAGGGGGAGATGTCAGGGGCTAGAAAGAAGTTCTCCTTTAAAGAATAGTCTGACACTTACAAGAAACAGCACCCTGGGAGACATCCTGCCTTGGAGACATCCCGCAGCCATCTATCTCCCTGAGACATCCTGCGGCCATCTGTCTTCCTGAAACATCCTGAGGTTATCTCACCCTGCGAAAACATCCAGCAACTGCCGATAAGAGAGCTTTCCCATCCACAGCATATAAATACCCTGTGAGAACAATAAATGTTTGCATCATGATCAGAAATCCTGTCTTGCTGTCATCTCTCGTGTCACCTGTCCCTTCATTCCTCCCCAGCTATGTTTTACACCCACGTTGATGTGTCCTGGTGTCCGGGACACCTGACACTAACCCACACCCTATTAGACGCTTACTACTAATCCTAATATGATGGAGAAAAATAACCCAAACAGAATAGAAATACAAGCAGTTCAGAGGAGGCATGGTGTATAGTTGGACTGGCCTTTTGCATGATATAGGGTAGGTATTATAAATCTAGTTAATTTTTAATTGAAATAATTCTCCATGTGTTTTTAAAGTTAACAAATATATGAATTCCTGTCTCCCTTTCTCTGTAGCCTATTCAGCACATGTATTTTTATATGCACATATAGAATCCTACCTGGTATCAAACGAAAATTCTTGAGAGGAGGCTGACTTGGCAGATACAAATTGTGAGAAGAGATCACTTCTTCTAAACGCTGTTGGAACTGAAAATTCAACCTATGGGTGAGCCTCCTAGTAGATGAACATTATACATAAATCCATGTTCAGTAAAATAAAAATTTTTGCATCTGTGGATGATATATATTTCATGATGAATTTCGATTGGCATATATATTGCTACTTTTTACTCTGTGTGTGTGTGTTTGTGTGTGTGTGTGTATATATATATAAATACACACACACACATATATATATATACACACACACACACACATATATATATATATATATATATATATATATATATATATATACACTCTCCAAATGTTTCAAAATATAAAATATACGTGTCTTATATACACTACCTAAATTTATTCTTGTTCATGTATGTGGATTTATAATCAACTTTTCACAACATTATTCTCAGAAATATTCATCCACCTGAAATACATATTTGTTTCCTAGTACTGAAAATTAAATTCAGTGAATAGTGTATACAAATCCTAATATTTCTACAGTACTGGCCCAGTGTAACATCAATGCAAGTAGATTCCTATTTTGAAGTTCACTTTATTCAACACTGGTACATTAATATTTTTTCAGTTTATGCACATCATAGGATATATATTTCATCCACAAGTTCAAAAATGTATAGGCATTTGATTCACTTTCAATCCTTTCCTGCTTCAGAACACATGTATTCCTCCAGGTTTCTTGACTGGTCTTTTCATGAGACTTCTTTCCAAACATATTATTTTCGATTTCCATTATCATTTTGAAGCAAAACTCACACACTCTTCATGATAAACCATAACCGTAATATTACCATTAGATGTATAACTGGTTGGAATGAATGATTGTATATCAATATAAGATTTGCTGTATATTTTCAGATATCAATTCAATCCAGTATTTAAAGTTGGAACCAGTTACATTTTGTATTCACAGTAATGTCTATTCATGCATTATCTCTATATTCATAGACACAGGTGCATCTATTTGTAACTCCAATACTAATTCATTCATCTTCAAAATGTTGCTCCCAGAAATGGTGGAAGAAATACTCATGTCACCTGATCTACATATGGATTTCATCACAGTAATATTCTGGACACAAATAGCAGAGATCACACTTATGATTGTACCAAAGCCTAAATGGAAAGTGAGCATGGATTACAAAAATAATTCATGTCCATGTTGCCTAATGCTCTCAAATGTCAATCATATTGTTGACTACATATTTGTTTCTTCCTAAGACTATATATTCAACATCAACCCTATTGCAAATGTCAAATCCTGTCACTCACTTTATACTTTGCCTGATTTCCTAATGTCTCTATTGATGTCTGAGTTCCTAAATATTTTCCCCAGGTCACCATTGTGACTGACTCTTCACATACGCTGACCTTTACATTCACTCACTACCTGAAACCTTATTGCTAAAGAACTTTTGGTCGAAATTTTATACTCACTCTTCTTTCTAAACCTACGGACCATCTTCCTAATCCTATCGACTATCAATCATCCAAGGTACAAGGTCCCATGCCATTGTATATCGATTTATCTGAGACATCTGTGAAGAACATAATTGAAAGCTAAGTATCCCAATGAAGGGCCCAATGTCCTTCTGGCCTTCAAATCTTACCTAGATTTCTGTTTTCATACTTATATTTCACCTCTATATTCTTGTGAATATCACAAGTTCCCAATACCATTATTCATGCCGCAGAATGATTCCTAACCCAAATCAAACATGTTATTAAGCCTAACCCTACATTGTTCTCTCAATTTAACTTTACAGAAGAGCAGGGACAGAGTTGGTTTTACAATACAGGAATGTAGGGGATCTTCCACTTGTTTAGAACCTCAAAGGTCCATGCTGAAATACTCTCTGGAGAAGATGGAGGCAGCTATGAAGTCCCTGAGAGAGCAAAAGTTATCTACCATGACAAATAACCTGGTCAGGATGAAGGGTTGTGTCTGAATAAGCCTCCTTCTTCTAATATAGAGAAGGTGGACCAAACCAGGCCTGTGTTGAGAGCTGTTCCCAGGTGCCTATGATTTCTATACCCTCTAACTTGTGAAATTGTCACAGGTAGTAGTGGCAGCCTCCATCTCATAGGACCCTGGGAAGCAACTGTTAGGACAAAGTGGTTGCAAAGGCAGTGACCTCATTTAGTTCCTGAAGCAAGTGACCTCACCTTACTTCCTTGGTGATGGAACTCTCTTAACTTGGGATCCAGGAAGCCAGGCACCCAGAGCCCATTCCAGTTTCAGTCTGAGTGGTCGCACTTGTTTGGATTTAAGAAGGACAGAGTCAGTATTTCTTAGTACCTACTGATGTGATGATGGCCAAATGCCAGGAGAGCTCTGGAGAGGGGCCTTTCCTGAGAACGCACATAGTGGTTCACCCCTGGCTCCTGACAACTTCACAGAGTTGGAAAACGAGACCAGATCTGAGACAGGACAGGCCATTTCAGGGGAACATAGTATGGCCCACCAGTCAGAGGACACTCTGGATAGTCATTGACCTACTTGGGGGAAAGGGGTGCCTTTGTGGGTGTGGTTGTGGGTTTGTTGTTTTGTCTCATGTTCTGAGAATAGGTGGGAAGGTGGTTTGTTTGGTTTGGATTGGACTTTTTCTAGTAAGTCATTTGACGAGGTGAGTGTTTCTATGTCTGTGTATCCCACTGTGTCCATGGTAGTAGACATTAGAAAAGAGAATGCATGAATGATTGTGTCCTGTCTAGTAGAAAGCTTGCCAGCATTCATCCTGCCTAATTTATGAAAGGGCTGCGGTTTGACTTATTGATATGCAACACCTACTATCTTCCTAAGTTCCTGTTTTCATCCTTAATTCTGGCCACTCTCCAGATAGGCTCTTCATTATGTGTCCAAGATATGTACCACCTTCAAGCTCTGTGACATGGCCAAGTCCTTGATAGCTGAATGGAATGGTGAGCATCTCAGAAAACTCAGATATCAGTGTGAACAGTAAAGTGTCAGTGGAGAAACACTGCTTTGGGCAATGTGCTTACCTATGGTTCTGTTACCCTGAATGTCAGGAAGGTCTTTGCCTCAGGTCACCACTTTGTGAAGCCTGAAGAAAACAGTTTTCTATTGCAAATGAATGTGCATCACCTGTAGCTCTTTGCTTAAATGCTTTGGACAGGGATATGTCTGAATCAGCCTCTTGGTCCTATGTGATGCAGTAGCTTAGATTCTCAGCACCTGATGGATCTAAAAAAGATCCCATGTGTGCATCCAAAACCAAATATCAAAAAGATCAGTCATTGTGATAGAAGTCTCTTGCCTTCATCTGTTAGGTTGCTGACCTCCATCAAGTGAGAATAGGGATCCTTTGGGTTAAATGAGTTTTTTAAAGACCTGCAGAGGCTAGCCCATTGGTGCTTCGGTTTTCTCATGACTCCAATACACATAAAGAATCTAAACCCCATATTCAGTAGGCCTCAAAATGGAGAAGTAGAGCAGTATTAATGGTAGGCCTACTTTATCACTCCTGGATCAGAGGAAGGGTGTCCAGTCCACTCGAACTTTAGGCAAATGAGGGGCAAGGGAGCTTATTTTGGACACTGTCTTGGACTGTGCCCCTCATGGAAACCTATAGCCAGAGGTTATGATGAGTGTCTATTTGAAAGATAAGGGCCATGTGGCCCTAATCTTGTAATGAATGTCTGTATATCAATATTAAATGTCCTGTATATTTTCAGATATCAATTAAATCCATTATTTAAAGTTGAAACCATATATATTATTTATTCACTGTATGGTCTATTCATGCATTATCTCTATATTCATAGACACAGTGTACATCTATTTGTACCCGCAATACTAATTTATAGGTCTTAAAAATATTGCTCCTAGAAATGGTAGAAGAAATACTCATGTCACCTGATCTACATATACATTTTATCACAGTAATATTCTTGACACAAAAAGCAAAGTTCACACTTATGATTGTACCAAAGCCTAAATGGAAAGTGAACATGGATTACTAAAAACCTCCATGTCCACATTGCCTAATGCTCTCAAATGTCAATCCTATTTGTGACTACATATTTGTTTCTTCCTAAGATTATATATTCAACCTCAAGCCTCTTGCAAATGTCTAATCCTATCATTTACTTTTTACTTTGCCTGATTTCCTAATGTCTCTATTGATATCTGCTTTCCTACATATTTTCCCCAGTTCATCATTGTTACTGACACTTCACATGTGCTGACATTTACATTCACTCTCTAACCGAAAACCTATTAGTAAAGAATTTGTTCCAAATCCTATACTCACTCTTCTTCATAAACCTACCTACTATCGGTTTTTGACTGCATGTTTTTTTCGACATTCAATCATCCAAGGTACAAGGTTCTATGCCATTGTATATTGATTTATCTGACACATTTGTGCAGAACATAATTCAATGCTCAGTATCCCAATCAAGGGCTTAATGCCCTTCTGTTTTTCAAATATTAGTTAGATTTCTTTTTTCATATATATATTTCAACTATATATCCTTAAAAATATGACCAGTTCCCAATACCATTATTCATCCAGCAGAATGATTCCTAACCCAAATTGAACACGTTATTAACCTAACCATACACTTTTCCCTCAATATAACATTAAAGAAGAGCAGGGAAAGAGCTGGTCTTACAATTCAGGAACGTAGAGGAACTTCCACCACCTGAGAAACTCAAAGGTCCATGCAGAAATGATCCCTAGAGAAGATGTACACAGCAATGAAGGACCTGAGAGAGCAAAATTCATCTTCCATGGCAAAAAACCTGGTCAGGATGAAGCGTGTGGGTGTGAGTTTGTGGTTTTCTGATGTTCTGAGAGTAGGTATGAAAGGCGTTTTGTTTGGTTTTTAGTGGACTGTTTCTAGTAAGTCGTTTGACAAGGCGAGTGTATCTATATCTCTGTATCCCACTGTGTCCGTGGTTGTACACATTTGAAAAGAGAATGCATCAATGGATGTGTCCTGTCTAGTAGAAAGCTTCCCAGCATTCATGCTGCTAAATGTATGAATGGAATGTGGCTTGCCTTATGGATGGGCAACACCTACTTGTTCCTAATTTCCGTTTTTTTTTCCTGAATCCTTGCCACTCTCTAGAATAGGCTCATGGTTTTGCGTGCAAGTTATGTATCACCTCCAAGCTCTGTGACATGGCTACGTACTGGATAGCTGAAGGAAATGGAGAGCATCTCAGAAAACTCAGATATCAATGTGAAAAGGAACTTCTCAGTGGAGAAACCCTGCTTTGGGCTTTTTTCTTACCTATTGTTCTGTTTCCCTGAATGTCAGGAAGGTCTTGGCCTCAGGCCATGCCTTAGTGAAGCCTGAAGAAAACAGTATTCAAATGGAAATGAATGGGCATCACCTGTGGCTCTTTGCTTAATTGCTTTGGAAAGGGATGTGTCTGAATCAGCCTCTTGGCACTGTGTGAGGCTGTGGCTTAGATTCTCAGCACCTAATATATCTAATGAATGATCCCATGTGTGCCTCCAAAACCAAAATGGCACACAGATCAGTCATTGTGGATGAAGTCTCTTGCCTTTCTCTGTTAGGTTGCTGACATCCATCAAGTGAGAATAGGGATTCTTTGGGTCAAATGAGTTCTTCAAATCCCTGGAGAGGCTAGCCCATAGGTGGTTGGGTTTTCTCATGACTCCAAATCACATAAAGAATCTATATCCAAGAGTCAGTAAGCCTCATATTGGAGAAGCAGAGCTGTATTAATGTGGGCCTACTTCATGACTCCTGGTTCTCAGGAAGGGTGTGCAGTCCACCCTTACTTTAGGCAAATGAGAGACTAGGGAGATTATTTGACACTATGTTGGTCTGTGCCCCTCATGGAAACCTCCAGCCAGAGACTATGATGAGTTTCTATATGGAAGAAGATGAGGGCCATGTGGGAGTGTTTTGATTTTAATTGTGGTCATTTGTGTGGCAGTTGGAAGCGATGACTGGGTCCACCTGGACTTGAACTCTGGTGTAATTCCCCTTAGAGTCTGTGTTCCAGAACTGACATCAGAGAAGTATTGCCATGAATTGTTTTGGGATTTTAGGAGCCCACGAATGAGAATCTTTATTGGAAACTGAGATTTAGGCTAAGGGTGGCTATCCAGAGAGCACTGGGAATCTCATCCAGGATATCACATGATTTTATTCTGAAAGACTTGGCAGCCATAGTTGAGAGTCAAAACACACATGGATTTCACATTGTAGACCACAATGGGCCTGGCTTCATGTTACCTTTTGGCCACTCTTTGGGAAACCTTGCCTGTGAGAGTTCTCCAGAGGTTTCATGGAATTGAGCTTCCTAACCATTAAATGGTTCCTGAATGAATTGAAACCCACAGTGCCTCCAACTTCATCCTTGAAAAATGGCTATATAAATACCATAAAATTTCTGAAATTTCCATGACCAGCTGGCACTGGAGAATCTTTGGATCTCCTGTTGCTGATCATGAGTGTACCAGACAGTGCCTTGATTGACTGGGTTTCATGAAAATTGTGTAGATCAGAGATGCCCGTAAGTTGCAGACTGCTGAGTATTGGCCTAGAGCAGTGGTGTGCAGGTGTGTGATAAAACATCTGTGGTGGGGTCATGTGGATCTACCATTGGCTTACAAATGGCTTCTGACTGACATGGTGCAGCCAGCAGACCCTTACATGTAAAGGCATCTTGTTATATGGAGAGGTTTCAGGGCAATGCTCAGAATCTTAATGCTATGGACAAGGCGGCAAGCTATGTGGGATAGAAGCCTGGTTTCTGCATTCTACTGCTGACCCTGACCCACCACCCATGACAGAACTCCCTCCAGCACTGTGTCCCAGGTGAACTTCTTGCATTTCATGAAGCAAATACCAAACTCCCAGTACAGCAGCAAGAAACACCACGAAAATTGGAGGATGACCAAAAGGCTTCACAGTCCACAGAGGGAGACATTTTGCACCCAGTGTCCAAAGTTTACCTACAAAGAGAGAATTCAGCACTGCTGCCTCATGTTCATTGGAAAATAGTAAACCATGTCCTCCAGGTCACATAGATGCAGACACATCTTTGATGATCTCACTACAAAGGAAACTAAAGCTCCTGACAAAAACATATATTTTAAGGACCCAAACTCAGAGGCAGTTTCTCAAGAATTCTTTAGGCCAGCAGAGCTCCATGTTTGTGGAGTGTTTACCTGTTCGACCAAGATGCAAGGGATGACCACTGACTCCAATTAAAATCAAATTAAACAAGCATATTATTTCCACTGGTCAGGCTGGCTCTCCATCCCAAAAGAGCTGGAAAAAGAGAGCAATCCCACCTTTCCTATAGCCCAGCTTTATAGCCCAGAAACTTACACAAAAGGGGGGTTACAGATAACGGAACTCGGACAAGCATCACACTAATGGTAGTTTACATTTTTTTTTTTTTTTGCTGGCCCCAACATCGGAATTTATGAAGACCATTAGAGACTCAGAGAGGGTCATTGTCCAATATTTATGAGGTGTCACTAAAGTTTCAGAGAGGGCTGCTATCTGGTCAGAGAGATAGGCATGGGTGAATTCAAGGCAAGGGAAGGCATTCCAAGAAAGTTCTGAATTTGCTGTAATTTATAGTTAAGCCAAAATTATCTTTTCCTGCCTTTGTGGCAAGATGGCTCCAAACTTTAATAAAAGATCATGTTGGGTCTATAATTCCCCCCTTTTCTAATGTGTCCCTTTCAAATCTTTGATAGAGTAGGGGAAGAGCACTGAGGGAATTTTAATCCATCAGGTAACAGTCTCCAAATTTTTGAACTCACCAAAAACCGGTCTCCCTGATTTTACCTGACTTAATTAATTACTTATATTATAGTCTATTTATTTTTGGCTCCATTGTTGTAAGAAGAGAAGCATCACACATTTTGGCTTCTTCTGAGCTGAGAGAGGGTGATGTGAGGGGGCACGATGTGAGGGACATGCCTTTCAGAAGTCAGTTGAGGGACATGAGTTGCCTTTTAGAAGTCAGTTCAGTTTGAATTCTGGTTCGGGAAGAACCGGTTGTAAAGTCATCTGGGTATGGGTCCTTCTATGTGAGAAACAAAAACCATGAGTACTGAAAAAATGTTGCAGCAGCTGGAACATGTGACTGTATAGAAGTTCTCTCACCTTTCTTTAATATCCCCAGTTATCAGGACTGTCAACTTAATATTTAACTTTTAGTGTTATATTTGTCCCTCCCCATAAGAAACAGTTAAATAATTTAATGTCATCTGATCTTGCAAAATCCTTTTACTAGTATGACATCTGTGTCTAATAGAGAAACCTTTACTTCTGTTACTCCAGGCTAGATAATCGTACTAGCAAACATCAAGCCTACCTGTGTAGGTTAGAAATATCTGTAGGCCTTAAACTAAAAACTCCTGCCTCTGGCAGCTCCTCTTGATAGTCTCTTTTTATAGTTATCAGGCATTCCTGTCTGAGAATCCTTCTTTATTGCCTCCAGTCTTACTTATTTTGGGAGGCTAACATAAAGTGTATACCTTAAAATATTATTTATTATAATTATTATTTAAAATGCCCAGGAATGGCTGTATTTTGGTTTTCACTGTCTTTGCTAAGTTTTAAAGATGAAGCAGTCAAACTGACTTTTGTTTCTATTTATTGTTAACAGTCAGCTGAGCTTTTATGGGAGTCATTCCTGGGGAAACTTGAGAGCAGCTTCTCAGTTCTGATAGTGCCATTTGCGCTAGGTGTGTCCAGGTCTTGCTTGACCATGTGGCTTCCCTCAGAAGTATCAGGGATATCTCCCTTCTCTGATGACACTCCTCTTTGTAGCAAATGCACTAATTGGCTTTCTGTTCTCCAGTGGTCTCATTAATCTCCCTGATCGGGAGGTTATATGGCCCAGAGTTGCAAAGCACTTTAGAGAAGTCCCCTGTTTCTTGCATTCAGACTGACTCAGAGGGCAAGAGCCAAATATTAGTTTTCTTGGCCCTTTTCATTTAACTTTAATTTTAAATCCTAATTTTAAATATCCAGCAAATAAATTTTAACAGCCTTATATTAAGAGTACTGTGCTTTAATTTCTATAACTTTATAAGTATTTATCTTTTTATTAATTGGGATCTGTATTATTCTGTCTGTCTTGTAGGTGATGACTTATTATCTTAAATTAACTCATGTTGTGTTCTTAACGCAACACTTCTGTAAAACACTAACAGGGAATCTTTAGATCAGTTATAAAGAAATTACAAAATAAAATATTTTAACAAGAGTAAAAACACTTAGTTTGCATAATAGCTACCCTGAATTTATTGGCTGAGTTATAAATTATATCCCCTGTTTGAGATCCTAGTAATCTTGACACACACACAAAAAAACTTTTGAATATAACTTTAAATGAAATATAATTTGAACTACTGCTTTCGTAGTCATTCTCACATGTACTAAGATGTGACACAGAGCCTTATTTCAGGTAAGGCAGGTCTCTTTATAAATCTTAACTGTTTTAGTTCTAAAGCTGATCTTTTTTTTAAATATAATTTTACAAAGTTTACATAAATTGTTTGTGGTCACATGAACATTAGCTTACAACATATGATATCACATTTAAAACATGAATTAAAGAAAGGCTGAAGGTTTTTAACCTTTACATAGATTAGGCTCTCATTAACTTAAAAATACATTTAAAGTGTTCCCAATATAAAAAGTAACATAAAACTTTACATATCTTATTGATAACATAAATAAATTCCCAGTATATATTTACCATACAACTTCAAACACCAACTTGATATAATGCTCTTTTAAGTTTCTACCTTATAGACTTGAATACCTGGAAGATATGAGCATATTTATAGCATCACAATTATATTGATACTTCTACATTAACCAAGTTTAGCTTTTAAAGAAATGGCAGTACAGTTCTTTAAAATAACAGTTCTTATTTAATTAGTTGTTTAATTTTTATGGTTGCTTGCTCTAGAAAAAATAAAACTTAATAAACACAATGTTATGAGTAAACTTATGTTTTTAGAAATTTTTGTCTCTTTAACACATGACTGAATTTTACAATCTTA
Organism: Callospermophilus lateralis; assembly: GCF_048772815.1. NCBI lineage: Eukaryota > Metazoa > Chordata > Mammalia > Rodentia > Sciuridae > Callospermophilus > Callospermophilus lateralis. Next base: position 4,631,585 of record NC_135316.1, on the reverse strand, counting down.
CACAGACTTTAGTACAAACTTATACAGACTTTAGTGAGTCAATCAGATATCTAACAAAAGTACTCATGAATAAGTAATCCCATACAAAATTTACTTTACTTATTAATCAAAATATTAGACAAATGTATTGAACAGTGTAAACCATTTTTTTGTTGAAGGAAAAGTTGTAGAACCAAGGAATATTAGACATTTTGTCAACATTAATGTTTTACTAGATTTTTGAACACCTAGAAAAACTTGTAAGCTTAAATTTAAAGACATTTATTTTTATCTGTTTATCCAATTTAAAGTGAACCATTTAAATCACATGAATAAAAGATCTTTGGATCCACTTTTTAAAATTTGTTTTTGTGAGTGCTCCTTTTTATATGAGCACTCCTTATATATGTTAATTTTTATAAAATATATATAATATATATGATATATTAGTATATAATATATAATATATATAATATATTTTATATAATATATATTTATAATATATATAATATATATGATATACGGACATATTAACTGGAAGATTGTGCAATGCTTCAAAAACCCATTCAGATACCAGATTGTTACAATAAAACGTCATCATTTAGACACACATTGAGCTAAGATCATTCCCAAGAAACAATATATAATATCAAAACATTATTGCACATTTCTTAAAGGGCCAGAAACAAAGACACAAGACAGACAGAAAGGAGCTCCAGACTATGGCTGACAGACAGAAGCCTTTATAACAAAGCAGATAAGAGAAAAATCTGCTACACCTGTAGCATGATAGATGTCCCCACAAGGGGATCAGATGTTTTCACAGAGGGGAAACCTGAAATGTAATATCAAGGATCTCCATGGTGACTTTACTTCATTTAGTGTTTCCTTTTTCTTTTTATCTTTTTTAAGAAGAAAGAGGTTGCATAATCCTGACATTGCAGGAAGGAAGGAGAGATTTCCCTGAAGCAACAGGGCTTCAGGGAAGCAGCTGGGAGTTACTCAGTCCCTCCTTTTACTTACAGGATTAGCTCCTCTGGTTTGGTTCCACCCCAAGCACACTCTTTCTCCTAACATTTCAGTAGTCAGCTCTCAAAAAGTTCCTTGGCGGGGGGGGGTGGGCTATCAAAATTTGTAACTTAAAGTTCGGTTCCTGACCTTGAAGTCAATTAATGCCAATTTAATAATGAGGACAGTTTTTTGCAAAATAGAAAAAAGGGAAGTTTATTGCTTTGCTAACAAAGGAGAAATAAAGGGGACTCTGCCCAAAGTTTGTGACTCTCTTGATCTTGAGGGACAAGGGGTTTTAAAAGAGTTTCACTTGTTAAACTGGGAGATACTCAGTTCTTAGGTCCCCAGCAGGCATTGCCCTGTGCAGTGGGTGGGCTCCAGGCAGCCAGCTAGGGGCTTCTCTCTACCTGCTTAACAAAGGGGGGGGTAAAGTTCATTGCAGTTCCTTAAAACACAGTCCAAAGTGGTGTCAGGCTTACTTGCTTTGTTACCCTGTTCACATCCAATATCCTTAAATTTTTACCACAGAAATCACACAACAAAATGCACAAAACAAACAAACAATAAACATATAGAACACAGAAGAAAACACACAAAAAAACAGAAACCTAGCATCGATACAGAAAAATAGAGGAACAATGAAACGTCTTGCTAAAGCTTCGGTGTAGGAACGCATGCGTGCCCGTCTGCAACTCTCTACCCTTTCAGAGAAATTCCCTACAGAACAGAACAGAGGACAGAACAATTCTCATTACTGTCCCGGACAGGAGTATATGTGAGCCTCCCCAGGCACCTCTCTGTCATCAGAAGAGATCTCCCTTAACCAGATATCAGATGTTATAAAGGTGCCACTTACCTATGGAGGCCTCCTCAACCAGGTGCTTGCTAATAGTTTTCTTGCAGTGGTTCACTGCAGTGCTCCCTGGATCTAAGGCTCACTCCATGGCCATGGAACATCTCAAGTTACACACCCGCTAGAGTAGCTCTCCACCCCAGAGCACTGGATGGAAAGCCAGCATTAGAATTTCCAGCAGTCTAATTTTGTGATCTGGTCGGGCAGGGTCATCTCGCTGGGTAACTCCAAAATATTAGACCAGGACACAAGAAAAGACCACTGATTCCCGAATACAAAAGCATATCAAAAAAATTGTGCACTATGATCAAGTAGGATTCATCCCTGGGATGCAAGGCTGGTTCAATATATGGAAATGAATAAATAATATTCACCATATCAATAGACTTAAAGACAAGAACCATATGATCATCTTGATAAATGCAGAAAAAACATTTGACAAAGTACAGCAACCCTTTATGTTCAAAACACTAGAAAAACTAGGGATAACAGGAACTTATCTCAACATTGTAAAAGCTATATATGCTAAACCTCAGATTAGCATCATCCTAAATGGTGAAAAACTGAAGGCATTCCCTCTAAAATCTGGAAGAAGAGAGGGATGCCCTCCATCACCACTTCTATTGAATTTAGTTCTTGAAATACTAGCCAGAGCAATTAGACAGACAAAAGAAATTAAAGGCATAAAAATAGGAAAAGAAGAAGTTAAATTATCACTATTTGCAGATGACATGATAAAATATTTAACAGACCCAAAAGGGTCTACAAAGAAACTGCTAGAGTTAATAAATGAATTCAGCAAAGTGGCAGCATATAAAATCAACACGCATAAATCAAAGGCATTTCTGTATATCAGCATCAAAACATCAGAAACGGAAATGATGACAACAACTCCACTCACAATATCCTCAAAGAAAATAAAATATTTGGGAATCAACCTAACAAAAGAGGTGAAAGATTTATTCAATGAAAACTAAAGAACCCTAAAGAGAGAGATAGAAAAAGATTTCATAAGATGAAAAAATGTACCCAATTCATGGATAGGCAGAACTAACATCATCAAAATGGTGATATTACCCAAAGGTCTTTACAGTTTCAATGCGATGCCAATTAAAATCCCAATGGCATTTCTTGTAGAACTAGATGAAGCAATCATGAACTTCATATGGAAAAACAAAAGACCCAGAATAGCAAAAGCAATTCTAAGCAGGAAGTGTGAATCTGGAGGTATAGCGATACCAGAGTTCAAACTGTACAACAAAGCAATAGTAACAAAAACAGCGTGGTACTGGTACCAAAACAGGCAGGTGGACCAATGGTACAGAAGAGAGGACACAGAGACTAATCCACAAAATTACAACTTTCTTATATTTGATAAAGGGGCTAAAAGCATGCAATGGAAGATGGGTAGCATCTTCAACAAATGGTGCTGGGAAAATTGAAAATCCATATGCAACAAAATGAAACTGAATCCTTTTCTCTAGCCATGCACAAAAGTTAACTCAAAATGGATCAAGGAGCTAGATATCAAATCAGAGACACAGCGTCTGATAGAAGAAAAAGTTCGCTACAATGTACATACTGTGGTTTCGGGCTCCAATTTTCTTAACAGGACGCCCATAGCCCTAGAGTTAATAGCAAGAATAAATAAATGGGACTTACTTAAACTAAAAAGTTTTTTCTCAGTAAGCAAAACAGTAAGAGAGGTAAATAAATAGCCTACATCCTGGGAACAAATTTTTACCCCTCACACTTCAGATAGAGCCCTAATATCCAGAATATACAAAGAACTCAAAAAATTAAACAATAAGATAACAAATTACCCAATCAACAAATGGGCCAAGGACCTGAACAGACACTTCACAGAGGAGGACATACAATCAATCAACAAGTACATGAAAAAAATGCTCACCATCTCTAGCAGTCAGAGAAATGCAAATAAAAACCATCCAAGATACCATCTCACTCCAGTAAGATTGGCAGCCATTATGAAGTCAAACAACAAGTGTTGGCGAGGATGTGGGGAAAAGGGTACACTTGTGCACTGCTGGTGGGACTGCAAATTGGTGAGTCTAATTTGGAAAGAAGTATGGCGATACCTGGGAAAGCTGGGAATGGATCCAACTTTTGACTAAGCTATCGACCTGCTCGGACTATACCCTGAGGATCTTAAAAGAGCGTACTACAGGGATAATGCCACATCAATGATCAGGGCGGCACAATTCACAATAGGTAGACTGTGAAACCAACCTAGATGCCCTTCAATAGATGAATGGATAAAAAAACGTGGCATCTATACACAATGGAGTACTATGCAGCAATAAAAAAATACAAAATCATAGAATTTGCAGGGAAATGGATGGCATTAGAGCAGATAATGCTAAGTGAAGCTAGCCAATCCTTAAAAAACAAATGCCAAATGTCTTTTTTGATATAAAGATAGCAAGTAAGAACAAAACAGGGAGGAAGAGCATGAGAAAAAGATTAACATTTAACCGAGAGGAATCGGCGAAGAGAAAGAGAGAGAGAAGGGAAAGCATAAGGAAATGGTAGGAGACCCTCAATGTTACACAAAATTACATAGAAGAGGATGTGAGGGGAAGGGGGGAAACAAGGGAGAGAATTGAACAACAGCAGATGAGGTAGAGAGGGATGATGGGAGGGGAGGGAAAGGGGGATATTAGGGAAAAGGAAAGGTAGCAGAATACAACAGTCACTAATATGCTATTATGTAAAAATGTGAGTGTTTAACCGATGTGATTCTGCAATTTCTATTTGGGGTAAAAATGGGACTTCATAACCCAATTGAGTCAAATGTATGAAAGATGATATATCATGAGCTTTGTAATGTTTTGAACAAACAATAAAAAAGACCACTGATTCCAGTTAAAATCAAATTAAGGCCAGTTTATTATTTCAACCGGCCGGGCTGCTTCTCCCTAACAAAACGGCGGGAAAAAGACAGCAACCCCACCTTTACAACAGCCCAGCTATATAGCCCAGAAAGTTACACAAAAGGGGGGTTACAGATAACAGAACTTTGACAAGCATCACACTAATGGTAGTATACTTTGTTTTTTGCTGGCCCCAACATCAGAAATTATGATGACCATTAAAACTGCAGAGAGGGTCGTTGTCTGGCCAGGAGAGGGCAAAAATTATGATGTGTCACTAAAGTTTCAGAGAGGGCTGCTATCTGGTCCGAGAGATAGGCATGGGAGAGTTCAAGGCACGGGCAGGCATTCCAAGCAGGTTCAGAATTTGCAGTCATTTATAGAAAAGCCCAAATTATCTTTTCTTGGCTTTGTGGCAAGATGGCTCCCAATTTAATAAAAGATCAGGTTGGGTCTGTCAACCCTGTCCCTTACTTTTGGAAACTCCTCTACCACCTCCAAGGTTGTGAACTCCTGAGCATTTTCCATTCCAGATATTTATTCAAAGATTTTCTAACTCTTCTTCTCTAATTGTGTCTTACTTGGGGCGAAGGTAATGCAAGGAATTTTTCTGGATTAGAGTGGGAAAATTTTTATGTAGCACATATTTGCATACATGTTGGATTCATTTTCCTATTTTCCATTTGAAATACTGAATCCCTGTCACTAACACATACCCTACTAGACTCTGACTACTAATCATAATAAATATGATAGAGAAAAAAAAACAAAACAGAATAAAAACACAAGCGGTTCAGAGGAAGCATGGTGTATAGATGGATTGCCTTTTGCATGATAAAGTGTTGGTGTTATAAATCTAGTCAATTTTTAATTGAAATAGTTATCCATGTGTTTATAAATTTATCAAATATGTGAATTCCTGTCTCCATTTCTCTGTAGCCAATTCAGCACATGTAATTTTAAATGCACATATAGAATTCTACCTGGTATCAAATGTACATTCTTGTGAGGTGGCTGACTTGGCAGATACAAATTGTGAGAAGAGATCACTCCTCCTAAACACTGTTGGAAAAGAAAATTCAACTTATGGGTGAGCTTCCTAGTTGAACAACATTATACATAAAACCAAGTTCAGTAAAATAAATTGTTTTGGATCTGTGGATGATATATATTTTATGATGAATTTGATTGGCATATATATTGCTAATTTTTAATGTGTTTTTTTGGGTGTTTATGTAGGTTCATATATATATATATATATATATATATATATATATATATATATATATATATATATACCCCCTCTCCAGATTTTTCAAAATATGAAATATATGTGTCTAATATACACTCCCTAAATTCATTAATGTTCATGTATATGGATTTACAATCAACATTTCACAAAATTATTCTCAGAAATACTCATCCACCTGAAATACATATTTGTTTGCTAGTACTGAAAATTAAATTCAGTGAATGGGGCATACATGTCCTAATATTTCTACAGTAACTGACCCAGTTTAACATCAATGCACGTGGATTTCAATGGGACATGATGTGTATTTTGACGTTCATTTTAATTCAACACTGGTACTTTACTATTTCTTCAGTTTGTGCATATCATAGGATATATTTTTCATCCACAAGTTCACAAATTTATTGGCATTTCTTTCACTTTCAATCACTTCCTGCTTCAGAACACATGTATACTTCCAGCTTTCTTGAGTGGTCTTTTCATGAGACTTCTTTCCAAACACATAATTTTTGATTTCCATAATCAATTTTGAAACAAAACTCACAACTCTTTATGATAAACCATAAACCTAATATTACCATTAGACGTATAACTAGTTGGAATGAAAGAATGCATATCAATATAAGATTCATTGTATATTATCAGATATCATTTCAATCCATTATTTAAAGTTGGAACCAGTTATATTATTTATTCACAGTATGGTCTATTCATGCATCATCTCTATATTTATATGCACATGGTACACGTATTTGTACCCCCTATAGTAATTCACACATCTTCAAAATATTGCTCCCAGAAATGGTGTAAGAAATACTCATATCACCCGATCTACATATACTTTTTATCACAGTAATATTCTGGACACAATAAGCAAATGTCACACTTATGATTTTACCAAAGCCTAAATGGAATGTGAGCATGGATTACTAAAATCATCCATGTCCAGGTTACCTATTGCTCTCAAATGTGAATCCTATTGGTGACTACTTATTTGTTTCTTCCTAAGATTATATTTTCAACCTCAAACCTGTTGAAAATGTCTCATCCTATCACTCACTTTATACTTTGCCTGATTTCCTAATGTCTCTATTGATATCTGCTTTCCTTCATTTTTTCCCCAGTTCATCATTGTGACTGACTCTTCACATGTGCTGACATTTCCATTCACTCTCTACCCGAGACCCTATTGGTAAAGAACTTTTGGTCCAAATCTTAGAATCACTCTTCTTTCTAAACATATTGACTATCTTCCTAATCCTACCGACTATCATTTTTTGACTGGATGTTCTCTTTGACATTCAATCATCCAAGGTACAAGGTCCTATGCCATTGTATAACCATTTATCTGAGAAAACTCTGCAGAATATAATTCAAAGCTAAGTATCTCAATCAAGGGCGCAATGTCCTTCTGCGCTTCAAATCTTACCTAGATTTCGGTTTTCATACTTATAATCCACCAGTATATTCTTGTAAATATCACAGGTTCCCAATACCATTATTCATCCTGCAGAATGATTCCTAACACAAATCAAACCTGTTATTAACCCTAACCGGACACTGTTTCCTCAATCTAACTTTAGAGAAGATCAGGGACATTGTTGGTCTTCCAATACAGGAATGTAGGGGATCTTCCACCTGCTGAGAACCTCAAAGTTCCATGCATAAATTATCCCTGGAGAAGATGTAGGTAGCTATGTAGGACATGAGAGAGCAAAAGTCATCTTCCTTGGCAAACAACCTGGTCATGATTAAGGGATGTGCCTGAATCAGCCTCTCTCTTCTTAATGTAGAGAAGATGGACCAAACCAGGCTTGTCTGGAGAGCTGTGCCAGGGTGCCTATGGTTGATATACCATTCTAACTTGTGAAAGTGTCACAGGAAGTAGGGGCAGCCTCCATCGCATGGGGACCGTTGAAGCAACTGTTGGGACAATGTGGTTGCCAAGTCAGAGATATCATTTATTTCCTGAAGGAAGTGACCTCACCTCACTTATGTGGTGATGGAATGCTCTCAATTTGGTTTCTAGGAAGTCAGGCACCCATAGCCATTCACAGTCCCAGTCCCAGGATCACACTTGTTTGGATTTACCAAGGACAGAGTCAGTCTTTCTTGGTACCTACTGATGTGAGTATGGCCAAATGCAAGGAAAGCTCTGAAGAGGCGACTTTCCTGAGAAAGCAGGTAGTGGCTCACCTCTCGCTTCTGAAAACTTCACAGAGTTGGCAAAGGAGACCAGATCTGAGTCAGGACAGGCCATTTCGCAGGTACATAGAATGGCTCACCAGTCAGAGGACACTCTGGATAGTCACAGACTTACTTGGGTGAAGGAGGTGCCTTTGTGGATGTGGGTGTGAGTTTGTGGTTTTGTCTCATGTTCTGAGAATAGGTAGGAAATGCGGTTTGTTTGGTATGGAATGGAGAGTTTCTAGTAAGTCTTTTGACAAGTGAGTGTTTCTATTTCTGTGTATACCACTGTGTTCGTGGTTGTAGACATTAGAAAAGAGAATGCCTCAATGGGTGTGTCCTGTGTATTAGAAAAAGTACCAGCATTCATCCTGCCCAATTTATGAATGGACTGCAGCTTGCCTTATCGATGGGCAACACCTACTACCTTCCTAAATTCCTGTTTTCTTCCTGAATTCTCGCCACTCTCCGGAATAGGCTCATGGTTTTGTGTCCAAGATATGTACCACCTCCAAGCTCTGTGACATGGCCATGAACAGGATAGCTGAAGGTAATGGCGAGTATCTCAGAAAACTGAGATATCAGGGTGACCAGGAAAGTCTCAGTGGAGAAACCCTGCTTTGGGCCTTTGCTTACTTATTGTTCTGTTTCCCTGAATATCAGTAAGTTCGTTGCCTCAGGCCACTTCTTTGTGAAGCCTGAAGAATCAGTTTTGAAGTGGAAATGAATGGGCATCACCTGTGGCTCTTTGCTTAATCCTTAGGAAAAGATGTGTCTGAATCAGACTCTTGGCCCTCTGTGAGGCTGTGGCTTAGATTGTCTGAACCTGATGGATCTAAAGAAATATCCCATGTGTGCATCCAAAACCAAAATGGCAAAAAGAGCGGTCACAGTGGAGGAAGTCTCTCACCTTCCTGTGTAAGGTTCCTGACCTTCATCAAATGAGAATAGGGATCCTTTGGGTCAAATGAGTTCTTCAAAGCTCTGCAGAGGCCATCCCATATGTTATTGGATATTCTCATGACTCCAATTCACACAAAGATTCTGTACCCGACAGTCTGTATGCCTTAAATTGGAGAAGCAGATCAGTATTAATGGCAGGCCTATGTGATCACTCCTGGTTTATAGGATGGGTGTCCAGGCCACCATGACTTTAGGGAATTGAGGTGAAAGGGAGATTATTTTGGACAGTGTCTTGGGTTGCGCCCCTCATGGAAACCTCCAGCCAGAGGTTATGATGAGTGTCTATATAAAAGAAGATGAGGGTCATGTGGGAGTATTTGGTTTTTTATTGTCGCCATTTGTGTGGAAGTTGGAAGAGATTCCTAGGTGAACCTAGGCTTGAACTCTGGTGTGATTCCCCTTAGAGACTTAGTTCTGGAACTGATCTTAGAGTAGTATTGCCGTGAATTGTTTTGGGATTTTAGGACGCCACACATGAGAGTCGCCCTTGAAAACTGAGATCAAGGCCCAGGATGGCTTTTCACAGAGCAAGGGAAATCTCAGCCAGGATGTCAAATGGTTTTATTATAAAAGACTTGGCAGCCATAGTTGAGAGTCAAAACACACATAGAACTCACATTGTGGACCTCAATGGGCCCGGCTTCATGTGACCTTTTGGCGACTCTTTTGGAAGCCTTGCCTGTGAGAGTTCTTCAGAGCTTTCATTGAAATGAGATTCCTCACCATTTAATAGTTCCTGTATAAATTAAAACCCACAGTGCCTCCAACATCATATTTGAAAAATGGCTAGATAAATACCATGAGATTTTTGAAATTCTCATTACCATGTTGCACTTGAGAACCTTTGGATGTCCTGCTGCTGATCATGAATGTACAAGACAATGCCTTGTTTGACTGGGTTTAATGAAAATGGTGCAGAACAAAGATGCCAGAAAGTTTGAGCCTGCAGAGTAGTGGGCCTAGAGCAGTGGAGTGTAGGTGTGTGAAAAAACATCTGTGGTGGGGCCATGTATATCTGCCATTGGCTTCCAAATTACTAGAGACTGACATGGTGCGGGCAGCAGACCCTTATATGTAAAGGCATCTTGTTATCTGGAGATGATTCTGGTAAAAGTTCAGAATCAAGTTGCTATTGTCAAGGGGGCAAGCTATGTGGGATAAAAGCCTGGTTTGTGCATTCTCCTGCAGACTCTGATTACTACACATGAGAGTACTCCCTCCAGCACTGTGTCTCAGTTAAACTCCTTGTATTTCGTGAAGCCAATACCAAACTCCCAGTGCAGCAGTAAGAAACACCATGAAAAGTGGAGGATGACCAAATGACTTCACAGACCACACGGTTAGACACTTAGAAACCACTGGCCACAGTTTACCTACAATGAGAGAATTCAGAACTGCTGCCTCATGTTCACTAGAAAATAAGGAACCGTGTTCTCCAGGTCATATACATGCAGATTCAGGTTTGATGGTCTCACTACCAAGGAAGTTAAAACTCCTGACAACAAAATATATTTCAAGGACCCAAACTCATAGGCATTTTTGGAAAAAGTCATTAGGCCAGCAGAGCTCCATGTTTGTGAAGTGTTTATGCTCTCCCTTACTTTTGGAAACTGTTTTAACACCTCCAAGGTTTTGAAATCCTGAGCATTTTTTTTCCACAGATGTATTCACAGATTTTCTAACTCTTCTTCACTAATTGTGTCTTACTTGGGGCGAAGGTAATGTCAAGGCATTGTTCTGGATGAGAGTGGGAATATTTTTGTGTAGCACATATTTGCATACACATTTGATTTATTTTTCTATTTTACATTTGAAATACTAAATTCCTGACACTATCCCACACCCTACTAGACTCTGACTACTAATCCTAATATAATGGTTAAAAAAAGAGAATCCAAACAGAATTGAAATAGAGAGCGTTCATTGGAGGCATGATGTATACTTGGACTTGCCTTCTGCTTTATCAAGGGTATGTGTTATTAATCTAGTCAATTTTTCATTGTATACTTCTCCATGAGTTTTTAATGTTAACACATATGTAAATTTCTGTCTTTTTTTCTCTGTAGCCTATTCAGCACATGTATTTTTTATACATATTTAGAATCCTACCTGGTATCACACGTACATTCTTGTGAGCTCGCTGAATTTGGAAGATATAAATTGTGAGAAAAGATCACTTCCCCTAAATACTGATGCAACTGGAAATTCAACCTATGGGTGAATTTCCTAGATGAACAACATTATACATAAATCCATGTTCAGTAAAATGAATATTTTTATATATGTGGATGATATATATTTCATGATGAATTTCATTGGGCATATATATTGCTACATTTATATGTCTGTGTATGTGTATGTGTGTATCTATCTACCTATGTATCTCTCTCTCTCTCTCTCTCTCTCTCTCTATATATATATATATATATATATATATATATATATTCTTCAGATTTTCCAAAATAGGAAATATATGTGTCTTTTTATACACTCCCTAAATTCACTCATGTTTCTGTATGTGGATTTAAAATCAATATTTCACAAGATAATTCTCAGAAATATTCATCCACCTGAAATACATATTTATTTCCTAGTACTGAAAACTAATATCAGTGAATGGTGCTTACAAATCGTAATATTTCCACAGTAACTGACCCAGTTTAACATCCATGCAAGTAGATACCTATGGGACATGATGTGTATTTTGAAGTTTATTTTTATTCAACAATGGTACATTACTATTTCTTCAGTTTATGGACATCATAGGATATATCCTTTCATCCACAAGTTCACAAGTTCATAGGCATTTGGTTTACTATCTATCACTTCCTGCTTCAGAATACATATATTCCTCCATGGTTCTTGACTGGTCTTTTCATAAGACTTCTTTCCAAACGTATTATTTTTGATTTCCATAATCATTTTTTAAGCAAAACTCACACACTCTTCATGATAAATCATAACCCTAATATTACCATTAGATGTATAACTGGTTGGAATGAATGTACGTATATCAATATGAGATTTCCTATATATTTTGAGATATCAAATCTATCCATTATATAAAGTTGGAACCAGTTATATTATTTATTCACAGTATGGTCTATTAAGCCATTATTTCTATATTCTTCGACACAGCGTACACCTATTTCTATCCCCAAACTAATTTATAATTTTTTAAACATTGCTTTCAGAAATTGTGGAAGAAATACTCTAGTCACCTGATATACATATGCATTTCATCACAGTAATATTTCTGACACGAAATGCAAGGGTCACACTTATGATTGTACCAAAGCCTAAATTGAAAGTGAGCAAGTATTACTAACAACATCCATGTCCTGGTTCCCTAATGCTCTCAAATATCATTCTTATTGGTGACTACATATTTGTTTCTTCCTAAGAAAAATATATTCAACCTCAACACTCTTAAAAATGTTTTATCCTATCACTCACATTGTACTTTGCCTGATTTTCTAATGTCTCTATTGATATCTGCTTTCCTACACATTTTCCCCAGCTCATCATTGTGACTGACTCTTCACATGTGTTGACATTTACAATCACTCTGTAACCAAAACCCTATTGCTAAAGAACTTTTGATCCAACTGCTAGACTCACACAAATGGGTTCTTCAAAGCCCTGCAGAGGGTAGCCCATAGGAGCTTGGGTTTTCTAATGACTCCAATTCACATAAGGAATCCATATCCCACAGACAGTAAGCCTCCAATTGGAGAAGTAGAGCAGTATTAACGTCAGGCATATTTGATCACTCCTGGTTCACAGGAAGGGTTTCCAGGCCATCCTGACTTAAGGCAAATGAGTGGCAAGGGATATTATTTTGGAAACTGTCTTGGGCTGCACCCCTCATGGAAACCTCCAGCCAGAGGTTATGATGAGTGTATATATCAAAGAAGATGTGGGCCATGTGGGAGTGTTTTGATTTTAATTGTGGTCATTTGTGTGGCAGTTGGAAGAGATGACAAGGTCCACCTGGGCTTGAACTCAATGGGCCTGGCTTCATGTGACCTTCGTGCCACTATTTGGTAAGCCTTGCCTGTGAGAGTTCTCACGAGCTTTCATGGAAATGAGCTTCATCACCATTTAATGGTTCCTGAATGAATTGAAACCCACAGTACCACCAACTTCATCCTTGAAAAAGGCTACATAAATACCTTGAATTTTTTAAAATTCCAATGACCAGGGGGAACTGGAGAACCTTTGGATGTCCTGTTGCTGATCTTGAGTATACCAGACAGTGCCTTGATTGACTGGGTTTCATGAAAATAGTGTAGAACAAAGATGCCAGTAAGTTGGAGCCTGCTGAGTAGTGGGTCTAGAGCAGTGGTGGGCAGGTGTTTGATAAAACATCCGTGGTAGGGCCATGAGGATCTACCATTGGATTCCAAATGGCTTGTGACTGACATGGTGCAGCTAGCAGACCCTTATATGTAAAGGCATCTTGTTATATGAAGAGTTTTCAGGGGAATGTTAAGAATCAGGTTGATATGGACAAGGGGGCAATGGGGCAAGCTATGAGAGATAGAAGCCTAGTTGGTGCATTCTCCTGCAGACCCTGACCCACCAGACGTGACAGAACTCCCTCCAGCACTGTATCCCACTTGAGCTCTTTGTATTTAGTGAAGCCAATACCAAAATCCCAGTGCAGCAGTAAGAAACACCAGGAAAATTGTAGGATGACCAAAAGACTTCACAGTCCAACGAAATGGTGGAAGAAATACTCATGTCACCTGATCTACATATACATTTTATCACAGTAATATTCTGGACACAAAATGCAAAGGTCACACTTATGATTGTACCAAGGCCTAAAAGGAAAGTAAGCATGGATTACTAAAAACATCCATGTCCAGGTTTCCTAATGCTCTCAAATGTCAATCCTATTGGTCATTACATATTTTTTTTTCTAAGATTATATATTCAACATCAAACTTGTTGAAAATGTCTAATCATATCACTCACTTTATACTTTGCCTGATTTTGTAATGTCTACATTGTTATCTGCTTTCCTACTTATTTTTCCCAGTTCATCATAGTGACTGACTCTTCACATGTGCTGACATTTACATTCACTCTCTAACCGAAACCCTATGGCTAAAGAACTTTTTGTCCAAATCCTATACTCACTTTTCTTCCCAAACTTACCGGTTACCTTCCTAATCCTACCGACTATCCCTTTTTGACTGGATGTTCTCTTCTACATTCAATCATCCAAGGTACAAGGTTCTATGCCATTGTATATCAAATTACCTGAGACATCTGTGCAGAATATAATTAAAAGCTAAGTATTCCAGTCAAGGGCCAAATGCACTTCTGGGCATCAAATCTTACCTAGATTTCTGTCTTCATACTTATATTTCACCTATATATTCTTGTAATTATCGCAGGTTCTCAATACCATTATTAATCCCGCAGAATGATTCTTAACCCAAATCGAACCTCTTATTAATCCTAACCATACACTGTTCCCTCAATCTAACTTTACAATAGAGCAGGGACAGAGTTGGTATTACAATACAGGAATGTAGGGGATCTTCCACAGGCTGAGAACCTCAAAGGTCCATGTAGAAATGATCACTGGAGAAGACTTAGGCAGCTATAAAGGACCTGAGGGAACAAAATCATCTTCAATGGCAAACAAACAGGTCAGTATGAAGGGTTGTGTCTGAATTAGCCTCTCTGTTCTTAATGTAGAGAAGATGGAACAAAACAGGCCTGTGTGGAGAGCTCTTCCCGGGCGCCAATGGCTGATATGCCATTCTAACTTGTGAATGTGTCACAGGAAGTAGGGGCAGCCTCCATCTTATGGGACCATTGTAAGCAACTGTTAGGAAAAAGTGGTTGCTAAGGCATTGACCTCATTCAATTCCTGAAGGAAGTGACCTACCTCACTTCCTTGGTGATGGAACTCTCTGAACTTGGGATCCAGGAATACAGGCACCCAGAGCCAGTCCCAGTCCCAGTCACAGTGGGCTCACTTCTTTGGATTTAACAAGGACAGAGTCAGTCTTTCTTGGTACCTACTGATGTGAGGATGGCCAAATGCCAGGAGAGCTCTGAAGAGGGGCCTTTCCTGAGAAAGCAGGTAGTGACTCACCGCTGGCTTCTGACAACTTCACAGAGTTTGCAAAGAAGACCAGATCTGAGACAGGAGAGGCCATTTTGGGGGAACATAGTATGGTCCGCCAGTCAGAGGACTCTCCGGATAGTCACAGACCTACTTGGGGGAAGGAGGTGCCTTTTTGGGTGTGGGTGTGAGTTTGTCTTTTTGTCTCATGTTATGAGAATTGGTAGGAAAGACGCTTTGTTTGGTTTGGAGTGGACTGTTTCTAGTAAGTCTTTTGACAAGGTGAGTGTTTGTAGGTCTGTATATCCCACTGTCCGTGTTTGTAGACATTAGAAAAGAGAATGCATCAATGGATGTGTCCTGTCTATTAGAGAGCTTCCAAGCATTCATCCTATCCAATTTATGAATGGACTGCGGCTTGCCTAATGGATGGGCAACTCCTGCTATCTTCCTTAGTTCCTGTTCTTTTCCTGAATTATGGCCACTATTCAAAATAGGCTCATGGTTTTGTGTCCAAGATATGTACCACCTCCAAGCTCTGTGACATGGCCATGTACTGGATAGCTGAAGGTAATAGCGAGCATCTCAGAAATCTCAGATATCAGTGTGACCAGGAAATTCTCAGTGGATAAACCTTGCTTTGGGCCTTTTGCTTACATATTTTTCTGTTTCCCTGAATGTCAGGAAGGTCTTTTCCTCAGGCCACCCTTTGTGAAGCCTGAAGACACAGTTTTCAAATGGAAATGAATGGGCATCACCTGTGGCTCTTTGCTTAATTCCTTTGGAAAGGGATGTGTCTGAATCAGTCTCTTGTCCCTGTGTGAGGCTGTGGCTTAGATTCTCAGCAACTGATGGATCTAATGAAAGATCCCACGTGTGTATCGAAAACCAAAATGACAAAAAGATCCATCATTGTGGATGAATACTTTTGCCTTCCTCTCTTAAGTTCCTGACCTCCATCAATTGAGAATAGGGTAAAATGAGTTCTTCAAATCCCTGTAGAGGCTAGCCCATATGTGCATGAGTTTTCTCAGGACTCCAATTTACCTAAGAAATCTAAACCCCAGAGTCAGTATGCCTCAAATTGAAGAAGCAGAGCAGTATTAATGGCAGGCCTATTTGAACAATCCTGGTACAGAGGAAAGGTGTCCAGGCCACACTGACTTTAGGCAAATGAGGGGCAAGGGAGCTCATTTTGGACACTCTCTTTGGGTGCACCCCTCATGGAAACCTCAAGCCAGAGGTTATGATGAGTGTAAATATGGAAGAAGATGAGGGTCATGTGGAAGTGTTTTTGTTTAAATTGTGGTCAATTGAGTGGGTCTTTGAAAGAGATGACTGGGTCCACCTGGTCTTGAACTTTGGTCTGATTCCCCTTAGAGACTGAGTTCTGGAACTGACCTCAGAGAAGTATTGCAATAAATAGTGTTGAGATGGAGGCCACACATGAGAGTCACCCTTGGAAACTGAGATCTAGGCCCAGAGTGGCTTTCCACAGAGCAATGGGAATCTCAGCCATGATATCACATGATGTTATTTCTAGAGACTTGGCAGCCATAGTTGAGAGAAAAAACACACATGGAGCTCACATTGTAGACCTCAATGGGCCTGGCTTCATGTTACCTTTTGGGCACTCTTTGGAATCCTTGCCTTTGAGGGTTCTCCAGAACGTTCATTGAAATTAGCTTCCTAAATTTTTAATGGTTCCTGAATAAATTGAAACCCACAGTGCCTCCAAAACCATCCTTTAACAATGGCTAGATAAATATCATGAAATTTTTGAAATTTACATGACCAGGTGGCACTGGAGAAACTTTGGATGTCCTGTTGCTGATCATGTGTGTACCAGACAGTGCCTTGATTGACCGGGTTTCATAAAAATGGTGTAAAACAGAGATGCCAGAAAGTTGGAGCCTGCTGAATAGTGGGCCTAGAGCAGTGGTGTGCAAGTGTGTGATAAAACATCTTTGGTGGGGCCATGTGGATCTGCCATTGGATTCCAAATGGCTTGTGACTGACATGGTGCAGCCAGCAGACCCTTATATGTAAAGGCATCTTGTTATATGCAGAGGTTTCAGGGAAATGTTCAGAATCAGCTTGCTATGGTCAAGGGGGCAAGCTATGTGTGATAGAAGCCTGGTTGGTGCATTCTTTTGCAGACCCTGTACCACCACACTTGACAGAACTCCCTACAGCACTGTGTCCTTGTTGAACTCCTTGTATTTCGTGAAGCAAATACCAAACATCCAGTGTAGCACCAAGAACCACCACGAAACGTGGAGGAAATCCAAATGGTTTCACAGTCCACACGGGGAGACACATAGCCCCCAGTGGCCACAGTTTACATACAAAGAGAGAATTCAACAATCTTGCCTCATGTTCATTGGAAAATCAGAAACCATGTCCTCTAGGTGACACATAGATGGAGACCCATCTTTGATGGTCTCACTAGAATGGAAGCTAAAGTTCCGTACAACAAAATATATTTCAAGTGTCCAACCTCAGAGGCAGTTTCTCAAGAAGTCTTTAGGCCAGCAGAGCACCATGATTGTGTAGTGTTTATTCTGACCCTTACTTTTGGAAACTCCTCTACCACCTCTAAGGTAGTAAACTCCTGAGCATTTTCCATTCCAGTTATGTATTCACAGATTTTCTAACTCTTTTCATCTAATTGTGTCTTACTTGGGGCGAAGGTATTGTCATGGCATTGTTCTGGATGAAAGTGGGAAGAATTTTGTGTAGCACATATTTGCATACACATTGGATTCATTTTCCAAATTTCCATTTGAATTAATGAATCCCTGACTCTAACCCATATCCTACTAGACTCTCACTACTAATCCTAATATGATGGAGAAAAATAACCCAAACAGAATACAAAAACAAGCAGTTCAGAGGAGTTCTGGTGTGTATTTGGGCTTGCCTTTTGCATTATATATGGCAGGAGTTATAAATGTATTTAATTTTTTGTTGAATTAGTTCTCCATGTTTTTTTAAAGTTAATAAATATGTGATTTCCTGTCTCCCATTCTCTGTAGCCTATTCAACACATGTATTTTTATATGCACATATAGAATCCTAACTGTCATCACACGTACATTTTTGTAAGGTGGTTTACTTGAAAGATACAAATTGTGAGAAGAGATCTCTCCTCTTAAACACTGTTGATACTGAAAATTCAACTTATGTGTGAGCTTCCTGGTTGAACAACATTATACATAAATCCATGTTCAGTAAAATGAATACTTTTGGATCTGTGGAGGATATATATTGCACGATGAATTTCGATTGGCATATATATTGCTACTTTTTATTGTCTATGTGTGGGTTTGTATATATATTCTCCAGATTTTTCAAAATATGAAATATATGCATCTTATTATACACTCCCTAAATTCATTCATGTTCATGTATGTGGATTTATAATCAACTTTTCACCAGATTATTCTCAGAAATATTCATCCACCTGAAATACACATTTGTTTCCTAGTACTGAAAACTAAATTCAGTGAATGGTGCACACAAATCCTAATATTTCTACAGTAACTGACACAGTTTAACATCAATGCTAGTGTATTCCTATGGAACATGATGTGTATTTTGATATTCATTATTATTCAAGAGTGGTACATAACTATTTCTTGAGTTTATGCACATTACAGGATATATATTTCATTCAAAAATTTACAAATTTATAGGCATTTGTTTCACTTTCAATCACTTCCTGATTCAGAACACATGTATTCCTCCAGGTTTCTTGACTGGTCTTTTCATGAGACTTCTTTCCAAACACATTATTTTTGATTTCCATATTCACTTTTGAAGCAAAACTCACACACTCTTCATGATAAACCATAAAACTAATATTACCATTAGATATATAACGGGTTGGAATGAATTTATGTATATCAATATAAAAATTCCTGTATATTTTCAGATATGAATTCAATGCAATATTTAAAGTTGGAATCAGTTATATTATTTATTCACAGTATGGTCTATTCATGCATTATCTCTATATTCATAGACAAAGGATACACCTATCTGTACAACCAATACTAATTTATACGACTTCAATATATTGCTCCCAGAAATGGTGGAAGTAATACTCATGTTCCCTGATCTACATAAACATTTTATCACAGTAATATTCTGGACACAAAAAGCAAAGGTCACACTTATGATTGTACCGTATCCTAAATGGAAAATGAGCATGGATTACTAAAAACATCCATGTCCTGGTTGCCTAATGCTCTCAATTGTCAATCCTATTTTTGACTACATATTTGTTTCTTCTTAAGATTATATATTCAACCTCAAATCTTTTGAAAATGTCTAATACTATCACTCACGTTGTACATTGCCTGATTTCCTAATGTCTCTGTTGATATGTGCTTTCACACATATTTTGCGAGTTCATCATTGTGACTGACTCTTCACATGTGCTTAAATTTAGATTCGCTCTCTACCCGAAACCCTACTGCTAAAAAACTTCTGGTCCAAATTCTATAGTCACTCTTCTTTCTAAACCTACCTACTATCTTCCTTATTCTACCAACTATCCATTTTTTACTGGATGTTCTCTTCGACATTCAATCATCCAAGGTCCAAGGTCCTATGCCTTTGTATAGCCATTTATCTGAGACATCTGAGCAGAATATAATTCAAAACTAAGTATCCCAATCAAGGGCCCAATGCACTTCGGGGCTTCAAATCTTACCTAGATTTCTGTTTTCATACTTTTATTACACCTGTATATTCTTGAAAATATCGCAGTTTCCAATACCATTATTCATCCCGCAGAATGATTCCTAACACAAATCGAACCTGTTATTAACCCTAACCGGACACTGTTCCCTCAATCTAACTTTAGAGAAGAGCAGGGACATTGTTGGTCTTACAATTAAGGAATGTAGGGCATATTCCTCCTGCAGATAACCTCAAAGTTTCATGCAGAAATAATCCCTGGAGAAGATATAGGCAGGTATGAAGGAAGTGACACAGAAAAAGTCATCTTCCTTGGCAAACAACCTGGTCATGATGAAGGGATGTGTCTGCATCAGCCTCTGTCTTCTTAATGTAGAGAAGTTGGACCAAACCAGGGCTGTGTGGAGAGCTGTTCCTGGGCGCCTATGGTTGATATACCATTCTAACTTGTGAAGATGTCACAGGGAGTAGGGGCAGCCTCCATCTCATGGGAAAAGTGGAAGCAACTGTTAGGACAAAGTGGTTGTCAAGGCAGAGACCTCATTCATTTCCTGAAGGAAGTGACCCCACCTCACTTGCTTGGTGAGCGAATGCTCTGAATTTGGTTTCCAGGAAGCCAGACATCCATAGCAAATCCAAGTCCCAGTCCCAGTGGGCTCACTTGTTTTGTTTTACCAAGCACAGAGTCAGTCTTATTTGGTACATACTAATAGTAGGATGGCCAAATGCCCGGAGAGCTCTGAAAAGGGACCTTTCCTGAGAATGCAGGTAGTGGCTCACTGCTGGCTCCTGACAACTACACAGAGTTGGCCAAAGAGAACAGATCTGAGACAGGACAGGCCATTTCATGGGAACATTGTATGGCCCACCAGTCAGAGGACACTCCGGATAGTCACAGACCTACTTGTTGGAAGGATGTGCATTTGTCGGTGTGAGTGTGAGTTTGTGGTTTTGTCTCATGTTCTGAGAATAGGTAGGAAAGGTGGTTTTCTTTTATGTGCAGTGGACTGTTTCTACTAAGTCCTTTGAGAAGGCACGTGTTTCTATGTCTGTGTATCCCACTGTGTCCATGGTAGTGGACATTAGTAAAGAGAATGCATCAATGGATGTGTCCTGTCTAGTTAAATATTACCAGAATTCATCCTGCCCAATATATGAATGGAATGCAGCTTGCCTTATGGATGGGCAACACTTACTATCTTCCTAAGTTCCTGCTTTCTTTCTGAATTCTTGTCACTCTCCAGAATGGGCTCATGGTTTTGTGTCCAAGATATATACCAACTTTAAGCTCTGTGACATGGCCATGTACTGGATAGCTGAAGGGAATGGGAGCATCTCAGAAAACTCAGATATCAGTGTAACCAGGAAAGTCTCAGTGGAGAAACCCTGCTTTAGGCCATTTTCTTACCTATGGTTCTGTTGCCCTAAATGTCAGGAAGGTTTTTGCCTCAGGTCACCACTTTGTGAAGCCTGAAGAAAACAGTTTTCAAATGGAAATGAATGGGCATCACTTGTGGCTCTTTGTTTAATTGCTTTGGAAAGAAATGTGTCTGAATCAGCCTCATGGCCCTGTGTGAGGTTGTGGCTTAGATTCTCATCACCTGATGGATCTAAAGAAAGATCCCATGTGTGCATCAAAAACCAAAATAGCAAAAATTTCATTCATTGTGGATGAAGTCTCTTGCCTTCCTCTGTTAGGTTCCTGACCTCCATCAAGTGAGAATAAGGATCCTTTGGGTCAAATGAGTTCTTCAAAACCCTGCAGAGGCTAGCCCATAGGAGCTTGGGCTTTCTGATGGAACAAGTTCACATAAAGAATCTCTACCCGTAAGGCAGTAGATATCAAATTGGAGATGCAGACCAGTATTAAATGCAGGCCTATTTAATCACTCCTGGTTCACAGGAAAGGAGTCCAGGCCACCATGATCTTAGACAAATGAGGGGCAAAGAAGCTTATTTTGGACACTGTCTTGGGCTGCAGCCCTCATGGAAACCTCCAGGCAGAGGTTATAATGAGTGTCTATATGAAAGAAGATGAGGGCCATGTGGGAGTGTTGTGGTTTAAATTGTGGTCATTTGTGTGGCGGTTGGAAGAGATGACTGGGTCCAACTGGGCTTGAACTCTGGTGTGATTCTCCTTAGAGACTGAGTTCTGGAACTGAACTCAGAGAAGTATTGCCATGAATTGTGTTGGGGTTTTAGGAGGCCACGCATGAGAGTCACCCTTGGAAAATGAGATCTACGTCCAGGTTGTCTTTCCACAGAGCCCTGGGAATCTCAGCCAGAATATCACATGATTTTATTCTGAAAGACTTGCCAGCCATAGTTGAGAGTCAAAACACACATGGACCTCACATTGTAGAACTCAATAGACCTGGCTTCACGTGACTTTTTGGCCACTCTTTGGGAAGGCTTGCTTGTGAGAGTTCTCCAGAGCTTAAATTCATATGAGCTTCCAAAACATTTAATGGTTCCTTAATAAATTCAAACCCACAGTGTCCTTAATTTCATCCTTGAAAAATGGCTAGATAAATGCCATGAAATTTTTGAAATTCCCATGACCAGTGTGACTGGAGAACGTTTGGATGTCTTGTTGCTGATCATGAGTTACCAGACAGTGCCTTGATTGACTGAGTTTCATGAAAATGGTGTGGAACAGAGATGCCAGTGAGTTGGAGCCTGCTGAGTAGTGGGCCTAGAGTAGTGGTGTGAAGGTGTGTGATAAATATCTGTGGTGGGGCCATGTGGATCTGCCATTGGCTTCCAAATGGCTTGAGGCTGACATGGTGCAGCCAGCAGAACCTTATATGTAAATGTATCTTGTTATTTGGAGAGGGTTCTGGGTAATGTTCAGAATCAGGTTGCTATGGTCAAGGGGGCAAGTCATGTGGGATAGAAGCCTGGTTTTTGCATTAACCTCAAGACCCTGACACTCCACACGAGACAGAACTCGCTAAAGCACTGTGTTCCAGATGGAGAGAATTCAGGGCTATGTTCACAATCAGGTTGATATGGACAAGGGGGCAAGCTATGTGAAATAGAAGGCTGTTTGGTGCAGTCTCCTGCAGACCCTGAGCCACCAAACGTGACAGAACTCCCTCCAGCACTGTGTCCCATTTGAACTCTTATTACTTCATGAAGCAAACAGCAAACTCTCAGTGCAGCTGCAAGAAACACCATGAAATGTGGAGTATCACTAAAAAGACTTCACCGTCCACATGGAGAGACACTTAGCACCCAGTGTATACAGTTTACCTACAAAGAGAGAAGTCAGCATTGCTGCTGCCTCATGTAATTGGAATTAAGAAACCATGTCTTCCAGGTCATATAGATGCAGACCCAGCTTTGATGGTCTCACTACAAAGGAAGCTAAAGCTCCTGACAACAACATATATTTCAAGGGCCAAACTTCAGAGGCAGTTTCTCAAGAAGACTTAGGCCGGTAGAGCTCCATATTTGTGGAGTATTTACACTGTCCCTTATTTTTGGAAAGTTCTCTACTTAATCTCCAAACTTGTGAACTCCTGATAATTTTCTATTCCAGATATGTATACACAGATTTTCTAACTCTTCTCCTCTAATTGTGTCTTACTTGGGGCGAAGGTAATGCAAGGCATTGTTCTGGAAGAGAGGGAGAAGTTTTCTGTGTAGCACATATTTGCATGCATATTGGATTCATTTTCCTATTTTCCATTCTAAATACTGAATCCCTGACATTAACCCATACCCTACTAGACTCTGACTAGTAATTCTAATAAGATGGAGAAAAATAACCCAAGCAGAATAGAAATACAAGCAGTTCAGAGGAGGCATGGTGTATAGTTGGACTTGCTTTTTGCATGATACATGGTAGGTGTTATAAATCTTGTCAATTTTTAATTGAAATAGTTCTCCGAGTGTTTTTAAAGTTAAAAAATATGTGAATTCCTGACTTCCTTTCTCTGTAGCCTATTCAGCACATGTATTTTTAAATGCACATATAGAATCCTACCTGGTATCACACGTATTTATTGTGAGGTGACGGACTTGGCAGGTACAAATTATGAGATGAGATCACTCCTCCGAAATGCTTTTGGAACTGAAAATCCAACGTATGGATGAGGTTGCTAGTTGAACAACAGTATACATTAATCCATGTTCAGTATATGAATATTTTTGGATCTATGGATGACATATATTTCATGATGAATTTCGATTGGCATATATATTGCTACTTTTAAAGTCTGTGTGTGTTGTTTTTTTTTTTTTGTATATATATATATTCTCTGCAGATTTTTCAAAATATGAAATATATATGTCTTATTACACACTCCCTAAATTCATACATGTTCATGTATGTGGATTTATGATCAAATTTTCACAAGATTATTCTCAGAAATATTCATCCACCTGAAATACGTATTTGTTTCCTAGTACTGAAAAGTAACTTCAGTGAATGGTGCATACAATTCTAATATTTCTGCAGTAACTGACCCAGTTTAACATCAATGGAAGTAGATTACTATAGGTCATGATTTGTATTTTGACATTCATTTTCATTCAACACTGGTACATCACTATTTCTTCAGTTTTTGCACATCATAGGATATATATTTAATCCACAAGTTATCAAATTTATAGGCATTTGTTTCAGTTTCAATCACTTACTGCTTTGAAACATATGTATTCCTCCAGGTTTCTTGACTGGTCTTTTCATGAGACTTCTTTCCAAACACATTATTTTCAATTTCGATTATCAATTTTGAATCAAAACACACACACGCTTCATGATTAACCATAACTCTAATATTTCCATTAGGTATATAAATGGTTGTAGTGAATGTATGTATATCAATATAAGACTTTGTGTATATTTTAAGATATCAATTCAATCCATTATTTAAATTTGGAAGCAGTAATATTAGTTATTCACAGTATGGCCTATTCATACATTGTCTCTCTATTCATACACACAGGTTACACCTATTTGTACCCCCAATACTAACAT
Source organism: Callospermophilus lateralis (assembly GCF_048772815.1). Lineage (NCBI taxonomy): Eukaryota > Metazoa > Chordata > Mammalia > Rodentia > Sciuridae > Callospermophilus > Callospermophilus lateralis. The sequence continues at coordinate 4,606,664 of NC_135316.1, read as the reverse complement.
ATTCAACTTCAAAATATTGCTCCCAGAAATGGTGGAAGAAATACTCATGTCACCTGATCCACATATACATTTTATCATAGTAATATTCTGGACACAAAATGCAAAGTTCACACTTATGATTGCACCAAATCCTAAAAGGAAAGTGAGCATGGATTACCAAAAACATCCATGTCCAGGTTGCCTAATGCTCTCAAATGTCAATCCTATTGGTTACTACATATTTGTTTCTTCCTAAGATTATATATTCAATATCAAGCCTGTTGAAAATGTCTAATCCTATCACTCACTTTATACTAACCTTGATTTCCTAATGTCTCTATTGATATCTGCTTTCCTACATTTTTTCCCGAGTTCATCATTGTGACTGACTCTTCACATGTGCTGACATTTACATTCACTCTCTACTCGAAACCCTATTTTGAAAGATATTTATGTCCAAATCCTGTACTCACTCTTCTTTCTAAACCTACCAACTATCTTCCTAATTCTACCGACTATCTCTTTTTGCTGAATGTTCTCTTCTATACTCAATCATCCAAGGTACAAGGTCTTATGACTATGTATATCGATTTATCTTAGACATCTCTGCAGAACATAATTCAGAACTAAGTATCCCAATCAAGGGCCCAATGCTCTTCTGGGCTTCAAATCTTACCTAGATTTCTGTTTTCATACTTATATTTCTCCTATATATTCTTCTAAATATCACAGGTTGCCAATAACAGTGTTCATCTAAAAGAATGTTTCCTAACCCAAATCAAACCTGTAATTAACCATAACAATACAATATTCCCCCAATCTAACTTTACAGAAGAGCAGGGACAGAGTTTGTCTTACGATTCAAGAATTTAGGGTATCTTTTACCTGCTGAGAACCTCAAAGGTCCATGAAGAAATTATCCCTGGAAAAGATGTAGGCAGCTATGAAGGACCTGAGAGAGCAAAAGTCATCTTCCATGGCAAACAACCTGGTCAGGATGAATGGATGTGTCTGAATCAGAATCTCTCTTGTTAATGTAGAGAAGATGGACCAAACCATGCCTGTGTGGAGAGCTGTTCCCAGATGCCTATGGTTGATATACCATTCTAACTTGTGAAAGTGTCACAGGAAGTAGGGGCATCCTCCATCTCATGGGACCCTTGAAAGCAACTGTTAGGACAAAGTGGTTGCCAAGGCAGTGACCTCATTCTGTTCCTGAAGGAAGAGATCTCACGTCACATTTTTGGTGATGGAACTCTGTGAACCTGGGATACAAGAAGCCAGGCACCCATAGACAGTCCCAGTCCCAGTCCCAATAAACTCACTTGTTTGGATTTACCAAGGACAGAGTGAGTCATTCTTGGTACCTACGTCTGTGAGGATGGCCAAATGCCAGGAGAGCTCTGAAGAAGGGACTTTCCTGAGAAAGCAGGTAGGGGTTCACCACTGCCTCCTGACAACTTCACAGAATTAGCCAACGAGACCTGATCTGAGACAGGACAGGCCATTTCAGGGGAACATAATATGGTCCACTAGGAATGGAGGGAATGAGGTGCCTTTGTGTGTGGATGTCAGTTTGTGGTGTTCTCTCGTGTTCTGAGAATAGGTAGGAAAGGTGCTATGTTTGGTTTGGACTGGACTGTTTCTAGTAAGTCGTTTAACAAGGCGAGTGTTTCTAAGTCTGTGTATCCCACTGTCTACGTGGTTGTAGATATTAAAAAAAAGAATGCCTCAATGGGTGTGTCCTGTATCAGAAAGCTTCACAGCATTCATCCTGACCAATTTATGAATGGACTGCAGCTTGCCTTATCAATGGGCAACACCTACTACGTTTCTAAATTCCTGTTTTCTTCCTGAATTCTGGCCACTGCCCAGAATAGGCTCATGTTTTTGTGTCCAAGATATGTACCACTTCCAAGCTCTGTGACATGGCCATGTACAGGATAGCTGAAGGTAATGGCGAGTATCTCAGAAAACTCAGATATCAGTGTGACCAGGAAAGTCTCAGTGGAGAAACCCTGCTTTGGGCCTTTTGCTTACCTATTGTTCTGTTTCCCTGAATGTCAGGAAGGTCCTTGCTTCAGGCCACTTCTTTGTTAAGCCTGAAGAAACAGTTTTGAAATGGAAATGAATGGGCATCACCTGTGGCTCTTTGCTTAATTGCTTTGGAAAGGATGTGTCTGAATCAGCCTTTTGGCCCTGTGTGAGGCTGTGGCTTAGATTGCCAGAACCTGATGGATCTAAAGAAAGACCCCTTGTGTGCATCCAAAACCAAAATGGCAAAAAGAGCAGTCACAGCTGATGAAGTTTCTCTCCTTCCTCTGTAAAATTCCTGACATCCATCAAATGAGAATAGGGATCCTTTTGGTCAAATGAGTTCTTCAAAGCCCTGCAGAGGCTCGACCATAGTTGACTCCAAATCACATAAAGAATCTATACCCCAAAGTCAGTAGGCCTCAAACTGGAGAAGAGGAACACTTTAACAGCAGGAATATTTGATCACTTGTGGTTCACAGGAAGGGTGTCCAGGCCACAATGATTTTAGACAAATGAGGGGCAAGTGAGTTTATTTTTGACACTGTCTTGGGCTGCACCCCTCAAGGAATCCTCCAGCCAGAGGTTATGATGAGTGTCTATATGGAAGAAGATGAGGGCACTATGGGAGTGTTTTGATTTTAATTGTGGTCATTTGTGTGGTGGGTGGAAGGGATGACTGTGTCCTCCTGGGCTTGAATTGTGGTGTGATTCCCCTTAGAGACGGAGTTCTGGATCTGACCTCAGAGAAGTATTGCCATGAATGGTTTGGGATTTCAGTATGCCACGCATGAGACTTGCCCTTGGAAAATGAGATCTAGGCCCAGGGTGGCTTTCCACATAGCACTGGGAATCTCAGCCAGGATATCACATGATTTTATTCTGAAAGACTTGGCAGACATAGTTTTGAGTCAAAACACACATGGACCTCACATACATGGGCCTGGCTTCATGTTACCTTTTGGCCATTCTTTGGGAAGCCTTGCCTGTGAGAGTTCTCCAGAGCTTTCATTGAAATGAGCTTCCTCAACATTTAATGGTTCCTGAATGAATTAAAACCAACAGTGCCTCCAACTTAATTCTTGAAAAATGGCTAGAAAATACCATGAACTTTTTGAAATTCCCATGACCAGGTAGCACTGGAGACACATTGGATGTCCTGTTGCTGACCATGAGTATACCAGACAGTGCCTTGATTGACTGGGTTTCACGAAAATGGTGTAGAACAGAGATGCCAGTAATTTGGAGGCTGCTGAGTAGGGGGCCTAGAGCAGTGGTGGGCATGTGTGTGATAAAGCATCATGCTGGGGCCATGTGGATCTGCCATTGGCTTCCAAATGGCTTGTGCCTCACATGGTGCATCCATCAGACCCTTATATATATAGGCATCTTGTTATATGGAGAGGTTTTGGGCAATGTTCAGAATCAGGTTGCTATGGTTGTTGGGGCAAGCTATGGGATAGAATCCTGGTTGGTGCATTCTCCTGCAGACCCTGACCCACCACACGTGACAGAACTCCCTCCAGCACTCTGTCCCAGTTGAACTCCTTGTATTTTGTGAAGCAAATACCAAACTCCCAGTGCAGCAACAAGAACCACCACGAAAAATGTAGGATAACCAAATGTCTTCACAGTCCACACTGAGAGACACTTAACCCCCAGTCGCCACAGTTTACCTACAGAGAGAATTCAGCACTGCTTCCTCATGTTCATTGGAATATAAGAAACCATGTCCTCAAGGTCACATAGATGCAGACCCAGCTTTGATGGTCTCACTACAAAGAAGCTAAAGCTAATGACAACAACATATATTTCAAGTGCCCAACCTCGGTGGCAGTTTCTCAAGAAGTCTTTAGGCCAGGAGAGCTCTATGTTTGTGGAGTGTTTACCCTGTCCCTTACTTTGCTAAATTCCTGTACCTCCTCCAAGGTTGTGAACTCCAGAGCATATTCCATTCCTTTTATGTTTTCACAGATTTTCTCACTTTTCTACTCTAATTGTGTCTTACTTGGGGCGAAGGTAATGTCAAGGCATTGTTCTGGATGTAAGTGGAAAGATTTTTCTGTAGCACATATTTACATACACATTGGATTTATTTTCCAATTTTCCATTGGAAATACTGAATCCCTGAAACTAACCCATACCCTACTAGACTGTGACTAATAATCCTAATATGATGGAGAAATATAACCCAAAAAGAATAGAAATACAAGCAGTTCAGAGGAGGTATGGTGTATATTTGGACTAGCCTTTTGCATTATACAGTGTAGGAGTTATGAAAGTAGTCAAATTTTTTGTTGAAATAGTTCTCCATGTGTTTTTAAATTTAACAAATATGTGAATTCCTGTCTCCCTTTCTCTGTAGCCTATTCAGCACATGTATTTTTATATGCACAAATAGAATCCTACCTGGTATCACACGTCCATACTTGTGAAGTGGCTGAATTGGCAGACACAAATGTGAGATGAGATCACTCCTCCTAAACGCTGTTGGAACTGAAAATTCAACCTATGGGTGAGCTTCCTATTTGAATTACATTATACAAAAATCCATGTTCAGTAAAATGAATATTTTTGGATCTGTGGATTATATATTTTTCATGATGAATTTCGATTGGCTTATATTGCTACTTTTTTTTCTTTAATTGGTTGTTCAAACCATTAGGAAGATCTTGACATACCATATTTCATACATTAGATTCAAGTGAGTTATGAACTCCCATTTTTACCCCAAATACACATTGCAGAATCACATCAGTTACACATCCACATTTTTACATAATGCCCTATTAGTTACTGTTGTATTCTGCTATCTTTTCTATCCTCTTCTATTCCCCCTCCCCTCCCCTCCCATATTCTCTCTCTACCCCATCTACTGTAATTCATTTCTCTCCTTGTTTATTTTCCCATTCCCCTCACAACCTCTTATATGTAATTTTGTGTAACAATGAGGTTCTCCTTCCATTACCATGCAATTTCCCTTTTATCTCAATTTCCCTCCACCTCATGTCTCTGTTTAATGTTAATCTTTTCTTCCTGCTCTTCCTCCTTTCTCTATTCTTGGTTTCTCTCATTATATTAAAGAAGACATTTGGTATTTGTTTTTTTTAAGGATTGGCTAGCTTCACTAAGCATAATCTGCTCTAGTGCCATCCATTTCCCTGCAAATTCCATGATTTTGTCATTTTTTAGTGCTGTGTAACACTCCATGGTGTAAAAATGCCACATTTTTTTTTATCCGTTCATCTATTAAAGCCCATATGGGTTTGTTCCACAGTGTAGAAATTGTGAATTGTGCTGCTATGAACATCAATGTGGCAGTATCCCTGTAGTATGCTCTTTTAAGAACTTCAGGGAATAGTCCAAGAAGGGCAATAGCTGGGTCAAATGGTGCTTCCATTCCCAGCTTTCCCAGGAATCTCTATACTGCTTTCCAAATTGGCCGCACCAGTTTGCAGTACCTCCAGCAATGTACAAGAGTACCCTTTTCCCCACATCCTCACCAGCACTTGTTGTTTGAATTCATAATGTCTGCCAATCTTACTGGAGTGAGATGGTATCTTAGGGTGTTTTTATTTCCATTTCTCTGACTGCTAGAAATGGTGAGCATTTTTTCATGTACTTGTTGATTGATTGTATGTCCTCCTCTGAGAAGTGTCTGTTCAGGTCCTTGGCCCATTGTTGATTGGGTTATTTGATATCTTATTGTGTAATTTTTTAAGTTCTTTGTATATTCTGAATATTAGAGCTCTATCTGAAGTGTGAAGAGTAAAAATTTGTTCCCAGTATGTAGGTTCCTATTTACCTCTCTTATTGTTTCTCTTGCTGAGAAAATAATTTTCAGATTAAGTAAGTCCCATTTGTTGATTCTTGTTATTAACTCTTGTGCTATGGGTGTCCTATTAAAGAATTTGGAGCCCAAACCCACAATATGTAGATTGGAGCCAGCTTTTTCTTCTATCAGACGCAGAGTCTCTGATTTGATATCTAGCTCCTTGATCTACTTTGTGCATGGCGAGAAGAGGGGATTCAGTTTTATTTTGTTGCATATGGATTTCCAGTTTTCCCAACTCCATTTATTGAAGATGCTATCCTTCCTCCATTGCATGCTTTTAGCTCCATTATCAAATATATGATAGTTGTCACTTTTTGGATTAGTCTCTGTGTCCTCTATTCTGTAGCATTGATCCACCCGCCTGTTTTGGTACCAGTACCATGCTGTTTTTTTTTTTACTATTGCTCAGTAATATAGTTTGAAATCTGCTGTCGCTATACCGCCTGATTCATGCTTCCTGCTTAGAATTGCTTTTGATATTTGGGTCTTTTAATTTTCCATATGAATTTCATGATTGCTTTCTCTATTTCTACAAGAAATGCTATTGGGATTTTGATTGGCATTGCATTATGCCAATAGAGAACTTATGGTAATATTGCCATTTTGATGAAGCTAGTTCTGCCTGTCCATGAACAGGGTATATATTTCCATCTTCTAAGATCTTCTTCTACATCTCTTTTTAGGGTTCTGTAGTTTTCATTGTATAAATCTTTCACCTCTTTTGTTAGGTTGATTCCCAATTATTATTTTTTTTTTATTTTTTGAGGGTATCATGAATGGAGTGTTTTTTCCTCATTTCCATTTCAGAAATTTTGTCGCTGATATACAGAAATGCCTTTGATTTATGCGTGTTGATTTTATACCCTGCCACATTGCTGAATTCATTTATTAGTTCTAGTACTTTTTTTGTAGACACTTTTGGGTCTTCTATGTATAGAATCATGTCACTGGCAAATAGTGATAATTTAAGTTATTCTTTTCCTATTTTTATGCCTATAATTTCTTTCATCTGTCTAATTGCTCTGGCCAGTATTTCGAGAACTATATTGAATAGAAGTGGTGATAGAGGACATCCCTGTCTTGTTCCAGATTTTAGAGGAAATGCCTTCAATTTTTCTCCATTCAGAATATTGCTAGCCTGAAGCTTAACATAGATAGCTCTTACAATGTCCAGGTAAGTTCCTGTTATCCCTAGTTTTTCTAATGTTTTGAACATAAAGGGATGCTCTACGTTGTCTAATGCTTTTTCTGCGTCTATCGAGATGATCATATGGTTCTTATCTTTAAGTCTACTGATGTGGTGAATAACATTTATTGATTTCCGTATATTGAAACATACTTGCATCCCAGGGATGAATCCTAATGATCATGGGGCACAATTTTTTTTGATGTGCCTTTGTATCCGATTCGCCAGAATTTTATTGAGGATTTGTGCGTCTAGGTTCATCAGAGATATTGGTCTGTAGTTTTCTTTCTTAGTGGTGTCTTTGTCTGGTTTTGGAATCAGGGTGATGTTGGCCTCATACAATGAATTTGGCAGAGCTCCCTCTCTTTCTGTTTCCTGAAATAACTTGAAAAGTATTGGTATTAATTCTTCTTTAAAGGTTTTGTAAAACTCCGCTGTATACCCATCAAGTCCTGGGCTTTTCTTGGTTGGTAGTCTTTTGATAGCTTTTTCTATTTCATCCATTGAAATTGGACTGTTTCAAATGTGTGTATCCTCCTGACTCAGTCTGGGCAAATCATATGACTTAAGAAATTTATCGATGTATTCACTATTTTCTATTTTATTGGAATATAGGTTTTCAAAATAATTTCTAATTTTCTTCTGTATTTCTGTAGCATCTGTTGTGATATTGCCTTTTTCATTCCATATATCAGTAATTTGAGTTCTCTCTCTTCTTCTCTTCTTTAGCATGGCTAAGGGTCTATTGATCTTATTTATTTTTTTGAAGTACCAACTTTTATTTTTGTTAATTTTTTCAATGTTTTTTTTGGTTTCAATTTCGTTGATTTCCACTCTGATTTTAACTATTTCTTGCCTTCTGCTATATTTGCTGTTGTTTTGCTCTTTCTTTTCTAGGGCTCTGAGATGAAGTGTGAGCTCATTTATTTGTTGGTTTTTCCTTTTTATGAGGTATTACCTCCAGGCAATGAATTTCCCTATTAAAACTGCTTTCATTGTGTCCCATAAATTCCGATATGTTGTGTCTGTATTTTCATTTATCTCTAAGAATTTTTAGATTTCCTCCTTTTTGTCTTATGTAACCCATTGACCATTCAGTAACATATTGTTCGTTTTCCATGTGATGTAGGATTTTTCCTTCCTTCTTTTATCATTGATTTACAGTTTCATTCCATTATGATCAGATAAAATGCATGGTATTATCTCCACCACTTTATATTTACTGAGGGTTGCTGTATGGCATAATATATGGTCTATTTTTGAGAAGGATCCATGTGCTGCTGAGAAAAAAGTATGTCCACTTGATGATGGTTGATATATTCTATATATTTCAGTTAAGTCTAGGTTATTGATTGTGATATTGAGTTCTATATTTTTCTTATTCAACTTTTGTTTGGAGGATCTGTCCAATGTTGAGAGAGGTGTGTTGAAGTCACCCATAATTATTGTGTTGTTGTCTATTTGATTCTTGAACTTGAGGAGAATTTGTTTTATGAACATCGTAGCACCATTATTTGGTGCATAAATATTGATAATTTTTAAGTCTTGTTGGTGAATGATTCCTTTTAACAGTATATAATATCCTTCCTTATCCCTTTTGATTAACTTAGTCTTGAAGTCGATTTTATTTGATGTGAGAATGGCCACCCCTGGTTGCTTACGAGGACCGTGTGCATGGTATATTTTTTCCCAACCTTTCACCTTCAGCCTGTGTATGTCTTTTCCATTGAGTTGTGGCTCATGGAGGCAACATATTTTTGGATTTGATTTTTTAATCCAAGTTACCAGCCTATGTCACTTTATTGGAGAGTTTAAGCCATTAATGTTTAGAGTTACTATTGATATATGGTTTGTACTGCCAGCCATGTTTGATTATTTATCTTTATTTTTTAATTTAGTTTGTTTCTCCATGATTAGCTTTTCCCCCACCATCTGTCATTACTGAGGCACTTCCAAGTGATGGTTTTGGTTGTTGTTTTTCATTTCTTCCTCGTGTAGTGTTTTGCTCAAGACACTTTGCAATACTGGTTTTCTGGCTACAAATTCTTTTAGCTTTTGTTTATCATGAAATATTTTTATTTTCTTGTCATACCTGAAGCTTAATTCTGCGGGACACAGAATTCTTGGTTGGCATCCATTGTCTTTCAGTATTTGAAATACGTTGTTCCAGGATCTTCTCACTTTCAGCGTTGTGATAAAAAATCTGTTGTTAACCTTAGTGGTTTACCCCTGAATGTCATCTGCCTCCTTTCTCATGTACCTTTTAATATTTTCTTTTTGTTCTGTATATTGTCTATCTTCATAACAATGTGTCTTGGCGTTGGTCTATTGTGATTTTGTGTGCTCGGTGTCCTGTATGCATCTACAATTTGTATATCCATTTCTTTTTTTATTTCTGGAAAGTTTTCTGTAATTATTTTATTCAGCAGTTTACTCATTCCCTTGGTTTGAATCTCTTTACCTTCCTCTATCCAGATGACTCATAAGTTTGTTTTTTTTATGTTATTCCATATCTCTTGGATGTTTTTCTCATGATTTCTTACCAGCCTTTCTGAGTTGGCTAGACCATTTTCAAGATGATATATTTTGTCTTCATTATCTGACGTTCTGGCTTCTACTTGCTCCACTCTGTTAGTGATACTCTCAGTTGAGTTTTTAATTTGGTTTATTGTTTCCTTCATTTCTAGAATTATTGTTTGATTTTTTAAATCTCTTTCTCCTGATAAAGATGCCTTACTTCTTCTTTTATCTGTTTATGTAATTCATTTTCAATGTGTTCTTTCACTGTTTGGATTTGCTGTCTCGTATCCTCTTTAAGGTTCCATTCCATCTGTCTAAGGTATTCCTTGAGTTCTTTATATGACCATTTTTCTGATGATTCTAGGTCCTCCTGTATATTTAGGCTGTGCTTCATTGTTTGTACTCCATTTCTTCCTTGCTTTCTTATGCTGCTCATTACTTCTGGGCCAATCTCATTACACTGGGCCAATCTTCTCCTCTCAATAGGTGGGAACCAATCACTGTGCAGCAGCTCTTCCTCCCAGACTGGGCAGGTCTCCATTCCTGAGTGCCTAGGGCCTTCTCTTGTGTTTCCTCAAGCCAGGCCCCACTCACCTGTGACACTCACCACAATACAGGCTACACGCCAGGTCTGCTTTTCCTGGGAGCCCTGTTTTAATGAACGCCTGGGCACACTCTCCCTGTTTGCCTCCCTCAGACCCTAAGTTTCTAGAGCTTGGGGCTGAGAAACCCCAGCGAATTTGCTTGCCCTCTGGTAGCCATGCCCCCGGTAGCTGGTGCAAGAGACCTCAGTTTTCAGCACTGGTGGGAGCGGTAGCCAGGAGTTTTGAGCCGCAAGTCCCGCAACACTCCTGACTTCCTGGGTCTGGCTATCATGCTCATGGGAGAGCTGGGAGGGGCCCTTTTGGGAGAGCTGGGAGGGGCTCTTAAGGTTTCCCCGCTGTGTGGAGAGAGATGTCTAGCGGATTACACACCTGTCGTGCTGGTTTCAATTAAGTTATCTCCTACGCCCGTGATGTCAGTTCTCTGGCATGGTGGTATCCCATGCAAATGGTGACTGTTCGTTCCCTTTGCCAGGTGACCAATGAAATGGGTGGGTCCTGACTGTCTCTCCCAAGCCCCATTTCAATCCTATGACCACTGCCTATGAAGGCTCACTTGGCTTTTACCTCTGTAAATACAGAAGGGCTGACCAGTTCTTTCAGCTGGAACGTTAGTGCTGAGTCACGAGAAGCAGGCGAACCTGAGCTTGAATGCACCCGATCCGGGCACTTTGTGTGTTCTGAGGGGCCCAGACTGTTTGCCCTAGATCCACGTCAGGTCAGCATTGACTAGTGATTCTGAGCAAACATCATTTAGACAGTTTACGACTCCATATACCCGCACAGCTGAAGAGGTCAGAGACTTGATCTCTCTAATCCCGCAGCCATGTTGGATCTCCTATACTGCTACATTATTTTTCAAAATATGAAAAATATGTGTCTTATTAAATACTCCCTAAATTTATTCATATTCATGTATGTGGATTTGTAATCAACTTTCCACAAGATTATTCTCAGAAATATTCATCCACCTGAAATACATATTTGTTTCCAAGTACTGAAAACTAACTTCATTAATGGTGCATACAAATCCTAATATTTCTAAAGTAACTGACCCAGGTTAACATCAATGCAAGTAGACTCCTATGGGACATGATGTGTATTTTGACGTTCATTTTTCTTCAACACTGCTACGTTACTATTTCGTCAGTTAATGCAGACCATAGAATATATATTTCATACACAAGCTAGCAAATATATAGGCATTTGCTTCACTATCAATCACTTCCTGCTTCAGAACACATGTATTCATCCATGTTTCTTGACAGGTCTTTCATAAGACTTCTTTCCAAACACATTATTTTCGTTTTTCATTAGGCACTAATGAAGCAAAACTCAAACACCCTTCATGATAAACCATAATCTTAATATTACCATTAGTTGTATAACTGGTTGGAATGAATGATTGTATAACAATATAAGATTTCTTATATATTTTCAGATATCAATTCAATTCATTATATAAAGTGGAACCAGTTATATTATTTATTCACAGTATGTTCTATTCATGAATTATCTCTATATTCATAGACACAAGGTACACCTGTTTGTACCCCTAATACTAATGTATAGGTCTTCAAAATATTGTTCCCAGAAATGGTGGAAAAAATACTCATGTCACGTGATCTACATGAATATTGTATCACAGTAATATTCTGGACACAAAATGCAAAGGTCACACTTATGATTGTACCAAACCCTAAATGGAAAGTGAGCATGGATTACTAAATACATCTATGTCCAGGTTGCCTAATGCTCTCAAATGTCAATCCTATTGGAAAGTACATATTTGTTTCTTCCTAAGATTATATATTCAACCACAAGCCTGTTGAAAATGTCTAATCCTATCAGTCACTTTATACTTTGCCTGATTTCATAATATCTCTATTGATATCTGCTTTCCTACATATTTTCCCAATTCATCATCGTGACTGACTCTTCACGTCTGCTGACATTTACATTTACGCTCTACAGGAAACACTATTGCTAAAAATCTTTTGGTCCAAATCCTATACTCACTCTTCTTTCTAAACCCTACAAACTATCTTTCTAATCCTTCTGACTATCCCTTTTGACTGGATGTTCTCTTCAACATTCTATCCTCCAAGGTACAAAGTCCTATGCCATTGTGTATTGATTTATGTGAGACATCTGTGCAGAACATAATTCAAAGATAAGTATCCCAATGAAAAGCCCAGTGCCCTTCTGGGCTTCAAATCTTACCTAGATTTCTGTTTTCATACTTATATTTCACCTCTATATTATTGGAAATATCGCAGGTTCCCAATGCCATTATTCATCTCGCAGAATGATTCCTAACCCAAATCGAACCTGTTATTAACCCTAACTATACACTGTTTCCTCAATCTAACTCAACAGAAGAGCAGGGACAGAGTTGGTCTTACAACACAGGAATGTAGGGGATCTATCACCAGCTGAGAACCTCAAAGTTACATAAAAAAATGATCACTGGAGAAGACATAGTCAGCTATGAAAAACCTGAGAGAGCAAAAGTCATCTTCCATGGCATACAACCCGGTCAGGATGAAAGAATGTTTCTGAATCAGCCTCTCTCTTCTTTATGTATGGAAGAAGGACAAAACCAAACCTGGGTGGAGAGCTGTTCCCAGGTGCCTATGGTTCATATACCATTCGAACTTGTGAAAGTGTCACAGGAAGTAGGGGCAGCCTCCATCTCATGAGACCCTTGGAAGCAACTGTTAGGACAAAGTGGTTGCCAAGGCTGTGACCTCATTCAGTTCTGGAAGGAAGTGACTTACCTCACTTCATTGGAGATGGAACTCTCTCAACTTGGGATCCAGGAATCCAGGCACCCAGAACCTGTCCCAGTCCCAGTCTCAGTGGGAAAACTTGTTTGGTTTTACCAAGGAAAGAGTCAGTCTTTCTTGGTACCTACTGATGTGAGAATGGCCAAATGCCAGGAGAGCTCTGAGGAGTGGCCTTTCTTTAGAAACCACATATTGGCTCACCGCTGGCTCATGAAAACTTCACAGCGTTGGCCAAGGAGACAAGATCTGAGACAGGACAAGCCATTTGGGGGGAATATAGTATGGCCCACCAGCCAGAGGACACTCCGGATAATCACAGACCTACTTGAAGGAAGGAGGTGCCTTTGTAGGTGTGGGTGTGAGTTGGTGATTTTGTCTCATGTTCTGAGAATAGGTAGGAAAGGCAGTTTATTTGGTTTAAAGTGGACTGTTTCTTGTAAGTCGTTTGACAAGGCGAGTGTTTCTCTGTCTAGTATCCCACTGTGTAAATGGTTGTACACATTAAAAAAATAGAATGCATCAAAGGTTGTATTCTGTCTAGAAGAAAGCTTCCCAGCATTCATCCTGCCTAATTTATGAATGGACTGCGGCTTCTGAAAGCCTTGGCAGCAATAGTTGAGAGTCAAAACACACATGGAACTCACCTTTTAGACCCCAATGTGCCTGGCTTCATGTGAACTTTTGGCCACTCATTGGGAAGTCTTGCCTGTGAGGGTTCTCCAAGGCTTTCATTGAAATGAGCTTCCTCACCATTTAATGGTTCGTGAATAAATTGAAACCCACAGTGCCTCCATCTTCATGCTTGAAAAATGGCTAGAAAAATGCCATGACTTTTTTGAAATTCCCATGACCAGGTGGCACTGGAGAAACTTTGGATGTCCTGTTGCTTATCAAGTGTGTACCAGACAGTGCCTTGATTGACTGGGATTCATGAAAATGGTGTAGAACAGAGATGCCAGAAAGTTGGAGCCTGCTGAGTAATGGGCCTAGAGCAGTGGTGTGCAGGTGTGTGATAATACATCTGTGGTGGGGTCATGTGGATCTTCCATTGTCTTCCAAATGGCTTGTGACTGACATGGTGTAGCATGCAGAACCTTGTATGTAAAGGCATCTTGTTATATGGAGAGGTTTCAGGGCAATGTTCAAATTCAGGTTGCTATGGTCAATCAGGCAAGCTATGTAGGATAGAAGCCTGGTTGGTGCATTCTCCTGCAGACTCTGACCAACCACACGTGACAGAAGTTTCACCAGCACTGTGTCCCAGTTGAACTCCTTGTATTTCGTGAAGCAAATATCAAATTCTCAGTGCAGCAGCAAGAAACACCATGAAAATTGGATGATGAGCAAATGGCTTCACAGTTCACACGGAGGGACACTAAGACCCCAGTGGATACAGTTTACCTATAAAGAGAGAATTCAGCACTGCTGCCTCATGTTCATTGGAAAATAAGAAACCATGTCCTCCAGATCACATAGATGCAGAATAAGCTTTGATGATCTCACTAGAAAGGAAGCTAAAACTCCTAACATCAACATATATTTTACATGCCAAACCTCAGAGGTAGTTTCTCCAGAAGATTTTAGGCTGCCAGAGCTCCATGTTTCTGGAGTTTTTACCCTGTTCCTTACTATTGGAAACTCCTCTACCACCTTCAAGGTTGTGAACTCCTGAGCATTTTCCATTCCAGATATGTATTCACAAATTTTCTAACTCTTCTCCTCTAATTGTGTCTTAATTGGGGCCAAAGTAATGTCAAGACATTGTTCTGAATGAGAGTGAGAAGATTTTTGTGTAGCACATATTTGCATACACATTGGATTCATTTTCCAATATTCCATTCCAAATACTCAGTCCCTGACTGTCAGGGGCTAGAAGGAAGTTTTCCTTCAAAGAATAGCCTGACACTTACAAGAAACAGCCCCCTGGAAGACATCCTGCCTGGGAGAAATCCTGTAGCCATCTATCTCCCTGAGACATCCTGCGGCCATCTGTCTTCCTGAAACATCCTGACTTTATCTCACCTTGTGAAGAAATCCAGCAACTGCCGATAAGAGAGCTTTCCCATTCCCAGCTTATAAAAACCCCTGTGTGAATAATAAAAGTTTGCAGCTTGATCAGATCTGCTGTCTTGCTGTCATCTCTCGTGTCTCTTGTCCCATCATTCCTCCCCACCTAGGTTTGCCACCCACGTTGATGTGTCCTGCTGGTCGGGACATCTGGAGCCCACCGACTGGGGTTCGAGCCTTTTACTGAGGGGGAACGCCATCTTCTGCGAAGACATGGTGAAGCGGAGCTTGCGATCATTTTTTTCAAGCCTCAAGTAGTCCCTGAAGACATGGTGGTCACGTGTTAAGAAAAAGGACTTAAAATTGTTCTTTTCATACATTGGAGAATTCTGTCCATGGTTTCCCCTTGAAGGGAGCATTGATGGTAAACGACGGCTTAGAGTAGGAGACTGTTTAAAATATTATTATGAATCCTTTGGCCCAAAAAAGGGGCCTGTTCCCACCATTGAATCCTGGAACTTAATTAATAAAAGTCTTAATAGTTCACCCTTTGACAATGGTACCTTAAAACTTGTCAGGATTGGGGAAAAGGCAATGCAAAAGACCTCTTGTCTCCCCTCAACATGCCCTTCAGATAGTATAGACAAAGACACTTCTCAGTCTCCCCAGGACCCTGGGAACCTTCCTTGTCCCCCTCAAAAAACCCACACTAAAGAATAAGGCTCCCAGGGTTACCAACCGCATTTATCCAGTTTTAAATCCCAGAGACACATTGACCCCTGGGGAGGAGGCTACCTTGGAGAAGGAAGCAGCATGCTACCATTCAGAAGACCCAGCACCTCTCAAGACCCTGCCACAGCCTATAGAACTTACACTTCCACCTCCCTCATGCATCCCTCCTGCCTTTCGTGCTCCGGCCCTTCAGAGGCCAACTGCTCCCCCAGATAATTTTTTTCCCACTTCCCTTGCCTAACCTTGCTCCCTTGTGAGAGTCTCTCAAACATAGACAGGAACAGATACAACTTTTAAAAGAATTAAGATCCCATGACTCTGAGCTCTGCTCATTAGCCTTAGGCACAGAGTCAACAGAGCTGGCCCACAGTGGTCTAATGCAAAGGCTAAGCTCCTCCCTCGGCCTGTTCTTTCCTTCCCAGTCACCCCCAGTCAGATAGATAAGCCCGCCCAGGGTGAGGACAAAGACTTAAATGAGGATCAAGAGGAGGAAGCGGGGGAAACGGATCAAGGGGACAAACGGGGGAATGGCAAAAGGAAGATCAGGATTCAGAGGATGAAAAGTTCACCCGTAGGGAGGAAGGAACCCAGGGTGTCTACAAAAAATTAAGCCTGCGTTTTCTTGAAAAACTTAAAAAGGCT
This sequence comes from Callospermophilus lateralis, assembly GCF_048772815.1. NCBI lineage: Eukaryota > Metazoa > Chordata > Mammalia > Rodentia > Sciuridae > Callospermophilus > Callospermophilus lateralis. The sequence goes on along the minus strand of NC_135316.1, from coordinate 4,590,338 downwards.
TATGCTCACTTTGGCCCCACTGTGCCCTACACATTAGTTATATTAGAAAGCCACAGTGCACAATGACTTACTCCCAATGATTGGAAATTTTTAGCGCGAGCTACCCTCAGTGCCAGAGACTTCCTGTTGTGGAATGCAGATTTCAAAGAGCACTGTCGGGCAACTGCTCAAAAAAAATTAACTAAGGCCTCCTCTAAATACTGGACTTATGTTAAGCTAGTGGGCAATGCACCTTTTGACACTAACCCTAAACTGGCACGTTTCTCTGCTGGACTTTTGGCGCAGATTCAGATGGCTGGCTTACGTGCTTGGAGACGCCTCCCTCAATAGGGCTCGGCTACCACTTCCCTGGCAAAAATTCGAGAAGGGCCCTACGAGCCTTATAGTGACTTTGTTGCCCAGCTTAACGTAGCCGGGGAATACTTGCTTGGACCAAGCGAAAGCGAAAGCACTTTTGTAAAACATCTTGGATTTGAAAACGCCAACGCGGCATGTCAGGATGTTCCTTGACCACAAAAGGATAAAGGAAAACTTTCTGACTTTATTAAACTCTGTGCTGGTGTGGGTGCAGGCCATGCCATTGGTCTAGCCATAGGTGCAGCCTTTATCAAGGCCTTTCTCAATCCTGGCTCACATATTTGCTTTACTTGTAAACAACCTGACCATGTTTCATGAGAGTTTCCAACAGGCAAACAAAGCCTAGTGGTAGCGTCTCCTCAAAGTGGGGCTAAACCATCCCCAGCCACCCTTTGCCCTATATGTGGTAAAGGTCATCACTGGGCCAGTGAGTGTAGATCTAAGACAAATGCCCTGGGACAGCCTATTTCTTCCTGCTTCTTGGGAAACTCCCTGTGGGGCCAGCCCCTGGCCCCGACCTCCGCCAGTACAAACCCAGGGGCAATAAGGTTTGCTCCCTCCCAAATTCCCAACCTACCTAAAAATCCTTCTCCACAATTGCATTCCTTCAACGAGCCACCCCAGGCAGCACAGGATTGGACCTCTGTGCCAGCACTGATACAATATTAGACTCAATAAAAGGGCCCCAGATAAAACCCACTGGATTTATGGGCAACCTTCCATCTCATATATGTGCCCTTATTCTTGAAAGAGCCTCTGCTACCTTTCAAGGTGTTCAGGTCTTCCCTGGCATTAATGATAATGATTTCACTGGAGAAATAAAAATAATGGCCACAGCTATTAATGGGGTTGTGGCCATCCCTGCAGGAACAAGACTTGCACAATTAATACTCCTTCCCTTAGATTCAGAAGGCACTTCCACCACCCAAACCCTACCGTGGAGGACCGCCTCCTTGGGCTCCTCTGATGTGTATTGGGTTCAGCACATTTCTCACAGTAGACCCACCCTTACCTTACTTAGTGAAGAAAAGAAATTTCAAGGAATTCTGGATTCTGGAGCTGATGACACAATTATGTCTCAAAAATACTGGCCATCAGTTTGGCCCCTCACCCCATCCTTGACTGACCTTAAAGAGATAGAACAGTCAAAAAATCCTCTGGTTAGCTCTAGGGCTCTTAGTTGGACTGATAAAGAGGGTAATAAGGGAACTGTCACTCCTTTCATTGTTCATGACCTCCCTGTTAACCTATAGGGCCGAGATATTTTGAGTCAAATGGAAGTTATTCTTGCCAGTCCCAATTCCATGGTGACTCATCAAATGCTTCATGTGAATTTTGTCCCTGTTACAGGACTTGTGAGACTGAGACAAGGACTGGTTGAGCATATACAACACATACAAAAAACAAATACATATGGACTTGGGTAATCTGATTTTTAGTGTTGGTCCCTGACCCTCCTGTACCCCAAGCAGATAAAATTATTTGGACATCTCAGACTCCTGTGTGGGTGGATCAGTGGCCTCTTACCCAAGGAAAATTGAAGACTGCCTCTGTGTTAGAGCAGGAACAGCTGACAGCCAGCCATGTAGAGCCCTCAACCTCACCATGGAATACTCCTATATTTGATATCAAGAAAAAATCACGCAAGTGATGCCTTTTACAAGAATTGCGTGCCATTAATAAAGTTACATGCCTCATGGGAGCACTATAGCCAGGCATTGCCACACCAGTGGCTATTCCTAAAAACTATTGTAAAATGGTTGTTGACTTAAAAGATTGCTTTTTAAACATTCCTTAACATCCTGAGGATAGACCATATTTTGCCTTTAGTCTCAATTGCATTAATTTTCAGGGCTCTATGCAGAGATTTCAATGAAAGGTTCTTCCCGAAGGTATGGCCAACAGCCCTAGTCTTTGCCAAAAATACGTTGCTCAAGCAATAGACCCTGTGAGAGAGTGATGGCCACAAATTTATATTTTACATTATATGGATGATTTGTTAATTGATGCACCTAATACCCATGACCTTAATAACTGTTACCTGGACCTTTACAAAACACTCACTACCTTGGGACTACAGATAGCTCCTGACAAGTTTCAAACACAGGACGCTTATACCTATTTGGGACTTAAACTTCAAGATAATCAGATCCAAATTCATAAAATACAAGTATGTGTGCACCATGTTCACACCCTTAATGATTATCAAAAATTACTGGGGGATATTCAATGGCTAAGAACATATTTAAGATTACCCACTTGTGTACTTTTGCCCTTTAAAGATATTTTGAGAGGTGTTTCCCACCCCTCTTCCTGTCGAAAGCTTACTCCTGAGGCATGACAGGCATAAAACCAAGTCACAGAAGCCATTGACCAACAGTTTGTTACACAAATTTCTTATAACCTTCCTCTGGTTCTGGTTATTTTACACACTTCTCATACACCCACAGGAATATTTTGGCAGCGAGATCCACAGTTTAAAAATAAAGGCTGCCCCTTGCTTTTGGTCCATTTACCCACCACATACTGTTTATCCTGCTTAGGTAGCTTCTATCATTATAAAATGTCCCTTGCTTTCTCGACAACATTTTGGCAAAGACCTTGATAATATTTTAATTCCATATACTAAGAAGCAAACCCAATTTTTACTACAGACAGGGGATGAATGGGGTATTGCCCTATCTGTTTTTTTGGGAACAATTGATAACCACCTCCCCAATGACCCCTTTTACATTTTGCCCAATTACATCCATTTATTTTTCCCAAAATTACTCAAAAGGCTCCCATTCCTCAAGCCCTTACTGTTTTTACATACATTTCCAGTACTGGCCCTGCAGTCTTTGTTTTCAATAACCAGCATACCACCTTTGATACTGTCTATCAGTCAGCACAGCTTGTGGAATTGTTTGCCATAACACAAGTTTTTATAACATTTTTTGATAATCCTGTTAATATTGATACAGACAGTGCCTACATTGGTCATTCTGTGCCCCTGCTGGAGATTTCACCCGCCATTAAGTCTTCTTCCAATGCGGCCTTTCTGTTTCACCAGGTTTAGCAGCTAATTCAGGCCAGACAACACCCATTTTTCTTAGGACACATCAGGGCACACTCTGATCTTCCGGGCCTCTAACACAAGGTAATGCCCAAGCTGATGCAGCATCTCGTTCCATCTTTCCAATTTTTGTTGCCTCCATTGAAAAGGCCATGGAGTTACACAATCTTCACCATCTAAATTCCCAGACCCTTTGATTACTTTGTAAAATTACCAGGCAACAGGCACGAGAGATAGTAAAAGCATGCCCTGGTTGTGCTGTCTCCCTCCCCATTCAACACTTGGGAGTTAACCAATGAGGATTTCTGCCCAATCAGGTTTGGCAAATGGATGTTACTCATTTTCCTGAATTAGGGAAAACCAAATATATACACGTTTCTATAGATACCTTCAGCGGCTTTATTTTTGCATCACCACATTCTGGAGAGGCTACCAAAGATGTCCTTTCTCATCTTGTTTCAGCATTTTCCATAATGGGTAAACCAATACATATTAAAACGGATAATTCTCCTGCATATATCAGTGACAAGTTTTAACAGTTTTGTGCTACCTTGCAAATTTGTCATACTGGAATTCCATACAACCCTCAGGGCCAAGGCATTGTGGAAGGTGTGCACCTTATCTTAAAGACTTGGCTAACCCGCCTTAAGGCTTCCGACCTTGTATTTACCAATCCCAGAGATCACCTTAACCATGCATTTTTTGCCCTTAATTTTCTTACCCTTACAAATAAATGGAAAGGCCCAGATCCTGTCCTCATCTGGGGATGAGACTCAGCTTGTGTTTTGGACCATGAGCAAGCATCCCCAAGATGGTTACCAGAACGCCTGGTTAAACAGGTTAATGACTTACCTCAACCCAGGGACAGAGGCCCTCTCCCTGAGGACAAATTTTCCTCTTTTTCAGATGCAGTCAACAGTCTGTGTGAGGTTCCTGCTTAAGGTACTTCTGCTGAACAGATTTGTACAAGGAGGTCATGGCCCTCCAACTTCCAACATCATGGAGTACATTTTTGGCCCACCCTGTGAATCCAAGGGAGGATCTTGGACTCAGGCTTCCACTAGTTGGACCCAGACTGCTTACTGTGTGACTAAGGTGGCTTACCTTCGTGCCGAGGTTGACCATAAACTCAGAGAAGTTCATCAGCCTAAGTGGGTATGTGTTAACAAGCCAAAGATTATTCCCCCTAATACAAGTAAAGCACTCCAAAATTGTTCTGCAACTTGTACGCATACCCATGCGATGCATGTCTCTTGGTATGCGTCGGCCTCAATTTGTGTTAACAAGAAGGGAGAATAATTTTTTGAAGCCAGCCTAACTAAAACTCATGCATCAGGGGGGACCACTATTCATTATAACCCCGTTCTCTTTGACCGGGTAGGAGAACGCAAATACACCAAGCTACAGTCATCGGGTGCCAAGGCACTGTCGGTAAACCTTCCTGCTGGCCCATTAAAGCCCCTTCAGGGGTCTCTGATGGTGGAGGACCCACTGATGCTGTCAAGAATTCTCAGATAATCAAACTTTTGAAACCCCAAATCTGTGAACTCACATATTATCCCTTAATGTAGCCTAAATCACAGCTCCCAGGTTTAGATACCAATACATTAGATATTTTGGAAACTACCTTCTATTTGCTTAATAATTCAAACCCCACCCTTGCTGGTGATTGCTGGGTCTGCATGACAACAGGGGCAATCATGCCTATGGCAGTTCCTATTAATTCTATCATGGACAATGATAATACATGCCAACCCGGATTTCCTTTTAAAGTTCAGCCTATAAGCACTTTTACATTATGTCTTTTTAGGCATGATGCAGAATAATACGTATGATATTGATGTTGGAGTTACTTCCTTTGGAAATTGCGCAACAGTATAAAATTATTCCTCACCCACCCCATCTCTTTCTTCCCCCAATGGCACAGTTTTCATGTGTGGATGAAACTTGGCCTTCCCCAGGCTTCCAGCGAATTGACCCAGTGGCTGTGTTCTTGCCTTATTTCTCCCTGATATAACTATTGTCCCAGGAGACAAACCTCTACCCATTCCTAGCCTAGAAACCTTAGTCAAAAGTCAATGGTGGGCAATACAGACCTTACCACTCCTTGCCAGTCTTGGAAAAACAGCTGCTGTAGACACAGGTACAGCTAGCTTAGGCACGGCTATACACTCGTACCATCGCCTGTCTCAACAAGTTATAAATGATGTACAAACTCTATCAGGAACCATTAAACATTTGCAGGACCAAATAGACTCCCTGGCAGAAGTGTTCCTTCAAAACAGTCGAGGCTTAGATTTGCTGACAGCTAACAAGAGAGTTATTGGCTTGGCCTTAGGGGAATGATGCTGCATTTATGCCAATAAATCAGACATAGTATGCACTAAAATTAAGCAGCTTCAAGAAGATCTAGAAAAGAGATGAAGGGAACTATTTGAAAATCCCCTCTGGACTGGACTTAATGGATTCCTACCCTACCTTCTTCCCCTATTAGGCCCTTTGTTGCGTTTACTTTTAATGGTGTTCATAGGACCTTGCATTATAAACAGCCTGGTACAATTTATTAAAGAACAGATTAATATTTTGGCCTCTAAGCCCATAGAGGACCACTATCATCATCTGGAGATGGAAGACCACGCTGCCAACATTTAAAAGGTTGTTCTACCCTTCTCATAGGATTATTTGTTAAGTTTACATCCCCACAGATCTCTCTTTCTTATATAAAAGTATGAGTGACAGCTCTCACCAACCATCTTCTGCCCCTGCAATAAGGGTTCACTCCTCCATGGACCCTTCTGCTTGGGGAAGGAAGAACCCATGGAGTGATGACGTTAGGCCATAATAACGAAGGGTGCACGAAGGACTGCAGGAGGATGGATCCACGGACAACAAAACCCAAGACCTCTGAGTGACACACTCTGGTGCATGGTGGTTGGCATGCTTTGCCTCAAAGTTGTCTCCTCCAAAAACATGCCAAAGCCACCATGAATTCTCCTAGTGAAGACGCTCGCTCGGATCCGGAGATAATCTAAGGCCTCCTAGAGGAACAGAGCCTCTATCAACCCCTAAGAACATGGGCAGTAATGTATGGTCAAACATTTTATACAAGAAAGTGGAAAAGGTCAGGGGCTAGAAGGAAATTCTAGTTCAAAGAATACCCTGACACTTTCATGAAAGAGCCCCCTGGGAGGTATCCGGCCTGGGAGACATCTTGCGGCCATCAATCTCTCTGAGACATCGTGCAGCCACCTGTCTTTCTGAAACATTCTGAGGTTATCTCACCTTGAAGTCATCCAGCAACTGCCAGTAAGAGAGCTTTCCCATTCTCAGCATATAAATACCCCTCTGTGAACAATAAAAGTTTGCAGCTTAATCAGAACTCCTGTCTTGCTGTCATCTCTCGTGTCTCTTGTCCCTTCATTCCTCCCCAAATAGGTTCGCTGCCCACGATGATGTGCACTGCCTGAGGGGACACCTAACAATAACCCATACTCTACTATTCAGTGACAAATAATCCTAATATGATGGAGAAAAATAACCCAAACAAAATAGAAATACATGCAGTTCAGAGGAGGCATGGTGTATAGTTGGACTTGCCTTTTGCATTATAAAGGGTAGGTGTTATAAATCTAGTCAATTTTTAAATAAAACAGTTCTCCATGTGTTTTTAAAGTTAACAAATATGTGAATTCCTATCTGCCTTTTTCTGTAGCCTATTTGCACATGTATTTTTATATGCACATATAGAATCCTACCTGCTATCATACGTACATTGTTGTGAGGTGGTTGACTTGGCAGATACAAATTGTGAGAAGAGATCACTCCACCTAAACGCTTTTGGAACTGAAACTTCAACCTAGGGGTGAGCTTCCTACTTGAACAACTTTATACATAAATCCATCTACAGTAAAATAAATATTTTTGCATCAGTGGTTGATATATTTTTCATGATGAATTTCGATTGGCAAATATATTGCTACTATTTAATGTCTCTGTGTGTGTTTTGTGTGTATATATATATATATATATATATATATATATATATATATATATATTTACACTCTCCAGATTTTTCAAAATATGAAATATATAAGTCTTATATGCACTCCCTAAATTCATTCATGTTCATGTATGTGGATTTACATTCAAATATCACATGATTATTCTCAAAAATATTCATCCACCTGAAATACATATTTGTTTCCTAGCACTGAAAACTAACTTCAGTGAATGGTGCTTACAAATCCTAATATTTCTACAGTAATTGACCCACTTTAACATCAATGCAAGTATATTCCTATGGGAAATGATGTGTATTTTGACGTTCATTTTTATTCAACACTGGTACATAATTATTTCTTCAGATTATGCACATAATAGGATATATATTTCATCCACAAGTTCACGAATTTATAGGCATTTGTTTCAGTCTCACTCACTTCCTGCCTCAGAACACATGTATTCCTCCATGTTTCTTGACTGCTCTTTTCATGAGACTTCTTTCCAAACACATTATTTTCGATTTCCATCACTTTTGAAGCAACACTCACACACTCTTCATAATAAACCATAATACCATTATTACCATTAGATGTATAACTGGCTAAAATGAATGTATGTATATAAATATAAGGTTTCCTGAATATTTTCAGATATCAATTCAATCCATTATTTAAAGTTGGAACCATATATATTATTTATTCACATTATGCTCTCTTCATGCATTATCTCTATATTCATAGACACAGTGTACACCTATTTGTACCCCCAATACTAATTTATACAACTTCAAAATATTTCCCCCAGAAATGGTGGAAGAAATACTCATGTCTCCTGATCTACATATACATTTTATCACAGTAATATTCTGGACACAAAAGGCAAAGGTCACACTAATGATTGTACCAAATCCTAAATGGAAAGTGAGCATGGATTACTGAAAATATCCATTTCCATGTTGCCTAATTGTTTCAAATGTCAATTCTATTAGTGACTACATATTTGTTTATTCCTAAGATTATATATTCAACCTCAAGCCTGTTGAAATGTCTAATCCAATCACTCACTTTATACTTTGCCTGATTTCCTAATGTCTCTATTGATATCTGGTTTCCTACATATTTTCCTCAGTTCATCATTGTGACTGACTCTTCACATGTGCTGACATTTACATTGACTCTCTAACCGCAACCCTATTGCTAAAGAACATTTGGTCCAACAGCTAGACTCTCTCTTCTTCCTTAACCTACTGACTATCTTCCTAATCATACGGACTATCCCTTTTTGAGTGGATATTCTCTTCTACATTTAATCATCCAAGGTACAGGGTCCTATGCCGTTGTATATCAATTTATCTGAGACCACGGTGCAGAACATAATTCAAGCTAAGTATCCCAATCAAGGGCTCAATGCCCTTCTGGGCTTCAATGTTTCCTAGATTTCTGTTTCCATACTTATATTTCAAGTCTATATTCTTATACATATCAAGGTTCCCAATACCATTATTCATCCAGCAGAATGATTCCTAACCCAAATCGAACATGTTAGTAACCCTAACCATACACTCTTCTCTCAATCTCACTTTACAGAAGAGCAGGACAGAGTTGATCTTACAACAATGGAAGTTAGAGGATCTTCCACCTGCTGAGAACCTCAAAAATCCATGCAGAAATAATCCCTGGAGAAGATGTATGCACTTACGAAGGACCTGAGAGAGCAAAAGTCATCTTCCATGGCAAACAACCAGGTCAGGATGAAGGGTGTGTCTGAATCAGCCTCTCTCTTCTTAATATAGAGAAGATGGACCAAACCAGGCCTGTGTGGAGAGCTGTTCCCAGGTGCCTATGGTTTGTATGGTATTCAAAGCTGTGAAAGTGTCACAGGAAGTAGGGGCAGCCTCCATCTCATGGGACCCTAGGAAACACCATTTAGGACAAAGTGGTGGACAAGGCAGTGACCTCATTCAGTTCCTGAAGAAAGTGACCTCACCTACTTCCTTGGTGATGGAACTCTCTGAATTTGGGATCCAGGAAGCCAAGAACCCAGAGCCAGTCCCAGTCACAGTCCCAGAGAGCTCACTTGTTTGGATTTACCAAGGACAGAGTCAGTCTTTCGTAGTACCTACTGATGTGAGGGTGTGAAAATGCCAAGAAAGCTCTGAAGAGGGGCCTTTCCTGAGAAAGCAGATAGTGGCTCACCACTGCCTCCTTACAACTTCACAGCGTTGATCAAGGAGACGTAATCTGAGACAGAAAAGTCCATTTTTGGGGAACATCGTATGGTCAGAGGACACTCTGGATAGTCACAGACTTACTTGGGCGGAGGAGGTGCCTTGGTGTGTGTGGACGACAGGTTGTGGTTTAGTCTCATGTTCTGAGAATAGGTAAAAAAAAGTGGTTTGTTTGGTTTGGAGTGGACTGATTCTAGTAAGTCGTTTGACAAGGCGAGTGTTTCTATGTCTGTATATCTCACTGTCTCTGTGGTTGTAGACATTAGAAAAAAGTATGCCTCAATGGGTGTGTCCTGTTTAGTAGAAAGCTTCCCAGCATTCATCCTGCCCAATTTATGAATGGACTTTGGCTTGCCTTATCCATGGGCAACACCTACTGTCATCCTAAGTTCCTGCTTTCTTCCTAAATTCTGGCCACTCTCCAGAATAGGCCCATGGATTTGTGTCCAAGATATGCACCACCTCCAAGCTCTGTGACATGGCCATGTACTGGATAGCTGAAGGGAATGGTGAGCATCTCAGAAAACTCAGATATCAGTGTGACCAGGAAAGTCTCAGTGGAGAAACCCTTCTTTGGCATTCTACTTACCTATTCTTCTGTTGCCCTGAATGTCAGGAAGGTCTTTGTCTCAGGCCACCCCTTTGTGAAGCCTGAAGAAAACAGTTTTCAAATGCAAATGTATGGGCCTCACCTGTGGCTCTTTGCTTAATTGCTTTGGAAAGAGATGTGTCTGAATCAGCCTCTTGGCCCTGTTCGAGGCTGTGGCTTAGATTGTCAAAACCTGATGGATATAAAGAAAGATCCCATGTATGCATCCAAAACCAAATGGCAAATAGGTCAGTGAGTGTGTATGAAGACTCTCGCCTTCCTCTGTAGGTTTCCTGACCTCCATCAAGTGAGAATAGGGATCCTTTGGGTCAAATGAGTTCTTAAAAGACCTGCAGAGGCAAGCACATAGGTGCTTGGGTTTTCACATGACTCCAATTCACACAAAGAATCTATAACCTTTACTAATCCATGATCACTTTCCATTTAGGCTTTGGTACAATTATAAGTGTGACCTTTGCATTTTGTGTCCAGAATATTACTGTGATAAAATGTATATGTAGATCAGGTGACATGAGTAATTCTTTCCCCATTTCTGGGAGCAATATTTTGAAGACATATAAATTAGTATTAGGGATACAAAGAGGTGTACCCTGTGTCTATGAATATAGAAGTAATGCATGAATCGACCATATTGTGAATAAATAATATAACTGGTTCCGCTTTAAATAATGGATTGAATGGATGTCTGAAAATATATAAGAAATTTTATATTGATATATAATCATTCATTCCAACCAGTTATACATCTAATTGAAATATTATGGTTATGGTTTATCATGAAGGGTGTGTGAGTTTTGTATACAGGGTAAAAATGGGAGCTCTTAACCCACTTGAATCAAAGTGGAAAATAGGTTATATCAAGAACTATGTAATATTTTGAATAACCAACAATAAAAATTTTAAAAAAAAGAAAGATCCCATGAGTGCATCCAAAACCAAAATGGCCAAAGTGTATTCATTGTTAATGAAGTCTCTTGCCTTCCCCTGCAGCCAGCAGACCCTTATATGTAAAGGCATCTTGTTATATGTAGATGTTTCAGAGCAATGTTCAGAATCAGGTTGTTATGGTCAAAGTGGCAAGGTATGTGGGATAGAAGCGTGGTTGGTGCATTCTTCTGCAGAATGACCCACCACAAGTGAGAGTACTCCCTCCAGCACTGTGTCCCTGTTGAACTCCTTGTATTATGTGAAGCCAATACCAAACTCCCAGTGCAGCAGTAAAAAACACCATGAAAAGTGAAGGATGACCAAATGGCTTCACAGACCACATGGGTAGACACTTAGACCCCAGTGGCCACAGTTTACTAAAAAGGGAAAATTCAGAACTGCTGCCTCATGTTCATTAGAAAAGAAAGGAAACGTCCTCCAGGTCACATAGATGCAGACCAAGCTTTGATGGTCTCACTACCAAGGAAGATAAAGCTCCTGACAACAACATATATTTCATGGGCCCAAACTAGGAGGCAGTTTATCAAAAAGTCACTAGGCCAGCAGAGCTCCATGTTGTGTAGTGTTTACCCTCTCCCTTACTTTTGGAAACTGTTATACCATTTCCAAGTTTGTGAACTCCTGAGCATTTTCTTTTCCAAATATGGATTCACAGATTTTCTAACTCTTCTCCTCTAATTGTGTCTTACTTTGGGCGAAGGTATAGTCAGGGCAATGTTCGGGATGAGAGTGGGAAGATTTTTGTGTAGCACATATTTGCATACACATTAGATTCATTTTGCTACTTTCCTTTTGAAATACTGAATCCCTGACACTAACCCATACCCTACTAGACTCTGACGACGAATCCTAATATGATGGAGAAAAAGAAACCTAACAGAATAGGAATACAGGCCATTCATAGGAAGCATGGTGTATACTTTGACTTTCCTTCTGCTTTATCAAGGGTATGTGTTATAAATCTAGTCATTTTTCATTGTAATACTTCTCCATGAGTTTTAAAGTTAACACATACGTAAATTCCTGTCTCCCTTTCTCTGTATCCTATTCAGCACATGTATTATTTTATGCATATTTAGAATCCTACCTGGTATCATACATACATTCTTGTGAGCTTGCTGATTTTGGAAGATACAAATTGTTAAAAGAGATCACTCCACCTAAATACTGATGGAACTGGAATTCAACCTATGGGTGAATATCCTTGATGAACAACAATACACAAAAATCCATGTTCATAAAATGAATATTTTTGGATATGTGGATGATATATATTTCATGATGAATTTCGATTGCCATATGTATTGCTACATTTTAATGTCTTTGTATGTGTGTTTCTATATACATAGAAACACATATACTCTCCAGATTTTTCAAAATATGAAATATATGTGTCTTATTATACACTTTCTAAATTCACTAATGTTTCTATATGTGGATTTATAATCAACATTTCAGAAGATTATTCTCAGAAATATTCATCCACCTGAAATACATATTTATTTCCTTGTACTGAAAACTAACTTCGGTGAATGGTTCTTACAAATCCTAATATTTCTACAGTAACTGACCCAGTTTAACATTAATGCAAGTACAATCCTATGGGACATGATGTATATTTGAAGGTCATTTTTATTCAACACTTGTACATTACTATTTCTTCAGTTAATGGACAACATAGGATATATCCTTTCATCCACAAGTTCAAAAATTTATAGGCATTTGGTTCACTTTCAATCACTTCCTGCTTCAGAACACATGTATTCCTCCATGTTTCTTGACTGCTCTTTTCATGAGACTTCTTTCCAAACACATGATTTTTGATTTCCATAATCACTTTTGAATCAAAACTTACACACTCTTTATGATAAACCATAATGCTAATGTCAAAATTCGATGTATAACTGATTGGAATGAATGTATGTATATCAATATAAGATTTCCTATATATTTTCAGATATCAATTCAATCCATTATTTAAAGTTGGAACCAGTTCTGTTATTTATTTACAGTATTTTCTATAAAGGCATCATCTCTATATTCATAGACACAGGGTACACCACTTGTATCCCCAATATTTATTTATAAGTCTTTAAAATATTGCTTCAGAAATGGTGGAATAAACACTCTACTCACCTGATATACATATACATTTCATCTAAGTAATATTTCAGACACAAAATGCAAGGGTCACACTTATGATTGTACCAAAGCCTAAATTGAATGTGACCATGTATTACTAAAAACATCCATGTCCTGGTTCCATAATGCTCTCAAATATCATTCCTATTGGTGATTACATATTTGTTTCTTCCTAAGATTATGTATTCAACCTCAACCCTGTTAAAAATGTCTTTTCCTATCACACACTTTGTACTTTGCCTGATTTCCTATTGTCTCTATTGATATCTGCTTTCCTACACCTTTCCTCCAGTTCATCATTGTGAATGATTCTTCACATGTGCTGATATTTACATTCAATCTCTTACCAAACCCCTTTTTCTAAAGAACTTTTGGTCCAACTCCTAGACTCACTCAAATGGGTTGTTCCAAGCCCTGCAAAAGGTAGTCAATAGGTGCTTGGGTTTTCTCATGACTCCAATTCACATAAAGAATCTAAACCCCACAGTCAGTAGGCCTCAAATTGGAGAAGCGGACCACTATTAATGGCAGGCCTATTTGATTACTCCTGGTTCACAGGAAGGGTGTCCAGGCCACCTTGACTTTGGGCAATTGAGGGGCAAGGGAGCTTGTTTTGGACACTAATTGGGCTGCAACCCTCATGGAAAGCTCCAGCTTGAGTTTATAATCAGTGTCTATATGGAAGAAGATGAGGGCCATGTGGGAGTGTTTTGGTTTTAATTGTGGTCATTTGTGTGGTGGTTAGAAAAGATGACTGGGTCTACCTGGGGTTGAACTCTGGTGTGATTCCCCGAAGATACTGAGTTTTGGAAATGACCTCAGAGAAGTATTTCCATGAATTGTGTTGGGATATTAGGAGGCCATGCATGAGCGTCGCCCATGCATGACAGTAGGCCTCAAATTGAGAAGCAAAATTTGTTGTCCAAATCCTTTACTCATTCTTCTTTCTAATCCTACCGACTATTTTCCTAATCCTACCTACTATACATTTTTGACTGGATGTTCTCTTTAACACTCAAACATCCAAGGTCCTGTGCCATTGTATATCGATTTATCTGAGACACCTCTGCAGAACATAATTCAAATCTAAGTATCACAATCAAGGGCCCGATGTTCTTCTGGGCTTCGAATCTTACCTAGGCTTCTGTTTTCGTACTTATATTTGACCTATTTATCCATGTTAAGTAAAATAAATATTTTTGGATCTGTGGATGATATATATTTCATGATGAATTTTCTACTCACCTAATATACATATACATTTCATCTAAGTAATATTCCTGACACAAAATACAAGGGTCACACTTATGATTGTACCAAAGCCTAAATTGAATGTGACCATGTATTACTAACAACATCCATGTCCTGGTTCCCAAATGCTCTCAAATATCATTCCTATTGGTGAGTACATATTTGTTTCTTCCTAAGATTATGTATTCGACCTCAACCCTGTTAAAAATGTCTTTTCCTATAACACACTTTGTACTTTGCCTGATTTCCTAATATCTCTATTGATATCTGCTTTTCTACACCTTTTCTCCAGTTAATCATTGTGAATGCCTCTTCACATGTGGTGACATTGACATTCACTCTCTAACTGAATCAACATTGCTAAAGAACTTTTGGTCCAAATGCTTTACTCACTCTTATTTTTAAACCTACCATCTATCTTCCTAATCCTGCCGATTATCCCTGTTTGAGTGGATGTTCTCTTCTACATTCAATGATCCAAGGTACAAGGTTCAATGCCATTGGTTATCTATTTATTTGAAACATCTGTGCAGAACGTTATTCGAATCTAAGTATACCAATCAAGTGCACAATGGCCTTCTGGGCTTCCAATCGTTCCTAGATTTCTGTTTTTATACTTATATTTCACCTCTATAGTCTTATAAATATCACAGGTTCCCAATACCATTATTCATCCAGCAGAATGATTCCTAACCCAAATTGAAAAGGTTATTAATTGTAACCATATACTGTTCCCTCGATCTAACTTTACATAAGAGCAGGGAAAGTGTTGGTCTTACAACAGAGGAATGTAGGTGATCTTCCACCTTGTAAGAATTTCAAACGTCCATGCAGAAATGATCCCTATAGAAGATGTAGGTAGCTATGAAGGACCTGAGAGAGTAAGAGTCACCTTTCATGGCAAAAAACCTGGTCAGGATGAAGGGTTGTGTCTGAATCAGCATCTCTCCTCTTAATGTAGAGAAGATAGACCAAAGCAGGCCTGTGTGGAGAGCTGTTCCCGAGTGCCAATGGTTGATATACCATTCTAACTTCTGAAAGTATTACAAGATGTAGGGGCAGCCTCCATCTGATGGGACCCTTGAAAGCAACTGTTATGAAAATGTGGTTGCCAAGGCAGTGACCTCATTCAGTTCCTGAAAGAAGTGACCTCACATCACTTTCTTGGTGATGGAACTCTCTGATCATGGGATCCAGGAAGCCAGGCACACAGAGCCAGTCCCAGTCCCAGTCCCAGTGGTCAAACTTGTTTGGATTTACCACGTACAGAATCAGTCTTTCTTGGTACCTACTAATGTGAGGATGGCCAAATGCCAGGAAAGCTCTGAAGAGGGGCCTTTCCTGAGAAACCAGGTAGTGGCTCACTGCTGGCTCGTGTCAACTTCACAGAGTTGAGCAAGGAAAACAGATCTGAGACAGGACAGGCCATTTCGGGGGAACATAGTATGGCCCACCAGTCAGTGGATACTCCGGATAGTCACAGACGTACTTTGGGGAAGGAGGTGCCTTTGTGGGTGTGGGTGTGGGTGTGGGTTTGTGGTTTTGTCTCATGTTCTGAGAATACGTAAGAAAGGTGGTTTGTTTCGTTTGGAGTGAACTGATTCTAGTAACTCATTTGACAAGACGAGTGTTTCTAGGTCTGTGTATCCCACTGTGACCGTGGTTGTAGACATTAGAAAAGAGAATGCTTCAATGAATATGTCCTGTCTAGTAGAAAGCTTCCCAGCATTTATACTTCCCAATTTATGAATGGACTGCGGCTTGCCTTATTGATGGCCAACCTCTGATATCTTCCTAAGTTCCTGTTTTCTTTCTGAATTCTGGCCAATCTCCAGAATAGGCTCAAGGTTTTGTGTCCAAGATATGCACCACCTCCAAGCTCTGTGACATGGCCATGTACTGGATAGCTGAAGGGAATGGTGAGCATCTCAGAAAACTCAGATATCAGTGTGACCAGTAAAGTCTCAGTGGAGAAACACTGTTTTGGGCTGTGTGCTTACCTATTGTTCTGTTGCCCTGAATGTCAGAAAGGTCTTTGCCTCAGGCCACCTTTTGTGAAGCCTGAAGAAAACAGTTTTCAAATGGAAATGAATGGGCATCACCTGTGGCTCTCTGCTTAATTGCTTTGGAAAGGGATGTTTCTGAATCACGATGTAGGTCCTGTTCGAGGCTGTGGTTTAGATTCTCTGCACATGATGGATGTAAAGAAAGATCCCATGTGTGCATCCAAAAATAAATAGGCCAAAAGAGCAGTCATTGTGGAAGAAGTTTCTCTCCTTCCTCTGTAAGGTTCTTGACCTCCATCAATTGAGAATAGAAACATTTGGTTCAAATGAGTTCTTCAAATCCCTGAAGACTCTAGCCCATAGGTGCTTGTGTTTTCTCCAGAATCCAAGTCACATAAAGAATCTATACCTGACAGTCAGTAGGACTCAAATTGGAGAAGCAGAGCAGTATTAACAGCAGGCCTATTTGATCAGTCCTTGTTGCCCAGATGGGTGTCCAGGCCACCGTGATATTAGGCAAATGAGGGGCAACGAAGGTTATTTTGGACACTGTCTTGGGGTGCGCACCTCATGAAAATCTCCAGCCAGAGGTTATGTTGAGTGTCTATATGAAAGACGATGAGGGCTATGTGGGAGTGTTTTGGTTTTAATTGTGGTGATTTGTGTGGCTGTTGGAAGAGATGACTGGGTCCACCTGGGCTTGAACACTGGTGTGATTCCCCTAGAGACTGTGTTCTGGAACTGACCTTAAAGAAGTATTGCTGTGTATTCTATTGGGATTTTAGGAGGCCACACATGAGAGTCACCCTTGGAAACTGAGATCTATGCCCAGGGTGGCTTCCCACAGAGCACTGGGAATCTCAGGAAGGATATCACATGATTTTATTTAAAAGACTTGGCAGCCATAGTTGCAAGTCAAAACACACATGGACCTCACATTGTAGACCTCAATGGTCCTGCGTTCATGTGATCTTTTGGACTGTATTTGGGAAGCCTTGCCTGTTAGTGTTCTCCAGAGCTTTCATTGAAATGACCTTCCTCTACATTTAATGGTTCCTGAATAAATTGAAACCCACAGTGCCTCCAACTTCATCCTTGAAAAATGGCTAGACAAATACCATTAAATTTTTGAAATTCCCATGACCAGGTGGCACTGGAGAACCGTTTGATGTCCTATTGATGATCATGAGTGTACCAGACAGTGCCTTGATTGACTGGGTTTCATGAAAATGGTGTAGAACAGAATTGCCAATAATTTGGAACCTGCTGAGTAGTCAGCTTAGAGCAGTGGTGTGCATTTTTGTGTTAAAACATCTTTGGTGGGGTCATATGGATCTTCCATTGGCTTCCAAATGGTTTCTGACTGACATGGGGCAGACCCCAGTCCCTTCTATGTAAAGGCATCTTGTTATATGGAGAGGTTTCAGTGGAATGTTTAGAATCAGATTGCTATGGTCTAGGGGGCAAGCTATGTAAGATAAAAGCCTTGTTGGTGCATTCTTCTGCAGACCCTTACACACCTCACGTGACAGAACTCCCTCCAGCACTGTGTCCCTGTTGAACTCCTTGTATTTCTTGAAGCAAATACCAAAATCCCAGTGCAGCTGCAAAAAACACCACAAAAAGTGGAGGATGATTAAATGGCTTCACAGTTCATACTGAGAGACACTTAGCCCCCAGTGGAAACAGTTTACCTACAAAGAGAAAATTCAGCACTGATACCTCATGTTCATTGGAAAATAAGAAACCATGTCCTCCAGATCCCATAGATGCAGACCCAGCTTTGATGGTCTCACTACAAAGGAAGCTAAAACTCCTGACAACAACATATATTTCAAGTGCCCAACCTCAGAGGCAGTTACTCCAGAAGTCTTTAGACTGGCAGAGCTCCATGTTTGTGGAGTTTTTACCCTATCCCTTACTTTTGGAAACTCCTCTCCCACCATGTTTGTGAACTCCTGAGCATTTTCCATTCCAGATGTGTATTCACAGATTTTCTAACTCTTCCCCTAAATGGTGTCTTACTTGTGGTGAAGGTAATGTCAAGGCATTGTTCTGAATGAGAGTGGGAAGATTTTTGGGTAGCACATATTTGCATACACATTGGATTCATTTTCTAATTTTCCATTAGAAATACTGAATCCCTGACTGTCAGGGGGAGAAGGAATTCTCCTTCAAAGAATAGCCTAACACTTACAAGAAACAGCCCCCCGGGAGACATCCTGTCTGGGAGACATCCTGTAGCCATCTGTGTCCCTGAGACATCCTGTGGCTATCTGTCTTCCTGCAACATCCTGAGGTTATCTCACCTTGTGAAGACATCCAGGAACTTCCGATAAGAGAGCTTTCCCATCTCCAGCCTATAAATTCCCCTGTGTGAACAATAAAAGTTTGCAGCTTGATCAGAACTGCTGTCTTGCTGTCATCTCTCGTGTCCGATGTCCCTTCATTCCTCCCCATCTATATTCGCTGCCCACGTTGATGTGTCCTACCGGCCGGGACATCTGTCACCCACCAACTGGGGCTCGAGCCTTTGACTGATTGGGAACCCCGTCCTCCTGGAAGTGCTGGTCAAGTGGAGGTCGCAATTGCCTCAGCAGATACCACCGAGTGACATATCCAGAAGGAGAGTGGCGATGAAGCACCGTGAGTGACCCAACACGGGACAAGCAGTTTCGTCACATGATTTGTTTTTGTCAAACCTCAAGGAGTCCTTCAAGACATAGGGGGAGTGTGTTAAGAAAACGGACTTAAATTTTTTCTTTTCATACATAGGAGAATTGTGTCCATGGTTTCCCCTTGAAGGGACCATAGATGGTAAAAGATGGCTTAGAGTAGGAGAGTGTTTAAAAGATTATTATGAATCCTTTGGCCCAGAAAATTTGCCTGTTCTCACCTTTTCTTACTGGAACTTAATTAATGAAATTCGCAAAAGCTCACTCTTTGACAATGGTACCTTAAAACTTGTCAGAATTGGGGAAGAGACTATGTAAAAGACCTCTCGTGCCCCCTCGGCATGCCCATTAGTTAGTATAGACATAGACCCTTCTCATTCTCCTCAGGACCCTGGAAAACTTCATGGTCCCCCTCAAAATACCACCCTAATAAATAAGGCTCCAATGGTTACCAACCGCCTTTACCCAGTTTTAAACCCCAGAGACACATTGACCCTTGGGGAGGAGTCTACCTTGGAGAAGGAAGCAGCTCGCTACCATTCAAAAGACCCAGCACCTCCCAGGACCCTACCACAGCCTATAGGACTTACACATCCACCTCCCTCATATATCCCTCCTGCCTTTTGTGCTCCGGCCCTTCAGGGGACAAATGCCCCCCCCAGATATTTTTTCCCCACTTCCCTTGCCTAACCTGGCTCCCTTGCGAGAGTCTCTCCAACATAGACGGGAGCAGATCCAACTTTTAAAATATAAAGATACCTTGACTCTGAGCTCTGTTCATTAGCCTTAGGCAAGGAGTCAATGCAAGCTGGCCCAAGGTGGTCTAATACAAAGGCTAAGCTGCTCCATTGGCCTGTTCTCGCCTTCTCAGTCACCCACAGTCAGAAAGATATGCCTGCCCAGGCTGAAGTCAAAGACTTAGACAAAGATCAAGAGGAGGAAGCCGGGGAAATGGATCAAGGAGATCAGGACTCATAGGATGAGGAGTTCACCCCTTGGAAGGAAGGAACCCAGAGTGTCTAGAAAAAATTAAGCCTGCGTTTTCTTGAAAAACTTAAAAAGGCTTGGGCTCACTATGGACCCACTGCGCCCTACACATTGGCTTTATTAGAAAGCTAAAGCACACAATGGCTTTCTCCCAATGATTGGAAATTTCTAGCCCGAGGTACCCTCAGTGCTGGAGACTTCCTGTTATCAAATGCAGATTTCAAGAGCACTGTCAGGAAACTGCTCAAAAAAATTTAGCTAAGGCCTACTCTAAATCCTGGACTTATGTTAAGCTAGTAGGCAATGCGCCTTTTGACACTAAAACTAACCAGGCACGTTTCCCAGCTGGACTTTTGGTGCAGATTCAGATGGCTGGCTTACATGCTTGGAGACGCCTCCCTCAAAAGGCCTCCGCTACCACTTCCCTGGGAAAAATTCGACAAGGGCCCGACGAGAGCCTTATAGTAACTTTGTTCCCTGGCTTAACCTAGCTGCAGAATGCTTGCTTGGACCAAGCAAAAGCGAAAGCACCTTTGAAGAATATCTTGCCTTTGAAAACGCAAACCCGGCATGTCAGGATGCTCTTCGACCACATAAGGATAAAAGGAAACTTTCTGACTTTATTAGACTCTGTCCAGGGGTGGGTGCAGCCCATGCAATGGGTCTCGCTTTAGGTGCCGCCTTTACCAAGTCCTTTCACAATCCTGGCTCACGTACTTGCTTTACTTGTAAACAACCTGGCCATTTTGCATGCAAGTGTCCTATAGGCAAACAAAGCCTAGGGATAGTATCTCCTCAAACTGGGGCTAAACCGCCCCCAGCTACACTTTTCCCTAGATGTGGTAAAGGTCATCACTGGGTCAGTGAGTGTAGATCTAGGACAAATGCCCTCGGCAGCCTATTTCTTCCTGCTTCTCGGAAAAATCCTTTTGGGGCCAGCCCCTGGCCACAACCTCCCCCAGTACAAACCCAGGGGCAATAAGGTTTCTTCCCTGCCAAACTCCCAACCTACCTCAAAATCCTTCTCCACAATTGCCTCCCTCCAACTAGCCACCCCAGGCAGCGCAGGATTGGACTTTCGTGCTGCCACCTATACATTATTAGACTCATTTCAAGGGCCCCAGATAATACACACTGGAATTATAGGTCCCACTCCATCTCATACATGTGCCCTTATTTTTGAAAGAGCCTCTACTACCTTACAAGGTGTTCAGGTCTTCCCTGGCATTAATGATAATGATTTCACTGGAGAAATAAAAATCCTGGCCAGAGATATTAATGGAGTTGCGGCCATCCCAGCAGGAACAAGACTTGCACAATTAATAATTTTTCCCTTGGGTTCAGGAGGCACTTCCACCACCCAAACCTACTGCAGGGGATTGCCTCCATGGGCTCCTCTGATGTATATCGGGTTCAGCCCATTTCTCACAATAGACACACCCTTACCTTATTTATTTAAGGAAAGGAATTCCAAGGAATTCTATATACTGGAGCTGATGCCACAATTATTTCTCAAAAATAATGGCCATCAGGTTGGGCCCTCACCCCATCCTTGACTGATCTTAAAGGGATAACAGTCAAAAATTCTCTGGTCAGCTCTAGGGCTCTTATTTGGACAGATAAAGAGGGTATTAAGGGAACTGTCACTCCTTTCGTTGTTCCTGACCTCCCTGTTAACATACGGAGCCGAGATATTTTGAGTTAAATGGAATTTATTCTTTCCAATCCCAATTCCATGGTGACTCATCAAATGCTTCATATGAATTTTGTCCCTGGTACAGGCATTGTGAGACAGAGACAAGGACTGGTTGAGCCTATACAACCCATACAAAAAACAAATACATATGGTCGTGGGTATTCGGATTTTTAGTGTCGGTCCCTGACCTCCTGTACCCCATGGAGATAAAATTATTTGGGAGACTCAGACTCTTTTGTGGGTGGATCAGTGTCCCCTTACACAAGAAAAATTAGAGGCTGCCTCCATGTTATTGCAGGAACAGCTGGCAGCCGGCTATGTAGAGCCCTCAACCTCACCGTGGAATACTCCTATTTTTGTTATCAAAAAAAAAATCAGGCAAGTGGCACCTTTTACAATATGTGTGCCATTAATAAAGTTATGTGCCCGATGGGAACACTACAGCCAGGCATTCCCACACCAGTGGCTATTCCCAAAAACTATTGTAAAATGGTTATTGACTTAAAAGATTGCTTTTTTTCCATTCCTTTACATCCTGAGGATAGACCATATTTTGCCTTTAGGCTCCCTCTCATTAATTTTCAGGGCCCTATGCAGAGATTTCAATAGAAAGTTATTCCCCAAGGTATGGCCAACAGCCCTAGTCTTCTCCAAAAATGCGTGGCTCAAGCAGTAGACCCTGTGAGACAGCGATGGCCACAAATTTATATTTTACATTATATGGATGATTTGTTAATTGATGCACCTAATACCCATGACCTTAATAATTGTTAATTGGACCTTTACAAAACCCTCACAACCTTGGGACTACAGATAGCTCCTGATAAAATTCAAACACAGGACCCTTATACTTATTTGGGCCTTAAACTACAAGATAATCAGATCAAAATTCCTAAAATACAACTACGTGTGGACCATCTTCAAACCCTTAATGATTTTCAAAAATTACTGGGGGATATTCAATGGCTAAAAACATATTTAAAATTACCCACTTGTATACTTTTGCCTCTTATTGATGTTTTGAGAGGTGATTCCCACCCATCCTCCCCTCGAAAGCTTACTCCTGAGGCATGACATGCATTAAACCAAGTCACAGAAGCCATTGCCCAACAGTTTGTTACACAAATTTCTTACAACCTTCCTCTGGTTCTGGTTATTTTACACACTCCTCATACACCCACAGAAATATTTTGGCAATGAGATCCACATTTTAAAAATAAAGGCTGCCCCTTGCTTTGGGTCCATTTACCCACCACATCCTCCAAGGTAATTACTGTTTATGTTGCTCAGATAGTTTCTATTATTATTAAAGGTTGTTTTCTTTCTCGACAACATTTTGGCAAAGACCCTGATAATATTTTATTCCATATACTAAGGACCAAACCCAATTTTTACTACAGATATGGGATAAATGGGGTATTGCCCTATCAGGCTTTTGGGGAACAATTGATAACCACCTCCCCAATGACCCCCTTTTACATTTTGTCTAGTTACATCCATTTATTTTCCCAAAATTACTCAAAAGGCTCCCATTCCTCAAGCCCTTACTGTCTTTACAGATGGTTACAGTAATGGTCATGCAGTCTTTGTTATCAATAACAAGCCTACCACCTTTGATACTGTCTATCAGCACAGTTTTTGGAATTGTTTGCCATAACACAAGTTTTTTATAACATTTTTTGATAATCCTGTTAATATTTATGCAGACAGTGCCTACATTGCTCATTCTGTGCTCCTGCTGGAGATTTCGCCCACCATTAAGGCTTCTTCCAATGCGGCCTTTCTGTTTCACCAGCTTTAGCAGCTAATTCAGGCCAGACAACACCCATTTTTCTTAGGACACATCAGGGCACACTCTGATCTTCCCGGGCCTCTAACACAAGGTAATGCCCATGCTGATGCAGCAACTTGTTCCATCTTTCTAATTTTTGTTGGCTCCATTCAAAAGGCCACGGAGTTACACAATCTTCACCATCTTAATTCCCAGAGCCTTCAATTACTTTGTAAATTTACCAGGCAACACGCAAGAGAGATAGTAAAAGCATTCCCTGATTGCACTGTCTCCCTCCCCATTCAACATTTGGGAGTTATCCCCCGACGATTACTGCCCAATCAGGTTTGGCAACTGGATGCTACTCATTTTCCTGAATTTGGAAAAACCAAAATATACACTTTTCTATAGATACCTTCAGCGGCTTTATTTTTACATCACCACATTCTGGAGAGGCTACCAAAGATGTCCTTTCTCATCTTGTTTCAGGCTTTTCCGTAATGGGTAAACCAATACATATTAAAACAGATAATTGTTATGCATATACCAGTGCCAAGTTTAAACAGTTTTGTGCTACCTTGCAAATTTGTCATACTACTGGAATTCCATACAAACCTCAGGGCCAAGGCATTGTGGAACGTGCCCACCTTCACTTAAAGACTTGGCTAAACCGCTTTAAGGCATCCGTCTTTGTATTTACCACTCCCAGGCATCGCCATAACCATGCATTATTTGCCCTTATTTTTCTTACCCTAGACAGTGAAGGCCATTCGGGGGCAGACAGACACTGGCATGCCTCGTCAGATTCTGTCCACCCACCTGTTATTTGGTGAGATCCTCTTACAAATAAATGGAAAGGCCCAGATCCTGTCCTCATCTGGGGACGAGGCTCAGCTTGTGTTTTGGACCAAGAGCAAGCAGCCCCAAGATGGTTAACAGAACGCCTGGTTAAACAGGATAATGACTTACCTTAACATTGGGACGGAGGCCCTCCCCTTGAGAACAAATTTTTCTCTTTTTCAGACGCAGCCAACAATCTGTGTGAGCATACTGCTTAAGGCACTTCTGCTGAACAGGTTTGTACACGGAGGCCTTAGCCCTCCACCTTGCAACATCATGGAGTACCTTTTTGCCGCCCCCCCCCCCCCCGCGAATGCAAGAAAGGATCTTGGACTCAGGCTCCAACTAGTTGGACCCAGACTGCTGACTGCGTGACTAAAGTGGCTTACCTCTTTACTGAGATGGACCATAAACTCGGAGGAGTTCATCAACCTAAATGGGTATGTGTTAAAAAGCCAAAGTTTATTTTCCCTAGTGCAAGTAAAGCTCTCCAAAATTCTTCTGCAACCTGTAAGCATACCCAAGCGATGCATATCTTTTGTTATGTGTCGCCCTCAATTTGTGTTAAGAAGCAGAGAGAACAATTTTATGAAGCCTCCCAAACTAAAACACATGCAGCAGGGGGGGACCACTATTCATTATACCCCCTTTCTCTTTGACCGGGGAGGAGAAGGCAAATACACCAAGCTACAGTCAGCTGGTTGCCAAGGCCCTGTTGGTAAACCCACCTGCTGGCCCATTAAGGCCCCTACAGGGGTCTCTGATGGTGGAGGACCCACTGATGCTGTCAAGCATTCTCAGATAATCAAACTTTTGAAACCCCAAATCCCTGAGCTCACATATCATCCCTTAATGTCGCCTAAATCCCAGCTCCCAGGTTTAGATACCAATACATTAGAAATATTGGAAACTATCTTCTCCTTGCTTAATAATTCCAACCCCACCCTTGATGGTGATTGCTGGCTCTGCATGACAACAGGGCCAATCGTGGCTATCGCACTTCCTATTAATTCTATCATAGACGATGATAATACATGCCAACCAGGATTTTCTTTTAAAGTACAGCCTATAGGCACTTTTACATTATGTCTTTTGGCGCGATGCAGAATAATACCGATGATATTGATGTTGGAGTTACTTCCTTTGGAAATTGCTCAACAGTACAAAATTATTCCTCACCCACCTCATCTCCTTGTAACCACAATGGCACAGTTTTTCTGTGTGGAGGAAAATTGGCCTTTCCCACGCTTCCAGCGAATTGGACTGGTGGCTGTGTTCTTGCCTATTACTCCCTGATATAACTATTGTCCCATGAGACGAACCTTTACCCATTCATAGCCTAGACACCTTAGTCAAAAGACAAAGGCGGGCAATATAGGCCTCACCACTCATTGTCAGCCTTGGAATAACAGCTGCTGTGGGCACAGGTACACTGGCTTAGGCACGGCTATACACTCTTACCATTGCCTGTCTCAACAACATATAAATGATGTACAAGCTCTATCAGGAACCACTAAAGATTTGCAGGACCAAATAGACTCCCTGGCAGAAGTGTTCCTTCAAAACAGACGAGGCTTAGATTTGCTGACTGCTAACCATGGAGCTATTTGCTTGGCCTTAGGGGAACGATGCTGCTTTTATGCCAATAAATCAGGCATAGTATGCACTAAAATAGAGATGAAGGGAACTATTTGAAAATCCCCTCTGTACTGGGCTTAATGAATTTCTACCCTACTTTCTTCCCCTATTAGGCCCTTTGTTGGGTTTACTTTTAATGGTGTTTATAGAACCTTGCATTATAAACAGGCTGGTAAAATTTATTAAAGAACAGATTAATATTTTGGCCTCTAAGCCCATACAGGTCCACTGTCATCGTCTGGAGATGGATGACCGTGCTGCCAAGATTTAAAAGGATGTTCTACCCTTCTCACAGGCTTATTTCTTAAGTTTACATCTCTCTTTTTATATAAAATATGAGTAACAGCTCTCAACAACCATCTTCTGCCCTTGCCATAAGGGTGCGCTCCTCCATGGGACCCTCTACTTGGGGGAGGATGCACCCATGGAGTGAGGACGTTAGGCCATAATAACGGAGGGTGCAGGAAGGACTGAAGGAGGATGGATCCACGGATTCCAAAACACAAGACTTCTTAGTGACACGCTCTGGTGCATGGTGGTTGTCATGCTTCCCCCTCAAAGCCATCTCCTTCAAAATCATGCAAAGGCCACCACAAAATCTCCTATTCAAGACGCTCGCTCGGATCAGGAGATATTCAAAGGCCTCCTAGAGGAACAGAGCCTCTATCATCCCCTAAAAACATGGGCAATAATGTATGGTCAAATATTTTATATAAGAAAGGCGGAGATTTCAGGGGCTAGAAGGAAGTTCTGCTTCGAAGAATAGCCTGACACTTACATGAAACAGCCCGCTGGGAGACATCCTGCCTGGGAGACATTCTGCAGCCTTGTATCTCCCTGAGATATCCTGCAGCCATCTGTCTTTCTGAAATATCCTGAGGTTATCTCACTCTGTGAAGACATCCAGCAACTGCTGAAAAGAGAGCTTTCCCATTCGCAGCATATAAATACCCTGTGAGAACAATAAAAGTTTTCAGCATAATCAGAACTCCTGTCTTGCTATCATCTCTCATGTCTCTTGTCCCTTCATTCCTTCCCACCTAGGTTCGCCACCCACGTTGATGTGTCCTGCTGGCCGGGACACCTGACACTAAAGCATACCCTACCAGACTATGAATTCTAATCCTAATATGAAGGAGAAAAATAACCCAAACAGAATAGAAATACAAGCAGTTCAGAGGAGGCATGGTGTATCGTTGGACTTTCCTTTTTGCATGATATAGGGTAGGTGTTATAAATCTAGTTAATTTTTAGATTAAATAATTCTCCATGTGTTTTTAAAGTTGACAAATATGTGAATACCTGTCTCCCTTTCTCTGTAGCCTATTCACCACATGTATTTTTATATGCACATATAGAATCCTACCTGGTATCACACATATAATCTTTTGAGGTGAGCTGACTTTTCAGATACAAATTGTGAGAAGAGATCACTCCTCCTAAATGTTGTTAGAACTGAAAGTTCAAACTATGGGTGAGCCTCCTAGTAGAAAAACATTATACATAAATCCATGTTCACTAAAATAAATACTTTGCATCTGTGGTTGCTAGAAATTTCATGATGAATTTCAATTGGCATATACATTGCTACATTTAATTGTGTGTTTTGTGTGTGTGTGTGTGTGTGATATATATATATATATATATATATATATATATATATATATATATCCACTCTCCAAATTTTTCAAAATACGAAATATATGTGTCTTAAATACACTACCTAAATTCATTCAAGTTCATGTATGTGGATTTATAATCAACTTTTCACAAGATTATTCTCATAAATATTCATGCACCTGAACTACATATTTTTTCCTAGTACTGAAAACTAACTTCAGTGAATGGTGCATACAATACTAATATTTCTACAGTAACTGACCCAATTTAACATCAATGCAAGTAGATTCCTATGGGACAGGATGTGTATTTTAAAGTTCATTTTATTTAACACTGGTAAATTACTATTTCTTCAGTTTATGAACACCATAGGATATGTATTCCATCCACAAGTTCACAAATTTATAGGCATTTGATTCAATTTCAATCATTTCCTGCTTCAGAAATCATGTATTCCTCCAGGTTTCTTGAGTGGTCTTTTCAAGAGACTTCTTTCCAAACACATTATTTTCGATTTCCATGATGCCTTTTGAAGCAAAACTCACACACTCTTCATGATAAACCATAACCCTAATATTACCATTAGATGTATAACTGTTTAGAATGAATGATTGTATATCAATATATGATTTCCTGTATATTTTCAGATATCAATTTAACCTATTATTTAAAGTTTGAACCAGTTATATTATTTAATCACAGTATGGTCTATTCATGCATTATCTCTAAACTCATACACACAGGGTACATCTATTTGTAACCGCAATGCTAATTTATTCGTCTTCAAAATGTTGCTCTAAGAAATGGTGGAAGAAATACTCATGACACCTGATCTACATATGCATTTTATCATAGTAATATTCTGGACACATAAAGCAGAGTTTACACTTATGATTGTGCCAAAACCTAAATGGAAAGTTAGCATGGATTACTAAAAACATCCATGTCCAGGTTGCCCAATGCTCTCAAATGTCAATCCTATTGGTGACTACATATTTGTTTCTTCCTAAGACAATATATTCAACCTCAAGCCTGCTGAAAATGTCTAATTCTATCACTCACTTTAAACTTTGTCTGATTTCCTAATGTCTCTTTTGATATCTTCTTCCCTACATATTATTCCAGTTCATTATTTTGACTGACTCTTCACATGGACTAACATTTACATTCACTCTCTACCCGAAACCCTATTGCTAAAGAACTTTTGGTCCCACTCCTATACTCACTCCTCTTTCTAAACGTACCGACAATCTTCCTAATCCTACAGACTCTCCCTTTTTGACTGGATGTTCTCTTTGACATTCAATCATCCAAGGTAAAAAGTCCTATGCCATTGTATCTCGATTTATCTAAGACATCTGTGCAGAATATAATTCAAAGCTAAGTATCCCACTCAAGGGCCTAATGCCTTACTGGGCTTCAAATCTTACCTAGATTTCTGTTTTCAAACTTATATTTCACCTCTATATTGTTGTAAATATCGCAGGTTCCCAATACCATTATTCATCTCGCAGAATGATTCCTAACACAAATCGAACCTGTTATTAACACTAACCATACATTGTTCCCTCAATCTAACTTTACAGAAAAGCAGGGACAGAGTTGGTCTTGCAATACAGGAATATAGGGGATATTCCACCTGCTGAGAACCTCAAAGGTTCATGCAGAAATTATCCCCGGAGAAAATGTAGGCAGCTATGACGGACCTAAGAGAGCAAAATCCTCTTGATGGCAAACACCCTGGTCAGGATGAAGGGATGTGTCTGCATCAGCCTCTCGCATCTTAATGTAGAGAAGATAGACCAAACCAGGCTTGTGTGGAGAGCTGTTTCCAGGTGCCTATGGTTGATATACCATTCTAACTTGTAAAATTGTCACAGGAAGTAGTGGCAGCCTTTATCTCATGGGACCTTTGGAAGCAACTGTTAGGACAATGCGGTTGTCAAGGCAGTGACCTCATTCAGTTCCTGAAGGAATTGACCTACGTAACTTCCTTGATGATGGAACTCTCTGAACTTGGGATCCAAGAAGCCAGGCACCCAGAGGTAGTCCCAGTTCCACTCACAATGGGCTCAATTGTTTGGATTTACCAAGGACAAGGTCAAACTTTCTTGGTACCAACTGATGTGAGGATGTCCAAATGCCAGGAAAGCTCTGAAGAGGGGCCTTTCCTGGGAAAGCAGGTAGTTGCTCACCACTGGCTCCTGACAATTTCCCAGAGTTGGACAAGGAGACAAGATCTGAGACAGTACAGGCCATTTCGGGGGAACATAGAATGACCCACAAGTCAGAGGACACTCCATAGAGTCACAGACCTCCTTGGAGGAAGGAGGTGCATTTTTGGGTGTGCATGTGAGTATGTGGTTTTATCTCATGTTCTGAGAATAGGTAGGAAAGTTGATTTGTTTGGATTGGAGTGGACTGTTTCTTGTATGTCGTTTGACAAGGTGAGTGTTTCTATGTCTATTTATCCCACTGTGTCCGTGGTTGTGGACATTAGAAAAGAGAATGCATCAATGTATTTGTCATGTCTAGTAGAAAGCTCCCAGAATTCATCCTGCACAATTTATAAATGGACTGCAGCTTGCCTTATAGATGGGCAACAACTACTGTCTTCCTAAGTTCCAGTTTTCTTCCTGAATTATGGTAACTCTCCAGAATAGGCTCATGGTTTTGTGTCCAATATATGAACCACCTACAAGCTCTGTGAAATGGCCACGTTTTGAATAGCTAAAGGTAATGGGAGCATCTCAGAAAAAATCAGATATCAGTGTGACCAGGAAAGTCTAAGTGGAGAAACCCTGCTTTGGGCCTTTTGCTTACCTATTGTTCTGTTGCTCTGAATGTCAGGAAGGTCTTTGCCTCAGGCCACACTTTGAGTAGCCTGAAGAAAACAGTTTTCAAATGTAAAATGAATGGGCATCACCTGTGGCTCTTTGCTTAATTGCTTTGGAAAGGGATGTGTCTGAATTAGCATCTTGGCCCTGTGTGAGGTTGTGGCTTAGATTCTCAGCACCAGATGGATCTATTGAAAGATCCCATGTTTGCATCCAAAACCAAAATGGCAAAAATATCAGTCATTGTGGATGAAGTCTCGCCTTCCTCTGTGAGTTTCCTGACCTCCATCAAGTGAGAATAGGGATCCTTTCAGTCAAATGAGTTCTTCAAAGCCCTGCAGAGGTGCTGGGATTTCCTCATGACTCCAAGTCACATGAAGAATCTATACTTGACAGTCAGTAGCAGTCAAATTGGAGAAGCAGAGCAGTATTAACGGCAGGCCTATTTGATCACTTTTGGTTCACAGGAAGAGTGTACTGGCCACAATGACGTTAGGCAAATGAGGAGCAAGAGAGCTTATTTTGGACACTGTCTTTGGATGTGCCCCTCATGGAAACCTCCAGCCAGAGGTTATGATGAGTGTCTATATGGAAGAATATGAGGGCTATGTGGGAGTGTTTTGGTTTTAATTGTGGTCATTTGTGTGGGGGTTGGAAGAGATGACTGGATCCACCTGGATTTAAACTCTGTTGTGATTTTCCTAAGAGACTGTGTTTTGGAATTGACCTCAGAGAACTATTGCCATGAATTGTGTTGGAATTTTAGGAGGCCACGCATGAGAGTCACCCTTGGAAACTCAGATCAAGGCCCAGGTTTGCTTTCCACAGAGCACAGGGTATCTCAGTCATGATATCATATGATTTTATTTGAAAGACTTGGCAGCCATAGTTGAGAGTCAAAACACACATGGACCTCACATTGTATACCTCTATGGTCCTGGCTTCATGTAACATTTTGGCTACTCTTTGGGATGCCTTGAATATGACAGTTCTCCAGAGCTTTAATTGAAATGATCTTCCTCAACATTTAATCGTTCCTGATTGAATTGAAACCCACAGTGCCTCCAAATTCATCCTTGAAAAATGGCTACATAAATACCATGACATTTTTGAAATTCCCATGACCAGGTGGCACTGGAGAACCTTGGATTTCCTGTTGCTGATCATGAGTGTAACAGACAGTGCCTTGATTGACTGGGTTTCATGCAAATGGTGTAGAATAGAGATGTCAGTAAGTTTGAGTCTGCTGATTAGTGGTCCTAGAGCAGTGGTATGCAGGTGTGTGATAAAACATCTATGGTGAGGCCATGTGCATGTGCCATTGGATTCCAAATGGCTTGTGACTGACATGGTGCAGCCAGCAGACCCTTGTATTTAAAGAAATCTTGTTATATGGAGAAGTTTCATTGCAATGTTCAGAATCATGTTGTTATGGACAAGGGAGCAAGCTATGTGGGATAGAAGCCTGGTTGGTGCAATCTGCTGCAGACCCTGAACCACCACACATGACAGAAATCCCTCCAGCACTGTGTCCCAGTTAAAATTTTTGTATTTCGTGAAACAAATACTAAACTAACAGTGCAGCAGCAAGAAACACCACAATAAGTGGAGGATGACCAAATAGCCTCACAGTCCACACAGGGAGACACTTAGCCCCCAGTGCCCACATTTTACCTACAAAGAGAGAATTCAGCACTGCTGCCTAACGTTCATTGGAATATAAGAGACCATGTCCTCCAGGTCACATAGATGCAGACCCAGCTTTGATAGTCTCACTACAAGGAAGATAAAGCTCCTGAAAACAACATATATTTCAAGTGCCCAACCTCAGTGGCAGTTTCTCAAGAAGTCTTTAGGCCAGCAGAGCTCCATGATTGTGGAGTTTTACCATGTCCCTTACTTTTATAAACTCCTCTACCAACTCCAAAGTTGTGAACTCCTGAGCAATTGGCATCCCAGATATGTATTCACAGATTTTATAGCACTTCTCCTCTAATTGTGTCTTACTTTGGGTGAAAGTAATGTCAAGGAATTGTTCTGGATGAGAGTGGGAGGATTTTTGTGTAGCACATATTTACATACACATTGGATTTATTTTCCAATTTTCCATTCAAAATAATGAATCTCTGACACTACCCCATACCCTACTAGACTCTGACTACTAATTATAATATTATGGAGAAAAATAACCTAAACAGAATTGAAATACAAGCAGTTCAGAAGAGGCCTGGTGTATAGTTGCACTTGCCCTTTGCATTATATAGGGTAGGAGTTATAAATCTAGACAATTTTTTGTTGAAATAGTTCTTAATGTGTTTTTAAAGTTTACAAATATGTGAATTCCTGTCTCCCTTTCTCTGTAGCCTATTCAGCATAGGTATTTTTATAAGCACATGTAGAATCCTACCTGGTACCACATGTACATTATTGTGTGGTCGCAGACATGGCAGATACAAATTGTGAGAAAAAATCACTCCTCCTAAATGCTGCTGGAACTGAAAATTCAACATATGGGTGAGCTTCCTAGCTGAACAAGATTATACATAAATCCATTTTCAGTAAAATGAATATTTTTGATCTGTGGATGATATATATTTCATGGTGAATTTCAATTGCATATAGTGCTACTTTTTAATATCTGTGTGTTTGTATATATATATATATATATATATATATATATATATATATATATATACTCTCCAGATTTTTCAAAATATGAAATATCTGTGTCTTATTATACATTTCCTAAATTCACTCATCTTTCTATATGTGGATTTATAATCATCTTTTCACAATATTATTCTCAGAAATATTCATCTATCTGAAATACATATTTCTTTCCTACTACTGAAAACTACCATCAATGAATGGTGTATACAAATCCTAATATTTCTAAGGTAACCTACGCAGTTTAACATCAATGCAATTAGACTCCTATTGGACATTATGTGTATTTTGAAGTTCATTTTTTTAAAAAAAATTGGTACATTACGAATTCTTTAGTTTATTCACATCATTGGATATATATATATATATATATATATATATATATATATATATATATATATTTCATACACAAGTTCGCACATTTATAGGCATTTGTTTCACTTTCAATCCCTTTCTAATTCAGAACACATATATTCCTCCATGTTTCTTTTCTTGACTGGTCTTTTCATGAGACTTCTTTCCAAACACATTATTTTCGATTTCCGTAGTTACTTTTGAAGCAAATCTCACACACCCTACTTGATGAACCATAACCCTAATATTACCATTAGATGTATAACTGGTTTGAATGAATGATTGTATATCAATATATGATTTCTTATATATTTTCAGATATCAATTCAATCCATTATTTAAAGTGGAACCAGATATATTATTTATACACAGTATTGTCTATTCATGCATTATCTCTATATTCATAGAAACATGGTAGACCTCTTTATACCCCCAATACTATTTTATACGTCTTCAAAATATTACTTCCAGAAGTAGTGGAAGAAATACTCATGTCACCTGACCTACATATACATTTTTTCACATTAATATTCTGGACACAAAAAGCAAAGTTCACACTTATGATTGTACCAATGTAATGGTCTGGCAAGAATCAGAGGAAAAGACCAACAAGAGACTGTCTCATGCAACAGCAAAGGGTTTATTGGGGGTCCAGCATGCTGGGGCTCAGAGCTCACTTGAATTTAGCAGAGAGCCCTGAGAAAAGCTTAAGCAGAGCTTATATATTTTCCTTGGGAGGGCAGGGAGTGAACTTTATTGATGGGTCAGGGCAAGTGGGTGGTTAGCGTGTAAATGTGTGAGGGAGTACATTCTGCATTTTGGCAGTTGGGGACAGCACATTCTGGGAACAAGATTAGCAAACAGTTCTCAAGATTTCAAAAGTGTTTTGTTAAGCATACAGAAAAACAGGAAGTTACAAGTACCTATTTTATTAACATTTCATTCCCCACTTCTTGTTCTGTTTATTTTTAATCACAAAGGTGATCATTGGGGGTGTCATATTTTTTGTCTGCTAGTGGGGTATATTGTTGTCTGATTTCCGTAAGTTTAACTTGTCCAATTTGAGCTTGGAGAAAGGAAACTACACGATTGAGCTAACAGGGCCCTACAGTTATCAATAATATGAGGATTATTAATGGACCGGAAAGGCTGATTAAAGTGTAGTTAACCACCGGGACTGTGTGAACCAAGACTCAAACCACCCTTTTTGGGCCTCTGTCTCTCGTTGACACTCTTCAAGGCGTTTTCTTAATTTATTCATAGATTCTTCTACAACTCCAGTATTGTTGGCATAAAAACAACATTCGTTCCTCAATGCAGCACAAAGGCCCCTTCTCTCATGAAGAGGAGGTCCAATCCTCGACTGTTCTGTAAAACTACTTCAGAGAGAGGTTAAAGATTCCTGTAAAGCTGTGATGGATGTTTTTAATATCTTTAAGTTTTGGTCTATTGCTTCTTATAATTGGGTGATTTGTTGTGTCCCGTGGACTAGGGCAGTGGTTCCTGTGCCCACCCCTGCAGCAACTCCTATTTTTAATAGGATGGCTAAAGTGATGGATACAGGTACCCTGCGGAACCGGGTTGTATGCCCCCCTGTTTGATCTTTAACTGAACCTGCATCATGATAGAGCACTCTGGGAAACATCTGCACCATTACATACTTAATCACATCTGTTGATCATTTTATGAAAACATAAACAATGTTTAAGTATATAGAATTATACTGTTGTAGGGACGGACAAGGCAAGGAACATTTTATACCACCGAAGCTAGGGAATCAGTCCTATTTGGTTGCAAACAGATTTAGAGGGCATTGCTTCTGTTGTAATCAATTAATACCCTGAACCCCAAGTTTAGGTTGTTTCAGAATTTTGTACCCAACATGTAAGGGAATGAGCTCAGAAGTTCACAGTCTGCAGAACTTCACAAAAAGCAGTTTTTGTTTCTGTTTATTTCCTCTCTTCTGGGCAAGTTAACTTTTTAAGGACACCTGGGAGGGGGAGAGCTTTAGTCTTCTTTTTTTTCTCCCTGCCAGCTGTTAAAATGGAGCCCAGTTGGTAACTTCTTTATCTTAGAAATGTAGCCATCTCTGTGAAGCCCCAGCTGAAGGCCAGAGGCCTTGTTCACATATTTTGTGAAAAACTAGTAAGGGGGTGTCTAGCTTAGGAGTGCTGATTTTTCCAGCCAGTTGGAAGTAGAATAGGGCAACAAGAAAAGAGGTAGTTTTTCTACATTGAACTCTTTTATAGGGACTCTTTTGCTGAAAGTCCTAAAGTCAGCCATGGTGAAGTCTTCTGGAGAAGGTCAGTTAAGACTTTTCTGTGGTCCTGGTACAGAGGGGGAAGACGTGGAAGGCAGGGGGTGAGAGCAGCTCTGTGGATCTGAGAATGAGGAAGGAGAGATGTAAAAGAATAATCGGAAAGGGTTTGGGATTTTTTTAGCAACAAAAACTTGAGAAGTAAAATAGGTAGAGCAGATTGGAAGATGGGATTCAGTATCAAAAAACCTGTGAGGGATTTTAATTTTAAGTAACCTCTTTTCAGTTTTTACAAAGCAATGTTAAAGGCCATTTTCAATACATCTTGGATAGGGATCTGAGGGCTCTCCTCAGCCTGTTTGAGCTTTGGGTAGCTGGTAAGAGGACCTGGTGGGACCCGGTGCGGGCACTGACAGGAGAAGAGAGGAGTGAGTGGTTGGAAGGGTACCTCAGTACCTGCTACCTCAGCAAGGGGGCAATG
The DNA here is from genome assembly GCF_048772815.1 of Callospermophilus lateralis. Taxonomy (NCBI): domain Eukaryota; kingdom Metazoa; phylum Chordata; class Mammalia; order Rodentia; family Sciuridae; genus Callospermophilus; species Callospermophilus lateralis. The sequence goes on along the minus strand of NC_135316.1, from coordinate 4,553,917 downwards.
GTCTGAGAACCGGCGGAGGTTTGGGTAATTGATCTAGTAATTGGAGGGGAGAAATTGAGGTGGGATTGACAGCAGAGCAGAAGGCAGAGGGTGAGGATCTAATGGAGAAGCATAGTTCAGGATGTGAGCGAAGGAGGGAAAAGGCCTCCACATAGGGGAATTTTCTTCCACCCTTTGGAGCCCTTGCCGAAGTTAAAAAGGTCACGCAGAATTTGAAGATCTAGAGACCCCTCTGGGGGCCATCGGTTTTGGTTGTCTAATTGGTAATATAGCCAATGTTGTGTACTGAATTTGATGAGGAGTTTGAGTTCCACCAAAAAGCTCCTATATGCTCATATCTCCATAACTTACAGAAGAAGTCGGATTTTCCCTCACAGAGCCGTGGCTCTTTGTGGCTTTGATAGTCTGCCGGGTAAACATAGTAATCTAGGCTAGCCAACCTGCATCTGGCTCGCGTGTCCCTACATCCATAATAGCAAAACTCACACACTCTTTCTGATAAACCATAACCCTAATATTACCATTAGATGTATAACTCGTTCAAATGAATGTATGTATATCAATATAAGATTTCCTGTATATTTTCAGATATCAATTCAATCCATTATTTAAAGTTGAAATCAGTTATATTATTAATTAACAGTATGGTCTATTCATGCATTATTTCTATATTCATAGACACATTGTAAAACTATTCATAACCCCAATACTAATTTATACGTCTTCAAAATATTGCTCCCAGAAATGATGAAAGAAAAACTCATGTCACCTTATCTACACATATATTTAATCACCGTAATGTTCTGGAGACCAAAAACAAAGGTCACACTTATTCTTATACCAAAACCTAAATGCAAAGTCAGCATGGATTACAAAAAACATTCACGTTCAGGTTGCCTAATGCTCTCAAATGTCAATGCTATTGGTGACTACATATTTTTTTTTCTTCCTAAGATTATGTATTCAATAAAGCCAATCCTATCACTCACTTTTTACTTTGCCTGATTTCCTAATGTCTATATTGATATCTGCTTTCCTACATATTTCCACCAGTTCATCATTGTGACTGACTCTTCACATGTGCTGATATTTACACTAATTTTCTACCTGAAACCCTATTGCTAAAGAAGTTTTGGTCCAAATCCTATACTCACTCTTCTTGCAAAATGTACCAACTACCTTCCTAATCCTACCGACTATCTCTGTATGACTGGATGTTCTCTACTACATTCAATCATCCAAGGTAAATGGTCCTATGCCATTGCATGTCGATTTATCTGAGACATCTGTGCACAACGAAATTCAAAGGTAAGTATCCCCATCAAGGGCCCAATGCCCTTCTGGGCTTCAAATCTTACCTAGATTTCTGTTTTCATACTTATATTTCACCTATATATTCTTATAAATATCGCAGGTTTCCAATACCATTATTCATCTCGCAGAATGATTCCTAACGCAAATTGAACATGTTATTAATCCTAACCATACACTGTTTTCTCAATCTAGCTTTACAGAAGAGCAGGGACAGAGTTAGTCTTGCAATACAGGAATGTAGGGGATCTTCTACCTGCTGAGAACCTCAAAGGTCCATGCAGAAATAATCCCTGGAGAAGTTGTATGCAGCTATAAAGGACCGGAGAGAATAAAAGTCATCATCCATGGCTATCAACTTGATCAGGATGAAGGGGTGTGTATGAATGAGCCACTCTCTTCTCAATGTGGGGAAGGTGGAGCAAACCAGGCCTGTGTGGAGAGCTTTTCCAGGGTGCCTATGGTTGATATACCATTCTAACTTGAGAAAGTTTAACAGGAAGTTGGGGCAGCCTCCATCACATGGGACTCTTGGAAGCAACTGTTAGGACATATGGGTACCAAAGCAGTGACCTCATTCAGTTTCAGAAAGAAGTTACCTCACCTCACTACCTTGTTGATGGTACTCTCTGAACTTGGTATCCAGGAAGCCAGGCACCCAGTGCCAGTCCTAGTCCAAGTCCCAGTTTCAGTGTGCTCACTTGTTTGGAATTACCAAAGACAGGGTCAGTCATTCTTGGTACCTACTGATTTGAGGATGGGCAAATGACAGGAAATATCAGAAGAGGAGCCTGTCCTTAAAAAGCAGGTAGTGGCTCACCACTGGCTACTGACAACCTCAGAGAGTTGGCCAAGGGACCAGATCTGAGACAGGACAGGCAATTTCAGGGGAAGATAGTATGGCCCACCAGTCAGAGGACACTCTGAATAGTCACAGACCTACTTGGTGGAAGGAGGTGCCTTTGTGGGTTTGGGTGTGAGTTTGTGGTTTTGTCTCATGTTCTGAGAATAGGTAGGAAAGGCGGTTTGTTTGGTTGGGACTGGACTGTTTAGAGAATGTCGTTTGAAAAGGAGAGTGTTTCTATGTCTGTGTATCACATTGTGTCTGTGGATGTAGACATTAGAAAAAAGAATGCATCAATAGATATTTCCTGTCTAGTAGACAGCTTTTCAGCATTCATCCTGCCCAATTTATGAATAGAGTGTGGCAGGCTTATTGATGTGCAACATCTGCTATCTTCCTAAGTTCCTGTTTTCTTCCTGAATTCTGGCCACTCTCCAGAATAGGCTCATGGTTTTGTGTCCCAGATATGTACCACCTCCAAGCTCTGTCACATGGCCATGTTCTGGATAGCTGAAGGGAATGGGAGAATGTCAGAAAACTCAGATATCAGTGTGACCAGGAAAGTCTCAGTGGATAAACCCTGCTTTGCACCATATCCTTACCTAATGTTCTGTTGCCCTGAATGTCAGGAACGTCTTTGCCTCAGGTCACCCCTTTTTGAAGCCTGAAGAAAAGTGTGTTCAAATAGAAATGAAAGAAGCCTTTAGGCCAGCAGAGCTCCACGTTTGTGTAGTTTTTACCCTGTCCCTTACTTTTGGAAACTCCTAGACCACCTCCAAGGTTTTAAACTCCTGAGCATTTTCCATTCCAGTTATGTATTCACTGATTTTCTAACTCTTTTCCTCTAATTGTGTCTTACTTGGGGCGAAGGTATTGTCAAGGCATTGTTCTGGATGAAATATATATATATATATATATATATATATATATATATATATATATATATATATATATATATATATTCTCCAGATTTTTCAAAAAATGAAATATATGTGTCTTATTATACACTCGCTAAATTCATTCATGTTCTTGTATGTGGATTTCTAATCAACTTTTCACAAGATCATACTCAGAAATATTCAACCACCTGAAATACATATTTGTTTCCTAGTAATGAAAACTAAATTCAGTGAATGGTGCACACAAATCCTAATATTTCTACATTAACATACTCAGTTTAACATCAATGCAAGTAGATTCCTATGGGACATGTTGTGTATTTTGACGTTCATTTTTATTCAACATTGGTACATTACTATTTCTTCAGTTAATGAAAATCATAGTATATACATTTCATTCACAAGTTAGCAAATTTATAGGCATTTGTTTCACTTTCAATCACTTCCTGCTTCAGTACACATGTATTCCTCCAGGTTTCTTGACTGGTCTTTTCATGAGACTTCTTTCCAAACACATTATTTTCGATTTCCATAATCACTTTTGAAGCAAAACTCACACACCTTTCAGGAAAAACCATAACCTTAATATTACCATTAGATGTTTAACTGTTTGGAATGAATGATTGTATATCAATATGAGATTTCTTTTATATTTTCAGATATCAATCCAATCCATTATTTAAAGTGGAACCACTAGTCGCTGCACCAACAGATATTTCACAATGCATACAAGTGAGTTCACAATGCATACAAGTGATACATAGTCCAGGCAAGTTCTGCAGACAGTTCAGTGATGGCTATTGCAGAAGCTGTATATTGGTTTTATCTTTGTCCTCACTGGCACTGGGATGAAGATAGGAATTCTGGCAATAATGGCTAAAGAAAAAATTATGTATCATTCCAGAAGGCACTAAAAAAAAAACAATTTTCTTAACAATTTACATTATCTTGAATAGAATTATTAAATATAATGAAAAGGAAAGATGAAAGTAAACAAACAGTTCTGTTAACGTCCTTTTTTGTTCACATATTAAAACAATCCTCAACAGTTGTTTACCCAATTTAAATTAAACCATTTAAATCACGTGAATAAAGTAATATTTCTATCAATTTTTTCATGAGTGCTCATCATATATGATATATGGACATACGTACATTCAAACATATAACATAAAACACAAGTGTGCACACATAATATAATACATAGAACACATAAGATAATAGTAAAGGCCTTATAACTTTTTACATGTGAAATCACCATTGGAATGTTTAAAAATTCTATAGTCAAAAAATTGAACTGATCAGCAAAACATTAACCTAGGTCTGTATGAGCTCAAAAAAACAAAATAGAACTTCATGATGTGGGAAGGGGCAATAATAAAATAGATATTGAAAAAAGCACCCTGGTTCTGTTGCAGATGTAAGGATAGCCAAACTGGAGTTTTGTATATCAGCCGTTATGGATTTGAGCCAAATAATCTTCTTTTTGTCTATAGAAATCACTTTATTTAATCTCTCCAGAAATCAAATAAGCTGCTGTTCTTCCTAGGATACACACAAACAGACCCTTGACTCCAGACAATTACTGTGTCAGGACCTTTCCTATGTCCTGTTAGAATTTCCTTCCAAAGTACCTTGGGCTTATGCACATTTTTTGGACACATATGCCTTTCCGCAGCACTAAGTCCTGATGAATCCATATTTTAAAAGTTTAGAGTAAAAAGGGTTATTTTAAGTTTATCTTTGGGAAATATATACCCCTTCCCAATTCCGTCTTTTTGCTTTAATAAGTACATTTTAATAGTTTGATGTGCTCTTTCAACTATGCCTTGTCCCTGTGGATTGTATGGGATTCCTGTTATATGAGTAATGCCAAATGATGAGCAAAATTGTTTAAAAGAGGTAGAAGTATAACCTGTGACATTATCTGTTTTTAACTGTTTAGGAACGCCCACAGTGGCAAAATTTTGTAAGCAATGAGCTATAACATCTTTAGTTTTTTCTCCGGCATGAAGGGAGCTCATCAAAAATCAAGTGTAACATGCAAATATTTTAATTTTCCAAATTCTGGCAACTGTGTGACGTCCATGTGCGAAATATGGTTGGGTATCAAATATGGTTGGGTATCAATACTCTAGGATTGACTCCAAGATTAACTTGTGGTAAAAAGGTCACACAATTTTTACATTGTTTTATTATTTGTCTAGCTTGTTCCTTAGCCATTTTAAAATGCTTTTGTAAAGTATTAGCATTGACATGGAACTTTTTATGAAAATTTACAGCTTCTTCTAGTGTTTAGAAAATATGAATGTATGTCATGTGTAGTTTTATCTGCTAAATCATTGCCCAAACTAAGGGCTCCAGGCAATCCTGTATGTGCCCTGACATGTCCTATAAAGAATGGATCTTTTCTTTACCAGATTAGACTTTGTATAGTGGAAAGCAAAGAGAAAAGAGTAGAGGAAGGGGAAATCCTACCAGCATATTCAAGGGATACTATAGCATTAACTATATACTGACTATTGGAAAATAAATTAAATACAGAATCTTGAAACATCACAAATGCTTGTAATACTGTATTAAGCTCTACTTTTGAGCTGATTGTTTGGGTACTAAAAATGTAAAAGTTTGATCTGGTGTAACTATTGCTGCTGTACAATTATTTCACCCATCAGTGAACATATTGGGAGCATTCATGATAGTTGTTTTTCTTGTCATTTTTGGAAAAATTATAGAATGTGATGACCAAAAAGACAATAAAGGATTAGATGGTAATTGGTTATCAAATGAAACATTAGATTTACACATTAATATTGCCCAAGTATTTAACTCATTATATAATTCATCAATTTGATTCATAGTATATGGAGTAATAATTTTATTGGGAGAAATTCCAAACACTCCCTTTGCTGCTTTTATTCCTTTGTGTTTTAATTGTCCCTCAGCCTCAGGATACCTTGTAATAATATTGTTAGAAATGAATCCATAATAATGGACCTTCTTGCAAAAATACTCTGTAGGAATATTTTTTGTTGGTAGTACAATAAATAATAAAGGCAAAATTATATCAACTCTATCCAAATGCATATTTCCCATATATGTTTCAATGATTTTTAATGTCTTTCTTGTTTCAGGCATTAACATTCTGGGTGAATTTGGATCTGATGAACCTTTTAGGATATCAAATAAAGGTCCCAACTCTCTTCTTGCTATACCTAGTTAAGGCCTTATCCAATTTATGTCTCCTAATAACTTTTGAAAGTGATTAATTGATTGGAGTTGATTTACTCATATTTGAATTTTTGGGGGACTGACCATGGTTGAGGATAATAGATCTCCTAAATAATTGATTGTAAAATTTAATTGTACTTTATCTATTGCTATCTCTAGATTACAATTTTTAATAAGTTTGTAAGTGTAGCATAACATTCTAGCAATGTATTTTTAACTTTGTGTGCTAATAAAACATCATCCATATAGTGAAATATTTGTAGTTCAGGATTTTGATTTCTAAGTGGCTGGATTACATTGTTAAAATAAATTTGACACATAGTTGGGATGTTAGCCATCTCTTGAGGGAGTACTTTCCACTCATATCTCTGATCTGGACATTCGTGATTCAGTGCAGGGATAGTAAATGCAAAACGTGGAATATCCTCAGGATGAATTGGAATTGAAAAAAAAAAACCCAATCTTTAATATCTATACTGAAAACATACCAAGTTTTTGCAAAGCAGACAATTGAGGAATCCCTGATTGAGCATGTCCCATAATAACCATCTCAATTTTAATGGCTCTTAAATCTTGAAATAATCTCCATTTACCAGATTTCATTTGAGGACAAAAATGGGAGTACTATGGGGAGATACAGAAGTTTGTATATGTCCTTCCACTAACTGTTGTTTGACCAGGTCATGGGCTGCTTGTATCTTTTCTTTAGTCAGGGGCCACTGAGGAACCCACATTGGTCTTTCTAATTTCCAAGTAATTTTTATTGTCTCAATGGCCCTTTCTGAAAATCCAACCCATCTCTATCTGTTCCTTGATCTATTTGTATTGGTGCTGCTATACCTTGTTCTTGTTTTATAATCTTTTTTCTTTCCTAAAACCTTGTCTACCCATAATCGTGGGTGCATTTTGATTGATTTTTTTGTTAATTTTAAACCTAATTGATCTAGGACATCTTATCCCCATAAATTTATGGGAAGATGATCCAATACATATGACTGTATAGTTAATTCACATCCTTCAGGATCCTTCCAATCTAATACCATTGCACCTTTATGGGGATTAGTCGCCACTCCTAGGCCTCGAAGCGCTTGAGTGGCTAGTTGTAATGGCCAGTGTTTTGGCCATTCTTGACGAGAGATGATGCTAAGGTTTGCACCTGTATACAGTAGCCCATTACATTCATGTCCTTGAATATTTAGTTTTAGCATGGGGCGAGAATCTAAATTTAAAGAAAGCATAGCCCAATCTACACCTGTGGAGCCTAATCCCTTGCAACCTCTTTCTACAGTATGACTGGAAAATCTATCATGTAGGCTGGGTATTATTAGTAACTGTGCTATTCTATCTCCTGGTGAAATTACTGATATACCCTTTGGAGAACTGGCTAATATTTTTATTTCACCTTGATAATCGGGATCAATTACCCCAGGACTTATCATAAGTCTTTTTAGAGTAGAAGAGCTGCGTCCCAATAATAAGCCTACTGTTCCTTTGGAAAGAGGTCCTTTCACCCCTGTGTGAATGATTTGAACTCCCAACTCTGGAGTTAATACTGATCTGGTGGAGGCACAGATGTCCAACCCTGCGCTCTCTCTGGTTTGTCTGATGAGGGATCTAATGGACAATGTGTCCTGGGCACTACCCTGATGGGGTTGCTGGGTTCCTCCAGTGCTCCATATATTTGTGGTTTTCGGCCCCAGAGCATTTGGGCCCCCCTGTCCATATTTTGGCAAATGGAGCCTGATGGCTTTCTCCATGATATCGTGGATAAACACCTGGTCCTTGTTTGTTTTTTGATAATGAAGTACCCTCTATGATGGTTTGAGAACGGCATTCATTAGCCCAATGTCTCCCTCTACGGCATCATGGCCAAATACCCGGTATTCTACTCCTTTGATACCTAGTTTTGTTAAACCCTCCTCCTATGGGGCCATTCCTTTTAAAAAGTCCTGTTTGTTCACAATGGTAGCATGTTCTTGGCCTGGCATCTAAAGCCTGTTTTACTGCTGCTGCCACAATCTGCGCTTGTTCATTAATGTCTCTGGCATCTAAAGCCTGTTTTACTGCAGCTGCCACGACTTGCACTTGTTCATTAATGTCTCTGCACAATTTAATATATGTGTTTAAATCCTCATGTTTCCATGGTGTAATGATGTCTCTGCACCGACAATTCGCTTGGTCATAAGCCAGTTGTTTTATTAATGGCATTGCTTGTTCTGTATTCCCAAAATCTCTGGTAGCTGTTGGAATAAGCCTATCTACAAATTAAGTGAAAAATTCATTAGCTCCTTGTATTACCTTAGATAATTGATCTTGTAAACCTTCATGTCCTTGTAAAGTCTTCAATGCCCTAACCACCTCTACAAAAATTTGTGGGTGTACACCAGGATCATATGCAATTTGTTGCTGCTGATCCTCATAAGGTCCCTTTCCTACCAATATATCTAGATTTCTCTGAGCATAACCAGCTGCTACATTTCGTTTAGCCGTCTCCTTGCAAAATTCCTCATTGGTAACCTTCCATAACAGATATTGACCTCCATTTAGCACAGTTTACACATATAAGCCCAATTTACTGGCGTCATGTTCAAGTTGTTAATGGATTCGACCAAGATTACAATGAAGTGTGCTTGAGGACCATAGGTTGTTACAGCCTCTTTTAGTTGCTTCACTATTTTGAAATTTAAAGCATGGTGAATTCGCTGCCCTCCTACCTCAAATACAGGGCATGTTTATACTTGAGATCCTGTATCAAAATCCAAATTGTCAACTGCGGGGGTTGGGGACCCGCCAGCATTTGGAGGTGGCCTTTTAGTTGGACATTTACATCCTCTGGTGATAAAAAGGTGTTAGTAACAGTCTCCTGTAGAGGTGGCGCTGTTGGTTGGGCACTTACGCCCTTTGGTGATAGAAAGTTGTTAGTACCAGTCTCCTTTTGAACTTTCCCCCTGATGGCTTTTACTGATCTAAGCTTTGTTTCTCTATCTTTGTCAGAACTGAAGGCTTTGGACTAAGCAAACCAGATATGAACGTCCACAATGGCAATGTGCCAACTGGCAGAGTCCCTGGGCTGTTCTTTTCTATTCTTTTTAAATCTTCACCATGATGGTTCCATTGTGATATATTTAACAACTCCTCCTTTAAAATCCATGGGCTATATTTTTATATTGTATCAACGTATGCCCTGACTGTTCTTGATTTTAGTGAGATGCCTTCTTCTTCTAACAATTTATTTAACACTCTTTCAGTTTGTTTTTTACTAATTTTTGATTCCGCATTTCTACTATAATACAACCCAGCAAGATGACGCCAAACAAAACCGAGACAGAATGAAATAAAAAGGGAACAACAAAAAGTTATTATAGCCTTTCTATCCTCCTGACATGTGCACCCGTCCTTTATCACTCTCTGTTCCTAGATGTAAATAGTTTTTCCTCAGATGTGAGCTGTTTTTCTTCTATCTCACTCATCTCCAGGGACAGGCAACTTAAAACAAAAGTGAAGCAAAACTAAAGAGGAATCTTAAAATGGCTACCCATCCTCTCGCCCTATCTTCAGGGGCGAGCAGTTTACCTTATCACTTACCCTCAGTCGCTCCCCGCGCGAGCCACCAAATGATTCAGTCTGGCTGGGCAAGATTAAGGAGCCACTTGTCAAAAGAAACAAACTTAATTTTTAGAACCACACATGCCAATCAAAACAGCTTCTCAGGAAAAACCCTCAGAGCCCAACTGCCACCACTGTCTTCCTTGTATAGTCTCTCTCACACCCACAAGCCTCTCCACCCCACACAATCCTCCTGCTCTTGAGGCCGATTGGCTGGGTCACAAGGATGGAGCCAAAAAAGTCCCCCAATGAGCAGCTCCGTGTTCTGAAAGGGCAGAGAAACAGCCCAATGAGCATCACCGCAGAGGAGCCAGTCAGCTAGATGTTGCTGGGGCCGCGGTGAGCCAATAATCAGTAGGCAGCTGGAAATTTGCTGGCAGCTGGAAGATTGCTGGGGCCCCTTCAGCTGTGGCTCTCAACAAATTCCTGTCTCCTTTCTCTGTAGCCTATACAGCACATGTATTTTTATATTCACATATAGAATTCTACGTGATATCACGTACATTTTTGTGAGGTGGCTGACTTGGCAGATACAAATTGTGAGAAGAGACCACTCCTCCTAAATGCTGTTGGAACTGAAAATTCAACCTATGGGTGAGCTTCCTAGTTGAACAACATAATATATAAATCCATGTTCAGCGAAATGAATATTTTTGGATCTGTGGATGATATATATTTCATGGTGAATTTCCATTGGAATATATATTGCTATTTTTAATGTCTGTGTGTGTGTGTGTTGTATATATATATATATATATATACTCTCAATATTTTTCAAAATATGAGAAATGGGTCTTATTATACACTCCCTAAATTCATTCATATTCATGTATGTGGATGTATAATCAACTTTTCACAAGATTATTCCCAGAAATATTCAACCATCTGACATACATATTTGTTTCCTAGTACTGAGAAAAAACTTCAGTGAATGGTGCATACAAATCCTAATTATTCTACAGTAACTGACCCAGTCTTAACATCAATGCAAGTAGATTCCAATGGGACATGATATGTAGTTTGACATTCATTTTTATTCAACATTGGTACATTACTATTTCTTCAGTTTATGCACATCATAGGATATATATATTTCATCCACAGTTAGCAAATTTATAGGCAATTGTTTCACATTCAATCACTTCCTGCTTCAGAACACATGTATTCCTCCATGTTTCCTGGCTTGTATTTTCATGAGACTTCTTTCCACACACATTATTTTTTATTTCCATAATGCCTTTTGAAGCAAAACTCACACAACTTCATGATAAACCATATCCCTAATATTACCATTAGTTGTATAACTGGTTGGAATGAATGATTGTATATCAATATAAGATTTCTTATAAGTTTTTAGATATCAATTCAAACCATTATTTAAAGTGGAACAAGTTATATTATTTATTCACAGTAATGTCATTCATGCATTAACTCTATATTCATAGACAAAGGGTACACCTCTTTGTTTCCCCAATACGAATTATACGTCTTCAAAATATTACTCCCAGATATGGTGGAAGAAATACTCATGTCATCTGATCTATCTATCTATCTATATATATATATATTTTAATCACAGTAATATTCTGGACACAAAATGCAAATGTCACAGTCAGGATTGTACCAAAGCCTAAATGGAAAGTAAAAATGGATTACTAAAAACATCCATGTCCAGATTTTCTAATGCTCTCAAATGTCAATCCTATTGGTGACTACATATTTGTTTCTTTCTACGATTATATATTCAACCTCAGTGCTCTTGAAAATGTCTAATTCTATCACTCACTTTATACTTTGACTGATTTTGTAATGTCTCTACTGATATCTGCTTTCCTACATATTTTCCCCAGTTCATCATTGTGACTGACTCTTCAAGTGTGCTGACATTTAGCTTCACTCTCTAACTGAAACACTATTGCTAAAGAACTTTTGTACCAAATTCTATACTCACCCTTCTTCCTAAACCTACCGACTATCTTCCTAATCCTACCGACTATCTCTTTTTGACTGGATGTTTTCTTCTACATTCAATCATCCAATAATATTCGGGCAAGCGTCAGAGGAAGAGACCACCAAGAGACTTTCCTATGCAACAGCTAAGGGTTTATTGGGGGTCTAGCATACTGGTGCTCAGAGCTCCCTTGAATTGAGCAGAGAGCCCTGAGAACAGCTTAAGCAGATCTTGTATACTTTCCTTGAAGGCGGCAGGGATAGGAGTTTATTGATGGGTCAGGGCGAGTGGGCGGTTTGCGTTCAAACGGGTGAGGGAGTACATTGTGCAATTTGGCAGATGGGTATAGCACATTCTGGGAACAAGATTAGCAAACAGTTGGCAATATTTCAACAGTGTTTTTCCAAACATACAGAAAAACAGGAAGTGACAAGTACCTATTTTATTAACCTTTCATTCCCCACTTCTTCTATTGGATACTTTTAAAAATAAAAGTGATCATTGGGGGGTGTAAATTCTATGCCTGCTAGTGGGGTGTTGCCATATGTTTAACTTGTCCAATTTGAGCTTGGAGAAAAGAAATTACACGGTTGAGCAAAAGGGGTTTTATAGTTAGCAATAATATGAGTATTATTATTGGACCGGCCAGGGTTGATAAAAGCGTAGTTAACCAGGGGGACTGTGTGAAATAAGACTCAAACCACCCTTTTTGGGCCTCTCACTCTCTCGTTGATGCTCTTCAAGGCATCTTTATTTTACTCATAGATTTTTTTTTTTACAACTCCAGTATGGTCAGCATAAAAACAACATTCTTCACTCAATGCAGCACAAAGGCCCCCTTCTCTCATGAAGAGGAGGTCCACCCCTCGAGTGTTGTGTAAAACAACTTCAGATAGAGAGGTAAAAGATTTCTGCAAAGCTCTGATTGAGGTTTCTAATATCTTTATGTATTGGTCTATTGCTGCTTCTAATTGGGTCACTTGTTGTGTCCCATGGACCAGGGCACTGGTTCCTGTGCCCACCCCTGCAGCCACCCCTATTCCTAATAGTATGGCTAAAGAGAGGGTATAGGTTCCCAGGGGAACCAGGTTGTATGCCCCCCTATTTGATCTTCAAATGAACCTGCGTCATGATAGTGCACTCTAAGAAACATCTGCACCATTACACAATTAATCACATCGGTTGACCAATTCATGAAAACATAAACAATGTTTAATTATATAGAATTATACTGTTGTAGGGACAGACAAGGCAAGGCATCTAAGATAGCACGGAAGACAGGGAAACAGTCCTATTTGCTTGCAACCAAATTCAGAGGGCATTGTTTCTGCTGTAATCAATTAATCATCTGAACCCCAAGTTTAGATAGTTTCAAAATTTTGTAGCGAACATGTAAGTGAAGGGGCTCAGAAGATCACAGTCCTCAGAAGTTCACAAAAAGCAGCTTTTGTTTCTGTTTTTTCCTCTGTTCTGGGCAAGTTAACTTTTCAAGGAAACCTGGGAAGGGGACAGCTTTTTCTTGCCTTTCTTTTTTCTCCCTGCCAGCTGTTACCTTGTAGTCCAGTTGCTAACTTCTTTATCTTAGAAATGTAGCCATCTCTGTGAAGCCCCAGCTCAAGGCCAGAGTTCTTGTTCACATATTTTGTGAAAAACTAGTAAGGGGGTGTTTAGCTTAGAAGTGCTGAGTTTTTTAGCCAGTAGCCAAGTAGAACAGGGCAACACGAAAAGAGAAAGTTTATCTACATTGAACTCTTTTATAGGGACTCTTTTGCTGAAAGTTTTAAAGTCAGCCATGGTGACGACTTCTGGAGAAGGTCATTTAAGACTTTCTGTGGGCCTGGAACAGCGGGGGATGACAGGGAAGGTGGGGCTGAGAGCAGCTCCGAGGATCTGAGAATGAGGAAGGAGAGATGGAAAAGAATAATGGGAAAGGGGTTTGGGATTTTCCAGGCAACAAAAACTTGAGAAGTAGAACAGTTAGAACAAAGGGGAAGACGGGAGTGAGTATCCCAAAATCCTGTGAGGGACTTTATATTCTTAGTAACCTGTTTACAGTGATGACAAAGCAACATTAAAGTCCATTTTCATTACATCTTGGATAAGGGTCTGAGGGATCTCCTCAGCAGGTTTGAGTTTCAGGTTAACTGGTAAGAGGACCTGGTGTGACCCGGTGTGGTCACTGACAGGAGAAGAGAGGAATGAGTGGGTGGAGGGTTACGTCAGTACCTGCTACCTCAGCAAGGGTTCAATGGTCTGGGAACTGGTGGAGGTTTGGGTTTTTTATCTAGTAATTGGAGGGGAGAAATCAGGGTGCTGAGGTGGGAGTGACACCAGAGAGTCTGGAGCAGAAGGCTGCGGGTGAAGATCTATTGGAGAAGCATAGCTCAGGATGTGAGTGAAAAAGGAAATAGGCTTCCACATAGGGGAATCTCACCCTTTTGAGCACTTGCAGAAGTTAAAAAGTTTACGCAGAATTTGAGGATCTAGAGACCCCTCTGGGGGTCATCTGTTGTGGTTATCTAATTCGTAATATGGCCAAGGCTGTGTACTGATTTTGATGAGGAGTTTGGGTTCCAGTAGGCAGGCCCTGTATGCTCACATCCCCATGACATACAGAAGAAGTCGGCTTTTCCTCCACACAGCCGTGACTGTAGTGGATTTGATAGTCCGCCGGGCAAATATAGTAATCTAGGCTAGCCAACCTGCATCTGGCTCTCGTGTCCCTACATCCATAATGTTTGTTTCCATTATCTATGTTGTGGAAGGAATTTAATGGAATTTTAGTGGGATCCTCTTCCTCAGGGATATCCCAATAGGAAAGACCTATAGAAAGTTAACAAATGTCTGTATGGAGAGATGGCCACCAGGTGCCTAAGGGGGTTGTATGAGAGATAGATTTTACTTCTTTTCCAGTAGGATTTGTGATCACCCATCACTGATGAACGAACTGATGAGGGTTAGGACTACTGGTTGCCAAGGGGAGAGTCTATAGCCGTATCCACACAGCGAATATGCAATTTGAAAGGGTATCTAGTCTTTTCTAGTTTCCTGCCAGAGTCTGGACAGGGCGCAGGCTTGAGATGAGAGGCATGGATCCAGGAAGTGATTCCGTCTACCTTTACCACTGTAGGTGTTATAAGTATCACCTGCTATGGTCCTTTCCAGCGGGATTCCAGGGAGAACACCTGATGTCGTCTTACATAGATGAAGTCTCTTACTTGATATCAATGTGGAGTCCCCTTGTCCCCAGGTTGGTAGACAGTGGCCAGCTGCTTTCACAGGTATTTCTGAGTTCTTTCGAGAGCTTTAAGTCTGTCAAGCAAGGGGGTTTGGAAGGGATCATTAGGTGTTAGAGTTGGGGTTAGGACCCTTACTGGAGGAGGTGCACAATAGAGAATTTCATAGGGGGTTAGATTACACAAAGAAACAGAGGGAGTATCTCTTGCATGCAACATTGCATATGGCAGGAGCATAGTCCAATCTTTTATGCCGGTCTCTAAGCTTAATTTTGTTAAGGTCTGTTTAATGGTTCTATTCATTCTTTCTACCTGTCCTGAACTCTGGGGTCTATAAGCACTATGTAACTTCCAATTAATCCCCAGGGTCCTGGCTTTCCCCTGACTTACCTGGTCCATGAACCCCGGTCCATTATCAGACCCTATTACCTTAGACAGGCCGTATTTTGGAAAAATATCTTCCAGGATCTTCTTGACAACCATTTGTGCTGTTTCTTTTTTCTTTCTTTCTTCCTGTGGGGAAGGTTTCATTCCATACTGAAAATGCATCTACAAAGACTAGGAGATATTTAAGTCCATACCTTGCTGGCTTAATTTCAGTAAAGTCCAGTTCCCAGAAATGTCCTGGTCTGGTTCCTCGTAGGTGCTTTCCTGCAGGAAGCTTGGAATGGTAAGCATTAACCAAAATGTACCTGAGATGCTTTTGTTAACCATTTCGTTATTTCATTTTGCTGTCAGTCGGTTAGTTTAAATCTCTGTTCTTGATCCTTCAGGAATGCCTGCAGTTTCTTTGAACCAAGGTGAGTGAGTTGATGTACATTTTCTACTGACACATTTGGAGTCGTGACTATAGGAATTTTTACTGAATGATTTAGAAATTCCACTTGGGGGCCTTCAGTGTTAAAAGTTATTTTGGCCCGGAGCTTGGTGAGCAGATCTCTGCCCATCAATGGGCCAGGCATTCTGGGGTTACTAGAAAAGTGTGATGAATTTTTCCTTTCCCCAGGTCCATGGTCCTCTTAGTTGTATAAGCCCGATATTTACTGCCGTTAGCCCCTTGAACTAGAAACCTTTTATTTGATAGAGGGCCAAATGGGGTTTAAGGGCTGAGTATATTGCCCCTGAATCCACTTCAAAGTTTACTGGGGTCCCCTCCACTTCAAGTTATCCTGAGCTCGGGGAAGGGATCTGAGCCCCAACTTTCGTAGTCATCCTCCAGAGTCAGAATGGCTGGCTGATGTGGCTGTCTATTTCTGGGACACTCTTTGGCCCAGTGTCCTTTTCCTTTACAGTAGGCATATTGATCTGAGGCCAGGGGTGGCCTCTGGCATGGGCCCAGGTATCCCTTCCTTTCTCCCTGTTTCTTAATTTCTGGCCTATTTGTTGTTGTGACCAGGACCTTAGTCAATGCCTTAGTCTGTATTTGTTTCATTTATCCTCCCTTTGCTCCCTTCTCTTCCTCAGTTTCTCTCTTATAGTATACCTTCTCGGCTTCTCTGACTAAATCTCTCAAAGTCATATCTTATAATCCATCTAAGCGTTGTAACTTTCTTTTAATATCCAGGGCACCTTGCCCAATAAAGACCATCATGACAGATGCCTTTTGATCCTCTGCCTGAGAATCGAAAGTAGTATATCTCTTATATGCCACCATCATTCTCTCTAGGAACATAGAGGGAGATTCATCAGGTACTTGAATAATCTCTCTTACCTTGGCCAAATTAGTTGGTCTCCTAGTGGCCACTTGGAAACCCGCTATTAGAGCCTGGTGATAAGTGGACAGATTCTCCCTACCTTCAAAGGTGTTGGGGTCCAAGTTGGGTCAGTTCAAGGGAGAGCCGGCTTTGATTATGTTGGGAAGTTGTGTTGGTCGCCCATCTGGTCTGAGGATATTTTTTTTCTAGCTTGCAGGAGGATTCTCTTTTGTTCCTCTGTCATGAAGAGAGTCCTTAGAAGTTGTTGGCAGTCATCCCAAGTAGGCTGGTGTGATAACATCAATGACTCAACCAGACCTGTGAGCTGGGTGGGTTCCTCGAAAAAAGGGGGATTGTTATTTTTCCAGTTATATAGGTCTGAAGAGGAGAAAGGCCAATAATCGTAGGGTTGCATTTTTCCCCCATGGCCATCATCAATCGTTGGCCTGTAGTGACGGAGTTGGTGCATCCTGGGAGTTCCAGGGTTTTCAATCATTCACCGCCAGCGACTTCCTTTAGCCAGGCCAGCTTCGTCCAGTGGAGGAGGGGATGTGTGTGCGACGAGGGAGTTATCTGGAGGGCGCTGGGCTGGCTTAGCTTCCTCCAATGGCAGAGAGGCTGAGTTAGCAGAAGGAGAATCACTTAGAGGGTGTTGTGGGTTAGAGGACGAGGGCAGGGCATAAGGAGGGGGAGGAGAGTCCAGTAGAGTCAAATCTTGTGACTCAGGGAGAACAGATGTTGGAGGAGGAGGAGGAGCAGAAGGTTTGAGAGATCATGGGGGAAGTATTAGGAGCAGAGGCAGGGGCAAGGAAAGGCTTCACCCATGGAGGAAGAGATTTGCAGAGGTCCTGCCAAGTTAAGATATATGGCTGTTGATCAGGATGGCTATGTGGCCCCGGCTGAAAGACAATATGTCTGACTTTTTAAATTAGTGGGAAGTAGAATGATCCTATTAGGGGCCATCAGAATCCAAAGGTGGGTCATTCTGAGGCACAAAGAGTCTGCCAGGTCCAGCGTTTTACAGAAAAAGGAAGATTCTGAGCCCTTAAGCGGATTTTGGTCCAGTGATCAAGGGTCAGAGACAGACGCATTGAAGTGTTCTTTCCTATAATGAAAGGTACACAAACAGTAAAAGCAACGACACAGGACACAGACAAGACAAGACAATAAAGACAGGCAATGGGTGTCCAACACTGAGACCAAGAATGAGTAGCCGGCAAAATCCGATTGGATGGCAATACCGAATCTGAAACAAAACATCACTGAGTCGAGGAGACTATTGTTCCTTGATTTCCCGAGTCCTCTGGGGTGTCCCCCAGGGACGTGCCCTGTGTCTCTGTGACACGTCTTTCAGACACTGTCAGAGAAAGCTCAGGCTCTTCATAGCCAGCGATTTTGCCAAGCCCTAACCTGAAATATGAAACCAGAAAGAGGTGCCTTACTTGCCCCGAGAGGAGCCCGTTGGGGTTTCTCATCCACTGCTGCCAAAACTCGCTGGAACCTCAATATGTAAAGTTCGTGCGAGCTTCGGATGAAGAGACCACCAAGAGACTGTCTCATGCAACAGCAAAGGGTTTATTTGGGGTCCAGCATGGTGGGCCTCAGAGCTCACTTGAATAGAGCAGAGAGCCCTGAGAACAGCTTAAGCAGAGCTTATATACTTTCCTTGGAGAGGGAAGGGAGGGAAGTTTACTGATGGGTAAGGGTGAGTGGGTGGTTTGCCTGAAAACCGAGTGAGGGAGTACATTCTGCAGTTTGGCACTTGGGAACAGCACATTTTGGGAAAAAGATTAGCAAACATTTCTCAACAGAGTATTGTTAAGCATACAGAAAATCAGGAAGTGACAAGTACCTATTTTATTAAGCTTTCACTACCGACTATCCATTTTTGACTGGATGTTCTCTTCTACATTCAATCATCCAAGGTACAAGGTCCTATGCCATTGTACATCGATGTATCTGAGACATCTGTGCAGAACGTAATTCAACACTGCATATCCCATTCAAGGGCCCAATGCCCTTCTGGGCTTCAAATCTTACTTAGATTTCTGTTTGAATACATATATTTCACCTATATATTCTTATACATATCGCAAGTAACCAATACCATTATTCATCCAGCAGAATGATTTCTAACCCATACCGAACAGGTTATTAATCATAAACATACACTGTTCCCTCAATCTATCTTTACAGAAGAGCAGGGGAAGTGTTGGTCTTACAATACAGGAATGTAGGGGATCTTCCACCTGCTGAGAACCTCAAAGGTCCATGCAGAAATGATCCCTGGAGAAGATGTAGGCAGCTATGAAGGACATAAGTGAGCAAAAGTCATCTTCCATGGCAAACAACCAGGTCAGGATAAAGGGTTGTGTCTGAATCAGCCTCTCTTCTTAATGTAGAGAAGATGGACCAAACCAGGCCTTTGTGGAGATCTGTACCTGGGTGACTATGGTTGATATACCATTCTAACTTGTGAAATTGTCACAGGAAGCTCTGAAGAGGGGCCATTCTAGATAAAGCAGGGAGTGGCTCACCGGTGGCTCCTGACAACATCACAGTGTTGGCCAAGGAGACCAGATCTGAGACAGGACAGGCCATTTCAGGGGAACATAGTATGGCCCACCAGTCAGAGGACACTCCGGAGAGTCACAGACCTACTTGAGGGAATGTGGTACATTTATGGGTGTGGTTGTGGGTTTGTGGTTTTATCTCATGTTCTGAGAATAGGTAGGAAATTCGGTTTGTTTGGTTTGGAGTGGACTGTTTCTAGTAAGTTGTTTGACAAGGCAAGTGTTTCCATATCTGTGTATCCCATTGTGTCCGTGGCTGTAGACATTAGAAAAGAAAATGCATCAATGGATGTGTCCTGTCTAGTAGAAAGTTTCCCATCATTCATCCTGCCCCATTTATGAATGCACTGTAGCTTGTCTTATCAATGGGCAACCCCTGATATCTACCTAAGTTTCTGATGTTCCTGAATTCTGGCAACTCTCCAGAATAGGCCCATGGTTTTGTGTCCAGGATATATACCACCACCAAGCTCTGTGACATGGCCAGGAACTGAATAGCTGAAGGGAATGGCGAGCATCTCAGAAAACTCAGATATCAATGTGACTAGGAGAGTCTCAGTGGAGAAACCCTGCTTTGGGCCTTTTGCTTACCTATTCTTCTGTTGCCCTGAATGTCAGGAAGGTCTTTGCCTCAGGCCACCCCTTTGTGAAGCCTGAAGAAAAAAAGTTTTCAAATGGAAATGAATGGGCATACCTGTGGCTGTTTGCTTAATTGCTTTGGAAAGGGATGTGTCTAAATCAGCCCTTTGGCCCTGTGTGAGGCTGTGGCTTAGATTCTCAGCACCTGATGAATCTAAAGAAAGATAACATGTGTGCATCCAAAACCAGAATGGCCAAAAGAGCAGTAATTGGAATGAAGTCTCTCGCCTTTTTCTGTGAGGTTCCTGACCTCCATCAAGTGAGAATAGGGATACTTTGGGTCAAATGAGTACTTCAAAATTTGCAGAGGCTAGGCCATAGGTGCTTGGGTTTTCTCATGACTCCAAATCACATAAAGAATCTAAACCCCACAGGCAGTAGGCCTCAAGTTGGTAATGTGGATCAGTATTAAGGGCAGACCTATGTGATCACTCCTGGTTCACAGAAAGTGTGTCCAAGCCACCGTGACTTTAGGCAAATGAGGGGCAATGGAGCTTATTTTGGACAGTGTCTTGGTCTGCGCCCCTCATGGAAACCTCCAGCCAGAGGTTATGATGAGTGTCTATATGGAAGAAGATGAGGGCCATGTGGGAGTGTTTTGGTTTTAATTGTGGTCATTTGTGTGGCTGTTGGAAGTGATGACTGGGTCCACCTGGTCTTAAACTCTGGTGTGATTCCCCTTAGAGACTGAGTTCAGGACCTGACCTCAGAGAAGTATTGCAATAAATATTGTTGGGATTTTAGGAGGCCACGCATGAGAATCGCTCTTGCAACCTGAGTTCTAGGCCCAGGTTCACTTTTCACAGAGCTCTGAGAATCTAAGCCAGGATATTACATGACTTTATTCTTAAAGACTTGGCAGCCATAGTTGAGAGTTGCAAGCACACATGGACCTCACATTGTAGACCTCAATGGGCCTGGATTCATGTGACCTCTTGTCCACTCTTTGGGAAGGCTTGCCTGTGAGTGTTCTCCAGAGCTTTCTTTGAAATGACCTTCCTCACCATTTAATGGTTCCTGAATGAATTGAAACCCACAGGGCCTCCAACTTCATCCTTGAAATATGGCTAGATAAATACCATAAAATTTTTGAAATTCCCATGACCAGGTGGCACTGGAGAACTTTGGATATTCTATTGCTGATCATGAGTGTACCAGACAGTGCCTTGATTGACTGGGTTTCGTGAAAATGGTAAAGTAGAACAGAGATACCAGTAAGTTGGAGCCTGCTGAGTAGTGGGTGTAGAGCAGTGGACTGTAGGTGTGTGAATACATATTTTTGGTAGGACCACCTGGATCTGCCATTAGCTTCCAAAATACTTGAGACTGACATGAGGCAGACAGCAGACCCTTATATGTAAAGGCATCTTTTTATATGGAGAGGTTTCAAGGTAATGTTCACAGTCAGGTTGCTTTAGTCAAGGGGGAAAGCTATGTGGGATAGAATCCTGGTTTATACATTCTCATGGAGACCCTGACCAACCACACGTGAAAGAACTCCCTCCAGCATTGGGTCCCAGTTTAACTCCTTGTATTTCATGAAGCCAATACCAAACTCCTAGTGCAGCAGTAAGAAATACCACGAAAAATGGAGGATGACCAAATGGCTTCACAGACCACACGGGAAGACACTTAGCTCCCAGTGGCCACAGTTTATTTACAAAGAGAGAATTCAGAACTTCTGCCTCATGTTCATTAGAACATGAGGAACCATGTCCTCAAGGTCACATAAACGCTGACCCAGATATGATGGTGTCACTACAAATGAAGCTAAATCTCCTGACAATTACATATATTTCATGTGCCCAACCTCAGAGGAAGTTTCTCAAGAAGTCTTTAGGCCAGCAGAGCTCCATGTTTCTGGAGTGATTACCCTCTCTCTTACTTTTGGAAACTGTTCTACCACGTCCAGTATTGTGAACTCCTGAGCAATTTCCATTCCACATATGTATTTATAGATTTTCTAACTCCTCTCCTCTAATTGCGTCTTCCTTGGAGCAATGGTTATGTCAAGGCATTGTTCTGGATGAGATTGGGAAGATTTTTGTGTAGCACATGTTTGCATGCACATTAGATTCATTTTCCTATTTTTCATTTGAAATACTGAATCCCTGACACTAACCCATACCCTACTAGACTCTGACTACTAATCCTAATATGATGGAGAAGAAAAAAACCTAACTGAATAGAAATACAGGCCTTTCAGAGGAAGCATGGTGTATACTTGGATTTGCCTTCTGCTTTATCAAGAGTATATGTTATAAATCTAGTCAAATTTTCATTGTAATATTTCTCCATGAGTTTTTAAAGTTAACACATATGATAATTTCTGTCTCACTTTCTCTGTACCCTATTCAGCACATGTATTTTTTTATGCATATATAGTATCTTACCTGGTATCACACATACATTCTGTGAGCTCACTGACTTTGAAATATAAAAATTGTGGGAAGAGATGACTCCCCCTAAATACTGATGGAACTGAAAATTCAAGCTGTGGGTGAGCTTCCTAGTGAATAACATTATACATAATTAACATAAATCCATGTTCAGTAAAATGAATATTTTTGGATATGTGGATGAATTATATTTCATGATGAATTTAAATTTTCATACATATTGCTACATATTAATGTGTGTGTGTGTGTGTGTGTATTCTCCAGATTTTCCAAAATATGAAATATATCTGTCTTATTATACACTCCTTAAATTCATTCATGTTCCTGTATGTGTATTTATAAACAACTTTTCACAAGATTATTCTCAGAAATACTCAACCACCTGAAATACATATTGGTTTCCTAGTACTGAAAACTAACTTCAGTGATTGGTGCTTAGAAATCCTAATATTTCTACAGTAACTGACCCAGTTTAACATCAATGCAAGTAGATTCCTATGGAACATGATGTGTATTTTGAAGTTCATTTTTATTCAACACTTGTACATTACAATTTCTTCAGTTTATGGACATCATACGATATATTTTTTCATCGACAAGTTCACAAATTTGTAGGCATTTGGATCACTTTGAATCACTTTCTACTTCAGAACACATGTATTCCTCAATGTTTCATTACTGGTCTTTTAACTAGACTTCTTTCTAAACTCATTATTTTTGAATCCATAATCGT
The DNA here is from genome assembly GCF_048772815.1 of Callospermophilus lateralis. Lineage (NCBI taxonomy): Eukaryota > Metazoa > Chordata > Mammalia > Rodentia > Sciuridae > Callospermophilus > Callospermophilus lateralis. The sequence goes on along the minus strand of NC_135316.1, from coordinate 4,530,801 downwards.
TTTTGAAGCAAAACTCACACACTCTTCATGATAAACTATAACTCTAGTATTACCATTTGATATATAACTGGTTGGAATTAATGAGTATATATCAATATAAGATTTTTGATATATTTTCAGAAGTAAATTCAATCCATTATTTAAAGTTGGAACCAGTTTTATACTTTATTCACAATATGGTCTATTCATGCATCATCTCTATAATCATCAACATAGGGTACACCTATTTGTATTCCCAGTACTAATTTATAAGTTTTCAGAATTTTGCTCCCCATAATGTTGGAAGAAATACTCATGTCACCTAATCTACATATACATTTTACCACAGTAGTATTCTGGACACAAAATAAAAAGGTCACACTTACGTTTGTACCAAAGCCTAAATGGAAAGTGAGCATGGATTACTAAAAATATCCATGTCCATGTTGCCTAATGCTCTCAAATATCAATCCTATTGGTGACTACACGTTTGTTTCTTCCTAAGATTATATATTCAACCTCAAGCCTGTTGAAAATATCTAATCCTATCACTGACTTTATACTTTACCTGATTTCCTAATGTCCCTATTGATATCTGCTTTCTTATATATTTTCCCCAGTTCATCATTGTGACAGTCTCTTCACATGTGCTGACATTCACATTCTCTCTCTAACTGAAACCCTATAGCTAAAGAACTTTTGGTCCAACTCCTAGACTCACTCTTCTTCCTAAATATACTGACTATCTTCCTAATCCTACGGACTATCCCTTTTTGACTGGATGTTCTCTTCTACATTCAATCATCCAACGTACACGGTCCTATGCCATTGTGTATCAATTTATCTGAAACCTTGGTGCAGAACAAAATTCAAGCTAAGTATCCCAATCAGGGGCCCAATGCCTTTCTGCGCTTCAAATCTTTTCTAGATCTCTGTTCTCATACATATATTTCACGTCTATAATCTTATATCACAGGTTCCCAATACCATTATTCATCCAGCAGAATGATTCCTAACCCAAATCAAACATGCTTTTAACCCTAACCATTCACTGTTCACTTAATCTCACTTTACAGAAGAGCAGGGACAGAGATGGTCTTAAAATACAGGAAGGTAGGGGATCTTCCACCAGCTGAGAACCTCAAAAGTTCATGCAGAAATAAACCCTGAAGAAGATGTAGGAAGCTACAAAGGACCTGAGAGAGCAAAAGTCATCTTCCATGGCAAACAACCCGGTCAGGATGAAAGGATGAGTCTGAATCAGCCTCTCTCTTCTTAATATAGGGAAGAAGGACAAAACCAAGCATGGGTGGAGAGCTGTTTCCAGGCACTTATGGTTTCTATACCATTCTAACTTGTGAAAGTGTCACAGAAAGTAGGGGCAGCCTCCATCTCAGAGACCATACGAAGCAACTGTTAGGACAAAGTGGTAACCAAGGCAGTGACCACATTCAGTTCCTGAAGAGAGTGACCTCACCTACATGCTTGGTGATGAAACTCTCTGAACTTGGGATCCGGGAAGCCAGGCACACAGAGCCAGTACAAGTCCCAGTTCTAGTGAGCTCACTTGTTTGGTTTTACCAAAGAGAGAGTCAGTCTTTCTTGGTACCTACTGATGTGAGGGTGGCCAAATGCCAGGATAGCTCTGAAGAGGGGCCTTTCCTGAGAGGACAGAAAGTGGCCCACCGCTGGCTCCTGATAACTTCACAGAGTTGACAAAGAAGACCAGATCTATGACAGGAAAGGCCATTTTTGAGGAACATCATATGGCCTACCAGTCAGAGGACACTCCGGATAGTCACAGACTTACTTGGGGGAAAATGTGGCTTGGTGTGTGTGGACAACAGTTTGTGGTTTTTTCTCATGTTCTGAGAATAGGTAAAAAAGTCGGTTTGTTTGTTTTGGAGTGGAATGTTTCTAATAAGTCTTTGACAAGGCTAGTGTTCCTATGTCTGTGTATCCCCCTGTCTCCGTGGTTGTAGACATTAGAAAAAAGAATGCCGCAATGGGTGTGTCCTGTTTAGTAGAAAGCTTCTCAGCCTTCATCTTGCCCAATTTATGAATGGACTGCAGCTTGCCTTATCGATGTACAAGACCTACTATCATCCTAAATTCCTGTATTCTTCCTGAATTCTGGCCACTCTCCATAATACCCTCATGGTTTTGTGTCCAAGATATGTACCACCTCCAAACTCTGTGACATGGCCATGTACTGGATAGCTGAAGGGAATGGCGAGCATCTCAGAAAACTAAGATATCATTGTGTCCAGGGAGTCTCAGTGGAGAAACCCTGCTTTGAGCCTTTTGCTTACCTATTCTTCTGTTGCCCTGAATGTCTCAGGCCACCCCTTTTTGAAGCCTGAAGAAAACAGTTTTCAAATGGAAATGAATGGGCATCAGCTGTGGCTCTTTGCTTAATTGCTTTGGAAAGGTATGCGTCTGAATCAGGCTCTTGGCCCAGTGTGAGGCTGTGGCTTAGATTCTCAGCACCTGATGAATCTAAAGAAAGATCCCATGTGTGCATCTAAAACCAAAATAGCCAAAAGAGCAGTCATTGTAGATGAAGTCTTTCTCCTTCCTCTGTAAGGTTCCTGACTTACATCAAGTGAGAATAGGGATCCTATGGGTCAAATGAGTTCTTCAAAGGCCTGCAGAGGCTAGCCCTTAGGTACTTGGGTTTTGTCATGACTCCAATTCACATAAAGAATCTAAACCCCACAGTCAGTAGGCCTCAGAGTGGAGAAGTGAAGCAGTATTAACCGCAGGTCTATTTGATCACTCCTGGTTCGCAGGAATGGTGTCCAGGCCACCTTGACTTTTGGCAAATGAGGTGCAAGGGAGCTTATTTTGGACACTGTCATGGGCTGCACCCCTCATGGAAACCTCCAGCCAGAGGTTATGATGAGTGTCTATATCGAAGAAGATGAGGGCCATGTGGGAGTGTTTTGGTTTTAATTGTGGTCATTTGTGTGGTGGTTGGAAGAGATGACTGGGTCCACCTGGGGTTCAACTCTGGTGTGATTCCCCTAAGATACTGAGTTTTGGAAGTAAACTCAGAGAAGTATTGCCATGAATTGTGTTGAAATATTAGGAGGCCACGCATGAGCATTGCCCATGAATGACAGTAGGCCTCAAATTGGAGAAGCAAAACTTGTTGTCCAAATCCTTTACTCATTCTTCTTTCTAATCCTACTGACTATCTTCCTAATCCTACCGACTATACCTTTTTGAATGGATGTTTTCTTTGACATTCAATCATCTAAGGTATAATGTCCTCTGCCATTGTATATCGATTTATCTGAGACACCTCTGCAGAACATAATTCAAATCTAAGTATCACAATCAAGGGCCCGATGTTCTTCTGGGCTTCAAATCTTACCTAGGCTTCTGTTTTCTTCTGTTTTCATACTTATATTTCACCTATCTATCCATGTTAAGTAAAATGAATATTTTTGGATCTGTGGGTAATATATATTTCATGATGAATTTTCTACTCACCAGATATACATATACAATTCATCTCAGTAATATTCCTGAAACAAAATACAAGGGTCACACTTATGATTGTACCAAAGCCTAAATTGAATGTGACCATGTATTACTAACAACATCCATGTTCTGGTTCCCTAATGCTCTCAAATATCATTTCTATTGGTGAGTACATATTTGTTTCTTCCTAAGATTATATATTCAACCTCAATCCTTTTAAAAATATCTTTTCCTATCACACACTTTGTACTTTGCCTGATTTCCTAATGTCTCTATTGATATCTGCTTTCCTACACCTTTTCTCCAGTTAATCATTGTGAATGACTCTTGACATGTGTTAACATTGACATTCACTCTCTAACTGAATCAACATTGCTAAAGAACATTTGGTCCAAATGCTTTGCTCACTATTCTTTTGAAAGCTACCAACTATCTTCCTAATCCTACCGACTATCCCTGTTTCAGTGGATCTTCTCTTCTACATTCAGTGATCCAAGGTACAAGGTCCTATGCCATTGATTATTTATTTATCTGAAACATCTGTGCAGAAAGTAATTCAAAGCTAAGTAAACCAATCAAGTGCACAATGACCTTCTGGGCTTCAAATCGTTCCTAGTTTTCTGTTTTCATACTTATATTTCACCTCTATAGTCTCATAAATATTGCAGGTTCCCAATACCATTATTCATCCAGCAGAATGATTCCTAACCCAAATCGAACATGTTATTAACCAATACCATACACTTTTTCCTCAATCTAACTTTACAGAAGAGCAGGGAAAAAGTTGGTCTTACATTACAGCAATGTAGGGGATCTTCCACATGGTGAGAACTTCAAACGTCCATGCGGAAATGATCCCTGTAGAAAATGTAGGGAGTTATGAAGGACCTGAGAGAGTAAGAGTCTTCTTCCATGGCAAAAACCTGGTCAGGATGAAGGGTTGTGTCTGAATCAGCCTCTCTCTTCTTAATGTAGAGAAGATGGACCAAAGCAGGCCTGTGTGGAGAGCTGTTCCCAAGTGCCTATGGTTGATAAAGCATTCTAACTTGTGAAAGTGTCACAGGAAGTAGGGACAGCCTCTATCTCATGGGACACTTGGAAGCAAGTCTTAGGACAATGTGTTTGCCAAGGCAGTGACCTCATTCAGTTCCTGAAGGAAGTGACTTCACCACACTTCCTTGGTGATGGAACTATCTGAACATGGGATCCAGGAAGCCAGGCACCCAGAGGCAGTCCCAGTCCCAGTCCCAGTGGTCTCACTTGTTTGGATTAATTAAAGACAGAGGCAGTCTTTCTTCGTACCTACTGATGTGAGGATGGCCAAATGCCAGGAAAGCTCTGAAGAGGGGCCTATCCTGAGAAACCAGGTAGTGGCTCACCCCTGGCTCTTGTCAACTTCAAAGAGTTGGACAAGGAGAACAGATCTGAGACAGGACAGGCCATTTTGGGGGAACATAGTATGGCCCACGTGTCAGAGGACACTCCGGATAGTCACAGACCTACTTGAGGGAAGGATGTGCCTTTGTGGGTGTGGGTGTGGGTTTGTGGTTTTGACTCTTGTTCTGAGAATACGTAGGAAAGTCGGTTTGTTTGGTTTGGAGTGAACTGATTCTAGTAAGTCGTTTGATAAGGCGAGTGTTTCTGGGTCTGTGTATCCCACTGTGTCCGTGGTTGTAGACATTAGAAAATAGAATGCATCAATGGATGTGTCCTGTCTAGTGGAAAGCTTCCCAGGATTAATCTTTCCCAACTGTTGAATGGACTGCGGCTTGACTTATGGATGGGCAACATCTACAATCCTGATTTCTTCCTGAATTCTGGCCACTCTCAAGAATAGGTTCATGGTTTTGTGTCCAATATATGTACCACCTCCAAGATCTGTGACATGGTCATTTATTGGATAACTGAAGAGAATGGGGAGCATCTCAGAAAACTCAGATATCAGTGTGACCAGGAAAGTCTCAGTGGAGAAACCCTGCTTTGGGACTTTTGCTTCCCTCTCGTTCTGTTGCACTGAATGTCAGAAAGGTCTTTGCTTCAGGCCACCCCTTTGTGAAGCCAGAAGAAAACAGTTTTCAAGTGGAAATGAATGGGCATCACCTGTGGCTCTTCGCTTAATTTCTTTGGTAAGGGATGTGTCTGAATCAGGCTCTAGGTCCTGTATGAGGCTGTGGCTTAGATTCTCAGCACATGATGGATGTAAAGAAAGATCCTATGTGTGCATCCAAAACCAAAATGGCCAAAAGAGCAGTCATTGTGGAAGAAGTCTCTCGCCTTCCTCTGTAAGTTTCCTGACCTCCATCAAGTGAGAATAGGAACCTTTGGTTCAAATGAGTTCTTCAAATCCCTGCATTGGCTAGCCCATTGGTGCTTGGGTTTTCTCAAGATTCCAAATCACATAGAGAATCTATAACTCACAATCAGTAGGCATCAAATTGGAGAAGGAGAGCAGTATTTACAGCAGGCCTATTTGATCACTCCTGGTTCCCCAGACGAGTGTCTAGGCCACCCTATCTTTAGGCAAATGAGGGGCAAGGGAGTATATTTTGGACACTGTCTTGGGCTGCACCCCTCTTGAAAACCTCCAGCCAGAGGATATGATCAGTGTCTAATGGAAGAAAATGAGGTCCATGTGGGAGTGTTTTGGTTTTAATTGTGGTCATTTGAGTGGCGGTTGGAAGAGATGACTGGGTCCACCTGGGCTTGAACTCTGGTGTGATTTCCCTTAGAAACTGAGTTCTGGAACTGACCTCAGAGATGCATTGCCATGGATTGTGTTGGGATTTTAGGAGGCTTCACAAGAGTTCACCTTGGAAACTGAGATCTAGGCCCAGGGTGGCTTTTCACTGAGCACTGGGAATCTCAGCCCGGATATCACATGATTTTATTCTGAAAGACTTGGCAGCCATAGTTGAGAGTCAAAACACACATAGATGTCACATTGTAGACCTCAATGGGCCTGAATTCATGTGAAATTTTGGCAACTATTTGGGAAGTCTTGCCTGTGAGAGTTCTCCAGATATTTCATTGAAATGAGCTTCCTCACCATTTAATGGTTCCAGAGTGAATTGAAACCCACAGTGCCTCCAACTTCATCCATGAAAAATTGCTAGATAAATACAATGGAATTTTTTAAATTCCCATGACCAGGTGGCACTGGAGAATCTTTGGATATCCTGTGGCTGATCATGAGTATACCAGACAGTGCCTTGATTGACTGGTGTTCATGAAAATGGTGCAGAACAGACATGCTAGGAAGTTGGAGCCTGCTGAGGAGTGGGCCTAGAGCCGTGATGGGAAGCTGTGTGATAAAACATCTGTGGTGGATGCCACGTAGATCTCCCATTGGCGTCCAAATGGCTTGTGACTAACATTGTGTAGCCAGCAGACCATTATATGTAAAGGCATCATGTTATACTGAGAGCTTTCAGGTCAATGTTTGGAATCAGGTTGCTCTGGTCAAGGGGGCAAGCTATGAGGGAAATAAGCCTGGTTGGTGCATTCTCCTGCACACCATGACCTACCATGCATGACAGAACTCCCTCACGCACCGGGTAATAGTATATATATTTCATCCACAATTTCCCAAGTTTATAGGCATTTGTTTAATTTTAAAACACTTTCTTCTTCAGAACACATGCATTCCTTCATGTTTCTTGACTGGTCTTTTCATGAGACTTCTTTCCAAACACATTATTTTCGATTTCCATGATCACTTTTGAAGCAAAACTGACACACACTTCATGATAAACCATAACCCTAATATTACCAGTAGATTTATCGCTGGTTGTAATGAATTATTGTTTATCAATATACGATTTTTTATATATTTTCAGATATCAATTCAACCAATTATTTAAAGTGGGACCAGTTATTTTATTTATTCGCAATGTGGTCTCTTCATGCATCACCTCTATATTCGTAGACACAGGGTACACCTCTTTGTACCCCCAATACTAATTTATAGGACCTCAAATCATTGCTCCCAGAAATGCTGGAAGAAATACTCATGTCACCTGATCTACATATACATTTTATCACAGTAATATTTTGGACACAAAATGTAAAGTTCACAATTATGATTGTACCAAAGCCTAAAAGTAAAGTGATGATGGATTACTAAAAACATTCGTGTCCAGGTTGCCCAGTGCTCTCAAATATCAGTCCTATTGGTGACTACATATTTGTTTCTTCCTAAGATTATATATTCAAACTCAACCCTCTTCAAAATGTCTAATACTATCACTCAATTTATAGTTTGCTTGATTTTGTAATGTCTCTATTGTTATCTGCTTTCCTACATATTTTCCAGAGTTCATCATTGTGACTGAATCTTCATATGTGCTGACATTTACATTCACTCTCTAACCGAAACCCTATTGCTAAAGAACTTTCAGTCCAAATCCTATACTCACTCTTCTTCCTAAACCTACTGACTATCTTTCTAATCCTACCGACTATCCCTTTTTGACTGGATGTTCTCTTCCTCATTCAATCATCCAATGTACAAGGTCCTATGCCATTGTATATGGATTTATCTGAGACATCTGTGCAGAACATACTTCAACACTAAGTATCACAATCAAGTTCTCAATGCCCTTCTGGGCTTCAAATCTTAGATTTCGGTTTTCATACATATATTTTACCTCTATATTCTTATAAACATTGCAGGTTCCCAATACAATTATTCATCCAGCAGAATGATTCATAACACAAATCAAACATGTTATTAACCCTAAGCATACAAACTTCCCTCAATCTAACTTTACAGAAGAGCAGGAACAGAGTTGGTTTTACAATACAGGAATGTAGAGGATCTTCCACCTGCTGAGAAACTCTAAAATCCTTTCTGAAATGATGCCTGGAGAAGATGTAGGCAGCTATGGAAGACCTGAGTGAGCAAAACTCATCTTCCATGGAAAACAACTGGTCAGGATGAATGGTTGTGTCGGAATCAGCCCCTCTCTTCTTTATGTTGAGAAGATGGACCAAACCAGGCCTGTGAGAAGAGCTGTTCCCTGGTGCCTATGTTTGATATACCATTCTAACATGTGAAAGTGTCACAGGAAGTAGGTGCAGCCTCCATCTCATTTGAACCTTGGAATCAACTGTTAGGACATAGTGGTTGCCAAGGTAGCGACCTCATTCAGTTCCTGAAGGAAGTGAACTCTTTTCACTTCCTTGGTGATGGAACTCTCTGAACTTCTGATCCAGGAAGCCAGGCACCCAGAGCCACTCCCAGTCCAAGTCCCAATGGTCAAACTTGTTTGTATTTACCAAGGATAGAGTTAGTCTTTCTTGGTACCTACAGATGTGAGGATGGCCCAATGACAGGAAGGTCTGAAGAGGGGCCTTTCCTGTGAAAGCAGGTAGTGGCTCACCTCTGGCTCCTGAAAGCCTCACGGAGTTGGCCACGGAGACCAGATCTGAGACAGGACAGCCCATTATGGGGGAATATATTATGGCCCACCAGTCAAAGAACACTCCGTATTGTCACAGACCTACTTGGGGGTCTGTGTGGGTGTGGGTGTGGGTGTGGGTTTGTGGTTTTGACTCAGGTTCTGAGAATAGGTAGGGAAGTCAATTTGTTTGGTTTGGTGTGAATTGTTTCTAGTAAGTCGTTTGACAAGGTGAAGTGTTTCTATGTCAGTGTATCCCACTGTGTTTGTGGTTGTAGACATTAGAAAAGAGAATGCATCAATACATGTGTTCTGTCTAGTAAAAATCTTCCCAGAATTCATCCTGCCAAATTTATGAATGGTCTGCGGCTTGCCTTATGGATGGGCAACACCTAATATCTTCCTAAATTCTTGTTTTCTTCCTGAATTCTGGCCTATCTCTATAATAGGCTCATGGTTTTGTGTCCAAGATATGTACCACCTCCAAGCTCTGTGACATGGCCATGTACTGGATAGCTGAAGGGAATGGTGAGCATCTCAGAAAACTCAGATATCAGTGTGACCAGGAAAGTCTCAGTGGAGAAACCCTGCTTTGGGCCTTTTGCTTACCTATTCTTCTGTTGCCCTGAATGTCAGGAAGGTCTTGCTTCAGACCACCCCTTTGTTAAGCCTGAAGAAAACAGTTTTCAAATGGAAATGAGTGGACATCACCTGTGGCTCTTTGCTTAATTGCTTTGGAAAGGGATGTGTCTGAATCAGCCTCTTGGCCCTGTGTGAGTCTGTGGCTTAGATTCTCAGCACCTGATGGATCTAAATAAAAATCCCATGTGTGCATCCAAAACCAAAATAGCCAAATGAGCAGTCATTGTGGATGAAGTCTCTCGCCTTCCTCTGTAAGGTTCCTGACCTCCATCATTGAGGATAGGGATCTTTTGGGTAAAATGAGTTCTTCAAAACCTACAGACTCTAGCCCATAGGTGCTTTGGTTTTATCATGACTCCAATTAACATAAAGAATCTAAACCCCACAGTCAGTAGGCCTCAAAAAGGAGAAACAGAGCAGTATTAACCACAGGACTTTTTGATCACTCCTGGTTCACAGGAAGGGTGTCCTGGCCACACTAACTTTAGGAAAATGGGGGCAAGGGAGCTTACTTTGGACACTGTCTTTGGATGCGCCCCTCATGGAAACCTACAGCCTGAGGTAATGTTGAGTGTCTATATGGAAGAAGATGAGGGCCATGTGGGAGTGTTTTGGTTTTAAATGTGGTATTTGTGTGGCCTTTGGAAAAGATTACTGGGTCCACCTGGGCTTGAACACTGGTGTGATTCCCCTAGAGACTGAGTTCTGAAACTGACCTCCAAGCAGTAATGCTGTGTATTGTGTTGGGATTTTAGGAGGCCACGCATGAGAGTCGCCATTGGAAACTGATATCTAGGCGCAGGGTGGCTTTCCACAGAGCACTGGGACTCTCAGGAAGGATATCACATGATTTTGTTCTTAAAGACGTGGCAGCCATATTTGCATGTCAAAACACACAAAAATCTCACATTGTAGACCTCACTGGGCCTGCCTTCATGAGACCTTTTGGCCTGTCTTTGGGAAGCCTTGCCTGTTAATGTTTTCCAGAGCTTTCATTGAAATGAGCTTCCTCTCCATTTAATTTTTCCTGAATGAATTGAAACCCACAGTGCCTCCAATGTCATCGTTGAAAAATGGCTAGATAAATACCATTAAATTTTTGAATTCCCATGAACAGGTGGCACTGGAGAAACTTTGAATGTCCTATTGATGATCATGAGTGTACCAGACAGTGCCTTGATTGACTGGTGTTAATGAAAATGGTGTAGAAGAGAGATGCCAGTAATTTGGAACCTGATGAGAAGTCGGCTAAGAGCAGTGGTGTGCAGGTGTGTGTTAAAACATCTGTGGTGGGGTCATGTGGATCTGCCATTGGCTTCCAAATGGTTTGTGACTGACATAGTGCAGCCTCTAGACCCTTTTATGTAAAGGCATCATGTTGTATGGAGAGGTTTCAGTGCAATGTTTAGGAACAGATGGCTATGGTCAAGGGGGCAAGCTATGTGGGATAGAAGCCTGGTTGGTGCATTCTTTTTCAGACCCTTACCCACCACACGTGACAGAACTCCCATCAGCACTGTTTCCCAGTTGAACTCCTTGTATTTCAAGAAGCAAATACCAAACTCGCAGTGCAGCTGCAAGAAACACCACAAAAAGTGGAGGATGATTAAATGGCTTCACAGTCCACACTGGGAGACACTTAGCCCACCGTGGTTTACCTACAAAGATTGAATTCAGCGCTGCTGCCTCATGTCCATTGGAAAATAAGAAACCATGTCTCCAAGATGCAGACCCAGATTTGATGGTCTCACTACAAAGGAAGCTAAAGCTCCTGACAACAACATATATTTCAAGTGCCCAACCTCAGAGGCAGTTTCTCAAGAAATCTTTAGGCCGACAGAGCTCCATGTTTGTGGAGTATTACCCTGTCCCTTACTTTTAGAAACTCCTCTACCACCTCCAAGTTTGTGAACTCCTGAGCATTTTCCGTTCCAGATGTGTATTCACAGATTTTCTAACTCTTCTCTTCTAATTGTGTCTTACTTGGGGTGAAGGTAATGTCAAGGCATTGTTCTGAATGAGAGTGGAAAGATTTTTGGGTAGCACATATTTGCATACACATTGCATTCTTTTTCCAATTTTCCATTCGAAATAATGAATCCCTGAACTGTCAGGGGTAGAAGGAATTCTCCTTCAAAGAATAGCCTGAGACTTACAAGAAACAGCACCCAGGGAGACATCCTGTCTTGGAGACATCCTGTAGCCATCTGTGTCCCTGAGACATCCTGTGGCCATATGTCTTCCTGAAATATCCTGAGGTTATCTCACCTTCTGAAGACATCCAGGAACTGTCGATAAGAGAGCTTTCCCATCTCCAGCATATAAATTCCCCTGTGTGAACAATGAATTTTGCAGCTTGATCAGAACTCCTGTCTTGCTGTCATCTCTCTTGTCTTTTGTCCCTTAATTCCTCCCCATCTAGGTTCGCTGCCCACGTTGATGTATCCTGCCAGCCGGGAAATCTGGCACCCAATGACTGGGGCTCGAGCTTTTGAGTGATAGGGAACCCAGTCCTCCTGGAAGACTTGGTCAAGCGGAGCTCGCGATTGCCTCAGCAGACACCACTGAGAGACAGATCCAGGAGGAGAGTGGGGATGACGCACGGGCATTGACCCACCATGGGAAAAGCAGTTACGTGACATGATTTGTTTTTGTCAGGCCTCCCTCAAGGAGTCCTTCAAGACATGGGGGGTGCGTATTAAGAAAAAGGACTTAAAATTTTTCTTTTCATTCATAGGGGAATTGTGTCCATGATTTCCCCTTGAAGGGACCATTGATGGTAAAAGATGGCTTAGAGTAGGAGACTGTTTAAAAGATTATTACGAATCCTTTTGCCAGAAAAAGTGCCTGTTCCCACCTTTTCTTACTGGAAATTAATTAATGAATTTCTTAAAAGTTCACCCTTTGCAATGGTACCTTAAAACTTTTCAGGATTGGGAAAGATACTATGTAAAAGACCTATCGTCCCCCCTCGCATGCCCATCAGTTAGTATAGACATAGACCATTCTCATTCTCCCCAGGACCCTGGGAAACTTCCTGGCCCCCCTCAAAATACCACCCTAATGAATAGGGCTCGAATGGTTACCAACTGCCTTTATCCAGTTTTAAATCCTGGAGACACATTGACCCCTGGGGAGGAGGCTAACTTGGAGAAGGAAGCAGCTCCCTATGATTCGGAAGACCCGCCACCTCTTAGGACCCTGCCACAGCCTATAGGACTTACACATCCACCTCCCTCCTATATCTCTCCTGCCTTTTGTGTTCCGGCCCTTCAGGGGCCAAATCCCCCCACCAGATATTTTTTCCCCACTTCCCTTACCTAACCTGGCTCTCTTGGGAGAGTCTCTCCAACATAGACTGGAAGAGATCCAACTTTTAAAAGAATTAAGATCCCTTGACTCTGAGCTGTGTTCATTAGCCTTAGGCAGGGAGTCAACGCAAGCTGGCCCAAGGTGGCCTAATACAAAGGCTAAGACGCTCCATTGGACTGTTCTCACTGTCCCAGTCACCTGCAGTCAGGTAGATAAGCCTGCCCAGGTTGAGGTCAAAGACTTAGACGAGGATCAAGAGGAGGAAGCGGGGGAAAATGGATCAAGGAGCTCAGGACTCAGAGGATGAGGAGTTCACCCCTAGGCAGGAAGGAACCCAGAGTGTCTACAAAAAAATTAAGCCTGCGTTTTCTTGAAAAAACTTAAAAAGTCTTGTGGTGACTATGGACCCACTGTTCCCTACACGTAGGCTGTATTAGAAAGCCACAGCACACAATGTCTTACTCCCAATGATTGGAAATTTTTAGACCAAGCTACCCTCAGTGCCTGAGACTTCTTGTTATGGAATGCAGATTTCAAGGAGCACTGTCAGGAAACTGACCAAAAAATTTTAACTAAGCCCTCCTCTAATTCCTGGACTTATGTTAAGCTAGTGGGCAATGCGCCTTTTGACACTAAAATTAACAGGCACGTATCCCCGCTGGAATTTTGGCACAGATACAGATGGCTGGCTTACATGCTTGGAGACGCCTCCCTCAAAAGGCATCCGCTACCACTTTCCTGACAAAAATTCGACAAGGGCCCTACAAGCCTTATAGCGACTTTGTTCCCCGGCTTAACCTAGCTGCGGAATGCTTGCTTGGACCAAGCGAAAGCAAAAGCACTTTCGTAAAACATCTTGCCTTTGAAAACACCAACCTGGCATGTCAGGATGTTCTTTGACCAAACAAGAATAAAGGGAAACTTTCTGACTTTATTAGACTCTGTGCAGGGGTGGGTGCAGCCCTTGCCATGGGTCTCGCCCTAGGTGCCGCCTTTTCCAAGGCCTTTCACAATCCTGGCTTATGTACTTGCTTTACTTGTAAACAACCTGGCCATTTTGAACGTGAGTGTCCGACAGGCAAACAAAGCCTTGGATTAGTGTCTCCTCAAACTAGGGCTAAACTGCCCCCTGCTACCCTTTGCCCTAGATGTGGTAAAGGTCATCACTGGGGCAGTGAGTGTAGATCTAAGACAAATGCCCTCAGCAGCCTATCTCAAAATCCTTCTTCACAATAGCCTCCCTCCAACTAGCCACCCCCGGCACGCAGGATTGGACCTTTTTGCCGCCACCGATACAATATTAGACTCAATGCAAGGGCCCCAGATAATACCCACTGGAATTATGGGTCCCCCTCCATCTCATACGTGTGCCCTTATTCTTGGAAGAGCCTCTACTACCTTACAAGTTGTTCAGGTCTTTCCCGGCATTAATGATAATGATTGCACTGGAGAAATAAAAATACTGGCCACAGCTATTAATGGAGTTGCGGCCATCCCAGCAGGAACAGGACTTGCACAATTAATACTCCTTTCCTTGGATTCAGGAGGCACTTCCACCACCAAAAACCTACCGAGGGGGACTACCTCCTTGGGTTCCTCTGATGTATATTGGGTTCAGCCCATTTCTCACAATAGACCCACCCTTATCTTACTTATTGAAGGAAAGGAATTGCAAGTAATTCGTGATACTGGAGCTGATGACACAATTATTTCTCAAAAATACTGGCCACCAGGTTGGCCCCTTACCCCATCCTTAACAGACCTTAAAGGGATTGGACAGACAAAAAATCCTCTGGTCAGCTCTAGGGCTCTTAGCTGGACTGATAAAGAGGGTAATAAGTGAACTGTCACTCCTTTCTTTGTTCCTGACCTCCCTGTTAACCTATGGGGCCGAGATATTTTGAGTCAAATGGAAGTCATTCTTTCGAGTCCCAATTCCATGGTGACTCATCAAATGCTTCGTATGAATTTTGTCCCTGGTACAGGCCTTGTGAGACTGAGACAAGGACTTGTTGAGCCTATACAACCCATACAGAAATCAAATACATATGGGTTGGGTATTCGGATTTTTACTGTCGGTTCCTGACCCTCCTGTTCCCCATGCAGATAAAATTATTTGGGAGACTCAGACTTCTGTGTGGGTGAATCAGTGGCCCCTTGGCCAAGAAAATTTGGAGGCTGCCTCAATGTTAAAGCAGGAACAGCTGGCAGCCGGCCATGTAGATCCCTCAACCTCACAATGGAATTTTTGTTATCAAGAAAAAATCAGGTAAGTGGCACCTTTTACAATATTCGTGTGCCATTAATAAAGTTATGCGCCCTATGGGAGCACTACAGCCAGGCATTCCCACACCAGTGGCTATTCCCAAAAACTATTGTAAAATGGTTATTGACTTAAAAGTTTGCTTTTTTACCATTCCTTTACATCCTGAGGATAGACCATATTTTGCCTTTAGTCCCCCTCGCATTAATCTTCAGGGCCCTATGCAGAGATTTCAATGGAAGGTTCTTCTCCAAGGTATGGCCAACAGCCCTAGTCTTTGCCAAAAATATGTTGCTCAAGCAGTAGACCCTGTGAGAGAGTGATAGCCACAAATTTATATTTTACATTATATGAATGATTTGTTAATTGATGCGCCTAATACCCATGACCTTTATAATTGTTACTTGGACCTTTACAAAACCCTCACAACCTTGGGACTACAGATAGCTCCTGATAAGTATCAAACACAGGACCCTTATGCCTATTTGGGCCTCAAACTTCAAGATAATCAGATCCAAATTCCTAAAATACAACTACGTGTGGACCATCTTCATACCCTTAATGATTTTCAAAAATTGCTGGGGGATATTCAATGGCTAAGAACATATTTAAAATTACCCACTTGTGTAATTTTGCCCCTTAATGATATTTTGAGAGGTTATTCCCACCCTTCCTACCCTCAAAATCTTACTCCTGAGGCATGACAGGCATTAAACCAAGTCACAGAAGCCATTGCCCAACAGTTTGTTACACAAATTTCTTAAAACCTTCCTCTGGTTCTGGTTATTTTACACACTCCTTATACACCCACAGGAATATTTTGGCAATGAGATCCATATTTTAAAAATAAAGGCTGCCCCTTGCTTTGGGTCCATTTACCAACCACATCTTCCACGGTTATTACTGTTTATCTTGCTCAGGTTGCTTCTATTATTATTAAAGGTCGTTTGCTTTCTCGACAACATTTTGGCAAAGAACCTGATAATATTTTAATTCCATATATGAAGGACCAAACCCAACTTTTACTACAGAAATGGGATGAATGGGGTATTGCCCTATCAGGCTTTTTGGGAACAATTGATAATCACGTCCCCAATGACTTCCTTTTACATTTTGTCCAGTTGCATTCATTTATTTTTCCCAAAATCACTCAAAATGCTCCCATTCCTCAAGCCCTTACTGTCTTTACAGATGGTTCCAGTACTGGCCGAGCGCTCTTTGTTGTCAATAACCAGCCTACCACCATTGATACTATCTATCAGTCAGCACAGTTTGTGGAATTGTTTGCCATAACACAAGTTTTTATAACTTTTTTTTTATAATTCTGTTAATATTTATACAGACAGTGCCTACATTGCTCATTCTGTGCCCCTGCTGGAGATTTCACCCGCCATTCCAATGTGGCCTTTCTGTTTCCCCAGCTTCATCAGCTAATTCTGGCCAGACAACACCCATTTTTCTTAGGACACATCAGGGTACACTCTGATCTTCCCGGGCCTCTAACACAAGGTAATGCCCATGCTGATGCAGCAACTTGTTCCATGTTTTTAATTTTTGTTGGCTCCATTCAAAAGGCCACGGAGTTACACAATCTTCACCATTTAAATTCCAAGAGCCTTCGGTTACTTTGTAAAATTACCAGGAAACAGGCACGAGAAATAGTAAAAGCATGCCCTGGTTGCACTGTCTCCCTCCCCATTCAACACTTGAGAGTTAACCCCCAAGGATTACTGCCCAATCAGGTTTGGCAAATGGATGTTAATCATTTTCCTGAATTTGGAATAACCAAATATATACACGTTTCTATAGATACCTTCAGCGACTTTATTTTTGCATCACCACGTTCTGGAGAGGCTACCAAAGATGTCTTTCTCCTCTTGTTTCAGCTTTTTCCATAATGGGTAAACCAATACATATTAAAACAGATAATCATCCTGCATATACCTGTGCCAAGTTTAAATAGTTTTGTGCTACCTTGCAAATTCGTCACACTACTGGAATTCCATACAACCCTCAGGGCCAAGGCATTGTGGAACGTGCCCACTTTACCTTAAAGACTTGGATAACACTTCATAAGGCTTCCACGCTTGTATTTACCATTCCCAGGCATCACCATAACCATGCATTATTTGCCCTTATTTTTCTTACCCTAGACAGTGAAGGCCATTCTGCCGCAGACAGACACTGGCATCCCTCGTCCAATTCTGTTCGCCCACCTGTGATGTGGTGCAATCCCCTTACAAATAAATGGAAAGGTCCACATCCTGTCCTCATCTGGGGACAAGGCTCATCTTGTGTTTTGGACCAAGAGCAAGCAGCCCGAAGATGGTTACCAGAAAGACTGGTTAAACAGGTTAATGACTTACCTCAACACAGGGATGGAGGCCCTCCGCCTGAGGACAAATTTTTCTCTTTTTCAGATGCAGTCAACAATCTGTGTGAGGGTCCTGCTTTAGGCACTTCTGCTGAACAGGTTTGTACATGGAGGCTTTGGCCCTTCACGTTCAACATCATGGAGTACCTTTTTGCCCCCCCCCCTGCGAATGCAAAGGAGGATCTTGGACTCAGGCTCCCACTAGTTGGACCCAGACTGCTGACTGCGTGACTAAGGTGGCTTACCTCCATGCCGAGGTTGACCATAAACCCGAAGGAGTTCATCAGCCTAAATGGGTATGTGTTAACAAGCCAAAGTTTATTCCCCCTAGTACAAGTAAAGCTCTCCAAAATTCTTCTGCAACCTGTACGCATACCCAGGCGATGCATATCTCTTGTTATGTGTCACCGTCAATTTCTGTTAACAAGCAGGGAGAACAATTTTTTGAAGCCTCCCAAACTAAAACTCACGCAGAAGGGGGGGACCACTCTTCATTATACCCCCTTTCTCTTTGACCGGGGAGGAGAACGCAAATACACCAAGCTACAGTGAGCTGGTTGCCAAGGCCCTGTTGGTAAACCCTCCTGCTGGCCCATTAAGGCCCCCCAAAGGGGTCTCTGATGGTGTAAGAACCACTGATGCTGTCAAGCATCCTCAGATAATCAAACTTTTGAAACCCCAAATCTGTGAGCTCACATATCATCCCTTAATGTAGCCTAAATCCCAGCTCCCAGGTTTAGATAACAATACATTAGATATTTTGGAAACTATCTTCTCCTGGCTTAATAATTCCAACCCCACCCTTTCTGGTGATTGCTGGCACTGCATGACAACAAGGGCAATCATGCCTATGGCAGTTCCTATTAATTCTATAATAGACAATGATAATACATGACAACCCGGATTTCCTTTTAAAGTACAGCCGATAGGCACTTTTACATTATGTCTTTTAGGCGCGATGCAGAATAATACCTATGATATTGATGTTGGAGTTACTTCCTTTGGAAATTGCTCAATATACAAAATTATTCCTCACCCACCCCAACTCTTTGTCCCCCCAATGGCAGAATTTTTATGTGCGGAGGAAACTTGGCCTTCCCCAGGCTTCCAGCAAATAGGACCGGTGGTTCTGTTTTTGCCTTATTACTCCCTGATAAAACTATAGTCCCAGGAGATGAACCTCTACCCAATCCTAGCCTAGACACCTTAGTCAAAAGACACAGGCGGGCAATACAGGCCTTACCACTCATTGCCAGCCTTGGAATAACAGCTGCTGTGGGCATAGGTACAGTGGCTTAGGTACAGCTATACACTCTTACCATCGCCTGTCTCAACAACTTATAAATGATGTACAAACTGTATCAGGAACCATTAAAGATCTGCAGGACCAAATAGACTCCCTGGCAGAAGTGTTCCTTCAAACAGACAAGGCTTAGATTTGCTGACAGATAACCAGGGAGGTATTTGCTTGGGCTTATGGGAACAATGTTGCTTTTATGCCAATAAATCAGGCATAGTATGCACTAAAATTAAGCACCTTCAATAAGATCTAGAAAGAGATGATGCAAACTATTTGAAAATCCCCTCTGGACTGGGCTTAATGGATTTCTACCCTACCTCCTTCCCCTATTAGGCCCTTTGTTGGATTTACTTATAATGGTGTCCATAGGACCCTGCATTATAAACAGGCTGGTACTATTTATTAAAGAACAGATTAATAATTTGGCCTCTAAGCCCATAGAGGATCACTATCATCATCTGGAGATGGAAGACCGTGCTGCCAACATTTAAAAGGATGTTCTATCCTTCTCATAGGCTTATTTCTTAAGTTTACATCCCCACAGATCTCTTTTTCTTATATAAAAGTATGAGTGACAGCTCTCACCAACCATCTTCTGCCCTTGCCATAAGGGTTGCTCCTCCATGGACCCCTCTGCTTGGGGAAGGAAGCACCCATGAAGTGATGACATTGGGCCATAATAACGGAGGGTGCAGGAAGGATTGCAGGAGGAAGGATCCATGGACCACAAAACCCAAGACTTCTAAGTGACACGCTCTGGTGAATGGCGGTTGGCATGCTTTGCCTCAAAGTCGTCTCCTCCAAAAACATGCCAAAGCCACCATGAATTCTTTTAGTGAAGACGCTCGCTTGGATCAGGAGATAATCTAAGGCCTCCTAGAGGAACAGAGCCTCTATCACCCCCTAAGAACATGGGCAGTAATATATGGTCAAATATTTTATACAAGAAAGTGGGAGAGGTCAGGGGCTAGAAGGAAATTCTAGTTCAAAGAATACCCTGACACTTACATGAAAGAGCCCCCTGGGAGGTATCCGGCCTGGGAGACATCTTGCAGCCATCTATCTCCCTGAGACATCCTGCGGCCACCTGTCTTCCTGAAACATCCTGAGGTTATCTCACCTTAAAGACATCCAGCAACTGCTGATAAGAGAGCTTTCCCATTCTCAGCATATAAATACCCCTCTGTGAACAATAAAAGTTTGCAGCTTAATCAGAACTCCTGTCTTGCTGTCATCTCTTGTGTCTCTTGTCCCTTCATTCCCCCCAAATAGGTTCGCTGCCCACGATAATGTGTACTGCTGGCCGGGACACCTGACAATAACCCATACCCTACTATTCAGTGACTAATAATCCTAATATGATGGAGAAAAATAACCCAAACAGAATAGAAATACAAGCAGTTAAGATGAGGCATAGTGTATAGTTGGAGTTGCCTTTTGCATTATAAAGGGTAGGTGTTATAAATCTAGTCAATTTTTAAATAAAACAGTTCTCCGTGTGTTTTTAAAGTTAACAAATATGTGAATTCCTATCTCCCTTTTTCTGAAGCCTATTTGCACATGTATTTTTAAATGCACATATAGAATCCTACCTGGTATCACACGTACATTGTTGTGAGGTGGTTGACTTGGCAGATACAAATTGTGAGAAGAGATCACTCCACCTAAACGCTTTTGGAACTGAAACTTCAACCTACGAGTGAGCTTCCTACTTGAACAACATTATACATAAATCCATGTTCAGTAAAATAAATATTTTTGCATCAGTGGTTGATATATTTTTCATGATGAATTTCGATTGGCATATATATTTTGGCCTCTAAGCCCATACAGGTCCATCATCGTCTGGAGATGGAAGACCGTGCTGCCAACGTTTAAAACGATGTTCTACCCTTCTCACAGGCTTATTTCTTACGTTTACATCCCCACAGATCTCTCTTTCTTATATAAAAGTATGAGTAACAGCTCTGACCAACCATCTTCTGCCCTTGCCATAAGGGTTCGTCCCACATGGGCCCCTCCACTTGGTTGAGGACTCACCCATGGAGTGAGGATGTTATCCGAGTTTATTATTGTGACTGACTCTTCACATGTGCTGACATTTACATTCACTCTCTACCCAAAAGCCTATTGCTAAAGAACTTTTGGTCCCACTCCTATACTCACTCTTCTTTCTAAACCTACCAACTATCATCCTAAACCTACCGTCTATCCCTTTTTGACTGGATGTTCTCTTCGACATTCAATCATCGAAGGTACAAGGTCCTATCCCATTGTATATCGATTCATCTGAGACATCTGTGCAGAATATAATTCAAAACTGAGTATCCCACTCAAGGGCCTAATGCCTTAATGGGCTTCAAATCTTACCTAGATTTCTGTTGTAAATATCGCAGGTTTCCAATACCATTATTCATCTCGCAGAATGATTCCTAACCCAAATCGAACCTGTTATTAACCCTAACCATAAACTGTTCGCTCAATCTCACTTTACAGAAGAGCAGGTACCGAGTTGGTCTTACAATACGGGAATGTAGGGTATCTTCCACTTCCTGAGAACCTCAAAGGTCCATGCAGAAATAATCCCTAGTGAAGATGTAGGCAGCTATGGAAGACATAAGAGAGCAAAGTCATCTTCCGTGGCAAACACCCTGATCAGGACGAAGGGATGTGTCTGAATCAGCCTCTTTCTTCTTAATATAGAGAAGATGGACCAAAGCAGGCCTGTGTGGAGAGCTGTTTCCAGGTGCCTATGGTTGAAATACCATTCTTACTTTTGAAAGTGTCACAGGATGTAGGAGCAGCCTCCATTTCATGGGACCCTTTGAAAATACTGTTAGGACAAAGTGGTTGTCAAGGCAGTGACCTCATTCAGTTCCTGAAGGAATTGACCTACCTAACTTCCTTGGTGATGGAACTCTCTGAACTTGGGATCCAGGAAGCAAGGCATCCAGAGCGAGTCCCAGTCCCAGTCACATTGGGCTCACTTGTTTGGATTTACCAAGGACAGGGTCAGTCTTTCTTGGTACCTACTGATGTGAGCATGGCCAAATGCCAGGAGAGCTCTGAAGAGGGGCCTTTCCAGGGAAAGCAGATAGTTGCTCACCACTGGCTCCTGGCAACTTCACAGAGTTGGAAATGGAGACAAGCTCTGAGAACGTACAAGGCATTTTGGGGGAACATAGTGTGGCCCACCAGTCAGAGGACACTCCATATAGTCACAGACCTACATGGGGGAAGGAGGTGCCGTTTGAGTGTGGGAGTGAGTATGTGGTTTTGTCTCATGTTCTGAGAATAGGTAGGAAAGTCGGTTTGTTTTGTTTGGAGTGGACTGTTTCTTGTATGTCGTTTGACTAGGCAAGTGTTTCTATGTCTGTGTATCCTGCTGTGTCCGTGGTTGTAGAAATTAGAAAAGAGAATGCATCAATGGATGTGTCCTGTCTAATAGAAAGCTCCCATCATTCAACTGGCCCAATTAATGAATGGACTGCAGCTTGCCTTATAGATGGGCAACACCAATTATCTTCCCAAGTTCCAGTTTTCTTCCTGAATTCTGGAAACTCTCCAGAATAGTCTCATGGTTTTGTGTCCAAGATATGAACCTTTTCCAAGCTCTGTGAAATGGCCATGTAATGAATAGCTGAAGAAAATGGGAGCATCTCAGAAAACTCAGATATCAGTGTGACCAGGAAAGTCTCAGTGGGGAAACCATGCTTTGGTTTGCTTACCTATTATACTGTTGCCTTAAATGTCAGGAAGGTCTTTGCCTCAGGCCACACTTTGTGAAGCCTGAAGAAAATAGTTTTCATATGGAAAAGAGTGGGCATCTCTTGTGGATCTTTGCTTAATTGCTTTGGAAAGAGATGTGTCTGAATCAGCATCTTGGCCCTGTGTGAAGTTGTGGCTTAGACTCTCAGCAGCAGATGGATCTAAATAAAGATCCCATGTGTGCATCCAAAACCAAAATGGCAAAAAGATCAGTTATTGTGGATGAAGATTATTGCCTTTCTCTCTTAGTTTCATGACCTCCATCAAGTGAGAATAGGGATCCTTTCAGTCAAATGAGTTCTTCAAAGCCATGCAGAGGTGCTTGGGTTTTCTCATGACTCCAAATCACATGAAGAATCTATACCTGACAGTCAGTAGGCCTCAAATTGGAGAAGCAGAGCAGTATTAAGAGCAAGCCTACTTGATCACTCCTGGTTCACAGGAAGGGTGTCCAGGCCACAATGACTTTAGGCAAATGAGGAGCAAGTGAACATTTTTTGGACACTGTATTTGGATGTGCCCCTCATGGAAATCTACAGCCACAGGTTATGATGAGTGTATATATGGAAGAATATGAGGGCTATGTGGGAGTGTTTTGGTTTTAATTGTGGTCATTTGTGTGGCGGTTGGGAGCTGAATGGGTCCACTGGGGTTTAAACTCTGGTGTGATTCCCCTTAGAGACTGCGTTGTGGAACTGACCTCAGAGAAGTATTGCCATCAATTGTGTTGGCAATTTTGGAGTCCATGCATGAGAGTCACCCTTGGAAACTGAGATCTAGACCAACGGTGGCTTTCCAAAAAGCACAGGGAATCTCAGCCATGATATCATATGACTTTATTCTGAAAGACTTGGCAGCCATAGTTGAGAGTCAAAACAAACATGGACCTCACATTGTAGACCTCTATGGGCCTGGCTTCATGTAACCTTATGGCCACTCTTCGGGGAGCGTTGACTGTGAGAGTTCTCCAGAGCTTTCATTGAAATGATCTTCCTCAACATTTAGTGGTTCCTGAATGAATTGAAACCCACAGTGCTTCCAAGTTCATCCTTGAAAAATGGCTACAGAAATACCATGACATTTTTGAAATTCCCATGACCAGGTGGCACAGGACAACCTTGGATGTCCTGTTGCTGATTTGAGTGTACCATACACTGCCTTGATTGACTGGGTTTCATAATAATGATGTAGAACAGAGATGTCAGTAAGTTGGAGCCTTCTGATTAGTGGTCGTAGACCAGTGTTGTGCAGGTGTGTGTTAAAACATCTGTGGTGGGGCCATGTGGATCTGCCATTGGCTTTCAAATGGGTTGTGACTGACATGGAGCAGCCAGCAGAACCTTTTATGTGAAGGCATCTTGTTATATGGAGAAATTTCAGGGCAATGTTCAAAATCAGTTTGCTATCGTCAAGGGGGCAAGCTATGTGGGATAGAAGCCAGGTTGGTGCATTCTCCTGTAGACACTGACCCATGACACATGACAGAAATCCCTCCAGCAGTTTGTCCCAGTGGAACCTTTTGTATTTCGTGAAGCAAATACCAAACTCCAAGTGCAGTGGCAAGAAACACCACAAAAATTGAAGGATGACCAAATAGCTTCACAGACCACATGGGGAGACACTGAGCCCCCAGTGCCCACAATTATCTGCAAAGAGAGAATTCAGCACTGCTGTCTAATGTTCATTGGAATATTAGAGACCATGTCCTCCAGGTCACATAGATGAAGACCCAGCTTTGATGGTCTCACTACAAAGGAAGATAAATATTTTGACAACAACATACATTTCAAGTGCCCAACCACAGAGGCAGTTTTTCAAGAAGTCTTTAGGCCAGCAGAGCTCCATGATTGTGGAGTTTTACAGTGTCCTTTACTTTTGGAAACTCGTCTACCACCTCCAAAGTTCTGAACTCCTGAGCAATTTCCATTCCAGATATGTATTCACAGATTTTACAACTCTTCTCCTCAAATTGTGTCTTACTTGGGGCGAAGGTAATGTCAAGGAATTGTGCTGGATGAGAGTTGGAGGATTTTTGTGAAGCACATATTTGCATACACATTGGATTCATTTTCCAATTTTCCATTTGAAATACTGAATCCCTGACACAACCCCATACCCTATTAGACTCTGTGTACTAATCCTAATATGATGGAGAAAAATAACACAAAAAAATTGAAATACAAGCAGTTCAAAAGAGGCATGGTGTATAGTTGGACTTGTCTTTTGCACTACATAGGGTAGGAGTTATAAATCTAGTCAATTTTTTGTTGAAATAGTTATCCATGTGTTTTTAAAGTTAACAAATATGTGAATTCCTGTCTCCCTTTCACTGTAGCCTATTCATCACATGTATTTTTATAAGCACATGTACAATCCTACTTGGTAACACACGTACACTATTGTGTGGTGGCTGACTTGGCAGATACAAATTGTGAGAAGAGATCACTCCTCCTAAATGTTGATGGAACTGAAAATTCAACCTATGGGTGAGATTCCTAGCTGAACAACATTATATATAAATCCATATTAAGTAAAATGAATATTTTTGATCTGTGAATGATATATATTTCATGGTGAATTTCAAATGGCATATAGTGCTACTTTTTAATATCTGTGTGTGTTTGTATATATATATATATATATATATATATATATACTCTCCAGATTTTTCAAAATATGAAATATATGTGTCTTATTATACATTTCCTAAATTCATTCATATTCATGTATATGAATTTATAATCATATTTTCAGGAGATTATTCTCAGAAATATTCATCCACCTGAAATACATATTCGTTTCCTAGAACTGAAAACTAACTTCAGTGAATGGTGTATACAAATCCTAATATTTCTACAGTAACTGACCCATTTTAACATCAATGCAAGTAGACTCCTATGGAACATGATGTGTATTTTGAAGTTAATTTTTTTCAAAACTGGTACATTACAATTTCTTTAGTTTATGCACATCATTGGATATATATTTCATCCACCAGTTCCCAAATTTATAGGCATTTGTTTCACTTTCAATCACTTTCTACTTCAGAAAACATATATTCCTCCATGTTTCTTGACTGGTCTTTTCATGAGACTTCTTTCCAAACACATTATTTTGATATCCATAATTACTTTTGAAGCAAATCTCACACACCCTACATGATGAACCATAACCCTAATATTACCATTAGATGTATAACTGGATAGAATGAATGATTGTATATAAATATATGATTTCTTATATATTTTCAGATATCAATTAAATCCATTATTTGAAGTGGAACCAGTTATATTATTTATACACAATATTGTCTATTCATGCATTATCTCTATATTCATAGACACAGGGTACACCTCTTTATACCCCCAATACTAATTTACATGTCTTCAAAGTATTCCTCCCAGAAATGGTGGAAGAAATACTCATGTCACCTGACCTATATATACATTTTATCACAGTAATATTCTGGACACAAAAAGCAAAGGTCACACTTATGATTGTACCAATGTAAAGGTTGGTCGATCGTTGGAGTAAGAGACCACCAAGAGACTGTCTCATGCAACAGCAAAGTGTTTATTGGGGGTCCAGCATGCTGTGGCTCAGAGCTCACTTGAATTTAGAAGAGAGCCCTGAGAACAGATTAAACAGAGCTTATATACTTTCTTTGGAGAGGGCAGGAAGTGAAATTTATTCATGGGTCACGGCAAGTGGGCAGTTTGCGTGCAAATGTGTGAGGGAGTACATTCTGCAGTTTGGCAATTGGGGACAATACATTCGGGGAACAAGATAAGCAAACAGTTCTCAAGATTTCAACAGTGTTTTGTTAAGCATACAGAAAAACAGAAATTTACAAATACCTATTTTATTAACCTTTCATTCCCCACATCTTGTTCTGGTTACTTTTAATCATAAAAGTGATCATTGGGGGTTGTCACATTTTATGTCTGCTAGTCGGATATATTGTTGTCTGACTATCATAAGTTTAACTTGTCCAATTTGAGCTTGGAGAAAGGAAACTACACGGTTGAGCATACAGGGCCCTACAGTTAGCAATAATATGAGGATTATTAATGTACCAGCCAAGGCTGATAAAAGTGTAGTTAACCACGGGGACTTTGTGAACCAAGACTCAAACCACCCTTTTTGGGCCTCTGTCTCTCGTTGACACTCTTCAAGGCGTTTTCTTAATTTACTCATAAATTCTTTAACAACTCCAGTATTGTCGCCGTAAAAACAACATTCTTCCCTCAATGCAGCACAAAGGCCCCTTCTCTCATGAAGAGGAGGTCCAACCGTTGCCTGTTCTGTAAAACTACTTCAGAGAGAAAGGTTAAAGATTCCTGTAAAGCTG
Organism: Callospermophilus lateralis; assembly: GCF_048772815.1. Taxonomy (NCBI): domain Eukaryota; kingdom Metazoa; phylum Chordata; class Mammalia; order Rodentia; family Sciuridae; genus Callospermophilus; species Callospermophilus lateralis. The sequence goes on along the minus strand of NC_135316.1, from coordinate 4,503,924 downwards.
TGAAGGAGGTTTTTAATATCTTTAAGTTTTGGTCTATTGCTTCTTCTAGTTGGGTGATTTGTTGTGTCCCAAGGAGTAGGGAAGTGGTTCCTGTGCCCACCCCTGCAGCAACTCCTATTCCAAATAGGATGGCTAAAGTGAGGGATACAGCTTCCCAGCGGAACCAAGATTTTTGCTCCTCTATTTGATTTTTAAATGAACCTGCGTCATGATAGAGCACTCTGGGAATCATCTGCACGATTACATAATTAATCACATCTGTTGATCATTTTATGAACACATAAACAATGTTTAAGTATATAGAATTATACTGTTGTTGGGACAGACAAGGCAAGGCACCTAAGATAGCACCAAAGCTAGGGAAACAGTCCTATTTGGTTGCAAAAGGAGTTAGAGGGCATTGCTTCTGTTGTTATCAATTAATCCGCTGAACCCCAAGTTTAGGTAGTTTCAGAATTTGTACCCAACTTGTAAGGGAAGTGGCTCAGAAGTTCACAGTCTGCAGAATTTAACAAAAAGCAGTTTTTGTTTCTGTTTTATTTAATCTGTTCTGGGCAAGTTAACTTTTTAAGGACACTTGGGAGGGAGAGAGCTTTTGTCTTCTCTTTCTTTTTTCTCCCTGCCAGCTATTACAATATGGAACCCAGTTGGTTTCTTCTTTATCTTAGAAATGTAGCCATCTCTGTGAAGCCCCAGCTGAAGGCCAGAGGCCTTGTTCACATATTTTGTGAAAAACTAGTAAGGGGGTGTCTAGCTTAGCAGTGCTGATTTTTCCAGCCAATGGCAAGTAGAATAGGGCAACAAGAAAAGAGAAAGTTTATCTACATTGAACTCGTTCATAGGGACTCTTTTGCTGAAAGTCCTAAAGTCAGCCATGGTGAAGTCTTCTGGAGAAGGTCAGTTAAGAATTTTCTGTGGTCCTGGTACAGAGGGGGAAGACGTGATAGGTGGGTTGAGAGCAGCTCCGTGGATCTGAGAATAAGGAAAGAGAGATGTAAAAGAATAATGGGAAAGGGGTTTGGGATTTTCCTAGCAACAAAAACTTGAGTAGTAGAACAGATAGACCAGAGGGGAATATGGGAGTGAGAATCTCAAAAAGCCTGTGAGGGACTTGAAATTCTTAGTAGCCTGTTTTCAGTGTTGACAAAGCAACTTTAAAGGCCATTTTCATGACATCTTAGATAGGGGTCTGAGGGCTCTCCTCAGCCTGTTTGAGCTTTGGGTTAGCTGGTAAGAGAACCTGTTGGGACCCGGTGCGAAAACTGACAAGAGAAGAGAGAAGTGAGGGGGTAGAGTGGTACCACTGTACCTGCTACCTCAGCAAGGGGGCAATGGTCTGAGAACTGGCGGAGGTTTGGGTATTTGATCTAGTAATTTGAGGGGAGAAATCAGGTTCCTGAGGTGGAATTGACAGCAGAGCGTCTGGAGCAGTAGGCAGAGTGTGAGGATCTATTGGAGAAACATAGTTCAGGATTTGAGTGAAGGAGGGAAAAGGCCTCCACATAGGGGAATTTCCTTCCACGCTATTGACTACTTGCCGAAGTTAAAAAGGTCACGCAGAATTTGAGGATCTGTAGACCCCTCTGGGGGCCATCGGATTTGGTTGTCTAATTGGTAATATGGCCAATGCTGTGTACTGAATTTGATGAGGAGTTTGGGTTCCACTAGGCAGCCCCTATATGCTCACATCCCCATGACCTACAGAAGAAGTCGGCTTTTCCCTCACACAGTCGTGGCTTTTGTGGCTTTCATAACTGCCGGATAAACATAGTAATCTAGGCTAACCAAACTGCATCTGGCTCGCATGTCCCTTCTCCCACAATAGCAAAACCCACACACTCTTCCTGATAAACCATAACCCTCATATTACCATTAGATGTATAACTCGCTGGAATGAATGAATGTATATCAATATAAGATTTCCTGTATATTTTCAGAAATCAATTCAATCCATTATTTAAAATTGGAACCAGTTATATTATTTATTCACATTATGGTGTATTCATGCATTATCTCTATATTCATAAACACAGGGTAAACCTATTTGTATCCCCAATACTAATTTATACATCTTCAAAATATTGCTCCGAGAAATGGTGGAAGAAATACTCGTGTCACCTTATCTACAAATATATTTTATCACAGTATTATTCTGGACAGAAAAACCAAAGTTCACACTTATGCTTCTACCCAAACCTAAATGGAAAGTGAGCAGGGATTACTAAAAACATCCACGTTCAGTTTGCCTAATGCTCTCAAATGTCAATCCTATTGGTGACAACATATTTGTTTCTTCCAAAGATTATATATTCTCTTAAGCCTGTTGAAATTGTCTAATCTAATCACTCACTTTATACTTTGCCTGATTTCCTAATGTCTCTATTTATATCTGCTTTCCTACATATTTTGACCAGTTCATTATTGTGACTGACTCTTCACATGTGCTGACATTTACAGTAATTTTCTACCAGAAACCCTATTTCTAAAGAACTTTTGGTCCAAATCCTATACTCCCTCTTCTTCCGAAATATACCGACTACCTTACTAATCCTACTGACTCTCCCTCTTTGACTGGATGTTCTCTGCTCCATTCAATCATCCAAGGTAAATGATCCTATGCCATTGTATGTCGATTTATCTGAGACATCTGTGCAGAACGTAATTCAAAGCTAAGTATCCCCATCAAGGGCCCAATGCCTTTCTGGGCTGCAAATCTAACCTAGATTTATGTTTTCATACTTATATTTCACCTCTATATTCTTATAAATATCTCAGGTTACCTATACCATTATTCATCCAGCAGAATGATTCCTAACCCAAATCGAACATGTTATTAATCCTAACCATACACTGTTTCCTCAATCTAACTTTACAAATAGCAGGGAAAGAGTTGGTCTTACAATACAGGAATGTAGGGGATCTTCCACCTGCTGAGAACCTCAAAGGTCCATGCAGAAATGATCCCTGGAGAAGATGTGTTCAGCTATGAATGACCTGAGAGGCAAAAGTCATCATCCATGGCAAACAACTTGATCTGGATGGTCTGAATGAGGCAAACTCTTCTCAATGTAGAGAAGTCGGACCAATCCAGGCCTGTGTTGAGAGCTCTTTCAGGGTGCCTATGGTTGATATACCATTCAAACTTGTGAAAGTGTCATAGGAAGTAGGGGCAGTCTCCATCTCATTGGACTCTTGGAAGCAACTGTTAGGACATATGGTTACCAAAGCAGTGACCTCATTCAGTTCCTGAAGTAAGTGACCTCACTTCATTTCCTTGTTGATGGAACTCTCTGAACTTGGGATCCAGGAAGCCAGGCATCCATAGACAGTCCCAATCCCAGTTTCAGTGTGCTTACTTGATTGAAATTACCAAAGACAGGGTCAGTCATTCTTGGTACCTACTAATGTGATGATGGGCAAATGCCATGAAAGCACTGAAGAGGAGCCTTCCTGAAAAAGCAGGTAGTGGCTCACCCCTGGCCACTGACAACGTCGGAGAGTTGGCCAAGGGACCAGACCTGAGACAGGACAGGCCATTTCAGGGAAAGTCAGTCAGTCAGAGGACACTCCAGATATTCACAGAAGGAGGTGCCTTTGTGGTTGTGGTATGGGTGTGTGTTTGTGGTTATGTCTCATGGTCAGAGAATAGGTAGGAAAGGCGGTTTGTTTGGTTTGGACTGTACTGCTTCTAGAATGTCATTTGACAAGGGGAGTGTTTCTGTGTATCACACTGTGTCTGTGGATATAGAGATTAAAAAAGAGAATGCATCAATGAATGTTTCCTGTCTAGTAGACAGCTTTCCAGCATTCATCCTGACCAATTTATGAATAGAGTGTGGCTAGCCTTATTGATGTTCAACACCTGCTACCTTCCTAAGTTCCTGTTTTCTTCCTGAATTCTGGCCACTATGCTTTAGGTCTTTTGCTTACCTAATGTTCTGTTGCCCTGAATGTCAGGAAGGTCTTTGCCTCAAGCAACCATTTTGTGAAGCCTGAAGAAAAGAGTTTTCAAATGGAAATGAATGGGCATCACCTGTGTTTCTTTGCTTAAATGCTTTGGAAAAGGATGTGTCTGAATCAGCCTCTTCGCCCTGTGTGAGGCTGTGGATAGATTCTCAGCACCTAATGGATCTAAAGAAATATCCCATATGTGCATCCAAAACCAAAATGGCAAAAACATCAGTCATTGTGGATGAAGTCTCTTGCCTTCCTCTGTTGGGTTCCTGACCTCCATCAAGTGAGAATAGGGATCCTTTGGGTCAAATGAGTTCTTAAAAGCCCTGCAGAGATGCTTGGGTTTTCTCATGACTCCAATCGCATAAAGAAACTATACCTGACAGTCAGTAGGCCTCAAATTGGAGAAGCAAGGAGTACTAATGGCAGGCCTACTTGATCACTCCTGGTTCACTGGAAGTATGTCCGGGACACTCTGACTTTAAGCAAATGAGTGGCAAGGGAGCTTATTTTTGACACTGTCTTGAGCTGCATTTCTCATGGAAACCACCAACCGGAGTTTATGATGAGTGCCTATATGGAAGAAGATGAGGGTCATGTGGGAGTTTTTTGGTTTTAATTGTGGTTATTTGTGTGGCAGTTGGAAGAAATGACTGGGTCCACCATGGCATGAACTCTGGTGTGATTCCCCTTAGATACTGAGTTCTGGAACTGACATCAGTGAAATATTGCCATGAATTATGTTGGTATTTTAGGAGGCAATGCACAAGAGTTGCCCTTGCAAACTGATCTAGGGCCAGGGTTGCTTTCCACAGAGCACTAGGAAATTCAGCTAGGATATCACATGATTTTATTCTGAAAAACTTTACAGCAAGAGTCGAGAGGCAAAACACACATGGACCTCACATTGTATACCTCAATGGGCCTGTCTTCAGGTGATATTTTGGCCACTCTTTGGGAAGTCTTGCCTGTGATAGTTCTCCAAAGCTTTCTATGGAATGAGCTTCCTCACCATTTAATGTTTCCTGAATGAATTGAAACCCACAGTGCCTCCAACTTCATCCTTTAAAAATGGCTAGATAAATACCTTGAAATTGTTTAAATTCCCATGAACAGGTTGCACTGGAGAACCTTTGGATGTCCTGTTGCTGATCATGAGAGTACCACACACAGCCTTGATTGACTGGGTTTCATGAAAATGGTGTAGAACAGAGATGCCAGTAAGTTGGTGCCTGCTGAGTAGTGGGCCTAAAGGTGTGGTGGGGAGGAGTGTAATAAAACATCTGCGGTGGGGCCATGTGGATCTACCATTGTCTTCCAAATGGCTTGGGACTGACATGGTGCAGCCAGCAGACCCTTATAAGTAAAAACATCTTGTTATATGGAGAGGTTTCAGGGCAATGTTCAGAATCAGGTTGCTATAGTCAAGGGGGCAAGCTATATGGGATAGAAGCCTGGTAGGTGCATTCTCTTGCCGACCCTGTCCCACCACACGTGACAGAACTCGCTCCCGCACTGTGTCCCAGTTGAACTCCTTGTATTTCATGAAGCAAATACCAAACTCCCAGTACAGCTGCAAGGAACACCAGAAAAAGTGGAGGATGACCAAATGGCTTCAAGGTCCACAGGGGGGGAGACACTTAGTCCCCAATGGCCACAGTTTACCAACAAAGGTAGAATTCAGCACTGCTGCCTCATGTTAATTGGAAAATAAGAAACCACGTCCTTCAGGTCACATAGATGCATACCCAGCTTTGATGGTCTCACTACAAAGGAAGCTAAAGCTCCTGACAACAACATATATTTCATGTGTCCAAACTCAGAGGCTGTTTCTCAATAAGTCTTTATTCCAGCAGAGCTCCACGTTTGTGGCGTGTTTACCCTGTCCGTTACTTTTGGAAACTCCTCTACCACCTCCAAGGTTGTGAACTCCTGAGCATGTTCCATTCCAGATATATAATCACAGATTTTAAAACTCTTCTCATCTAATTGTGTCATACTTGGGGTAATGTTTAGGTTAAGTCATTGTTCTTGATGAGTGTGGGAGGATTTTTTGTAGCACATATTTGCCTACTCATTGGATTCATTTTCCAATTTTCTTTTGGAAATACTTTATCCCTGACACTACCCCATACCCTACTAGACTCTAACTACTAATCCTAATATGTTGGAGAAAAATAACCCAAACAGATTGGAAATTCAAGCAGTTCAGAAGAGGCATGGTGTACAGTTGGACTTGCCTTTTGCATGATAAAGTGTAGCTGTTATCAATCTAGTCAATTTTTTGTTGAAATAGTTCTCCATGTGTTTTTAAGTTAACAAATATATTAATTCCTGTCTCCCTTTCTCTGTAGCCTATTCAGCACACGTAATTTTATATGCACATATAGATTCCTACCTGGTATCACATGTACATTCTTTTGAGATGGCTGATTTGGCAGATACAAATTGTGAGCAGAGATTACTCCTACTAAACGCTGTTGGAACTGAAAATTCAAACTATGGGTGAATTTCCTAGTTGAACAACATTACACATAAATCCATGTTTAGTAAAATAAATATATTTGGACCTGTGGATGATATATATTTCACAATAAATTTCGATTGGCATATACATTCCTACTTTTTAATGTCTGTGTGTTATATGTATGTATATACACACACACACACACACACACACACACACACACAAACTCCAGATTTTTCAAAATATGAAGCATATGCGTCTTATTATACACTCTATAAATTTATTCATGTTCATGTATGTAAATTTATAATCAACATTTCAAAAGATTATTCTCAAAAATATTCATCCACCCGAAATACATATTGTTTCCTAGTACTGACAACTAACTTCAGTGAATGGTGCAAACAAATCCTAATATTTCTACAGTAACTCATCCAGTTTAACATCAATGCAACTCTACTCCTATGGGATATGATGTGACTTTTGACATTCATTTTTATTCAACACTGGTACTTTACTATTTATTCAGTGTATGCACATCATTGGATATATTTCATCCACAAGTTCGTAAATTATAGCCATTTGTTTCACTTTCAATCACTTTCTGTTTCAGAACACATGTAATCCTCCAGGTTTCTTGACGGGTCTTTCAATGAGGCTTCTTTCCAAACACTTTATTTTCGATTTCCATAATCACTTTTGAAGCAAAACTCACACACCCTTCATGATAATCCATAACCCTGATGTTAACATTAGATGTAAAACTGGTTGGAATGAATGAATGTATATCAATATAAGATTTCTTATATATTTTCAGATACCAATTAAATCCATTATTTAATGTGGAGTCAGTTATATTATTTATTCAAAGTATCGTCTATTCATGCATTATCTCTATATTCATAGACACAGGTTACACCTCATTGAACCCCAATACTAATTTATATGTCTTCAAAATATTGCTCCCAGAAATGGTGGAAGAAATACCCATGTCACCTGATCTACATATACATTTTATCACAGTAATATTCAGGACACAAAAAGCAAAGGTCACACTTATGATTGTACCAAACATAAACGGAAAGTGAACATGGATTACTAAAAACATCCATGTCCAGATTGCCTAATGCTCTCAAATGAAAATCCTATTGGTGACTACATATTTGTTTCTTCCAAAGATTATATAATCAAACTCTACCCCTTTGAAAAAGTCTAATGCTGTCACTCACTTTATACTTTGCCTGATTTTGTAATGTCTCAATTGATATCTTCTTTCCTAGATATTTTCCCCAGTTCATCATTGTGACTGAATCTTCACATGTGGTGACACTTACATTCACTCTCTAACCAAAACCCAATTGCTAAAGAACATTTGTTCCAAATCCTATATTCACTCTTCTTCCTAAACCTACCAACTATCTTCCTAATCCTAACTACTATCACTTTTTGAATGGATGTTCTCTTCTACATTCAATCATCCCAGGTATAAGGTATTATGCCATTGTATATCGATTTATCTGAGACATCTGTGCAGAATGTAATTCAAAGCTAAGTATACCAATCAAGGGCCCAATGACCTTCTGGGCTTCAAATCTTACTCAGATTTCTGTTTTCATAATTATATTTCACCCATGTATTCTTGTAAATATTGCAGGTTCCCAATACCTTTATTCATCACACAGAATGATTCCTAACCGAAATCAAATCTGTTATTAACCCTAACCATACACTGTTCCCTCAATCTTACTTTACAGAAGAGCAGGGACAGAGTTGGTCTTAAAATACAGGAATGTAGGGGATCTTACACCTGCTAAGAACCTCAAAGGTCCATTCAGAAATGATCCCTGGAGAAGATGTAGGCAGCTATGAAGGACCTGAGAGAGCAAATGTGATCTTCCATGGAAAGCAACCTGGTCAGGATGAAGGATTGTGTCTGAATCAGCCTCTTTGTTCTTAATGTAGAGAAGATGAACCAAACTAGGCCTGTGTGGAGAGCTGTTCCCGGGTGCCTATGTTTGATTTACCATTCTAACTTGTGAAATTGTCACAGGAAGTAGGGGCAGCCTCCATCTCATGGGACCCTTGGAAGCAACTGTTAGGACAAACTGGTTGCCAAGGCAGTGACCTCATTCAGTTCAGGAAGGAAGTGACCTCACCTCACTTCCTTAGTGATGGAACTCTGTGAACTTGGGATCCCGGAAGCCAGGCACCCAGAGGCAGTCCCAATCCCAGTCCCAGTGGTCTCACTTGTTTGGATTTACCAAGGAAAGGGTCAGTCTTTCTTGGTACCTACTGATGTGAGGATTGCCAAATGCCAGGAAAGCTCTGAAGAGGGACCTTTCCTGAGAAAGCAGGTAGTGGCTCACCACTTGATTCTGACAACTTCACAGATTTGGCCAAAGAGACCAGATCTGAGATAGGACAGGCCATTTCCGGTGAACATAGCATGGGCCACCAGTCAGAGGACACTCAGGATAGTCACAGACCTCCTTGGGGGAAGGAGGTGTCTTTTTGGGTGTGGGTGTGGGTTTGTGGTTTTGTCTCATGTTCTGAGAATAGGTAGGAAAGGTGGTTTATTTGGTTTGGAGTGAACGGTTTTTGTAAGTCATTTGACAAGGCGAGTGTTTCCATGTCTGTGTATCCCACTGTGTCCATGGTTGTAGACATTAGAAAAGAAAATGCATCAATGGATGTGTCCTGTCTAGTAGAAAGTTTCCCAGCATTCATCCTGCCCAATTTATGAATAGACTGCAGCTTGCCTTATTGATGGGCAACACCTATCTTCCTAAGTTCCTGTTTTCTTCTTGAATTCTGGCCACTCTACAGAATAGGCTCATGGTTTTGTGTCCAAGATATGTACCACCTCTAATCTCTGTGACATGGCCATGTACTGGATAGCTGAAAGGAATGGTGACCATGTCTGAAAACTCAGATATTAGTGTGACCATGAAAGTCTCAGTGGAGAAACCCTGCTTTGGTCCTTTTGATTACCTATTGTTCTGTTGCCCTGAAAGTTTTTGTTTCTCTATGAGAGAATCAAAAACCATGAGTACTGAATAAATATTGCAGAAGTTGGAACATGTCGCTGTATAGAAGTTCCCTCACCAGGCTTTTATTTTGCCAGTTATCAGGAATGTCAACTTACCTTTTAATTTTCGTGTTACAGTTTTCCCTCCCCATAAGATACAGTGTAATAATTTAATGTCATCTGATCTTGAAAAATCCTTTTACTAGTATGACCTCTGTGTCTAATAAAGAAACCTTTAATTCTGTTACTCAGGGCTGGATAATCATACTAGCAGACACCAAGACTACCTGTGTAGGTTAGGAATATCAGTTGGTCTTAACCTAAAAACTTCTGCCTCTGGCAGATCCTCTTGATAGACTCTTTTTGTAGTTATGAGGCATTCCTGTCTGAGAATTCTTCTCTGTAGCTTCCAGTCTTACTTATTTTGGGAGGCTAACATAAAGTGTATACCTTAAAATATTATTATCATTATTATTATTATTGTTATTATTATTATTATTAATATTATTATTATTATCATTAATTAAAATTCCCAGGAATGGCTTTTTTTTTTGCGTTTTAACTGTCTTTGCTAAGTGTTTAAGATGAAACAGTCGAACTGACTTTTGTTTCTATCTATTGTTAAAAGTCAGCTGAGATTTTATGTGAGTCAATTCTGGGGAAACTTGAGAGCAGCTTCTCAGTTCTGATAGTGCCATTTTTGCTAGGTCGGTCCAGGTCTTGCTTGACCATGTGTTTTCCCTCAGAAGCATTAGGATGTCTCCCTTCTCTGATGACTCTCCTCTTCGTTGCAAATGCACTGATTCGCTTTCTGTTCTCCAGTGGTCTCATTAATCTCCCTGATCGGAGGTTATGTGGCCCAGATTTGTAAAGATCTTTAGAGAAGTCCCCTGTTCCCTGGATTCAGACTGACTCAGAGGGCACGAGCCAAATATTGGTTTTCTTGGCCCTTTTCATTTAACTTTAATTAAATCCTAATCTTAAACATCCAGCAAATAAAGTTTAACAGCCTTATATTACAAGTATTGGGCTTTAATGTCTATAACTTTTTAATTATTTATCTTTATATTAATTGGGATCTGTATTATTCTGTCTGTCTTGTAGGTGATGACTTATTATCTTAAATTAACCAAAGCTGTGTTCTTAAAGCAACACTTCTGTAAAACACTAACAGGGACTCTTTAGATCACTTATAAGGAAATTACAAAATAAAACTTTACAAGAGTAAAAATACTTTGTTCGTGTAATAGCTACCCTGAATTTTTTGGCTGAGTTATACATTATATCCCCTGTTTTAGATCCTAGTAATCTTGACAGAAAAAAAGAAACTTGTGGACATAACTTTAAATAAAATAACATCTGATGTAGTGCTTTCGTAGTCATTCTCACATGTTGTAAGATGGGACACACAGCCTTATCTCAGGTAAGGCAGGGCTCTTTATGAATCTTAAGTGTTTTAGATATAAAGCTGATCTTTGTTTTTTAAATATCATTTTACAAAGTTTACATAAATTGTTTGAGGTCACATGAACATTAGCTAACAACTTATGATATCACATTTAAAGCATGAATTAAAGAAAGGCTGAAAGATTTTCACCTTTACATAGATTAGGCTCTCATTAACTTAAAAATACATTTAAATTCTTCCCCATTGTAAAAAGTAACATAAAACTTTTCATATCTTATTGATAACAGGTAAATAAATCCCCAATATATTATTTTACCATATAACTTTAGAACACCAGATTGATATAATGCTCTTTGCAAGTTTCTACCTTACAGACTTGTGTACCTGGAAGACATGAGCACATTGATAGCATCACAATTACATTGATGTTTCTACATTAACCAAATTTAGCTTTTAAAGAAATTGCAGTACAGTTCTCTAAAATAACAGTTCTTATTTAATCAGTTGTTTAATTTTTATGGTTGCTTGCTCTAGAGAAAATAAAACTTAATAAACACAATGTTATGGGTAAACTTATGTTTTCAGAAATTTTTGTTTCTTTAACACATGATTGAATCTTACAATCTTATACAGATTTTAGTACAAACTTATACAGACCTTAGTAAATCAATCATATATCAAACAAAAGTACTCATGAATCAGTAATCCCATATGAAATTTACTTTACTTATTTATCAAAATATTAGGCAATTGTATTGAAAATTGTAAAACATTTTTTGTTGTTGTTGAAGGAAAAGTCCTAGAACAAAGTCATAGTAGACCTTTTGTAGACATTAATATTTTATTAGATTTTTGAACACCTAGAAAAACTTGTGATCTTAAATTTAAACACATTTATATTTATCTGTTTATCCAATTTAAATTGAAATATTTAAATCCCGTCAATTAAAGATCTTTAGATCCAGTTTTAAAAATTTGTTTTTATGAGTGCATTTTTTATGAGCGCTTCTTATATATGTTAATTTGTGTATCATATATATGATATAAGGACATATGTGTGTGTGTATATATATACATATATATATATATATATATATATATATATATATATATATATATCACATAAAAAAGTGTGCACACATAATAATAGTAAAGGCCTTGTAGCTTTTCACAGGTGAAATTTCCATTGCAATGTTTCAAAAACTCCACAGTTGGTAAAAGATAGAACTGATTAGAAAAACATTAACCTAGGTCTGTAGGATTAAAATCATGAGCTCAAAAAAAAAAAAAAATCTAAGGAGAAAAATAAGAGTCCTAGAAAAAATGACTGGCCAGTAATTAGTAGATACCATACAATTTACATTTGTTCCCCCTTAGGCCTCAGACCAGTCTCCTACTGAGCTTGCAGGCTTCTTTCATTTGCATTTCAACATAAGTCCTGGCTGAGGTCTGGAAAGAGCAGGAAAAAAACTGCTATTCTGAGCAGACACCTCAGGCCTAAGGCATTTTAACCATAATTTTCAGGTTATGATGTTGAAAATTCTGATACAAGTTTAACATACAGTTCACAAAATTTTATATCTTTACATCATGTTTTGTCAAAAGATATACTATGATTTACTATCCTTGTCTAAATTAATACACTGGTACACACAGTGACATTTTCCCAGGCTACCCAATTCAAAATTGGTGAAAAAAAAGACTAAATGACTGGGAAGTTACTTGCCAACTTAGAAGTAGAGTTCTTTAGTTTTCCATCCTAAGTATTTAAGTTCTCTGGCATGAATTATCTGAAATCATACACTAAACGATTACTTAAAACCGACATTTAACTTCACGATTGTTAAATGCTTCAACAAACTATTCAGATACCAGATTGTTACAATAAAACATCGTCCTTTAGACACACATTCAGCTAAGATCATTCCCAAGAAACAATTTATAATATCAAAACATTATTGTTCATGTCTTAAAGGGGCAGAGACAAAGACACAAGAAAGACAGAAAGGAGCTCCAGACTATGGTTGACAAACAGAAGCCTTTAAAACAGAGCAGATAAGAGAAAAATCTCCTACACCAGTGGCACCATAGATGTCCCCACAAGGGGACCAGATATTTTCACAGAGGGGAAACCTGAAATGTGAAATCAAGGGTCTCCATGGTGACTTTACTGCATTTAGTGTCCCCTTTTTCTTTTTCTCTTTTTTAAGAAGACAAAATTGGCATAATCCTTACACTGCTGCTAAGGAAGGAGGAAATTCACTGAATCAACAGGACTTCAGCAACTGCTGGGAGTCCCTCAGTCCCTTCTCTTACTTACAGGATTAGCTCCTCTGGTTCAGTTCCACCCCATGCAGGCTCCATCTCCTAACATTTCAGTAGTCAGCTCTCAAAAAGTTCTGGGGCGGGGTGGGGTGTATCAAAATTTGTAACTTAAAGTTCGGTTCCTTACCTTGAAGCCAATTAATACCAATTTAATAATGAGGACTGGGTTTTGAGAAAAAGAAAAAGGGAGGTTTATTGCTTTGCTAACAAAGGAGAAACACAGGGGAGTTTGACCAAAGGTTGTGACTCTCTTGATCTGGAGGGACAAGGGGTTTTTAAGGAGTTTCACTTGTTAACCTGGGAGATACTCAGTTCTTAGGTCCCCAGCAGGCATTGCCCTCTGCAATGGGTGTGCTCAAGGCAGCCAGCTAGGGGCTTCTCTCATCCTGCTTAACATAGGAGGGTAAAGTTCATCATAGTTCCTTAGAACACAGTCCAGTATGCTTTGTTACCCATTTTCACGTCCAATATCCTTAAGATTTTACCACAGAAATCACACAACAAAATGCACAAAAACAAACAAACAAAAAACATACAGAACACAGAACAAAACACACACAAAAAAAGAAACCCAGTGCCGAAAGAGAAAAACAGAGGAGCAATGCAACATCTTGCTAAAGGTCCGGGGTAGGAGCGCATGCGTGCCCGTCGGCACCTCTCTACCCTTCCAGAGCAATTCCCTACAGAACAGAACAGAGGACAGAAGGATTCTCGTTACTGTCCCAGAGAGGAGTATATGTAAGCCTCCCCAGGCCACCTCTCTGTCATCAGAAGAGATCTCCCTTAACCGGATATCAGATGTTATAAAGGTATCACTTACCTATGGAGGCCTCCTCCTCCAAGTGCTTGCTAATAGTTTTAGTGCTTTGGTTAACTGCAGTGCTCCACGGACCAAAGGCTCAATCCAAGGCCTTTGAACGTCTCAAGTTGCACACCCCCTAGTGTGGCTCTCCAGCCTGGAGCCCTGGAGGGAAGGCCAGCTTCAGAATTTCCAGCAGTCTGGTCTTGTGATCTGGTCAGGCAGGGTAATCTCACTTTGGAACTCCAAAATGTTAGACCAGGATGCAAAAAAAGACCACTGACTCCAATTAAAATCAAATTAAGGAAAGCTTATTATTTCAACTGGCCAGGCTGCCTCTCCCTCCCAAAAAGGCAGGAACAAGACAGCAACCCCACCTTTCCTACAGCCCAGCTATGTAGCCCAGAAAGATACACAAAAGGGGGGTTACAGATAAGAGAACTTTGACAAGCATCACACTAATGGTATTTTACATGTTTTTATTTATTTATTTTTTGCTGGCCCCAACATCAGAATTTATGGGGACCATTAGAGCCTCAGAGACTCGTTGTCTGGCCAGAGAAAGAAAATATTTATGAGGTATCACTAAAGTTTCAGAGAGCGCTGCTATCTTGTCAGAGATCCAGGCATGGGTGAGTTCAAGGCACTGGTAGGCATTCCAAGCAGGTTCAGAATTTGCACTAATTTATTGTAAAGCTAAAATTATCTTTTCATGGCTTTGTGGCAAGATGGCTCCCAATTTTAATAAAATATCAGGTTGGATCTATCAACACTGTCCCTTACTTTTGGAAACTCCCCTACCACTTCCAAGGTTGTGAACTCCTGAGGATTTTGCATTCCTGATATGTATTCACAGATTTTCTAACTCTTCTCCTCTAATTGTGTCTTTCTTGGGGCCGAAGTAATGTGAAGGCATTGTTCAGCATGAGAGTGGGAAGAATTTTGTGTAGCACATATTTGCATACACATTGGATTCATTATCTAATTTTCCATTCGAAATACTGAATTCCTGATACTAACCAATAGCCAACTAGACTCTGACTACTAAACCATTATGATGGAGAAAAATAACCCAAACAGAATAGAAATACAAGCAGTTCAGAGGAGGAATGGTGTATAGTTGGAATTGTCTTTTGCATGATAAAGGGTTGGTGTTATAAATCTAGTAAATTTTCTGTTGAAATAGTTCTCCATGTGTTTTAAAGTTAACAAATATGTGAATTCCTGTCTCCCTTTCTCTGGAGCCTATTCAGCACATGTAATTTTATATGCACATATAGAATCCTACCTGGTATCACACATGCATAATTTTGGGGTGACTGACTAGGAAGATACAAATTTTGAGAAGAGATCACTCCTCCAAAACGCTTTTGGAACTGAAAATTCAAACTATGTGTAAGTTTCCCAGTTGAATAACATTATACATAAATCCATGTTTACTAAAATAAATACTTTTGCATCTGTGGATGATATATATTTAATGATGAATTTCGATTGGCATATATATTGCTACTTTTTAATGTCTGTGTGTGTATATATATATATATATATATATATATATATATATATATACTCTCCAGATTTTTCAAAATATATGAAATATATGTGTCTTATATTCACTCCCTGAATTCATTCATGTTCGTGTATGTGGATTTATAATCAACTTTTCACAAGATTATTCTCAAATATATTCATCCATCTGAAATACATATTTGTTTCCTAGTACTGAAAATTAGCTTCAGTGAATGTTGCATACAAATCCTAATATTTCTTCAGTAACTGACCCACTTTAACATCATTGCCTGTAGATTCCTATGGGACATGATGTGTATTTTGATTTTCATTTATTTACAACACTGTTAGATTATTATTTCTTCAGTTTATGCACATCATAGGATATATATTTCATCCACAACTTCACAAATTTATAGGCATTTCTTTCACTTTCAATCACTTCCTGTTTCAAAACACTTGTATTCCTCCAGGTTTCTTGACTGGTCTTTTCATGAGACCTCTTTCCAAACACATTATTTTTTATTTCCATAATCACTTTTGAAACAAAGCTCACACACTCTTCATGATAAACCATAAACCTAATATTAAAATTAGATGTATAACCCGTTGGAATGAATGATTGTTTATCAATATAAGATTTCGTGTATATTTTCAGATATCAATTCAATCCATTATTTAAAGTGGAATCGGTTATATTATTTTTTCACAGAATCGTCTATTCACGCATTATCTCTATATACATAGACACAGGGTACACCTCATTGAACTCCAATACTAATTTATACATCTTCAAAATGTTGCTCCCAGAAATGGTGGAAGAAATACCCATGTCACCTGATCTACATATACATTTTATCACAGTAATATTCAGGACACAAAAAACAAAGGTCACTCTTATGATTGTACCAAACCTAAACGGAAAGTGAACATGGATTACTAAAAACATCCATGTCCAGGTTGCCTAATGCTGTCAAATAAAAATCCTATTGGTGACTACTTATTTGTTTCTTCTTAAGATTATATATTTAGAAAATGTCTAATCCTATCAATCACCTTATCATTTGCCTGATTTCCTAATGTCTCTATTGATATATGCTTTCCTACACATTTTCCCCAGTTCATCATTGTGACACTCTTCACATGTGCTCACATTTACATTCACTCTCTGCCCAAAACCCTATTATTAAAGGACTTTTGGTCCAAATCCTATAATCACTCTACTTTCTAAACCTACTGACTATCTTTCTAATAATACGGACTATCCCTTTTTGACTAGAAGTTCTCATCGACATTCCATCATGCAAGGTACAAAGTCCTATGCCATTGTACATCAATTTATCTGAGACATCTCTGCAGAACATAATTCAAAGCTAAGTATCCCAATCTAGGGCCCAATGCCCTTCTGGGCTTCAAATCTTAGCTAGATTTCTGTTTTCTTTTTTATATTTTACATATACATTCTTGTAAATATTGCAGGTTCCCAATACCATTATTCATCCCGCAGAATGATTCCTAACCCAAATTGAACCTTTTATTAACACTAACCATACACTCTTCCCTTCCTAGTTGAACAACATTATGCATAAATCCATGTTCAGTAAAATGAATATTTTTTTTATCTGTGGATGACATATATTTCATGATGAATTTTGATTTTCATATATATTGCTACTTTTTAATGTCTGTGTGTGTGTGTGTGTGTGTGTGTGTGTATCTATATATATAGATAGATATAGATATAGATATATACACTCTCCAGATTTTTCAAATTATAAAATATATGTGTCTTATTATACACTCCCTAAATGCATTCATATTCATATGTGTGGATTTATAATCAACTTTTCACAAGATTATTCTCCAAAATATTCATCCACCTGAAATACATATTTGTTTCCTAGTACTGAAAACTATCTTCAGTAAATGGTGCATAAAAATCCTAATATTTCTACAGTAACTGACCCAGTTTCACATCAATGCAAGTAGATTCCTATGGGACATGATGTATATTTTGGCGTTCATTTATATTCAACACTGGTACATTACTATTTCTTCAGTTTATGCACATGATAGGATATATATTTCATACAAAATTTATCAAATTGATAGGCATTTGTTTCACTTTCAATCACATCCTGATTCAGAACACATGTATTCCTCCATGTTTCTTAACTGCTCTTTTCATGAGACTTCCTTCCAAACACATTATTTTCAATTTCATTTGTCACTTTTGAAGCAAAACTCACACATCCGTCATGATAAACTGAAAACCTAATATTACCATTATATGTATAATTGGTTGGAATGAATGATTGTATATCAATAAAAGATTTCCTGTATATTTTCAGATATCAATTCAATCCATTATTTAAAGTGTAACCAGTTACATTATTTATTAACAGTATGGTCTCTTCATGCATTATCTATATATACATAGACACAGTGCACACCTCTTTGTACCCCCAATACTAATTTTTATGTCTTCAAAATATTGCCCCCAGAAATGGCGGAAGAAATACTCATGACACCTGATATACATATACATTTTATCACAGTAATATTCTGGACAAAAAAATGCAAAGTTCGCACTTACGATTGTACCACAGCCAAAATGGAACGTGAACATGGATTACTAAAAATATCCATGTCCAATTTGCCTAATGCTCTCAAATATCAATCATATTGGTGACATCATATTTGTTTCTTCCTAAGGTTATATATTCAAACTCAAGCCTGTTGAAAATGTCTAATCCGATTACTCACTTTATACTTTGTCTCATTTCGTAATGTCTCTATTGATATCTGCTTTCCTACATATTTTCCCCAGCTCATCATTGTGACTCATTCTTCACATGTGCTGACATTGACATTCACTCTCTAAACGAAACCCTATTGCTAAAAATATTTTGGTCCGAATCCTATACTCATGCTTTTTTTCTAAACCTACTGACTATCTTCCTAATCCTACCTACTGTGCCTTTTTGACTGGATGTTGTCTTCGACATTCAATCATCCAAGGAACAAGGACCTATGCCATGTTATAACGATTTATCTGAGGCATGTGTGCAGAACATAATGCAAAACTAAGTATCCCAATCAAGGGCCCAATGCCCTTCTAAGCTCCAAATCTTACCAGGATTCCTGTTTTTATACTTATATTTCACCTATATATTCTTGTAAATATTGCAGGTTCCCAATACCATTATTCACAACTCAGAATGATTCCTAACCCAAATCGAAAATGTTATTAACCCTAACCATATACTGTTCCCTCAATCTAACATTACAGAAGAGTAGGGACAGTGTTGGTCTTACAATACAGGAATGTAGGGGATCTTCCACCTGCTGAGAATATCAAAGATCCATGCAGAAATAATCCCTGGAGAAGATGTATGCAGCTATGAAGGACTTGAGAGAGCAAAAGTCATCTTCCATAGCAAACAACCTGGTCAGGATACAGGTTTGTGTCTGAATCAGCCTCTCTCTTCTTAATGTAGAGAAGATGGACCAAACCAGGCCTTTGTGGGGAGATGTTCCCAGGTGCCTATAGTTTATATACCATTCTAACTTGTGAAAGTGTCACATGAAGTAGGGGCAGCCTCCATCTCAAGGGACCCTTGGAAGCAACTGTTAGCACAAAGTGGTTGCCAAGTCAGTGACCTCATTCTGTTCAGGAAGGAAGTGACCTCAACTCACTTCCTTGTTTTTGGAACTCTCTGAACTTGGGATCCAGGAAGGCAGGCACCCATAGCCAGTCCCAGTCCCAGTCACAGTGGTCTCACTTATTTGGATTTACCAAGAAGATAATCAGTCTTTCTTGGTACGTACTAATGTGAGGATGGGCAAACCCCAGAAGAGCTCAGAAGAGGGGCCTTTTCTGAGAAAGCAGGTAGTGGCTCACTGCTGGCTCCTGTCAACTTCACAGAGTTGGCCAAGGAGACCAGATCTGAGACGAGACAGTCCAATTCAGGGGAACATAGTATTTCCCACCAGTCAGAGAACACTCTGGATAGTCACAGATCTCCTTGGGGGAAGGAGGTGCCTTTGTGGGTGTGGGTGTGTGTTTGTGGTTTTGTCTCATGTTCTGAGAATAGGTAGGAAAGGCGGTTTGTTTGGTTTGGTGTGAACTGTTTCTGGTAAGTCATTTGACAAGGCGAGTGTTTCTATTTCTGTGTATCCCACTGTGTCTGTGGTTGTAGAAATTAGAAAAGAGAATGCATCAATGGATATTTCCTGTTTAGGAGAAAGTTTCCCAGGATTCATCTCACCCAATTGATGAATGGACTGTGGCTTGACTTATGGATGGGCAACACTTACTATCTTCCTAAATTCCTGTTTTCTTCCTGGATTCTGTTCACTTTCCAGAATAGGCTCATGTTTTTGTGTCCATGATATGTACAACCTCCAAGATCTGTGACATGGCCATGTACTAGAAAGCTGAAGGGAATGGGAGCATCACAGAAAACTAAGATATCAGTTTTACCAGGAAAGTCTCAGTGGAGAAACCCTGCAATGGGCCTTTTGCTTGCCTATTGTTTTGTTGCCCTGAATGTCAGGAAGGTCTTTGCCTCAGTCCACCCCTTTGTGAAACCTAAAGAAAACAGTTTTCAACTGGAAATGAGAGGACATCACCTGTGGCTCTTTGCTTAATTGCTTTGTAAAGGGATGTGTCTGAATCAGCATTTTGGCCCTGTATGAGTCTGCCGCTTAGATTCTCAGCACCTGATGGATCTACAGAAAGATCCATTGTGTGCATCCAAAACCAAAATTGCCAAAAGAGCACTCCTTGTGAATGAAGTCTAACCAACTCCACTAACCAACTCACAATGAAAGTAAATAACTTTTGATGTTAAGGGGACCCCAGTAAACTTTGAAGTAGATACAGGGGCAATATACTCAGCCCTTAAGCCCCCATTGGGCCCTCTATCAAATAAAAGGTCTCTAGTTCAAGGCACTAATGGCAGTAAATATCGGGCTTGGACAACTAAGAGGATCATGGACCTGGGGAAAGAAAAAATCCATCACTCCTTTCTAGTAATCCCAGAATGCCCGGCCCCATTGATTGGTAGAGATCTGCCCACTAAGCTCTGGGGCATAATAACTTTTAACCCTGAAGGCCCCCATGTGGAATTTCTAAATCCTTCAGTAAAAACACTTATAGTCATGGCTCTAACAATGTCAGTAGAAAATGTACATCAATTCACTCACCTTGGTTCAAAGAAATTGCAGGCATTCCTGAAAGATCAAGCACAGAGTTTTCTACTAATCGACTCACAGCGAAAGGAAATAACTGAATGGGTATCAAAAGCCTCTCGGGTCCATCAATTGGTTAATGCTTACCCTTTTTAGCTTCCTGCAGGAAAGCACCTTCGAGGAACCAGACCAAGATAATTCTCAGAAGTGGACTTTACTGAAATTAAGCCAGCAAGGTATGGACTTAAATATCTCCTAGTTTTTGTAGATACATGTTCAGGATGAATTGAAACCTTCCCCCCCCCAAAAAAAAAAAAAAAAAAAAAAAACATGGCACAAATGGTGATCAAGATGATCCTGAAAGTTATTTTTCCAAGATACTGCCTGCCTAAGGTAATACGGTCTGATAATTGACTGGTGTTCATCACCCAGGTAAGTCATGGGTTAACCAGTAGCCTGGTGATTAATTGTTAGTTACATTATGCTTATTGATCCCAGAGCTCAAGACAGGTAGAAAAATAAATAGAACCATTAAAGAGACCTTAATGAATTTAAGCTTTGAGACCAGCATAAAAGATTGGACTATACTCCTGCCTTATGCACTGTTTTATGTAAGAAATATTCCCTCTGTTTCTTTGTGTAACCTCTCCCCCTGTGAAATTCTCTGTTTCCCCTCCCTCAGTAAGGGACCTAACCCCAACTCTAAGACCTAACAATCCCTTCCACACCCCTTGCTTGACAGACTTAAAGCTCTTGAAAGAACTCAGCGATACCTGTTAAAACAGCTGGCCATGGCCTACCAACATGGGGACGAGGGGACTCCACATCGATATCAAGTAAGAGAGTTCATCTACATATGACAACATCAGGTGTCATCCCTGGAACCCCGCTGGAAAGGAATATACCACGTGCTTCTTACAACACCTACAGCAGTAAATGTAGACGGAATCCCTTCCTGTATCCATGCCTCCCATCTCAAGCCTGCACCCTGTCCAGACTTTTGTTGGAAATTGGAAATGACTGGTAACCTTTTCAAATTGCGTATTTGGCATTTGGATAAGGCTATAGACTCTCCCCTTGG
This sequence comes from Callospermophilus lateralis, assembly GCF_048772815.1. Classification (NCBI taxonomy): domain Eukaryota; kingdom Metazoa; phylum Chordata; class Mammalia; order Rodentia; family Sciuridae; genus Callospermophilus; species Callospermophilus lateralis. The sequence continues at coordinate 4,482,154 of NC_135316.1, read as the reverse complement.
CCACCACTAGTCCTAACCCTCATTAGCCCATTCAGCAGCGATGGCTGATGACAAATCCTCATACACAAGAAGAATGGTCTATCTCGTTACAGTCCACATAGGGACCTGTTGGCCATCTCAACACCCAGACATCTGTCAGCTGCCTAGAGGTTTTTCCTATTGGGATATCCCTGATAAAGAGGATCCCACTAAAATTCCATTAAATCCCATCTGTATCATAGATAATGGAAACAAACATTATAGATGTAGGGACACGTGAGCCAGATGCAGGTTGGCTAGCATAGATTACTATGTTTGCCCAGAAGACTATCAAAGCCACAAACAGCCAAGGCTGTGTGGGGGAAAAGCCGACTTCTTCTGTAAGTCATGGGGATGTTAGCATACAGGGACTGCCTGGTGGAACCCAAACTCCTCATCAAATTCAATACACAGAATTGGCCATATTACCAATTAGACAACCAAAACCGATGACCCCCAGAGGGGTCTCTAGATCCTCAAATTCTGCCTGACCTTTTTAACTTCTGCAAGTGCTCAAAAGGGTGAAAGTAGGTTTCCCCATGTGGAGGCCGTTTCCCACCTTTACTCACATCCTGAACTATACTTCTTCAATAGATGCTCACCCTCAGCCTTCTGCTCCAGACTCTCTGCTGGCACTCCCACCTCAGCAACCTCATTTCTCCCCTCCAATTACTAGATCAAAAATGAAAACCTCTGCTTGTTCTCAAACAATTGCCTTCTTGCTGAGGTATTCGGTACTGAGGTATTCCTCCACACACTCACTCCTCTCTTTTCCTGTCAGTGCCCACACCGGGTCCCATCAGGTCCTCTTACCAGCTAACCCAAAGCTCAAACCACCTGAGGAGATCCCTCAGACCCATATCCAAGATTTAATAAAAATGGCCTTTAAAGTTGCTTTGTCATTACCGAAAACAGGTGACTAAGAATTTAAAATCCCTCACAGGCTTTTTGGGATACTCACTACCTTCGTCCCCTCTGCTCTACCTGTTCTACTGCTCAAGTTTTTGTTGCTAGGAAAATCCCAAACCCCTTTCCCAATATTCTTTTACATCTCTCTTTCCTCATTCTCAGATCTTTGGAGCTGCTCTCAACCTTGCCTTCCACGTCTTCCCCCTGTGTACCAGGCGCACAGAAAAGTCTTAAATGACCTTCTCCAGAAGACTTCACCATGGCTGACTTTAGGACTTTCAGCAAAAGAGTCCGTATAAAAGAGTTCACTGTAGATAAACTTCCTCTTTTCCTGTTGCCCTGGTCTACTTGGCAACTGGCTAAAAAAAATCAGCACTCCTGAGCTAGACACACCCTTACTAGTTTTTCACAAAATATGTGAACAAGGCCTCTGACCTTGAGTTGTGGCTTCACAGAGCTGGCTACATTTGTAAGATAAAGAAGTAACCAACTAGGCTCCTTGGTAACAGCTGGCAGGGAGAAAAAAAATCTCTCCCCCTTTCAGATGTCCTTGAAAAGTTAACTTGCCCAGAACAGAGGAAAAAATAAAAGATAAAAAAACAGCTTTTTGTGAACTTCTGAAGACTGTGAACTTCTTAGCCCCTTCCCTTACATGTTGGGTACAAATTCTGAAACTACCTAAACTTGGGGTTCAGGGGATTAATTGATTACAACAGAAGTGATGCCCTCTAAATCCGTTTGCAACCAAATAGGACTGTTTCCCTGTCTTCGGTGCTATCTTAAGTTCATTGCCTTGTCTGTCCCTACAACAGAAAGATTCTATAAACTTAAACATTGCTTATGTTTTCATGAAATGGTCGACAGATGTGATTAATTATGTAATGGTGAAGATGTTTCCCAGAGTGCTCTATCATGACGCAGGTCCATTTAAAGATTAAATAGGAGGGCATACAACCCAGTTCCGCTGAAAACATGTATCTCTCACTTTAGCCATCCTATTAGGAATAGGAGTTGCTGCAGGAATGGGCACAGGAACCACTGCCCTAGTCCAAAGGACACAACAAATGACCTAATTAGAAGCAGCAATAGACCAAAACTAAAAAAGATAATAAAACCTCCATCACAGCTTTACAGGAATGTTTAACCTCTCTCTATGAAGCTGTTTTACAGAACAGGCGAGGGTTAAAACCTCCTCTTCATGAGAGAAGGGGGACTTTGTGGTGCATTGAGGGAAGAATGTTGTTTTTATGCCGGCCACACTGGAGTTGTAAAAGAATCTATGAGTAAATTAAGAAAACGCCTTGAAGAGCATCAAAGAGAGAGAGAGAGGCCCAAAAAGGGTGATTTGAGTCTTGGTTCACACAGTCCATCTGGTTAACTATGATTTCATCAGCCCTGGCTGGTCCATTAATAATCCTCATATTATTTCTAACTGTAGGACCCTGTTGGCTCAACCATGTAATTTCCTTTCTCCAAGCTCAAGTTGGACAAGTTAAACTTATGGAAATCAGACAACAATACATCCCACTAGCAGACATAAAATGTAACACCCCTCAATGATCACTTTTATGATTAAAAGTAACCAGAAGAAGAAGTGGGGAATGAAAGTTTAATAATATAGGTACTTGTCACTTCCTGTTTTTCTGTATGCTTAACAAAACACTGTTGAAATCTTGAGAACTGTTTGCTAATCTTGTTTCCAGAATGTGCTGTCCCCAACTGCCAAACTGCAGAATGTACTCAAAACGCCCACTTGCCCTGACCCATCAATAAACTTCCATCCCTGCCTTCTCCAAGGAAAGTATATAAGCTCTGTGTAAGTTGTTCTCAGGGCTCTCTGCTCTATTCAAGTGAGCTCTGAGCCCCAGCATGCTGGACCCACAATAAATCCTTTGTTGTTGCATGAGACAGAATCTTTATGGTCTCTTCCTCCTATATTTGCCCGACAATTACAATATTTCAACTCTATATTCTTAAAAATATCTCAGGTTCCCAATACCATTATTCATTCAGCAGAATCATTCCTAACACAAATCGAACATGTTATTAATCCTAACCATACCCTCTACCCTCAATCTAACTTTACAGAAGAGCAGGCACAGAGTTGGTCTTACAATACAGGAATATAGGGGATCTTTCACCTGCTGAGAACCTCAAAGGTCTATGCAGATATGATCCCTGGAGAAGATGTAGGCACCTATGAAGTACCTGAGAGAGCAAAAGTCATCTTCCATGGCAAACAACCTGGTCAGGATGAAGGGTTGTGTCTGAATCAGCCTCTCTCTTCTTAATGTAGAGAAGATGGACCAAAGCAGGCCTGTGAGAAGAGTTGTTTCTGGGTGCCTATGGTTGATTTACCATTCTAACTTGTGAAACTGTCAGAGGTAGTAGGAGCAGCCTGCATCTCAAGGGACCCTTGTAAGCAACTGTTAGGACAAAGTGGTTGCCAAGGCAGTGATCTCATTCAGTTCCTGAAAGAAGTGACCTCACCTCACTTTCTTGGTGATGGAACTCTCTGAACTTGGGATCCAGGAAGCCAGGCACCCAGAGCCAGTCCCAGTCCCAGTCCCAGTGTTTTCACTTGTTTGGATTTACCAAGGACAGAATCAGTCTTTCTTGGTACCTACTGATGTGAGGATGGCCGTATGCCAAGAGAGTTCTGAAGACGGGCCTTTCCTGGGAAATACGGTTGTTGCTCACTGCTGGGTCCTGACAACTTCAGAGAGTTGGATAAGGAGAAGTGATCTGAGACAGTACATTCCATTTTGAGGGAACATACTATGGCCCACCAGTCAGAGGACACTCCAGATAGTCTCAGAATTACTTGGGGTAAGGAGGTGCCTTTGTGGGTGTGGGTGTAGGTTTGTGGTTTTCCCTTGTTCTGAGAATAGGTAGGAAAGGTGGTTTGTTTGGATTTAGTGAACTTTTCTAGTAACTCCTTTGACAAGGCGAGTGTTTCTATGCCTGTGTATCCCACTGTGTCCGTGGTTGTAGACATAAGAAAAGAGAATGCATCAATGGATGTTTTCTGTCTAGTAGAAACCTTCCCAGCATTCACCCTGTCCAATTTATGAATGGACTGCGGCTTGCCTTACACCTGGCATTGGAGAACCTTTGGATATCCTGTTGCTGATTATGAGTATACCAGACAGTGCCTTGATTGACTGGGTTTTAAGTAAATGGTGTAGAACAGAGATGCCAGTAAGTTGGAACCTGCTGAATAGTGGGCTTATAGCCGTGGTGGGCAGGTGTGTGATGGAATATCTGTGGTGGGGCCATGTAGATCTTCCATTGGCTTCCAAATGGCTTGTTGCTGACATGGTGAAGCCAGCATAACCTTATATGTAAAGGCATTTTGTTATATGGAGAGGTTTCAGGGCAATGTTCAGAATCAGGTTGCTATTGTCAAGGGTCAAGCTATGAGGGATAGAACCTTGGTTGGTGCATTCTCCTGCAGATTCTGACCCACAACACATGACAGAACTCCCTCCAGCACTGTGTTTCAGTTGAATTCCTTGTATTTCATGAAGCAAATACCAAACTACCACTGCAGCAGCAAGAAATACCACAAAATATGGAGGATGACCAAATGACTTCACAGTCCACACGGGGAGACACTTAGCCCCCAGTGGCCTCAGTTTACCTACAAAGATTGAATTCAGCACTGCTGCCTCATGTTTATTGGAAAATATTAAACTATGTCCTCCAGGTCACATAGATGCAGACCCAGCTTTGATGGTCTCACTACAAAGGAAGCTAAAGCTCCTGACAACATCATATATTTCAAGTGCCCAAACTCAGAGGCAGTTTCTCAAGAAGTCTTTATGCCAGCACAGCTCCATATCCCTTACTTTTGGAAACTACTCTACCACCTCCCAGGTTGTAAACTTTTGAGCATATTCCATTCCAGATATTTATTCCCAGATTTTCTATCTCTTCACCTCTAATGATGTATTACTTGGGGCGAGGGTAATGTCAAGGCATTGTTCTGGATGAAAGTGGGAAAATATTTGTGTAGCACATATTTTCATACACATTGGGTTCATTTTCCAATTTTCCATTCGAAATACTGAATACTTGACACTAACACCTAACCTACTAGACTCTGACTACTAACCCTAATAAGATGGAGAAAAACAACCCAAACAGAATAGAATTACAAGCATTTCAGAGGAGGCATGGTGTAAATTTCTACTTGCATTTTGCATTATACAAGGTAGGAGTTATACATCTAGTCAATTTTGTGTTGAAATAGTTGTCCATGTGTTTTTTTTTCAATTATTTTATCTTATTTTATTTTTTTAGTTGGTTGTTCAAAACATTACAAAGCTCTTGACATATCATATTTTATACATTAGATTCAAGTGGGTTATGAACTCCCATTTTTACCCCAAATACAGATTGCAGAATTACATCGGTTACACATCCACATTTTACATAATGCCCTTTTAGTATTCTGCTACCTTTCCTGTCCTCTACTATCCCCCCTCCCCCTCCTCCCGTCTTTTCTCTCTACCCCATTTACTGTAATTCATTTCTCACCTTGTTTATTTTCCCATTCCCCTCAAAACCTCTTATATGTAATTTTGGGTAACAATGAGGGTCTCTCTCCATTACAATGAAATTTCCCTTTTCTCTCCCTTCCCCCCCAACTCATGTCTCTGTTTAATGTTAATCTTTTCTTCCTGCTCTTCGTCCCTACTCTGTTCTAAGTTGCTCTCATTATATCAAATAAGAGATTTGGTATTTGTTTTTTAGTGATTGGCTAGCTTCACTAAGCATAATCTGCTCTAGTGCCATCCATTTCCCTGCAAATTCCATGATTTTCTCATTTTTTTTTAGTGCTGCGTATTACTCCATGGTGTATAAATGCCACATTTTTTTTATCCATTCATCTATTGTAGGGCATCTGGGTTGGTTCCACAGTCTAGCAATTGTGAATTGTGCTGCTATGAACATCGATGTGGCAGTATCCCTGTAATTCGCTCTTTTAAGGTCTTCAGGGAATAGTCCGAGAAGGGCAATAGCTGGGTCAAATGGTGGTTCAATTCCCAGCTTTCCCAGGATTCTCCATACTGCTTTCCAAATTGGCCACACCAGTTTGCAGTCCCACCAGCAATGTACAAGAGTACCGTTTTCCCCACATAAACACCAGAACTTGTTGTTTGAGTTCATAAAGGCTGACAATCTTACTGGAGTGAGATAGTATCTTAGGGTGGTTTTGATTTGCATTTCTCTGACTTCTAGAAATGGTGAGCATTTTTTCATGTACTTATTGATTGATTGTATATCCTCCTCTGAGAAGTGTCTGTTGAGGTCCTTGGCCCATTTGTTTATTGGGTTATTTGTTATCTTATTGTCTAATTTTTTGAGTTATTTGTATATTCTGGATATTAGGGCTCTATCTGAAGTGTGATGAGTAAAAATTTGTTCCCAGGATGTAGGTTCCCTATTTACCTCTCTTATTGTTTCTTTTGCTGAGAAAAAACTTTTCAATTTAAGTAAGTTCCATTTGTTGATACTTCTTATTTACTCTTGTCCTATGGGTGTCCTATTAAGGAATTTGAAGCCCGACCCCACAATATGTAGATCAGAGCCAACTTTTTCTTCTAACAAATGCAGAGTCTCTGATTTGATATCTAGCTCCTTAATACACTTTGAGTTAACTCTTGTGCATGGCGAGACGAGGGAATTCAGTTCCATTTTGTTGCATATGGATTTCCAGTTTACCCAACAGCATTTGTTGAAGATGCAATCCTTCCTCCATTGCATGCTTTTAGCTCCTTTATCAAATATAACATAGTTGTAGCTTTGTGGGTTAGTCTCTTGTGTCCTGCATTCTGTACCATTGGTCCACCCGCCTGTTTTGGTACCAGTACCATGCTGTTTTTCTTACTATTGCTCTGTAATATAGTTTGAAATCTGGTATCACTATACCACCTGATTCACACTTCCTGTGTAGAATTGCTTTTGTATTTCTGGGTCTTTTATTTTTCCATATGAATTTCATGATTGCTTTATCTATTTCTACAAGAAATGCCATTGGGATTTTGATTGGCATTGCATTAAACCTATAGAGAACTTTTGGTAATATCGCCATTTTGATGATGTTAGTTCTGCCTATCCATGAACAGGGTATATTTTTCCATCTTCTAAGATCTTCTTCTACTTCTCTTTTTAGGGATTTATAGTTTTCATTGTATAAATCTTTCACCTCTTTTGTTAGGTTGATTCCCACGTATTTTATTTTTTTGAGGATGTTTTGAGTTGACTGTTTTTCCTCATTTCCATTTCAGAAGTTTTTTTGCTGATATACAGAAAGGCCTTCGATTTATGCATGTTGATTTTATATCCTGCTACTTTGCTGATTTCATTTATTAGTTCTAGTAGTTTTTTTTAGACCCTTTTGGGTCTTTTATGTATAGAATCATGTCATCAGCAAATAGTGATAATTTACGTTCTTCTTTTCCTATTTTTATGCCTTTGATTTCTTTCATCTGTCTAATTGCTCTGGCCAGTGTTTCGATAACTATATTGAATTGAAGTGGGAATAGAGGGCAACCCTGTCTTGTTCCAGATTTTAGAGGGAATGTCTTCAATTTTCCTCCATTCAGAATGATGCTAGCCTGAGGCTTAGCATAGATAGCTTTTACAATGTCGAGGTAAGTTCCTGTTATCCCTAGTTTTTCTAAAGTTTTGAACATAAAGGAATGCTGTACTTTGTTGACTGCTTTTTCTGCATCTATCGAGATGATCATATGGTTCTTATCTTTAAGTCTATTGATGTGGTGAATAACATTTATTGATTTTTGTATATTGAAACATCCTTGCATCCCAGGGATGAATCCTACTTGATCATGGGGCACAATTTTTTTGATGTGCCTTTGTATCCGATTCGCCAGAATTTTATTGAGGATTTTTGCATCTAGCTTCATCAGAGATATTGGTCTGTACTTTTCTTTCTTTGAGGTGTCTTTGTCTGGTTTCAGAATCAGGGTGATGCTGGCCTCATTGAATGAATTTGGGGGAGCTCCCTCTTTTTCTGTTTCCTGAAATAACTTGAAAAGTATTGGTATTAATTCTTCTTTAAAGGTTTTGTAAAATTCTGCTGTATACCCATCTGGTCCTGGGCTTTTCTTGGTTGGTCGTCTTTTGATTGCTTCTTCTAAATCATCCATTGATATTGGTATGTTTAAATTGTGTGTATCCTCCTGACTCAGTCTGGGCAAATCATATGACTTAAGAAATTTACCGATGTCTTCACTATTTTCTATTTCATTGGAATACAGGTTTTCAAAATAATTTCTAATTGTCTTCTGTATTTCTGTAGCAACTGTTGTGATATTGCCTTTTTCATCCTATATGTTAGTGATTTGAGTTCTCTCTCTTCTTGTCTTCGTTAGCATGGCTAAGGGTCTGTTGATCTTATTTATTTTTTCGAAGAACCAACTTTAATTTTTGTTAGTTTTTTCAATAGTTTCTTTTGTTTCAATTTCATTGATTTCCGCTGTGATTTTAATGATTTCTTGCCTTCTGCTACATTTGCTATTGTTTTGCTCTTCCTTTTCTAGGGCTTTGAGATGAAGTGTGAGCTCATTTATTTGTTGGTTTTTGCTTTTTTTGAGGAATGACCTCCAGGCGAAGCATTTCCCTCTTAAAATTTCTTTCATTGTGTCCCATAGATTCCCATATGTTGTGTCTGTATTTTCATTTATCTCTAAGAATTTTTTGATTCCCTCCTTTATGTCTTCTGTAACCCATGGATCATTCAGTAACATATTGTTCATTTTCCATGTGATGTAGGATTTCTCCAACCTTCTTTGTCATTGGTTTCCAGTTTCATTCCATTATGATCAGATAAAATGCATGGTATTATCTCCACCCCTTTATATTTACTGAGGGTTGCCCTATGGCATAATATATGGTCTATTTTTGAGAAGGATCCATATGCTGCTGAGAAAAAAAGTATATCCACTTGATGATAGTTGATATATTCTATATATGTCAGTTAAGTCTTGGTTATTGATTGTGATATTGAGTTCTATAGTTTCTTTACTCAACTTTTGTTTGGAGGATCTGTCCAATGGTGAGAGAGGTGTGTTGAAGTCACCCATAATTATTATGTTGTGGTCTATTTGATTCTTTAACTGGAGGAGAATTTGTTTTATGAACGTTGCAACACCATTATTTGGTACATAAATATTGATAATTGTTATGTCTTATTGGTGAATGGTTCCTTTTAACAGTATATAATGTCCTTCCTCATCCCTTTTGATTAACTTAGTCTTGAAGTCGATTTTATTCGATATGAGGATGGCCACCCCTGCTTTCTTACGAGGACTGTGTGCATGGTATAAATTTTCCCAACCTTTCACCTTTTGCCTGTGTATGTCTTTTCCATTCAGATGTATCTCCTGGAGGCAACATATTGTTGGATTTGTTTTTTTAATCCAAGTTACCAGTCTATGTCGCTTTATTGGAGATTTTACACCATAAACGTTTAGATGTACTATTGATGTATGGTTTGTACTACCACCCATGTTTGATTATTTATCTTTGTTTTTAGTTTAGTTTGTTTCTCCATGATGAGCTTTCCCCTGCCCTCTGTCATTTCCCAGACACTTCCCACTGATGGTTTTGGTTGTTGTATTTCATTTCTTCCTCGTGTAGTGTTTTGCTCAAGACACTTTGCAATGCTGGTTTTCTGGGTGCAAATTCTTTTAGCTTTTGTTTATCATGAAAGATTTTTATTTCGTTGTCGTACCTGAAGCTTAATTTTTGCTGGATACAGAATTCTTGGTTGGCATCCATTGTCTTTCAGTGTTCGAAATATGTTGTTTCAAGATCTTCTCGCTTTCATCATCTGTGATGAAATATCCGTTGTTAACCTTATTGATTTACCCCTGAATGTAATCTGCCTCCTTTCTCTTGTAGCTTTTAATATTTTCACTTGGTTCTGTATATTAGATATGTTTGTAACAAATGTCTTGGCGTTGGTCTACTGTGACTTTGTGTGCTTGGTGTCCTCTATGCATCTACAATTTGTATATCCATTTCCTTTTTTATTTCTGGAAAGTTTGCTGTAATTATTTCATTCAGATGGTTACTCATTCCCTTGGTTTGAATCTCTGTACCTTCCTCTATTCAGATGACTCATAAGTTTGTTTTTTTATGTTATCCCATGTCTCTTGGATGTTTTTCTCATGATTTTTTACCAGCCTTTCTGAGTTGGCTAGACTCTTTTCAAGATGATATATTTTGTCTTCATTATCTGACGTTCTGGCTTCTACTTGCTCCACTCTGTTAGTGATACTCTCAATAGAGTTTTTAATTTGGTTAATCGTTTCCTTCATTTCTAGAATTATTGTTGATTTTTGTATTATCTCTATCTCCTGATAAAGATGCTTAACTTCTTTTTTTATCTGTTTATGTAATTCATTTTCAATGTGTTCTTTCACTGTATGGATTTGCTGTTTCGTATCCTCTTTAAGGTTCTATTCCATCTGTCTAAGGTATTCCTTGAGTTCTTTATATGACCATTTTTCTGATGACTCTATGTCCTCCTGAATATTTAGGCTGTCCTTTATTATTTGTACTCCTTTTCTTTCTTGCTTTCTTATTCTGCTCATGTTACTTTTTGTTCTGTTTGAGTGCTGAGTTTCTGCTAACTCTTATAAATTTATTTGATGCTTGGGAGGAAAGATATTAGAAGGGAAGTGAAGAAGTCACTAAAGAGAATGAGAGTAGGCAGGTAGAATTCAAGGAAGGGGGAATAAGAAAATTGAAAAGAAATGAAAAGACAAAAGAAAAAAATAAAAAATAAAGAATGAAAGAAAAATTTTAAAAAATAATAATGATAATAAAAAAAGAAAATTAAAATTTCAAAATAGTAATAATAATAAAATAAAATAATTTAAAAAATTAAAAACATTAAAAATTTAAAGAAAAAAACAACACAAATGAAAATGATAAAGAAAAAAAACAATAAAAACCCCAAATTTAAAAAAAAAAATAATAAATGCAGTCATAGAGTTCGATTAACTTTTCTTCTAGTAGGTGGTGCTGTGCCCACTGGGCCAAGGTTCTCCTCTCAATAGGTTGGAACCAATCAATATGCAGCTGCTCTTCCTCCCAGACTGGGCGGGTGTCCAATTCTGACACCCTAGGGCTTTCTCTTGTGTTTCCTCAAGCCATGCCCCCCTCAGTTGTGACACTAACCAAAATACTGGCTACACGCCAGGTCTGGTGCTCCTGGGAGCCCTGTTTTCATGAACACCTGGGCACACTCTCTCGGTTTGCCTCCTTCAGACCCTAAGTTTGTACAGCTTGGGGCTGAGAACCCCCAGCGAATTTGCTTGTCCTCCGGGAGCCACGTCCCCGGTAGCTGGTGCAAGAGACCTCAGTTGTCAGCACTGGTGGAGTGGTAGCCTGGAGTTCTGCACCACCATGAGTCCCGCGCCACTCTTGATATTTTCGGTCTGACTATCGCGCTCATGGTAGACCTGAGAGGGACCCTTACGGGAGAGCTGGGAGGGGCCCTTAAGGTTTCCCTGCTGTGTGGAAAGAAATGGCTAGGGGATTACACACCTGTCGCGGTGGTTTCAATGAAGTTATCTCCTCCACCCATGTCGTCAGTTCTATGCCATGGTGGTATCCCATGCAAATGGTGATCGTTCGTTCCCTTTGCTGGGTGACCAATGCAACGGGTGGGTCCAGACTGTCTCTCCCATGCCCCGTTTCAATCCTTTGGCCACTGCCTATGAAGGCTAGGTTGGCTTCTAACTCTGTAAGTTCAGAAGGGCCGAACAGTTATTTCAGCTGGATCCTTAGTGCTGAGTCACAAAAAGCAGGCCAACCGGAGGTTGAATGCAACCAATCCGGGCTCGGTGTGTGTTCTGAGGGGCCCAGACTATTCACCCCAGATCCACGTCAGCGAAGAATTGCCTAGTGATCCTGAACAAACAGCATTTAGACAGTTAATGACTCCCTATTCCCGCGCATCTGAAGAGGTCAGAGACTTGATCTCTCCATACCCGCCGCCATTTTGGATCTCTCTCCATGTGTTTTAAAGTTAACAAATATGTGAATTCCTGTCTCTCTTTCTCTGTAGCCTATTCAGCACATGTGTTTTGATATGCACATATAGAATCCTAACTTGTAGCACATGTACATTCTTGTGAGGTGGTTGACTTGGCAGATACAAATTGTGAGAAGACATCACTATCTTAAACGCTTTTGGAACTAAAAATTCAATCAATGGGTGAGCTTCCTAGTTGAACAACATTATACATAAATCCATGTTCAGTAAATTGAATATTTTTGGATCTGTGGATGATATATATTTCTCGATGAATTTCGATTGGCATATATATTGCTACTTTTTAATGTCTGTGTGTGTGTTTTGTTATATATATATATATATATATATATATATATATATATATATATATATACACACTCTCCACATTTTTAAAATATGAAATATATGTGAATTATATACACTCGCTAAATTCATTCATGCTCATGTATGTGGATTTATAATCAACTTTTCACAATATTATTCTCAGAAATAGTCATCCACCTGAAATACATATTTGTTTCCTAGTACTGAAAAATAACTTCAGTGAATGGTACAGACATATCATAATATTTCGAGAGTTACTGACCCAGTTTAACATCAATGCAAGTAGATTTTTATGGGACATGATTTGTATTTTTACGTTCATTTTTATTCAACACTGGTAAATTACTTTTTCTCAAGTTTATGCACATCATAGGATATATATTTCATCCACAAGTTCGCAAATTTATAGGAATTTGTTTCACTTTCAATCACTTCCTGCTTCAGGACACATGTATTTTTCATGTTTCTTGACTGGTCTTTTCATGAGAATTCTTTCCAAACACATTATTTTCGATTTCTATAATAACTTTTGAAGCAAAACTCACATCCCCTTCATGATAATTTATAACTCTGATATTACCATTAGATGTATAACTGGTTGGAATTAATGATTGTATACCAATATAAGATTTCTTATATATTTTCAGATATCAATTCAATCCATTATTTAATGTAAAACCAGCTATATTATTTATTCACAGTATGGTCTATGCATGCATTTTCTTTATATACATAGACACAGTGTACACCTCTTTGTACCCCCAATACTAATTTATATGTCTTCAAAATATTGCTCCCAGAAATGGTGGAAGAAATACTCATGTCACCAGATCTATATATACATTTAATCACAGAAATATTCTTGACACAAAATGCAAAGGTCACACTTATGATTGTACCAAAGCCTAAATGGAAAGTAAACACGGATTACTAAAAACATCGATGTCCAGGTTGCCTAATGCTCTCAAATGTCAATCCTATTGGTGACTACATATTTGTTTCTTCTTAAGATTATATATTCAAACTTAACCCTATTGAAATTTTCTAATCCTATCGCTCACTTTATAAATTGCCTGATTTCATAATGTCTCTATTGCTATCTGATTTCTTACATGTTTTCCCCAGTTCATCATTGTGACTGACCCTTCACATGTGCTTACATTTACATTCACACTCTACTTGATAACTTATTGCTGAAGAACTTTTGTTCCAAATCCTATACTCACTCTTCTTCCTAAACCTACTGACTATCTTTCTAATCCAACTGACTATCCCTTTTTGACTGGATATTCTCTTCTACATTCAATTATCCAAAGTACATGGTCTTATGCCATTGTATATCGATTTATCTGAGACATCTGTGAGAACATAATTCAATGCTAATTATCCCAATCAAGGGCCCAATGACTTTCTGGGCTTCAAATCTTACTTAGATTTCTTTTTTCATACATATATTTCACCTCTATATTCTTATAATTATCGCAGTTTCCCAATACCATTAATCATCCAGCAGAATGATTCCTAACTCAAATGGAACATGTTATTAACCCTAACCATACACTGTTCCCTCAGTTTAAGTTTACAGAAGAGCAGGGACAGTGTTGGTCTTAAAATACAGGAATGTAGTGGATCTTCCATCTCCTGAGAACCTCAAAGCTCCATGCAGAAATGATCCCTGTAGAAGATGTAGGCAGCTATGAAAGACCTGAGAGAGCAAAAATCATCTTCCATGGCAAACAACATGGTCAGGATGAAGGGTTGTGTCAGAATCAGCCTATCTCTTCTTAATGTAGGGAAATGGACCAAACCAGGCCTGTGTGGAGAGCTGTTCCCTTTTGCCTACGGGTGATATACCATTCTAACTTGTGAAAGTGTCACAGGCAGTAGGGGCAGCCTCCATCTCATGGGACCGTTGGAAGCAATTGTTATAACAAAGTGATTGCTAAGGCAGTGATCTCATTCAGTTCCTGAAGGATGGAACTTCTTTGGTGATGGAACTCTCTGAACTTGGGATACAGGAAGCCAGGCACCCAGAGTCGATCCCAGTCCTAGTCCCAGTGGTCTCACTTTTTTGGATTTACCAAGGATAGATTAAGTCTTTCTTGGTACCTACTGATGTGAGGATGGCCAAATGCCCGGAAAGCTCGAAACAGGGGCTCTTCCTGAGAGAGCAGGTAGTGGCTCACTCCTGGATCCTGACAACTTCACAGAGTTTGCAAAGAAGACCAGATCTGAGACAGGACAGGCCATTTTGGGGGATCATAGTATGGCCCATCAGTCAGAGCACACTCCGGATAGTCATAGACCTATTTGGGGGAAGGAGGTGCCATTGTGTGTGTGGGTGTGGGTTTGTGGTTTTGTCTCATGTTCTGAGAATAGGTAGGAAAGGCGGTTTGTTTCGTTTGGTGTGAACTGTTTTTAGTAAGTCGTTTGACAACGCAAGTGTTTCTATGTCTGTGTATCCCACTGTGTCCGTGCTTGAAGACATTAGAAAAGAGAATGCATCAATGGATGTTTCCTGTCTCGTAGAAAGCTTCCCAGCATTTATTCAGACCAATTTATGAATTTACTGTGGCTCGCCTTATCGATGGGCAATACCTGCTACCTTCCTAATTTGCTGTTTTCCTCCTGAATTATGGCCAGTCTCCAGAATAGGCTCATGTTTTTTTGTCCAAGATATGTACTACCTCCAAGCTCCATGACATGGCCATGTACTGGATAACTGAAGGGAATGGCGAGCATCTCAGAAAACTCAGATATCAGTGTGACCAAAGTCTCAGTGGAGAATCCTTGCTTTGGGCCATTTGCTTACCTATTGTTCTGTTGCCCTGAGAGTCAGGTTTCCTCAATCATGGCAACCCCTTTGTGAATCCTGAAGAAAATATTTTTCAAATGGAAATGAATAGGCTTCACCTTTGGCTCTTTCCTTAATTTATTTGGAAAGAGATATGTCTGAATCAGCCTCTTGGCCCAGTGTGATTCTTTGACTTAGATTCTCAGCACCTGATGGATGTAAAGAAAGATCCCATGTGTGCATCCAAATCCCAAATGGCAAAAAGAGCAGTCATTGTGGATGAAGTCTTGCCTTCTTCTGTAAGGTTCCTGAATTCCATCAAGTGAGAATAGGAATTATTTGGGTCAAATGACTTCTTCAAATCCATTCAGAGGCTATCCAATAGGTGCTTGGGTTTTCGCATCTCTCCAATTCATATAAAGAATCTGTACCCGACACTCAGTAGGCCTCAAATTGGAGAAGCAGAGCAGTATTAAGGGCAGGCCTATTTGATCACTCCTGGTACACAAGAAGGGTGTATGGACCACCAGGAATTTAGAAAAATGAGGGGCATTGGAGCTTATTTTGGACACTATCTTGGGCTACGCTAATGCTATCAAATTTCAATCCTATTGTTGACTTCATATTTGTTTCTTCCTAAGTTCATATATTCATCCTGAACCCTGTCGAAAATATCTAATCCCATCACTCACTTTATACTTTTCCTGATTTCCTAATGTCTCTATTGATATCTGCTTTCCTACATATTTTCCCCTGTTTATCATTGTGACTGACTCTTCACTTGTATTGACATTTACGTTGACTCTCTAACAAAAACCCTATTGCTAAAGAACTTTTGTTCCACATCCTATACTCATTTTTCTTCCTAAACCTACCGACTATCTTCCTAATCTTACTGACTATAACTTTTACAATGGATGTTCTCTTCTACATTCAATCATCCAAGCAAATGTGGTGCGAGCTTCGGAGGAGGAGACCACCAAGAAACTATCTCATGCAACAGCAAAGGTTTTATTGGGGGTCCAGCATGCTGGGGCTCAGAGCTAACTTGAATAGAGCAGAGAGCCCTGAGAACAGCTTAAGCAGGGCTTATATACTTTCCTTGCTGAGGGCAGGGAGGGAAGTTTATTGATGGGTCAGGGAGAGTAGGTGGTTTGTATTCAACTGGGTGAGGGAGTAGATTCTGCAGTTTGGCAATTGGGGACAGCACATTCTGGGAACAAGATTAGCACACATTTCTCAAGATTTCAACAGTGTTTTGTTAAGCGTACAGAAAAACAGGAAGTGACAAGTACATATTTTATTAACCTTTCATTCCCCACTTCTTCTTCTGGCTACTTTTAATCACAAAAGTGATCATTGTGGGGTGTCATATTCAATGTCTGCAAGTGGGGTATTACCATAAGTTTAATTTGTCCAAATTGGGCTTGGAGAAAAGAAATTAGATTGAGGAAACAGGGTTTTATAGTGAGCAATAATATGAGGATTATTATTGGACCCGCCAGGGTTGATAAAAACTTAGTTAACCAAGGGGACTGTGTAAAAAAAGACTCAAACTACCCTTTTTGGCCCTCTCTCTCTCGTTGTCACTCTTCAAGGCGTCTTTTTAATTTACTCATGGATTTTTTTAGAATTCCAGTATTGTCGACATAAAAACAACATTCTTCCCTCAATGAAGCACAAAGGCCCCCTTCTCTCATGAAAAGGAGGTCCAACCCTCGACTGTTCTGTAAAACAACTTCAGAAAGAGAGGTTAAAGATTCCTGCAAAGCTGTGATGGAGGTTTCTAATATCTTTAAGTTTTGATCTATTGCTGCTTCTAATTGGGTCATTTGTTGTGTCCCATGGACCAGAGCAGTGGTTCCTGTGCCTAACCATGCAGCAACTCCTATTTGTAATAGAATGGCTAAGGTGAGAGACATATGCTCCCAGCGGAACCGGGTTGTATGCCTCCCTGCTTTGATCTTCAAATTAACCTGTGTCATGATAGAGCACTCTGGGAAACATCTGCACCATTGCACAATTACTCACATCTGTTGACCATTTCATGAAAATATAAACAATGTTTAAGTATATAGAATTATACTGTTGTAGGGACGGACAAGTCACGGCACCTACAATAGCACCAAAGACACGGAAACACTCTATTTTGGTTGCAACCAGATTCAGAGGGCATTGCTTCTGTTGTAATCAATTAATCCCCTGAAACCCAAGTTTAGGTAGTTTCAGAATTTTGTACCCAACACGTAAGGGAAGGTGCTCAGAAGTTCACAGTCTGTAGAAGTTCACAAAAAGAAGGGTTTTATGCTGTTTTTTCCTCAGTTTGGGGCAAGTTAACTTTTCAAGTACACCTGGGTGGGGGAGAGCTTTTTCTTCCCTTTCTTTTTTTCCCCCTGCCAGGTGTTTCCATGCAGCCCAGTTTGTAACTTCTTTATCTTAGAAATGGAGCCATCTCTCTGAAACCCCAGCTCAAGGCCAGAGGTCTTTTTTTCAAATATTTTGTGAAAATCTAGTAAGGGTGTGTCTAGATCAGGAGTGCTGAATTTTATAGCCAGTTGCCAAGGAGACCAGGGCAACACGAAAATAGGAAGTTTATCTACAGTGAACTCATTATAGGGACTCTTTTGCTGAAAGCCCTAAATCAGCCATGGTGAAGACTTCTGGAGAAGGTCAGTTAAGAATTTTCTGTGGGCCTGGTTCAGAGGGGGACGACTTGGAAGGCAGGGATGAGAGCAGCTCCGTGGATCTGAGAATGAGGAAGGAGAGACGTAAAAGAATATTGGGAGAGGGCTTTGGGATTTTAATAGCAACAAAAACTTGAGCAGTAGAACAGATAGAATAGAGTGGGAGATGGGAGTGAGTATACCAAAAAGCCTGTGAGGGAATATAAATTCTTAGTAACCTGTTTTCAGGGATGACAAAGCAACATTAAAGGCCATTTTCATTACATCTTGGATAAAGGTCTGAGGATTCTCCTCAGGGGGTTTGAGCTTTGCGTTAGCTGGTAAGAGGACCTGGTGGGACCCGGTGTGGGCACTGACAGGAGAAGAGAGGAGTGAGTGAGTGGAGTGGTAACTCAGTACCTGCGACCTCAGCAAGGGGTCAATGGTCTGAGAACCGGTGGATATTTGGGTTTTTGATCTAGATATTGGAGGAAAGAAATCAAGTTGCTGAGGTGGGAGTGACAGCAGAGAGTCTGGAGCAGAAGGCTGAGGGTGAGCATATATTGGAGAAGCATAGTTCAGGATGTGAGCAAAGGAGGGAGAAGGCCTCCACATAGGGGAATCTCCTTTCACCCTTTTGAGCATTGCAGAAGTTAAAAAGGTCACGCAGAATTTGAGGATCTAGAGACCCCTCTGGGGGCCATCGGTTTTGGTTATCTAATTGGTAATATGGTCAATGCTGTGTACAGAATTTGATGAGGAGTTTGGGTTCTATCTGGGAGTCCCTGTATGCTCACATCCCCATGACTTACAGAAGAAGTCTGCTCTCCCCTCACACATCCGTGACTGTTTGTGGCTTTGATAGTCCGCCGGGCAAACATAGTAATCTAGGTAGCCAACCTGCATATGGCTCGCGTGTCCCTACATCCATAATGTTTCTTTCCAATATCTATGGTACAAAAGGGATTTAATGGAATTTTAGTGGTATCCTCTTCATCAGGGATATCCCAATAGGAAAGACCTATAGCCAGCTGACAAATGTCTGGGTGGAGAGATGGCCACCAGGTCCTAAGGGGGCTATATGCGAGATAGACCATACTTCTTGTCCAGCAGGATTTGTGATCAGCTATCTCTGCTTAAGGGGCTGATGAGGGTTAAGATTACTGGTCGTCAAGGGGAGAATAAATATCTTCCAGGATCTTCTTTACAACCATTTGCGATGTTTCTCTTTTTTTTCTTTTTTCTTTCATTTTTTTGTGGGGAAGGCTTCAATCCATCCTGAAAATGTATCCTCAAAGACTAGAAGATATTTAAGTCCATACCTTGCTGGCTTAATTTCAGAAAAGTCCACTTCCCAGAATTGTCCTGATCTGGTTCCTCATAGGTGCTTTCCTTCAGAAAGCTTGGAAGGGTAAGCATTAACCAATTGATGGACCTGACAGGCTTTTGTTACCCATTCAGTTATTTCCTTTTGCTGTGAGTCGGTTAGTGGAAAACTCTGTTCTTGATCTTTCAGGAATGAATGCAGTTTCTATGAACAAAGGTGAGTGAGTTGATGGACATTTGCTACTGACATAGTTAGAGCCATGATTATAGGAGTATGTACTGAAGAATTTAGAAATTCCACTTGGGGGCCTTCAGGGTTAAAAGTTATTATGGCCCAGAGCTTGGTGAGCAGATCTCTGCCCATCAATGGGGCCGGGCATTCTGGGATTACTAGGAAGAAGTGATGAATTTTTCCTTTCCCGTGGTCCATGGTCCTCTTAGTTGTCAAAGCCCGATATTTACTGCTGTTAGACCCTTGAATTAGAGACCTTTTATTTGATAGAGGGCCCAATGGGACCTTACGGCCTGAGTATATTGCCCCTGTATCTACTTCAAAGTTTACTGGGGTCCCCTCCACTTCAAAAGTTACCCTGAGGTCGGGGAGAGGATCTGAGCCCGAACTTTCTTAGTCATCCTCCAGAGTCAGAATGTCTGGCTGGCATGGCTGTCTCTTTATAGGGCAGTCTTTGGCCCAATGTCTTTTTTCTTTAGAGTAGGCACATTGATCTGAGGCCAGGGGTGGCCTCTAG
This sequence comes from Callospermophilus lateralis, assembly GCF_048772815.1. Lineage (NCBI taxonomy): Eukaryota > Metazoa > Chordata > Mammalia > Rodentia > Sciuridae > Callospermophilus > Callospermophilus lateralis. Next base: position 4,462,291 of record NC_135316.1, on the reverse strand, counting down.
TGTGGGTCCCAGTATCCCTTCCTGTCTCCATGTTTCTTAATTTCTGGCCTATTTGTTGTTGTGACCAGGACCTTAGTCAATGCCTTAGTCTGTCTTTTGTTTCTTTTATCCTCCCTTTTCCCCCTTCTCTTCCTCAGTTTCTCTCTTATTGTATTCCTTCTCGGCTTCTGTGACTAAATCTCTCAAAGTAATATCTTGTAGTCCATCTAAGCATTGTAACTTTCATTTAATATCCAGGGCAGCTTGCCCAAAAAAGGCCATTGTGACAGATACCTTTTGATCCTTTGCCTGAGGATCGAAAGGTGTATATCTCCTATATGCCTCCATTATTCTCTCTAGGCACATAGAGGGAGATTCATCAGGCCCTTGAATAATCTGTCTTACATTGGCCAAATATGTTGGTCGCCTAGCGGCCACTAAGATACCCACTATTAGAGCCCGGCGATAAGTGGACAGATGCTCCCTACATTCAAAGGTGTTGGGGTCCCAGTTGGGTCGTTTCAAGGGAAAGCCGGCTTTGAATATGTTGGGAAGTTGTGCTGGTCCGAGGATACTTTTTTCTAGCATCCAGGAGGATTCTCTTTTGTTCCTCTTTCATGAAGAGAGTCCCTAGGAGTTGTTGGCACTCATCCCAAGTAGGCTGGTGTGAAAACATCAATGACTCAACCAGACCTCAGAGCCAGGTTGGGTCCTCGGTATAAGGGGGATTGTTATTTTTCCATTTATATAGGTCTGAAGAAGATAAGGACAATACTGGTAGGCTTGCATTTTTCCCCCATGGTTGTCGTCAATCATTGGCCCATAGAGATGGAGGGGGAACAACACGGGAGTTCCAGGGTATTCAATCATTTGCCGCCGGCAAGTTCCTTTAGCCAGTCCAGCTTCCTCCAGGGTAGGAGGGACTGTATGTGCCTCAGGGGAGTTATCTGGAGGGCGCTTGGCTTGCTTAGCTTCCTCCAATGGCGGAGAGGCTGAGTCAGCAGCAGGGGAATCACTTAGAGTGTGTTGGGGGTTGTGGGACGAGGGTAGAAGATAAGGAGGGGGACGAGAGTCCAGTAGAGTCAAATATTGTGACTCAGGGAGAACAGAGGGTGGAGGAGAAGGAGGAGCAGAGGGTTTGAGAGATCGTGGTGGAATGAGTAGGAGTGGGGACACGGCAAGGAAAGGCTTCACCCATGGAGGAGGAGATTTGCAGAGGTCCTGCCAAGTTAAAATATATGGCTGTTGATCAGGATGGCTATGTGACCCTGGCTGTAAGACAATATCTCTGACTTTTTAAATTAGTAGGAAGTAGAAAGATCATTCTAGGGGCCATCCGAATCCAAAGGTGGGGCCATTCTGAGGCACAGAGAGTCTGCCAGGTACAGCGTTTTACTGAAAAAGAAAAATTCTGAGCTCTTAAGTGAACTTTGGTCCAGTGATCAAGGGTCAGGGACAGAGGCAATGAAGTGATCTCTCCCATAATGAAAGATACACAAACAGTAAAAGCAACGACACACGACAGAGACAAGACAAGACAATAAAGACAGGCAATGGACGTCCAACACTGAGACCAGGAATGCATAGCCGGCAAAAACTGATGGGATGGCAATTGCGAATCTGAAACAAAATATCACTGAGTCCAGGAGACTATTGTTCCTCGATTCCCGAGTCCTGTGTGGTATCCCCAAGGGATGTGGCCTGTGGCTCTGTGACACATCTGCCAGCCACCATCAAAGAGAGCTCACACAATTCATCGACAGCCATTTTGCCAAGCCCTAACCTGAAACCAGAAATCAAAAAGAGGCGCCTTACTTACCACGAGAGTAGCTTATTGGGGTCTCTCGTCCGCCGCTGCTAGATCTCGGTGGAACCTCCATATATAAAGGTTGGGAGAGTGTTGGGGGAAGAGACCACCAAGAGACTCTCTCATGCAAAAGCAAAGGGTTTATTGGGGGTCCAGCATGCTGGGGCTCAGAGCTCATTTGAATAGAGCAGAGAACCCTGAGAACAGCTTAAGCAGAGCTTATATAATTTCCTTTAAGAGGGCGGGGAGGGAAGTTTATTGATGGTTCTGGGCGAGTGAGCGGTTTGAGTGCAAATGGGTGAGGGAGTACATTCTGCAGTTTGGCAGTTGGGGAGAGCACATTCTGGGAAAAAGATTAGAAAACAGTTCTCAAGATTTCAACAGTGTTTTATTAAGCATACAGAAAAACAGGAAGTGACAAGTACCTATTTTATTAACATTTAACTATCGACAATACTTTGCCAGATTTCCTAAAGTCTCAATTGATATCTGCATTCCTACATATTTTCCTTAGTTCATCATTGTTACTGATTCTTCACATGTGCTGACATTTACATTCACTCTATACCTGAAACCCTACAGCTAAAGAACTTTTCGTCCAAATCCTATACTCACTCTCCTTTATAAACCTACTGACTATCTTCCTAATACTACCGACTATCCCTTTTTGACTGGAAGTTCTCTTTGACAATCAATCATCCAAGTTACAAGGTCCTATGCAATTGTATATCGATTTATCTGAGACATCTTTGCAGAACATAATTCAGAGCAAAGTACCCCATCTGTGCAGAAAATAAATCAAAGCTTAATACCACAATCAAGGGCACAATGCCATTCTGGGCTTCAAATCTTACCTACATTTCTGTTTTCATACTCATATATTTCACCTATATATTCTTGTAAGTATCGCAGGTTCCCAATACCATTATTCATCCAGCAGAATGATTTCTATTCCAAATCGAACCTGTTATTAACCCTAACTATACACTGTTCCCTCAATCTAACTTTAGATAACAATAAGGACAGAGTTGGTCTTAAAATGCAGAAATGTAGGGAATCTTTCAACTGCTGAGAAACTCAAAGGTCCATGCACAAATGATCCCTAGAGAAGTTGTAGGCAGCTATGAAGGAACTGAGAGAGCAAAAGTCATCTTCCATTGCAAACAACCTGATTAGCATGAAGGGATGTGTCTGAATCAGCCTCTCTCTTCTTTATGTAGAGAAGAAGGACCAAACCAGGCCTGTGTGGAGAGCTGTTCCTGGTTACCAATGGTTGATATACCATTCTAACTTGTAAAAGTGTCACAGGAAGTAGGGGCAGCCTCCATTTCATAGGACATTTGTAAGCAAATGTTAGGACAACGTCGTTGCCAAGGAAGTGACGTCATTCAGTTCCTGAAGAAAGTGACCTCACCTCACATCCTTGGTGATGGAACTCTCTGAACTTGGGATCCAGGAAGCCAGGCACACAAATCTAGTCCCAGACCCAGTCCCAGTGGTCTCACTTCTTTTTATTTACCAAGGACAGAGTCAGTATTTCTTGGTGCCTACTGATGTGAGGATGGCCAAATGCCAGGAAAGCTCTGAAGAGTGGCTTTTCCTGAGAAAGCAGGAAGTGGCTCACCGCTGTCTCCTGACAACTTCACAGAATTGGCCAAGGAAACCATATCTGAGACAGGACAGGCCATTTGATTGGAACATAGTATGGCCCACCAGTCAGAGGACATACCCGATAGTCAGAGACCTACTTTGGGGAAGGAGGTGCCTTTGTGGGTGTGGGTGTGTGTTTGTGATTTTGTCTCATGTTCTGAGAATAGGTAGGAAAGGCGGTTTGTTTGGTTTGGAGTGAACGTGTTCTAATAAGTGATTTGACAAGGTGAGTGTTTCTATGTCTGTGTATCCCACTGTGTCCATGGTTGTAGACATTAGAAAAGAGAATGAATCAAAGGATGTGTCCAGTCTAGTAGAAAGCTTACCACCATTCTTCGTACCCAATTTATGAATGGAATGTGGCTTGCCTTATGGATGGGTAACAGCTGCTATCTTCCTAAGTTCCAGTTTTCTTTCTGAATTCTGGTCACTCTCCAGAATAGGCTTATGGTTTTGTGTCCAAGATATGTACCACCTCCAAGCTCTTTGACATGGCCATGTACTGGATAGCTGAAGGGAATGGCGAGCATCTCAGAAAACTCAGATATCAGTGTGACCAGAAAATTCTCAGGGGAGAAACCCTGCTTTTGGCCTATTGCTAACCTATTGTTCTGTTGCCTGAATGTCAGGAAGGTCTTTGCCTCAGGCCTCCCCTTTGTGAAGCCTGAAGAAAACAGGTTTTAAAATGGAAATTAATGGGCATCACCTGTGACTCTTTGCTTAATTGCTTTGGAAAGGGATGTGTCTGAATCAGCCACTTTGCCGTGTGTGAGCCTGTGGCTCAGATTCTCAGCACCTGATGGATGTAAAGAGAGATCCCATGAGTGCATCCAAAACCAAAATGGCCAAAAGAGCAGTTATTGTGAATGAAATCTCTCAAATTTATTTGTAAAGTTCCTGACCACCATCAAGTGTGAATAGGGATCCTTTGAGTCAAATGAGTTATTCAAAGCCCTGCATAGGCTAGCCCATACGTTTTGGAGTTTTCTCATGACTCCAAATCGTATAAAGAATCTATATCTGACAGTCAGTAGGCCTCAAATTGGAGATGCAGAGCAGTATTAACAGCTGGTCTATTTGATTGCTCCTGGTTCACAGAATGGGTGACCAGGCCACCCTGACTTTAGGCAAATGAGGAGCAAGGGAGCTTATTTTTGACACTCTCTTGGGCTGCACCCCTCATGGAAAACTCCAGCCAGAGGTTATGATTAGTGTCTATATGGAAGAAGATGAGGGCCATGTGGGAGTGTTTTGGTTTTAATTGTGGTCATTTGTGTGGTGGTTGGAAAAGATGACTGGATCCACCTGGGCTTGAACTCTGGTGTGATTCCTCTTAGAGACTGAGTTCTGGAACTGACCTCAGAGAAGTATTGCCATGAAATGTGTTGGGATTTTAGGAGGCCATGCATGAGTATCGCCCTTGGAAACTGAGATCAAGGGCCAGGGTGTCTTTCCACAGTGCACTGGGAATCTCAGCCAGGATATCACATGATTTTATTCTGAAAGACTTGGCAGCCATAGTCGAAAGTCTAAACACACATGGAACTCACATTGTGGAACTCAATGATCCTGGCTTCATGTGACTTTTTGGCCAGTCTTTGGGAAGCCTTGCCTGTGAGAGTTCTCCAGAGATTTCATTGAAATGAGCTTCCTCACCATATAATGGTTCCTGAATGAATTGAAACCCACAGTTCCTCCAACTTCATCCTTCAAAAATGGCTAAATAAATGCCATCAAATTTCTGAAATTCCCATGACCAGTTGGCACTGGAGAACCTTTGGATGTCCTGTTGCTGATCATGAGTGAAATAATTCCCCACGCAAAGACACTTCACTGGGAGAATTCCAATTTTATTGCAAAAAGCTGTGTGCTTATATAGAACTAAGGGGGAGATGGTAGGGCTTAGATAAATGGCAGCAACTTGTTTATTGGCAAGTTCTTTCAGATATCAGTTCCGGAGCCAAGGAAATAGTTCTCATTGGGGCTAAGGTTCCCCACCAGTGAGATTTGAAATTGGGGCTGGTGGGAGACTTCACAAAGGCAGGAATTTTTCACGCCACTGCAGAAATAAGGAAGGTAGAAAGAAGAAGTCCTTAGGCACCATGTTGGGGTTTTCCTCTGGGGTATGGCTGCCATTTATACTTTTCCCAACATTCCTCCCTTTTTGTTTTCTTAGGAAGTGCGGCGTCATTTGTCAGATCCGGCTTCTTCCTGCTCTGTAGGGGTGCTGTGGGGCCTAGAAAGAGAATTGGAGGAATTCTCGGGGGGCAGGTCTTGGGATATCATGGGAGCCAGAAATAAAACCCAGTGGCTATAGACAGCTACTTCTGTAGGGATGAAGTCAATGAAAGTTTCCTGAAGCCACAAGTTGTCGATGGCATGGAACCAGTACTAGTTGGAGGAGATTGTTGGTATCAGCCACTGGTCCTGTTACAGAGACTCTAGGAAATACTGGAAGCATTGCCTGGACATGGCATCACCAGCACCTGAAAAAGATCAGAGCGAATAAAAACAGAATGAAGATAAAAATTAAAGCAAATGTCAATTTTTGGCAGAAGTTCCATGTTGGGGAACTGACATAGAAGAGGCCAAGGGCCATGAGGAAGCTTAGAATGTCATAAAGGCTCATGAATCCAAGATGGCAGATTAAGAGGTTCTCTGAGCTCGTTGTCTCCCGCTGTCTGATGTCCGTTGAATTCCATCGTGCCTGGTAGTGAGCTTCATCACTGAGTGAACTCTTCTCTTGGAGATGTTGGGGGTTCATCGGTCATGAGAGGCTGGTAGTGCCTAAGAAAAAGCTGGTTGAAAGTTTGATTAGAAATTTTTTGCAGTTGTGTTTGAAGGAAGTTCAGTATGCAGGGCAAGAGAGCACAAAAAAGGAGCATCCCAATAAGGGGCCGAAAGATATGTAGTAAGTACATGGCAAGATAGGATTGGAAGAACCCTGTTATGGGATTGGAGGAAGTAGATTTGAGCAATTGGGTCGATAATTCCTGCAATTTAACAACATTTTTTTCTGTTAGCCCAGATTCATTAACATAATAGCAACATTCCTCTCTTAGGAATAGGCATGTGCCCCCTTTTTCTGCAGTGAGAAGATCAACTGCCCTTCGGTTTTGTAAAGCCACTTGTGCCAATGAAGTAACCTGCCGCTGCAAGGAGCCCAGAGACTCAGCAGTGGTATTGAGTGCTACCTGCAGTTTTTGTTGCAGGTCATTGGATGCCCATAGAGCATGACCTATAGCTCCACCAGAGAGTCCGAGACTTGCCACTGAGGTGGTTAAAGTGAGGCCTACCAGAACCGGCAGAAAGACTGCCCTACGGGTGCGGAAAGGTACAGCCAACTGTTGGAATTCAGTGGGAGTATACAAAGACAGCTGAGGAACTACAGTAACCAAGAAACAGGTGCCAGAGACATTGATCGTTGAGGTACTTAAAGACCCATTAACCAGAGGAAATGTCCAGGTTGCATAAATGCAGGGCTCGATGGGTTGCTATAGCTCAAGGAACAAATGGGTAAAGGATTCATTATTGGCAGGTGGAAACAGATGAAAGGAAATAAAGTATTGTTGGAATAACTTTCCCACAGTGGGATACGTGTCACATGTAGGGGTTGTCCTTTTTTAGAGAAATTGTAGGTTTTTGCTGAAATATTTCCTGCCACTAATGGGACCGCTGCTAGAAGTGGATGACTAATTGAAGCTCTGAGAAAGCACTGAGAAGTAGGCACAGAAAGAGGGGTGGAGTTTAATAATAGAAGAGTTTGGTGTAGAAAATTGAGCCATTTGGGAGGGGGACCTGAGGGGGTTGAAGGCTCTGAATCCTCTTTGGTTGAGCTATGGATAAGATCTCGAAGTTTTGATTCTGACTCCTTAATGTTTTCGACTACCTGGATGGTTGCCTTAGGTGGCGTAATCAGGGTGCGGCCAACAGTCATCCACCCTGTGGGTCTGGCTGAGGTTGTCTGAGCATAGACAGCAAACTCAACATAGTCCCAACGTTTGGCCTTGGGGTCAGGTGTATCTAAAGTATACCATCCATTGTTATCAGATGAAGAGCCTTTATGCTACTTTAGGTAACTAGAAGTCCACCCTTCAGGATAACCAAGTGAGTGGTAAGAATAGCTACCATGTTCATCATGGAACCTGCATGACCAACAGGGGCACCCATTATATATCTCAGGCCACCAATGACAATAGTCTTTTGTTTGATCAAAAAGGAAGCAAATGAAAGGCCAGTTCCAGCTACCAGGGACGAAGGTCCTTGAAGGTGACAATTTTAGGGAAATAGAGGTGCAGTTGTGGATGAAGCAAGTAGTTGCATCCACTGCGCTGACCTTCTGCATGCCATGTTCTGAGTATCATTCCCAAAGAGTGAATAAATACATGGTAGGAGAGGAGGGTAAACACCAGTCTCAACAGAGTACAGAAAATAAGCAGAGCACAAAAAACAAGCAGTTAGAGAAGACTAGGGTGTTGGGAGAGCTCATTGTGACTACTTTAAAAGGAATTGGGCTGCAGGGAACACCGTGTGAGCCGCAACTTAAATGGGTGAGATGGGAGTGGAGAGCAGGAGTAAAGGGGAGGTTCAGGAGGTGATTCTTGGAGTTCCTCTGGGGTGGTCCTGTCGTCAGTAGGTGGGGCCTCCTGGTGATATGGCTTCAAACTAGAAATGTGAATCCAGGGAGTGAGACGGTTGTCTGGTAAGGAGAGTTTGGCGGCAGTGGGGGTACAGAGAATGACAGGATAGGGGCCTTCCCATTTTGGGGCAAGATTCCCTTTCTCCTCTGAGGTATTATAATAGACTGGACTCCCAGGTGTTAAGGGAGGAATGTTTGGAGAGGAGACTGGATCCGGAAGAAGCCAGTCCTGATATTTCCAGAGTTCCGAGCGGAGATGAAACAAGAGAGGCTAAGACAAATCTCGGGTGAGAGGTCCTTGTGAAATGACCAACCCAGGGGGTATAAGAGGTCTTCCATACATTATCTCAAAGGGAGACAGTAAAGATGGTTTCTTAGGGAGAGCTCTGATTCGAAGCAAAGCCAAGGGAAGGAGTTTGACCCAGTCTAAATTTAATTCCATTGTCAATTTGGTAAGGACTTCCTTCAGAGTACGATTTACCCTTTCCACTTTCCCTGAAGCCTGGGGGTAATACGGACAGTGGAAATGCCACTTGAAGGAGAGGGCTTGAGAGACCTTTTGTGTGATCGTAGAAATAAACTCAGGGCCATTGTCATGTTGTAGGGAAGTGGGCATACCAAACCTGGGGATGATGTCTGTCAGTAAGATTGAAGCTACAGTGGAAGCCTTTTTATTGGAAGTGGGAAATGCCGCAACCCAACCAGAGAAAGTGTCCACAAAGACAAGGAGGTATATAGTGTGCCATACTGTGGGCATGTTGGTGAAGTCTACCTGCCAGTCAGCAGCGGGAATGTGTCCCCGGGCTTGGTGGGAAGGGAAAGGTTTGGGCCTTAAAGGACTATGAGGTTTGGTCCGCTGACAGATCTGACAATTAGAGGCTATATTCTGTAGCATGGCTTTGTCAGAGGGGGTGAAGGAGAAGAAGCTCTGTAAAAAGAGGGTCAAAGACTGAGAATTGGAAAGGAATAGAGTATGAAGGAAATTGAAAAGATCCTTGTTCTTACTGGAAGAAGTAGGGGCTTCAGAAGAGCTATCTAAAGTGGCCATTATATGTCCCCCATGGAGGCCATAATTGGAAGTGGTAGCAGCCATTCATGCCGCATGGTCAGCTTTGGCATTGCCCTCAGTGATAAGAGAGCCGTCCTTCTGATTGGACCTACAATGGACAACTCCCAACTGGGTGGGTAAGGGGGAGGCCTCTATCAGATTGTTTATAAGATCCAAATTAGTGATTGCATTACCTTTGGTGGTAAGTAGGCCTTGCTCCTTTCATATTGTAGCATGGGATAATAAGATATGGAAGACATATTTTGAATCAGTATAGAGGGTGAGGGATTTGCCTTGTGCTAAAAGGCAGGCACGAGTGGCTGCTATAAGTTCAGCCTGCAGGTTGGTAGTTCCTGAAGGCAAAGCTTTGGCCTCTATAATCTCAGTGGCTGAAACTAAAGCGTATCCAGAGTAATGAGTGCCATTCTGGCTAAAGAAACTGCCGTCAGTATACCAGATAAGGTCAGGCTTGGTGAATGGTCCCTCAGAAATGGAAGAATGACAGGGGAGGAAATAATCTATGGTTTCCAAGCAATTATGAATTGGTGTGTTAGACGTGGGAGTCATTGGGAACAGTGAGGCAGGGTTCAGTGCAGAGCAGGGGAGGAAAGTAATATTAGGGTTTTCCAGAAAGGAAGTGAGGAGCGACAGAACTCTGGATGGAGGAAGGGTTTGAAGGCCCTTATAAGCTAAAAGATCGTTCAAGTGATGTGGAGAGGGGATAGATCAAGGGGCCACAAAAGTCAGCTTAGAGGCTTCTTTGTGTAAATTTTGCCCATAATCCAGAGCTCTTAAGCAAGGGGCCCACCCACGGATGGTAGGGTCTAGTTTATTGCACATATATTCCACAGGTGCAAATGTAGGCCCATAGTTTTTACCTAAGACCCCAAGTGCTTGCCCCCCTATTTCATGGACATATAGATGAAATGGTCTTGAAAGATCACGAAGGTGAAGGGCAGGTGTCTTTAAGACGAGTTGCTGAAGCCTGCAGAAGTGGTGGATGGGGGAGGAGGCAAGAGATTCACTGGGGGTCCCTTTGCTAGGTCATACAGGTGTTTGGATAGAAGAGAATAATTTGGGATTCAGGCCCTAAAGTAACCTGCTAATCCTAGGAATGATAGTATTTTGGCTTTTGTATGGGGCACTGGAAGATCAGAGAGGAGTTGCCTCCTATCCATTGTTATTTCCTCTTTTCTGGGTGTAAGGCGAAAACCAGGATAGGTGACAGAAGACTGGTAAACCTGGGTTTTGTGGGGAGACTCCCTATATTCCTTGCCTGGTAGGAAATTAAGAAGCTGAGCAGTGTGGGATTGAGAGTGTTCCCAGAGGGACTACATAGAAGAAGGTCATCGACATATTGAAGGAGAGTAGAGTCAGGACAGGTTGGGTGAAAGGATGTGAGTTCCTGGGAAGGAACTTGGAGAAAGAGATGGGGGCTATCCCTGAATCCCTGTGGGAGGACAGTCCAGGTAAGCTGATGAGAATGGCGGATGTGAGAGTCAGTCCACGTAAAAGCAAAGATATCCTGAGATTCTGAGAACAAGGGAATAGAAAAGAATGCATCTTTTAAATCTAGGACTGAGAAGTGGGTAGTAGTGGCAGGGATCTGAGAGAGGAGGGTGTAAGGGTTAGGCACTGGTGGGTGGATGGGGACCACAGAGGAGTTGACAAGGCGAAGGTCTTGAACCAGGACACGTTAGGACAAGTTAGGTTTCTTAAGTGCCATAATGGGGGTGTTGAAAGGAGAGTGTGTAGACCTAAGATACCCCTTTCATAATAAATCCTGGATGATGGCTTCTATTCCGAGGAGGGCTGTGGTTGTGAGTGGATATCATGGTTGGCTAATATATCTTGAAGGGTCCTGTAAGACAATATAAATAGGACTGCATTTAGCCATAAAGGGTGTAGTTGTGTCCCAAACCTCAGGGTTAACTGGTTTAGATAGTCGTGGGAGAGTGCATGAAGGAGGTGTATCTGCCCCTAGGAACATCATGAGGAAATGAGAGGTAGGAGAGGTGTGGGGTGATATGTGAATGGTGACTTTTAATAGTGAGAGTATGTCCCTTCCCAGAAGGGGAATGGGGCAATGACTCATAACGAGAAAGGAGTGAGTGAAGGACAAAAGGGATCCCTGCATATAATATGATGGGGGGGTTTGAGGGAATATCTGTTTACCTCCTACCATGAAAATAGGAGTTTTTGAGGGTGTGGTAGGACCCCAATACTCCCTCAAGACCAAAAAAGTGGCACCAGTATCCAAGCGGAAGGTAATGAAGGGTCCATCCACCAGAAAGTTGACCCTAGGCTCTTGATTCTTGATGGTAATAGTCTGGAGGGAAGGCCCAGGCCTCCGTCATTCCTCCTCTACAAAGCCCAGGAGAGGCTGGGGTTGCTGGGTGGCTGACCAACCTCTCTCCAGGTTGTTGAGCAGTCTGCCCCCCCAGTGTCCCCTTTGATGGCATTTTGGGAAGGGGTTGTAGGGTTTCCTCGGCGAAGGACAATCCCTAGCCCAATGTCCCTCCTTACCACATTTGAAGCAAGCTCCAAGAGGTGTCATATTGGGACAGCGTGGTGATGGCCTTCTCTGAATGACCTGGGCCAACATTTTGAATTTGGCATTTTCAGCCCTCTGCCTATGGCATTCACTTTCATCCTCTCTACCATGAAAAACCTTTAAAGCGACAGCGAGGATTTTGGTCTGAGGAGTAGCAGGGCCCTGTTCAAGCTTTTTAAGCTTGGCTTTAATGTCAGGGTAGCTTTGGGCCAGAACATAAGTCATTAAGACATGACGGCCATCAGGGATTTCTGGGTCGAGGTTTGTGTACTGTTGAAGGGACTTGGTTAGTCTATCCAAGAATTCTGAAGGTGTTTCCTCCTTCCTTTGAATGACCTCCTGCACCTTTTGAAAGTAAACAGCCTTGTGGGTCGCCTTTTTCAGGCCCGCCAAGAGGCAGGATGTAAAAAGGTCATGAGACTGTAAGCCTTCAGGGGTGTTGTAATCCCATAGGGGATCCTGCTCTGGGACAGCATGAGGGCCTGTGGGGTGGTTAGGATTGGTCCTATGATTTTTATCAGCATGGACTTGGGCTAGCTCCCAGAACCATTGCCTTTCCTCAGGGAGAAGTGTATTGGCCAAGAGCATGTAGATGTCATGATGAGTGAGGCTATATGCTTGCAGGACCCATTGAAACTCCCGAATGTAAGTGGTGGGGTCAGTGGTGAATGAGCCTAACTTCCTCTATAGCTGAGTAATATCTTACATGGAGAAGGGCACGTGGACTCTGATGACACCCTCGGAACCAGCTACCTCACTAAGAGGTGCAATTGTCTTGCGGGTGGGAAGGAGACCCTTAGACCTGGTTACAGGAGGACTGAAAGAGGCAGGCGGCAGACAGGAAGGAGAGGGAGGGGAAGGGAGTGACTCTGTGGAAGAGGAGGAGGTGGAGCAGGCAGAAGAGGGCGGAGGGGAGGGGGATGAAACGGAAGGCTGAGGATCTGTGGAATCAGGAAGAGGAAGAGGAGGGTATAGCGGGAGAGAAGGGGCAGATGGGGCTGGGGGGAAAGATGGGGTTCCATCTGCTGGGTCGAATGAGGAAGAATCTGTGAAGTCAGGAGTAGAAGTAGGGGAAGAGAGGGGTTTGCAAGCAAGGAGGACATGAGAGGGAGGGCAGGAGGAGCAGAAACAGGGTGCTGTGCAAGAAGGCTAAAACTTTCAATACAGGGAATCTCAGTTCACTTTTTCAGACGCTGGCAGTAGTTAAAAACGTCCCAGAGGAGGTTTGTATCTAAGGAGCCTTCTGGAGGCCAATGATTGCCATTATCCAGTGGATATGTAGGCCAATCTTGGGTACAGAATTTGATTAGAAGTTTGGGCTTGATGTCTGGTGTGAGGGAAAGTGTGGCCAGATATTTTGTTAAACATTTGAGAGGTGAGGTTTCAGGTACAGATGAAGAGGTGCCATAGTCATAGGGAGAGATGGAAGAGAGAGAGAGAGAGAGAGAGAGAGAGAGAGAGAGAGAGAGAGAGAGAGAGAGAGAGAGAGAGAGAATAAGAGTAAGCGAGAGAGACAAAGAGAAAACCCAGACTGGAACGGCCTCCAGGAAGCTCAGGGCGAACAGGGGTCAGGTGGGTGTCCCCAAAATGACCAGCCATCACGAGGAAATACAGAGGGCACACAACCTGGTCGTCACCAGTGAAGTGCGATCTGTGAGACTCAATGGGTTTGGAGCCACGGGCAACCTGACGTCAGGAAATGTTTCGAACGCAGTGGAAGAAGTCAATAATGAAAACAGAACTCCGGCTCCAGCAGAATGCAGTTCCAGGACGGGAGTTCAGTTTTCCCCGAGCAGAGAGGCAGCTTCAGCCAGACACAGCAGCCCCGCAGGAAACAGTAACTCTAGCCGGCAGCGGCATAGGCAGCACAGGAGGAAAAACCACAGAGCCTCTCCTGTAAACTCAGAAGCCTCACGCCCCAAAGGGAAACGGATCACCAGAGGGTCCATTGCAACCAGTAAAGGTCTTAGTGGGAGAAATTCCCTCCCCCCTACCAGGCGTCTAGAGTGTGCCAGACAATCATGGTCACAAAACCAGTGGTAGCCTGAAGGGTGTTGGCGAGCCAGGGTCAGGGGAGGCTTACATACATCAGATCAGTGGTGAGTGCAGGAAGCCTGCATCTGAAAAGAGCGGACCAGGGCAGAGTGTCTTGGCGGAGCGGGGGACGGGGCTCTTGTTGGAAAGAGCTCACCCATATCCTCACACGGGGCACCAGAATGAATGAACTCCCCACGCAAAGGCACTTCGCTGGGAGAATTCCAATTTTATTGCAAAAAGCTGTGTGCTTATATAGAACTAAGGAGGAGATGGGAGGGCTTAGATAAATGGCAGGCAGCCCGTTTATTGGCAAGTTCTTTCAAATATCATCTCTGGAGCCCAGGAATTAGTTCTCATTGGGGCTAAGGTTCCCCGCCAGGGAGATTTGAAATTGGCGCCAGCGGGAGAGTTCACATGGGCGGGAACATTTCGCGCAACTGCAGAAAAGAAGAAGGTAGGAAGAAGAAGTCCTTAGGCGCCATGTTGGGGTATTTCTCTGGGGTATGGCTGCCGTTTATACTTTTCCCAACAATGAGTATACCAGACAGTGCCTTGATTGACTGGTTTTCATGAAAATGGTGTTTAACAGAGATGCCAGAATCTTGGATCCTGCTGAGTATTGGGCCTAGAGCAATGGTGGGCAGGTGTGTGATAAAACATCTGTGGTGGGGCCATGTGGATCTGCCATTGGCTGGTTTTCATGAAAATGGTGTTTAACAGAGATGCCAGAATCTTGGATCCTGCTGAGTATTGGGCCTAGAGCAATGGTGCGCAGGTGTGCGATAAAACATCTGTGGTGGGGACATGTGGATCTGCCATTGGCTTCCAAATGGCTTGTGACTGACATAGTGAAGCCAGCAGACCCTTATATGTAAAGGCATCTTGTTACATGGAAAGGTTTCAGGACATTGTTCAGAATCAGGTTGCTATGGTCAAGGGGGCAAGCTATGTAGGATAGACAACTGGTTCTTGTATTCTTCTGCAGACCCTGACACACCACACGTGACAGAAATCCCTCCTGCACTGTGTCGCAGTTGAACACCTTGTATTTCATGAAGCAAATACCAAACTTAAAAAATGAATCCAATGTGTATGTAGCAAGAAACACCACGAAAATAGAGGATGATCATATGGCTTCACAGTCTACACAGGGAGACATTTAGCCCCCAGGGGCCACAGTTTACCTACAAAGGGAGAATTCAGCACTGCTGTCTCATGTTCACTGGAAAATAAGAAACCATGTCCTCCAGGTCACATAGATGCAGACCCAGCATTCATGGTCTCACTAGAAAGGAAGCTAAAGCTCCTGACAACAACATATATTTCAATTGCCAAACCTCACAGGCAGTTTCTCAAGAAGTCTCTAGGACAGCAGACCTCCATGTTTGTGGAGTGTTTACCCTGTCCCTTACGTTTGGAAACTCCTCTACCACTTCCAAGGTTGTGAACTCCTGATCGTATTCCATTCCATACATATATTAACAGATTTTCTGACTCTTCTCCTCTAATTGTGTCTTACTTGGGGCGAAGGTGTTTTCAAGTCATTGTTCTGGATGAGAATGGGAAGATTTGTGTGTAGCACATATTTACATACACATTGGATTCATTTTTCAATTTTCCATTTGAAATACTGAATCCCTGACACTAACCCATACCCTACTAGACTCTGACTACTAATCCTAATATGATGGAGAAAAATAACCCAAACAGAAGAGAAATACAAGCAGTTCAGTGAAGGCATGGTGAATACTTGGTCTTGCCTTTTGCATGATATAGGGTAGGAGTTATAAATCTTGTCAATTTTTTGTTGAAATAGTTTTCCATGTGTTTTTAAAGTTAACACATATGTGAATTTCTGTCTCCCTTTTTCTGTAGCCAATTCAGCACATGTATTTTTATATGCACATATAGAATCCTACCTGGTATCACACGTACATTTTTGAAAGGTGGTTAACTTGGCAGATACAAAGTATGAGAAGAGATCACTCCTCATAAATTCTTTTGGAAGTGAAAATTTAAACTATGAGTGAGCTTTTTAGTTGAACAACATTATACATAAATCCATGTTCAGTAAAATTATTATTTTTGGATCGGTGGATGATATATATTTCACGATGAATTTTGATTGGCATATATATTGCTACTTTCTAATGTATCTGTGTGTTTTATATATATATATATATATATATATATATATACATATATATATATATATATATATATATATATATACTCTCTAGATTTTTCAAAATATGAAATATGTGTCTTATTTTACACTCCCTAAATAATTCACTCATGTTCATGTATGTGGTTTTATAATCAACTTTTCATAAGATTATTTTCAGAAATATTTATCCACCTGAGATACATATTTGTTTTCTACTACTGAAAACTCACTTCAGTGAATGGTGCAAACAAATCCTTATATTTCTATAGTAACTGACCCAATTTAACATCAATTCAAGTAGATTCCTATGGGACATAATGTGTATTTTGAAGTTCATTTTTATTCAACACTGGTACATTACTATTTCTTCAGTTTTTGTACATCATAGAATATACATTTCATCCACAAGTTCACAAATTTAAAGACATTTGTAACACATTCAATCACTTCCTGCTTCAGAACACATGTATTCCTTTTTGTTATTCACTGGTCATTTCATTAGACTTCTTTCCAAACACATTATTTTCGATTTCCATAATCAATTTTGAAGCAAAACTCACACACACTTTATGACAAACCACAACCCTAATATTACCATTAGATGTATAACTGGTTGGAATGAATGAATGTATATCAATGTAAGATTTCCTGTGTATTTTCAGATATCAATTTATTCCAATTTTTAAAGTTGGAAGCAGTCATATTATTTATTCACAGTATGGTCTATTCATGCATTCTTTCTATATTCATACAAACATGGTACACCTATTTGTGCCCCCAATACTAATTTATATCTCTTCAAAATATTGCTCCCAGAAATGATGCAAGAAATACTCATGTCACCTGATCTACATATACATTTTATCACAGTAATATTGTGGCCACAAAATGCAAAGTCACACTTATGATTGTACCAAAGCCTAAATGGAATGTGAGTATGGATTATGACAATAACCCATGTCCAGGTTGCCTAATGCTCTCAAATGTCAATCCTATTGGTGGCTACATATTTGTTTCTTCTTAAGACTATGTATTCAACCTCAATCCTGTTGAAAATGTCTCATCCTGTCAATCACTTTATCATTTGCTTCATTTCCTAATGTCTCTATTGATATCAGCTTTTCTACATATTTTACCCAGTTCATCATTGTGACTGACTCTTCACATGTGCTGACATTTACATTTTCTCTCTACCCGAAACCCTACCGCTAAAGAACTTTTTGTCCAAATCCTATACTCACTCTTTTCTCTAATCCTACCAACTATCTTCCTAATCCTACCTACTATCTTTTTTTGACTGGATGTTCTCTTTGACAATCAATCATCCAAGGTACAAGGTCCTATGCCATTGTGTATAGATTTTTCTGAGACACATGTGCAGAACATAATTCAAAGCTAAGTATCCCAATCAAGGATCCAATGCCCTTCTGGGCTTCAAATCTTATCTAGATTTGTATTTTCATACATATATTTCACCTCTATATATACTTATAAATATCGCAGTTTCCCAATACCATTATTCATCCAGCAGAATGATTCCTAACCCAAATCAAATATGTTATTAACCCTAACCATACTTTATTCCCTCAATCTAACTTTAAAGAAAAGCAACGACAGAGTTGGTCTTACAATTCAGGAATGTAACAGATTTTCCACCTGCTGAGAACCTCAAAGGTCCATGCAGAAATGAACCCTGGGGAAGATATAGGAAGCTATGAAGGACCTGAGAGAGCAAAAGTCATCTTCCACGACAAATAACCTGGTCAGGATGAAGGGGTGTGTCTGAAGCAGTCTCTCTCTTCTTAATGTAGAGAAGATGGACCAAACCAGGCCTGTGTGGAGAGCTGTTCCAGGGTGCCTATATTTGATATACCATTCTAACTTCTGAAAGTGTCACAGGAAGTAGGGCAGCCTCCATCTATTGGGACACTTAAAAGCAACTGTTAGGACAAAGAGGTTGCCAAGGCAGTGACCGCATTCAGATCCTGAAGGAAGTGACCTACGTCACTTCCTTGGTGATGGAACTCTCTGAACTTGGGATCCAGAAAGCCAGGCACCCAGAGGCAGTCCCAGTCCTAGTCCCAGTGGCCTCACATGTTTGGATTTACCAAAAACAGAATCAGTCTTTATTGGTACCTACTGATGTGAGGATGGCCAAATGCCAGGAGAGCTCTGAAGAGGGGCCTTTCCTGAGAAAGCAGGTAGCCTCTCACCACTGGAACCTGACAACTTCACAGTGTTGGCCAAGGAGATCAGATCTGACATAGGACAGCCCATTTCAGGGGAACATAGTATGACCCATCAGTCAGAGGACTCTCCGGATAGTCACAGACCTACTTGGGGGAAGGAGGTGACTTTGTGGATGTGGGTGTGAGTTTGTGGTTTTGTCTCATGATCTGAGAATAGGTAGGAAAGTCGGTTTGTTTGGTTTAGAATGGACTGTTTCTAGTAAGTCTTTTGACAATGCGAATGTTTCTTTGTCTGTTTATCCCACTGTGTCCGTGGTTGTAGACATTAGAAAAGAGAATGCTACTATTGATGTGTCCTGTATAGTAGAAAGATTCTCAGCATTCATCCTGCCCAATTTATGAATGGACTGTGGCTTGCCTTATGAAAGGGCAACAACTACTATCTTCCTAAGTTCCTGATTTCTTCTTGAATTCTGGCCACTCTCCAGAAGAGGATCATGGTTTTGTGTCCATGATATGTACCACCTCCAAGCTCTGTGACATGGCCATGTACTGGATAGCTGAAGGGAATGGGATCATCTCAGAAAACTCAGATATCATTCGAGAAACCCTGCTTTGGGCCATTTGCTTACCTATTGTTCTGTTGCCCTTAATGTCAGAAAGGTCTTTGCCTCAGACAACTCTTTGTGAAGCCTGAAGAAAGCGGTTTTCAGTGGAAATTAATGGGCATCACCTGTAGCTTTTTGCTTAATTGCTTTGGAAAGGGATGTGTCTGCATCAGACTCTTGGCCATGTGTGAGGCTGTTGCATAGATTCTCAGCACCTGATGGATCTAAAGAAAAATTACATGTGTGCTTCCAAAACCAAAATGGCCAAAAAAGCAGTCATTGTGGACGAAGTCTCTCACCTTCCTCTGTAAGGTTCCTGACCTCCATCAAGTGAAAATAGGGATCCTTTGTGTCAAATGAGTTCTTCAAACCCTGCAGAGGATAGCCCATAGGTGCTTGGGTTTTCTCATGATTCCAATTCACATGAAGAGTCTATACCCGAGAGTCAGTAGGCCTCAAATTGGAGAAGCAGAGCAGTATTTACGGCAGGCATATTTGATCACTCCTGGTTCTCAGGAAAGGTGTCCAGGCAACCCTGACTTTAGCAAATGAGGGGCAAGAGAGGTTATTTTGTACACTGTCTTGGGCTGAGCCCCTCATGGAAACCTCCAGCCACAGGTTATGATAAGTGCCTATATGGAAGAAGATGAGGGCCTTGTGGGAGTGTTTTGGTTTTAATTGTGGTCATTTGTGTGGCGGTTGGAAGTGATGACTGGGTCTACCTGGGCTTGAACTCTGGTGTGATTCCCCTTAGAGTCTGAGTTCTGGAACTGATCTCAGAGAAATATTGCCATGAACTGTGTTCAGATATTTGGAGGGCACGCATGGGATTCACCCTTGGAAACTAAGATCAAGGACCAGGGTGGCTTTCCACAGAGCCTTGGAATCTCAGCTAGGATATCCCATGATTTTATTCTGAAAGATTTGGCAGCCATAGTTGACAGTCAGAACACCCGTGGACGTCACATTGAAGACCTCAATGGGCCTGGCCTCATGTGACCTTTTGACCACTCTATGGGAAGACTTGCCTGTGAGAGTTCTCTAGAGCTTTCATTGAAATGATCTTCCTCACCATTTAATGGTTCCTGAATGAACTGAAACCCACAGTGCCTCCAACTTCATCCATGAAAAATGGCTAGATAAATACAAGGAAATTTTTGAAATTCCCTTAACCAGGTGCCACTGGAGAACCTTTGGATGTCTTGTTGCTGATCATGAGTGTACCAGAGAGTGCCATGATTAACCGGGTTTCATGAAAATGGTGTAGAACAAAGATGCCAGTAAGTTGGAGCCTGCTAAGTAGTGGTCCTATTGCAGTGGTGGGCAGGTGTGTGATAATACATCTTGGTGTGGCCATGAGGATTTGCCATTGCCTTCCAAATGGCTTGTGACTGACATGGTGCAGACAGCAGACCCTTCTATGTAAAGGCATAATGTTATATGGAGATGTTTCCAGGCAAAGTTCAGAGTCAGATTTCAATGGACAAGGGGGCAAGCTCTGTGAGATAGAAACCTGGTTGGTGCATTCTCCCTGACCAACCACAAGTGACAGAACTTCCTCCAACACTGGGTCCCAGTGGAACTCGTTGTATTTCATGAAGCAAATACCAAACTCCCAGTGCAGCAGCAAGAAACACCACCAAAAGTGGAGGATGACCAAATGGCTTCACAGTCCACATGGGGAGACACTTAGCACCCAGTGGCCACAGTTTACCTACAAATAAAAAATTCACCACTGCTGCCTCATGTTCATTAGAATACAAGAAACCATGTCTTCTAGGTCACATAGATGCAGACCCAGCTTTGATGGTCTCACTAGAAAGGAAGGTAAAGATCCTTACAGCAACATATATTTCAAGTGCCCAACCACAGAGCAAGTTTCTCAAGAAGTCTTTAGGCTGGCAGAGCTCCATGTTTTTGGGGTGTTTACCTGTTAGACCAGGACACAAGAAAAGACCACAGACTCTAATTAAAATCAAATTAAATTAAGCTTATTATTTCCACCGGCCTTGCTGCCTCTCCCTCCCAAATTGGCGGGAACAAGACACCAACCACAGCTTTCCTACAGCCCAGCTTTATAGCCCAGAAAGTTACACAAAAGGGGGATTACAGATAACAGAACTCTGACAAACATCACAGTAATGGTAGTTTACATATTTTTTTTGCTGTCCCTACATCAGAATTCATGAGGACGATTAGAGCCTCAGAGAGGGTTGTTGTCTGGCCAGAGAAGGCAAATATTTATGATGTGTTACTAAAGTTTCAGAGAGGTCTGCTATCTGGTCAGAGAGCCGGGCATGGGTGGGTTCAAGGCACAGGCAGGCATTCCACGCAGGTTCTGAATTTGAAGTAAATTATGGTAAAGCCAAAATTATCTTTTCATGGCTTTTTGGCAAGATGGCTCCCAATTTTAATAAAAGATCAGGTTGGGTCTATTATTCCCCCCTTTTCTCTGTGTTCCTTTCAAATCTTTGATAGATTAGGGGAAGAGCACTGAGAAAATTTTAATCCCTCAGGTAAGAGTCTCCAAATTTTTAGAAATCACCCAAAACCGATCTCCCTGATTTTACCTGGCTTAATTAATTACTTATATTGATAGTCTATTTATCTTTCTCTCCATTGTTGTAAGAATAGTGGCATCCCTCATTTTTTCTTCTTCTGACTTGAGACCAGGTGACGTGAGTGGGCATGGCGTGAGGGACATGAGTTGCCTTTTAGAAGTCAGTTGAGGGACATGAGTTGCCTTTTAGAAGTCAGTTCGGTTTGAAGTCTGGTTGGGGAAGAACAGGTTGTAAAGTCATCTGGGGATGGGTTCTTCTATGAGAGAAACAAAAACCATGAGTACTGAATCAATGTTGCAGCAGCTGGAACATGTTACTGTATAGAAGTTGCCTCATCAGTCTTCAATATCCCCAGTTATCAGGACATTCAACTTAATATTTAACTTTTAGTGTTACAGTTGGCCCTCCCCATAAGATACAGTTTAATAATTTAATGTCATCTGATCTTGTAAAATCCTTTTACTAGTATGACCTCTGTGTCTAATAGAGAAACCTTTAATTCTGTTACACAGGGCTGGATAATCGTACTAGCAAACACCAAGCCTACCTGTGTAGGTTAGGAATATCTGTAGGCCTTAAACTGAAAACTTCTGGCTGTGGCAGCTCTTCTTGATAGTCTCTTTGTATAAGTATCAGGCATTCCTGTCTGAGAATCCTTCTTTGTAGCCTCCAGTCTTACTTATTTTGGGAGGCTAACATAAAGTGCATACCTTAAAATATTATAATAATTATTATTATCATTATAATTATTATTATTAATATTATTATTTTCATTATTATTATTTAAAATGCCCAGGAATGGCTGTATTTTGGTCTTAACTTCCTTTGCTAAGTGTTTAAGATGAAGCAGTCAAACTGACTTTAGTTTCTATTTATTGTTAACAGTCAGCTGAGCTTTTATGGGAGTCAATTCTGGGAAAACTTGAGAGCAGATTCTCAGTTCTGCTAGTGCCATTTGCGCTAGGTGGGTCCAGGTCTTGCTTGACCATTTGGCTTCCCTCGGAAACATCAGGGATGTCTCCTTTCTCTGATGACTCTCCTCTTCATAACAAATGCACTGATTGGCTTTCTGTTCTCAAGTGGTCTCATTAATCTCCCTGATCAGGAGGTTATGTGGCTCAGAGATACAAAGCTCTTTAGAGAAGTCCCCTTTTCCCTGGATTCAGACTGACTCAGAGGGCAAGGGCCAAATATTGGTTTTCTTGGCCCTTTTCATTTAACTTTAATTTTAAATCCTAATCTTAAATATCCAACAAATCAATTTTAACAGCCTTATATTAAGAGTACTGGGCTTTAATGTCTATAACTTAATAATTATCTTTTTATTAATTGGGATCTGTATTATTCTGTCTGTATTGTAGGTGATTACTTATTATCTTTAATAAACCCATGTTGTATTCTTAAAGCAACACATTTGTTAAACACTAAGAGGGAATCTGTAGATCACGTATAAGAAAATTTCAAAATAAATTTAACAAAAGTAAAAATACTTACTTTGCGTAATAGCTACCCTGAATTTTTTGGCTGAGTTATACATTATATCCCCTGTTTGAGATCCTAAGAATATCGACATTAAAAAAAATAACTTTTTAACAAAACATTAAAGAAATATTATCAGACCAACTAGTTTCGTAGTCATTCTCACATGTAGTAAGATGGGACACACAGTCTAATCTCAGATAAGGCAGGGCTCTTTATAAATCTTAAGTGTTTTAGTTCTAAAGCTGATCTTTATTTTTAAATATCATTTGACAAAGTTTACATAAATTGTTTGAGGTAACATGAACATTAGCTAACAACATATGGTATCACATTTAAAACATGAATTTAAGAAAGGCTGTAAGTTTTTAACCTTTACATAGATTAGGTTCTCATTAACTTTAAAATACATTTAAATTGTTCCCCAATGTAAAAAGTAACATAAAACTTTACATATCTTATTGATAACAGGTTAATAAATCCCCAATATATTTTTACCATACAACTTCAGAGCACCAGCTTGATATAATGCTCTTTCAAATTTCTACCCTACAGACTTGCATACCTGTAAGATATGAAAACATTAATAGCATCACAATTACATTGATGTTTCTACATTTACCTAGTTTAGCTTTTAAAGAAATGGCAGCACAGTGCTCTAAAATAACAATTCTTATTTAATCAGTTGTTTAATTTTTATGGTTGCTTGCTCTAGAAAAAATAAAACTTAATAAACACAATGTTATGGGTAAACTTATGTTTTAAGGAATTTTTGTCTCATTAACACATGACTGATTTTTACAATCTTATACAGACTTTAGTAAAAACTTATACAGACCTTAGTAAATCAATCATATATCTAACAAAAGTACTCATGAATGAGTAATCCCATATCAAATTTACTTATTTATCAAAATATTAGAGAAATGTATTGAAAAGTGTAAACCATTTTTATGCTGAAGGAAAGGTCCTAGAACCAAGGCAAATTAGACATTTTGTAGATATTTATATTTTATTAGATTTTTTAACACCTAGAAAAATTTGTAAGCTTAAATTTAAAGACATTTATTTTTATCTGTTTATCCAATTTAAATTGAAACATTTAAATCATGTGAATTAAAGATCTTTGGATCCACTTTTTAAAATTTCTTTTTATGAGCGTTTCTTATATATGTTAATTTGTGTATCATATATATGATATACGGACATATGTATATATAGACATACAACACATGACAAAATTGTGCACACATAATAATAGTAAAGGCCTGTAGCTTTTCGCAAGTGAAATCTTTATTGCAATGTTTCAAAAAGTCCATAGATGGTCAAAGATAGAACTGATAAAAAAAAAAACATTAACCTAGGTCTTTATGCTCAAAATCATGAGCTCAAAAAAAAAAAAATAAATAAAAATATAGTATCTAAGGAAAAAAATATGAGTCCTAGAAAAAATGACTGGCGAGTAATTAGTAAATATCACACAATTTACCTTTTCTTTTTCCCTTAAGCTTCAAATCAGTCTCCTACTAAGCTTGCAGGCTTCTTTCATTTGCATTTCAACATAAGTCATGGCTGAGGTCTGGAAAGAGCAGGAAAAAAACTGCTATTCTGAGCAGACACCTCAGGCCTAAGGCATTTTAACCATAATTTTCAGGTTCGGGTGTTGAAAATTATGATACAATTTAAGATACAATTCACAAAATTTTATATCTTTACATCTTATTTTGTCAACAGATACCGTACTAAGATTTATTATCCTTGTCCAAATTAATGCACTGGTACACACAGTGACATATTCCCAGGCTACCCAATTCAAAATTAGTGAAAAACATAAAGACTGTATGATTGGGAAGTTACTTGCCAACTTGGAAGTAGAGTTCTTCAGTTTTCCATCCTAAGTATTCAAGTTCTCTGCCATGAATTATCTGAAATCATGAACTAAACAATTACCTAAACCCGAATTTTAACTACAAGATTGTGCAATACTTCAAAAACCCATTCAGATACCAGATTGTTAAAATAAAACATCATCATTTAGACACACATATAGCTAAGATCATTCCCAAGAAACAATTTATAATATCAACACATTATTGCACATGTCTTAAAGGGCCAGAATCAAAGACACAAGACAGAAAAAAAGGAGGTCCAGACTATGGCTGTCAGACAGAACTCTTTAAAGCAGAGCAGTTAAGAGAAAAATCTCCTACACCAGTGGCACCATAGATATCCACAGGGGGGGGACCAGATGTTTTAAGAGAGGGGCAACCTGAAATGTAAAATAAAGTGTCTCCATGGTGACTTTACTGAATTTAGTGACCCCTTTTTCTTTTTCTCTTTTTTAACAAGACAGAGGTGGCATAATCCTTACAGTGCAGGGAAGGAAGGAGGTAATTCCCTGAATCAACAGGGCTTTGGCAGCTGCTGGGAGTCCCTCAGTCCCTCCTTTTACTTACAGGATTAGCTCCTCTGGTTCAGTTCCACACCAAGCATGCTCCATCTCCTAACATTTCAGTAGACATCTCTCACAAAGTTCCGGGGCAGAGGGGGGGTACCAAATTTTTAACTTAAAGTTTAGTTCCTGACCTTGAAGCCAATTAATACCAATTTAATAAAGAAGACTGGGTTTTGAGAAAAAGAAAAAGGGAGATTTATTGCTTTGCTAACAAAGGAGAAACACAGGAGACTCTGCCAAAGTTGTGACTCTCTTGATCTGGAGGGACAAGGGGTTTTAAAGGAGTTTCACTTGTTAACCTGGGAGATACTCAGTTGTTAGGTCCCCAGCAGGCATTGCCCTCTGCAATGGGTGTGCTCCAGGCAGCCAGCTAGGGGCTTCTATCATCCTGCTTAACAAAGGGGGGTAAAGCTCATCGCAGTTCCTTAAAACACAGTCCAAAGGGGTGTCAGGCTTACTCTCTTTATTACCCATTTTCATGTCCAATATCCTTAAGTTTTTACCCCCGAAATCACACAACAAAACGAACAAAAACAAACAAAAAATTAGAACCCAGAACAAAACACAAAAAAAACAGAAACCCAGCACCTAAAACGAAAAACAGGGGAACAGTGCAATATCTTGCTAAAGCTCCAGGGTAGGAGTGCATGCGTGCCCATGGGCACCTCTCTACAGTTCCAGAGGAATTCCCTTCAGAACAGAACAGAGGACAGAATGATTCTCGTTACTGTCCTGGACAGGAGTATAGGTGAGCCTCCCCAAACCACGTCTCTGTCATCATAAGAGATCTCCCTTAACCGGATATCAGATATTATAAAGGCGCCACTTACCTATGGAGGCCTCCTCCATCAGGTGCTTGCTAATAGTTTTAGTGCAGAGGTTCACTGCAGTGCTCCCTGGACTAAAGGCTCTCTTCCTAGTATAGAGAAGATGCACCAAATCAGGCATGTGTGGAAAGCTGTTCCTTGGTGCCTATGGTTGATATACCATTCTAATTTGTGAAAGTGCCACAGAAAGTACGGTAAGCCTCCTTCTCATGGTACGCTTGAAAGCAACAGTTTGGACAAACTGGTTGTGACGGCAGTGACCTCATTCAGTTCCTGAAGCATGCGACCTCACCTCACTTCCTTGGTAATGGAACTCTCTGAACTGGGATCCAGGAAGCCAGGCACACAGAGTCAGTCCCAGTCCCAGTCCCAGTGGTCTCACTTGCTTTGATTTAGCAAGGACAGAGTCAGTCTTTGTTGGTACCTACTGATGTGAGGATGGCCAAATGCCAGTAGTGCTCTGAAGAGGGGCCTTTCCTGAAAAAGCAGGTAGTGGCTAACAGCTGGCTCCTGACCACTTCACAGAGTTGGACAAAGAGACCAGATGTGAGACTGGACAGGCCATATCACGGGAACATATTATGGCCCATCAGTCAGAGGACACTCCAGATAGTCAGAGACCTACTTGGGGGAAGGAGGTGCCTTGGTGGGTGTTGATGTGTGTTTGTGGTTTTGTCTCATGTTCTGGGAATAGGTAGGAAAGTCGGTTTGTTTGGTTGGGAGTGAACTCTTTCTAGTAAGTTGTTTGACAAGGCGAGTGTTTCTATGTTTGTGTATCCCACTGTGTCCATGCCTGTAGACATTAGAAAAGAGAATGCATCAATGGATGTTTCCTGCCTAGTAGAAAGCTTCACAGCCTTCATCCTGTCCAATTTATGAATGCACTAGGGCTTGCCTTATTGATGGGCAACACCTGCTATCTTCCTAAGTTCCTGTTTTCTTCCTGAAATCTAGCCACTCTTCAGAATAAGTTCATGCTTTTGTGTTCACAATATGTACCACCTCCAAGCACTGTGATGTGGACATGTACTGGATAGCTGAAGGGAATGGCAAGCATCTGAGAAAACTCAGATATCAGTGTGACCAGGAACGTCTCAGTGGAGAAACCCTGCAAAGGGCCTTTTGCTTACCTATTGTTCTGTTGCCCTGAATGTCAGGAAGGTCTTTTCCTCAGGCCACGTTTTTGTGAAGCCTGAAGAAAACAGTTTTCAAACGGAAATTAATGGGCATCACCTGTGACTCTTTGCTTAATTGCTTTGTAAAGGGATGTGTCTGAATCAGCCTCTTGGCCCTGTGTGAGCCTGTGGCTTAGATTCTCAGCACCTGATGAATCTAAAGAAAAATCCCATGTGTGGATCCAAAATCAAAATGGCCAAATATCAGTCATTGTGGATGAAGTCTCTCGCATTCCTCTGTAAGGTTCCTGACCTCCATCAAGTGAGAAAAAGGATCCATTGGGTCAAATGAGTTCTTCAAAGCCCTGCAGATGCTAGCCCATAGGTTCTTGGGATTTTTTATGAATCCAATTCAAATAAAGAATCTAAACACCACAGTCAGTGGGCCTCAAATTGGAGAATAGAGCTGTATTAATGGCAGGCATATTTGATCACTCCTGGTTCACAGGAAGGGTTTCCAGGCCACCCTGACTTTTGGTGAATGAGGGAAAAGGGAGCTTATTTGGGACACTGTCTTGTTCTGCACCTCTCATTGAATCCTCCTGCCAGAAGTTATGATGAGTGTCTGTATTGAAGAAGATGAGTGCCATGTCCGAGTGTTTTGGTTTTAATTGTGGTCATTTGTGGGGCGGTTGGAAGAGATAATTGGGTCCACCTTGTCTTGAGCTTTGGTGTGATTCCCCTTAGAGACTGTGTTTTGGAACTGACCTCCGAGAAGGCACAAGGTCCTATGCCATTGTATATCCATATTTCTGGGACAACTCTACAGAACTTAATGCAATGCTAAGTGTATCAATCAAGGGCCCAATGAACTTCTGGGCTTCAAATCTTACCTAGATTTCTGTTTTCATACTTATATTGAAAGGTTAATAAAATAGGTACTTGTCACTTCCTGTTTTTCTGTATGCTTAACAAAACACTGTTGAAATCTTGAGAACTGTTTGCTATTCTTGTTCCCAGTATGTGCTGTCCCCAACTGCCAAACTGCAGAATGTACTCCGTCAACCAGTTGCACGCAAACCGCCCACTCTCCCTTACCCATGAATAAACTTTCCTCCCTGCCCTGTCCAAGGAAAATATATAAGCACTTCTTAAGCTGTTCTCAGGGCTCTCTGCTCTATTCAAGTGAGCTCTGAGCCCTTGCATTCCGGACTCCCAATAAACCCTTTGCTGTTGCATGAGACAGTCTCTTGGTGGTCTCTTCCACCGACGCTCGCCCGAACTTTACATCTGGTGGCTCCGGTGAGATCTGGCAGGCGCAGACGAAAGACCCCCAATGGGCTCCACTGGAGATAAATAAGGCCCCTCTTCTTGGTTTCAGAATTCAGGTTAGGGTTTAACAAAATGGCTATTGGTAAAGAGCGTGAGCTCTCTCCCACGGTGGCTGACACACATGTCACAGAGCCACAGGCCATGTCCCTGGGGGATGGACTCGGGAAATCGAGAAACCATATTCTCCTCGTCTCAGTGATATTTTGTTTCGGATTCGGTATTGCCAGCCCATCAGGTTTTTCCGGCTACTCACTCCTGGTCTCAGTATTGGACGTCCATTGCCTGTCTTTATTGTCTTGTCTTGTCTTTGTCGCATGTCGTTGCTTTCACTGTCTGTGTATATTTCATTATGGGACAGAGCACTTCAATGCCTGTGTCCCTGACCCTCGATCACTGGTCCAAAGTCTGCTTAAGGTCTCATAATCTTTCTTTTTCATTAAAACGCCGGACCTGGCAGATTCTGTGTCTCAGAATGACCCACCTTTGTAGTCGGATGGCCCCTAGAAGGATCTTTCTACTTCGAACTAATTTGAAAAGTCTGAGATATTTTCTTTCAGACAGGGCCACATAGCCATCCAGATCAACAGCCATATATCTTAACTTGTCAGGACCGCTGCAAATCTCCTCCTTCATGGGTGAAGCCTTTCATTGTCCCTGCACCCACTCCTACTCCTTCCCCCACAATTCTATCTCAAACTCTCTGCTCCTCTTCCTCCACCCTCTGTTCTCCCTGAGTCTCAAGACTCTACTGGTCTCTCCTCCCCCTACTTATCCTCTGCCTTCATCCCCCAACCCCCACCACCCTCTAAGTGATTCCCCTGCTGCTGACTCAGCCTCTCCACCATTCGAGGAAGCTAGGCTGGCCCAGCGCCATCCAGATGACTGTCCCGTGGCACACAGAGCCCCTCCTTCCCTGGAGGAAGCTGGCCTGGCTAAAAGAACTCAGAGAACTCGCCAACATTTTCACACCTCCCTACTTGGGATGACTGTCAACAACTCCTTGGGACTCTCTTTATGACAGAGGAATGAGAGAAAAACCTCCTGGAAACTAGAAAAAAATATCCTCGGACCTGATGGGCGACGAACACAACTTCCCAACATAATCAAAGCCAGCTTCCCCTTAAACCGACCCAACTGGGACCTCAAAACCTTTGAAGATAGGGAGAATCTGTCCAATTATTGCCAGGCTCTAATTGCGGGTCTCGAAGGGGCCGCTAGGTGACCAACTAATTTGGCCATGGTAAGAGAAATAATTCAAAGGCCTTATGAATCTCCCTCTATGTTTCTAGAGATAATTATGGAGGCATATAAGAGATATACTCCTTTCGATCCTCAGGCAGTGGATCAAAAGGCATCTGTCATGATAGCCTTAATTGGGCAAGCTGCCATGTATACTAAAAAAAAGTTAAAAGAGAGATTTAGTCAGAGAAGCCGAGAAAGTATACTATAAGAGAGAAACAGGGAGAAAGAAAGGGAGCAAAGGGAGGATGAGAGAAGCAAAAGACAGACTAAGGCATTGACTAAGATCCTGTTCACAACAAGAAAGAGGCCAGGAATTAAGACATAAGGTGACAGGAAGAAATACCTGGGCCCATGCCAGAGGCCACCCCTGGCCTCAGATCAATGTGCCTACTGTAAAGAAAAAGGACACTGGGCCAAAGAGTGCCCTATAAAGAGAGAGCCACGCCAGCCAGCCATTCTGACTCTGGAGGATGACTAAGAATGTTGGGGCTCAGATTCCTTTCCCTAGCTCAGGGTAACTTTTGAAGTGTAGGGGACCCCAGTAAACTTTGAAGTGAATACAGGAGCAGTATACTCAGCCCTTAAGGACTTATTGGGCCCTCTATCAAATAAAAGGTCTGTAGTTCAACTAATGGCAGTAAATATCGGGCTTAGGCTACTAAGAGGACCATGGACCTGGGGAAAGGAAAAATCCATCACTCCTTCCTAGTAATCCCAGAATGCCCGAACCCATTAATGGGAAGAGATCTGCTCACCAAGCTCTGGGCCAAAATAACTTTTAACCCTGAAGGCCCCCAAATGAAATTTCTAAATCCTTCAGTAAAAACTCCTATACTCACGGCTTTAACTAGATTAGTAGAAGATGAACATCCACTCCTCACACCCCCCAAGACTGATCAAAAAGGCAAGCTACCCCAGAAATGGATAACAGATTACCCAGATGCCTGAACAAAAACTGCTGGGTTAGGCCTGGCCGTGAAACAACCTCCAATAACAGTGGAGTTAAAAACCTCAGCCTCCCCAATCATGTCAAATAATATCTTCTAAGCAAAAAAAGCTAAAGATGGGAGAAGGCCCCATATTCAGAAATATCTGGCCTTAGGGGTCCTAAGTCCCTGTCAATCGGCTGGAACACTCTCATGCTACTAGAAAAAAAGCCAGGAACCGGGTACTATCGCCCTGTTAAAGACCTAAGCGAGATCAACAACAGAGTGCAGGACATTCACCCCACGGTACCTAATCCGTACCATCTTCTTATCACTCTGAACCCTGAGCAGAAATGGTATACTGTTCTGGACTTAAAAGATACTTTCTTTTGCTTGCCTCTGCATAAAGATAGTCAGTTGCTGTTGGCTTTTGGGTGGGTACACCCAGAAACCGAAACGTCTGGTCAACTAACTTGGACTAGACTCCCACAGGGGTACAAAAACTCCCCCATTCTCTTTGATGAAGCCCTCCACAGAGATCTCAACAATTTCAGAACTATGCACTTCGAAGTCACCCAGCTTCAATACGTGGATGACCTGCTACTGGCAGCCAACACCAAGGAAAACTGTGAGTCTGG
Source organism: Callospermophilus lateralis (assembly GCF_048772815.1). Lineage (NCBI taxonomy): Eukaryota > Metazoa > Chordata > Mammalia > Rodentia > Sciuridae > Callospermophilus > Callospermophilus lateralis. Next base: position 4,431,038 of record NC_135316.1, on the reverse strand, counting down.
GACCCTAACACTATTATAGGAGCTTGCTCAAGTCGGGTATAGAGTTTCAGCCAAAAAGGCCCAAATTTGCCAGTATGAAGTAATCTTCCTGGGCTATTCCCTTAGGGAGAGTAAACAATGGCTCACTGAGCCGAGAAAACCAACCATTGTGTAGATACCACCCCCATCTAACAGGAGACAACTCAGAGAGTTTCTTGGGACTGCTGGCTTTTGAAGGTTATGGATACCTGGGTTTGCGTCCTTAGCTGCTCCTTTATACCTGGTGTTAAAGGGAGATGCCCAATTCCAATGGACCCCTGATAACCAGGAAGTTTTTGGTAACATCTAAGGATAATGACACTGAACGCCTCAACTTCACTGAGCTCAGCCTGCAATTACAGAAAGCCCTACACTACGTTAAAAATGTACATCAACTAACTCACCTTGGTTCAAAGAAACTGCAGGCATTCCTGTTTGTTTAAGAACAGAGTTTTCCACTAACCGACTCACAGCGAAAGGAAATAACTGAACGTTTAAAAAAAGCCTGTCGGGTCTGTCAATTGGTTAATGTTTACCCTTCCATGTTTCCTATAGGAAAGCACCTACGAGGAACCAGACCAGGACAATTCTGAAATTAAGCCAGCAAGGTATGGACTTAAATATCTCTTAGTCTTTGTAGATACATTTTCAGGATGGATTGAAGCCTTCCACACACACACACACAAAAAACAAAACAAATCAAAAAACAGCGCAAATGGTTTTCAAGAAGATCCTGAAAGATATTTTTCCAAGATACGGTCTGCCTAAGGTAATAGGGTCTGATAATGGACTGGTGATCATGGCCCAGGTAAGTCAGGTGTTAACCAGGTCCCTGTGGATTAATTGGAAGTTACATTATGCTTATACACCCCATAGCTCAGGACAGGTAGAAAAAATAAATACAACCATTAAAGAGACCTTAACGAAATTAAGCTTAGAGACCGGCATAAAAGATTGGACTATGCTCCTGCCTTATGCACTGTTTCATGCGAGGAATACTCCCTCTGTTTCTTTGTGTAACCTCACCCCCTATGAAAATCTCTATGATGCCCATCATCCAGTAAGGGACCTAACCCCAACCCTAAGGCCTAACGATCCCTTCCACACCCCCTTGCTTGACAGACTTAAAGCCATTGAAAGAACTCAGTGATACCTGTGGAAACAGCTGGCCACTGCCTACCAACCTGGGGACGAGGGGACTCCACATCAATATCAAGTAAGAGACGTCGTCTACATAATACAACATCAGGTGTCATCCCTGGATCCCTGCTGGAAAAGAACATACCAGGTGCTACTTATAACACCTATAGCCATCAAAGTAGACGGAATCACTTTTTGGATCCATGCCTCTCATCTCAAGCCTTCACTGTGTCCAGACTCTGGTTGGAAACTGGAAAAGACTGCTAACCATTTCAAATTGCGTATTCACTATTTGGATAAGACTATAGACTCTCCCCTTGGCCACCAGTAGTCCTAACCCTCATCAGCCCATTCAGCAGCGATGGTTGATCACAAATCCTACTAGACAAGAAGTATGGTCTATCTTGCATACAGCCCCCTTAGGGACCTGGTGGCCATCTCTCCACCCAGACATTTTTCAACTCGGTATAGGTCTTTTCTATTGAGATATCCCTGATGAAGAGGATCCCACTAAAATTCCATTTAATCCCTTTCATACCATAGATAATTGAAACAAACTATGGATGCAGGGAAACGCGTGTCAGATTCAGGTTGGCTAGCTAGATTACTATGGATGCGCGTCCGACTATCAAAGCCACAAACAGCCACGGCTGTGTGGGGGAAAAGCCGACTTCTTGTTTAAGTCATGGGGATGTGAGCATTCAGGGGCTGCCTGGTGGAACGCAAACTCCTCATCAAATTCAGTACACAGCATTGGCCATATTACCAATTAGACAACCAAAAACTATGGCCCCCAGAGAATTCTCTAGATCCTCAAATTCTGCGTGACATTTTTATCTTTGGCAAGTGCTCAAAAGGGAGAAATTTCCCTATGTGGAATCCTTTTCCCTTTTTCGCTCACATCCTGTACTATGCTTCTCCAATAGTTCTTCGCCCTCAGCCTTCTGCTCTAGACTCTCTGCTGTCACTCCCACCTCAGCAACCTGATTTCTCCCCTCCAATTAATAGATCAAAAACCCAAACCTCTGCTGGTTGTCAGAACATTGCCCCCTTGCTGAGGTAGCAGATACCGAGGTAACCCTCCACCCACTCACTCCTCTCTTTTCCTGTCAATGCCTGCACTAGGTCCCACCAAGTCCTCCAGGAAGCTAACCCACAGCTCAAACCAGCTGAGAAGAGCCCTCAGACCTCTATCCAAGATGTAATGAAAATGGCCTTTAAAGTTGCTTTGTCATCACTGAAAACAGGTTTCTAAGAATTTAAAGTCCCTCACAGGCTTTTTGGAATACTCATTCCCATCTTCCCCTCTGCTCTACCTGTTCTACTACTCATGATTTTGTTGCTAGGAAAATCCCAAACCCCTTTCCCATTATTCTTTTACATCTCTCCTTCCTCATTCTCAGATCCATGGAGCTGCTCTCAGTCTCACCTTCCCCGTCTTTCCCCTCTGTACCAGGTCCACAGAAATGTCTTAAATGACTTTCTCCAGAAGTCTTCACCAAGGCTTACTTTAGGTCTTTCAGCAAAAGAGTCCCTCTGAAAGAGTTCAATATAGATAAACTTCCACTTTTCGTGTTGCCCTGTTCTATTTGGCCAGTGGCTGAAAAAATCACCACCCCTAAGCTTGACACCGACTTACTAGTTTTTCACAATATATGTGAACAAGGGCTCTGGCCTTGAGCTGGGGCTTCACAGACATGGCTACATTTCTAAGATAAAAAAGTTACCAACTGGTCTCCATGGTGACAACTGGCAGGGAGAAAAAAAAAGAGACAAAAAAGCTCTTCCCTTCCAAGGTGTCCTTGAAAAGTTAACTTGCCAAGAACAGAGGAAAAAAAAACAGAAACTAAAACTGATTTTTGTGAATTCCTGCAGACTGTGAACTTCTGAGCCACTTCCCTTAAATGTTGGGTACAAATTCTAAAACTACCGAAACTTGGGGTTCAGGGGATTAATTGATTAAAACAGAAGGAATGCCCTCTAAATCCGGATGCAACCAAATAAGACTGTTTTCCTGTCTTTGATGCTATCTTAGCTGCCTTTCCTTGTCTGTCCCACAACAGTATAATTCTATACACTTTAACATTATTTATGTTTTCATAAAATGGTCAAGAGACGTGATTAATTATGTAATGATGCAGATGTTTTCCAGCATGCTCTATCATGACGTAGGTTCATTTAAAGATCAAATAGGGGGCATACAACCCGGTTCCACGGGAAACCTGTATCCCTCACTTTACCCATCTTATTAGGAATAACAGTTGCTGAAGGGGTGGGCACCGGAACAACTGCCCTAGTCCATGAGACAAAACAAAGACACAGTTAGAAGCAGAAATAGACCGAAGCTTAAAGACATTTAAAACCGACATCACAGCTTTACAGGAATTTTAACCTCTCTCTCTGTGAAGTTGTTTTACAGAGCAGGCGAGTGTTGGACCTCCTCTTCATGAGAGAAGGGTGCCTTTTTGCTTGCATTGAGGGAAGAATGCTGTTTTTTATGCCGACAATACTGGAGTTGTAAAAGAATCTATGAGTAAATTAAGAAAACGACTTGAAGAGCGTCAAAGAGAGACAGAGTCCCCAAAAGGGAGGTTTGAGTCTTGGTTCACATAGTCCACCTGGATAACTACGCTTTTATCTGCCATGGCTGTTCCATTACTAATCCTCATATTATTGCTAAGTGTAGGACCCTGTTTGCTCAACCGTGTAGTTTCCTTTCTAAACCAAATCTAACCTGTTATTAATCCTAACCATACACCGTTCTCTCAATCTAATTTTACAGAAGAGCGGGGACAGAGTTGGTCTTAAAATACAGGAATATAGAGGATCTTCCACCTGCTGAGAACCTCAAAGGTCCATGCAGAAATGATCCCTGGAGAAGATGTAGGAAACTATGAAGGACCTGAGAGAGCAAAAGTCCTCAATGGTAAACAACCTGCTCAGGATGAAGGGATGTGTCTGAATCAGCCACTCTCTTCTTAATGTAGAGAAGATGGACCAAAGCAGGCATGTGTTGAGAGCTGCTCCTGCATGCCTATGGTTGACATACCACTCTAACTTGTAAATGTGTCACACGAAGTAGGGGCAGACTCCTTCTCATGGAAACCTTGGAAGCAACTGTTAGGACAACGTTGTTGCCAAGGCAGTGACCTCATTCAGTTCCTAAAGGAAGTGACCTCAGCTAACGTCCTTGGTGATGAAACTCTCTGAACTTGGAATCCAGGAAGCCAGGCACAAAGAGCCAGTCCCAGTGCCAGTCCCAGTGGTCAAACTTATTTTGATTTACCAAAGACAGACTCAGTCTTTCCCGGGACCTACTGATGTGAGGATGGCCAAATGCAAGGAAAGCTATGAAGAGGGGGTCTTTCCTGAGAAAGCAGGCAGTGGCTCACCGCTGGCTCCTGACAACTTCACAGAGTTAGCCAAGGAGAACAGATTTGAGACAGAACAGGACATTTCCAGGGAACATAGTATGGCCCACCATTCAGATGACACTCCGGATAGTCACAGACCTACATGGGGGAAGTAGGTGCCTTTGTGTTGTGGGTATGGGTTTGTGGTTTTGTCTCATGTTCTGAGAATAGGTATGAAAGGCGGTTTGTTTTGTTTGGAGTGAACTGTTTCTAGTAAGTCGTTTGACAAGGCGAGTGTTTCTATGTCTGTGTACCCAACTGTGTCCGTGGTTTTAGACATTAGAAAAGAGAATGCATCAATGAATATGTCCTGTCTAGTAGAAAGCTTCCCAGCATTCATCCTGCTCTATTTATGAATGGACTGCAGCTTGACTTATTGATGTACAACACCTGCTATCTTCCTAAATTCCTCTTTTCTTCCTGAATTCTGGCCACTCTCCAGAACAGGCTCATGGTTTTGTGTTTAAGATATGTACAACCTCGAAGCTCTGTGTCATGACCATGTACTGTATAGCTGAAGGGAATGGCGAGCATCTCAGAAAACTCAGATATCAGTGTGACCAGGAAAGTCTCAGTGGAGAAACACTGCTTGGGGCCTTTTGTTTACCTATTCTTCTGTTGCCCTGAATATCAGGAAGGTCTTTTCCTCAGTCCACCACTTTGTGAAGAATGAAGAAAACAGTTTTCAAATGGAAATGAATGAGCAATACCTGTGGCTCTTTGCTTAATTGCTTCGGAAAGGATGTGTCTGTATCAGCCTATTTGCCCTGTGTGAGGCTGTGGCTTAGATTCTCAGCTCCTGATGGATCTAAAGAATGATCCAATGTGTACATCTAAAACCAAAATGGCCAAAAGAGCAGTCCTTGTGGATGAAGTCTCTCGCCTTCCTCTGTAACTTTCCTGACCTCCATCAAGTCAGAATAGGGATCCTTTGGGTTAAATGAGTTCTTCAAAGCTATGCAGAGGCTAGCCAATAGTTGCTTGGGTTTTCTCAAGACTCCAGTTCACATAAAGAATCCAAACCCCACAGTCAGTTGGCCTCAAGTTGACGAAGCGGAGCAGTATTAACAGGAGCCCTATTTGATTTCTCCTGGTTCACAAGAAGGGTGTCCAGGCCACCCTGACTTCAGGCAAATTAGGTGCAAGAGAGCTTATTTTGGACACGGTCTTGGGCTGTGCCCCTCATGGAAACCTCCAACCAGAGGTGATAATGAGTGTCTATATGGTAGAAGATGAGTGCCACGTTGGAGTGTTTTGGTTTAAATTGTGGTCATTTGGGTGGCGGTTGGAAGACATGACTTTGTCCACTTGAGCTTGAACACTGGTGTGATTCCCTTAGAGACTGAGTTCTGCAACTGACCTCAGAGAAGTATTGCCATGAATAGTGTTGAGATTTTAGGAAACCAGGCATGAGTGTCGCCCTTGGAAACTGAGTTCTAGGCCCAGGGTGGCTTTCCACAGAGCACTGGGCCTCTCAGCCAGGATACCACATGATTTTATTCTGAAAGACTTGGCACCCAAAGTTGAGAGTTAAAACTCATATGGACCTCACATTTTAGACCTAAATGGGCATAACTAATGTGATCTTTAGGCCACTCTTTGGGAAGCCTTACCTGTGAGTGTTCTACAGAGCTTTCATTGAAATGAGCTTCCTAACCATTTAATGGTTCCTGAAAGAATTGAAACTCACAGTGCCTCCAACTTCATCCTTGAAAAATGGCAGAATAAATACCATGACATTTTTGAAATTCCCATCACCAGATGGCACTGGAAATACTTTGGATGTCCTGTTGCTGATCATGAATATACTAGACAGTGCCTTGATTGACTGGGTTTCATGTAAATGGTGTAGAACAGAGATGCCACTAATTTGACTCTGTTGAGTAGTGGGCCTAGAGCAGTGGTGGGCCGGTATGTGATAATACATCTGTGGTGAGGCCATGTGGATCTTCTATTGGCTTCCAAATGGCTTGTGACTGACAAGGTGCAGCCAGCAGAACCTTTCATGCAAAGGCAACTTGTTATGTGAAGAGTTTCAGGACATTGTTCAGAATCACGTTGCTATGGTCAAGGGGCAAGCTATGTGGTATAGAAGCCTGGTTCTTGTATCCTCCTGCAGAACCTGACCCACCACACGTGACAGAACTCCCTCTTGCACTGTGACCCAGTTGAACTCCTTGTATTTCTTGAAGCAAATACCAAACTCCCAGTGCACCAGGAAGAAAGACCACGAAAATGGAGGATGACCATATGGCTTCACAGTGCACACGGGGAGATATTTAGCTCCCATTGGCCACAGTTTACCTAAAAAGAGAAATCAGCACTCCTGCCTCATGTTTATTGGGAAATAAGAAACCATGTCCTCCAGGTCTCATAGATGCAGACGAAGATTTTATGGTCTCACTAGAAAGGAAGCTAAAGCTCCTGACAAAAAAATAATTTACAAGTGCCCAACCTCACAGGCAGTTTCTCAAAAAGTCTCTAGGCCAGTAGAACTACATGTATGTGTAGTGTTTACCCTGTCCCTTACTTTTGGAAACTCCTCTACCTCTTCCAAGGTTGTGAGCTCCCCATATACACCATATATACATCATATAGAATCCTACCTGATATCACTTGTACACACTTGTGAGGTGGCTGAATTGGCAGATGCAAATTTTGAGAAGAGATCACTCCTCCTAAACACTGTTGGAACTGAAAATTCAACCTATGGGTGAGCTTCCTAGTTGAATAACATTATACATAAATCCATGTTCAGTAAAATGAATATTTTTCGATCTGTGGATTATATATATTTCATGATGAATTTCGATTGGCATATATATTGCTACTTTTTTTTTCTTTTATTGGTTGCTCAAAACATTACAAAGCTCTTGACATATCATATTTCATACATTAGATTCAAGTGGGTTATGAACTCTCATTTTTACTCCAAATACAGATTGCAGAATCACATCGGTTACACATCCATATTTTTACATAATGCCCTATTAGTTACTGTTGTATTCTGCTACCTTTCCTATACTCTGCTATCCCCCCTCCCCTCCCTTCCCATCTTCTCTCTCTACCCTACCTACTGTAATTTATTTCTCTCCTTGTTTATTTTCCCATAACACTCACAACCTCTTCTATATAATTTTGTGTAACAATAAGGGTCTCCCTTCATTACCATGCAATTTCCCTTTTCTCTCCCTTTCCCTCCCACCTCATGTCTCTGCTTAATGTTAATCTATTCATCATGCTCTTCCTCCCTGCTTTGTTCTTAGTTGCTCACATTATATCAAAGAAGACATTTGGTATTTGATTTTTAGGGATTGGCTAGCTTCACTAAGCATAATCTGCTCTAGTGCCATGCATTTCCCTGCAAATTCCATGATTTTGTCATATTTTAGTGCTGTGTAATCCTCCATAGTATATAAAAGCCACATTTTATTATCTATTCATCTATTGAAAGGCATCTGGGTTGGTTCCAAAGTGTAGCAATTGTGAAATGTGCTGCTATGAACATCGATGTGGCAGTATCCCTGTAGTACGCTCTTTTAAGATCTTCAGGAAAGAGTCCGAGAAGTGCAATAGCTGGGTCAAATGGTGCTTCCATTCCCAGCTTTCCCAGGAATCTCCATACTGCTTTCCAAATTGGCCGCACCAGTTTCAGTCCCACCAGCAATTTACAAGTGTACCCTTTTCCCCACATCCTCGCCAGCACTTGTTGTTGTTTGACTTCATAATGGCTGCCAATCTCACTTGATTGAGATGGTATTTAGGGTGGTTTTGATTTGCATTTCTCTTACTGCTAGAAATGGAGAGCATTTTTCTATGTACTTGTTAATTGATTTTATGTCCTTCTCTGAGAAGTGTCTGTTCAGGTCCTTGGCCCATTGGGTTATTTGTTATCTTATTGTCTAATTTTTTTGAGTTCTTTGTATACTTTGTATACTCTGGATAGTAGGGCTCCATCTAAAGGATGAGGAGTAAAAATTTGTTCCCATGATGTAGGCTACAGATTTACCTCTCTTATCGTTTCGGTTTCTGAGAAAAAAAAATTCAGTTTAAGTAAGTCCCATTTGTTGATTCTTGTTATTAACTCTTGTGCTATGGGTGTCCTATTAAGGAATTTGTAGCCTGACCACACAATATGTAGATCGGAGCCAACTTTTTCTTCTATCACACGCAGAGTCTCTGATTTGAATCTAGCTCCTTGATCCATTTTGAGTTAACTTTTGTGCATGGCGAGAGAAGGGGATTCAGTTTCATTTTGTTGCATATGGATTTCCAGTTTTTCCAACACCATTTGTTGAAGATGCTATCCTTCCTCCATTGCATGCCTTTAGCTCATTTATCAAATATAAGATAGTTGTAGCTTTTTGGATTAGTCTCTGTTTCCTCCATTCTCTACCATTGGTCCACCCGCCTGTTTTGGTACCAGTACCATGCTGTTTTTGTTATTATTGCTCTGTAATATTGTTTGAAATCTGGTATAGCTATACCGCCTGATTCACACTTCCTGCTTAGAATTGCTTTTGCTGTTCTGGGTCTTTTATTTTTCCATATAATTTTCATGATTGCTTTATCTATTTCTACAAAAAATTCCTTTGGGATTTTGATTGGTGTTGCATTAAACCAATAGAGAACTTTTGGTAATATCGCCATTTTGATGATGTCAGTTCTGCCTATCCATGAACAGGGTATATTTTTCCATTTTCAAAGATATTATTCTACTTCTCTCTTTAGGTTTCTGTAGTTTGCATTAAATAAATCTTTCACCTATTTTGTTAGGTTGATTCCCAAGTATTTAATTTTTTTGAGGATATTGTGAATGCACTGTTTTGACTCATTTTCGTTTCAGAAGTTTTGTCGCTGATATACCGAAATGCCTTTGATTTATGCGTGTTGATTTTATATCCTGCCGCATTGCTGAATTCATTTATTAGTTCTAGTAGTTTTTTCTGTAGACCCTTTTGGGTCTTCTATGTATAGAATCATGTCATATGCAAATAGTGATAATTTAAGTTCTTCTTTTCCTATTTTTATGCCTTTAATGTCTTTCATCTGTCTAATTGCTCTGGCCAGTTTTTCGAGAACTATATTGAATAGAAGTGGTGATAGAGGACATCCCTGTCTTTTTCCAGATTTTACAGGGAATTCCATCAATTTTTCTCCATTCAGAATGATGCTAACCTGAGGCTTAACATAGATAGCTTTTACAATGTCGAGGTAAGTTCTTGTTATCCCTAGTTTTTAAAATGTTTTGAACATAAAGGAATGATCTACTTTGTCAAATGGTTTTTCTGCATCTATCGAAATGATCATATGGTTCTTATCTTTAAGTCTATTGATGTTGTGAATAACATTTATTGATTTCCATATATTGTACCCTCTTTGCATCCCAGGGATGAATGCTAGTTGATCATGGTCCACAATTTTTTTGATGTGCCTTTGTATCCAATTCGCCAGAGGATTTTTGCATCTAGATTTATCAGAAATATTGGTCTGTAGTTTTCTTTCTTTTAGGTGTCTTTGTCTGGTTTCAGAATCAGGGTGATTTTGGCCTCATGGAATGAATTTGGCAGAGCTTCCTGTCTTTCTATTTCCTGAATAACATGAAAAGTTTTGGTATTAATTCTTCTTTAAAGGTTTTGTAAAACTCCACTGTATACCCATCTGGTCCTGGGCTTTTCTTGGTTGGTAGTCTTTTGATTGCTTCTTCTATTTCATCCATTGATATTGGTCTGTTTAAATTGTGTGTATCCTCCTGACTCAGTGTGGGCAAATCATAAGACTTAAGAAATTTATCGATGTCTTCACTATTTTCTATTTTATTGGAATATAGGTTTTCAAAATAATTTCTAATTTTTTTCTGTATTTTTGTAGCATCTGTTGTGATATTGCCTTTTTCATCCCGTATGTTAGTAATTTGAGTTCTCTCTCTTCTTCTCTTTGTTACCATGGCTAAGGGTCTGTTGATCTGATTTATTTTTTCGAAGAACCAACTTTTAGTTTTGTTAATTTTTTCAATAGTTTCTGTTGTTTCAATTTCGTTGATTTCCGCTCTGATTTTAATTATTTCTTGCCTTCTGCTACATTTGCTGTTGTTTTGCTCTTGCTTCTCTAGGGCTTTGAGATGAAGTGTGAGATCATTTATTTTGTTTTTTTTCTTTTGTTGAGGAATTTCCTCCAGACGATGAATTTCCCTCTTAAAACTTCTTTCATTGTGTCCCATAGAATCTCATATGTTGTGTCTGTATTTTCATTTATCTCTAAGAATTTTTTGATTTACTCCTTTATGTCTTCTGTAACCCATTGATCATTCAGTAACATATTGTTCATTTTTCATGTGATGTATGATTTTTCCTTCCTTCTTTTTTCATTGGTCTCCAGTTTCATTCCATTATGCTCAGAAAAAATTCATGGTATTATCTCCACCCCTTTATATTTACTGAGGGTTGCCCTATGGCATAACATATGGTCTATTTTTGAGAAGGATCCATGTGCTGCTGAGAAAAAAGTATATGCACTTGATGATGCTTGATATATTCTATATATGTCAGTTAAGTCTAGGATATTGATTGTGATATTGAGTTCTATAGTTTCTTTATTCAAATTTTATTTTGAGGATCTGTCCAATGGTGAGAGAGGTGAGTTGAAGTCAGCCATATTTGTTGTGTTGTGGTTTATTTGATTCTTGAACTTGAGGAGAGTTTGTTTTATGAACGTCACACACCATTATTTGCTGCGTAAATATTGATAATTGTTATGTCTTGTTGGTGAATGGTTTCTTTTAACAGTATATAATGTGCTTGCTTATCTCTTTTGATTAAATTTTCTTGAGGTCGATTTCATTCGATATGAGGATGGCCACCCCTGCTTGCTTACAAGGACCGTGTGCATGGTATAAATTTTCCCAATCTTTCACCTTCAGCCTGTGTATGTCTTTTCCATTCAGATATGTCTCCTGGAGGCAACATATTGTTGGATTTTTTTTTAATTCAAGTTACAAGCCTATGTCTCTTTATTGGATAGGTTAAGCCATTAACATTTAGAGTTACTATTGATATGTGGTTTGTACTGCCACCCATGTTTGATTATTTATATATATATTTTTTAATTAATTTGTTTCTCCATGATTAGCTTTTCCCCCGCCCTCTGTCATTACTGAGGCACTTCCCACTGATGTTTTTTTTGGTTGATTTTCATTTCTTCCTCGTGTAGTGTTTTGCTCAAGATGCTTTGCAATGCTGGTTTTCTGGCTGCAAATTCTTTTAGCTTTTGTTTATCATGAAAGATTTTTATTTCGTTGTCTTTCCTGAAACTTAATTTTGCTGGATACAGAATTCTTGCTTGGCATCCATTGTCTTTCAGTATTAGAAATACGTTGTTCCAGGATCTTCTCACTTTCAGTGTCTGTGAAAAAAAAATCCATTGTTAACCTTTTTGGCTTACCCCTGATTGTAATCTGCCTCCTTTCTCTTGTAGCTTTTAATATTTTCTCTTTGTTCTGTATGTTGGATATCTTCATAACAATGTGTCTTGGCATTGGTCTACTTTGATTTTGTGTGCTCGGTGTCCTCTAAGCATCTAGAATTTGTTTATCTGTTTCCATTTTTATTTATGGAAAGAGTTCTGTAATTATTTCATTCAGCAGGTTACTCATTCCCTTGGTTTGAATCTCTGTATCTTCCTCTATCCAGATGACTCATAAGTTTTTTTTTTTATGTTATCCCATATCTCTTGGATGCTTTCTCATGATTTTTTACCAGCATTTCTTTGTTGGCAAGACTTTTTTCAAGATGATATATTTTGTCTTCATTATCTGACCTTCTGTCTTCTACTTGCTTCACTCAGTTAGTGATACTCTCAATTGAGTTTTTAATTTGGTTTATCATTTCCTTCATTTCGAGATTTATTGGTTGATTTTTTTATAATGTCTATCTGCTGATAAACATGCTTAATTTCTTCTTTTATCTGTTTATGTAATTCATTTTTAATGTGTTCTTTCACTGTTTGGTTTTGCTGTCTTGTATCCTCTTTAAGGTTCCATTCCATCTGTCTAAGGTATTCCTTGAGTTCTTTATATGACCATTTTTCTCATGACTCTAGGTCCTCCTGAATATTTAGGCTGTCCTTCATTGTTTGTACTCCTTTTCTTCCTTGCTTTTTTATGCTGCTCATGTTACCTCTTGTTCTGTTTGAGTGCTGAGTTACTGCATACTCTTATAAATTTATTTGATGCTTAGGAGGAAAGATATTAGAAGGAAAGGGAAGAAGTCACTAAAGAGAATGAGAGTAGGCAGGTAGAATTCAAGGAAGGGGGAATAAGAAAATTGAAAAGAAATGAAAAGACAAAAGAAAAAAAATAAAATCTAAAGAAAGAAAAAAATTTTAAGTAATAATGATAATTAAAAAAATGAAAATTAAAATTTAAAATAATAATAATAATAAAATTAAAAAATTAAAAAATGAAAACATTAAAAAAGTTAAAGAACAACAACAACAACAAAATGAAAATGAAAGAAAAAGAAAAAAATATAAATAAAAAATAATAATAATACATGCAGTCATAGAGTTCAATTAACTTCTCTTCCAGTAGGTGGATCTGTGTGCACTGGGTCAAGCTTCTCCTCTCAATAAGTGGGAACCAATCACTGTGCAGCAGCTCTGCCTCCCAGACTGGCCGGGTCTCCAATTCTGAGTGCCTAGGGCCTTCTCTTGTGCTTCCTCAAGCCATGCCCTGCTCACCTGTGACAGTCACCACAATACTGGTTACACGCCAGGCCTCTGCTCCTGGTAGCCCTGTTTTCATGAACGCCTGGGCACACTCTCCCTGTTTGCCTCCCTCAGACCCTACGTTTGTAGAGCTTGGGGCTGAGAACCCCCAGCGTATTTGCTTGCCCTCTGGTGGCCATGCCCCCGGTAGGTGGTGTAAGAGACCTCAATTGTCAGCACTGGTGTGAGCGGTAGCTGAGAATTCCACGCCGCGAGTTCCGAGCCAATCCTGATTCCCTAGGTCTGGCTATCGCGCTCACGGGAGAGCTGGGAGGGACCTAATGGCAGAGCCGGGAGGGGCATTTAAGGTTTCCCCGGAGAGAGATGGCAAGGGAATTACACACTTGTCGCGCTGGTATCAATGAAGTTATCTCCTCAACCCGTGACGTCAGTTCTCTTCCATTGTGGTATCCCATTCAAATTGTGACCATTCGTTCACTTTGTCGGGTGACCAATGCAACGGGTGGGACCCGACTATCTCTCCCAAGCCCCATTTAAATCCTGTGGCCACGGCCTATGAAGGCTCAGTTGGCTTTTACCTCTGTAAATTCAAAAAGGCCGACCAGTTATTTCAGCAGAAATGTTAGTGCTGAATCACAAGAAGCAGACAAATCTGAGCTTGAATGCAGATGATCCAGGCTCTGTGTGTGTTCTGAGGGGCCCAAACTGTTCGCCCCAGATCCAATTCAGGTCAACATTGAATAGTGATTCTGATTAAACAGCATTTAGACAGTTTACGACTCCCTATGCCCGCACAGCTGAGGTCAGACACTTGATTTCTCCAAGCCTTCCTTCATGATGGATCACCTGTATTGCTAATTGCTACTTTTTAATATCTGTGCATGTGCATGTGTATGTATGTGTGTGTGTGTGTGTATATATATATATATATATATATATATATATATATATATATATCTTCAGATTTTTCAGAATATGAAATATATGTGTCTTATTATACACTCCCTAAATTCATTCATATTCATATATGTGGATTTATAATCAATTTTCCACAAGATTATTCTCAGAAATAATCATCCACCTGAAGTAGATATTTGTTTCCTAGTATTGAAAACTAAATTCAGTGAATGGTGCATACAAACCCTAATATTTCTACAGTTACTCATCCTGTTTAACATCAATGCAAGAAGATTCCTAGGGGACATGATGTGTATTTTGACTTTCATTTTTATTCAACACTTGTACGTTACTATGTCTTCAGTTTATGCTCATCATAGTATATATATTTCATTCACAAGTTAGAAAACTTATAGGCATTTTTTCACAATCAATCACTTCCTGATTCAGAACACATGTATTCCTCCATGTTTCTTGACTGGTCCTTTCATGATACTTCTTTTGGAACACATTATTTTCGTTTAACATCATCACTTATAAAGCAAAACTCAAACACCCTTCATGATAAACCATAATCCTAATATTACCATTAGATATATAACTGGTTGGAATGAATGATTGTATACCAATATAAGATTTCTTGTATATTTTCAGATATCAATTCAATCCATTATTTAAATTGGAACCAGTTACATTATTTATTCATAGTATAGTCTTTTCATGCATTATCTCTTTATTCATAGACACAGGGTACACCTCTTTGTACCCCTAATACTAATGTATACGTCTTCAAAATATTGCTCCCAGAAATGGTGAAAGAAATTCTCATGTCACCTGATCTATATATACATTTTATCACAGTAATATTCTGAACAACAAAAATAAAAAGGTCACACTTATGATTTTACCAAAGCCTAAAAGAAAATTGAACATGGATAACTAATAACATCCATGTCCAGGTTGCCTAATACTCTCAAATGTCACTCCCATTCGTGACGACATATTTGTTTTTTTCTGATTATATATTGAAACTGAACCCTGTTGATAATGTCTAACCCTATCACTCACTTTATACTTTGCCTGATTTCGTAATGTCTCTATTGATACCTGCTTTCCTACATATTTTCCCCAGTTCATCATTGTGACTGACTCTTCACATGTGCTGACATTTACATTCACTCTCTAAACGAAACCCTATTGCTAAAGAAGCTTTTTATTCCAAAGCTCACTCTTCTTCCTAAACCTATCGACTATCTTCCTAATGCTACCGACTATCCCTTTTTGACTGGATGTACTCTTCTACATTCAATCATCCAAGGTACAAGGTCCTATGCCATTGTATATTGATTTAACTGAGACAATTGTACAGAATGTAATTCAACACTAAGTATTCCAATCATGCGCCCAATGCCCTTCTGGGCTTTAAATCTTTCTTAAGATTTCCATTTTTATACATATATTTCACCTATATATTCTTATAAATTTCGCAGGTTCCCAATTCCATTATTCATCCCACAGAATGAATCCTAACCCAAATTGAACATATTATCAACCCTAACCATACACTAACTTTACAGAAGAGCAGGGAGAGAGTTGGTATTAAAATTCAGGAATGTATGGGATCTTCACCTGCTGAGAATCTCAAATGTTCATGCAGAAATAATCCCTGGTGAAGATGAAGGCAGCTATGAAGGACCTCAGAAAGCAAAAGTCATCTTCCATGGCAATCATCCTGGTCACGATGAAGGGTTGTGTCTGAATCAGTCTCTCTCTTCTTAATGTATAGAAGATGGACCAAACCAGTCCTGTGTGACGAGCTATTCCCGGGTGCTTATGGTTGATATAACATTATAACATGAGAAAGTGTCACAGGAAAATTGGGGCAGCCTCCACCTCATGGGACTTCTGGAAGCAACTGTTAGGACAAAGGGGTTGCCAAGGCAGTGGCATCATTCAGATCCAGAAGGAAGTGATCTCACCACACTTCCTTGGTGATGGAACTCTCTGAACTTGGGATCCAGGAAGCCAGGCACCCAGAGGCAGTCCCAGTCCCAGTACCAGTGGCCTCACATGTTTGGATTTACTAAGGACAGAGTCAGTCTTTCTTGGTACCTACAGATGTGAGGATGGCCAAATGCCAGGAAACTTCTGAAGAGGTGCTTTTCCTCACAAAGCAGGTAGTGTCTCACCGCTGGCACTTGACAACTTCACAGAGTTGGACAAGCAGACCAGATCTGAGACAGGAGAGGCCATTTCGGGGGATCATAGTATGGCCCACCAGTCAGAGGACACTCCGGAGAGTCACAGACCTACTAGGGGGAAGGAGGTGCCTTTGTGGGTGTGGGTGTGAGTTTGTGGTTTTGTCTCATGCTCTGAGAAGAGGTAGGAAAGGTGGTTAGTTTGGTTTGGAGTGGACTATTTCTAGTAAGTTCTTTGACAAGGCGAGTGTTTCTATGTCTGTGTATCCCACTCTGTCCATGGTTTAGACATTAGAAAAGAGAATGCATCAACACATGTGTCCTGTCTAATAGAAAGCTTACCAGCATTCATCCTGCCCAATTTATGAGTGGACTGTGGCTTGCCTAATGGATGGGCAACACCTACTAGCTTCCTAAATTCCTGTTTTCTCCCTCAATTCTAGCCACTCTCCAGAATAGTACCATGATTTTGTGTCCAAGATATGTACCACCTCCAAGATCTGTGACATGGCCATGTACTGGATAGCTGAAGAGAATGGCTAGCATCTCAAGAAACTCACATATCAGTTGACCAGGAAAGTCTCAGTGGAGAAACCCTGCTTTGGTCCTTTTGCTTACCTATTGTTCTGTTTCCCTGAATGTCAGCAAGTTCTTTGCCTCAAGCCACCCCTTTGTGAAGCCTGAAGAAAACAGTTTTCAAATGGAAATGAATGGGCATCACCTGTGGCTCTTTGCTTAATTGCTTTGGAAAGGGATATGTCTGAATCAGCCTCTTGGCCCTGTGTGAGGCTGTGGCTTAAATTCTCAGCACCTGATGCATCTAAAGATAGATCCCATGTGTGCATCCAAAACCCAAACTGCACAAATATGAGATATTGTTGATGAACTTTCTTGCCTTCCTCTGGTAGGTTTCTGACATCCATCAAGTGAGAATAGGGATCCTTTGGGTCAAATGAGTTCTTCAAAGCCCTGAAGAGGCTATCCCATAGGTGCTTGGTTTTTCTCATGACTCCAATTCACTTAAAGAATCTAAACCCGAAAGTCAGTAGGCCTTACGTTGGAGAATCAAAGCAGTATTAAAGTCAGGCTTATTTGATCATTCGTGGTTCACAGGAAGGGTGTCTAGGCAACCCTGACTTTAGGCAAATGAGGGGCAGGGAGCTTATTTTGGACACTGACGTGGGCGGCGCCCTCATGGAAACCTCCATCCAAAGGTTATGATGAGTGTCTCTATAAAAGACGATGAGGGCCATGTGAAAGTGTTTTGGTTTTAATTGTGGACATTTGTATGGCAGTTGGAAGAGATGACTTGGTCCACCTGGGCTTGCGCTCTGGTGTGATTCCCCTTAGAGACTGAGTTCTGGTACTGATCTCAGAGAAGTATTGACATAAATTGTGTTGGGATTTTAGATGGCCATGCATGAGATTTGCCCTTGGAAAGTGACATCTAGGCCCAAGTTGACTTTCCACAGATCACAGGGAATCTCAGCCAGGATATCACATGATTTTATTTTTAAAGACTTGGCAGCCATATTTGAGAGTCAAAACACACATGGACCTCACATTGTAGACCTCAATGGGCCTGGCTTCATTTGACCTTTTGTCCACTTTTTGGGAAGACTTGCCTGTGAGAGTTTTCCACAACTTTCATTGAAATGAGCTTCCTCAACATTTAATGGTTCCTGAATGAATTGAAAACCAAGGTGCCTCCAACTTTATCCTTGAAAATTGGCTACATAAATACCATGACATTTTTGAAATTCCCATGATCGGGTAGCACTGGAGTACATTTGGATGTCCTGTTGCTGATCATGAGTATACAAGACAGTGCCTTAATTGACTGGGTTTTATGAAAATGGTGTAGAACAGAGATGCCAGTAAGTTGGATCCTGCTGAGTAGTTGTCCTAGAGCAGTTGTTTGCAGGTGTGTGATAAAACATCTGTGGTGGGGCCATGTGGATCTGCCATTGGCTTCCAAATGGATTGTGACTGACATTTTGCAGCCAGTAGACACTTATATGTAAAAGCATATTGTTATATGGAGAGGTTTCAGGGCAATGTTCCGAATCAGGTTGCTATGGTCAATGGGGCAAGCTATGTGGGATAGACGCCTGGTTGGTTCATTCTCCTGCAGAACCCGACGCACCAAACTTGACAAAACTCACTTCAGCACTGTGTCCCAGTTGAAATCCTTGTATTTCATGAAGCAAATACTAAACTCCCAGTGCACCAGCAAGAAACACCATGAATAGTGGAGTATGACCAAATGGATTTACAGTCCACACGGGGAGACACTTAGACCCCAGTGGCCACAGGTTACCAACAAATAGAAAATTCAGCACTGCTTCCTCATGTTCATTGGAAAAAAAGAAACCATGTCCTCCAGGTCACATAGATGAAGACCCAGCTTTGATGGTCTCACTACAAATCATGCTAATGCTCCTGACAACAGCATATATTTCATTGCCCAACCTCAGAGGCTGTTTCTCCATATGTTAGGCAGGGAGAACTTCATGTTTGTGGAGTGTTTACCCGGTCCCTTACTTTTGGAAACTCATCTACCACCTCCAAATTTGTGAACTCCTGAGCATTTTCCATTCCACATATGTATTCACAGATTTTCTAACTCTTCTCCTCTAATTGTGTCTTACGTGGGGCGAAGGTAATGACAAGGCATTGTTCTGAATGAGAGTGGGAAGTTTTTTGTGTAGCACATATTTGCATACACATTGGATACATTTTCCAATTTTCCATTCGAAATACTGAATCCCTGAAACTAACACATACCCTACTAGATTTTGACTTCTAATCCTAATATGATGGAGAAAAATAACCCAAACAGTATAGAAATACAAGAGGTTCACAGGAGGCATGGTGTATAGTTGGACTTGCCTTTCGTATGATAAATGGTAGGCATTACAAATCTAGCTAATTTTAATTGAAATAGTTCTCCACGTGTTTTAAAAGTTAACAAATATGTGAATAACTGTCTCCCTTTCTCTGTAGCCTATTCATCACATATATTTTTATACGCACATATTGAATTCGACCTGGTATCACTCGTACATTTTGTGAGGTGGCTGGCTTGGCAGATACAAATTGTGAGAAGATATCACTCCAACTAAACGCTGTTGGAACTGAAAATTCAACATATGGGTGAGCTTCTTAGTTGAGCAACATAAATCCATGTACATTAAAATGAATATTTTTGGATCTGTGGATGATATATATTTCATGGTGAATTTCGATTGGCATACTAAACGCTGTTGAATTTCGATTGGCATACTAAACGCTGTTGGAACTGAAAATTCATCATATGTGTGAGCTTCTTAGTTGAGCAACATAAATCCATGTTCATTAAAATGAATATTTTTGGATCTGTGGATGATATATATTTCATGGTGAATTTCGATTGGCATACATAATGCTACTTTTTAATATCTGTGTGTGTATGTATATATATATTCACTCTCCAGATTTTTCAAAATATGGAGTATATTTTTCTTATTATACACTCCCTAAATTCATTCATATTCATGTATGTGGATTTATAATCAACCTTTCACAAGATTACTCTCAGAAATATTCATCCACCTGAAATACGTATTTGTTTCTTAGTACTGAAAACTAAACTTCGGGGGAATCATATGATGGCGGCGAAGGGAGTGCATCACCCCCATATACCGCGTCACTGTGCGGGAGATTGACGAGTTAGAACGGCTAAAACCTATCTTGTTAGAAATTTCCAGCAAAATTGGTGTGCTCCAAAACCTAGTGGACATATTTCCCTCTCACGAGGATCAGCTACGGGGGCTCAAACGCGAGTGATTTGTCCGAACGGAGGGTCATGCTGCTTATTCAGGAAATCACTCCGCGGTTAGAGTCTGTGGCGCGCGCTGAGAAATGATGAGATAGCAATGCAAATATACAGCGGTGCGGATTCTGTGGGCTCCTGCCAGCTATGCAATCACTGTGCTCAGTGCTGAATTCTGGGTTTGAGACGGGGAAGGATGAGTCCCAATTCGGTTCTCTACACCGGTCAGACCACAGAGGAAGCCAGCGGCCACCATCTTGGAGAGCTGACTTCACCATCTCTGTTTTTGACTGATCGCATCTCATTCAGCTATAGAACAGGTAATTTCAGGATGCCATTCACATTTGTCTTGCAGACAAATTACTCAGGCTCAGTGCTAAAGAACCCACAGAAAGTGCATCTTGGAGCCTGCACCTATAGGAACATACACCGAGCCCAGAGTGGTCGAATTCCACCTCCCGGAACTGATCTGGCCCAGGGCAAAAGAACCCGTGGAAACTGCTTCTCGGTCTGGGTCCTGCTGAATACTGTGGAGGTAAATATCAAACGAGCCTTCATAGGCAGTGGCAACAGGATTGAGACGGGGCTTCTAAGGGCTGGTCAGGACTCACCCGTTGCTTTGGTCACCCAGAAAAGGGAACAAAATGCTGCCGTTCGCATGGGATAACAACATGGCTGAGATCTGATGTCATTAGAAAGCAACGGAGGAGATAACTTCATTGATACCAGCGGTGACAGAAACAGTTGGTCTCCTGGTAAAGAAAGTATGTCACAAACACCCGGGTCTCTCTCACTTTGTCATCAAGCCAGAGGGGCATAGCAGAGCCGTCATCTGCGCCCGGAACAGGCCCAGCAACACACCTGCATGGTAGTCACGTGACCCCATTTGGAGTAGGAGCAGAGCAGATCCGTCGCCCGTGCACGCAAGTTAGGCAGACCTGCGACCAACTGGCGGAACAGGCCCAGCAACATATCTGCACGGTAGTCACGTCACCCCAACTGGAGTAGGAGCAGAGCAGAGCCGCCGCCCGCGCCTACAAGGTAGGCAGACCTGTGACCGATCAGGAGAAAAGCCCAGCGCCCCGTCAGCATGGTAGATAGATCACCCACATTGGAGGAGCAGCACAGCCCCACCCCACCCCTGCAAGGGAGACTTTTCAACTATACAAGAGCAATATAAATATTTAGGGGGAAAATTTCAAAATCACAACAGTTTCACCAAGCAGAAAGAAACTTGAGCAGTATGATAAGACAAGGAAAAAAGGACCACAAGCAATGCAGGTCAACACAACTTTAGAAGAGGTAATATCTGCAGCAGATGGAATGTCAGATAAAGAACTCAGGATATACATGCTTCAGATAATCTGGAGTCTCAAGGAACACTTTGGACAGCAAAATCAGACAATGAAAGATCACTTCGACAATGAATTACATAAACAAATCCAAGAAGCAAAAGATCAACTATACAGGGAGATAGATGTTGTAAAAAATAACAAACAGAAATCCTAGAAATGCAGGAACCAATCAACCAACTTAAAAACTCAACTGAGAATACTACCAGCAGAGTAGAACACTTAGAAGGTAGAACATCAGACAATGAAGACAAAGTATTTCAACTTGAAAAGAACATAGAAAGCTCAGCAAAACTGTTAAGAAACCATGAACAGAACATTCAAGAAATAAGGGATAACATAAAGAGACAAAACTTGAGTCATTGGGATACAGGAAAGTATAGAGGTCCAAACCAAAGGAATGAGCAATGCATTCAATTAAATAATATGAGAAAACTTCCAAGACTTGCAGAATGAGACTAACTTCCAAGTCCTAGAAGCCTACAGGACGCCGAATGTGCAAAATCATAAGAGATCCACACCTAGACACATTATAATGATGATGTCCAACCTGCAGAATAAGGAGAGAATTTTAAAAGCTACAAGAAAAAGGAAGCAGATTACATTTAGGGGTAAAACAATCAGGATAACAGCTGATCTTTCTACACAAACTCTGAAACCAAGAAGATCCTGGAATAACGTTTTTCAAACACTGAAAGAAAATGGGTTCCAACCAAGAATTGTGTATCCAGCGAAATTAAGCTTCAGGATGGAAGATGAAATTAAAACCTTCCATGATAAACAAAAGTTGAAAGAATGTGTAGGTAGAAAACCATCTCTTCAAAACATCCTTGGCAAAATATTACAGGAAGTGGAAATGAAAAATAACAATGAAAACCAACAGTGGGAGGTAGGACATTAAAGGGGGGAAATAATCAAAGAGGAAAACAATCCATGTTTAATAACATAAATAAACAAATATGGCTGCAAGAACAACCCTCATCTCAATAATAACCGTAAATGCTAATTGCTTAAACTCACCAATTAAGAGACACAGGCTAGTAGAATGGATCACAAAAGAAGACCCAACAATATGCTGCCTATAGGAGACACATTTGATAGGAAAAGACATAGATCGACTGAAGGTGAAAGGTAGGGAAAAATCATATCACTCATATGGACTTTGGAAACAAGCAGGAGTGTCCATACTCATATCAAATAAAATAGATTTCAAGCCAAAGTTAATCAAAATGGATAAAGAGGGACACTACATACTGCTCAAGAGAACCATACACCAACAAGACATAACAATCCTAAATATATATGCCCCAAACAATGGTGCAGCTATGTTCATCAATCAAACTTTTCTCAAGATCAAGAGTCTAATAGACCACCATACAATAATCATAGGAGACTACAACACACCTCTCTCACCACTGGACAGGTCTTCCAAATATAAGTTGAATTAAGAAACTATAGAACTCAATAACACAATTAATAACCTAGACTTAATTGACACATATAGAATATACCACCCAACATCAAGCAGTTAAATTTTTCCTCAGCAGCACATGGATCTTTCTCAAAAATAGATCATACATTATGTCACAGGGCAACTCTTAGATGATAATAAAGAGTAGAGATAATACCCTGCATCTTATCTGATCATAATGGAATGAAACTAAAAATCAATGATAAAAGAAGGAAAGAAAAATCATGAATCACTTGGAGAATGAACAATAGGTTACTGAATGATCAATGGGTTATAGAAGACATCAAGGAGGAAATTAAAAAATTCTTAGAGATAAATGAAACCACAGGCACAACATATCAGAATCTATGGGACACTTTGAAAGCAGTTCTAATAGGAAAATTCATTGCTTGGATTTCATTCCTTAAAAAAAGAAAAAAAAAACAACAAAAAAATGATCTCATACTTCATCTCAGAATCCTAGTAAAGAAGAGGAAAACAACAGCAAAAGAAGTTGAAGGTAAGATATAATTAAAATGAAAGCTGAAATTAATGAAATCGAAACAAAAGAAACAATTGAAAAAATTGAGAAAACTAAAAGTTGGTTCTTTGAAAAAATAAATAAAATGGACAGACCCTTAGCAACGCTAACGATTTGGAGAGAGAACTCAAATTACTAGCATATGGAATAAAAAAGGGAATATCACAAGAAATATTTAAGAAATACAGAAGATAATCAGAAATTATTTTGAATCCTTATACTCCACTATGATAGAAGATAGTGAAGGCATCGAAAAATTTCTTATGTCGTATGATCTCACCAGAATGATTCAGGATGATATATACAACCTAAACAGACCAATATCAACTGAGGAAATAAAAGAAACCATCCAAAGACTACCAACTAAGAAAAGCCCAGGACCATATGGGTATACAGCAGAGTTTTACAAAACCGTTAAATATGAACTAATACTAATACTTTTCAGGCTATTTCAGGAAATTTAAAAAGAGTGAGATCTTCCAAATATATTCTATGAGGCCAATGTCACCCTGATTCCTACACCAGACATACACACTTCAAAGAAAGAAACTACAGACCAATATCTCTAATGAACCTAAATGCAAAAATCCTCAATTAAATTCTGGCGAATCAGATACAAAAACATATCAAAAAAATTGTGCACCATGATCAAGTAGGATTCATCCATGGAATGCAAGGCTTCTTCAATATACGAAAATCAATAAACGTTATTCACCACATCAATAGACTTAAAAATAAGAACCATAAGGTCATCTCGATAGATGCAGAAAAAGCTTTCAACAAAGTATAGCATCCCTTTATGTTCAAAACTCTAGAAAAACTAGGGAAAACAGGAACATACCTGAAAATTGTAAAAGCAGTCTATGCTAAGCCTCAGGCTAGCATCATTCTGAATGGAGAAAAATTCAAGGCATTCCCTCTAAAATCTGGAACAAGACAGGGATGCTCTCTCTTACCACTTCTGTTCAATATAGTTCTCTAAACACTGGCCAGAGCAATTAGACAGACGAAAGAAATTAAAGACATAAAAATAGGAAAAGAAGAACTTAAATTATCACTATTGCAGTTGACATGATTCTATACCTAGCAGACCCAAAAGGGTCTACAAAGAAACTAATAGAGCTAATAAATGAATTCAGCAAAGTGGCAGGATATAAAATCAATATGCATAAATCAATGGCATTCCTGTATATCAGCAACAAGTCCTCTGAAATGGAAATGAGGACAATCACTCCATTTACAATATCTTTAAAAAAACAAGGGAATCAACCTAGAAAAAGAGGCAAAAGTCTTATACAATGAAACCTACAGAACCCTAAAGAGAGAAATAGAAGAAGATCTTAGAAGATGTAAAAATATACCCTGTTCATGGATAGGCAGAACTAACATCCTCAAAATGGCAATATTACCAAAAGTTCTCTATAGGTTTAATGCAATGCCAATCAAAATCCCAAAGGGATTTCTTGTAGAAATAGAGAAAGCAATCATGAAATTCATATGGAAAAATAAAAAACCCAGAATAGCAAAAACAATGCTAAGCAGGAAGTGTGAATCAGGCGGTATAGCGATACCAGACTTCAAACTATACTACAGAACAATAGTAACAAAAATAGCATGGTACTGGTACCAAAACAGGCTTGTGGACCAATGGTACAGAATTGAGGACACAGAAACCAATCCACAAAACTAAAACTATCTTATATTTGATAAAGGGGCTAAAAGCATGCAATGGAGGAAGGACAGCATCTTCAACAAATGGTGTTGGGAAAACTGGAAATCCATATGTAACAAAATGAAACTAAATCCCTTTCTCTTGCCATGCACAAAAGTTAACTCAAAATGGATCAAGGAGCTTGATATCAAATCAGAGACACAATGTCTGATAGAAGAAAAATTTGGTTACGATCAACATACTGTGCGGTCGGGCTCCAAATTCCTCAGTAGGACACCCATAGCACAAGAGTTAATAACTAGAATCAACAAATGGGACTTAATCAAACTAAAAAAAAATTTTCTCAGAAAAAGAAACAGTAAGAGAGTTAAATAGGGAGCCTACATCCTGGGAAGAAATCTTTACTCCTCACACTTCAGATAGAGCCCTAATATCCAGAGTATACAAAGAACACAAAAAATTAGATAATAAGATAACAAATAACCCAATCAACAAATGAGCCAAGGACTTCAACAGACACTTCTCAGATGAGGACATACAATCAATCAACAAGTACATGAAAAAATGCTCACCATCTCTAGCAGTCAGAGAAATGCAAATCAAAAAAACCCTAAGATACCATCTGACTCCAGTAAGTTTGGCAGCCATTATGAAGTCAAACAACAACAAGTGCTGGCAAGGATGTGTGGAAACAGGTACACTTGTACATTGCTGGTGGGACTGCAAATTGGTGCAGCCAATTTGGAAAGCAGTATGGAGATTTTTTGGAAAGCTGGGAATGGAACCACCATTTGATCCAGCTATTTCCCTACTAGGTCTATTCACTAAAGACCTAAAAAGAGCATGCTACAGGGACACTGCTACATCAATGTTCATAGAAGCACAATTCACAACAGCAAGACTGTGGAAGCAACTTAGATGACCTTCAATAGAAGAATGGATAAAAAATGTGGCATTTATACACAATGGAGTATAACTCTGCATTGAAAAATGAAAAAATCATAGAATTTGCAGGGAAATGAATGGCATTAGAGCAGATTATGCTAAGTGAAGCTACTCAATCCCTAAAAAACAAATACCAAATGTCATCTTTGATATAAGGAGAGTCACTAAGAACAGTGTAGGGATGAAGAGCATGACAAGATGATTAACATTAACCTGGGATGAGAGGTGGAATAGAAGAGGAGAGAGAAGGGAAATTGCATGGAAATGGATGGAGACCCTCAGGGTTATATAAAATTACATACAAGAGGAAGTGAGGGAAAGGGAAAAATAATACAAGGGGGAGAAATTTATTACAGTATAGGGGGTAGAGATAGAAGAGGGGAGGGGCAGGGAGGCGAGGGGGGATAGTAGAGGATAGGAAAGGCAGCAGAATACAACAGACACTACTATGGCAATATGTGAATCAATGGATGTGTAACTGATGTGATTCTGCAATCTGTATACGAGGTAAAAATGGGAGTTTATAACCCACTTGAATCAAAGTGTGAAATATGATATATCAAGAACTATCTAATATTTTGAACAACCATAAATAAAAATGAAAAAAAATAAAACTAACTTCGGTGAATAATGCACACAATCCTAATATTTCAACAGTAACTGACCCAGTTTAACATCAATGCAAGTAGATTCCTATGTGACATGATGTGTATTTTGACGTTTATTTTTATTCAACACTGGTACATTACTATTTCATCAGTTTATGCACATCACAGGATATATATTTTATCCACAATTTAGCAAATTTATAGGCATTTGTTTCACTTTCAATCACTTCTTGCTTCAGAACACATGGATTCCTCCATATTTCTTGACTGGTCTTTTCATGAGACTTCTTTCCAAACACATTATTTTCGATTTCCATAATCACTTTTGATACAAAACTCACACACAATTCATGATAAACAATAACCCTAAGATTACCATTAGATATATAACTGGTTGGAGTGAATGATTGTATGTCAATATATTATTTCCTATATATTTTCAGATATCAATTCAATCTATTATTTAAAGTGGAACCAGTTATATTATTTATTCACAGTATGGTCTATTCATGCACTATCTCTATATTCATAGACACAGGGTACACCTCCTTGAACCCCCAATTCTAATTTTACATCTTCAATATATTTCTCCCAGAAATGGTGGAAGAAATACTCATGTTACCTGATCAACATATACATTTTATCACAGTAATAATCTGGACAAAAAATGTAAAGGTCACACTTATGATTGTACCAAAGCCTAAATTGAAAGTGAACATGGATTACTAAAAACATCCATGTCCAGGTTGCCTAATGCTGTCAATTGTCAATCTATTGGTGACTACATATTTGTTTCTTTCTAATTGATATATTCAATCTCTACCCTGTTGAAAATGTCTAATACTATCACTCACTTTATACTTTGCCTGATTTCGTAATGTTTCTATTGATATCTGCTTTTCTACATATTTTCCCCAGTTGATCATAGTGACTGACTCTTCACATGTGCTGACATTTACATTCACTCTATAACTGAAACGGTATTGCTAAAGAACTTTAAGTCCAAATCCTATACTCACTCTTCTTCCTAAACGTATGTACTATCTTCCTAATCCTACCAACTATCCCTTTTTGACTGGATGTTTTCTTCTAATTTCAATCATCCAAGGTACAAGGTCCTATGCCATTGTATATCGAATTATCTGAGACATCTTTGCAGAACATAATTCAAAGCTAAGTATCCCTATCAAGTGCCCAATGCCCTTCTGGGCTTCAAATCATACCTAGATTTCTGTTTTCATACTTATATTTCACCTCTATATTCTTGTAAATATCGCAGGTTCCCAATACCATTATTCATCGCACAGAATAATTCATAATCCAAATAGAACCTGTTATTAACCCTAAACATACACTGTTCCCACAATCTCATTTTACAGAAGTGCAGGGACAGAGTGTTACTTACAATACAGGAAAGTTGGGGATCTTCCACCTGCTGAGAACCTCAAAGGTCCATGCAGAAATGATACCTGGAGAAGTTGTAGGCAGGTATGTAGGACCTGAGAGAGCAAAAGTCATCTTCCATGGGAAACACCATGGTCAGGATGAAGGGGTGATCTGAATCAGCCTCTCTCTTCTTTTCATAGAGAAGTTTGACCAAACCAGGCTTCTGTGGAGAGCTGTTCCCGGTGACTATGGTTGATATGCCATGCTAACTTGTGAAATTTTCACAGGAAGTAGGGGCAGCATTCATCTCATGGACCCTTGGAAGCAACTGTTAGGACAAGGTGGTTGCCAAGGCAGTGACCTCATTCAGTTCCAAAAAAAGTGACATACCTCATTCCCTTGGTTATGGAACTCTCTGAACTTGGTATTCAAGAAGCCAGGCACCCAGAGGCAGTCCCAGGCCCAGTCCCAGTGAGCTCACTTGTTTGGATTTACCAAGGACAGAGTCTGTTTTCTTGGTACCTACTAATGTGAGGATGGCCAAATGCCAGGAGAGCTCTTAAGAGGGACCTTTCCTGAGAAAGCAGGTAGTGGCTCACCACTTTTTCCTGACTACTTCACAGAGTTGGACAAGGAAACAAGATCTGAGAGAAGACAGGCCATTTCGGGGGAACATATTATGGCCCACCAGTCAGAGGACACTCCGGATAGTCACAGACCTACTTGGGGTAGGAGGTGCCTTTGTGGGAGTGGGTGTGGGTTTGTTGTTTTGTCTCATGTTCTGAGAATAGATAGGAAAGGCGGTTTGTTTGGTTTGGAGTGGACAGTTTCTAGTAAGACGTTTGACAAGGCGAGTGTTTCTATTTCTGTGTATCCCACTGTGTCCATTGTTGTAGACATTAGAAAAGAGAATGCCTTCATGGATGTGTCCTATCTAGTATAAATCTTCCCATAATTCAACCTGCCCAATATATGAATGGACTGCAGCTTGTCTTATCCATGTGCAACACCTGCTATCTTCCTAAGTTGCTGTTTTCTTCCTGAATTCTGGCCACTCTCCAGAATAGGCTCATGGTTTTGTGTCCAAAATATGTACCACCTCTAAACTCTGTGACATGGCCATGTACTCGATAGCTGAAGAGTATGGCGAGCATCTCAGAAAACTCAGATATCACTGTGACCAAGAAAGTCTCAGTGGAGAAACCCGGCTTTGGGCCTTTGCTTACTTATTGTTGTGTTGCACTGAATGTCAGGAAGTTCTTTGCCTCAGGCCAACCCTTTGTGAAGCCTGAAGAAAACAATTTTCAAATGGAAATGAATGGGCATCACCTGTGACTCTTTGTTTAATTGCTTTGGGAAGGGATGTGTCTGAATTAGCCTCTTGGCCATGTGTGTGGCTGTGACTTAGATTCTCAGCACCTGATCAATCTAAAGAATGATCCCATGTGTGCATCCAAAACCATAATGGCAAAAATATCAGTCATTGTGGTTGAAGTCTCTTGCCTTCCTCTGTTAGGTTTCTGAACCCATCAAGTGAGAATAGGGATTCTTTGGGTCAAATGTGTTCTTCAAAGCCCTCCAGAGGTGCTTGGGTTTTCGCATGACTCCAAATCACATAAAGAATCGAAACCTGAAATCAGTAAGCCTCAAATTGGAGAAACACAGAAGTATTAACGGCAGGCTTATTTGATCAATCCTGGTTCACAGAATCGGTGCACAGGCCACCCTGACTTTAGGCAAATGAGGGGCAAGCTAGCTGATTTTGGACACTGTCTTCGGCTCCACCCCTCATGGAAACCTCCAGCCAGAGGTTAAGATGAGTGACTATATGGAATAAGATGAGGGCCATGTGGGAGTGTTTTGGTTTTAATTTTGGTCATTTGTGTGGCGGTTGGAAGAAATGACTGGGTCCACAAGGGCTTGAACTCTGGTGTGATTCCCCTTAGAGACTGAGTTGTGGAACTGAACTCAGAGAAGCATTGCCATGAATTTTGTTGGGATTTTAGGAGGTCACGTATGAAAGTCACCCTTGGAAACATAGATCTAGGCCCAGGGTGGCTTTCCACAGAGGCCTGGGACTCTCAGCCAGGATATCACATAATTTTATTCTTAAAGACTTGGCAGCCATATTTGAGAGTCAAAACACACATGGACCTCACATTGTAGACCTCAATGGGCCTGGCTTCATGTGACCTTTTTGCCACTCTTTGGGAAGCCTTGCCTGTGAGAGTTCTCCAGAGCTTTCATTGAAATGAACTTCCTCATCATTTAATGGTTGCTGAATGAATTGAAACCCACAGTGCCTCCAACTTTATCCTTGAAAAATGGCTAGATAAATACCATGAATTTTTTGAAATTCCCATGACCAGGTGGCACTGGAGAACATTTGGATGTCCTGTTGCTGATCATGAGTATACCAGACAGTGCCTTGATTGACTGGGTTTCATGAAAATGGTGTAGAACAAAGATGCCGTTAAGTCGCAGCCTGCTGAGTAGTGGGTCTAGAGCAGTGGTGGGCAAGTGTTTGATAAAACATCTGTGGTAGGGCCATAAGGATTTACCATTGGATTCCAAATGGCTTGTGACTGACATGGTGCAGCTAGCAGACCCTTATATGTAAAGGCATCTTGTTATATGGAGAGTTTTCAGGGGAATGTTAAGAATCAGGTTGATATGGACAAGGGGGCAATGGGGCAAGCTATGAAAGATAGAAGCCTAGTTGGTGCATTCTCCTGCAGACCCTGACCCACCACACGTGACAGAACTCCCTCCAGCACTGTGTCCTAGTTGAGATCCTAGTATTTCGTGAAGCAAATACCAAACTCATAGTGCAGCATCAAAAACACCACAAAAAGTGGAGGAGGACCAAAAGGCTTCACAGTCCACACGGGGAGACACTTAGTCCCCAGTGGCCTCAGTTTACCTACAAAGAGAGGATTCAGCACTGCTGCATCTTGTTCATTGGAAAAAAAGAAACCATGTCCTCCAGGTCACATAGATGCAGACCCAGCTTTGGTGGTCTCACTACAAAGGAAGCCACATCTCCTGACAACAACATATATTTCAAGTGCGGAACCTCAGAGGCAGTTTCTCAAAAAGATTTTAGGCCAGCAGAGCTCCATGTTTGTGGAGTATTTACCCTGTCCCTTACTTTTGGAAACTCCTCTACCACCTCCAAGTTTGTGAACTTCTGAGCATTTTCCATTTCAGATATGTATTCACTGTTTTTGTAACTCTTCTCCTCTAATTGTGTCTTACTTGGGGCGATGGTAATGTCAATGCATTGTTCAGGATGAGAGTGGGAGGATATTTGTGCAGTACATATTTACATACGCATTGGATTCATTTTCCAATTTTCCATTAAAATTACTGAATCCCTGACACTAACTCATACATAGTAGACTCGGACTACTCATCCTAATATAATGGAGAAAATTAACCCAAAAACAATAGAAATACAAACAGTTCAGAGGAGACATGTTGTATACTTGGACTTGCCTTTTGCATTATATAAGGTAGGAGTTATAAATCTAGTCAAATTTTAATTGAAATATTCTCCATGTGTTTTTAAAGTTAAAAAATATGTGAATTCTTGTTTCCCTTTCTCCGTAGCCTTTTCACACATGTATATTTATATGCACATATAGAATTCTACGAGGTATCACACGTACATTTTTGTGAGGTGGCTGTCTTGGCAGTTACAAATTGTGAGAAGAGATCACTCCTCCTAAACGCTGTTGGAACTGAAAATTCAACCTATAGGGGAGCGTCCTAGTAGAACAACATTATACATAAACTCATGTTCAGTAAAATAAATATGTTTGCATCTGTGGATGATATATTTTTACTGATGAATTTCGATTGGCATTTATATTGCTACTTTTTAATGTCTGTGAGTGGTATATATATATATATATATATATATATATATATATATATATATATATATATATATATATATATATATTCTCCAGATTTTTCAAAATATGAAATATATGTGTCTAATATACACTCTCGAAATTCATTCATGTTCATGTATGTGGATTTTTAATCAACTTTTCACAAGATTATTCTAAGAAATTTTCATCCACCTGAAATACATATTTGTTTCCTAGTACTGAAAACTAACTTCAGTGAATGGTGCATACAAATCCTAATTATTCTACAGTAACTGACCCAGTCTAACATCAATGCAAGTAGATTCCTATGGGACATGATATGTAATTTGTCATTCATTTTTATTCGACACTGGTACGTTATTATTTCTTCAGTTTTTGCACATTATAGGATATTCATTTCATCCACAAGTTCAGAAATTTATAGGCATTTGTTTCAACTTTAATCACTTCTTGCTTCAGAACACATGTAGTGTCAGGGTTTCTTGACTGGTCTTTTCATGAGACTTCTTTCCAAACACATTATTTTCGATTTCCATAATCACTTTTGAAGCAAAACTCACACACTCTTTATGATAAATCAAAACACTAATATTACCATTGGTTGTATAACTGGTTGGAATGAATGATTGTATATCAATATACGATTTCCTGTAATTTTTCAGATATCAGTTCAATTCATTATTTAAAGTTGAAAAATGTTATATTATTTATTCACAGTATGGTCTATTCATGCTTTATCTCTATATGCATAGACACAGGGTACACCTCTTTGTACCCCTGATTCTAATTCTATATCTTCAATATATTGCTCCCAGAAATGATGGAAGAAATACTCATGTCACTTGATCTAGGAATACATTTTATCACAGTAATATTCTGGACAAAAAATGTAAAGGTCACACTTATGATTGTACCAAAGCCTAAATGGAAAGTGAACATGGATTACTAAAACCATTACTAAAACCATCCATGTCCAGGTTGCCTAATGCTGTCAATTGTCAATCCTATTGGTGACTACATATTTGTTTCTTCCTAATTTATATATTAAAAATCAATCCTGTTGAAAATGTCTAATCCTATCACTCACTTTATACTTTGCCTGATTTCGTAATGTTTCTATTGATATCTGCTTTTCTACATATTTTCCCCAGCTCATCGTAGAGACTGACTGTTCATATGTGCTGACATTTACATTCACTCTATAAACGAAACCCTATTGCTAAAGAACTTTTGGTCCAAATCCTATACTCACTCTTCTTCCTAAACCTACCGACTATCCTCCTAATCCTACCGACTATCCATTTTTGCCTGGATGTTCACTTCTACATTCAATCATCCAAGGTACAATGTCCTATGCCATTGTATATCGAATTATCTGAGACATCTGTGCACACATAATTCAAAGCTACATATCCCAATGAAGGGCCCAATGCCCTTCTGGGCTTCAAATCATACCTAGATTTCTGTTTTCTTACTTAGATTTTACTTCTGTATTCTTGTAATATCGCAGGTTCCCAATACCATTATTCATTGTACAGAATGATTTCTAACCCAAATCGAACCTGTTATTAACCCTAAACATATACTGTTCCCTCAATCTTATTTTCCAAAAGAGCAGAGATAGAGTTTTTCTAACAATACAGGAAAGTAGGGTACCTTCCACCTGCTAAGAACCTCAAAGGTCCATGCAGAAATGATATCTGGAGAAGTTGTAGGCATGTATGAAGGACCTGAGAGAGCAAATGTCATCTTCCATGGGAAACACCCTGGCCAGGATGAAGGGGTGTGTCTGAATCAGCACCTCTCTTTTTATTGTAGAGAAGATTGACCAAACCAGGCCTGTGTGGAGAGCTCTTCGTGGGTGACTATGGTTGGTATGCCATCCTAACTTGTGAAAGTGTCACAGGAAGTAGGGGCAGCATTCATCTCATGGGACCCTTGGAAGCAACTGTTAGGACAAGGTGGTTGCCAAGGCAGTGACCTCATTCAGTTCCAAAGAAAGTGACATACCTCATTTCCTTGGTGATGGAACTCTCTGATCTTGGTATCCAAGAAGCCAGGCACCCAGAGGCAGTCCCAGGTCGAGTCCCAGTGGGTTCACTTGTTTTTATTTACCAAGGATAGAGTCAGTCATTCTTGGTACCTACTGATGTGAGGATGACCAAATGCCTGGAGATTTCTGAAGAGGGACTTTTCCTGAGAAATCAGGTAGTGGTTCACCACTTTTTCTTGACACGTTCACAGAGTTGGCCAAGGAAACCATATCTGAGAGAGGACAGGCCATTTCGGGGGAACATAATATAGCCCACCAGTCAGAGGACACTCCGGATAGTCACAGACCTACTTGGGGCAAGGAGGTGCCTTTGTGGGAGTGGGTTTGGGTTTGTGATTTGTCTCTTGTTCTGAGAATAGATAGAAAAGGCAGTTTGTTTGTTTTGGAGTGAACTGTTTTTTGTAAGTCGTTTGATGAAGCGAGTGTTTCCATGTCTGTGTATCCCACTGTGTCCGTGGTTGTAGACATGAGAAAAGAGAATGCAACAATGGATGTGTCCTGTCTAGTAAAAAGTTTCCCAACATTCATCCTGCCCAATTTATGAATGGAGTGTAGCTTGCCTTATGCATGGGCAAAACCTACTACGTTCCTAAGTCCCTTTTTTCTTCCTGAATTCTGGCCACTCTCCAGAATAGGCTCATGGTTTTGTGTCCAAGATATGTACCAACTCCAAGGTCTTTGACATGGCCATGTACTGGATAGCTGAAGGGAATGGCCAGCATCTCAGAAAACTCAGATATCAGTGTTACCAGGAAAGTCTCAGTGGAGATACCCTGCTTTGGTCCTTTTGCTTACCTATTGTTCTGTTGCCCTGAGTGTCAGGAAGGTCTTTGTATCATGCAACCCCTTTGTGAAGTGTGAAGAAAACAGTTTTCAAATGGAAATGAATGTGCATCACCTGTGGCTCTTTGCTTAATTGCCTTGGAAAAGGATGTGTCTGATTCAGACCCTTTGCCCTGTGTTAGGCTGTGGCTTAGATTCTCAGCACCTGATAGATGTAAAGAAAAATCCCATATGTGCATCTAAACCAAAATGGCAAAAAGTTCAGTCAATGTGCATGAATTCTATTTCCTTCCTCTGTTAGGTTTCTGAAATCCATTAGAATAGGGATCCTTTGGGTCAAATGAGTTCTTCAAATCTCTGCAGAGGTGCTGGCTTTTCTCATGACTCCAATTCAAATAAAGAATCTAGACACCACAGTCAGAGAGCCTCAAATTGGAGAAGCGGAGCAGTAATAAGGGCAGACCTATTTGATCACTCCTGCTTCACAGGAAGGGTGTCCAGGCCACACTGAAGTTAGGCAAAGGAGGTGCAAGGAAGCTTATTTTGGATACTTTCTTGGGCTGCACCCCTCAGGAAAAACTCCAGCCAGTGGTTATGATGAGTGTCTATATGGAAGAAGAAGAGGGCCATGTGGGAGTATTTTGGTTTTAATTGTTTTCATTTGTGTCGCGGTTGGAAGAGTTGTCTGGGTCCACCTGGTCTTGAACTCTGGTGTGATTCCCCTTATAGACTGAGTTCTGGAACTGACCTCAGAGAAGAATTGCCATGAATTGTGTTGAGATTTTAGGAGGCCAGGCATGAAGTTGCCTTTGGAACCTGAGATCTAGGCCCAGGTTGGCTTTCCACAGAACACTGGGAATCTCAGCCAGGATATTACATGATTTGATTCTGAAAGGCGTGGCAGGCATAATTGAGATTCAAAACACACATGGACCTCGCTTTATAGACCTCAATGGGCCTGGCTTCATGTTACTTTTTGGCCACTCTTTGGGTAGCCTTGCCTGTGAGAGTGCTCCAGAGCTTTCCCTGAAATGGCTTCCTCACCATTTAATGGTTCCTGAATGAATTGAAACCCACAGTGTTTCCAACTTCATCCGTGAAAAATTGCTAGATAATTATCATGAAATTTTTGAAATTCCCATGACCAGCTGGCACTGGAGGACCTTTGATGTCCTGTTGATGATCATGAGTATACCAGACAGGGCCTTGATTGACTGGGTTCCATGAAAATGGTGAAGAACAGAGATGCCAGTAAGTTGGAACATGGTGAGTAGTGGGCCTAGAGCAGTGTTATGCAAGTGTGTGATAAAACATCTGTGGTGGGGCCATGTGGATCTTCCATTGGCTTCCAAATGGCTTGTGACTGAAATGGTGCAGCCATCAGACCCATATATGTAAAGGCATATTTTTATATGGAGAGGTTTCAGGGAAATGTTCAGAATCATTTTGCTATTGTCAAGGGGGCAAGCTATGTGGGATAGAACCCTGGTTGGTGCATTCTTCTGGAGACCCTGCCCACCACACCTGACAGAACTCCCTTCAGCACTGTGTCCCATTTGAACTCATTTTATTTTATGAAGCAAATACCAAACTCTCAGTGCAGCAGCAAGAAACACCACGAAAATTGAAGGATGACCAAGTGGTTTCACAGTCCACATGGGGAGACAATTAGCCCACAGTGGCAACAGTTTACCTACAAAGAGAGAATTCAGCACTTCTGCCTCATTTTTATTGGAAAATAAGTAACCATGTCCTCCAGGTCACATAGATGCAGATCCAGCTTTGATGGTCTCACTACAAATAAAGGTAAAGCTCCTGACAACAACATATATTTCAAGTGCCCAACCTCATAGGCATATTCTCAAAAAGTCTTTAGGCCACCAGAGCTCTATGTTTGTGGAGTGTTTACCCTGTCCCTTACTTTTGGAAACTCCTCTACCACCTCCAAAGATGTGAAATCTGGAGCATTTTCCATTCCAGATAAATATTCACAGATTTTCTAACTCTTCTTCTCTAATTGTGTCTTACTTGGGGCGAAGGTAATGTCAAGGCATTGTTCTGGAGGCGAGTGGGAAGATTTTTCTGTAGCATATATTTGCATTCACATTGGATTCTGTTTCCTATTTTCCATTCAAAATACTGAATCCCTGACTCTAACCCATACCCTACCAGACTCTGACTACTAATCCTAATATGATGGAGAAAAATAACCGAAACAGAATAGAAATACCAGCAGTTCAGAGTAGGCATGGTGTATAGTTGGACTTGCCTTTTGCATGATACAGAGCTGGAGTTATAAATCTAGTCAATTGTTTGTTGAAATACTTGTCCATGTATTTTTAAGGTTAACAAATATGTGAATTCCTGTCTCCCTTTCTCTGTATTCTTATATGCACATATAGATTCCTACCTGGTACCACATGTACATTCTTTTGAGGTGGCTGACTTGGCAGATACAAATTGTTAGAAGAGATCACACCTACTAAGCCTGTTGGTACTGAATATTCAACCTATGGGTGAGCGTGGTCATTGAACAACATTATACGTAAATCCATGTTCAGTAAAATGAATATTTTTAGATCTGTGGATGATATATGTTTTATAATGAATTTTGATTGACATATATATATATATTGCTACTTTTTTGTCTGTGTATGTGTTTTGTATATATATATATATATATATATATATATACTCTCCAAATTTTTCAAAATATGAAATATATGTGTCTTATATACACTCCCTAAATTCATTCTTGTTCATGTATATGGATTTATAATGAACTATTCACAAGATGATTCTCAGAAATATTCATGCACCTCAAATTTGCCTAATGCTCACAAATGTCAATCCTTTTGTGACTACATATTTGTTTCTTCCTAAGATTATATATTTAAACTCAACCCTGTTCAAAATGTCTAATCCTATCACTCACTTCATACTTTGCCTGATTTCGTAATGTCTCTATTGATATCTGCTTTTCTACATATTTTCCCCAGTTCATCATTGTGACTGACTCTTCACCTGTGCTGACATTTACATTCACTCTCTAATCTAAACGCTATTGCTAAAGAACTTTTATTCCAAATTCTATACTCACCCTTCTTCCTCAACGTACTGACTATCTTTGTAATGCTACAGACTATCCCTTTTTGATTGGATGTTCTCTTCTACATTCAATCATCCAAGTAAATGAGGTTTGAGCTTCAGAGGAGGAGACCACCAAGAGATTATGTCATGCAACCTCAAAGGGTTTATTGGGTGTCCAGCATTCTGGGGCTCAGAGCTCACTTGAATAGAGCAGATAGCCCTGAGAATAGCTTAAGTAGAGGTTATATACTTTTCCTGCAGAGGGCAGGGAGGAAATTTTATTGATGGGTCAGGGCGAGTGGACGGTTTGCATGCAACTGGGTGAGGGAGTACATTCTGCAGTTGGGCAATTGGGGACAGAACATTCTGGGAACAGGATTTGCAAGCATTTCTCAAGATTTCAACAGTGTTTTGTTAAGCATACAGAAAAACAAGAAGTGACAAGTACCTATTTTATTAACCTTTCATTCCCCACTTCTTCTTCTGGCTACTTTTAATCATTAAAATGATTATTGGAGGGTGTCACATTTTATGTCTGCTTGTGGGGTATTACCATAAGTTTAACTCCTCCAATTTGAGCCTGGAGAAAAGAAATTATACGGTTGAGCAAACAGTGTTTTATCATTAGCAATAATATGAGGATTATTATTGGACCGGCCAGGGTTGATAAAAACGTAGTTAACCAGGGGGACTGTGTGAACCAAGACTCAAGCCACCCTTTTTGGGCCCCTCTCTCTTGTTGATGCTCTTCAAGGTGTCTTTTAAATTTACTCATAGATTTTATTACAACTCCAGTATGGTCAGCATAAAAACAACATTCTTCCCTCAATGCAGCACAAAGGCCCCCTTTTCTAATGAAGAGGAGGTCCAACCCTCAACTGTTCTGTAAAACAACTTCAGAGAGAGAGAGGTTAAAGATTCATGCAAAGCTCTGATGGAGGTTTCTAATATCTTACTTTTGCTCTATTGCTGCTAATAATTGGGTCATTTGTTGTGTCCCATGGACAATGGCAGTGGTTCCTGTGCCCACCCGTGAAGCAACTCCTATTCTTAATAGGATGGCTAAAGTGAGGAATATATGTTCCCAGTGGAAACGGTTGTATGCCCCCCCTATTTGATCTTCAAATGAACCTGCGTCATAATAGAGCACTCTGGGAAACATCTGCACCATTACACAATTAATCACATCTGTTGACCATTTCATGAAAACATAAACAATGTTTAAGTATATAGAATTATACTGTTGTAAGGACGGACAAGGCAATGCACCTAAGATAGCACTGAATACAGGGAAACAGTCCTATTTGGTTGCAACCGGATTAAGAGGGCATTGCTTCTG
Organism: Callospermophilus lateralis; assembly: GCF_048772815.1. NCBI lineage: Eukaryota > Metazoa > Chordata > Mammalia > Rodentia > Sciuridae > Callospermophilus > Callospermophilus lateralis. The sequence continues at coordinate 4,391,716 of NC_135316.1, read as the reverse complement.
TTTTAATCAATTAATCCCCTGAAACTCAAGTTTAGGTAGTTTCAGAATTTTGTACCCAACATATAAGGGATGGGGCTCAGAAGTTCACAGTCTGCAGAAGTTCAAAAAAGCAGTATTTGTTTCTGTTTTTTCCTCTGTTTTGGGCAAGTTAACTTTTCAAGAACACCTGGAAGAGGGAGAGCTTTTTCTTCCCTTTTTATTTTCCTCATGCCAGCTGTTACCATGGAGCCCAGTTGGTAATTTGTTTACCTTAGAAATGTAGCCATCTCTTTGTAGCCCCAGCCGAAGGCCAGAGGCCTTGTTTACATTTTTTTGAAAAACTAGTTAGGGGTTGTCTAGCTTAGAAATACTGAGTTTTTTAGCCAGTGGCCAAGTAGAACAGGGCAATACAAAAAGAGAAAGTTTATCTATATTGAACTCTTTACAGGGACTCTTTGGCTGAAAGTTCTAAAATCAGCCATGGTGAAGACTTCTGGAGAAGGTCATTTAAGACTTTTCTGTCGGCCTGGTACAGAGGGGGAAGACGGGGAAAGTGGGGCTCAGAGCAGCTCCGAGGATCTGAGAATGAGGAAAAAGAGAGATGTAAAAGAATAATGGTAAAGGGGTTTGGGAATTTCCTAGCAACAAAACTTGAGCAGTAGAACAGGTAGAGCAGAGCAGAACACAGGAGTGAGTATCACAAAATCCTGTCAGTGACTTTAAATTTTAGTAACCTGTTTTCAGTGATGACAAAGCAACTTTAAAGGCTGTTTATATTACATCTTGGATAACGGTCTGAGGGCTCTCCTCAGCTCATTTGAGCTTTGGGTTAGCTGGTAAGAGGACCTGGTGGGACCCCGTGAGGGCACTGACAGGAGAAGAGAAGAATGAGTCAGTGAAGGGGTACCTATGTACCTGCTACCTCAGCAAGGGGGCAATGGTCTGAGAACTGGTGGAGGTTTGGGTTTCTGATCTAGTAGTTGGAGGGGAGAAATCAGGTTGCTGAGGTGGGAGTGACAGCAGAGAGTCTGGAACAGAAGGCTGAGGTAAGGGGCTGGTGGAGAAGCATAGTTCAGGATGTGAGTGAAGGAGGGAAAAGGCTTCCACATAGGGGAATCTCCTTTCACCCTTTTGAGAAACTTGCAGAAGTTATAAAGGTCACGCAAAATTTGAGGATCTAGAGACCCCTCTGGGGGCCATAGTTTTTGGTTGTCTAATTGGTAATATGGCCAATGCTGTGTGCTGAATTTGATGAAGAACTGGGGTTCTGCCAGGCAGCCCCTGTATGCTCACATCCACATGACCTACAGAAGAAGTCGGCTTTTCCCACACACAGCCATTACTGTTTGTGGCTTTGATAGTCTGCTGGGCAAACAGAGTAATCTACCCTAGTCATCCTGCATCTGGCTCGTGTGTCCCTACATCCATAAAGTTTGTTTACATTATCTATGTTACGGAAGGGATTTAATGGTATTTTAGTTGGATCCTCTTCATCTGGGATATCCCAATAGGAAAGAACTATAGCCAGCTGACAAATGTCTGGGTGGAGAGATGGCCACCAGGTCCCTAAGGGGGCTGTATGCGAGATAATTATACTTCTTTTCCAGTAGGATTTGTGATCAGCCATCGCTGCTTAACGGGCTGATGAGGGTTAGGACTACTTGTGGCCAAGGGGAGAGTATATAACCTTATCCACATGGCAAATACAAAATTTGAAACTGTTACCAGTCTTTTCCAGTTTCCAGAAAGATTCTAGACAGGGAGCAGGTTTGAGATGAGAGGCATGGATCCAGGCATTGATTTTATTTACCTTTACCACTGTAGGTGTTATACGTAGCACCTGGTATGGTCCTTTCCAGCGGGATTCCAGGGATGACACCTGATGCCATCTTACATAGATGAAGTCTCTTACTTGATATGGATGTGGAATCCCCTGGTCCCCAGTTTGGTAGGCAGTGGCCAGGTGTTTTCACAGGTATCACTGAGTTCTTTCAAGAGCTTTAAGTCTGTCAAGCAAGGGGGTGTGGAATGGATCGTTAGGTCTTACAGTTCGGCTTAGGTCCCTTACTGGAGGAGGGCCACCATAGAGAATTTCACAGGGGGTAAGGTTACTCAAAGAAACAGAGGGATTTTCTCTTGCATGAAACATTGCATAAGGCAGGAGCATAGTCCAATCTTTTATGCTGGTCTCTAAGCTTAATTTTGTTAAGGTCTCTTTAATGGTTCTATTCATTCTTTCTACTTGTCCTGAACTCTGGGGTCTATAAGCACAAAATAACTTCCAATTAATCCCCAGGTTCCTGGCTAACCCCTGACTTACCTGGGCCATGAACATCAGTCCATTATCAGATCCTATTACTGGCTTAGCTTCCTCCAATGTTAGAGAGGCATAGACAACAGCAGGGGAATCATTTAGAGTGTGTTGTGTGTTAGGGGACGAGGGCAGGGGATAAGGAGGGGGAGAAGAGTCCAGTAGAGACAAATCTTGTGACTCAGAGAAAACAGAGGGTGGAGGAGATGGAAGAGGTGAGGGTTTGAGAGATCATGGGAGAAGGAGTAGGAGCAGAGGCAGGGGCAAGGAAAGGCTTCACCCATGCAGGAGGAGATTTGCAGAGGTCCTGCCAAGTTAAGATATACGGCTGTTGATCTGGATGGCTATGTGGCCCTGGCTGAAAGTGGGAAGTAGAAAGATCCTTCTAGGGGCCATACGACTCCAAAGATGGGCCATTCTGAGGCACAGAGAGTCTGCCAGGTCCAGCCTTTTACTAAAACAAGAAAGATTCTGAGCCCGTAATCGGACTTTGGTCCAGTGATCAAGGGTCAGGTACAGAGGCATTGAAGTGCTGTGTCCCATAATGAAAGGTACACAAACAGTAAAAGCAATGACACACGGCACAGATAAGACAGGACCAAAAAGACAGGCAATGGACGTCCAACACTGAGACCAGGAATGTGTAGGCGGCAAAACCCGATGGGATGGCAATACCGAATATAAAACAAAATATCACTGAGTCAAGGAGACTATTGTTCCTTGATTTCCCGAGTCCTCTGTGCGGTCCCCCAGGGAGGTGCCCTGTGTCTCTGTGACACATCTTTCAGCCAACGTCAGAGAGAGCCCAGGCTCTTCATCGCCAGCAATTTTGCCAAGCCCTAACATGAAACCTGAAACCAGAAAGAGGCACCTTACTTGCTCCGAGAGGAGCCCGTTGGGGTCTCTCGTCCGCCACTGCTGGAACTCGGTGGAACCTCAATATGTAAAGGTCAGGCGAGTGTCTGAGGAAGAGACTACCAAGAGACTGTCTCATGCAACAGCAAAGGGTTTATTTGGGTCCAGCATGCTGGTGCTCAGAGCTAACTTCAATAGAGCAGAGAGCCCTGAGAACAGCTTAAGCAGAGCATATATACTTTCCTTGGAGAGGGAAGGGAGGGATATTTACTGATGGGTAAGGGCGAGTGGGCGGTTTGCGGGACACAGAGTGAGGAAGTACATTCTGCAGTTTGGCAATTGGGAACAGTACATTCTAGAACAAGATTAGCAAACATTTCTCAAGATTTCAACAGTGTTTTGTTAAGCATACAGAAAAACAGGAAATGACAAGTACCTATTATATTAACCTTTCACTACCAACTATCCCATTTTGACTGGATGTTCCTTCTACATTAATTCATCCAAGGTACAAGGTCCTATGCCATTGTATATCGATTTATCTGAGACATCTCTGCAGAATGTAATTCAATGCTGCATATCCCAATCAAGGGCCCAATGCCCTTCTGGGCTTCAAATCATACTTAGATTTCTTTTTTCATACATATATTACACCTATATATTCTTATACACATAGCAAGTTCCCAATACCATTATTCATCCAGCAGAATGATTTCTAACCCAAATCGAACATGTTTTTAACCATAACCATACACTGTTCCCTCAATCTAACTTTACAGAAGAGCAGGGAAAGAGTTGATCTTACAATATAGAAATGTAGGGAAACTTCCACCTGCAGAGAACTTCAAAGGTCCATGCAGAAATGATCCCTGGAGAAGATGTAGCCAGCTATGAAAGACCTGAGAGACCAAAAGTCATCTTCCATGGCAAACAACACGGTCAGGATAAAAGGTTGTGTCTGAATCACATTCTCTTCTTAATGTAGAGAACATGAACCAAACCAGGCCTGTGTGGAGATCTATTCCTGGGTGCCAATGGTTGATATACCATTCTAACTTGTGAAAGTCTCACAGGAAGTAAAGGCAGCCTCAATCTCATGGGACCTTTGGAAGCAACAGTTAGGAAAAAGTGGTTGCCAAGACAGTGACCTCATTCAGTTCCTGAAGGAAGTGACCTCTAGTCACTTCCTTGGTAATGGAACTCTCTGAACTTGGGATCCAGGAAGCCAGGCACCCAGAGTCAGTCCCAGTCCCAGTGGTCTCACTTGTTTGGATTTACCAAGGACAGAGTCAGTCTTTTTTGGTAGCTACAGATGTGAGAAGGCCAAATGTCAGGAAAGCTCAGAAGCGGGGCTTTTCCTGAGAAAGCAGGTAGTGGCTCAACGTTAGCTCCTGAGAAGTTCACACAGTTGGCCAAGGAAACCAGATCTGAGACAGGACAGGCCATTTCGGAAGAACATATTATGGCCCAAAAGTCAGAGGACACTCTGGATTGTCACAGACATACTTGGGGGAAGGAGGTGCCTTTGTGGGTGTTGTTGTGGGTTTGTGGTTTTGTTTCATTTTCTGAGAAAAGGTAGAAAAGTCGGTTTGTTTCGTTTGAAGTGCACTGTTTCTAGTAAGTCGTTTAACATGGCAAGTGTTTCTATGTCTGTGTCTCCCACTGTGTCCGTGGTTGTAGACATTAGAAAAGAGAATTCATCAATGAATGTGTTGTGTCTAGTAGAAAGCTTCTCAGCATTCATATTGCCCCATTTATGACTGGACTGTAGCTTGCCTTATCGATGGGAAACACCTGGTATCTTCCTAAGTTTCTGTTTTCTTCCTGAATTCCGGCCAATCTCAATAATAGGCCCATGGTTTTGTGTCCAAGTTATGTACTGCCTCAAAGATCTGTGACATGGCCATGTACTGGATAGCTGTAGAGAATGGCGAGCATCTCAGAAAACTTAGATATCAGTGTGACCAGGAAAGTCTCAGAGGAGAAAACCTGCTTTGGGCCTTTTGCTTACCTATTGTTCTGTTGCCCTGAATTTCAGGAAGGTCTTTGCCTCAGGCCACCCCTTGTGAAGCCTGAAGAAAACAGTTTTCAAATGGAAATGAATGGGCATACCTGTGGCTCTTTCCTTAATTGCTTTGGAAAGGGATGTGTCTCAATCAGCCCCTTGGCCCTGTGTTAGGCTGTGGCTTAGATTCTCAGCACCTGATGGATCTAAAGAAAGTTCTCATGTGTGCATCCAAAAGAATAATTGCCAAAAGACCAGTCATTGGGATGAAGTCTCTCGACTTCTTCTGTAAGGTTCCTGAACTCCATCAAGTGAGAATAGGGATCCTTTGGATCAAATGAATTCTTCAAAACTTGCAGACGCTAGACCATAGGTGCTTGGGTTTCCTCATGACTCAAATTCACAAAGAATCTAAACCCCACAGTCAGTAGGCCTCAACTTGGAGTATTGGAGCGGTATTAACCACAGGCCTATTGATCAGTCCTGTTTCACAGGATGGGAGTCCAGGCCACCTTGACTTTAGGCAAATGAGGGGCAAAGGAGCTTATTTTGGACACTGTCTTGGTCTGCGCCCCTCATTGAAAACTCCAGCCAGATTATGATGAGTGTCTATATGGAAGAAGATGAGGGCCATATGGGAGTGTCCTTGTTTTAATTGTGGTAATTTGCGTGATAGTTGGAAGAGTTGACTGGGACCACCTGGGCTTGAACTCTGGCGTGATTCCCCTTGGAGACTGAGTTCTGGAACTGACCTCAGAGAAGTATTGCAAAAAATAGTGTTGGGATTTTAGGAGGCCACGCTTGAGAATCGCCCTTGGAAACTGAGATCTAGGCCCAGGATGGCTTTCCACAGAGCTCGGGAATTCTGAGCCAGGATATCAGATGATTTAATTCTTAAAGACTTGGCAGCCATAGTTGAGAGTCCAAACACACATGGACCTCACATTGTAGACCTCAATGTGTCTGGATTCATGTGACATTTTGGCCACTCTTTTGGAAGGCTTTCCTGTGAGTGTTCTCCAGAACTTTCATTGAAATGAGCTTCCTCACCATTTAATGCTTCCTGAATTAATTGAAACCCCAGTGCCTCCAACTTCATCCTTGAAAAATGACTAGATTAATACCATGAAATTTTTGAAATTCCCATGACCAGGTGGCACTGGATAACCTTTGGATGTCCTGTTGCTGATCATGAGTGTACCAAACAGTGCCTTGATTGACTGGGTTTCTTGAAAACGGTGTAGAACAGAGATGCCAGTTATTTGGAGCCTGCTGAGTAGTGGGTGTAGAGCAGAGGACTGTAGGTGTGTAAATAAATATTTTTGGTAGGACCACCTAGATCTTCCATTGGTTTCCAAAGACTTGCGACTGACATGGTGCAGGCAGCAGACCTTTATATGTAAAGGCATCTTGTTATATGGAGAGGTTTCAGGGCAATGTTCAGAATCAGGTTGCTATAGTCAAGGGGAAAGCTATGGGAGATAGAAGCCTGGTTTGTACGTTCTCTTGGCGACCCTGACCAACTGCACATGACAGAACTCCCTCCAGCATTGTGTCCCAGTTGAACTCCTTGTATTTCATGAAGCAAATACCAAACTCCCAGTGCAGCAGTAATAAACACCCTGAAAAGTGGAGGATAACCAAATGGCTTCACAGACCACACGGGAAGACACTTAGCTCCCAGTGGCCACAGTTTACCTACAAAGGGAGAATTCAGAACTGCTGCCTCATGTTCATTAGAAAATAAGCAACCATGTCCTCCAGGTCACATAGATGCAGACCCAGATTTCATGGTGTCACTACAAACGGAGCTAAATCTCCTGACTATTACATATATTTCTTGTGTCCAAACTCAGAGAAAGTTTCTCAAGAAGTTTTTAGGTCAGCACTGCTCCATGTTTCTGGAGTGTTTACCCTCTCCCTTACTTTTGGAAACTGTTCTACCACCTCCATTGTTGTGAACTCCTGAGCATTTTCCATTCCACATATGTATTCACAGATTTTCTAACTCCTCTCCTCTAATTGTGTCTTACTTTTAGCGATGGTTATGTCAAGGCATTGTACTGAATGAGAGAGGGAAGATTTTTGTGTATCACATGTTTGCATACACATTAGATTTATTTTCCTTTTTTCCATTTGAAATACTGAATCCCTGACACTAACCCATACCCTACTAGACTCTGACTACTAATCCTACTATCGTGGAGAAAATGAAACCTAACTGAATAGAAATTCAGGCCTTTCACAGGAAGCATGGTGTATACTTGTATTTGCCTTCTGCTTTATAAAGAGTATGTGTTTTATATCTAGTCAACTTTTCATTGTAATATTTCTCCCTGATTTTTTAAACTTATCACATATGTAAATTCCTGTCTCCCTTTCTCTGTACCCAATTCAGCACATGTATTTTTTTAATGCATATATTGTATCCTACCTGGTATCATTCGTACATTCTTGTGAGCTCACTGACTTTGGAATATAAAAATTGTGAGAAGAGATGTCTTTCCCTAAATAATGATGGAACAGAAAATTCAAACTATGGGTGAGCTTCCTAGTGAAAAACACTATACATCAATGCATGTTCAGTAAAATGAATATTTTTGGATATGTGGAAGAATTATATTTCATGATGAATTTTGATTGGCATATATATTGGTAAATATTAATGTGTGTGTGTGTGTGTGTGCATGTGTGTGTGTGCGTGTATGTGTGTGCCCACACGTGTTTGTGTATATATATATATATATATATATATATATATATATATATATACTCCAGATTATTAAAAAATATAAAAAATATGTGTCTTATTATACACTCCCTAAATTCATTCATATTCATGTATGTGGATTTAAAATCAAATTTTCTCAATAAAAATTTTATTCTCAGCAATATTCATACACCTGAAAAACATATTGGTTTCCTACTACTGAAAACTAAGTTCAGTGGATGGTGCTTACAAATCCTAATATTTCTACAGTAGCTGACCCAGTTTAACATCAATGCAAGTAGATTCCTATGGGACATGATGTGTATTTTGAAGTTCATTTTTACTCAACACTGGTACATTACTATTTCTTCAGTTTATGGACATCATAGGATATATTTTTTCATCCACAACTTCACAAATTTATAAACATTTGGTTCACTTTCAATTACATACTACTTCAGAACACATGTATCCCTCCATGTTTCTTTACAGTCTTTTCACTAGACTTCTTTCTAAACACATTATTTTCGATTCCATAGTAATTTTTGAAGCAAAGCTCACTCTTCACGATAAACTGTAACCCTAATATTACCATTACATATTTAACTGGTTGGAATGATTGTATATATATCAATATAAGATTTCCAATATATTTTCAGATGCAAACTCAATCCATTATTTAAAGTTGGAACCAGTTATATACTTTCTTCACAACATGGTCTATTCATGCATCATCTCAATAATCATCAACACAAGGTACACCTATTTGTATCCCCAGTACTAATTTATAAGTTTTCAGAATATTACACCCCGTAATGGTGGAAGAAATACTCATGTCACCTGATCTATATATACATTTTACCACAGTAGTATTCTGGAAACAAAATGCAAAGGTCACACATATGATTGTACCAAAGCCTAAATGGAAAGTGACCATGGATTACTAAAAACATCCATGTCCAGGGTGCCTAATGCTCTCAAATGTCAATCCTATTGGTTACTACATATTTGTTTCTTCCTAAGATTATATATTCAACCTCAAGCCTGTTGAAAATATCTAATCCTATCACTCACTTTATACTTTGCCTGATTTCCTAATGTCCCTACTGATATTTGCTTTCCTACATATTTTTCCCAGTTCATCATTGTGACTGTCTCTTCACATGTGCTGACATTTACATTCACTCTCTAACTGAAACCCTGATGCATCTAAAGAAAGATCCCATGTGTGCATTCAAAACCAAAATGGCAAAAAGAGCAGTCATTGTGGATGAAGATTCTTGCCTTCCTCTGTTAGGTTCCTGACCTCCTACAAGTGAGAATAGAGATCCTTTGGGTCAAATGAATTCTTCAATGCTCTGCAGATGTGCTTGGGTTTTCTCATGACTCCAAATCGCATAAAAAATCTATACCTGACATTCAATAGGCCTCAATTTACAGAAACAGAGCGGAATTAATGGCAGGCCTTTTTGATCACTCCTGGTTCACAGGAAGGGTGTGCATGCCACCCTGACTTTAGGGCAATTAGAGGCAAGGGAGCTTATTCTGGAAACTGTCTTTCATTGTGACCCTCATGGAAACCTCCATCCAGAACTTTTGATGAGTGTCTTTATGGACGAAGATGAGGGCCATGTGGGAGTGTTTTCATTTTAATTGTGGTCATTTGTGTGGGGGTTGGAAGAAATGACTTGGTCCACCTGGGCTTGAACTCTGGTGTGATTCCCCTTAGAGCCTGAGTTCTGGAAATTACTTCATAGAAGTATTGAAATGAATTGTGTTGGTTTATAGGAGGCCACGCATGAGAGTCGCCCTTTGAAACTGAGATCTAGGCCCAAGGTGGCTTTCCACAGAGCAATGGGAATCTCAGCCAGGAAATCACATAATTTTATTCTGAAAGAATTGGCAGCCATTGTTGGCCCTCAGAAGCAAAAAGGAGTGGCCATACTCATATCGAATGAAATCAACTTCAAACCTAAGTTAATCAAAAGTGAAAAAGAAGGACACTATATACTGTTAAAAGGTACCATTCACCAACAAGACATAACAATTATCAATTTGTATGCACCAAACAATGGTGCTGCAAGTTCAAGTGTCAAATAGGCTATAACACAATAATTACAGGTGACTTCAACACACAACTCTCGCCATTAGACAGATCCTCTAAAGAAAAGCTTAATAAAGAAACTATAGAACTCAATAGCACAATCAATAACCTAGACTTAACCAACTATATAGAATATATCAAACATCATTAAGTGGATACATGTTCTTCTCAGCAGCAAATTGGTCCTACTCAAATATAGACGATATATTATGCCATATGGAAACTCTTACTAAATATAAAGGTATGGAGATAATACCATGCACCATATATGATCATAATGGAATGAAACTTGAAATCAATGATAAAAGAAGGAAGGAAAAATTCTACCTCACATGGAAAATGATCAATATGTTACTGAATGATCAATGGGTTAGAGAAGACATAAAGGAGGAGATAAAAAAAAATTCTTAGAAAGAAATGATAATACAGACACAACATACCAGATTCTATTGGAAACAATGAAAGCAGTTTTAAGAGGAAAATTCATTTCTTGAAATTCTTTTCTCAAAAAAAGAAAAAAAACAACAAAAAACGATCTCACACTACACCTCAAAAACCTAGAAAAAAAGAGCAAAACAACAGCAAATGTAGTAGAAGACAAGAAATAATTAAAATTAGAGGAGAAATCAACGAAATTGAAACAAAAAAAAATTAAAAAAATAAAAGTTGGTTCTTTGAAAAAATAAATAAGATCGACAGGCCCTTAGCCATGCTAATGAAGAGAAGTAGAGAGAGAACTCAAATTACTAACATATGGGATAAAAAAGGCAATATCACAACAGACACTACAGAAATACAGAAGATAATTAGAAAGTATTTTGAAACCCTATATTTCAAATGGAAATGAATGGACATCACCTGTTGCCCTTTGAGTAATTGCTTTCAAATGGGATTTGTCTGAATCTGCCACTTGGCCCTGTGTGAGGCTGTGGCTTAGATTCTCAGCACCTGATGAATCTAAAGAAAGATGGCATGTGTGCATCCAAAGCCAAATTGTCAATAGAGCAGTCATTGTGGATGAAGTCTCTTGCCTTCCTCTGCAAGGTTCCTGACCTCCATCCAGTGAGAATAGGAATCCTTTGGGTCAAATGAGTTCTTCACAGCCTTGCAGAGGCTAGCCAATAGGTACTTGGGTTTTTTCATGACCCCAATTCAAATAAAGAATCTAAACCCCACAGTCAGTAGACCTCAAATTGGAGAAGCCAACAGTATTAATGGTAGGCCTATTTGATCACTCCTGGTTTACAGGAAGGGTGTCCAGGCCACCATGACTTTAGGCAAATGACTGGCAAGGAAGCTTATTTTAGACACTGTCTTGTCCTGCGCCCCTCATAGAAACCTCCAGCTAGAGGTTATGATGAGTGTCTACATGGTAAAAGATGAGGGCCATGTGGGAGTGTTTTGGTATTAATTGTCGTCATTTGTATGACGGTTGAAAGAGATAACTGGGTCCACACTGGCTTGTACTCTGGTGTGAATCCCCTTAGAGACTGAGTTCTGGAACTGACCTCAGAAAAGTATTGGCATGAATTGTGTTGGGATTTTAGGAGGCCATGCATGAGAGTCACCCTTGGAGACTGAGATCAAGGCCCAGGGTGGCTTTCCACAGAACACAAGGAATATCAGCCAAGATATCCCATGATTTTATTCTTAAAGACTTGGTAGCCATAGTTGAGAGTCAAAACACACATGGACCTCACATTGTAGACCTCAATGGGCCTGGCTATATGTGACCTTTTGGACACTCTTTGGGAAGCCTTGCCTATTTGAGTTCTCCAGAGATTTATTGAAATGAGCTTCCTCAACATTTAATGGTTCTTGAAACCCACAGTGCCTCCAACTTCATCCTTGAAAACTTGCTAGATAAATACCATGAAATTTTTGAAATTCCCATGACCAAGTGGAAGTGGAGAATCTTTGGATGTCCTGTTTCAGATCATGAGTATACCAGAGAGTGCCTTGGTTGACTGGGTTTCAAAAAAATAATGTAGAACAAAGATGCCAGTAAGCTGTAGCCTGCTGAGAAGTGGGCATAGAGCAGTGGTGGGCGGGTGTGTGATAAAACATCTGTGGTAGGTCCATGTGGTTCGGCCACTGGCTTTCAAATTGCTTGTGAAGGACATGGTGCAGCCATCAGACCCTTATTTGTAATGGCATCTTGATATATGGAGAGGTTTCAGGGCAATGTTTAGAATAAGGTTGATATGGTCAAGGGTGCAAGCTATGTGGGAAAGAAGCCTGTTTGGTGCATTCTCCCGCAGACCCTGATCCACTACACATGACAGAACTCTCTCCAGCACTGTGTCCCAGTTGAACTTGTTGTATTTCGTGAATCAAATACCAAAGTCCCAGAGCAGCAACAAGAACCACCATGAAAATGGAAGAGCACCAAATGGCTTCACAGTCCACACGGGGTGACACTTAGACCCAGTGGCCACAGTTTACCAACAAAGAGAGAATTCAGCACTGCTGCCTCAGGTTCATTGGAAAATAATAAACCATGTCCTCCAGGTCACATAGATGCAGACCAAGCTTTGATGGGCTCACTCCAAAGGAAGCTAAAGCTCCTGAAAACAACATATATTTCAAGTGCCCAACCTCAGAGGCAGTTGCTCAAGAAGTCTTTAGTCCAGCAGAGCTCCATGATTGTGGAGTGTTTACCATGTCCCTTACTTTTGGAAACTGCTCTATCACCTCCAAGGTTGGGAACTCCTGAGCATATTCCATTCCAGATATGCATTCACAGATTTTCTAACTCTTCTCCTCTAATTGTGTCTTACTTGGGGCAAAGGTAATGTCAAGGTATTGCTGTGGATGAGAGTGGGAAGATTTTTGTGTAGCACATATTTGCATACACATTGGATTCGTTTTTCAAATTTCCATTCAAAATACTGAATCCCTGACACGAATGCATACCATACTAGACTCTGACTACTATTCCTACTATGATGGAGAAAAATAACCAAAACAGAATAGAAATACAAGCAGTTCAGAACAGGCATTTTGTACACTTGGACTTGCTTTTTGCATTATGTAGAGTAGGTGTTATAAATCTAGTTAATATTTAATTGAAATAGTTCTCCATGTGTTTTTAAAGTGAAAAAAATGTGAATTCCTGTATCCCTTTCTCTGTAGCCTATTAAGCACATGTATTTTTATATGGACATATAGAATCCTACCTGGTATCAGATATACATTCTTCTGAGGTGGCTGACTTGGCAGATACAAATTGTGAGAAGAGATCACTCCTCCTAAACGCTGTTGGATCTTAAAATTCAACCTATGGGTGACCGTCCTATTTGAACAACATTATTCATAAATCCATGTTCAGTAAAATTAATTTTTTTGGATCTGTGGATGATATATATTTAACATGAATTTCGATTGGCATATATATTGCTACTTTATAATGTCTGTGTGTTTTGTATATATATATAAACACTCTAAAGAATTTTCAAAATATGAAATATATGTGTCTTATTATACACTCCCTAAATTTATTCATATTCATGTATGTGGATTTGTAATCAACATTTCACAAGATTATTCTCAGAAATATTCATTCACCTGAAATACTTATTTGTTTCCTAGTACTGAAAACTAACTTCAGTGAAAGCTGCATACAAATCCTAATATTTCTACAGTAACTTACCCAGTTTAACATCAATGCAAGTAGATTCCTATGGGACATGATGTGTATTTTGACGTACATTTGTATTCAACACTGGTACAGTACTACTTCTTCAGTTTATGCACATCCAAGGATAACTATTTCATCCAAAATTTCAAAATTTAAAACATTTATTTCACTTTCAATCACTTCCTGCTTCCGAATACATGTATTCCTCCAGGTTTCTTGACTGGTGTTTTCACGAGACTTCTTTACAAACACATTATTTTCGATTTCCATAATCACTTTTGAAGTAAAACTCACACACTCTTCATGATAAAATGTAACCCTAATATTACAATTAGATGTATAACTGGTTGCAATGAATGTATGTATATCAATATCAATATAAGATTACCTATATATTTTCAGATATCAATTTATTCCAATTCCAATTTCTAAAGTTGGATACTGTTATATTATTTATTCACAGTATGGTCTATTCATGCATCATCTCTATATTCATCAACACAGGGTACACCTATTTGTATCCCCAATACTAATTTATAGGTTTTAAAAATATTGCTCCCCATAATGGTGGAAGAAATACTCATGTCACCTGATCTACATATACATTTTATCACAGTAATATTCTGGAAAAATTGCAAAGGTCACACTTATGATTGTACCAAAGCCTAAATTGAAAGTGAGTATATATTACTAAAAATATCCATGTCTAGGATGCCTAATTCTCTCAAATGTCAATCCTATTGGTGACTACGTATTTGTTCCTTCTTAAGATTATATATTGAACCTCAACCCTGTTGAAAATGTCTAATCCTCACTAATTTTATACTTTGCCTGATTTCCTAATGTCGCTATTGATATCTGCTTTCCTATATATTTTCCCCAGTTCATCATTGTGTCTGCCTCTTCACATGTGCAGACATTTACATTCACTCTCTAAACGAAACCGTATTGCTGAAGAATTATTGGTCCAATTCAAAGACTCACTCTTCTTCCTAAACCTACTATCTTCCTAATCCTACTGACTATCCCTTTTTGACTGGATGTTCTCTCTGAAATTCAGTCATCTGACGGGCAAAGTTTAATTACATTGTGTATAGATTTATCTGAGACCACAATGCAGAATGTAATTCAAAGCTAAATATCACAATCAAGGGCCCAATGTCCTTCCTGGCTTCAAATTTTAATTACATTTATGTTTTCTTACTTATATTTCAAATATATATTCGTATAAATATTGCAGTTTCCCAATACCATTATTCATCCAGCAGAATGATTCCTAACACAAATAAAACATGTTATTAACCCTAACCATACACTGTTCTCTCATTCAAAATTTACAGAGAGGAGGGACAGTGTTGGTCTTACAATACAGGAATGTAGGGGACCTTCCACCTGCTGAGAACTTCAAAGGTTCATGCAGAAATGATCCCTGGAGAAGATGTAGGCAGCTATGAAGGACCTGAGAGAGCAAAAGTCATGTTCAATGGCAAAAAACCTGGTCAGGATGAAGGGTTCTTTCTGAATCAGCCTCTCACATCGTAATGTACAGAAGATGGACCAAACAAGGCCTGTTTGGTAGCTGTTCCTGGGTGCCTATGGTTGATATACCATTCTAAGTTGTGAAAGAGTCACAGGAAGTAGGGGCAGCCTCCTTCTCATTTGACACTTGGAAGCCACTGGTAGGACAAAGTGGTTGCCAAGGCAGTGACCTCATTCAGTTCCTGAAAGAAGTGACCTCACCTCACTTCCTTGGTGATGGAAATCTCTGAAATTGGGATTCATTAAGCCAGGCACTCAGAGCCAGTCCCAGTCCCAGTCCCAGTGGTCTCACTTGTTTGGATATACCAAGGACAGATTCAGTCTTTCTGGGTACCTACTGATGTGAGGATGGCCAAATGCCAGGAAAGCTCTGAAGAGGGACCTTTCCTGAGAAAGCAGGTAGTGGCTCACCTGTGGATCCTGACACATTCACACCGTTGGCCAAGGAGACCAGATCTGAGACAGGTCAGGCCATTTCGGGGGAACATAGTATGGCCCACCAGTCAGAGGACACTATGGATAGTCACAGAACTTCTGGGGGAAGGAGGTACCTTTGTGGGTGTGGGTGTGGGTTTGTGGTTTTGTCTCATGTTCTAAGAATAGGTAGGCAAGGCGCTTTGTTTGGTGTGGAATTAACTGTTTCTAGTAAGTCATTTGACAAGGTGAGTGTTTCTATGTCTGTTTATCACACTGTGTCCGTGGTTGTAGACATTAGAAAAAAGAATGCATCAATAGATGTGTCCTGTCTAGTAGAAAGCTTCCCAGCATTCACCCTGCCCAATGTATGAATAGACTTCAGATTGCCTTATTGATAGGTAACACCTGCAATCTTCCTAAGTTCCAGTTTTCTTCTGGAGTTCTGGCCCCTCTCCAATGTAGGCTCATGGTTTTGTGTCTAAGGTATGTATTGTCGCGACCCCTCGCCAGCAAGGGAACACACGATACAGGATTCTTCTTTCAGCAGTTTATTCAGGCCTTGATTAAAGTATCTTCTAGTGACCCCCTCCTCCCGAGCGCCCAAGCACAGCCTAATAAAGCCTCCCACGTACCAATCTTAAGCCGCCACGTGGATCTTTCTCATAGGGTGGCAAGAGATAGCGTGCCAACACTCCATAAAAGGAGTTGTTTACCACAGGCCACAGTGGAAGCCGGCGCCATCTTCTAATGGCGGCCACAATCTACAACAATGGCTTACCACAGTTCCCCCTTCTATTTTATAAAACAATGCAGGATAAAGTAGAGGTCCTATCCCACTGTGCAGAAGCAGCTGCAATGTATAGTTCAGTCCTAAGGAGGCGCCTTCCACAGAACTGACCCCATATCAGCCAACGCTTTTTTTCGTAGGGCGGGGGCGTGGACGTCAAACCCGCATGCAATAGGACATGCTTTCCTTGAGGTCCGTTGAGGGATCACTCAAGTGCAGTGCTTTGCCTCGCATCCTGCATCGTGATGATGGCGAGAAGTAGGGCAACACAGGTAGCCTGGTAACAATAACAAATTTTTAGTTAGCAACACAATCCCTAAGCCCCAGAGAAAAGTAAAGAGTCTGTAGCCGAGAAGAAAGACCAGTCCTAAAACCCATCTGCGTGCAAGAGTAACAAGAACTGCAGAGTGCAAGGGCTGTTCAGTACTGGGGGAGAATAAGAAAGAGGACATGCCAATGCCAGTGCAATGTGAAATTAACTTAGGGTGCAATGGCCATGCCCAGAAAATAACTGTTTAAGATGTGCAAGCCAGATTTGCGGAGACATGCCATTTTCCAAGGCCGCAAGAGCCTGTACAATCATAGCCTTCTCCTGTGTATGGCGAGTATTAAGGCGACAGAGAAGCCTCAAACAAAGTATAATACCGAAGTAACACATTGCCCTAAAAATGCCCACTCCCACCCACTCCTTAAAGAAGGAAAAGGCAGAAGATAGCCAACTGGTGAATTGACCCAAAGTCACTGGTTCGACACGGGTACTATTCAAAACAGCAATTTGAGTTAGTTGAGATTGGAGTAAGTTTTCTGCTTCCATGGACCAGGTTCTGGATAAATATTTCCCGATGATGTGGGAGGCATTCCTGGAATCATTAAATCTGACAGAGGTTATACATAAATGTGCACGTTGATCAACACAACCTAAATATACTAGATCAGACAATTCCTCAACTTGAGCTTGAAGCAGATCTATCCTTTGATTAGCAGCCAGAAACCCAGATAAAATGTGTTGATTAATTCTACTTTGAGATTCAAGTATGGTGGATGTTTGTTGAATAACCTCATTAGTAGTGGCAGCAGTTTGTACTTGGCTGGCCATGTATATCTTTGATGGACTTATACTCATTAGCCCAATGTTTTTTTTTTGTTTGTTTGTTTTGTTTTACATCTGGGGCATAAGCTTGGTTGACGGCTAACAGAGGTGGGCTCAATTTTGGATGTTGTTTTTTTTTGTTAGAACACTCTTGTTTAAATTTTTTTTTTTTTTTTGATTACACCCAAAACACTTTTTGGCAACAGGGCTGGATTTATGTGATAATTGAAGGACAGCAGCAGCAAGGCCAGCATTAGTTAATGGCCCACCTATTTCTCTACAGACTTTCATCTAGGCCTCTATGCCTTTGTTTTTATAAGGAGTAATAGCTGCTTTACATTCTTTAGTACATTGTTCAAAAACAAGTTGTTTAATCAAGGGCATTGCTCTATCAGGGTCACCAAAGATTTTTCCTGCGGCGTCCACCATCCTAGCAACAAAGTCCGAAAAAGGTTCTGTGGGGCCTTGCATGATTTTTGTTAAATTGCCAGACACTTCTCCTCTATTTGGGAGTGATTTACATGCACGGATACAAATGTTATTGATCTGTTCATATACCTCAGAGAGGTATCCTGTTTGTTGATTAGCAAACCTGCCTTGTCCCAAAAGCATAGCCTTATCCCAGGCAGGGCGTCCCGCTGCATGATTTTGAGCAGCTTGCTCTACTGCACCCTCTAGCAAAATGCTCTCCAATCCAAATATTTCCCTGGGGAGACACAAGCGTGGACTAGACTAGCTCAATCTGAAGGAGTCATACAAAATTTAGCAAGTCCCTCCACCTGAGTAAGGGTGAAAGCGGCATCCACGCCATAAGTGCGGACAGATTCCACCAAGGTTTTAATTATCTTAAAGTCTAAAGGCTCATGATATCTTCCCCTGTTATTGTCCTGAAATACAGGGTATGCAAGTCCCATATCTGTATTAACTTTCCTCCAAACTTGCTCATGAAAAGATCTCCTGGAATTTTGGCTCCCCCCCCCATACGGGGGTGGGGCAACCGGCACCATATCTTCTTCGAGATATTCTACCTCCTCCTCCTCAGAGTGTTGTTGACCGATATTGGATCCCGTCCCCTTTTTACAGTAGGCCTGCGTGCCCTGTATCCCTTTTTTCTTTTTCTTCATTTTTATCTTGCGTAGTTGTTGTAGCAATATATCAAGGTCCTCAGAACTCTCTGAGCTGCTTGTGTTCTCAGGCGTTTTTAATTCAGCCATGTCTGGGTAGAGCCTTCTCCTATTTTTAGTTTCAGGCTCTTTTGCCTTCTCACTACTCTTACTCCCAATGCTATCTGCCACTTCACTATGTGAGCCTTCAGACTTTTCCTCATGTAGTTGCTCAAGAACAGCTTGACCCTCACTCACAGCTTCCTGGCATTTACTATCTACTATACATCCTCTAACTAACATCCAAAGTGGTATAACACCACCCTCTAAGGTGCCTTGTTCACAAGTGAAATCTAGATCTTTCCCTAATTTTTCCCAGCTAGGAATCGTAAGACTCCCTGAAAAGGCAAACCAAGGAGCTGCTATATCACTTTCTCTTAAAAACATCTGCAAAGTGCTCTGCTTTACCTTAAGTAGTTTTGAAGGTAGTAACCCATCCAGGGCCAACAAAATTGGGTTGAAGAGGCAGCGCCCATAATAGTTTCAAAGCTATAAAGAAAGTGAAAGTACAAAAGTCCCGCTCTCTCCTTAGTTACAGAGGAGCGTCCTATTTTATTATATTTTCCCTGCTCTCTCTTAATGTACAGAGGAGCGTCCCGCTATTTACTTGCGGATTCCCACTTTACCTGGGAACTTACCGGTGCACCACCCTGACTGCAGAAAGTTCTGGATCCTGGGTTCGATAAATATTCTTCCCCGTACGGGCCACCAATTGTCGCGACCCCTCGCCAGCAAGGGAACACACGAAACAGGATTCTTCTTTCAGTAGTTTATTCAGGCCTTGATTAAAGTATCTTCTAGTGACCCCCTCCTCCCGAGTGCCCAAGCACAGCCTAATAAAGCCTCCCACGTACCAATCTTAAGCCGCCACGTGGATCTTTCTCATAGGGTGGCAAGGGATAGCGTGCCAACTCTCCATAAAAGGAGTTGTTTACCACAGGCCACAGTGGAAGCCGGCGCCATCTTCTAATGGCGGCCACAATCTACAACAATGGCTTACCACAATGTACCACCTAAAAGCTCTGTGACATGACCATGTACTGGATAGCTCAAGGGAATGGCCAGCATCTCAGAAAAATCAGATATCAGTGTTACCATTAAATCTCAGTGGAGAAACCCTCCTTTGGGCCTTTTGCTTACCTATTGTTCTGTTGCCCTGAATGTCAGCAAGTTCTTTGCCTCAGGCCATCCCTTTGTGAAGCCTGAAGAAAACACTTTTCAAATGGAAATGAATGGGCATCACCTGTGGCTCTTTGCTTAATTGCTTTGGAAAGAATGTGTCTGAATCAGCCTATTGGCCCTCTGTGAGGCTGTGGCTTAGATTCTCAGCACCTGATGCATCTAAAGAAAGATCCCATGGGTGCATCCAAAACCAAAATGGCCAAAAGAGCAGTCATTGTGGATGAACTCTCGCCTTCCTCTTTTGGGTTCCAGACATCCATCAAGTGAGAATAGGGATCTTTTGGGTCAAATGAGTTCTTCAAAGCCCTGCAGAGGCCAGCCCATAGGTGCTTTGGTTTTCTCATGACTCCAATACACATAAAGAATCTAAACCCCACAGTCAGTAGGCCTCAAATTGGAGAAAGAGAGCAGTATTAACTGCAGACCTATTTGATCACTCCTGTTTCACAGTCAGGATTTCCAGGCCACCATGACTTTAGGAAAATGAGGGGCAAGGGTGGATATTTTGGACACTGTCTTGGGCTGCGTCCCTCATGGAAACCTCCCTCCAGATGTTATGATGAGTGTCTACATGGAAGAAGATTAGGGCCATGTGGGAGCATTTTGTTTTGAATTGTGGTAATTTGTGTGGTGCTTGGAAGTGATGACTGGGTCCACCTGGGCTTGTACTCTGATGTGATTCCCCTTAGAGTCTGAATAATGGAACTGACCTCAGAGAAGTATTGTCATGAATTGTGTTTGGATTTTACTAGGCCATGCATGAGAGTCGCTCTTGGAACCTGAGATCTAGGCGCATGGTGGCTTTCCCCAGAGCACTGGGAATCTCAGCCAGGATATCACATCATTTTATTCTGAAAGAATTTGCAGCCACAGTTGAAAGTCAAAACACACATGGACCTCACATTGTAGACCTCAATGGGCCTGGCTTCATGTGACCTTTTGGCCACTCTTTGGGAAGCCTTACCTGTGAGCGTTCTCTAGAGCTTTCATTGAAATGAGCTTCCTCAACTTTTAATGGTTCCTGAATGAATTGAAACCCACAGATCCTCCAACTTCATCCTCGGCAAATGGCTTGATAAATACCTTAAAATTTTTGAAATTCCCATTACCAGGTGGCACTGGAAAACTTTTGGATGTCCTGTTGCTGATCATGAGTGTACCAGACAGTGCCTTGACTGACTCGGTTTCATGAAAATTGTGTAGAACAGTGATGCCAGTAAGTTGGAGCCTGCTCATTAGTGGGCCTAGAGCAGTGGTGTGAAGGTGTGTGATTAAACATGTGTGGTGGGGACATGTGGATCTACCATTGGGTTCCAAATGCCTTGTGACTGACAGGGTACAGCCAGCAGACCCTTCTATGTAAAGGCATCTTTTTATATAGAGAGGTTTCAGGGAAATGTTCAGAATCAGGTGGCTATAGACAAGGGGGCAACTTATGTGGGATAGAATCCTGGTTGGTGCATTCCCTTGCAGACCGTGACCCTCCACACGTGACAGAACTCCATTCAGCACTGTGTCCCAGTTGAACTCCTTGTATTTCGTGAAAGAAATACCAAACTCCCAGTGCACCAGCGAGAAACACCACGAAAATTGGAAGATGACCAAATGGCTACACAGTTCACACGGGGAGACACTTACACACCAGTGGCCATAGTTCAACTACAAAGAGAATATTCAGCACTGCTGCCTCATGTTCATTGGAAAATTAGAAACAATATTCTTATGGTCACATAGTTGCACACCAAGATTTGATGGTCTCACAACAAAGGAAGCTAAAGCTTCTGACAACAACATATATTTTAAGTGCCCAACCTCAGAGGAAGTTTCTCAAGAAGTCTTTACACCAGCAGAGCTCCATGTTTGTGGAGTGTTTACCCTGTCCCTTACTTTTGGAAACTCCTCTACCACCTCCAAGGTTGTGAACTCCTGAGCATTTTTCATTCCTGATATGTATTAACAGATTTTCTAACTTTTCTCTTCTAATTGTGTCTTACTTGGAACAAAGGTAATGTCAATGCAATGTTCTGGATGAGAGTGTGAACTTTTTTGTGTAGCACATATTTGCATACACAGTGGATTTATTTTCCAATTTTCCATTCGAAATACTGAATCCCTGACACTAAACCATACCCTAATAGACTCTGACTTCTACTCCTAATATGTTGGGGAAAAATAACATAAACAGAATAGGAATACAAGCAGTTCAGAGGAATCATGGTGTATAGTTGGACATGTTTTTTGCATGATTAATGGTAGGTGTTATAAATCTAGTCAATTTTTAATTGAAATAGTTCTCCATGTGTTCTTAAGGTTAAAAATATGTGAATTCCTGTCTCCCTTTCTCTGTAGTCTATTCAGCACATGTATTTTTAAATGGACATATAGAATCCTACCTGGAATCACACGTACATTCTTGTGAGGTGGCTGATTTGGCAAATACAATTTGTGAGAAGTAATCACTCCTCTTAAACGCTGTTGGAACTGAAAATTCAACCTATGGGTGAGCTTCCTAGTTGAACAATATTATACATAAGTCCATGTTAAGTAAAAGAGATATTTTTGCATCAGTGGATGATATATTTTTCATGATAAATTTCGATTGGCATATATATTACTAATTTAATGTCTGTGTGAGTGTGTGTTTTGTGTGTATGTATGTATATATATATATATATATATATATATATATATATATACACTCTCCAGATTTTTCAAAATATGAAATATATGTGTCTTATATACACTCTCTAAGTTCATTCATGTTCATGTATATGGATTTATAATCAACTTTTTACAAGACTATTCTCAGAAATATTCATCCACCTGAAATACATATTTGTTTCCAGTACTGAAAACTAACTCCAGTTAATGTTGCATACAAATACTAATATTTCTACAGTAACTGACCTAGTTTAACATCAATGCAACTAGATTTTTATGGGACATGATGTGTATTTTGACGTTAATTTTAATTCAACACTGGTACATTAATATTTCTTCAATTTATGCACATCATAGCATGTATATTTCATCCACAAGTTAGCAAACTTATAGACAATTGTTTCCCTTTTAATCACTTCGTGCTTCAGAACACATGAATTCCTCCAGGTTTCTTGACTGGTCTTTTCATGAGACTTCATTCCAAACACATTATTTTCAATTTTCATAATTCTTTTTGAAGCAAAACACACACACTCTTCATGATAAACCATAATCCTAATATTACCATTAGATGTATAACTGGTTGGAATGAATGTATGTATAGCAATATAAGATTTCCTGTATATTTTCAAATATCAATTGAATCCATTATTTAAATTTGGAACCCATTATATTATTTATTCACAGTATGGTCTATTCATGCGTTATCTCTATATTCATAGTCACAGGGTACACCTATTTGTACTCCCAATACTAATTTATATATCCTCAAAATAATGCTCCCATAAATGGTGGAAGAAATACTCAAGTCACCTTATCCACATATACATTTTATCACAGTAATATTGTGGACACAAAAAGCAAAGGTCACACTTATTATTTTACCAATGTAAAGGTTAGGCAAGCGTCAGAGGAAGAGACCACCGGAGACTGTCTCATGCAACAGCCAAGGGTTTATGGGGGTCCAGCATGCTGGGGCTCAGAGCTCGCTTGAATAGAGCAGAGAGCCCTGAGAACAGCTTAATCAGAGCTTATATACTTTTCTTGGAGAGGGCAGGGAGGGATGATTATTGATTGGTCAGGGCGAGTGGGTGGTTTGCTTGCAAACGCGTGAGGGAGTACATTCTGCAGTTTTGAAGTTGGGTACAGCACATTCAGCGAACAAGATTAGCAAGCAGTTCTCAAGATATCAACATTGTGTTGTTAAGCATACCGAAAAAGTGGAAGTGAAAAGTACCTATTTTATTCACATTTCATTCCCCACTTCTTCTTTTCGTTACTTTTAATTATAAAAGTGATCATTGGGGGTGTCACATTTTATGTCTGCTAGTGTGGTATATTGTTTTCTGATTACCATAAGTTTAACTTGTCCAATTTGAGCTTGAAGAAAGGAAACTACACGGTTGAGCAAACAGGGTCCTACAGTTAGCAATAATATGAGGATTATTAATGGACCAGCCAGGGCTGATAAAAGTGTAGTTAACCAGGGGAACTATGTGAACCAAGACTCAAACCACCCTTTTTGGGCCTCTCTCTCTTGTTGATGCTCTTCAAGGTATCTTCTTAATTTAATCATAGATTCTTTTACAACTCAAGTATGGTCGTCATAAAAACAACATTCTTCCCCCAATGCAGGACAAAGGCCCCTTTTCTCATTAAGAGGAAGTCGAACCCTCGCTTGTATTGTAAAACAACTTCAGAGAAAGAGGTTAAATATTCCTGTTATGCTGTGAAGGAGGTTTTTAATATCTTTAAATTTTGGTCTATTACTGCTTTTAATTGGGTCATTTGTTGTGTCCCATGGACTAGGGCAGTGGTTCCTGTGCCCACCCCTGCAGCAACTCCTATTCCTAATAGGATGGCTAAAGTGAGGGATACAGGTTCTCAGCAGAACCGGGTTTTATGCCCCCCTATTTGATCTTTAAATGTACCTACGTTATGACAGAGCACTCTGGGAAACATCTGCACCATTACATAATTAATCACATCTGTTGACCATTTTATGAAAACATACACAATGTTTAAGTAGATAGAATTATACAGTTGTAGGGATGGAAAAGGTAAGGCACATAAGATAGCACCGAAGACAGGGAAACAGTCCTTTTGGTTGGAATCGGATTTAGAGGGCATTGCTTCTGTTGTAATCAATTAATCACCTGAACCCCAAGTTTAGGGAGTTTCAGAATTTTGTACCCAACATGTAAGGGAAGGGACTCAGAAATTCACAGTCTGCAGAAGTTCACAAAAAGCAGTTTTTGTTTCTGTTTGTTTTTTTCCTCTGCTCTGGGCATTTTAACTTTTTAAGGACACCTGGAAGGGGGAGAGCTTTTTTCTTCTCTTTTTTTCTTCCTGCCAGCTGTTACCATGGACCACAGTTGGTAACTTTTTTATCTTAGAAATGTAGCCATCTCTGTGAAGCCCCAGCTAAAGGGCAGAGGCATTGTTCACATATTTTGTGGAAAACTAGTAAGGGGTTGTCTAGCTTAGGAGTGCTGATTTTTCCAGCCAGTGGCCAAGTAGAACAGAGCAACAAGAATAGAGGAAGTTTATCTACATTGAACACTTTTATAGGGACTCTGTTGCTGAAAGTCCTAAAGTCAGCCATGGTGAAGACTTCTGGAGAAGGTCATTTAAGGCTTTTCTGTGGCCCTGGTACAGAGGGGAAAGACGGGGAAGGTGAGACTGAGAGCAGCTCCGTGGATCTGAGAATGAGGAAAAAGAGATATAAAAGAATAATGGGAAAGGGGTTTGGGATTTTCCTGGCAACAAAACTTGAGCAGTAGAACAGCTAGAGCAGAGGGAAAGACGGGAGTGAGTATCCCAAAAAGCCTGTGAGGGACTTTAAATTCTTAGTAACCTGTTTTCAGTGGTGACAAAGCAACTTTAAAGGCCATTTTTATTACATATTGGATAGGCTTCTGAGGGTACTCCTCAACTGGTTTGAGCTTTGGGTTAGCTGGTACGATTATCTGGTGGGACCCGGTGCAGGCAATAGGAGAAGAGTGGAATGAGTGGGTGGAAGGGTACCTCAGTACCTGCTACCTCAGCAAGGGGGCAATGGTCTGAGAACCGGCGGAGGTTTGGGTTTTTGTTCCAGTAATTGGAGGGGAGAAATCAGGTTGCTCATGTGTGAGTGACATTAGAGAGTCTGGAGTAGAAGACTGAGGGTGAGGATCTATTGGAGAAGCATAGTTCAGGATGTGAGCAAAGGAGGGAAAAGGCCTACACATAGGGGAATTTCCTTCCACCCTTTTGAGCACTTGCCGATGTTGAAAAGGTCACGCAGAATTTGACGATCTAGAGACCCCTCTGGGGGCCATCGGTTTGGTTGTCTAATTGGTTATATGGCCAATGCTGTGTACTGAATTTGATGAGAAGTTTGGGTTCCACCAGGCAGCCCCTGTATGCTCACATCTCTATTACTTACAGAAGAAGTTGGCTTTTCCCCCAAAAGCCGTGGCTGTTTGTAGCTTTGATAGTCCAGTGGGAAAACATAGTATTCTATTTTGCCAAACTGCATCTGGCTCGGGTGTCCCTACATCCATAATGTTTGTTTTCATTATCTATTGTACAAATGGGATTTAATGGAATTTTATTGGGATTCTCTTCATCAGGGATATCCCAATAGGAAAGACATATAGCCAGCTGACAAATGTCTGGGTGGAGAGATGGCCACCAGGTCCCTAAGGGGGCTGTATGCGAGATAGACCATACTTCTTTTCTAGTAGGATTTGTGATCAGCCATTTCTGCTGAACGGGCTGATGAGGGTTAGGACTACTGGTGGCCAAGGGGAGAGTCTATAGCCTTATCCACATGGTGAATATGCAATTTGAAAGGCTTATCAGTCTTTTCCAGTTTCCAGCCAAATTCTGGACAGGGTGCAGGCTTGAGATGAGAGGCATGGATCCAAGGAGTGATTCCATCTACCTTTACCACTGTAGGCATTATAAGTAGCACCTGGTATGGTCATGTCCAGCGGGGTTCCAGGGATGACACCTGATGTCGTCTTATGTAGACAAAGTCTCTGACTTGATGTCGATGTGGATTCCACACTTCACCAGGTTGTTAGGCAGTGGCCAGCTGTTTCCACAGGTATCACTGAGTTCTTTCAAGAGCTTTGAGTCTGTCAAGCAAGGGGGTGTGGAAGGAATCATTAGGTCTTACAGTTGGGTTTTCTCACTTACTGGAGGAGGGGCACCATAGAGAATTTCATACGGGGTGAGATTACACAAAGAAACAGAGGGAGTATTTCTTGCATGAAACAGTGCATGAGGCAGGAGCATAGTCCAATCTTTTATGCCTCTCTCTAAGCTTAATTTCATTAAGGTCTCTTTAATGGATCTATTTATTTTTTTTTACCTGTCCTGAGCTCTGGGGTCTAAATGCACAATGTAACTTCCAATTAATCCCCAGGGTCCTGGCTAACCCCTGACTTACCTGGGCCATCAACGCTGGTCCGTTATCAGACCCTATTACCTTAGGAAGGCCGTATCTTGGAAAAATACCTAAATAACTTTCAGGATCTTCTTGACCACCATTTGCACCTTTTTTTTTGTGGGGAAGGCTTTAATCCATCCTGAAAATGTATCTACAAAGACTAGGAGATATTTAAGTCCATACCTTGCTGGCTTAATTTCAATAAAGTCCACCTCCCAGAATTGTCCTGGTCTGGTTCCTCATTGGTGCTTTCCTGGAGGAAGCTTGAAAGGGTAAGCATTAACCTACTGACAGACCCGACAGGCTTTTGTTACCCGTTCAGTTATTTTCTTTTGCTGTGAGTCAGTTAGTGGAAAACTCTGTTCTTGATCCTTCAGAAATGCCTGCAGTTTCTTTGAACCAAGGTGAGTGAATTGATGTACATTTTTAACATATTGTAGGGCTTTCTGAAATTGCAGCCTTGGCTCAGTGAAGTTGAGGAGTTCAGTGTCAGTGTCCTCAGATGTTATCAAAAGTTTGCTGGTCCTCAGAGGTCCATTGGAATTGGGTATCTCCCTTTAACAGCGGGTATAAAGGAGAAGTTAAGGGCACAAACAAAGGAATCCATAACCTGCAAAACCCAGCAGTCCCAAGAAACTCTCTGTGTTGTCTGCTGTTAGATGGGGGTGGTATCTGCACAACCATTTGTTTTCTGGGCTCAGTGAGCGATCGTATACTGCCCCTAAGGGAATAGCCCAGGGAGAATACTTCTTGCTGGCAAATTTAGGCCTTTTTGGCAGAAGCTCTATACCCGAGTTGAGCAAGCTCATATAATAGTACTTGGGTCCCAGACTTACAGTTTTTCTTGGTGTTGGCTGCCAGTAGCCGATCATCCACATATTGAAGCTGGGTGACTTTGGGGTGCGTAGTTCTGAAGTTGTTGAGATCTCTGTGGAGGGCTTCATCAGAGAGAGTGGGAGAGTTTTTCAACCCCTGTGGGAGTCTAGTCCAAGTTAGTTGACCAGACGTTCCGGTTTCTGGGTCTACCCACTCGCAAGTAAACAGCAACTGACTATCTTTATGCAGAGGCAAACAAAAGAAAGCATCTTTTAAATCCAGAACAGTATACCATTTCCGCTCAGTGTTCAGAGTGATAAGCAGATTGTATGAATTTGGTACCGAGGGGTGAATGTCCTGCAGTCTGTTTTGATCTCTCTTAGGTCTTGAACGAGGGATAGTCCCCGGTTCCTGGCTTTTTTTACTGGTATCAGGGGAGTGTTCCGGGCCGATTGACAGGGCCTTAGTACCCTAAGGCCAGATACTTCTGAATATGGGGCCTTATCCCATCTTTAGCTTTTTTTCTCAGAGGATATTCTTTGACATTGATTGGGGAGGCTGAGGTTTTTAATTCCACTGTTATTGGAGGTTGTTTCACTGCTAGGCCTAACCCAGCAGTTTTTGCACAGGCATCTGGGTAATCTGTTATCCATATCTGGGGTAGCTTGCCTGTTTGAGCAGTCTTGGGGGTGTGAAGAGTTGTTGTTCATCTTCTGCTGACATATTTAAAGCTGTGACTATAGGAGTTTTTACTGAAGGATTTAGAAATTTCATTTTGGGGCCTTTGGGGTTAAAAGTTGTTTTGGTCCAGAGCTTGGTGAGCAGATCTCTGCCCATGAATGGGGCCAGGCATTCTGGGCATTCTGGGATTACTAGAAAGGAGTGATGGATTTTTCCTTTCCCCATGTCCATGGTCTTCTTAGTTGTCTAAGTCCAATATTTCCTGCCGTTAGCCCTTTGAACTAGAGACCTTTTATTTGATAGAGGGCCCAGTGGAGCCTTAAGGGCTGAGTATACTGCCCCTGTTTCCATTTCAAAGTTTACTGGGGTCCCCTCTACTTCAAAAGTTACCCTGAACTCGGGGAAGGGATCTGAGCCCAGAATTTCTTAGTCATCCTCCAGAGTCAGAATGGCTGGCTGGTGTGGCTTTCTATTTCTAGGGCAATCTTTGGCCTAGTGTCCTTTTTCTTTACAGTAGGCACATTGATCTGAGGCCAGGGGTGGGTGGCCTCTGGCGTGGGCCAAGGTATCCCTTTCTGTCTCCCTGTTTCTTAATTTTTGGCCTATTTTTTGTTGTGACCAGGACCTTAGTCAATGCCTTAGTCTGTCTTTTGCGTCTCTCATCTTCCCTTTGCTCCCTTTGTTTCTCTCTGTTTCTCTCTTATACTATACTTTCTCGGCTTCTGTGAGTAAATCTCTCAAAGTCATATCTTATAATCCATCTAAGAGTTGTAACTTTCTTTTAATATTCAGGGTAGCTTGCCCAATGAAGGCCAGCATGACAGATGCACTTTGATCCTCTGCCTGAGGATCAAAATGAGTATATCTCCTATATGCCTCAATAATTCTCACTGGAAACATAGAGGGAGGTTGATCAGGCCCTTGAAAAATCTCTCTTACCTTGGCCAAATTAGTTGGTTGCCTAGCGGCCGCCTGGAAATCCACTATTGGGGCCCAGCAAAAAGTGGACAGATGCTCCTTATGTTCAGAGGTGTTGGGGTCCCAGTTGGGTCAGTTCAAGGGGAAGCCAGCTTTGATGATGTTGGGAAGTTGTGTCGGTCGCCCATCTGGTCCGAGGATATTTTCTTCTAGCTTCCAGGAGGTTTCTCTCTCGTTCCTCTATCATGAAGAGAGTGTCCCTAGAATTTGTTGGCAGTCATCCCGAGTAGGCAGATGTGAAAATGACAGGAAGTTCTTTGAGTTCTTTTAGCCGAGCCAGCTTCCTCCAGGGAAGGAGGGGCTGCATGTGTCACAGGGGAGTCATTAGGAGCGCGCTGTGCCAGCCTAGCTTTCTCCAGTGGCGGAGAGGCTGAGTCAGCAGCAGGGGGATCACTTAGAGTTTGTTGGGGGTTGGGGGACAAGGGCAGGGGATTAGAATGGGGAGGAGAGTCCAGTAGAGTCTTGAGACTCAGGGAGAACAGAGGGTGCAAAAGGAGGAGCAGAGGGTTTGAGAGATAGAATCATTGTGGAAGGAGTAGGAGGGGGGAAGGGACAAGGAAAGGCTTCATCCATGGAGGAGGAGATTTGCAGAAGGTCCCTGCCAAGTTAAGATATATGGCTGTTCATCTGGATGGCTATGTGGCCCCGGCTGAAAGACAATATCTCTGACTTTTCGAATTAGTGGGAAGTAGAAACATCCTTCTGGGGGCCATCTGACTCCAAAGGTGGGTCATTCTGAGGCACAGAGAGTCTGCCAGGTCCGGCGTTTTACTGAAAAAGAAAGATTCTGGGCCCTTAAGCGCACTTTGGTCCAGTGATCAAGGGTCAGGGACAGAAACGTTGAAGTGCTTCCATAATGAGAGATACACAAACAATGAAAGCAACGACACACTACACAGACAAGACAAGACAAAAAAGACAGGAAATGACGTCCAATACTGAGATCAGGACTGAGAAGCCGGAAAAACCTGATGGGCTGGCAATACTGAATCCGAAACAAAATATCACTGATTCAAGGAGACTATTGTTCCTCGATTTCCTGAGTCCTCTGGGGCGTCCCCCAGGGACGTGGCCTGTGGCTCTGTGACACATCTGTCAATCACCATCAGAGAGAGCTCATGCTCATCACAGATAGCCATTTTGCCAAGCTGCTGCCGGATCTCGCTGGGGCCTCCAGTTGTAAAGGTCGGGCGAGCGTCGGAGGAAGAGACCACCAAAAGAACGTCTCATGCAACAGTAAAGCGTTAATTGGGAGTCCAGCATTCTGGGGCTCAGAGCTCACTTGAATAGAGCAGAGAGCAATGAGAACAGCTTAAGCAGAGCTTATATACTTTCCTTGGAGTGGGCAGGGAGGGAAGTTTATTGATGGGTCAGCGCAAGTGGGCGGTTTGCGTGCAAACGGGTGAGGGAGTACATTCTGCAGTTTGGCAGTTGGGGACAGAACATTCTGGGAACAATATTAGCAAACAGTCCTCAAGATTTCAACAGTGTTTTGTTAAGCATACAGAAAAACAGGAAGTGACAAGTAACTATTTTATTAACCTTTCACCAAAGAATAAGTGGAAAGTGAGCATGGATTACTAAAAACATCCATGTCCAGGTTGCCTAATTCTCTCAAATCAATCCTATTGGTGACTACATATTTGTTTCTTTCTAAGATTATATATTCAACGTCAGCCCTGTTGAAAATAACTAATCCTATCACTCACTTTATACTTTGCGTGATTTCCTAATGTCTCTATTGATATCTGCTTTCCTACATATTTACACGAGTTCATCATTGTGACTGACTCTTCACATGTGTTGTCATTTACATTCACTCTCTATTCGAAACCCTATTGCTAAAGAACTTTTGGTCCAAATCCTATACTCACTCTTTTTTCCAAACCTACCGACTATCTTCCTAATCCTACCAACTATCCCTTTTTGACTGGAAGATGTCTTCAACAATCAATCATCCAAGGTACAAGGTCTTATGCCATTGTATATCGATTTATCTGAGACATCTGAGCAGAACATAATTCAAAGCTAAGTATTCCAATCAATAGCCCAATGCCCTTCTTGGATTCAAATCTTATCTAGATTTATGTTTTCATACTTATATTTCACCTATATATTTTTGTAAATATCGCAAGTTCCCAATACCATTGTTCATTTCTCAGTATGATTCCTAACCCAAATCGAACCTGTTATTACCCTAACCATACAGTGTTCCCTCAAAATAACTTTACAGAAGAGCCGGTACAGAATTTGTCTTACAATACAGTAATGTACGGGATCTTCTACCTGCTGAGAACATCAAAGGTCCATGCAGAAATGGCACCCTGGAGAAGTTGCCGCAGCTATGAAGGACCTAAGACAGAAAAAGTCATCTTCCATGGCAAACAACATGGTCAGGAAGAATGGATGTGTCTGAATCAGCCTCTCTCTTCTTAATGTAGAGAAGATGGACCAAACCAGGCCTGTGTGGAGAGCTGTTTACAGGTGCCTATGGTTGATATAGCATTCTAACTTATGAAAGTGTCACAGAAAGTAGGGGCATCCTCCATCTCATGGGACCCTGGGAAGCAAGTGTTAGGACAAAGTGGTATCCAAGGCAGTGACCTCATCCAGTTTTTGTAGGAAGTGACCTCAGCTCAATTCCTTTCTGATGGTCTCTCTGATCTTGAGATCAAGGAAGCCAGGCACCCAGAACCAGTCCAGTCCAAGTCCCAGTGGTCTCACTTGTTTGGATTTACCAAGGACATAGTCAGTTTTCTTGGTACCTACTGATGGGAGGATTGCCAATTGCCAGGAGAGCTGTGAAGAGTGGACTTTCCTGAGAAAGCAGGTAGTGGTTCACTGCTGGCTGTTGACAACTTCACAGAGTTGGCCAAGAAGACCATATCTGAGACAGGACATGCCATTTCTGGGTAACATAGTATGGCCCACCAATCAGAGGAAACAACAGATAGTCACAGACATACTTGCAGGAAGGAGGTGCCTTTGTGGGTGTGGGTGTGGGTTTTTGGTTTTGTCTCATGTTCTGAGAATAGGTAGGAAAGACGGTTTGTTTGGTTTGGAGTGAACTGTTTCTAGGAAGTGTTTTGACTAGGCGAGTGTTACTAAGTCTGTGTATCCCACTGTGTCCGTAGTTGTAGTCATTAGAAAAGGGAATTCATCAATGGATGTGTCCTGTCTATTAGAAAGCTTCCCAGCATTCATCCTGCCCAATTTATGAATTGACTTCGGCTTGCCTTATCGATCTGTAACATCTGCTATCTTGCTATGTTCTTTTTTTCTTCCTTAATTCAGGACACTCTGAAGTATAGGCTCATTGTTTTTTGTGCAAGGTATGTACCACCTCCAAGCTCTGTCACATGGCCATGTACTGGATAGCTGAAGGGAATGGTGAGCATCTCAGAAAAATCAGATATCAGTGTGATCAGGAAACTCTCAGTATAGAAACCCTGCTTTGGGCTTTTTGCTTTCGTATAGTTCTGTTGCCCTGAATGTCAGGAAGGTCTTTGCCACAGGTCAAACCTTTTTGAAGCCTGAACAAAACAGTTTTCAAATGGAAATGAATGGGCATCACCTGTGGCTCTTTGGTTAATTGCTTTGGAAAAGGATATGTCTGAATCAGCCTCTTGGCCCAATGTGAGGATGTGGCTTAGATTCTTAGCATCTGATGGATCTAAAGAAAGATCCCATGTGTACATCCAAAACCAAAATGGCAAAAATATAAGACCTAACCAGGCCTGAGTTCAAAGCTGCTCTCAGGTGCCTATGGTTGATATACCATTCTAACTTGTGAAAGTGTCATAGGAAGTAGTGGCAGCCTCCATCTCATAGGACACTTGGAAGCAACTGTTAGGACAAAGTGGTTTCCAAGGCAGTGATCTCATTCAGTTCCTGAAGGAAGTGACCTCACATTACTTCCTTGGTGATGGAACTCTCTGAACTTGGGATCCAGGAATCAGGCACCCAGAGCCCGTCCCAGTTTCAGTCCCAGTGGTCACACTTGTTTGGATTTACCAAGGAAAGAGTCAGTATTTCTTGGTAGCTACTGACGTGATGATGGCCAACTGCCAGGAGAGCTCTGAAGAGGGGCCTTTCTGAGAACTCACGTAATGGTTAAACCCTGGCTCCTGACAACTTCACAGAGTTGGACAAGGAGACCAGATCTGAGACAGGACAGGCCATTTCGGGGGAACATTGTATGCCCCACCAGTCAGAGGACACTCCGGATAGTAACAGACCTACTTGCGTGAAGGAGGTGCCTTCGTGGGTGTGGTTGTGGGTTTGTTGTTTTGTCTCATGTTCTGAGAATAGGTAGGAAATGAGGTTTGTTTTGTTTGGAGTGGACTCTTTCTAGTAAGTCGTTTGACAAGGTGAGTGTTTCTATGTCTGTGTATCTCACTGTGTCCATGGTTGTAGACATTAGAAAAGAGAATGCATCAATGCATGTGTCCTGTCTAGTAGAAAGCTTTCCAGCATTCATCCTGCCTAATTTATGAAAGGACTGCAGCTTGACTTATTGATGGGAAATACCTACTATCTTCCTAAGTTCCTGTTTTCTTCCTGAATTCTGGCCACTCTCCAGAATCAGCTCTTCATTATGTATCCAAGATATGTTCCACCTCCAAGTTCTGTGACATGGCCATGTCCTTGGTAGCTGAAGGGAATGGCGAGCATCTCAGAAAACTCAGATATCAGTGTGACCAGGAAAGTCTCATTGGAGAAACACAGCCTTGGGCCAATTGCTTACCTATGGTTGTGTTACCCTGAATGTCAGGAAGGGCTTTCCCTCAGGCCTCACCTTTTTGAAGCCTGAAGAAAACAGTTTTAAAATGGAAATGAATGGGCATCCCCTGTGGCTCTTTGCTTAATTACTTTGGAAAGGGGTGTGTCTCAATCAGACGCTTGGCCCTGTGTGAGGCTGTAGCTTATATTCTCAGCACCTGAGGGATCTAAAAAAGATCCCATGTGTGCATCCAAAACCAAATATCAAAAAGTTCAGTGATTGAGAATGAAGTCTCTTGCCTTTATCTATTAGGTTGCTGAGCTCCATCAAGGGAGAATAGGGATCCTTTGGGTCAAATGAATTCTTCAAAATCCTGCAGAGGTGCTGGGGTTTTCTCATGACTCCAAATCAAATAAAGAATCTATACCTGACAGTCAGTAGGCCTCAAACTGGAGAAGGAGAGCAGTACTAATGGCAGGCCTATTTGATCACTACTGGTTCACAGGAAGGATGTCCAGCCCACACTGATTTTAGGCAAATGAGTAGCAAGAGATCTTATTTTGGACACTGCCTTGGCTTCGCCCCTCATGGAAAACTCCAGCCAGAGGTTATGATGAGTGTATATATGGAAAAAATTGAGGGCCATGTGGGAGTGTCTGGGGTTTAATTGTGGTCATTTGTGTGGTGGTTGGAAGAGATGACTGTGTCGCCCTGCGCTTGAACTCTGGTGCGATCCCCCTTAGAGTCTGCGTTCTGGAACTGACCTCAGAGAAGTATTGCCATTAATTGTGTTGGGATTTTTGGAGGCCATAAAAGAGAGTCGACCTTGGAAACTGATATCTAGGCCCAGGGTGGCTTTCCATTAAGCACTGGGAATCTCAGCCAGGATATCACATTATTTTATTTTGAAAGACTTGGCAGCAATAGTTGAGAGTCAAAACACACATGGACCTTACATTGTAGATCTCAATTGGCCTGGCTTCCTGTGACTTTTAGCCCCTCTTAGAGAAGACTTGCCTGTGTGAGTTCCCCACAGCTTTCATTAAATGTCCCTCCTCACCATTTAATAGTTCCTGAATGAATTGAAACCCACAGTTCCTCCAACTTCATCCTTGTAAAATGGCTTTATAAATACCATGAAATTTTTGAAATTCCCATGACCAGGTAGAACTGGAGAACCTCTGGATGTCCTGTAGTTGATCATGAGTATACTAGACAGTGCCTTGATTGACTGTGTTTAATAAAGATGATGTAGAACTGAGATGCCAGTAAGTTGGAGCCTGCTTAGTAGTGTGCCTAGAGCAGTGGTGTGTATGTGTGTGATAATACATCTCTGA
The DNA here is from genome assembly GCF_048772815.1 of Callospermophilus lateralis. Taxonomy (NCBI): domain Eukaryota; kingdom Metazoa; phylum Chordata; class Mammalia; order Rodentia; family Sciuridae; genus Callospermophilus; species Callospermophilus lateralis. The sequence continues at coordinate 4,356,300 of NC_135316.1, read as the reverse complement.
TGTGGCCATGTGGATTTGCCATTGGCTTCCAAATGGCTTGAGACTGACATGGTGAGGCCAGCAGACCCTTATATGTAAAGGCATCTTGTTATAAGCAGATTTTTCATGGCAGTGTTAAGAATCAGGTTGCTATAGACAAGGGGGAAAGCTATGTGGGATAGAAGCCTAGTTGGTGCATTCTCCTGCAGACCCTGACCCACCACATGTGGCAGAACTCCATCCAGCACTGTGTCCCTTGTATTTTGTGAAGCAAATACCAAACTCCCAATTCAGCAGCAAGAAAAAACATGAGAAGTGGAGGATGACAAAATGGCTTCACAGTCCAGATGGAGAGAGACTTAGCATGCACGGGACACAGTTTATTAAAAGAGAGAATTCAGAACTGCTGCCTCATGTTCATTAGAAAATAAGAAACCATATCCTCCAGGTCACATAGAATCAGACCCAGCTCTGATGGTCTCACGACAAAGGAAGCTAAAGTTCCTAAAAACAATATATATTTCAGGTGCCCAACCTCAGAGGCAGTTTATCAAGAAGTCTTTAGGCCAGCAGAGCTCCATGTTTGTGGAGTTTTTAACCTGTCCCTTACTTTTGGAAACTCTTCTACCACTTCCAAGGTTGCGAACTCCTGAGCATTTTCCATTTCAGTTATATATTCACAGATTTTCTTACTCTTGTCCTCTAATTATGTCTTACTTGGGGCGAAGGTAATATCAAGGCATTGTTCTGGATGAGAGAGTGAAAATATTTTGTGTAGCACATATTTGATAGACATTGGATTCTTTTTCCTATTTTCCATTCGAAATACTGAGTACCTGACACTAACACATACCCTACTAGACTCTGACTACTAATTGTAATATGATGGAGAAAATTAACCCAAACAGAACAGAAATACAAGCAGGTCAGACGAGGCATAATGTATTTTTGGACTTGCCTTTTGCATAATAAAGGGTAGCTGTTATAAATCTAGTCAATTTTTATTTGAAATAGTTTTACATGTGTTTTTAAAATTAACAAATATGTGAATTCCTGCCTCCCTTTCTCTGTAGCCTATTCAGCACATGTATTTTTATATGTACATATAGAATCCTACCTGGTATCACACGTACATTTTTGTGAGGTCGCTGACTCGGCAGATATGAATTGTATGAAGAGATCACCCCTCCTAAACGCTGTTGGAAATAAAAATTCAACCTATGGGTGAGCTTCCTAGTAGAACAACATTATACATAATTCCATGTTCAGTAAAGTATATATTTTTCCATTAGTAGATGTTATGTATTTCTTTATAAATTTCGATTGGCATATATATTGCTGCTTTTTAATGTCTGTGTGTGTGTTTTGTGTGTGTGTGTGTGTGTGTGTGTGTGTGTGTATATATATATATATATATATATATATATATACACTCTCCTGATTTATCAAAAAATGAAATATATGTGTCTTATATACACTCGCTATATTCATACATACATTCATGTTCATGTACAGAAAATATAATCAACTTTTCACAAGATTATTCTCAGAAATATTCATCCACCTGAAATACATATTTGTTTCCTTGTACTGACAACTCAGTTCAGTGAATGGTGCATACAAATCCTAATAATTCTACAAATATTCATTCCAGAGAATGATTCTTAACCCAAATCGAACATGTTATTAACCCTAACAATACACTTTTCCCTCAATCTAATTTTACAGAAGAGCACGGAGAGAGTTGGTCTTACAATACAGTAATATAGGCGATCTTCCACCTGCTGAGAACCAAAAGATCCATGCTGAAATCATCCCTGGAGAATATGTAGGCAGCTCTGAATGTCCTGAGAGAGCAAAAGTCATCTTCCATGGCAAACAACCTGGTCAGGATGAAGGGATGTGTCTGAATTAGCCTCTCTCTTCATAATGTAGAGAAGATGAACCAAACCATGCCTGTGTGGAGAGCTATTCCTTGGTGCCTATGGTTGACATACCATTCTAACTTAGGAATGAGTCACAGCAAGTAGGGGCAGCCTCCATCTCATGGGACCCTTGGAAGCAACTGTTAAAACAAAGTGGTTTCCAAGGCAGTGACTTCATTCAGTTCTTGAAGGAAGTAACCTCACCTTACATTTTTGGTGATGAAAGTCTGTGATCTTGGGATCCAGGAAAGCAGGCACACAGAGTCAAACCCAGTCCATGTCCCAGTGGGCTCACTTGTTTAAATTTAACAAGACAGAGTCAGTCTTTCTTGGTACCCACTGATGTGAGGACAGCCAAATGCCTGGAAACTCCGAAGACTGGCCTTTCCAGAGAAAGCAGGTAGTTTCTCACCACAGGCTCATCACAACTTCACAGAGTTGGCCAAAGAGACCATATCTGACACAGGAAACGCCATTTTTGGGGAACATAGTATGGCCCAAAAGTCAGAGGACACTCTGGATAGTCACAGACCTACTTGAGGTAAGGAGGTGCCTTTGTGGGTGTGAGCGTGAGTTTGTGGTTTTGTCTCATGTTCTGAGAATAGGTAGGAAAGTTGGTTTGTTTGTTTTGGAGTGGACTGTTTCTAGTAAGTCCTTTGACAAGGTGAGTTTTTCGTTGTCTACATATCCCGCTGTGTCTGTGGTTGTAGACATTAGAAATGAGAATGCATCAATGGATGTGTCCTGTCTACTAGAAAGCTTCCCAGCATTCGTCCTGTGCAATTTATGAATTGACAGCAGCTTGCCTTATTGATGGGGAACTACTGCCATCTTCCTAAGTTCCTGTTTTCTTCCTGAATTCTGGCCACTCTCCAGAATACGCTCATGGTTTTGTGTTCAAGATATGTAACATCTCTAAGCTCTGTGACATGTCCATGTACTGTATAGCTGATGGGAATGGCGAGTATCTCAGAAAAATCAGATATCAGTGTGCCCAAGAAAGTCTCAGTGGAGAAACCCTGCTTTGGGGCTTTTGCATACCTATTCTTCTGTTGCCCTGAATGTCAGGAAGGTCTTGGCCTCAGGCCACACCTTTGTGAAGCCTGAAGAAAAAAGTTTTCAAATAGAAATAAAAGAACCTGTGGTTCTTTGCTTAATTGCTTTGTAAAGGGATGTGTCTGAGTCTGCCTTTTGGCCCTGTGTGAGGCTGTGGCTTAGATTTTCAGCACCTGATGGATCTAAAGAAAGATCCCATGTGTGGATCCAAAACCAAAATGGCAAAAAAAGCAGTCATTGTGGATGAAGACACTTGACTTCCTCTGTTAGGTTCCTAACCTCCATCAAGTGAGAATAGGGATCCTTTGGGTCAAATAAGTTCTTCAAGGCTCTGCAGATGTGCTTGGGTTTTCTTATGACTCCAAATCGCATAAAAAATCTATAACTGACATTCAGTAGGCCTCAAATAAGAGAAGCAGAGTAGTTTTAAAGGCAGGCCTATTTGATCACTGCTGGTTCACAGGAAGGGTGTCCAGGCCACCCTGACTTTATGCAAATGAGAGGCAAGGGAGCTTATTTTGGACACAGTCTTGGGCTGCGCCCCACATGGAAACCTCCAGACAGATGTTATGAGGAGTGTCTATATGGAAGAAGATGAGGGCCATGTGGAAATGTTTTGGTTTTAATTGTGGTCATTTGTGTGGCGGTTGGAACAGATGACTGGGTCCACCTGGGCTTGAAATCTGGTGTGATTCCAGTTAGATACTGAGTTCTGGAACTGACCTCAGAGAAGTATTGCCATGAATTGTGTTGTGATTTTAAGAGGCCACACATGGCATTCACCCTTGGAACCTGAGATCTTTGCCCAGGGTGGCGTTCCACAGAGCACTGGAAATCTCAGCCAGGATATCCCATAATTTTATTCTGAAAGACTTGGCAGCCATAGTTGAGAGTCAAAACTCACATGGTCCTCACATTGTAGACCTAAATGGTCCTGGCTTCATTTGACCTTTTGGCCACTTTTTGGGAAGCCTTGACTGTGAAAGTTTTCCAGAGCTTTCATTGAAATGAGCTTCCTCAACATTTAATGGTTCCTGAATGAATTGAAAACCAAGGTGCCTCCAACTTCATCCTTGAACAATGGCTGGATAAATACCATAAAATTTTTGAAATTCCCATGACCAGGTGGCACTGGAGAACCTTTGGGTGTCCTGTTGCTGATCCAGAGTGTACTAGACAGTGCCTTGATGGTGTAGAACAGAGATTCCAGTAAGTTGGAGCATGCTGGGTAGTGGGGCTAGAGCAGTGGTGGGGAGGTGTGTAATTAAACATCTGTGGTGGGTTCATGTGGATCTGACATTGGGTTCCAAATGACTTGTGACTGACATGGTGCAGCCAGCAGACCCTTGTATGTAAAGGCATGTTGTTATATTAAGAGGTTTCAGGGCAATGTTCAGAATCGGGTTGCTATGGTCAAGGGGGCATGTTATGTGGGATAGATGCCTGGTTGGTGCATTCTCTTGCAGACCCTGACCCACCACACATGACAGAACTTCCTCCAGCTATATATCCCAGTTTAACTCATTGTATTTCGTGAAGCAAATAGCAAACTTCCAGTGCAGCAGCAAGAAACACCATGAAAAGTGGAGAATGACCAAATGGCTTCACAGTCCACACGGGGAGACAATTACCCCCAGTGGCAACCGTTTACCTACAAAGAGAGAATTCAGCACTGCTGCCTCATGTTCATTGGAAAATAAGAAACCATGTCCTCCAGGTCACATAGATGCAGACCAAGCTTTTTTTTTATTACTAGAAAGAAAGCTAAGGCTCTTGACAACAACATATACTTCAAGTGTCCAACCTCAGAGGCAGTTTCTCCAGAAGTCTTTAGGCCAGCACAGCTCCATGTTTGTGGATTATTTACCCTGTCCCTTACTTTTGGAAACTCCTCTACCACCTCCAAGGTTGTGAAACCCTGAGCATTTTCGATTCCAGATGATTATTCACAGATTTTCTAACTCTTCTACTCTCATTGTGTCTTACTTTGGGGAAAGATAATATCAAGGCAATGTTCTGAATGAGAGTGGGAAGATTTTTGTATAGCACATATTTGCAAAAACATTGGATTCATTTTCCCATTTTCCATTCGAAATACTGAATTCTTGAAACTAACCCATACCCTACTAGACTCTTACTACTAATTCTAGTATGATGGAGAAAAATCAACCAAACAGGAATGAAATAAAAGTAGTTCAGAGGAGTCATGTTATAGTTGGACATGCCTTTTGCATGCTAAAGTGTAGGTGTTATAAATCTAGTCAATTTTTAAATGAAATAGTTCTCCATGTGTTTTAAAAGTTAACAAACATGTGAATTCCTGTCTCCCTTTCTCTGTAGCCTATTAAGCACATATATTTTTATATGCACATATAGCATCTTACATGGTATCACACGTATATTTTTGTGAGGTGGCTGATTTGGCAGATAAAAATTGTGAGAATAGATCACTCCTCCTAAATGCTGTTGGAACTGAAAATTCAAACTATGCGTGAGCTTCATAGTTAAACAGTATTATACATAAATCCATGTTCAGTAAAATAAATATATTTGCATCTGTGGATGATATATATTTCTAGATGAATTTCGATTGGCATATATATTGCTACTTTTTAATGTCTGTGTGTGTGTGTGTGTGTGTGTGTGTGTGTGTGTGTGTGTATATATATATACATTCCCCAGATTTTTCAAAATATGAAATATATGTGTCTTAATACACTCCCTATATTCATTCATGTTCATATATGTTAATTTAAAATCAAATTTTCAAAAGATTATTCTCAAAAAAATTCATTCACCTGAAATACATATTTGTTTCGAGTACTGAAAACTAAGTTTAGTGAATGGTGCATACAAATGCTGATATTTCTACAGTAACTTACCCAGTTTAACATCAATGCAAGTAGATTCCTATGGGACATGATATGTATTTTGATGATCATTTTTATTCAACGCTGGTATATTTATATTTTATCAGTTTATGCCCGTCACAGGATATATATTTCATCCACAACTTTACAAATTTATAAGCATTTGTTTCACTTTCAATCACTTCCTGCTTCAGAACACATGTATTCTTCCATGTTTCTTGACTGAAGTTTTCATGAGACTTCTTTCCAAACACATCATTTTCGATTTCCATAATCACTTTTGAAGCAAAACTCACACACCCTTCATGATAAACTATAACTCTAATATTAACATTAGATGTACAACTGGTTGGAATGAATGATTGTATATCAATATAAGATTTCCTATATATTTTCAGATATCAATTCAATCCATTATATACGTGAAACCAGTTATATTATTTATTCACAACATGGTCTATTCATGCATTTTCTCTATACACATAGACACAGGGTACACCTATTTTTACCCCCAATACTAATTTATACGTCTTCAATATATTGCTCGCAGAAATGGTGGAAGAAATACTCATGTCACCTGTTCTACGTATGTATTTTATCACAGTAATGTTGTGGAAACAAAAAGCAAAGGTCACACTTATGATTGTACCAAAACTCAAAGGAAAGTTAGCATTCATTACTAAAAACATCCATGTACATGATACCTAATGCTCTCATATGTCAATCCTATTGGTGAATACACATTTGTTTCTTCCTGAGATTATATATTCAACCTCAAGCCTGTTGAAAATGTCTAATCATATCACTCAATTTATATTTTGCCTGAATTCCTAATGTTTCTATTGATATATGCTTTCCTACATATTTTCCCCAGTTCTTCATTGTGACTGACCCTTCACATGTTCTGATACTTACATTCACTCTCTACCGAAACGCTATTGGTAATGAACTTTGGTCCAAATCCTATACTCACTCTTCTTTCTAACCCTACCGACTATCTTCCGAATCCTACTGACTATCCCTTTTTGACTTGATGTTCTCTTCGACATTCCATCATCCAAGGGTCAAGGTCCTATGCCATTGTATATCGATTTATCTGAGACATCTGTGCAGAACATAATTCAAAGCTAAGTATCCCAATCAAGGGCCCAATGCCATTCTGGGCTTCAAATCTTACCTAGATTTATGTTTACATACTTATATTTCTCATATGTATTCTTATAAATATTGCAGGTTCCCAATACCATTATTCACCCCTCAGAATGATTCCTAACCCAAATCGAATCTGTTTTTAACTCTAAACATACACTGTTCCCTCAAACTAACTTTAATGAAGAGCAGGGACAGAGTTGGTCTTACAATACAGGAAAGTAGGGGATCTTCCACCTGCTGAGAACCTCAAAGTTCCATGCAGAAATGATCCCTGGAGAAGATGTAGGCAGCTATGAAGGACATGAGAGAGCAATAGTTATCTTCCATGGCAAACACCTTGCTCATGATAAAGGTATGAGTCTGAATGAGCCTCTATCTTCTTAATGCAGAGAAGATGGACCAAACCTGGCCTGTCTGGAGAGATTTTCCTGGGTGCCAATGGTTGATATACCATTCTAACTTGTGAAATTGTCACAGGAATTAGGGGCAGCTTCCAACTCATGGGACCCTTGGAACCAACAGTTAGGACAAAGTTGTTGCCAAGGCAGTGACCTCATTCAGTTCCTGAAAAATGTGACCTCACCTCACTTCTTGGTGATGAAACTCTCTGAACTTGTGATAGAGGAAGCCAGGCACCCAGAGCCAGTCCCAGTTTCTGTCCCAGTGGGCTAACATTTTTGGATTTACAAATGACAAAGTCAGTCTTTCTTGGTACCTACTGATGTGAGGATGGCCAAAGGCCAGGAGAGCTCTGAAGAGGGGCCTTTTCTGAGAAAGCAGGTAGTGGCTCAAAATTGAGTCCTGAGAACTTCACAGGGTTGGCCAAGCAGACCAGATCTAAGAAAGGAGAGGCCATTGGGGGGAACATAATATGGCCCACCAGTCAGAGGACATCCCGGATAATAACAGACCTACTTGAGGGAAGGTTTGACAAGGCGAGTGATTCTATGTCTGTGTATCACACTCTGTCCATTGTTGTAGACATTAGAAAAGAGAATGCATCCGTGGAATGACCTGTCTAATAGAAAGCTTCCCAGCATTCATACTGCCCAATTTAAGAATGGACTGCTTCTTGCCTTATAGATGGGCAACACCTACTATCTTCCTAAGTTCCTGTTATCTTCCTGAATTCTGGCCACCCTCCAGAATACGCTCATGGTTTTGTGTCCAAGATATGTACCACCACCAAGTTCTGTGACATGACCATGTACTGGATAGCTGAAGGGAATAGGAGCATCACAGAAAACTCAGATATCAGTATGACCAGGAATGTCTCATTGGAGAAACCCTGTTTTGAGCCATTTGCTTACCTATGGTTCTGTCTCCCTAAATGTCAGGAAGGTCTTTGCCTCTGGCCAAACTTTTTGAAGCATGAAGATAACAGTTTTCAAATGGAAATGAATGGGCATTATATGTGGATCTTTGCCAAATAATTTTGGAAAGGGATGTGTCTGAATCAGCCTCTTGGCCCTGTGTGAGGTTGTGGCTTACATTCTCAGCACCAGATAGATCTAAAGAAAGATCCCATGTATGCATCCACACCCGAAATGTGAAAAAGATCAGTCATTGTGAATGAAGCCTCTTGCCTTCCTCTTTTAGGTTCCTGACCTCCATCAAGTGAGAATAGGGATCCTTTCTGTCAAATGAGTTCTTCAAACCACTGCAGAGGAGCTTGGGTTTTCTCATGACTCCAAATCACATGAAGAATCTGTACCTGACAGTCAGTATGCCTCAAATTGGAGAAGCAGAGCAGTATTAACGGCAGGCCTATTTTATCACTCCTGATTCACAGGAAGGGTGTTTAGGCCACCATGACTTTAGGCAAATGAAGGGTAAGGGAGATTACTTTGGACACTGTCTTGGGCTGTGCCCCTCATGGAAAACTCCAGCCAGAAGTTATGATGAGTGTCTATATATAAGAAGATGAGCGCCAAGTGGAAGTGTTTTGGTTTTAATTGTGGTAATTTGTGTGGTGGTAGAACGAGAAGACTGGGTCCACCTGGGCTTGAACTCTGTTGTGATTCCTGATAGAGACTGAGTTCTGGAACTTACCTCAGAGAAGTATTGCCATGAATAGTGTTGGGATATTAGGAAGCCATGGATGAAAATCGTCCATGGAAACTGAGATCTAGTCTCAGGGTGACTTTGCACAGAAAACTAGAAATCTCAGCCAGGGTATCACATGATTTTATTCTGAAAGACTTGGCCGTCATAGTTGAGAGTCAAAAGATACATGGACCTCACATTGTAGACCTCAATGGGTCTGGCTTCATGTGACATTTGGACACTCTTTGGGAAGCCTTGCCTGTGAATGTTCTCCAGAGCTTTCATTGAAATGAGCTTCCTCGACATTTAATGGTTTCTGAATGAATTGAAACCCACAGTGCCTCCAACTTCATCCTTGAACAATGGTTGGATAAATACCATGAATTTTTTGAAATTCCCATGACCAGGTGGCACTGGAGAACCTTTGGATGTCCTGTTGCTGATCCAGAGTGTACTAGACAGTGACTTGATTTACTGTGTTTCAGGAAAATGGTGTAGAACAGAGATGCCAGTAAGTTGGAGCCTGCTGAGTTGTGGGCCTAGAGCAGTTGTGTGCAGGTGTGTGACAGAATATCTATCTTGTTTTTATATGGATCTGCCATTGGCTTCCAAATGGCTTGTGACTGACATAGTGCAGCCAGCCCACCCTAGTATGTAAAGGCATCTTGTTATATGGAGAGGATCCAGGGCAATGTTCAGAATCAGGTTGCTATGGTCAAGGGGGCAAGCAATGGGGGCTAGAAGCCTGGTTGTTGAATTCTGCTGCAGACCCTGACCCACCACACGTGACAAAACTCCCTGTAGCACTGTTTCCCAGATGAACTCCTTGTATTTCATGAAGGAAATACCAAACTCCCAGTTTAGCAGCAGGAAACACCACGAAATGAGCAGTATGACCAAATGGCCTTGCAGTTCACATGGGGAGACACTTAGAACCCAGTGGCAACAGTTACCTACAAAGGGAGAATTCAGAACTGCTGCCTCATGTTCATTAGAATATAAGAATCCATGTGCTCCATGAAATTTTTGAAATTCCCATGACCAGGTGGAACTGGAGAATCTTTGGGTTTCCAGTTGCGGATCATGAGTATACCAGAGAGTGCCTTGATTTACTGGGTTTCATAAAAATAATGTAGAACAAAGATGACAGTAAGTTGGAGCCTACTGAGTAGTGGGCCAAGAGAAGTGGTGGGCAGGTGTGTGATAAAACATCTGTGGTGGGTCCATGTGATTCAGCCATTGGCTGCCAAATGGCTTGTGAAGGACATGGTGCAGCCAGCAGACCCTTATTTGTAAAGGCATCTTGATATATGGAGAGGTTTCAGGGCAATGTTCAGAATCAGGTTGATATGGTCAAGGGTGCAAGCTATGTGGGAAAAAAGCCAGGTTGGTGCATTCTCCTGCAGACCCTGACCAAACAAATGTGACAGTACTCTCTCCAGCACTGTGTGTCCCTGTTGAACTCGTTGTATTTCATGAAGCAAATACCAAAGTCCCAGTGCAGCAGCAAGAACCACCACAGAAAGTGGAAGAGGACCAAATGGCTTCACAGTCCACACGGGGTGACACTTAGACCCAGTGGCCACAGTTTACCTAACAAGTGAGTATTCAGCACTGCTGCCTCAGGTTAATTGGGAAATAAGAAACCATGTCCTCCAGGTCACATAGATGCAGACCAAGCTTTGATGGGCTCACTACAAAGGAAGCTAAAGCTCCTGACAACAACATATATTTCAAGTGCCCAACTTCAGAGGCAGTTTCTCAAGAAGTCTTTAGGCCAGCAGAGCTCCATGTTTGTGGCGTGTTTACCATATCCCTTACCTTTGGAAACTGCTCTATCATCTCCAAGGTAGGGAACTCCTGAGCGTATTCCATTTCAGATATGCATTCACAGATTTTCTAACTCTTCTTCTCTAATTGTGTCTTACTTGGGGCAAAGGTAATGTCAAGGCATTGTTGTGGATGAAAGTGGGAAGATTTTTGTGTAGCACATATTTGCATACACATTGGATTCATTTTCCATTTTTCCCTTCAAAATACTGAATCCCCGACACGAATGCATACCCTACTAGACTCTGACTACAATTCCTACTATGATGGAGAAAAATAACCCAAACAGGATAGAAATACAAACAGTTCAGAATAGGCATGGTGTATAGTTGGACTTGCCTTTTGCATTATGTAGGGTAGGTGTTATAAATCTAGTTAATTTTTAATTAAAATAGTTCTCCATGTTTTTTTTAAAGTTAATAAATATGTGAATTCCTGTATCCATTTCTCTGTAGCCTATTCAGCACATGTATTTTTATATGCACATATAGAATCCTACCTGCTTTCACATATATATTTTTGTGAGGAGGCTAACTTGGCAGATATAAATTATGAGAAGAGATCACTCCTCCTAAACGCTATTGGATCTTAAAATTCAACCTATTGGTGACCTTCCTAGTTGAACAACATTATTCATAAATCCATGTTCAGTAAAATTAATATTTTTGGATGTGTGGACGATATATATACACTCTCCAGTTTTTTCAAAACATGAAATATATGTGTTTTATTATTCACTCCCTAAATACATTCATATTCATGTATGTGGATTTGTAATCAACTTTACACAAGATTATTCTCAGAAATATTCATCCACCTGAAATACTTATTTGTTTCCTAGTACTGAAAACTAACTTCAGTGAAAGGTGATTAGAAATCCTAATATTTCTACAGTACCTTACCCAGTTACAAATCAATGCAAGTAGATTCTTATGGGACATGATGTGTATTTTGACGTTCATTTTTATTCAACACTGGTACTCTACTATTTCTTCAGTTTATGCACATCCTATTCCAAAATTAAAAAGATTTGTTTCACTTTCAGTCACTTTCTGCTTCCAAACACATGTATTCCTCCAGGTTTCTTGACTGGTCTTTTAATGAGGCTTCTTAACAAACACATTATTTTCGATTTCCATAATCACTATTGAAGCAAAACTCACACAACCTCTTCATGATAAACCATAACCCTAATATTACCATTAGATGTATAACTGGTTAATGAATGTATGTATACCAATATCAATATAAGATTTCCTGTATATTTTCAGATATCAATATATTCCAATTCCAATTTCTAAAGTTGGATCCAGTTATATTATTTATTCACAGTATGGTCTATTCATGCATCATCTCGATATTCATCAACACAGGGTACACCTATTTGTATCCCCAATAATAATTTATAGGTTTTAAAAATATTGCTCCCCATAGTGGTGGAAGAAATACTCATGTCACCTGATCTACATATACATTTTATCACAGTAATATTCTGGACAAAAATGCAAAGGCCACACTTATGATTGTACCAAAGCCTAAATTGAAAGTGAGTATATATTACTAAAAACATCCATGTCCAGGATGCCTAATGCTCCCACGTGTCAATCTTGTTGGGGACTACATATTTTTTTCTTCTAAGATTATGTATTCAACCTCAAGCCTGTTGAAAATGTCTAATCCTATCACTCACTTTATACTTTGCCTGATTTCCTAATGTTGCTATTGATATCTGCTTTCCTACATATTTTCCCCAGTTCATCATTGTGACTGATTTTCACATGTGCTGACATTTGCAATCACTCTCTAACCGAAACCGTATTGCTAAAGAACTATTGGTCCAACTCGAAGACTCACTATTCTTCCTAAACTTACTATCTTCCTAATCCTACCAACTATCCCTTTTTGACTGGATGTTCTCTTCGACATTCAGGCATCTGAGGTACAAGGTTTTATTCCATTGTGTATAGATTTATCTGAGACCACAATACAGAATGTAATTCAAAGCTAAATATTTCAATCAATGGCCCAATGCCCTTCCTGGCTTCAAATCTTAACTAGATTAATGTTTTCATACTTATATTTCAAATATATATTCTTATAAATTTTGCAGGTTCCCAGTACCATTATTCATCCAGCAGAATGATTCCTAACAGAAATCAAACATGTTATTAACCCTAACCATACACTGTTCCCTCATTCAAAATTTACAGAGAGGAGAAACAGAGTTGGTCTTACAATACAGGAACGTAGGGGATCTTCCACCTGCTGAGAACCTCAAAGTTCCATGCAGAAATGTTCACTGGAGAAGATGTAGGCAGCTATGAAGGATCTGAGAGAGCAAAAGTCATGTTCAATGGCAAACAACCTTGTCAGGATGAAGGGTTCTGTCTGAATCAGCCTCTCACATCTTAATGTAGAGAAGATGGACCAAACCAGGCCTGTGTGGGTAGCTGTTCCCGGGTGCCTATGGTTGATATACCATTCTAACTTGTGAAAGTGTCACAGGAAGTAGGGGCGGCCTCCTTCTCATGTGACACTTGGAAGCCACTAGTAGGACAAAGTGATTGCCAAGGCAGTGACCTCATTCAGTTCCTGAAGGAAGTGACCTCATCTCACTTCCTTGGTGATGGAAATATTTGAACTTGGGATTCATGAAGCCAGGCACCCAGAGCCAGTCCCAGTCCCAGTCCCAGTGGTCTCACTTGTTTGGATTTACCAAGGAAAGAGTCAATCTTTCTTGGCACCTGCTGATGTGAGGATGGCCAAATGCCAGGAAAGCTCTGAAGAGAACCCTTTCCTGAGAAAGCTCACCTCTGGGTCCTGACACCTTCACAGAGTTGGCCAAGGATACAAGATCTGAGACAGGTCAGGCCATTTCACGGGAACATTTTATGGCCCACCAGTCAGAGGACACTCTGGATAATCACAGAACTTCTTGGTTGAAGGAGGTGCCTTTGTGGGTGTGGGTGTGGGTTTGGGTTTTGTCTCATGTTCTGAAAATAGGTAGGCAAGGCACTGTTTTGGGTGTGGAATGAACTGTTTCTAGTAATTCATTTGACAAGGTGAGTGTTTTTATGTCTGTTTATCACACTGTGTCCGTGGTTGTAGACATTAGAAAAGAGAATGCATCAATGGATGTGTCCTGTCTAGTAGAAAGCTTCCCAGCATTCATGCTGCCCAATTTGTGAATGGACTTCAGATTGCCTTATCGATGGGTAACACCTGCAATATTCCTAAGTTCCAGTTTTATTCTGGAGTTCTGGCCCCTCTCTAGAATAGGCTCAGGGTTTTGTGTCTAAGGTATGTATCACCTCCAAACTCTGTGCCATGACCATGTACTGAATAGCTCAAGGAAATGGTGAGCATCTCAGAAAAATCAGATATCAGTGTGACCATTAAATCTCATTGGAAAAACCCTGCTTTGGGCCTTTTGCTTACCTATTGTTCTGTTGCCCTGAATGTCAGAAAGTTCTTTGCCTCAGGCCACCTCATTGTGGAGGCTGAAGAAAAGAGTTTTCAAATGAAAATGAAAAGGCAACACCTGTGGCTCTTTGCTTAATTGCTTTGGAAAGGGATGTGTCTGAATCAGCCTCTTTGCCCTGCGTGAGGCTGTGGCTTAAATTCTCAGCATCTGATGGATCTAAAGAAAGATCTCATGGGTGCATCCAAAACCAAAGGGGCCAAAAGAACAGTCATTGTGGATGAAGACTCTAGCCTTCCTCTCTAGCGTTCCTGACATCCATCAGTGAGAATAGGGATCCTTTGGGTCAAATGAGTTCTTCAAAGCCCTGCAGAGGCTACCCCATATGTGCTTGGGTATTTTCATGACCCCAAATTACATAAAGAATCTAAACCCTACAGTCAGTAGGCCTCAAATTGGGGAAGCCAAGCAGTATTAACGGCAGGCCTATTTGATCACTCCTGTTTCACAGTCAGGATTTCCAGGCCACACTGACTTTAGGCACATGAGGGGCAAGGGAGTTTATTTTGGACACTGTCTTGTGCTGCGTCCCTCATGGAAACCTTCATCCAGAGGTTATGATGAGTGTCTATATGGAAGAAGATAAGGGCCATGTGGAAGCGTTTTGTTTTGAATTGTGGTAATTTGTGTGGCACTTGGAAGAGATGACTGGGTCCACCTGGGCTTGAACTCTGGTGTGATTCCTTTTAGTGACTGAATTCTGGAACTGATCTCAGAGAAGTATTGTCATGAATTGTGTTTGGATTTTACTAGGCCATGCATGAGAGTCGCCCTTGGAACCTGAGATCTAGGCGCAGGGTTTCTTTCCACAGAGAACTGGGAATCTCAGCTAGGATATCACATGATTTTATTCTGAAAGACTTTGCAGCCATAGTTGAGAGTCAAAACACACATGGACCTCACATTGTAGACCTCAATGGGCCTGGCTTCATGTGATCTTTTGGCCACTATTTGAGAAGCCTTGCCAATGAGAGTTCTCCACAGATTTCATTGAAATGAGCTTCCTCACCATTTAATGGTTCCTGAATGAATTGAAAGTCACAGAGCCTCCAACTTCATCCTCGACAAATGGCTTGATAAATACCATGAAATTTTTGAAATTCCCATGACCATGTGGCACTGGAAAACTTTTGGATGTCCTGTGTCTGATCATCAGTGTACCAGACAGTGCCTTGACTGACTGGGTTTCATGAAAATTGTGTAGAACAGTGATGCCAGTAAGTTGTAGCCAACTCATTAGTGGGCCTAGAGCAGTGGTGTGAAGGTGTGTGATAAAACATGTGTGGTGGGGCCATGTGGATCTGTCACTGGCTTTCAAAGGCCTTGTGACTGACAGGGTACAGCCAGCAGACCCTTATATGTAAAGGCATCTTGTTATATGGAGAAGTTTCAGGGCAATGTTCAGAATCAGGTTGATATGGACAAGGGGGCAAGTTATGTTGGACAGAAGCCTGGTTGGTGCATTCTCCTGCAGACCCTGTCCCACCACACGTGACAGAACATCCTCCAGTCTGTGTCCCAGTTGAACTCCTTGTATTTCGTGAAACAAATACCAAACTCCCAGTGTAGCAGCAAGAATCATCACGAAAATTGAAGGGTGACCAAATGGCTTCACAGTCCACACAGGGAGACACTTAGCCCCCAGTAGCCCCAGTTTACCTACAAAGAGAGAATTCAGCCCTGCTGCCTCATGTTCATTAGAAAATAAGAAACCATGTCCTCCAGGTCACATAAATGCAGACCCAGCTTTGATGGTCTCACTACCAAGGAAGCTAAAGCTCCTGACAACAACATATATTTCAAGGGCCAAACCTCACCGGCAGTTTCTCCAGAAGTCTTTAGGCCAGCAGAGCTCCATATTTGTTGAGTGTTTACCCTGTCCCTTACTAATGGAAACTCCTCTTCCACCTCCAAGGTTGTGAACTGAGCATATTCAATTGCAGATATGTATTCACAGATTTTCTAACTCATCTCCTCTACATGTGTTACTTGGGCGAAGGTAATATCATGGCAATGTTCTGGATGAGAGTGGGAAGATTTTTCTGTAGCACATATTTGCATACACATTGGATTCATTTTCCATTCAAAATACTGAATCCCTGACACTAAACCATACCCTACTAGACTCTGACTACTAATACTAATATGATGGAGATAAATACAACAAACAGAATAGAAATAAAAGCAGTTCAGAGGAGGCATGGTGTGGAGTTGGACTTGCCTTTTCCATTATATTGGGTATGCATTATAAATCTAGTCAATTTTTTGTTTAAAGAGTTCTCCATGTGTTTTTTAAAATTATCAAATATGTGAATTCGTATCTCCCCACTTTCTCTATAACCTATTCAGCACTTGTATTTTCATATGTTCATATAGAATCATACCTTGTATCACACGTACATTCTTTTGAGGTTGCTGACTTGGCAGATACAAATCGTGAGAAGAGATCACTCCTCCTAAACGCTGTTTAAACTGAAAATTCAACCTATGGATGAGCTTCCTAGTTGAACAACATTATACATAAATTTATGTTCAGCAAAATGAATATTTTTGGATACGTGGATGATATATATTTCACGATGAACCTCGATTTGCATATATATTGCTAGTTTTTAATGTCTGTGTGTGTGTGTGTTTGTGTGTGTGTGTGTATATATATATATATATATATATATATATATATATATATATATACTGTCCATATTTTTCAAAATATGAAATATATGTGTCTTTTGGCCACTCTTTGTGAAGCCTTACCTGTGAGAGTTCTCTAGAGCTTTCATTGAAATGAGCTTTCTTAACATTTAATGGTTCCTGAATGAATTGAAACCCACAGTGCCTCCAACTTCATCTTTGAAAAACAGTTTGATAAATACCATGAAATTTTTGAAATTCCCATGGCCAGGTGGCATTGGAGAATCTTTGAATATCTTGTTGCTGATCATGACTGTACCAGACAGTGCCTTGACTGATTGGGTTTCATGAAAATTGTGTAGAACAGAGATGCCAGTAAGTTGGAACCTGCTGAGAAGTGGGCCCAGAGCTGTGGTGTGAAGGTGTATGATAAAACATCTGAGGTGGGGTCATGTGGATCTGCCATTGACTTCCAAATGGCTTGTGGCTTACATGGTGCAGCGAGGAGACCCTTATATGTAAAGGCATCTTGTTATATGGAGAGGTTTCAGGGCAATGTTCAGAATCAGTTTTCTATGGACAAGGGAGCAAGCAATGTGGGATAGAAGCCTGGTTTGTGAATTCTCCTGCAGACCCTGACCCTCCACATGTGACAGAACTCGCTGCAGCACTGTGTCCCAGTTGAACTCTTGTTTTTTAAGAAGCAAATACCAAAATCCCAGTGCAGCAGCAAGAAACACCATGAAAATTGTAGGATGATCAATTGGCTTCACAGTCAAGACAGGGAGACATTCACCCCCGTAGCCACAGTTTACCTACAAAGAGAGAATTCAGCACTGCTGCCTCATGTTCTTTGGGAAATAAGAAAACATGTCCTCCAGGTCAGATAATGCAGTCCCATGATTGATGGTATCACTACAAAGGAAGCTAAAGCTCCTAACAACAACATATATTTCAAGTGCCCAACCTCAGAGGCAGTTTCTCAAGAAGTCTTTAGGCCAGCAGAGTTCCATGATTGTGGAGTGTTTATCCTGTCCCTTATTTTTGAAAACTCCTCTACAACCCCCAAGGTTGTGAACTCCTGAGCATTTTCCATTCCAGATATGTATTCACAGATTTTCTAACTCTTATCCTCTAATTGTGTCTTACTTGGGGTGAAGGAAATGTCAAGGCATTGTTCTGAATGAGAGTGGAATAAATTTTTGTAGCACATATTTGGATACACAATGGATTCATTTTCCTATTTTCCATTTGAATTACTTAATCCCTGACACTAACCCATACCCTACTAGACTCGGACTACTAATCCTAATATGATGGAGAAAAATAACCCAAACAGAATAGAAATACAAGCATTTCAGAGGAGGCATGGTGTATAGTTGGACTTGCCTTTTGAATGATAAAGGGTAGGTGTTAAAAATCTGGTCAATTTTTAATTGAAATAGTTCTCCATGAGTTTTGAAACGTATCAAATATGTGAATTCCTGTCTCCCTTTCTCTGTTGCCTGTTCAGCACATGTATTTTTATATTCACACATAGAATCCTACCTGTTACCACACGTACATTCTTGTGAGGTGGCTGACTTGGCAGATACAAATTGTGAGAAGAGATCACTCCTCATAAACGCTGTTGGAACTGAAAATTTGACCTATGCGTGAGCTTCCTAGTTGAACAACATTATACATAAATCCATGTTCAGTAAAATAAATATTTTTGGATCTGTGAATCATATGTATTTCATGATGGATTTCAATTGGCATATATATTGCTACTTTTTAATATCTCTGTATGTGTTTTGTGAAAAATCTACACTCTCTAGATTTTTCAAAATATGAAATATATGTGTCTTATTATACACTCCTTAAATTCATTCATTTTCATATATGAGGTTTTATAATCAACTCTTCACAAGATTATTTTCAGAAATATTCATCCACCTCAAATACATATTTTTTTCTAGTACTTAAAACTCACTTCAGTGAATGTTGCATACAAA
Organism: Callospermophilus lateralis; assembly: GCF_048772815.1. Taxonomy (NCBI): domain Eukaryota; kingdom Metazoa; phylum Chordata; class Mammalia; order Rodentia; family Sciuridae; genus Callospermophilus; species Callospermophilus lateralis. The sequence goes on along the minus strand of NC_135316.1, from coordinate 4,337,330 downwards.
TCCTTATATTTCTACAGTAACTGACCCAGTTTAACGTCAATGCAAGTAGATTCCAGTGGGACATGATGTGTATTTTGATGTTCATTTTTATTCAACACTGGTACATTACTATTCATCAGTTTATGGACATCATAGAAAATACATTTCATCGACAGTTCACAAATGTAAAGGCATTTGGTACACTTTCAATCACTTCCTGCTTCAGATACATGTATTTCTCCTTTTTTTGACTGGTCTTTTCAAGAGACTTCTTCCAAACGCATTATTTTTGATTTCCATAATCATTTTGAAGCAAAACTCACAAACTCTTTATGATAAACCGTAACACTAATATTACCATTAGATGTATAACTGGTTGGAATGAATGATTGTATATCAATATAAGATTTCCTGTATATTTTCAGATATTAATTTTTTCCAATTCCAATTTCTAAAGTTGTAACCAGTTATATTATTTATTCACAGTATGGACTATTCATACATTATCTCTATATTCATAGACATGGGGTACATCTATTTGTATCCCCAATATTAATTTATAATTTTTGAAAATATTGCTCGCCATAATGGTGGAAGAAATACTCATGTCACCACATCTACATATACATTTTATCAGAGTTATATTCTGGATAAAATATGCAAAGATCACACTTATGTTTGTACCAAAGCTTAAATTGAATGTGAGTATGGATTACGAAAAATATCCATGTCCAGGATGCCAAATGCTCTCAAATGTCAATCCTATTGGAGAGTACATATTTGTTTCTTCCTAAGATTGTATATTCAACCTCAACACTGTTGAAAATGTCTAATCCTATTACTCATTTTATATTTTGCATGATTTCCTAATGTCTTCATTGATATCTCTTTTCCTACATATTTTCCTCAGTACATCATAGTGACTGATTCTTCACATTTGCTGACATTTACATTCACTCTCTAACCAATACACTTTTACTAAAGAACTCTTGGTGCAACTCCTAGACTCACTCTTCTTCTTAAACTTACTATCTTCCTAATCCTACTGACTATCCATTTTGACTGGATGTTCTCTTCTACATTCAATCATCTGAGGTACAGTGTTCTATTCCATGGTACATTGATTTATCTCAGACCTCATTGCAGAATGTAATTCAAAGCTTAGTATCCCAATCAAGGGTCCAATGCCTTTTGGGGCTTCAAATATTACCTAGATTTCTGTTTTCACACTTATATTTCACCTATATATTCTTATAAATATTGCAGGTTCCCAATACCATTATTCATCCACCAGAATGATTCCTAACACAAATTGAACATGTTATTAGTCCTAAATATACACTTTTCCCTCAATCTAGCTTTACAGAAGAGCAGGGACATAGTTGGTCTTACAATACAGAAATGTAGGGGATCTTCCACCTGCTGCGAATCTCAAAGGTCCATGCAGAAATGATCCCTGGAGAAGATGTAGGTAGCAATGAAAGACCTGAGAGAGCAAAAGTCATCTCCCATGGCAAACAACTCGGTCAGGATGAAAGCATGTGTCTGAATCAGCCTCTCTCTTCTTAATGTAGGGAAGATTGACCAAACTAGGCCTGTGTGGAGAGCTATTCCCAGGTGACTATGGTTTCTATACCATTCTAACTTGTGAAAGTGTTACAGGAAGTGGGGCATCTTCCATGTTATGAGACCTTAGGAAGCAAATGTAAGGACAAATTGGTTGCCAAGTTAGTGACCTCATTCAGTTCCTGAAGGAAGTGACCTCACCTCACATCCTTGTTGATGGAACTCTCCAAATTTGGGTTCCAGGAAGCCAGGCACCCAGACCCAGTCCCAGCCCCAGTCCCAGTGTTCTCACTAGTTTGGATTTACCAAGGAAAGAGTCAGTTTTTCGTGGTACCTACTTATGTGAGGATGGCCAAATGCTAGGAAAGTTCTGAAGAGGGGCCCTTCTGGAGAAAGCAGGTAGAGGCTCACAGCTGGCTCCTGAAAACTTCACAGAGTTGACCAAGGAGACCAGATCTGGGACAGGACAGGACATTTCTGGGGAACATAGTATGACCCTCCAGTCAGAGGACACTCTGGATAGTTCCAGACCTACTTGGCGGAAGGAGGTGCCTTTGTGGTTGTGGGTGTGGTTTTGTCGTTTTTTCTAATGTTCTGAGAATAGCTTGGAAAGGGGGTTTGTTTGCTTTGGAGTGGACTGTTTCTTGTTAGTCCTTTGACAATGTGAGTGTTTCTGGGTCTGTGTATCCCACTGTGTCCGTGGTTGTAGACATTAGAGAAGAGAATGCCTCAATGGGTGTGTCCTGTCAAGGAGAAAACTTCCCAGCATTCATCCTGCACAATTCATAAATAGACTGTGGCTTTTCTTATCAATGGGCAACACCAACTATCTTTCTACGTTCCTGTATTCTTCCTGAATTCTGTCCACTTTCCAGAATAGGCTCATAATTTTCTGTTCAATATATGTACCACTTCCAAGCTCTGTGACATGGCCATGTACTGGATAGCTGAAGGGAATGGCAAGCCTCTCAGAAAACTCAGATATCAGTGTGACCAGTAAAGTCTCAGTGGAGAAACCCTGCTTTGGGCCTTTTGATTACCTATTGTTATGTTGCCCTGAATATCAGGAAAGTCTTTGTCTCAGGCCACCCCTTTGTGAAGCCAGAAGAAAACAGTTTTCACATGGAAATGACTGGGTATTACCTTTGTGTGTACAATAAAACCTTCACCGATTTGGCTCTCAATAAATTAAAAATACTTTTAGATTGTATCTCAGTGCAAAAAGTAACATGGAACTGTACATATCTTATTGATAACAAGTCCAATTATACAACACAAATGATATACGTAAATCTCCAACAATTTTCCTTTTAAGCCTAGAATTACCATACAACCTTAGAACATCAGCTTGAAACAATGGTCTTTTTAAGCTTCTACCTTACAGACTTGTATACCTGGAAGATATAAACAAATTAACACCACAATTACATTGATGTTTTTGTATTAACCAAGTTTAGGTTTTTAAAGAAATAACATGACACAATTTAATAAAAACAGTACTTGTTTAACCAGCTGTTTAATTTTTTAAGATTACTTGCTCAAAACTTACACATATAACCAAGTTACACAAACCTTTTTGTTTTATTATTTACTTAAACCCTTTTATTACTTAATCATATAGACTCTCTTATCCAGAAATACATTTTCCCTCTATTAGATCTATATCTAGAATCTTTTAGTTTCTCTTTTCCATCTGCTAACCTGTTTCTGTTCACATTTTGAAACAATACTTGTAAATTTCTGAATTTAAGCAGATTATTTTATAGACATCTACATTTTATTAGGGCCTTCTTGAAAACCTAAAAAACTTATAGGCCTAATTTTAAAGACATCTTTATTTTTATCTGTTTACCCAATTTGAATTGAAACATTTGAATCACGTGAATCAAAGATATTTGGATCCATTTTTAAATTTTTCATGAGCGCTCCTCATCTGTCAATTGTCATATCACTGCATGATATATGGACATATACACATACCGACATACAAGATGTTACACAAGAGTAACACATAACACAATAGTGAAGGCCTTGTAGCTTTTTCAGGCTAAATCTCCATTGCAATGTTTAAAAACTCCACAGTTGTGCAAAAATAGAACTGATCAAAAAACATTAACCCATCAGCAGGATCAAGATCATGAGCTCAAAGAAAAAAAAAAAAAAAAAAATATATATATATATATATATATATATATATATATATATATATATAATCTAAGAAAAAGCAAGAGTCCTAAAAAAGATGAATCGCCAGTAATTAGTAAATACCATATAATTTACTTTTAGGTTGGGTCTAGTTTGAGTTCAGGTAAAAGGACACTTTTACTCCTTTTCATCTGTCTCCTGCTGAGTGCTGCAGGCTTCCTTTATTTGCATATCAACTTAAGTCCTGGCTGAGGTCTGGAAAAAAAGGAAAGACTGGAATTCTGGGCAGAAACCTGATGCCTAAGGCATTTTAGCTATAAGTCATAATTTTCAGGTTTGAATGTTGAAAATTATGATGCAAGTATAAGATGTAATTCTCAAAATTTTATATCTTTAGATTTTCCTACACTAGAAAAAGTTGCTCACACAAAACTGAAAATAGGATCATTTTTTGATAATATAAAAGCCACGATCAGAAAAAGTGTCTATAGTATCATTAAGCCACTTTCTTTGTTCTGAAGTTTCTAAAGTAGTATTAAGTTACATTAAATTGGCTGAAAAAATTTTAAAAACATACACAGACTACCATGTGTATCTGAAATTAAGCTTTAAAAATTTCAAAGACTGTTGTTAATTAATGTCATTTCACTAAGCCAGACCAACTTTTTAGTTTAGCACCTTTTTTTAAAAAATCTTACACATTGCCGGGAACAGATACCATATCATAATTTATTATCTTTGCCCAAGTTAATGCACTGGTATATCTAGTAAAATTTTCTCTGGCTACCTAGTTCAAAATTAAAACTCTTTAATTTTTTTTATCCTAAGTATTTAAGTTTTCTAGCATGAACTTTCTGAAATCAAACTAAACAATTGTTTAAACCCAACTTTTAACTGTAAGTAAGTGCAATGATTTAGAAACCCATTTAGATACCAGAATGTTACAATAAAAAGAATCATTTTTAGATACACATTCAGCCAAGATCATCCCCAAGAAACAATATATAATATCAACATATTACTGCATTCATTGTCCCTTTTGTTAAGTAAACAGAGGTGGAGTAATGCTTAAAGTGCAGGTGAGGAATAAGGGAGTTCCCACCAGCAAAATGGTTTTGGCAGCTGCTGGGAGTCCCTTAGACTCACAATTTACTTACAGGATTAGTTCCTCTGGTTTGGTTTGACCCTAGGCAGCAGGCATTTTCTATATCTCCCAACTTTTCAGTAGTCAGCTCCCAAAAAATTTCATTCTCTGCTTGCAGTTTTTTTGAGTGCTATGCTTCCCCAAGACGGCAGAGTGGGGACTCCTTTAAAGTCCCCTCAGGGGTGTCAAAATTTATGACTGAAGGTTTGGTTCTCATCCCCAAAGCCAATTAATGCCAATTTAATAATGAGGACAGGGTTTTGAGAAAAGTTTAAGCGAGATATCAAAGTTCTTAGACCAAGGCATTTCCTTCTGCAGTGGGCGTGCTCAAGCCAACTACGGGAAGAAAAGAAAACACTGCTTCCGTAATCTTGCTTAAAAAGGGAAGTAAAGTTTATCAAAGTTCTTTAAAACACCACTAAGAGAGGTGTAAAAGGTGAGAACAGAAAATCTGGCAGTTCTATTGACTTTTGGTCCCTCACAGGAAAAGCATTATTTAAAATTTAGCTAAAGTTACTTCCACACATCTAAGGCTGGTTGGAAATCGGGACTCTGCATCGGTCCAAACAATGCCATCACATTTAACAGAAACACAGACAAAAAGATACACAAAGATCATCATGCAGCTCCCGTTTGTTCACAACCCCAAGATCTACAATCTTGTGACTCAGGGAGAATGGAGGGAATAGGGGGAGGAGCAGAAGGTTTGAGTGATAGGATCATGAATGAAGGGGTTGGATTGGAGGCAGGGACCAGGAAAGGCTTCAAGGACAGAGGCATGGAAAGGCTTTGTCCCATAATGAAAGTTACTCAAACAGAGACAAGGACAATACAAACGTGACACAAACATGGACACACAGTTAACATTTACCCCGAGTTCATAATTAAGATTAGAACCTAGTAACTGGCAAAACCTGATGGGTTAGACCACAAAGAAAGACAGTGAATTCAACCTGAGAGAAAAACATAGCTAGCAAGACCTGATGGGTTGGCAGCAGAGTCACCTAATGAGGGCTCATCCGTCCCTCCTCACCTAATCGGGCCACTTCCGTCCCTCCTCACCTAATGAGGGCACATCCGTCCCTCCCCGAATCCTCCAAGGCATTCCTTGCAAGGACGTGGACTGTGGCTTTAGGACACGTTTGTCCACTACCGCCAGGGGGAACTTACGCTCTCCGCTGGCAGCCAGTCTGCCAACCCAAAACGTAAACGGAAAAACGGAACCTGAACAAAAATCTCTGAGCGATCGCAAGGAAAAATGGAAAGAGGCGCCTTGCTTACCCCCAGAGGGGTCCGTTGGAGTCTCCTTGTCCTGCGCTGCTTGATTCCCGGCCAACGCACCAAATGTAAGTGTCTGGCGAACATCGGAGGAAGAGACCACCAAGAGACCGCGGCTCATGCAACAGCAATAGGCATTTATTGAGGATCCAATCCAGCATGCTGGGGCTACGTGCTCATTCAAGAAGGGAGAGCAGCCCAGAGCCCCGAGCAGGGGTTGAGCTGTGCTTAAGTATACTTTTTGGGGAGGGCGGGACATTACATATATCACACTCACCTTTAAGAAATTATCATACACCGCGGGAAAATCAAACAAGAATTCCTAAACATAATTATTTCATTCATTGGCGGGAACAGGTCAGGCTGGAGTGATAGGTCAGTTCTAAAGCGGGGTACACATTCAAACTGATTGGTTTAGGCCTTGCGATGCCTATATGCCAGGCCACACAGGGTCCTAGGTTATTAAACAACCAGACGGTCAGGGGGAATGTTTACTGGGCAGTCGGGAATTGCCCTACAAGCTACAGGAATTTCAGGTTTTGCGTGTAGCATAGGAACTTAACAATACCTGGTCCTTTACATTTTAACTCAGGCCTTGCAGCTTAGAAACTTTACAAAACCCGGTCTTTTACACTTTAACTTTTACACTTTAATTTCAATTTCTTTTACCCTTACAGATCACTCCTGGTGCACAAGAAGGGTGTCCAAGCCACCCTGACTTTAGGCAAATGAGGAGCAAGGGAGCTTATTTTGGACACTGTCTTGGGCTGTGCACCTCATGGAAACCTCCAGCCAGATGTTATGATGAGTGCCTTTATGGAAGAAGACGAGGGCCACGTGGGAGTGTTTTGGTATTAATTGTGGTCATTTGTGTGACGATTGGAAGATATGACTGTGTCCACCTGGGCTTGAAGTCTGGTGTGAATCCCCATAGAGACTGAGTTCTGGAAGTGACCTCAGAGAAGTATTGCTATGAATTGTGTTAGGATTTTAGGAGGCCACGCATGAGAGTCACCCTTATAAACTGAGATGAAGGCCGAGGTTGGCTTTCCACAGAGCACTGGGAATATCAGCCAAGATATCACATGATTTTATTCTTAAAGACTTGGGAGCCATAGTTGAGAGTCAAAACAAACATGGACCTAACATTGTAGACCTCAATGAGCCTGGCTATATCTGACCTTTTGGCCACTCTTTGGGAATCCTTGCCTATGAGAGTTCTCCAGAGTTTCATTGAAATGAACTTCCTCAATATTTAATAGTTCTTGAAACGCACAGTGCCTCCAACTTCATCCTTGAAAAATGGCTAGATATATACCCTAAAATTTTTGAAAATCCCATGACCAGGTGGAACTGGAGAATCTTTGGGTGTCCTGTTGCTGATCATGAGTATACCAGAGAGTGCCTTGATTGACTGGGTTTCATAAAAATAATGTAGAACAAAGATTCCAGTAATTTGGAGCCTGCTAAGTAGTGGGCCTAGAGCAGTGGTGGGCAGGTGTGTGATAAGACATCTGTGGTGGGTCCCTGTGGTTCTGCCATTGGGTTCCAAATGGCTTGTGAAGGACATGGTGCAGCCAGCAGACCGTTATTTTTAAAGGCATCTTGATACATGGAGAGGTTTCAGGGCAATGTTCAGAATCAGGTTGATATGGTCAAGGGTGCAAGCTATGTGGAAAAGAAGCCTAATTGGTACATTCTCCTGCAAATCCTGACCCACTACACGTGACAGAACTCTCTCCAGCACTGTGTCCCAGTTGAAATTGTTGTATTTCATGAAGCAAATACCAAAGTCCCAGTGCAGCAGCAAGAATCACCACGGAAAGTGAAAGAGGAGCAAATGGCATCACAGTCCACACGGGGTGATACTTAGCCCCCAGTGGCCACAGTTTACCTGCAAAGAGAGAATTCAGCACTGCTTCCTCAGGTTCATTGGAAAATAAGAAACCATGTCCTCCAGGTCACATAGATGCAGACCAAGCTTTGATGGGCTCACTACAAAGGAAGCTAAACCTCCTGAAAACATATATTTTAAGTGCCCAACTTCAGAGGCAGTTTCTCTAAAAGTCTTTAGTCCAGCAGAGCTCCATTTTTGTGGAGTGTTTACCATGTCCCTTCCTTTTGGAATCTGCTCTATCACTTCCAAGGTAGGGAACTCCTGAGCGTATTCCAATCCAGATATGCAATCACAGATTTTCTAACTCGTCTCCTCTAATTGTGTCTTACTTGGGGTAAAAGTAATGTCAAGGCAGTGTTGTGGATTAAAGTGGGAAGATTTTGTGTAGCACATATTTGCATACACATTGGATTCATTTTCCAATTTCCATTCAAAATACTGAATCCCCGACACGAATGCATACCCTACTAGGCTCTGACTACAATTCCTAATATGATGGAGAAAATTACCCAAAAGAGAATAGAAATACAAGCAGTTCAGAAGATGCATGGTGTATAGTTGGACTTGCCTTTTACATTATATAGGCTAGATGTTATAAATCTAGTTAATTTTCAATTGAAATAGTTCTCCATGTGTTTTTAAAGTTAATAAATATGTGAATTCCTGTATCCCTATCTCTGTAGTCTATTCAGCACATGTAATTTTATATGCACATATAGACCCCTACCTGGTATCATATATACATTCTTGTGAGGTGGCTGACTTGGCAGATACAAATTATGAGAAGAGATCACTCCTCCTAAATGCTTTTGGATCTTAAAATTCAACTTATGGATGACCTTCCTATATGAACAACATTATTCATAAATCCATGTTCAGTAAAATTAATATTTTTGGATCTGTGGACGATATATTTTTCACCATGAATTTCGATTGGCATATATATTTCCACTTCATAATGTCTGTGTGTGTTTTGTGTATATATATATATATATATATATATATATATATATATATATATATATATATATATTCCCGAGATTTTTTAGAATATGAAATATATGTGTCTTATTATTCACTCCCTAAATACATTCATATTCATGTATGTGGATTTGTAATCAACTTTGCACAAGATTATTCTCAGAAATATTCATCCACCTGAAATACTTATTTGTTTCTTAGTACTGAAAACTAACTTCAGTGGAAGGTGCAAACAAATCCTAATATTTCTACAGTAAGTTATCCAGTTTAACATCAATGCAAGTAGATTCCTATGCGACATGATGTGTATTTTGACGTTCATTTTTATTCAACACTGGTACAGTACTATTTCTTCAGTTTATGCACATTCTAGAATAAATATTTCACCCAAAATTTCAAAATAAAAAACATTTGTTTCACTTTCAATCACTTCCTGCTTCAAAACAAATGTATTCCTCCAGGTTTCTTGACTGGTCTTTTCATGAGACTTCTTTACAAACACATTATTTTGATTTGCATAATCACTTTTGAAGCAAAACTCACACACCCTCTTCATGATAAACCGTAACCCTAATATTACCATTAGACATATAACTGGTTGTAATGAATGTATGTATACCAATATCAATATAAGATTTCCTGTATATTTTCGGATATCAATTTATTCCAATTTCAATTTCTAAAGTTGGATCCAGTTATATTATTTATTCACAGTATGGTCTATTCATGCATCATCTCCATATTCATCAATACGGGGGTACACCTATTTGTATCCCCAATACTATTGTATAGAATTTAAAAATATTTCTCCCCATAATGGTGGAAGAAATACTCATGTCACCTGATCTACATACGTATTTTATCACAGTAATATTTTGGTCAAAAATGCAAAGGTCACACTTATGATTGTACTAAAGCCTAAATTGAAAGTGAGTGTATATTACTAAAAATATCCATGTGTAGGATGTCTAATGCTCCCACGTGTCAATCTTGTTTGGGACAACATATTTGTTTCTTCCTAATATCATATATTCAACCTCAACCCTGTTGAAACTGTATAATCCTATCAGTCACTTTATACTTTGCCTGATTTCCTAATGTTGCTATTGATATCTGCTTTCCTACATTTTTCCCCAGTTCCTCATTGAGACTGACTCTTCATATGTGCTGACATTTACATTCACTCTCTAAACGAAACCCTATTGCTTAAGAACTATTGGTCCATCTCAAAGACTCACTCTTCTTCCGAAACCTACTATCTTCCTAATCCTACCGACTATCCCTTTTTGATTGGATGTTCTCTTCAACATTCAGGCATCTGAGGTACAAGGTTTTATTCCATTGTGTATAGATTTATCTGAGACCACAATACAGAATGTAATTCAAAGCTAAATATTTCAATCAATGGCCCAATGCCCTTCCTGGCTTCAAATCTTAACTAGATTAATGTTTTCATACTTATATTTCAAATATATATTCTTATAAATTTTGCAGGTTCCCAGTACCATTATTCATCCAGCAGAATGATTCCTAACAGAAATCAAACATGTTATTAACCCTAACCATACACTGTTCCCTCATTCAAAATTTACAGAGAGGAGAAACAGAGTTGGTCTTACAATACAGGAACGTAGGGGATCTTCCACCTGCTGAGAACCTCAAAGTTCCATGCAGAAATGTTCACTGGAGAAGATGTAGGCAGCTATGAAGGATCTGAGAGAGCAAAAGTCATGTTCAATGGCAAACAACCTTGTCAGGATGAAGGGTTCTGTCTGAATCAGCCTCTCACATCTTAATGTAGAGAAGATGGACCAAACCAGGCCTGTGTGGGTAGCTGTTCCCGGGTGCCTATGGTTGATATACCATTCTAACTTGTGAAAGTGTCACAGGAAGTAGGGGCGGCCTCCTTCTCATGTGACACTTGGAAGCCACTAGTAGGACAAAGTGATTGCCAAGGCAGTGACCTCATTCAGTTCCTGAAGGAAGTGACCTCACCTCACTTCCTTGGTGATGGAAATCTCTGAACTTGGGATTCATGAAACCAGGCACCCAGAGTCACTCCCAGTCTCAGTCCCAGTTTTCTCACTTGTTTGAATTTACCAAGGACAGAGTCAGTCTTTCTTGGTACCTACTGATGTGAGGATGGCCAAACGCCAAGAAAGCTCTGAAGAGGGGCCTTTCCTGAGAAAGCAGGTAGTGGCTCACCTCTGGGTCCTCACACCTTCACAGAGTTAGCCAATGAGACCATTTGTGAGACAGGTCAGGCCATTTCGGGGTAACATAGTATGGCCCATCAGTTGGAGGACACCCCGGATAATCACAGAACTTCTTGGGGGAAGGTGGTGCCTTTGTGGATGTGGGTGTGCGTTTGTGGTTTTCTCTCATGTTCTGAGAATAGGTAGGCAAGGCGCTTTTTTTGGTGTGGAATGAACTGTTTCTAGTAAGTCATTTGACAAGGCAAGTGTTTCTAAGTCTGTTTATCACACTGTGTCCGTGGTTGTAGACATTAGAAAAGAGAATGCATCAATGGATGTGTCCTGTCTAGTAGAAAGCTTCCCAGGATTCATGCTGCCCAATTTGTGAATGGACTTCAGATTGACTTATCGATGGGTAACACCTGCAATCTTCTTAAGTTCTAATTTTCTTCCGAAGTACTGGCCCCCCTCCAGAATATGCTCATGGTTTTGAGTTTAAGGTATGTACCACCTCCAAGCTCTGTGATACGACCATTTACTGGATAGCTCAAGGGAATGGTGAGCATCTCAGAAAAATCAGATATCAGTGTGACCATTAAATCTCAGTGGAGATACCCTGCTTTGGGCCTTTTGCTTACCTATTGTTCTGTTGCCCTGAATGTCAGGAAGTACTTTGCCTCAGGCCACCCCTTTGTGAAGCCTGAAAAAAAACAGTTTTCAAATGGAAATGAATGGGCATCACCTGTGGCTCTTTGCTTAATTGCTTTGGAAATGGATGTGTTTGAATCAGTCTCTTGGCCCTGTGTGAGGCTTTGGCTTAGATTCTCAGCACCTGATGGATCTAAAGAAAGATCCCATGGGTGCATCCAAAACCAAAATGGCCAAAAAGCAGTCAGTGTGGATGAAGACTCTCGCCTTCCTCTCTAGGGTTCTGGACATCAAGTGAGAATAGGGATCCTTTGGGTCAAATGAGTTCTTCAAATACCTGCAGAGGCTAGCCCATAGGCGCTTGGGTTTCCTCATAAATCCAATTCACATAAAGAATCTAAAACCCACAGTCAATAGGCCTCAACTTGGTGAAGTGGAGCAGTATTAACGGGAGGCCTATTTGGTTACGCCTGGTTCACAGGAAAGGTGTCCAGGCCACCCTGACTTTAAGCAAACGAGGGGCAAGGGAGCTTATTTTGGACAGTGTCTTGGGCTGCACCCCTCATGGAAACCTCCAGCCATAGGTTATGATGAGTGTCGATATGTAAGAAGATGATAGCCATGTGGGAGTGTTTTGGTTTTAATTGTGGTCATTTGTGTGGCAGTTGGAAGAGATGACTTGTAAGGGTCCAGCAGACGTCAGAGGAAGAGACTACCAAGAGATCAGCTCATGCAACAGCAAAAGGGGATTTATTGAGGATCCAATCCAGCGCGCTGGGGCTCCGTGTTCACTCAACAAGCGAGAGTAGCCCAGAACCCCAAGAAGAGGTTAAGCAGTGCTTAAGTACGCTGTTTGGGGAGGCGGGGGCTTTGCATGCATCAGAGGAAATCATCATGAGCTGTGGGAAAATCAAACAATAACTCTCAAACTTGATTAGCACATTCATTGGCAGGAACAGGTCGGGTGGGGGTGATAGGTCAATCCTAAGAAGCAGGGTACATTCAAACTGATTGTTTTGGGCCCAGAAATGCTTAGATGCCAAGCTGCACAGGGTCCTAGATTATTAAACAACTAGATGGTCAGGGGGAATATTTACTGGGCAGTCCCGGGAATTGTACTAACAGCTACAGGAAGTTTATGTTTTAGGTGTAGCATAGGAACTTAACAATACCTTTTCCTTTAAATTTTAAGTCGGGCATTGCAGCTTAGAAACTTTATAACACCCGGTCTTTACACTTTAACTTAAATTTCTTTTACACTTACAGTTGGGTCCACCTGGGCTTGAACTCTGGTGTGATTTCCCTTAGAGACTGAGTTCTGGAACTGATCTCAGAGAAGTAGTGCCATGAATAGTGTTGGGATTATAGGAGGCCATGCATGAGTTTTGCCCTTGGAAACTGATATCTAGGCCCAGGGTGGCTTTCCCCAGAGCACTGGGAATCTCAGACAGGATATCACATGATTTTTTTTTTTCTGAAACACTTGGCAGGCATAGTTGAGAGTGAAAACACACATGGACCTCACATTGTAGACCTCAATGGGCCTGGTTTCATGTGTCTTTTTGGCCACCCCTTGGGAAGCCTTGTCTGTAACAGTTCTACAGAGCTTTCATTGAAATGAGGTTTCTCATCATTTAATGGTTCCTGAATGAATTGAAATCCACAGTGCCTCTAACTTCATCCTTGAAAAATGGTTAAATAAATACAATGAAACTTTTGAATTTCCCATGACCAGGTGGCACTGGAGAAAATTTGGAAACCCGGTTGCTGATCAAGAGTATACCAGACAGTGCCTTGATTGACTGGGTTTCATGAAAATGGTGTAGAACAGAGATGCCAGTAAGTTGGAGCCTGCTGAGTAGTGGGCCTACAGAAGTCGAGGGGAGGTGTGTGATAAAACATATGTGGTGGGGCCATGTTGATCTTCCATTGGCTTCCAAATGCCTTGTAACTGACACGGTGCAGCCAGCAGACCCTTATATGTAATGGCATCTTGTTATATATAGAGGTTTCAGGGCAATGTTCAAAATCATGTTGCTATGGTCAAGGGGGAAAGCTATGTGGAATAGAAGCATTGTTGGTGTATTCTCTTGCAGAACCTGACCCACCACACGTGACAGAACTCCCTCCAGCACTGTGTCCCAGGTGAATTCTTTTTATTGTATAAGCAAATACCAAACTCCCAGTGCAGCAGCAAGAAACACAAGGAAAAGTGGATGATGACCAAATGGCTTCACAGTCCACACGGGGAGACACTTAGTCCCCAGTGGACACAGTTAACCTACATAGAGAGAATTCAGCACTGCTGCCTCATGTTCAGTGGAAAATAAGAAACCATGTCCTCCAGGTCGCATAGATGCAAACCCAGCTTTGATTGTCTTATTACAAAGGAAGCTCCTTACGAAAACATATATTTCTAGTGCCAAACCTCAGAGGAAGTTTCTCAAGAAGTCTTTAGGGCAGCAGAGCTCCATGTTTGTGGAGTGTTTACCCTGTATGTTACTTTTGGGAACTCCTCTACCACCTCGAAGGTTGTGAACTCTTGAGCATATTCATTTCCAGATATGTATTCACAGATTTTTTAACTCTTCTCCTCTAATTGTGTCTTACTTGGGGGGGGGTAATGTCTAGGCATTTTTCTGAATGAGAGTGGGAAGATTTTTGGGCAGCATATATTTGAAATACTGAATCCCTGACACTAACCCATTCCCTACTAGACTCTGACTACTAATCCTAATATGATGGAGAAAAATAACCCAAACAGAATAGAAATACAAGCATTTCAGAGGAGGCATGGTGTATAGTTGGACTTGCCTTTTGCAATATATAGGGTAGAAGATATAAATCTAGACAATTTTTAATTGAAACAGTTCTACATGTGTTTTTAAAATTAACAGATATGTGAATTACTGTATACCTTTCTCAGTAGCCTATTCAGCACATGTGTTTTTATATGCACATATAGAATCCCACTTGGTATCACACATGCATTCTCGTGAGGTGGCTGACATGGCACATACAAATTGTGAGAAGTGATCACTCCTCCTAAACACTTTTGGAACTGTAAATTCAACCCATGGTTGAGCTTCCTATTTGAACAAACTTATACAAAAATCCATGTTCAGTAAAATGAATATTTTTGGATATGATGATAATATATATTTCACGATGAATTTCAATTAGGATATATATTGCTATTTTTAATGTCTGTGATATATATATATATATATATATATATATATATATATATATATACACTTTCCAGATTTTTCAAAATATGAAACATGTGTCTTATTATACACTTCCTAAATTCATTCATATTCATATATGTGGATTTATAATCAACTTTTAACAAGATTATTCTCAGTAATATTCATCCACCTGAAATACATATTTGTTTCCTAGTACTGAAAACTAACTTCTTTGAATGGTGCATACATATCCTAACATTTCTGCAGTAACTGACCCTGTTTAACATCAATTCAAGTAGATTACTATGGGACATGATGTGTATTCTTATGTTCAATTTTATTTAACACTTCTACATTACTATTTATTCAGTTTATGCACATCATAGGATATATATTTCATCCACAAGTTAACAAATTTATAGGCATTTGTTTCACTTTCAATCACATCGTGCCTCTGAACACATGTATTCCTCGATGTTTATTGACTGATCTTTTCATGAGACTTCTTTCCAAACACATTATTTTCGATTTTCATAATCACTTTTGAAGCACTTCAAAAGTTACCTTGAGCTCGGGGAGGGAATTTGAACCCCGCAATTTTGCCCCAGTGTCCTTTTTTCTTTAGAGTAGGCACATTGATCTGAGGTCAGGGGTGGCCTCTGGCGTGGGCCAACATATTTCTTCTTGTCTACCTGTTTCTTTATTTCTGGCCTATTTGTTGTTGTAACCAGGACCTTAGTCAACACCTTAGTCTGCCTTTTGTTTCTTTTATCCTCCCTTTGCTCCCTTCTCTTCCTCAGTTTCTCTCTTATAGTATACGTTCTTGGATTCTCTGACTAAATCTCTCAAGGTAATATCTTGTAATCAATCTAAGCTTTGTAACTTTGTTTTAATATCCAGGGCAGTTTGCCCAAAAAAGGCCATCATGACAGATGCCTTTTGTTTCTCTGCCTGAGGATCGAAAGGAGTATATCTCCTATATGCCTCCATAATTCTCTCTAGAAACATACAGGGAGATTTATCAGGCCCTTGAATAATCTCTCTTACCATGTCCAAATTAGTTTGTCGCTAGCGGCTGCTCGTAGACAAACTATTAGAGCTCGGCGATAAGTGAACAGATGCTCTCTACCTTCAAAGGTTTTGTAGTCTCAGTTGGGTGGGTTCAAGGGAAAGCCGGCTTTGATTATGTTGGGAAGTTGTGTCGGACGCACATCTTGTCTGAGGATATTTTAGTTTAGCTTCCTGGAGGATTACCTTTTGTTACTCTGTCATGAAGAGAATCCCTACTAGTTGTTGGCAGTCATCCGACGTAGGCTGGTGTGAAAACATCAATGACTCAACCAGACCTGAGAGCTGGGTTGGGTCCTCGGAAAAAGGGGGATTATAATTTTTTAAGTTATATAGGTGTGACGAGGAGAAAGGCCAATACTGGTAGGCTTGCATTTTTCCCCCATGGCCATCGTCAATCATTGGCCCATAGGGACGGAGGAGGAGCATCCCGAGAGTTCCAGGGTTTTTAATCATTCGCTGCCAGCGAGTTCCTTTAGATGGGCCAGCTTCCTCCAAGGGAGGAGGTGCTGTGTGTACCGCAGGGAAATTATCTGGAGGGCGCTGGGCCGGCATAGCTTCTTCCAATGGAGGAGAGGCTGAGTCAGTAGCAGGGGAATCACCTAGAGGGTGTTGGGGGTTGGTGGACAAGGGCAGGGGATAAGGAGGGGGAGGAGAGTCCAGTAGAGTCAAATTTGGTGACTCAGGGAGAACAGAGGGTGGAGGAGGAGGAGGAGCAGAGTATTTGAGAGTTCCTGGGGGAAGGAGTCGGAGTGGGGGCAGGGGCAAGGAAAGGCTTCACCCATGGAGGAGGAGATAGGCAGAGGTACTGCCGAGTTAAGATATATGGCTGTTGATCCGGATGGCTATGTGGTCCCGGCTGAAAGACAATATCTCTGACTTTTTAAATTAGTGGGAAGTAGAAAGATCCTTCTAGGGGCCATCCGAATCCAACAGTGGGCCATTCTGAATTACAGAGAGTCTGCCACATCCGGCGCTTTACTGAATAAGAAAGATTCTGAGCCCTTAAGCGGACTTTGGTCCAGTGATCAAAGATCAGGGACAGAGGCATTGAAGTGCTCTGTCCCATAATGAAAGATACACAAGCAGTGAAAGCTATGACACATGACACAGACAAGACAAGACAATAAAGACAGGCAATGGACGTCCAACCCTGAGACCAGGACTGAGTAGGCGGCAAAACCTGATGGACTGGCAATACTGATTCCGAAAAAAATGTCACTGAGTCGAGGAGACTATTGTTTCTTAATTACCCAGTCCTTTGGGGTATCCTCCAGGTCACACTCTTCATTGACAGCCATTTTGCCAAGCCCTAACCTGAAACCTGAAACCAGAAAGAGGCGCCTTACTTACCCGAGAGGGGTCCGTTGGGGTCTCTCGTTCACAACTGCTGGATCTCGGTGGAACCTCCATATGTAAAGGTCGGGCTAGTGTCGGAGGAAGGGACAACCAAGAGACTTTATCATGCAACAGCAAAGGATTTACTGGGGGTCCAGCATGCTGGGGCTCAGAGCTCACATTAATAGAACAGAGAGCCCTGAGAACAGCTTAAGCAGAGCTTATATAGTTTCTTTGGAGAGGGCAGGGAGGGAAGTTTATTGATGGGACAGGGCAAGTGGGCGGTTATGGTGCAACCAGGTGAGGGAGTACATTCTGCAGTGTGACACTTGGGGACAGCAAATTCTGGGAACAAGATTAGCAAACAATTCTCAAGATTTCAACAGTGTTTTCTTAAGCATACAGAAAAAAAAAGGTGACAAGTGCCTATTTTATTAACCTTTCACTACCGACTATCCCTTTTTGACTGGATGTTCTCTTCTACATTCAATCATCTAAGGTACATGGTCCTATGCCATTGTATATGGATTTATCTGTAACAACTTTGCAGAAAGTAATTCAAAGCTAAGTATACCAATCAAGGGCCCAATGCCCTTCTGGGCTTCAAGTTTTACTTAGATTTCTGTTTTCATACATACATTTCACCTATGTATTATATATATATATATATACACATATATCATAGTATATATATTTCATCCACAATTTCAGAAATTTATAGGCATTTGTTTCATATTCAATCAATTCCTTCTTCAGAACACATGTATTCCTCCAGGTCTCTTGACTGGTCTTTTTATGAGACTTCCTGCCAAACAATTTATTTTTGATTTCCATAATCACTTTTGAAGCAAAACTCACACACTCTTCATGATAAACCATAACCCTAATATTACCATTACATGTGTAACTGGTTGGAATGAATGATTGTATATCAATATAAGATTTTCCCTATATTTTCAGATATCATTTCAAAAATTTATTTAAAGTTTAAACCAGTTATATTATTTATCCTCAGTATGGTCTATTCATGCATTATCTCTATATCCAAAGACACAGGGTACACCTATTTGTAACCCCAATACTAATTTATACGTCTTCATAATATTGCTCACAGAAATGGTGGAAGAAATTCTCATGTCACCTGATCTCCACATACATTTTATCACAGTAATATTCTCGACACAAAAAGCAAAGGACACACTTATGATTGTACCAAAGCCTAAATGGAAAGAGAGCATGGATTACTAAAAACATCCATGTCCAGGTTGCCTAATGCTCTCAAATGTCAATCCTATTGGTGAGTACATATTTTTTTCTTTCTAAGATTATATATTCAACATCAAACCTGTTAAAAATGCCTAATCCTATCACTGACTTTATACTTTGCCTGATTTCCTAGTGTCACTAGTGATATCTGATTTATTACATATTTTCTTCAGTTTATCATTGTGACTCACTCTTCATATATGCTGACATTTACATTCAGTCTCTATTCAAAACCCTATTGCTAAAGAACATTTGGTGCTAATCCTAAACTCACCCTTCTTCCTAAACATAACGACTATCTTTCTAATAATACCAACTATCTCTTTTTGACTGGATGTTCTCTTCGACATTCAATCATCCAAGGTACAAGGTCCTATGCCATCGTATATCGATTTATCTGAGACATCTCTACAGAACATAATTCAAAGCTAAGTATACGAATCAAGGTCCTAATGCCCTTCTGGGCATCAAATCATACCTAGATATCTGTTTTTATACTTAAATTTCACCTGTGTTTTCTTGTAAATATCACAGGTTCCCAATTCCATTATTCATCCAGCAGAATGTTTCCTAACCCAAATCTAACCAGTTATTAACCCTAACCATACACTTTTCCCTCAATCTAACTATACAGAAGAGCAGGTACAGAGTTGGTCTTACAATACAGAAATGGAGGGGATCTTCCACCGGCAGAAACCTCAAAGGTCATGCAGAAATGATCCCTGGAGAAGATGTATGCAGCTATTTAGGACCTGAGAGAGCAAAAGTCATCTTCCATGGAAAACAACCTGGTCAGGATGAAGGGATGTTTCTGAATCAGCCTCTCTCTTCTTAATGTAGAGAAGATGGACCAAACGAGGCCTATTTGTAGAGCTGTTCCTGGGTGCCTATGGTTGATATACCATTCTAAATTGTGAAAGTTCCACAGGAAGTAGAGGCAGCCTCCATCTCATGGGAAAATTGAAAGCAACTGTTAGGACAAAGTGATTGCCAAGTCAGTGACCACATTCAGTTCCTCAAGGAAGTGAACTACTTAATTTCTTGGTGATGGAACTCTCTGAACTTGGGATCCAAGAAGCCTGGCACCCAGATTCAGAATCAGTCCCAGTCCCAGTGGGCTCACTTGTTTTTATTTACCAAGGACAGAGTCAGTCTTTCTTGGTACCTAGTGATGTGAGGATGGCCAAATGCCAGAAAAGCTCTGAACAGGGGCCTTTCCGGAGAAAGCATGTAGTGACTCACCACTGGCTCCTGACAACTTCACAGAGTTGGCCAAAGAGACCAGATCTGAGACAGGACTGGTCATTTGGGTGGAACATAGTATGGCCCAACAGTCAGAGGACACTCCGGATAGTCACAGACCTTCTTGAGGGAAGGAGGTGCCTTTGTGTGTGTGGGTGTGGGTTTGTGGATTTGTCTGATGTTCTGAGAATTGGTAGGAAAATCGGTTTGTTTGGTTTAGAGGACTATTTCTAGTAAGACGTTTGACAAGTCAAGTGTTTCTATGTCTGTGTATCCTACTGTGTCCGTGGTTGTAGACATTAGAAAAGAGAATTCATCAATGGATGTGTCCTGTCTAGTAGAAAGCTTCCCAGCATTCATCCTGCCCAATTTAAGAAGGGACAGCGGCTTGCCTTATGTATGGGCAGCACCTAGTATCTTCCTATGTTGCTGTTTTCTTCCTGAATTCTGGCCACTATCCAGAATAGGCTCATGGTTTTGAGGCCAAGATTTGTACCGCCTCCAATCTCTGTGACATGGCCATATACTGGATAGCTGAAGGGAATGTGAGAATCTCAGAAAACTCAGTTATCAGTTTGATCAAGAAATTCTCATTGCAAAAACCCTGCTTTGGGCCTTTTGCTTACTATTCTTCTCTTGCCCTGAATGTCCGGAAGGTCTTTGCCTCAGGTCACCCCTTTGTGAAGCCTGAAAAAACAGTTTTCAAATGAAAATGATTGTGTATCACCCATGGCTTTTTCTTAATTGCTGTGGAAAGGGATCTGTCTGAATCAGCCTCTTGGCCCTGTGTGAGGCTGTCGCTTAGATTCTCAGCACCTTTTGGATCTAAAAAAAAGATCCCATCTGTGCATCAAAAACCAAAATGGCCCAAAAAGCAGTCATTGAGGATGAAGTCTCTCACCTACCTCTGTAAGTTTCCTGACCTCCATAAAATGAGAATAGGGATTTTTTGGGTCAAATGATTTCTAAAAAACTATGCAGAGGGTAGCCAAAAGGTTATTTGGTTTTCTCATGACTCCAAATCACATCAAGAATCTATACTCCACAGACAGTAGGCCTCAAATTGGAGAAGAAGAGAAGTATTAAAGTCAGGCGTATTTGATCACTCTTGGTTCACAGAATGGGTGTCCAGGGCACCCTGACTTTAGGCAAATGAGAGGAAAGGGAGATTATTTTGGACACTGTCTTGGGCTGTGCCCCTCAAGGAAATGTCAAGCCAGAGGTTATGATGAGTCTCTACATGGAAGAAGATGAGGGTCATTTGGGAGTGTTTTGGTTTTTATTGTGGTCATTTGTGTGGCAGTTAGAAGAGATGACTGGGTCCACCAGTGCTTGAACTCAGGTGTGATTACCCTTAGAGACTGAGTTCTGTAACTGACCTCAGAGAAGTATTGCCATGATTTGTGTTGGGATTTTAGGTGGCCACCCATGAGAGTCGCCCTTTGAAACTGAGATCTGGACCCAGGGTGGCTTTCCACAGAGCACTGGGAATCTCAGACAGAATATCATGTGATGTTATTCTGAAATAATTGCCAGACATGGTTGAGAGTCAAAACACACATGGACCTCATATTGTAGACCTCAATTGGCTTGGCTTCATGTGACTATTTGGCCACTCTTTGGGAAGATTGCCTGTGAGAGTTCTCCAGAACTTTCTTTGAAATGAGCTTCCTCAACATTTAATGGTTCCTGAAAGAATTGAAACCCACAATGCCTCCAAATTCATTCTTGAAAAATGGCTAGATAAATACCATGAAATTTTTGAAATTTACATGATGAGTTGGCATGGAGAACCTTTGATTCCTATTGCTGATCATTAGTGTACCAGACAGTGCCTTGATTTATTAAGTATAATGAAAATGGTGTAGAACAGAGATGCCGGTTAGATAGAGACTACGGAGTATTTGGCCCAGAGCTGTGGTGTGCAGGTGTGTGATAAAATATTTATGGCGGTGCCATGTGGATCTGCCATTGATTTCCAAATGGCTTTTAGCTGACATACTGCACCCAGCACACCCTTATATGTAAAGGCATCTTGTTATATGAAGAGGTTTCAGGGCAATGTTCAGAATCAAGTTGCTATGATCAAGGGGGCAAGATATGTGGGATAGAAGCCTGGTTGGTGAATTCTCCTGCAGACTCTGACCCACCACATGTCACAGAACTCCCTCCAACACTGTGTCCCAGTTGAAATCCTTGTATTTCTTGAAGCAAATACCAAACTCCCAGTACAGCACCAAGAAACACCTCGAAAATTGGAGGATGACTAAATGGCTTCAAAGTCCACACGGTTAGACACTTAGGCCCAGTGGCCTCAGTTTACCTACAAATAGAGAATTCAGCACTGCTGCCTCATGTTCATTGAAAAATAAGAAACCATGTTCTCCAGGTCATATAGATGCAGACCCAGCTTTGATGGTTTCACTACAAATGAAGATAAAGCTCCTGACAACAACATATATTTCAAGTGCCACATCTCAGAGGCAGTTTCTCCAGAAGTCTTTTTTCCAGCAGAGCTCCATGGTTGTGGAGTATTTACCCTGACCATTACTTTTGAAAACTCCTCTACCACCTCCCAGGTTGGGAACTCCTGAGAATTTTTCATTCCAGATATGATTCACAGATTTTCTAACTCTTCTCCTCTAATTGTGTCTCACTTGGGGCAAAGTTAATGTTAAGGCATTGTTCTGGATGAGAGTGGGAAGATTATTGTGTAGCACATATTTGCATACACATTGGATTTATTATTCTATTTTCCATTTGAAATACTGAATCCCTGACACTAACCCATACCCTAGTAGAATCTGACTACTTATCCTAAAATGATGGAGTAAAAGAAACCTAACAGAATAGAAACACAGGCCTTTCATAGAAGGTATGGTGTATACTTGGATTTTCCTTCTGCTTTATCAAGGGTATGTTTTATAAATCTGGTCAACTTTTCATTGTAATATTTCTCCATGAGTTTTTAAAGTTAACACATATGTAAATTCCTGTCTCCTTTTCTCTGTAGCCTATTGAGAACATGTATATTATTATGCATATATAGATTCCTACCTGGTATCACACATATATTCTTGTGAGCTCACTAACTTTGGAATATACAAATTATGAGAATAGACCACTCCCCTTAAATACTGATGGAACTGAAAATTCAACCTATGGGTGATCTTCCTAGTGAACAACCTTATACATAAATCCATGTTCAGTAAAATGAATATTTTTAGATATGTGGATGGTATATATTTCATGATAAATTTCTATTGGCATATATATTGCTACATTTTATTGTTGTGTGTGTGTGTGTGTGTGTATATATATATATATATATATATATATATATATATATATATATATATATATATATTCTACAAATTTTCCAAAAAATGAAATATATGTGTCTAATTATACACTCCCTAAATTCATTCAAGTTCATGTATGTGGATTTATAATCAACATTTCACATAATTATCATCAGTCTTGCTGGGCACAATTCAGGAGCCACTTGTCAAAAAAAACAACTTTATTTTTAGAACCAAACAAGCCAAACAAAAGAGCTCCTCAGGAAAAAGTTTCAGAGCCCAACTGCCACCACAGGCTTCCCACAAGCCTATTCCTCAACCACAAGCCTCCTCCTCTTGAGGCCGATTGGCTGGGTCGTGTGGGCAGAGCCAAAAAGTCCCCCAATGAGCAGCTCCGTGGTCTGAAAGGGCAGGGAACCAACCCAATGAGCATCAGCACAGAGGAGCCGATCAGCTAGATGTTGCTGGGGCCACTGTGAGCCAATCATCCGCTGGCAGTCTGAAAGGACGGGGAAACAGCTCAATGAGCTTCTCCAATGAGCATCACTGCAGAGGAGCCAATCAGATAGATGTTTCTGGGGCCACTGTGAGCCAATCATCAGCCAGCAGCTTGAAGCTTGCTGGCTGCTGGAAGTTTTCTGGGGCCCCTTTGGCTGTGGCTCTCAACATCTCCCCCTCTCTGTTTAAACAACAAGCATGTGGCTTAGGGACCGTGCCTGCCTTAGTTTGTCCAATAGTACATGTGGTCCTTACCTGTTAGGTTGGTACCATTGCAATTTGATCTTACCCGTCACTGACTACCAGTCCAGTATGCAGCCACACCTGTGGAGAGGTCTTTGTACCAGAGGGGGGATGGGGGTGAGGTTCTTTGCCTCACCTCTGTTGGCTCCCAAATTCTAGCTGAACGATCATCACAAGCAGAAGGGAGGAAGATACACCAAGCCAATTGATGGCTCCTTTTGGAAAAATTTTACCACCGATGACATCATCAGCAAAAATACCCCAACACTACCACAAGTCGCTGCACCAACAGATAGTTCACAATGCATACAAGTGAGTTCACAATGCAAGAAAACAATTTTCTTTTGTTTTTTAGAAATCAATTTTCTTAACAATGTACCTTATCTTCAACAGAATTATTAAATATAATGAAAAAGAAAGGTGAAAGTAAACAAAGAGACCTGTTAACTTCCTTTTTGTACATATATTAGAACAATCTTCAACAGCTGTTTACCCAATTTTAATTAAAACATTTAAATCACGTGAAAAAAAATATTTGGATCCATTTTTTCATGAGCGCTAATCATATATGATATATGGACATACGTACATTCAAACATATAACACAAAACACAAGTGTGCACACATAATATAATACATACAACACATAACCTAATAGTAAAGGCCTAATAACTTTTAACAGGTAAAATCTCCATTGCGGTATTTAAAAATCTATACTCAAAAAAATAGAACTGATCATCAAAACATTAACATAGGTCTGTATGAGCTCAAAAAACAAAATAGAATGTGGGAAAGGGCAATAATAAAATAGACATTGAGAAAAGCATCCTCGTTCTATCCCAGATGTAAGGATAGCCAAACTGGAGTTTTGGATATCAGCTGTTTTGGACTTGAGTCAAATCATCATCTTTTTGATCTGTAGAAATCGCTTTAGTTAATCTCTCTGGAATCCAAATCGGCTGCTGTTCTCGCTGTGGAAACACACAAACAGACCCCCGAATCCAGACAATTACTGGGTCAGGACCTTTCCATTGTCCTGTTAGAATATCCTTCCAAATTACCTTGGGCTTATGCACATTTTTTGGACACATATGCCTTTCCGCAGCACTAAGTCCTGATGAATGCAAATTTAAAAAGTTTAGAGTAAAAAGGGTTATTTTAAGTTTATCTTTGGGGAATATATACCCCTTCCCAATTCCGTCTTTTAGCTTTAATAAGTATATTTTAATAGTTTGATGAGCTCTTTCAACTATGCCTTGTCCCTGTGGATTGTATGGGATTCCTGTTATATGAGTAATGCCAAATGATGAGCAAAATTGTTTAAGAGTGGTAGAAGTATAACCAGGGGCATTATCTGTTTTTAACTGTTTTGCATCGCCCACAGTGGCAAAATTTTGTAAGCAATGAGCTATAACATTTTTAGTTTTTGTCTCCGGCATGAAGGGAGCCCATCAAAAATCCAGAAGAAGTATCAACTGTATCATGCAAATATTTAAATTTTCCAAATTCTGGCAAGTGTGTGACGTCCATCTGCCAAATATGGTTAGGTATCAATCCTCTAAGCTTGACTCAAAGATTAACTTGTGGTAAAAAGGTCACACAATTTTGACATTGTTTTATTATTTGTCTAGCTGGTTCCTTAGTTATTTTTAAATGCTTTTGTAAAGTATTAACATTGACATGGAACTTTTTATGAAAATTCATAGCTTTTTCTAGTGTAGAGAAAATATGTATGTCATATGTAGTTTTATCTGCTAAATCATTGCCCAAACTAAGGGCTCCAGACAATCCTGTATGTGCCCTGATATGTCCAGTAAACAATGGATCATTTCTGTCCCACATTAGACATTGTATAGTGGAAAACAAAGAGAAAACAGTAAAGGAAGGGGAAATCCTACCAGGATCTTCAAGGGATACTCTAGCGTTAACTATATACTGACTATCGGAAAATAAATTAAATACAGAATCTTTAAACAACACAAAAGCTTGTAATACTGCATTAAGCTCTACCTTTTGAGCTGATTGTTTGGGTACTAAAAATGTAAAAGTTTGATCAGGTGTAACTATTGCTGCTGTACCATTATTTGATCCATCAGTGAATATATTTGGAGCATTCATGATAGGTGTTTTTCTTGTCATTTTTGGAAAAAATACATGATGCGATGACCAAAAAGACAATATAAAATTAGATGGTAAGTGGTTATCAAATGAAACATTTGGTTTGCACATGATTATTGCCCAAATATTTAACTCATTAGCTAACTCATCAATTTGATTCAGAGTATATGGAGTAATAATTTTATTGAGAGAAATTCCAAACACTCCCTTTGCTCCTTTTATTCCTATGAGTATTAATTGTCCTATAGCCTCAGGATACCTAGTAAGAATAGTGTTAGGAGAATAAGATAAATGTATCCATAATAATGGACCTTCTTGCCAAAATACACCTGTAGGAATATTTTTTGTTGGTAGTACAATAATAAAGGCAATCTTATATCAATTCTATACAAATGCATATTTTCCATATATGTTTCAATGATTTCAAATGCCTTCCTTGCTTCAGGTGTCAATATTCGGGGTGAATTTGGATCTGTTGGACCATTTAGGATATCAAAAAGAGGTCCCAACTGTCCTGATCGTATACCTAGATAAGGCCTTATGCAATTTATGTTTCCTAATAACTTTTGAAAATCGTTAAGTGATTTGAGTTGATCTACTCATATTTGAAGTTTTGATGGACTTACCATGGTTGAGGATAATAGAACTCCTAAGTAATTAATTGGAAAATTAATTTGTACTTTATGTATTGCTATCACTAAATTATAATTTTTTAATAAGTTTGTAAATGTTGCATAACATTCTAGCAATGTATTTTTAGCTTCTTGTGCTACTAATACATGATCCATATAGTGAAATATTTGTAGTTCAGGAATTTGATTTCTTTTTTTTTAATTAATTTTTATTGTAGGTTGTTCAAAACATTACATAGTTCTTGATATATCATATTTCACACTTTGATTCAAGTGGGATATGCGCTCCCATTTTTACCCCATATACAGATTGCAGAATCACATCATTTGCACAACAATTGATTTACATATTGCCATTCTGGTGTCTGTTGTATTCTCCTGCCTTTCCTATCCTCTACTATCCCCCCTCCCCCCTCCCCTCCCCTCTTCTCTCTCTACCCCCTCTACTGTAATTCATTTCTCCCCCTTATATTTTTCCTCCTTTCCCCTCACTTCCTCTTGTATGTAATTTTGTATACCCCTGAGGGTCTCCTTCCATTTACATGCAATTTCCCTTCTCTCTCCCTTTCCCTCCCACCTCTCATCCCTGTTTAATGTTAATCTTCTTCTCATGCTCTTTGTCCCTACTCTGTTCTTAGCTACTCTCCTTATATCAAAGGAGACATTTGGCATTTGTTTTTAAGGGATTGGCTAGCTTCACTAAGCATAATCTGCTCTAATGCCATCCATTTCCCTCCAAATTCTATGATTTTGTCATTTCTTAATGCAGAGTAATACTCCATTGTGTATAAATGCCACATTTTTTTTATCCATTCGTCTATTGAAGGGCATCTAGGTTGGTTCCACATTCTTGCTATTGTGAATTGTGCTGCTATGAACATGGATGTAGCAGTGTCCCTATAGTGTGCTCTTTTTAGGTCTTTAGGGAATAGACCGAGTAGGGGAATAGCTGGATCAAATGGTGGTTCCATTCCCAGCTTTCCAAGAAATCTCCATACTGCTTTCCAAATTGGCCGCACCAATTTGCAGTCCCACCAGCAATGTACAAGAGTACCCTTTTCCCCACATCCTCGCCAGCACTTGTTGCTGTTTGACTTCCTAATGGCTGCCAATCTTACTGGAGTGAGATGGTATCTTAGGGTGGTTTTGATTTGCATTTCTCTGACTGCTAGAGATGGTGAGCATTTTTTCATATTCTTGTTGATTGATTGTATGTCCTCCTCTGAGAAATTTCTGTTCAGGTCCTTGGCCCATTTGTTGATTGGGTTATTCATTATCTCATTGTCTAATTTTTTTTAGTTCTTTGTATATTCTGGATATTAGGGCTCTGTCTGAAGTGTGAGGAGTAAAGATTTGTTCCCAGGACGTAGGCTCCCTATTTACCTCTCTTATTGTTTCTTTTGCTGAGAAAAAACTTTTTAGTTTGAGTAAGTCCCATTTGTTGATTCTAGTTATTAACTGTTGTGCTATGGGTGTCCTATTGAGGAATTTGGAGCCCGACCCCACAGTATGTAGATCATAGCCAACTTTTTCTTCTATCAGACGCCATGTCTCTGATTTGATATCAAGTTCCTTGATCCACTTTGAGTTAACTTTTGTGCATGGCGAGAGAAAGGGATTCAGTTTCATTTTGTTGCAAATGGATTTCCAGTTTTCCCAACACCATTTGTTGAAGATGCTATCCTTCTTCCATTGCATGCTTTTAGCCCCTTTATCGAATATAAGATAGTTGTAGTTTTGTGGATTGGTTTTTGTGTCCTCTATTCTGTACCATTGGTCCACCCGCCTGTTTTGGTACCAGTACCATGCTGTTTTTGTTACTATTGCTCTGTAGTATAGTTTGAAGTCTGGTATAGCTATACTGCCTGATTCACACTTCCTGCTTAGCATTGTTTTTGCTATTCTGGGTCTTTTATTTTTCCATATGAATTTCATGATTGCTTTCTCTATTTCTACAAGAAATGCCGTTGGGATTTTGATTGGCATTGCATTAAACCTATAGAGAACTTTTGGTAATATCGCCATTTTGATGATGTTACTTCTACCTATCCATGAACAGGGTATATTTTTCCATCTTCTAAGATCTTCTTCTATTTCTCTCTTTAGGGTTCTGTAGTTTTCATTGTATAAGTCTTTCACCTCTTTTGTTAGGTTGATTCCCAAGTATTTTATTTCTTTTGAGGATATTGTGAATGGGGTGGTTGTCCTCATTTCCATTTCAGAGAATTTGTCGCTGATATACAGGAATGCCTTTGATTTATGCGTGTTGATTTTATAGCCTGCCACTTTGCTGAATTCATTTATTAGCTCTAATAGTTTCTTTGTAGACCCTTTTGGGTCTGCTAGGTATAGAATCATGTCATCTGCAAATAGTGATAATTTGAGTTCTTCTTTTCCTATTTTTATGCCTTTAATTTCTTTCGTCTGTCTAATTGCTCTGGCCAGTGATTCGAGAACTATGTTGAAAAGAAGTGGTGAGAGAGGGCATCCCTGTCTTGTTCCAGATTTTAGAGGGAATGCCTTCAGTTTTTCTCCATTCAGAATGATGCTAGCCTGAGGCTTGGCATAGATTGCTTTTACAATATTGAGGTATGTTCCTGTTATCCCTATTTTTTCTAGAGTTTTGAACATAAAGGGATGCTGTACTTTGTCGAATGCTTTTTTTGCATCAATTGAGATGATCATATGGTTCTTATTTTTAAGCCTATTGATGTGGTGAATAACATTTATTGATTTCCGTATATTGAACCAGCCTTGCATCCCAGGGATAAATCCTACCTGATCATGGTGCACAATTTTTTTGATATGTTTTTGTATCCGGTTCGCCAGAAGTTTATTGAGGATTTTTGCATCTAGGTTCATTAGAGATATTGGTCTGTAGTTTTCTTTCTTTGAAGTGTCTTTGTCTGGTTTAGGAATCAGGGTGATGTTGGCCTCATAGAATGAATTTGGTAGTTCTCCCTCTTTTTCTATTTCCTGAAATAGCTTGAAAAGTATTGGTATTAGTTCCTCTTTAAAGGTTTTGTAAAATTCTGCTGTATACCCATCCGGTCCTGGGCTTTTCTTAGTTGGTAGTCTTTTGATGGTATCTTCTATTTCCTCAATTGATATTGGTCTGTTTAGGTTGTCAATATCCTCCTGACTCAATCTGGGCAAATCATATGACTTAAGAAATTTATCGATGCCTTCACTATCTTCTATTTTATTGGAGTATAAGGATTCAAAATAGTTTCTGATAATCTTCTGTATTTCTGAAGTGTCTGTTGTGATATTGCCTTTTTCATCCCGTATGCTGGTAATTTGAGTTCTCTCTCTTCTTCTCTTCGTTAGCGTGGCTAAGGGTCTGTCGATTTTATTTATTTTTTCAAAGAACCAACTTTTAGTTTTGTCAATTTTTTCAATTGTTTCTTTCGTTTCGATTTCATTAACTTCAGCTCTGATTTTAATTATTTCTTGTCTTCTACTTCTTTTGCTGTTGTTTTGCTCTTCTTTTTCTAGGATTTTGAGTTGAAGTATTAGATCATTTATTTGTTGGTTTTTTCTTTTTCTAAGGAATAAACTCCAAGCAATAAATTTTCCCCTTAGAACTGCTTTCAATGTGTCCCATAGATTCCGATATGTTGTGTCTGTGTTTTCATTTATCTCTAAGAATTTTTTAATTTCCTCCTTGATGTCTTCCATAACCCATTGATCATTCAGTAACCTATTGTTCATTCTCCAAGTGATGCATGATTTTTCCTTACTTCTTTTATCGTTAATTTTCAATTTCATTCCATTATGGTCAGATAAGATGCATGGTATTATCTCTACTCCTTTATATTGTCTAAGAGTTGCCCTGTGACATAATATATGATCTATTTTTGAGAAGGATCCATGTGCTGCTGATAAAAAAGTGTAACTGCTTGATGTTGGGTGGTATATTCTATATATGTCAATTAAGTCTAGGTTATTAATTGTGTTATTGAGCTCTACAGTTTCCTTATTCAACTTTTGTTTGGAAGATCTGTCCAGTGGTGAGAGAGGTGTGTTGAAGTCTCCCATGATTATTGTATGGTGGTCTATTAGACTCTTGAACTTGAGAAGAGTTTGTTTGATGAACATAGTTGCACCATTGTTTGGGGCATATATATTTATGATTGTTATGTCTTGTTGGTGTATGGTCCCCTTAAGAAGTATGTAGTGTCCCTCTTCATCCCTTTTGATTAACTTTGGCTTGAAATCTATTTTATTTGATATGAGTATGGACACTCCTGCTTGTTTCCGAAGTCCATATGAGTGATATGATTTTTCCCAACCTTTCACCTTCAGTCTATGTATGTCTTTTCCTATCAAATGCGTCTCCTGAAGGCAGCATATTGTTGGGTCTTGTTTTGTGATCCATTCTACTAGCCTGTGTCTCTTAATTGGTGAGTTTAAGCCATTAACATTTAGGGTTATTATTGAGATATGGGTTGTTCTTCCAGCCATATTTGTTTATTTATGTTACTAAACATGGTTTGTTTTCCTCTTTGATTATTCCCCCCCCTTTACTGTACTACCTCCCGCTGTTGGTTTTCATTGATATTTTCCATTTCCTCTTCCTGTAATATTTTGCCAAGGATGTTTTGAAGAGATGGTTTTCTAGCTGCAAATTCTTTTAACTTTTGTTTATCATGGAAGGTTTTAATTTCATCTTCCATCCTGAAGCTTAATTTCGCGGGATACACAATTCTTGGTTGGAACCCCTTTTCTTTCAGTGTTTGAAATATGTTATTCCAGGATCTTCTAGCTTTGAGAGTCTGTGTTGAAAGATGAGCTGTTATCCTGATTGGTTTACCCCTAAATGTAATCTGCTTCCTGTCTCTTGTAGCTTTTAAAATTCTCTCCTTATTCTGTATGTTGGGCATCTTCATTATAATGTGTCTAGGTGTGGATCTCTTATGATTTTGCACATTCGGCGTCCTGTAGGCTTCTAGGATTTGGGATTCTGTCTCATTCTTCAAGTCTGGGAAGTTTTCTCGTATTATTTCGTTGAATAGATTGCTCATTCCTTTGGTATGGACCTCAGTACCTTCCTGTATCCCAATGACTCTTAAGTTTGGTCTCTTTATGTTATCCCATATTTCTTGAATGTTCTGCTCATGGTTTCTTAACAGCTTTGCTGAGCTTTCTATGTTCTTCTCCAGTTGAAATACTTTGTCTTCATTGTCTGATGTTCTATCTTCTAAGTGTTCTACTCTGCTGGTAGTATTCTCAATTGAGTTTTTAAGTTGGTTTATTGTTTCCTGCATTTCCAGGATTTCTGTTTGTTTGTTTTTTATAACCTCTATCTCCCTGTATAATTGATCTTTTGCTTCTTGGATTTGTTTATGTAATTGATTGTCAAAGTGTTCGAAGTGGTCTTTCATTGACTGATTTTGCTGTCTAATGTCTTCCTTTAGACTCCAGATCATCTGAAGCATGTATATCCTGAATTCTTTATCTGACATTCCATCTGCTGCAGAAATTACCTCTTCTAAAGTTGAGTTGACCTGCATTGCTTGTGGTCCTTTCTTTCCTTGTCTTTTCATATTGATCGCGTTTCTTTCTGCTTGGTGAAACTGTTGTGTTATTGATTTTTCCCCCTATGTATTTATATTGCTCTTGTATACCTGCAAAGTCTCCCTTGCAGGCTTTGGCGGTGGTTCTTCCCCTCCTCCAATTGAGGCAATGTGCCTACCACGCCGGGAGGCCGCTGTGCCTGTACTTTCGATGGGCCTGTTCTTTCGGTGGTCACAGGTCCGCCTACCTTGCAGGCGTGAGCAGTGGCTTTGCCCCTCCGCTGGCCACTAGGCCTGTTCTGTCTGTTGGTTGCAGGTCTGTCTACCTAAAAGGCGCTGGTGGCGGCTCTGCCCCTCCCCCAACTGGGGCGATATATCTGGCGGGCCACTGGGCCTGTTTTGTCAGTGGTCACGGTTCCGCCTACCTTGCACGTGAGTGGAGCAGCTGTGTCCCTCCGAGAGTTGCTGGGCCTAACCTGCCAATGGGTGTCAAGTGCGCCTACCTAGCAGGCCCGGGGGTAGCTCTGCAGCTCCGCTGGTTGCTGGGCCTGATATGCTGGTGAGATGCAGGTTTGCCTACCTTGCAGGCGCCTGGTGGCTCTGCCCCTCCCCCAACCGGGGCGGGGCGATGTGTCTGGCCGTCCTCTGAGCCTGTTCTGTTGGTGGTCAGGGTACTGCCTACCTAGCAGGCTCGTGGGGCAGCTGTGCCCCTTCGCAGTTTGTTGGGCCTGACCTGCTGGTGTGTGGCAAGTGCGCCTTCCTTGCAGGCCCGGGCGTGGCTCTGCCGCTCCGCGGTTGCTGGGTCTGATCAGCTGGTGATTCGCAGGTCTGCGTAACTTGCAGGTGCCCGACGGCTCTGCCCCTCCCCCAACCTGCGCGATGTGTCTGGCAGTCCACTGGGCCTGTTTTGTCGGTGGTCACAGTTCTGCCTACCTTGCACACGCGTGGAGCAGCTGTTTCATTAGTGCCTGGGCACACTCTCCTTGTTTGCCTCCCTCAGGCCCTTAGTTTGTAGAGCTTGGGGCTGAGCACCCCCAGCAAACTTGCTTACCTTCTGGTAGCCACGTCCCCGTATCTGATGTAAGAGACCTCAGTTGTCAGCACCGGTGAGAGCTGTAGCCATGAGTCCCATGCCAAGGCGAGTCGGTGCAAGAGACCTCAGTTGTCAGCACTGGTGGGAGCGGTAGCTGGGAGTCCCGCGCTGCGCGGTTCCCGCCGACTCCTGTGCCAGCACCGCCGCGGCTCCCACCGGCTCCCGCGCCGCTGCTGCGGCTCCCGCCGGTTCCGGCCGGCTCCCGTGCCGCTGCCCCGGCTGCCGCCGGCTCCCTCGCCGCAGCCCCAGCTCCCGCCGGCTCCCTCGCCGCAGCCGCCGCTGCCCCCGTCTCCCTCGCCGCAGCCGTCGGCTCCCTCGCCGAAGCCGCCGCTCCCGCCGGCTCCGTGCCGCCCTCGGTCTGGCTATTTCGCTTACAGGAGAGCTGGGAGGGGCCCTTAAGTTTTCCCCGCTGATCTATAGCTGAAAGAGCTGTGATCAGTCAAAAAAAAAAAAAAAAAAAAACAGAGATGATGACGTCAGCTCTCCAAGATGGTGGCCGCTGGCTTCCTCTGTGGTCTGACAGGAATTTGATTTCTAAGTGGCTGGATTACTTTGTTAACATAAATTTGACACATAGTTGGGCTGTTAGCCATCCCTTGAGGGAGTACTTTCCATTCATATCTCCGATCAGGATCTTCATGATTCAGTGCAGGTATAGTAAATGCAAAACCTGGACTATCCTCAGGATGAATTGCAATTGAAAAAAAAAAAAAAACAATCTTTAATATCTATAACTAAAACATACCAGTTTTCAGGAAAAGCAGACAATTGAGGAATCCCTGATTGAGCAGGTCCCATAATAACCATCTCATTATTAATGGCTCTTAAATCTTGCAATAATCTCCATTTACCAGATTTCTTTTTGATTACAAAAATGGGAGTATTATAGGGAGATACAGAAGGTTGTGTATGTCTTTCACCTAATTGTTGTTTGACCAGGTCATGGGCTGCTTGTATCTTTTCTTTAGTCAGGGGCCACTGAGGAACCCATTCTGTTCTTTCTGATTTCCAAGTAATATTTATTGCCTCAGTGGCCCTTTCTCAAAATCCAAACCATGTCTGTCTGTTCTTTGATCTATTTGTATTGGTGCTGCTATATCTTGTTCTTGTTTTTCTAATCTTTTTCCTTTCCTAAAACCTTGTTTAGTCATAATAGTGGGTGTATTTTGGTTGATGTTATTTGTTATTGTCAAACCTAATTGATCTATGACATCTCGTCCCCATTAGTTTACGGGAAGATGATCCAATACATATGGCTGCATTGTTCCTTCACATCCTTCAGGATCCTTCCAATCTAATACCATTGCACTTCTATGAAGATTAGACGCCACTCCTAGGCCTCGAAGCGTTTGAGTGGCTTGTTGTAATGGCCAATGTTTTGGACATTCTTGACGAGAGATGATGCTAAGGTCTGTGTCTGTATCCAGTAGCCCATTAAATTCATGTCCTTGAATATTTAGTTTTAGCATGGGGCGAGAATCTAAATTTAAAGAAAGCATAGCCCAATCTACACCTTTGGAGCCTAATCCCTTGGAACCTCTTTCTACAGTACGACTGGAAAATTTTTCATGTAGGCTGGGTATTATTAGTAACTGTGCTATTCTATCTCCTGGCGAAATTACTGATATACCCTTTGGATAACTGGCTATAATTTTTATTTCACCTTCATAGTAGGGATCAATTACCCCAGGGCTTATCATAAGTCCTTTTAGAGTAGAAGAACTGTGTCCCAATAATAAGCCTACTGTTCCTTTGGGAAGAGGTCCTTTTACCCCTGTGGGAATGATTTGAATTCCCATCTCTGGAGTTAGTACTGCTCTGGCGGAGGTGCAGATGTCCAATCCTGTGCTCCCTCTGGTTTGTCTCATGAGGGATCTGATCGACAATGTGTCCTGGGCACTACCCTGATGGGGTTGCTGGGTTCTTCCAGTGGTGCGTATATTTGTGGTTTTGGGCCCTGGAGCATTTGGCCCCCTTGTCCATTTTTTGCCTATGGAGCCCAATGTCTTTCTCCACGATATTGTGGATAAACACCTGGTCCTTGTTCGTTTTTTGATAATGGAGTACCCTCTATGGTGGTTTGAGAACGGCATTGATTAGCCTAATGTCTCCCTCTAAGGCATCGTGCGCAAATACCTGGTATTCTACTCCTTTGATACCTAGTTTTGTTAAACCCTCCACCTATGGGGCAATTCCTTTTAAAATGTCCTGTTTGTTCACATTTGTAGCATGTTCTTGACCTGGCATCTGAAGCCTGTTTGACTGCGGCTGCCACAATTTGCCCTTGTTCATTAATGTCTCTGGCATCTAAAGTCTGTTTTACTGCAGCTGCCACGACTTGCTCTTGTTCATTAATGTCTCTACATAATTTAATATATGTGTTTAAATCTTCATGTTTCCATGGTTTAATGATATCTTTGCACCAACAATTCACTTGCTCATAAGCCAGTTGTTTTAGTAATGGCATTGCTTGTTCTGTATTTCCAAAAACTCTGGTAGCTCTTTGAATAAGTCTATTTACAAATTCAGCATAAAGTTCATTAGCTTCTTATATTACCTTAGATAATTGACCTTGTAAACCTCCATGTCCTCGTAAAGTCTTCCATGCCTTAATTGCATCTATAGCAATTTGTGCATATACACCAGGATCATAAGCACATTGTTGCTGCTGATCCCCATAAGGTCCCTTTCCTAACAATATATCTAGATTTCTCTGAGGATAAATAGCTGCTGCATTTTGCCTAGCCGTCTCCTTGCAAAATTTCTCATTGGCAACCTTCCATAACAGGTATTGTCCTCCATTTAGCACACCTTTACACATATTAGCCCAATCTGCTGGTGTCATGTTCATGTTGTTAATGGATTCGACCATGCTTACAGTGAAGGGTGCTTGAGGATCATAGGTTGTTACAGCCTCTTTTAGCTGCTTCACTGTTTTGAAATTTAAAGCATGGTAAACTCGCTGCCCTCCTGCCTCAAATACTGGGCATGTTAATATTTGAGATCTTGTCTCAGGATTCCAACTATCAACTGCGGGAGTTGGGGGCCTCCCAGCATATGGAGGTGGCCTTGTTAGTTGGACACTTACGTCCTCTGGTGATAGAAAGGTATTAGTAGCAGTCTCCTGTAGAGGTGGTGCTGTTTGTTGGACACTTACACCATCCGGTGATAAAAAGGTGTTAGTAGCAGTCTCCTGTTGTGACTTTCTCCCCTGATGGCTTTTTCTGTTTTTCACTTTCTTTCTCTGTCTGACTAGTTTGAGAGACCTTTTCTTTTACTTGAATTTTTTCTTCTGTCTGAGTAACTTGAGAGACCTTCTCTTTTACTTGAATCAATATGTCTTCTCCTTCCTCTACCATTGTCTGAACTGAAGGCTTTCCACTAAGCAAACAAGATACAAACGTGCACAATGGCAATGTGCCAACTGGCAGAGTCCCTGGGCTTTTCTTTTCTATTCTTTTTAAATCTTCACCATGATGGTTCCACTGTGATATATTTAACAACTCCTCCTTAAAAAGCCATGGGCTACATTTTTGTATTGTATCTGCGTATGCCCTGAGTGTTCTTGATTTTACTGAGATGCCTCCTTCCTCTAACAATTTACTGAACACTCTTTCAGGTTTTTATTTACTAATATCTGATCCCGTATTTCTACTATAATACAACCCAACAAGATAACACCAAACAAAACAGCTCCTCAGGAAAAACCTTCAGAGCCCAACTGCCACCACAGGCTTCCCACAAGCCTCTCCCTCAACCATGAGCCTCCTCCTCTTGAGGCCGATTGGCTGGGTGGTGTGGGCGGAGCCAAAAAGTCCCCCAATAAGCAGCTCTCATGTCTGAAAGGGCAGGGAACAAGCACAATGTGCATCACCACAGAGGAGCCTATCAGCTAGATATTGCTAGGGCCGCTGTGAGCCAATCATCCGTTGGCAGTCTGAAAGGTCAGGAAAACCACTCAATGAGCATCTCCAATGAGCATCACCACAGAGGAGCCAATCAGCTAGATGATGCTGTGGCCGCTGTGAGCCAATCATCACCCGGCAGCTGGAAGTTTGCTGGTAGCTGGAAGTTTGCTGGGGCTCCTTTGGCTGTGGCTCTCAACAGATTATTCTCAGAAATATTCAACCACCTGAAATACATATTTGTTTCCTTGTACTGAAAACTAAGTTCGGTGAATGGTCCTTATATATTCTAATATTTCTATAGTAACTGACCAAGTTTAACATCAATGCAGTTAGATTCCTATGGGACATGATATGTATTTTGAAGTTCATTTTTATTCCACACTGGTAAATTACTATTTCTTCAGTTTATGGACATCATAGGATATATTCTTTCATCCACAAATTCACAAATTTATAGGCATGTGGTTCACTTTCAATCACTTTCTCATTCAGAAAACATGTATTCCTCTATGATTCTTTAGTGGTCTTTTCACTAGACTTCTTTCTAAAAACATTATTTTTGATTCTATAATCATTTTTGAAGCAAAACTCACACACTCTTCATCATAAACCTTAACCCTAATATTACCATTAGATGTATAACTGGTTGGAATGAATGTATGTATATCAATATAAGATTTCCTATATATTTTCAGATATAATTTTAATGCATTATTTAAAGTTGAAATCAGTTATATAATTTATTCACAATATGGTCTATTCATGCATCATCTCTTACTCATCAACACCGGGTACGCCTATTTTATCCGCAATACTAATTTATAAGTTTTCAAAATATTGCTCCCCATATTGGTGGAAGAAATACTCATGTCATCTGATCTACATATACATTATACCACAGTAATATTCTTGACACAAAATGCAAAGGTCACACTTATGATTGTATTAAAGCCTAAATTAAAAGTGATCATGGAATACTAAAAACCTCCATGTCTAGGTTCCCTAATGCACTCAAATGTCAATCCTATTGCTGACTACATAATTGTTTCTTCCTAAGATTATGTATTCAACCTCAACCCTGTTGAAAATGTCTAATTCTATCACTCACTTTATATGTTGCCTGATTTCCTAATGTCTCTATTGATACATATTTACTCTCTTTCCTACATATTTTCCCCAGTTCATCATTGTGACTGACTCTTCACATGTGCTGATATTTACATTCACCCTCTAACTGAAACCCTATTGCTAGAGAACGTTTGGTCCAACTCCTAGACTCACTCTTCTTCCGAATCCTACTGACAATCTTCCTAATCCTACGGACTATCCCTTTTGGACTGGATGATCTCTTCTAAATTCAGTCATCTGAGGTACAGCATCCAATGCTATTGTATATGAATTGATCTGAGACCTCGGTGCAGAACATAATTCAAGCTTACTATGCCAATCAATCGCGAAATGCCCTGTGGGCTTCAAATCTTACCTAGATTTCTGTTTTCATACTTATATTTCACGTCTATATTCTTATAAGTATCACAGGTTCCCAAACCATTATTCATCCAGCAGAATGATTCCTAACCAAAATCGAACATGCTATTAACCCTAACCATACACTGTTTCCTCAATGTAACTTTACAGAAGAGCAGGGATCGAGTTGGTCTTACAATACAGGAAGGTAGGGGATCTTCCACCTGCTGAGAACCTCAAAAGACCATGCAGAAATGATCCATGGAGAAGATGCAGCTATGAAGGACCTGAGAGAGCAAAAGTCATCTTCCATGGCAAACACCCT
The DNA here is from genome assembly GCF_048772815.1 of Callospermophilus lateralis. Taxonomy (NCBI): domain Eukaryota; kingdom Metazoa; phylum Chordata; class Mammalia; order Rodentia; family Sciuridae; genus Callospermophilus; species Callospermophilus lateralis. The sequence continues at coordinate 4,298,287 of NC_135316.1, read as the reverse complement.
GGTCAGGATAAAGGGATGTTTCTGAATCAGCCTCTCTTTTCTTAATGTAGAGAAGATGGACCAAACCAGTCCTTTTTGGAGAGCTGTTCCCAGGTGCCTATGGTTTCTATAGCATTCTAATTTGTGAATGTGTCACAGGAAGTAGGGCAGCCTCCATCTCATGAAAACCTAGGAAGCAACTGTTAGGACATAGTGGTGGCCAAGTGAGTGACCTCATTCTGTTCCTGATAGAAGTGACCTCACCTACTTCCTTCGTGATGGAACTCTCTGAATTTGGGATCCAGGAAGCCAGGCACCCAGCGCCATTACCCGTCCAAGTCCCAGTGGTCTCACTTGTTTGGATTTACCAAGGATAGATTCAGTCTTTCTAGGTACCTATTTATGTGAAGGTGGCCAAATTCCAAGAAAGCTCTGAAGAGGAGCCTTTCCTGAGAAGACTGGAATTGTCTCACCACTGCCTCCTGACAACTTCACAGAGTTGGTGAAGGACACCAGATCTGAGACAGGAAAGGCAATTTCAGAGGACCATCATATGGCCTACCAGTCAGAGGACACTCAGAATAGTCACAGACCTACTTGGGGGAAGGAGGTGCCTGGGTGTGTGAATGTCAGTTTGTGGTTTTGTCTCATGTTCTGAGAATAGGGAAAACAAAAAAGGTGATTTTTTTGGTTTGGAATGGACGGTTTCTAAAAAGTCATTTGACATGCCTAGTGTTTCTATGTCTGTGTATCCCACTGTGTCAGTGGTTGTAGACATTAGAAAAGAAAATGCATCAATGGATGTGTCCTGTGAAGTAGAACGCTTTCCAGCATTCAACCTGTTCAATTTATGAAAGGACTGCGGCTTGCCTTACCAATGGAAAACACCTACAAACTTCCTAAGTTTCTGTTTTCTTCCAGAATTCTGGCCACTCTCCAGAATAGGCTTATGGTTTTTTATCCAAGATATGTACCACCTCCAATCACTGTGACATGCCCATGTACTTAATAGCTGAAGGGAATGGCATGGCAAGCATCTCAGAACACTCAGATATCAGTGTGGCCAGGAAATTCTCAGTGGAGAAACGCTGCTTTGGGCCTTTTGCTTACCTATTGTTCTGTTGCCCTGAATGTCAGAACGGACTTTGCCTCAGGCCACCCCTTTGTGAAGACTGAAGAAAACAGTTATCAAACGGAAATGAATGGGGATCACCTGTGGTTCTTGGCTTAATTGCTTTGGAAAGGGAGGTGTCTGAATCAGCCACGTGGCCCTGTCTGAGGCTCCAGCTTAGAGTCTCATCACCTGATGGATCTAAAGAAAGATCCCATGTGTGCATCCAAAACCAAATGGCAAAAAGATCAGTCATTGTGGATGAAGTCTCTTGCCTTCTTCTGTGATGTTCCTGACTCCATCAAATGAGAATATGGATCCTTTGGGTCAAATGAGTTCTTCAAAGCCCTGCAGAAGTGCTTGGGTTTTCTCATGACTCCAAATCACATAAAGAATCTATACCTGACATTCAGTAGGCCTCAAAATGGAGAAGCAGAGCAGTATTAGTGGCAGGTCTATTTAATCATTCCTGGTTCACAGGAATGGTGTCCAGGCCACCCTGACTTTAGGAAAATGAGGGGCAAGGGAGCTCATTTTGGACACTGTCTTGGGCTGCGCCCCTCATGGGAACCTTCAGCCAGAGGTAATGATGAGTGTGTATATGGAGAAGATGAAGGCCTTGTGGGAGTGTTTAGGTTTTAATTTTGATCATTTGTGAGGCGGTTGGAAGAAATGACTGGGTCCACCTGGGCTTGAAGTCTGGTGTGATTTCCCTTAGAGACTGAGTTCTGGAACTGAACTCAGAAAAGTATTGCCATGAATTGTGTTGGAATTTTAGCAGGCAACGCATGAGAGTCGCCCTTGTAAACTGAGATCTAGGTCCAGGGTGGCTTTCCACAGAACACTGGGAATCTCAGCCTGGATATCACATGATTTTTTTCTAAAACACATGGCAGGCATAGTTGAGCATCAAAACACACATGGACCTCACATTGTAGACCTCAATTGGCCTGGCTTCCTGTGACCTTTTGGCCACTCCTTGGGAAGACTTGCCTGTGAGAATTTTCCAGAGGTTTCATTGAAATGAGCTTCCTCACTATTTAATGTTTCCTGAAAGAATTGAAACCCACAGTGCCTCCAAATTCATTCTTGAAAAATTGCTAGATAAATACCATGAAATATTTTAAATTCCCTTGACCAGGTTGCACCGGAGAACCTTTGGATGCACTGTTGCTGATGATGAGTGTACAAGACAGTTCCTTGATTGAATGGTTTTCATGAAAATGGTGTAGAACAGAGATGCCAGTAAGTTCGAGCCTGCTGATTAATGGACCTAGAACAGTGGTGTGCAGTTTTGTGATAAAACTTCTGTCATGGGGCCATGTGCATCTGCCTTGACTTCAAAATGGATTGTGGCTGACATGGTGCATCCAGCAGACCCTTATATGTAAAGGCATCTTTTTATAAGGAGAGGTTTAAGGGAAATGTTCACAATCAGGTTATTATGGTCAAGGGGGCAAACTATGTGGGACAGAAGCCTGGTTGATGCATTCTCCTGCAGACCCTGACCCACCACACGTGACAGAACTCCCTCCAGGACTGTGTCCCAGTTGAGCTCCTTGTATTCCATGAAGCAAATACCAAATTCCCAGTGCAGCACCAAGAATCACCACGAAATGTGGAGGATGACCAAATGGATTCAGAGTCAACATGTGGATACACTTAGCCCCCGATGAACACAGTTTACCTACAAAGAGAGAATTCAGCACTGCTGCCCCATGTTTATTGGAAAATAAGAAACCATATCCACAAGGTCCCAGAGATGCAGACCCAGTTTTGATGGTCTCACTAGAAAAAAAGCTAAAGCTCCTGACAACAACATATATTTCAAGTGCTCAACCTCAGAGGCAGTTTCTCAAGAAGTCTTTAGGAAGGCAGAGGTCCAAGTTTGTGGAGTGTTTGCCCTGTCCCTTACTTTTGAAAATCCCTCTACCACAACCAAGTTTGTGAACTCCTGAGCATTTTCCATTGGAGATATGTATTCAAAGATTTTCTAACTCTTCTCCTCTAATTGTGTCTTACTTGGGGTGAAGGTGATATCTAGGCGTTGTTCTGGATGAGAGTGGGAAGATTTTTGTGTAGCACATATTTGCATACACATTGGATTCATTTTTCTATTTTCCATTCGAAATACTGAATCCCTGACACTAACTCACACCCTACTAGACTCTGATTACTAATCCAAATATGATGGAGGAAATAACCCAAACACTATAGAAACACAAAGAGTTCAGAGGAGGCATGGTGTATACTTGGACTTCCTTTTTGCATGATAAATGGTAGGTGTTGTAAATGTAGTCAATTGTTAATTGAAATAGTTCTCCATTGTTTTTAATGTTAACTTATATGTGAATTCCTGTCTCCATTTCTCTGGAGCCTATCCAGCACATGTATTTTTCTATGCACATATAGAATATTACCTGGTATCACACATACATTTTTGTGAGGAGGCTGACTTGGCAGATACAAATTGTGAGAAGACATCACTCCTCCAAAATGCTTTTGGAACTGAAAATTCAACCTATGGGTGAGCTTCCTAGTTGAACAATATTATACATAAATCCATGTTCAGTAAAATGAATAATTTTTAATCTGTGGATGATATATCTTTCATGATGAATTTTGATTCACATATATTGCTACTTTTTAATATATATATATATATATATATATATATATATATAACATATATATATATATATATATATATATATATATATATATTATACACCCTCCTAATTTTTCAAAATGTGAAATATATGTATCTTATATACACTCCCTAAATTTATTCATGTTCATGAATGTGGATTTATAATAAAAATTTCACAAGATTATGCTCAGATATATTCATTCACCTGAAATATATATTTGATTCCTGGTACTGACCATTTAGTAAATGGTCCTTTCAAACCCTAATGTTTCTACAGTAACTGACCCAGTTTAACACCAATGCAAGTAGATACCTATGGGACATGATATGTGTTTTGAAATTCATTTTCATTCAACACTGGTACATTACTTAATTTTTCATTTTTTCCACATCATAGGATATATATTTCATCCACATGTTAGGAAATTTATAGGATGTTTTTATACTTACAATCACTTTCTGCTTCAGAACACATGTATTTCTCTATGTTTCTTGACTCATTTTTTCATGAGATTTCTTTCCAAACACATTATTTTCCATTTCCATAATCACTTTTGAAGCTAAACTCACACACTCTTCATAATGAAACATAACCCTAATATTTCCATTAGATGTATAACTCGTTGGAATGAATGATTGTATATCAATATAAGATTTCTTATATATTTTCAGATATCAATTCAATCCAGTATTTAAAGGGGAAACAGTTATATTATTTATTCACAGTATTGTCAATTCATGCATTACTTCTATATTCATAGACACAGGGTACAACTCTGTGTACCCCCAACACTAATTTATACGTCTTCAAAATGTTGCTCCCAGAAATGTTAGAAAAAATACCCATGTCACCTGATCTACATATACATTTTATCACAGTAATATTCTGATCACAAAATGCAAAGGTCAAACTTATGATTGTAGCAAATCCTAAATGGAAAGTGATCCTGGATAACTAAAAATATCCATGTCCATGTTGCCTAATGCTCTCAAATGTCAATCATATTGGTGACTACATATTTGTTTCTTCCTAAGGTTTATATTGAAACTCAACCTTGTTGATAATGTCTAATCCTATCATTCACTTTATACTTTGCCTGATTTCATAATGTGTGTATTGATATCTTATTTCCTACATATTTTCTCCAATTCGTCATTGTGAGTGACTCTTCACATGTGCTGACATTTACATTCACTCTCTAACCGAAACCCTATTGCTAAGGAACTTTTGTTCCAAATCTTATACACAGTTTTCTTCCTAAACCTACCAACTATATTCCTAATCCTACCGACTATCCCTTTTTGAATGGATGTTCTCTTCTACATTCAATCATCCAAGTAAAGGTCGGGTGAGGTCAGAGTAAGAGACCACCAAGAGACAATCTCATGCAACAGCAAAGGGTTTATTGGGGGTCCAGCATGTTGGGGCTCATAGCTCACTTGAATAGAGTAAAGAGCCCTTAGAACAGCTTAAGCAGAGCTTATATACTTTCCTTGGTGAGGGCAGGGAGGGAAGTTTATTGATGGGTCAGGGCGAGTGGTCAGTTTGCATGCAACCCGGTGAGGGAGTACATTCTGCAGTTTGTAAGTTGGGGACAGCGCATTGTGGGAACAAGATTAGCAAACATTTCTCAAGATTTCAACAGTGTTTTGTTAAGCATACAGAAAAAAGGGAAGTTAAAAGTGCGTATTTTATTAACCTTTCATTCCCCACTTCATCTTCTGGCTACTTTTAATCATAAAAATGATCTTTGCGGGGTGTCACATTCTATGTCTGCTAGTGGGGTATTACCATAAGTTTAACTTGTCTAATTTGAGCTTGGAAAAAAAAATTACATGGTTGAGCAAGCAGGGTTTTATAGTTAGCAAATATATGATGATTATTATTGGACTGACCAGGGTTGATGAATGCGTAGTTAACCAGGGGGTCTGTGTGAACCAAGACTCAAACAACCCTTTTTGGGCTTCTCTCTCTCGTTGACACTTTTCAAGGCATCTTTTTAATTTCCTCATAGATTTTTTACAACTCCAGTATGGTCGGCATAAACACAACATTCTTCCATCAATGCAGAACAAAGGCCCCCTTCTCTCATGAAGACGAGGTTCAATCCTCGACTGTTCTCTAAAACAAATTCAGAGAGAGAAGTTAAATATTCCTGCAAAGCTGTGATGGAGGTTTCTAGTATCTTTAAGTTTTGGTCTATTGCTGCTTCTAATTGTGTCATTTGTTGTATCCCACGGAACAAGGCATTGGTTTTTGTGCCCACCCCTGCAGCAACTCCTATTCCTAATAGGATGGCTAAAGTGATGGATATATGTTCTCACTGGAACCGGGTTTTATGCCCCCCTATTTGATCTTCAAATGAACCTGCATCATGATAAAGCACTCTGGGAAACATCTGCACCATTACACAATTAATCACATCTCTTGACATTTTCATGAAAACATAAACAATGTTTAAGTATATAGAATTATACTGTTGTAGGGACGGACAAGGCAAGGCACCTAAGATACTACCAAAAACAGGAAAACTTTCCTATTTGTTTGCAACCGGATTCAGAGGGCATTACTTCTGTTATAATCAATTAATTCCCTGAAACCCAAGTTTAGGTAGTTTCAGAATTTTGTACCCAACATGTAATGGAAGGGGCTCAGAAGTTCAGTCTGCAGAAGTTCAAAAAAATCAGTTTTTTCCTCTGTTCTGGGGAAATTAACTTTTCAAGGACACCTGGGTGAAGGAGAGCTTTTTCTTCCCTTTATTTTTTTTTCCTTTTCCAGCTGTTACCATTGAGCCCAGTTGGTAACTTCTTTATCTTAGAATTGTAGCCATCTCTGAAGCCCCAGCTCAAGGCCAGAGGCCTGTTCACATATTTTGTGAAAAACTAGTAAGGGGGTGTCTAACTTAGGAGTGCTGATATTTTGGGGCCAGTGGCCATGTAGAACAGGGCAACAGGAAAAGAGGAAGTTTATCTACTCTGAAGTCTTTTATGGGGACTCTTTCTGAAAGTCCTAAAGTCAGCCATGGTGAAGACTTTTGTAGAAGGTCAGTTTATGTTTTTCTGTGGGCCTGCAACAGAGGGGGAAGACAGGAAAGGCGTGGCTGTCAGAAGCTCTGAGAATGAGGTAGGAGAGATGTAAAAGAATACTGGGAAAGGGGTTTGTGATTTTTATAGCAACAAAAAGTTGAGCAGTAGAACAGGTAGAGCAGAGGGGAAGATGGAAGTTAGTATCCCTAAAATCCTGTGAGGGACTTTTAATTCTTAGTAACCTGGTTTCAGTGATGACAAAAAAACTTTAAAGGCCATTTTCACTACATCTTGGATAGGGGTCTGAGGGTTCTCCTTAGCTGGTTTGAGCTTTTGGTTAGCTGGTAAGAGGAACTGGTGGAACCCGGTGTGGGCCATGACTGGAGAAGAGAGGAGTGAGTGGGTGGAGGGTTACCTCAGTACCTGCTACCTCAGCAAGGGGGCAATGGTCTGAGATCCGGCCGAGGTTTGAGTTTTTGATCTAGTAATTAGAGGGGAGAAATCAGGTTGCTGAGGTGAGAGTGACAGCAGAGAGTCTGGAGCAGAAGGCTGAGTGTGAGGACCTGTTGGAGAAGCATGGTTCAGGGTGTTAGCGAAGGAGGGAAAAGGCCTCCAAATAGGGGAATCTCCTTTCACTCTTTTGAGCACTTGCAGAAGTTTAAAAGGTCATGCAATTTTTGAGGATCTAGAGACCCCTCTAGGGGCCATCGGTTTTGGTTATCTAATTGGTAATAGGGCCAATGCTGTGTACAGAATTTGATGAGGAGTTTGGGTTCCATCATGCACTGCCTGTATGCTCACATCCCTATGACATACAGAAGAAGTCGGCTTTCCCCCTATACAGCCATGACTCTTTGTGGCTTTGATAGTCCCCCGGGCAAACATAGTAATCTAGGATAGCCAACCTGCATCTGGCTCGCGTGTCCCTACATCCATAATGATTGTTTCCATTATCTATGGTTCGGAAGGGATTTAATGGAATTTTAGTGGGATCTTCTTCATCAGGGATATCCCAATAGGAAAGACCTATACCCAGCTGACAAATGTCTGGGTGGAGAGATGGCCACCAAGTCCATAAGTGGGCTGTATGTGAGATAGATTATACTTTTTTCCAGTAGGATTTGTGATCAGCCATCGCTGCTGAACGGGCTGATGAGGGTTAGGACTACTGGTGGTCAAGGGGAGAGTGTATAGCCTTAGACACAGGGTGAATACACAATTTGAAAGTGTTACCAATCTTTTCCAGTTTCCAGCCAGAGTCTGGACAGGGCGCAGGCTTGAGATGAGAGGTATTGATCCAGGATGTGATTTCATCTACCTTTACTGCTGTAGGTCTTATAAGTAGCACCTGGTATGTTACTTTCCAGCGGGGTTCCAGGGATGACACCTGATGTCGTCTTACGTAGATGAAGTCTCTTACTTGATATCGATGTGGAGTCCCCTGATCCCCAGTTTGGTGGGCAGTGGCCATCTGTTTTCACAGGTATCCCTGAGTTCGTTCAAGAGCTTTAAATCTGTCAAGCAATGGGGTGTAGAAGGGATAGTTAGGTCTTCGAGTTGGGGTTAGGTCCCTTACTGGAGGAGGGGCACCATCAAGAATTTCATAGGGGGTGAGGTTACACAAAGAAACAGAGAGAGTATTTCTTCCATGAAACAGTGCATAAGGCAGGAGCATAGTTCAATCTATTATGCAGGTCTTTAAGATTAATTTCGTTAAGGTCTCTTTTATGGTTCTATTCGTTCTTTCTACCTGTCCTCAACTCGGGGGTCTATAAGCACAATGTAACCTCCAATTAATCCCCAGGGTCCTGCCTAACCCCTGACTTACCTGGGCTATGAACGCCGGTCCATTATCAGACCTTATTACTTTAGGCAGGCCGTTTCTTGTAAAAATATCTTCCAGGATCTTCTTGACCACAATTTGCGCTGTTTTTTTTTTCTTTTTTCTTTTTCTTTTTTTTTCTGGGAAAGGCTTCAATCCATCCTGAAAATATATCTACAAAGACTAGGAGATATTTAAGTCCAAACCTTGCTGGCTTAATTTTAGTAAAGTCCACTTCCCAGAATTGTCCTGGTCTGGTTCCTCCTAGGTTCTTTCCTGCAGGAAGCTTGGAAGGGTAAGCATTAACCATGACAGACCCAACAGGCTTTTGTTACCCATTCAGATATTTTCTTTCACTGTGAGTTACTTAGTGAAAAACTCTGTTCTTGATCCTTCAGAAATGAATGCAATTTCTTTGAACCAAGGTGAGTGAGTTGATATACATTTTCTACTGACATAATTAGAGCCGTGACTATAGGAGTTTTTACTGAAGGATTTAGAAATTCCACTTGGGGGCCTTCAGGGTTAAAAGTTATTTTGGCCCGGAGTTTGGTGAGCAGATCTCTGGGATTACTAGGAAGGAGTGATGGATTTATCCTTTCCCCTGGTCCATGGTCCTCTTAGTTGTCCAAGCCCGATATTTACTGCCATTAGCCCCTAGAATTAGAGACCTTTTATTTGATTGAGAGGCCAATGGGGCCTTAAGAGCTGAGTATATTGCCCCTGTATCCACTTCAAAGTTTACTGGGGTCCCCTCCACTTCAAAACTTACCCTGAGCTCTCGGAGGGGATCTGAGCCCCGACGTTCTTAGTCATCCTGCAGAGACAGAATGGCTAGCTGGAGTGGCTGTCTCATTCTAGGGCTCTCTTTGGACCAGTGTCCTTTTTCGTTACAGTAGGCCCATTGATCTGGGGCCAAGGGTGGCCTCTAGTGTGGGCCCCGGTATCCCTTCCTGTCTCCAGGTTTCTTATTTCTGGCCTATTTGTTGTTGTGAACAGGACCAGAGTCAATGCCTTAGTTTGTCTTTTGTTTCTTTTATCCTCCCATTGCTCCCTACTTTTCCTCAGTTTCTCTCTTATAGTATACCTTCTTGGCTTCTCTGACTAAATCTCTCAAAGTCATATCTTGTAATCCATCTAAGCATTGTAACTTTCTTTTAATATCCAGGGCAGCTTGCCCATAAAGGCCATCGTGACAGATGCCTTTTGATCCTCTGCCTGAGGATCGAAAGGAGTATATCTCCTATATGCCTCCATAATTCTTTCTAGAACATAGAGGGAGATTCATCAGGCCCTGGAATAATCTCTCTTAACTTGGCCAAATTAGTTGGTCGCCTAGCGGCCACTAAGATACCCACAATTAGAGCCCAGTGATAAGTGGACAGATGCTCTGCACCTTCAAAGGTGTTGGGGTCCCAGTTTGGTCAATTTCAGGGAAAGCCGGGTTGAATATGTTGGAAAGTTTTGTCGGTCACCCATCTGGTCAGAGGATATTTTTCTCTTGCATCCAGGAAGATTCTCTTTTGTTCCTCTGTCATGAAGAGAGTCCCTAGGTGTTGTTGGCAATCATCCCAAGTAGGCTGGTGTGAAAACATCAATGACTCAATCACACTTGAGAGCTGGGTGGGGTCCTCGGTAAAAGGGGGATTGTTATTTTTCCAGTTATATAGGTCTGAAGAGGAGAAAGGTCAATTCTGGTAGGCTTGCATTTTTCCCCCAAGGCCATCGTCAATCATTGGCCCCAAGGGATGCAGGGGGAGCATCATTCGAGTTCCAGGTTTTTCAATCATTCACCCCTGGTGTGTTCTTTTACCCGGGCTAGCTTCCTCCAGGAGAGGAAGGGCTGTGTGTGCCATGGGGAAATTATCTGGAGGGTGTTGGGCTGGCTTAGCTTCCTTCAATTGTGGAGAGGCTGAGTCAGCAGCAGTGGAATCACTTAGAGGGTGTTGGGGGTTGGGGGATGTGGGCAGGAGATAAGGAGGGGGAAGAGAGTCCAGTAGAGTCAAATCTTGTGACTCAGGGAGAACAGAGGGTGGATGAGGAGAAGGAGCAGAGGGTTTGAGAGATCATGGGTGAAGGAGTAGGAGTGGGGGCAGGGGTAAGGAAATGCTTCACCCATGGAGGAGATTTGCAGAGGTCCTGCAAAGTTAAGAAATATGACTGATGATCCGGATGGCTATGTGGCCCTGGCTGAAATACAATATCTCTGACTTTTTAAATTAGTGGGAAGTAGAAAGATTCTTCTAGGGGCCATCCGAATCCAAAGGTGGGCCATTCTGAGGCACAGAGAGTCTGCCAGGTCCTGCGTTTTACTGAAAAAGAAAGATTCTGAGCCCTTAAGCATACTTTGGTCCAGTGATCAAGGGTGAGGGAGAGAGCTATTGAAGTGCTCTGTCCCATAGTGAAAGATACACACACTGTAAAAGCAATGACACACGACACAGACAAGACAAGAAAATAAAGACAGGCAATGGAACTTCCAACACTGACACCAGGACTGAGTATCCGGCCCAACCCGATGGGCTGGCAATACCGAATCTGAAACAAAATATCACTGAATTGAGGAGACTACTGTTCCTCGATTTCCCGAGTACTCTGGGGCGTCCCTCAGGGACGTGGCCTGTGGCTCTGTGACATGAAAGTCAGGCACCGTCAGAGAGAGCTCACACTCTTCATTGACAGCCATTTTTCGAAGCCCTAACCTGAAACCTGAAACCAGAAAGAGACACCTTACATACCCTGAGAGGAGCCTGTTGGAATCTCTCGTCCGCCGCTGCTGAATCTCAGTGGAACCTCCATATGTAAAGGTCGGGCGAGTGTCAGGTGAAGAGACCACCAAGAGACTGTCTCATGCATAAGCAAAGGGTTTATTGGGGGTCCAGCGTGCTGGGGCTCAGAGCTCACTTGAATAGAGCAGAGAGCCCTGAGAACAGCTTTAGCAGAGCTTATATACTTTCCTTGCAGAGGGCAGAGAGGAAACATTATTGTTGGGTCTGGGCGAGTGAGCGGTTTGCGTGCAACCAGGTGAATGAGTACATTCTACAGTTTGGCAGTTGTCGACAGCACATTCTGGGAACAAGATTAGCAAACAGTTCTCAAGATTTCAACAGTGTTTTGTTAAGCATACAGAAAAACAGGAAGTGACATTTACCTATTTTACTAAAATTTCATTACCGAATATACTTTGCCAGATTTCCTAATGTCTCTATTGATATCTGCTTTCCTACATATTTTCCCCAGTTCATCATTGTGACTGACTCTTCACATGTGCTGACATTTACATTCACTCTATACCTGAACCCCTATAGGTAAAGAACTTTTGTTGCAAATCCTATACTCACTCTTCTTTCTAAACCTACCGACTATCTTCCTAATCCTACTGACTATCCCTTTTTTAAATTTTTTTTCTTAAAGAAAGAGTGAGAGAGAGAGGGAGAGAGAGAGAAAATTTTTTTACCTTTATTTTTTTTAGTACTGGGCAGACACAACCTCTTTGTTTGAACGTGGTGCTGAGGATCGAACCCGGGCCGCACACATGCCAGGCGAGCACGCTACCACTTGAGCCACATCCCCAGCCCCCCGACTATCCTTTTTTACTGGAAGTTCTCTTTGACAATCAATCATCCAAAGTACAAGGTCCTATGCATTTGTATATTGATTTATCTGAGACATCTGTGCAGAAAATTAATCAAAGCTAAGTATTGCAATCAAGGGCCCAATGCCCTTCTGGGCTTCAAATATTACCTTTATTTCTGTTTTCGTACTTATATTTCACCTATATATTCTTGTAAATATCGAAGGTTCACAATACCATTATTCATGCAGCAGAATGATTCCTAACCCAAATCGAACCTGTTATTAACCCTAACCATACACTCTTCCCTCAATCTAACTCTACAGAAGAGCAGGGACAGAGTTGGTCTTACAATACAGGAATGTACGGTTTCTACCAACTGCTGAGAAACTCAAAGGTCCATGCAAAAATGATTCCTGGAGAAGTTGTAGGCACCTATGTAGGAACTGAGAGAGCAAAAGTCATCTTTCATTGCAAACAACCTGGTCAGGATGAAGGGATGTGTTTGAATTAGCCTCTCTCTTCTTAATATGGAGAACAAGGACCAAACCAGGCCAGTGTGGAGAGCACTTCCCGGGTACCTATGGTTGATATACCATTCTAACTTGTGAAAGTGTCACAGGATGTAGGGGCAGCCTCCATTTCATGGGAGACTTTGAAGCAACTGTTAGGACAAAGTGGTTGCCAAGGCAGTGACCTCATTCAGATCTTGAAGGAAGTGACCTCACCTAATATCCTTGGTGATGGAACAATCTGAACTTAGGATCCAGGAAGCCAGGCACCCAAATCCAGTCTCAGTCCCAGTCCCAGTCCCAGTGGTCTCAATTGTTTGAATTTACCAAGGACAGAGTCAGTCTTTCTTGGAACCTATGAATGTGAGGATGGCCAAATCCCATTAAAGCTCTGAAGAGTGGCCTTTCCTGAGAAAGCAGTTAGTGGATCACCGCTGGCTATGGAGAACTTCACAGTGATGACCAAGGAGACCAGATCTGAGAGAGGACAGGCCATTTGGGGGGAACATAGTATGGCACACCAATCAGAGGACACTATGGATAGTCACAGACTGACTTGGGGGAAGGAGGTGCCTTTGTGGATGTGGGTGTTGGTTTGTGGTTTTGTCTCATGTTCTGAGAATAGGTAATAAAGGCGTTTTTTTTTTTTTTTTTTTGGTTTGAAGTGAATTGTTTCTAGTAAGTCTTATGAAAAAGGCTAGTGTTTCTATGTTTTTGTATCCCACTGTGTCCGTGGTTGTAGACATTAGAAAAGAGAATGCATCAATGGATGTGTCCTGTCTAGTAGAAAGCTTCCCAAAATTCATCCTGCCTATTTTATAAATGGACTGGGGCTTGCCTTATGGATGGGCATCACCTACTATCTTCTTAAGTTCCTATTTTGTTCCTGAATTCTCTCCACTCTCCAGAATAGGCTCATGGTTATGTGTCCAATATATATACCACCTCCAAGCTCTGTGACATGGCCATGTACTGTATAGCTAATGAGAATGGTGAGCATCTCAGAAAACTCAGATATTAGTGTGACCAGAAAAGTCTCAGAGGAGAAACCCTGCTTTGGGTCTTTTGCTTACCTATTGTTCTGTTGCCCTGAATGTCAGGAAGGTATTTGCCTCAGGCCACCCCTTTGTGAAGCCTGAAGAAAACAGTTTTCAAATGGAAATGAATGGGCATCACCTGTGGCTCTTTGCTTGTTTGCTTTGGAAAGGGATGTGTCTGAATCAGCCTCATGACCCTGTGTGAGGCTGTGGCTTAGATTCTTAGCACCTGATGGATCTAAAGAAAGATACCATGTGTGCATCCAAAACCAAAATGGCCAAAAGGGCAGTCATTGTGGATTAAGTCTTTTGCCTTCCTCTGTTAGGTTCCTGACATCCATCAAATGAGAATAGGGATGCTTTGGGTCAAATGAGTTCTTAAAACCCTGCAGAGACTAGCCCAGAGGTGCTTGGCTTTTCTCATGACTCCAAATCACATAAAGAATCTATACCTGAAAGTAAGTAGGCCTCAAATTGGAGATGTGGAGCAGTATTAAGGGCAGGCTTATTTGATCACTCCTGGTTCTCAGTAAGGGTGTCCAGGCCAGCCTTACTGTAGGCAAATGAGGGGCAAGGAAACTTATTTGGATACTGTCTTTGTCTGCGGTCCTCATGGAAATTTCCAGCCAGAGCTCATGATAAGTGTCTATATGGAGGAAGGTGAGGGCCATGTGGGAGTGTTTTGGTTTAAATTCTGGTCATTTGTGTGGCGGTTGGAAGAGATGACTGGGTCTACCTGGGCTTGAACTCTGGTGTTATTTCCCTTAGAGACTGAGTTCTGGAACTGACCTCAGAGAAGTATTGCCATGAATTGTGTTGGGATTTTAGGAGGCAACACATGAGAGTCATCTAGAAAACTGAGATCTAGGCCAAGGTGGCTTCCACAGAGCACTGGGAATCTCAGCCAGGATTTCAGGTGATTTTATTCTGAAAGTCTTGGCAGCCATAATTGAGAGTCAAAACACACATGGACCTCACATTTTAGACCTCAATGGGCCTGGCTTCATGTGAAATATTGGCCACTTGTTGGGAAGCCTTACCTGTGAGAGTTCTCTAGAAATTTCATTGAAATGAGCTTCCTCACCATTTAATGGTTCCTAAATGAATTGAAACCCACAGTGCCTCCAACTTCATCTTTGAAAAATAGCTAGATACATATCATAAATTTTTTGAAATTTCCATGACCAGGTGGCAATGGAGAAACTTTGGATGACTTGTTGCTGATCATGAATGTATCAGACAGTGCTTGGATATACTTGGTTTCATGAAAACATTGTAGAACAGAGATCCCTGTAAGTTGGAGCCTGCTGAGATGTGGGCCTAGAGCAGTGGTGTGCAGGTATGTGATAAACCATCTGTGGTGCGACCATGTGGATCTGCCCTTGGCTTCCAAATGGCTTGAGACTGACATGGTGAAGTAAGCAGACCCTTATATATAAAGGCATCTTGTTATATTGAGAGGTTTCAGGGCAATGTTCAGAATCAGATTGCTATGGACAAGGGGCCAACTATGTGGGATAGAAGCCTGGTTGGTGCATTCTCCTGCAGACCTTGACACACCACTCGTGACAGAACTCCCTCCATCACTGGTACCTGTTGAACTCCTTGTATTTCCTGAGCAAATACCAAA
Organism: Callospermophilus lateralis; assembly: GCF_048772815.1. Lineage (NCBI taxonomy): Eukaryota > Metazoa > Chordata > Mammalia > Rodentia > Sciuridae > Callospermophilus > Callospermophilus lateralis. Next base: position 4,282,945 of record NC_135316.1, on the reverse strand, counting down.
ATCACAGTGCAGCAGCAAGAAACACCTCGAAAAAAGGAGGATGATCAAATGTCTTCACAGTCCACATGGGGAGACACTTAGACCCCAGTGGCCACAGTTTACCTACAAAGAGAGAATTCAGCACTGCTTCCTCATGTTCATTGGAAAATAAGAAACCATATCCTCCAGGTTACAGAGATCAGACCAGGCTTTGTTGGTCTCACTAGAAAGGAAGCTAAAATTCCTGACAACAACATATATTTCATGTGCCCAACCTCAGAGGCAGTTTCTCAAGAAGTCTTTAGGCGCATTGAGCTCCATGTTTGTGGAGTGTTTACCCTGTCCCTTACTTTTGGAAACTACTCTACCACATCAAAGATTGTGAACTCCTGAATATTTTCCATTCCAGATATGTATGCACATATTTCCTAATTCTTCTCCTCTAATTGTGTCTTATTTGGGGCAAAGGTAATGTAAAGGCAATGTTCTGGATGACAGTGGGAAGATTTTTGTGTAGCACATATCTGCATACACATTGGATTCATTTTCCTATTTTCCATTCGAATTACTGATTTCCTGACACTAACCCATACCCTAATAGACTCTGACTACTAATCCTAAAATAATGGAGAAATATAACCAAACAGAATAGAAATGCAAGCAGTTCAGAGAAGGCATGGTGTATAGTTGAACTTTCCTTTTGCATTATAAAGTGTAGGTGTTATAAATCTAGTCAATTTTTAATTTAAATAGATCTCCATGTGTTTTTAAAGTTAACAAATATGTGAATTTCTGTCAACCTTTCTCTGTAGCCTGTTCAGCACATGTATTTTTATATGCAAATATAGAAACCTAACTGGTATCATATTTACATCCTTGTGAGTTTGGCTGTCTTGGGAGATACAAATTGTGAGAAGAGATCACTCCTCCTAAACGCTGTTGAAACTGAAAATTCAATCTATGGGTGAACTTCCTAGTTCAACCATATTATACATAAATCCATGTTCAGTAAAATGATTTTTTTTGGATCTGTGGATGATATATATTTCATGGTGAATTTCGATTGGCACATATATTGATACATTTTAGTGTCTTTTTTTTGTGTGTGTGTTTATATATATATATATATATATATATATATATATATATATATATATACACTCTCAAGATTATTCAAAATATGAAATATATGTGTCTTATTATACACTCCCTTATTTCATTCGTGTTCATATAAGCGAATTTATAATCATCATTTCACAAAAGTATTCTCATAAAAATTCATCCACTTGAAGTACGTATTCGTTTCCTAGTACTGAAAACTAACTTCAGTGAATGGTGCATACAAATCCTAATATTTCTACAGAAACTGACCCTGTTTAACATCAATGCAAGTAGATTCCTATGGAACATGATGTGTATTTTGATGTTCATTTTCATTCAACACTGGTACATTACTATTTTTTTCAGTTTTTGCACATCATAGGATATATATTTCATCCACAAGTTAGGAAATTTATAGGCTTTTTTTATACTTACAATCACTTCCTGCTTCAGAACACATGAATTCCTCTATGTTTCTTGACCCATCTTTTCATGAGACTTTTTTCCACACACATTATTTTCCATTTTCATAATCACTTTTGAAGCTAAACTCACACACCCTTCATGATAAAACATAACCATAATATTACCATTAGATGTATAACTCGTTGGAATGAATGATTGTATATCAATATAAGATTTCTTATATAATTTCAGATATTAATTAAATCCATTATTTAAAGTGGAAACAGTTACATTATTTATTCACACTATTGTCAATTCATGCATTACTTCTATATTCATAGACACAGGGTACAACTCTGTGTACCCCCAATACTAATGTATACATCTTCAAAATATTGCTCCCAGAAATGTTAGAAGAAATACTATGTCACCTTATCTACATATACATTTTATCACAGTAATATTCTGATCACAAAATGCAAAGGTCAAACTAATGATTGTAGGAAATCCTAAATGGAAAGTGATCCTGGATTACTAAAAACATCCATGTCCAGGTTGCCTAATGCTCTCAAATTTCATTCCTTTTTGTGACTACGTATTTGTTTCTTCCTAAGATTATATATTCAAATTCAACCTTGTTGAAAATATCTAATCCTACACTCACTTTATACTTTGCCTAATTTCGTAATGTCTCTATTGATAATTTTCCCAGTTAATCATTGTGACTGACTGACTCTTCATTGTGCTAACATTTACATTCACTCTCTAACCGAAAACCTAGGGCTATAGAACTTTTGGTTCAAATCCTATATTCACTCTTCTTTCGAAACATACCGAATATCTTCCTAATCCTACCAACTACCCCTTTTTGACTGGATCTTCTCTTCTACATTCATTCATCCAAGGTGCAATGTGATATGCCATTGTATATTGATTTATCTGAGACATCTGTGCAAACGAAATCCAACACTAAGTATCCCAATCAAGGGCCCAATGCCCTTTTGGGCTTAAAATCTTACCTAGATTTCTGTTTTCGTACTTATATTTCACATCTATATTCTTATAAATATTCCAGGTTCCCAATACCATTATTCATCCAGCATAATGATTCCTAACCCAAATCGAATATGTTATTAACCCTAACCATACATTGTTCCCTCAACCTAACTTTACAGAAGAGCAGGGACAGAGTTGGTCTTAATATAGAGGAATATAGGGGATCTTCCACCTGCTGAGAACCTCAAAGGTCCATGCAGAAATAATCCCTGGGGAAGATGAAGGCAGCTATAAAGAACCTGAGAGGGCAAAATTCATGTTGCAAGGCAAACAACCTGGTTAGGATGAAGGGATGTGTGTGAATCAGCCTCTCTCTCCTTAATGTAGAGAAGATGGACCAAACCAGGCCTGTGTGCAGAGCTATTCCCGGGTGCCTATGGTTGATATACCATTCTAACATGTGAAAGTGTCACAGGAAGTAGGGGGAGCCTCCATCTCATGGGACCCTTTGAATAAACTGTTAGGACAAAGTGGTTGCCAAACCAGTGACCTCATTCAGTTCCGGACGGAAGTGACCTACCTCACTTGCTTGGTCTTGGAACACTCTGAACTTGGAATCCAGGAAGCCAGGCAGACAGAACCAGTTTCAGCCCCAGTCCCAGTGGGCTCACTTGTTTGATTTTACCAAAGACAGATTTAGTCTTTCTTGGTACCCATTGATTTGAGGATGGCCAAATGCCAGGAGAGCTTTGGAGAGGGGCCTTTCCTGAGAAAGAAGGTAATGCTCAATGCTGGCTCCTGACAACTTTAAAGAGTTGGCCAAGGAGTCCAGATCTGAGACAGGACAGGCCATTTGGGCAACATAGTATGGTCCAACCGTCAGAGGACATTCTGGAGAGTCACAGACCTTCTTGGGGGAAGGAAGTCCTCTGTTGTTGTGGGTGTTAGTTTGTTGTTTTGTCTCATGTTCTGAGAAGTGGTAGGAAAGGCAGTTTGTTTGGTTTGGAGTGGACTGTTTATAGTAAGTCGTTTGACAAGGCAAGTGTTTCTATGTCTATGTATCCCACTGTGTCCGTAGTTGTAGACATTAGAAAACATAATGCATCAATGAATGTGTCCTGTCTAGTAGAATGCTTCCCAGAATTCATACTGCCCAATTTATTATTGGACTGCAGCTTGCCTTATGGATGGGTAGCAATGACTATCTTCCTAATTTCTTGTTTTTTTCCTGAATTCTGGCCACTCTCCAGAATAGGCTTATGGCTTTGTGTCCAAGATATGTACCACTTCCTAGCTCTGTGACATGGCCATGTACTGGAGAGCTGAAGGGAATGGGAGCATCTCAGAAAACTCAGATATCAGTGTGACCAGTAAAGTCTATGGGGATAAACCCTGCTTTGGGTAATTTGCTTACCCATGGTTCTGGTGCTGTGAATATCTAGAAGGTCTTTGCCTTAGGCCACCCCTTTGTGAATCCTTAAGAAAAGAGTTTTCAAATAGAAATGAATAGGCATCACATGTGGCTCTTTGTTTTCTTGCTTTGTAAAGAGATGTGTCTTAATGAGCCTCTTGGCCCAGTGTGATTCTTTGGAGAAGTAGAGCAGTATTAATAGCAGGCCTATTTGATCATTCCTGGTTCACAGGAAGGGTTTCCAGGCCACCCTGACTTTAGGCAAATGAGAGGCAAGGGAGATTATTTTGGACACTGTCTTGGTATGCGCCCGTCATGGAAAACTCAACCCAGAGGTTATGATAAGTGTCTATATAAAAGAAGATGAGGGCCATGTGGGAGTGTTTTGGTATTAATTGTGGTCAGTTGTGTGGCAGTAGAAAGAGATTCCTGGGTCAACCTGGGCTTGAACTATGGTGTGATTCCCCTTAGAGACTGAGTTTTGGAACTGAACTCAGAGAAGTATTACCATGAATTGTGTTAGGATTTTAGAAGGCCACGCAGGAGAGTTGCCCTCAAAGACTGAGATCTAGGCCCAGGATGGCTTTCCACAGAGCACTGGGAATCTCAGCTAGGATATCACATGATTTCACTCTGAAGTACTTGGCAGCCATAGTTGAGAGTCAAATCACACATGGACCTCACATTGTAGACCTCAATGTGCCAGGCTTCATTTGACCTTTTGGCCACTCTTTGGGAAGTACTGCCTGTGAAAGTTCTCCTGAGCTTTCAATGAAATGAGCTTCCTCACCATTTAATGGTTCCTGAATGAATTGAAACCCACAGTGCCACCAACTTCATCCTTGAAAAATGGCTAGATAAATACCATGGAATATTTGAAATTCCAATGAGCAGGTGGCACTGGAGAATCTGTGGATATTCTGTTGCTGATCATGAGTGTACCAGACAGTGCCTTGATTTACTGGGTTTCATGAAAATGGTGTAGAACCGAGATGCCAGTACGTTGGAACCTTCTGAGTAGTGGGCCTAGAGCAGTGGTTTGCAGGTGTATGATAAAACACCTGTGGTGGGGCCACGTGGAACTGCCATTGGATTCCAAATGCCTTGTGACTGACATGGTGCAGCCAGCAGACCCTTAAATGTAAAGGCATCTTGTTACATGGAGAGGTTTCAGGGCAATGTTCAGAATCAGGTTGCAGCGGACAAGGGGGCAAGCTTTGTGGGATATAAGCCTGATTAGGGCATTCTCCTGCACACCCTGACCCACCACACGTGAGAGTACTCCCTCCAGCACTGTGACCCCGTTGAACTCATTGTATTTACTGAAGCCAATACCAAAATCCCAGTGCAGCAATAAGAATCACCAGGAAAAGTGGAGGAAGACCAAATGGCTTCACAGTCCACACGAGGAGACACTTAGCTCCCAGTAGCCACAGTTTACCTACAATGAGGGAATTCAGAACTGCTGCCTCATGTTCACTAGAAAATAATAAACCATGTCCTCCAGGTCACAAATATGCAGATCCAGCTTTGATTGTCTCACTACAAAAAGAAGCTGAAGCTCCTGACAACAACATATATTTCAAGGGCCCAACCTCACAGGCAGTTTCTCAAAGAGTCATTAGGCTAGCAGAACTCCATATTTGTGGAGAATTTACCCTATCCCTTTCTTATGGAAATTCCTCTACCGCCTCCAAGGCTGTGAACTCCTGAGCATTTTCATTTCCACATATGTATTCACAGATTTTCTAACTCTTCTCCACTAATTGTGTCTTAATTGGGGTGAAGGTTATGTCAAGGCATTGTTCTGGATGAGAGTGGGATGATTTTTGTGTAGCACATATTTGCATACACATTAGATTCATTTTCATATTTTCCATTTGAAACCCTGAATCCCTGACATTAACCCATAACCTACTAGACTCTGACTACTAATCCCAATATGATGGAGAACAAGAAACCTAACAGAGTAGAAATACGTGCCATTCATAGGAGGCATGGTGTATGCTTGGACTTGCCTTCTGCTTTATCAAGGGTATGTGTTATAAATCTAGTCAACTTTTCATTGTAATAGTTCTCCATGGGTTTTTAAAGTTAACACATATGTAAATTTCTGTCTCCCATTCTCTGTAGCCTATTAATCACATGTATTTTTTATACATATTTAGAATCCTACCTGGTATCACATGTACATTTTTGTAAGCTCGCTGATTTTGAAAGATACAAATTGTGATAAGATATCAATCCCCCTAAATAATGATGGAACTGAAAATTAAACATATTCGTGAATTTCCTAGATGAACAACATTATATATCAATCGACGTTCAGTAAAATGAATATTTTTGCATATGTGGATGATATATATTTCATGGTGAATTTTGATTGGCATATATATTGCCACATTATAATGTCTCTCTGTGTGTATCTCTCTCTCTCTCTCTCTCTCTCTCTCTCTCTATATATATATATATATATATATATATATATATATATATATATACTGTCCAGATTTTTCAAAATATGAAATATATGTGTCTCCCTAAATTCATTCATGTTTCTATATATGAATTTATAATCAACTTTTCACAAGATAATTCTCAGAAATATTCATCCGCCTGAAATACATATTTATTTCCTAGTACTGAAAACTAACTTCAGTGAATGGAGTTTACAAATCCTAATATTTCTATAGTAACTGATTCAGTTTAACATCAATGCAAGTAGAATCCTATGGGACATGATGTGTATTTTGAAGTTCATTTTTATTCAACATTGGTACATTATTATTTTTTCAGTTTATGCACATCATAGGATATATGGTTTCATCCACAAGTACAAAAATTTATAGGCATTTGTTTCACTTTCAATTACTTCCTGCTTCAGAACACATGTATTCCTCTAAGTATCTTGACTGGACTTTTCATGAGATTTCATTCCAAACACATTAATTTTGATTTCCATAATCACTTTTGTAGCAAAACTCACATACCATTCATGATAAATTATAACTCTGATATTACCATTAGAAGTATAACTGGTTTGAATGAATGATTATATGTCAATATAAGATTTCTTACATTATTCAGATATAAATTCTATCCATTACTTAAAGTGGAACCAGTTATATTATTTATTCACACTATGGTCTATTCATGCATTATCTCTATATTCATAGACACAGAGTACACCTCTTTGTACCCCCAATACTAATTTATACGTCTTCACAATATTGCTCCCTGAAATGGTGGAAGTGGACTTAATTCACCTGATCTTCATATACATTGAATCACAGAAATATTCTGGACACAGAATGCAAAGGTCACACTTATGATTGTACCAAAGCCCAAATGGAAAGTAAACATAAATTACTAAAAATATCCATGTCCAGGTTGCCTAATGCTCTCAAATGTCAATCCTATTGGTGACTACATATTTGTTTCTTCTTAAGATTATATATAAATCTCAACCCTATTGAAAATGTCTAATCCTATCCCTCACTTTATACTTTGCCTGATTTTATAATGTCTCTTTACTATCTGCTTTTCTACATATATTCCCCTGTTCATCATTGTGACTGACTCTTTACATGTGCTGACATTTACATTCACACTCTAATAAATAACCTATTGCTAAAGAACTTTTGTTCCAAATCCTATACTCACTCTTCCTCCTAAACATACTAACTATCTTCCTAATCCTACCGAGTATCCCTCTTTGACTGGATGTTCTCTTCTACATTCAATCATTCAAGGTAAAAGGTCTTATGCTATTGTATATTGATTTATCTGGGACATCTGTGCAGAATGTAATTCAACACTAAGTATCACAATCAAGGGCCCAATGCACTTCTGGGCTTCAAATCTTACTTAGTTTTCTTTTTTCATACATAAATTTCATCTCTATATTCTTAAAATAATTGCAAGTTCCCAATACCATTATTCATGCAGCAGAATGATTTCTAACCCAAATGGAACATGTTATTAACACTAACCATAAACTGTTCCCTCAATTTCAGTTTACAGAAGAGCAGTGACAGTGTTGGTCTTACAATACAGGAATGTAGTGGATCTTCCATCTGCTGAGAACCTCAAAGCGCCATGCAGAAATGATCCCTGGAGAAGATGTAGGCAGCTATGAAAGACCTGAGAGAGCAAAAGTCATCTTCCATGGCAAACAACCTGGTCAGGATGAAGGGATATGTCTGAATCAGCCTCTCTCATCTTAATGTAGAGAAGATGGACCAGACCAGTACTGTGTGGAGAGCTGTTCCTGGTTCCCTATGGTTGATATACCATTCTAACTTGTGAAAGTGTCACAGGAAGTAGGGGCAGCCTCCATCTCATGGGACCGTTGGAAGCAACTGTTAGGACAAAGTGTTTGCCGAGACAGTGATCTCATTCAGTTCCTGAAGGAAGTGACCTCAACTCAAGTCCTTAGTGATGGAACTCTCTGAACTTGAGATCCAGGATGCCAGGCACCAAGATCCAGTCCCAGTCCCAGTCCCAGTGGTCTCACTTGTTTGAGACAGTCTTTTACAAGGACAGAGTCAGTCTTTCTTGGTACCTACTGAGGTGAAGAGGCCAAATGCCATTAAAGCTCGGAAGAGGGGCTTTTTTTGGGAAAGCAGGTAGTGGCTCACTCTTGGCTCTTGACAATTTCACAGAGTTGGCCAAAAAGACCAGATCTGAGACAGGACAGGACATTTTGGGGGAACATAGTATGGCCCACCAGTCAGAGGACACTCCGGATAGTCTCATACCTATTTGGGGGAAGAAGGTGTCATTTTGGGTGTGGGTTGGGTTTGTGGTTTTGTCTCATGTTCTGAGAATAGGAAGGAAAGTCTGTTTGTTTGGTTTGGAGTGAACTGTTTTTAGTAAGTCGTTTGACAAGGCAAGTGTTTCTGTGTCTGTGTATCACACTGTATCCGTGGTTGTAGACATTAGAAAAGAGAATGCATCAATGGATGTGTCCTGTCTAGTAGAAAGCTTCCCAGCATTCATCCTGCCCATTTTATGAATGGACTGTGGATTGCCTTATTAATGGGCAATACCTGCTACCTTCCTAAGATGCTGTTTTCTTCCTGAATTCTGGCCACTCTCCAGAATAGGCTCATGATTTGTGTCCAAGTTATGCACCACCGCCAAGCTCTGTGACATGGCAATGTACTGGATAGCTGAAGAGAATGACGAGCATCTGAGAAAACTCAGATATCAGTGTGACCAGGAAAGGCTCAGTTGAGAAACCCTGCTTTGGGACATTTGCTTACCTATTGTTCTCTTGCCCTGAGAGTCAGGAAGGTCTTTGTCTCAGGCCACCCCTTTGTGAATCCTGAAGAAAAGAGTTTTCAAATGGAAATAAGTTGGCTTCACCTTTGAATCTTTCCTTAATTGATTTGGAAAGAGTAGTGTCTGAATCTGCCTCTTGGACCAGTGTGATTCTTTGACTTAGATTCTCAGCACCTGATGGATCTAAAGAAAGATCCCATGTGTGCATCCACATCAAAAATGGCAAAAAGAGCTGTCATTGTGGATGAAGTCTTTTGCCTTCCTCTGTTAGGTTCCTGAATTCCATCAAGTGAGAATAGGGATCATTTGGGTCAAATGAGTTCGTGAAAGCCCTTCAGAGGCTATCCCATATGTGGTTGGGTTTTCAAATCACTCCAATTCACATAAAGTATCTGTAACAGACACTCAATAGGCCTCAATTGGGAGAAGCGGAGCAGTATTACGGGCAGGCCTGTTTGATCACTCTTGGTACAAAGGAAGGGTGTCCAGGCCACCCTGAATTTATGCAAATGAGGAGCAACGGAGCTAATTTTGGACACTGTATTGGGCTGCGCCCTTCATGGACACCTCCAGCCAGAGGTTATGATGAGTGTCAATATGGAAGAAGATGAGGGCCATGTGGGAGAATTTTGGTTTTAATTGTGGTCATTTTTGAGGCAGTTGGAAGAGATGACTGGGTCCACCTGGGCTTTAACTCTGGTGTGATTCCCCTTAGAGACTGAGTTCTGGAAATCACCTCAGAAAACTATTGCCATGAATTGTGTTGGGATTTGAGGAAGCCATGCATGAGAGTCACCCTTGGAAACTGAGATCAAAGCCGAGGGTAGCTTTCCACAGAGCACTCTGATCTCAACCAGGATATCACATGATTTTATTCTGAAAGACTTGGCAGCCATATTTGAGAGTCAAAACAAACAATGACATCACATTTTAGACCTCAATGGGCCTGGCTTCATGTGACCTTTTGGCCACTCTCTGGGAAGCCTTGCCTGTGAGATTTCTCCAGAGCTTTCATTGAAATGAGCTTCCTCAACATTTAATGGTTCCTGAATGAACTGAAACCCACAGTGCCTCCAACTTCATCCTTGAAAAATGGCTAGATAAATACCATGAAAATTTTCAAATTCACATGACCAGGTGGCACTGGGAAACCATTGCATATCCTGTTGCTGATCATGAGTGTACCAGACAGTGCCTTGATTGACTGGGTTTTATGAAAATAAGTTGGAGCCTCCTGAGTAGTTGTCCTAGGGCAGTGGTTGACAGGTGTGTGAAAAAACATCTGTGGTGGGGCCATGTGGATCTGCCATTGGCTTCCAAATGGCTTGTGACTGACATGGTGCAGTCAGCAGACCCTCCTATGCAAAGGCATCTTGTTATATGGTGAGGTTTCAGGGCAATGTTTACAATCAGGTTGCTATGTTTAAGGGGGCAAGGTATGTGGGTTAGAAGCCTGTTTGGTGCATTCTCTTGCATACCCTGACCCACCACACCTGATAGAACTCCCCCCAGCACTGTGTCCCACTTGAATTCCTTGTATTTCGTGAAGCAATTACCAAATTCCCAGTGCAGTAGCAATAAACACATATAGAATCTTACCTGGTACCACACCTACATTCTTGTGAGGTGAACAACTTGCCAGATACATATTGTGAGAGAAGATCACTCCTCCGAAACACTGTTGGAACTGAAAATAAAACCTATGGGTGAGCTTCCTAGTTTTACAACATTATACATAAATCCATGTTCAGTAAAATGAATATTTTTAGATCTGCGAATAATATATATTTCATTATGAATTTCGAATAGCATATATATTGCTAGTTTTTAATGTGTGTGTGTATGTATATATATGTGTGTGTTTATATATATATATATATATATATATATATATATATATACTCTCCAGACTTCAAAATATGAAATATTTTTGTCTTATTATACCCTCCCTTAATTCATTAATATTTATGTATGTGCATTTATGATCAAATTTTCACAATATTATTCTCAGAAATATTCATTCACCTGAAATACTGATTTGTTTCCTAGTACTGAAAACTAACTTCATTGAATGTTGCATACAAATCCTAATATTTCTACAGTAATTGACCCAGTTTAACCTGAATGCAACAAGATTCATATGGGACATGATGTGTGTTTTGATGTTCATTTTAATTAAACAGTGGTACCTTACTATTTCTTCAGTTTATGCACATAATAGGATATATATTTCATTAAAAAGTTCACAAAATTATAGGCATTTGTTTCACTTTCAATCACTTCCTCCTTCAGAACACATGTATTTCTCCATTTTTCTTGACTGGTCTTCTCATGATTCTTCTTTACAAGCACATTATTTTCAATTTCCATAATCACATTGAAGGAAAACTCACACACCCTTCATGATAAACCATAACCTTAATATTAACATTGATGTATAACTTGTTGTAATGAATGATGGTATATCAGTATAAGATTTTTATATATTTTCAGATATCAATTCAATCCACCATTTAAAGTGGAACCAGTTATATTACTTATTCACAGTTGGTCTATTCATGCATTATCTCTATATTCATAGACACAGGGTACACCTCTTTGTACCCCAAATACTAATTTATACATCTTCAAAATATTGCTCCCAAAAATGGTGGAAAAAATACTTATGTCACCCGATCTAGATATACATTTTATCACAGTAATATTCTGGACACAAAATTAAAAGGTCACACTTATGATTGTACCAAAGCCTGAATGGAAAGTGAACATGGATTACTAAAAACATCAATGTCCAATTTGCCTAATGCTCTCAAATATCAATCCAATTGATGACTACATAATAGTTTCTTCCTAAGATTATATATTCAAACTCAACCCAGTTGAAAATGTCTAATCCTATCACTGACTTTATACTTTGCCTGATTTCGTAATGTCGGTATTGATATCTGCTTTCCTACATATTTTCCCCAATTCATCATTGTGACTGACTCTTCACTTGTGTTGACATTTACATTCACTCTGTATCCGAAACCCTATTGCTAAAGAACTTTTGTTCCAAATGCTATACTCACTCTTCTTCCTAAACCTACCGACTATCTTCCTAATCCTACCAACTATCACTTTTTGAATGGATGTTCTCTTCTACATTCAATCATCCAAGTAAAGGTAGGACGAGTGTCGGAGGAAGAGACCACCAAGAGACTATCTCAAGCAGCAGCAAAGGGTTTATTGGAGGTCCAGCATGCGGGGGCTCAGAGCTCACTTGAATAGAGAAGAGAGCCCTGAGAACAGCTTAAGCAGAGCTTATATAATTTCCTTGGCGAGGGCAGAGAGGGAAGTTTATTGATGGGTCAAGGCGAGTTAGCAGTTTGCTGGTAAATGGGTGAGGGTGTACATTCTGCCGTTTGGCAGTTGGGGACAGCACATTCTGGGAACAAGATTAGGAAATATTTATCAACATTTCAACAGTGTTTTGTTAAGTGTACAGAAAAATAGGAAGTGACAAGTACATATTTTATTAACATTTCATTCCCCACTTCTTCTTCTGGCTACTTTTAATCATAAAAGTGATCATTGGGGGGTGTCACATTTTATGTCTGCTAGTGCGGTATTACCATAAGTTTAACTTGTCCAATTTGAGCTTGAAGAAAAGAAATTACATGGTTGAGAAACAGGGTTTTATAGAAAGCAATAATATAAGGATTATTATTGGACCGGCCAGGGTTGACAAAAACGTAGTTAACCAGGGGGACTGTGTAAACCAAGACTCAAACCACCAATTTTGGGCCTCTATCTCTCGTTGATGTTCTTTAAAGCATCTTTTTAATTTACTCATAGAGTTTGTGACAACTGCAGTATTGTCGACATAAAAAAAAACATTCTTTTCTCAATGCAGCACAAACGCCCCCTTCTGTCATGAAATGGAAGTCCAACCCTCGACTTTTCTGTAAAACAACTTCAGAGAGAGAGGTAAAAGATTCCTGCAAAGCTGTGATGGAATTTTCTAATATCTTCAAGTTTTGATCTATTGCTGCTTCTAATTGAGTCATTTGTTGTGTCCCATGGACCAGGGCAGTGCTTCCTGTGCCAACCCCTGCAGCAACTACTATTCATAAAAGAATGGCTAAGGTGAGAGATATATTTTCCCAATGGAACCAGGTTATATGCCCCCCTATTTGATCTTCAAATGAACCTGCGTCATAATAGAGCACTGGGGGAAACATCTGCACCATTACACAATTAATCACAACTGTTGACCATTTCATGAAAACATAAACAATGTTTTAGTATATAGAATTATACTGTTGTAGGGACGGACAAGGCAAGGCACTTAAGATAGCACCAAAGACAAGAAAACTGTCCTATTTGGTTGCAACCAGATTCAGAGGGCATTGCTTCTGCTGTAATCAATTAATCCCCTGAAACCCAAGTTTAGGTAGTTTCATAATTTTGTACCCAACATGTAAGGGAATGGGCTCAGAAGTTCACAGTCTGCAGATGTTGACAAAGAGCAGTTTTTGTTTCTGATTTTTCCTCAGTTCTGGGCAAGTTAAATTTTCAAGGACACCTGCGTGTGGGAGAGCTTTTTCTTCCCTTTCTTTTTTTCCCCCTGCCAGCTGTTTCCATGGAGCCCAGTTTGTAACTTATTCATCTTAGAATTGTAGCCATCTCTATGAAGCCCCAGCTCAAGGTCAGAGGCCTTGTTAACATATTTTGAGAAAAACTAGTACGGGTGTGTCTAGCTCAGGAGTGCTTATTTTTTTCAGCCAGTTGCCAGGTAGACCAGGGCAACACGAAAAGAGGAAGTTTATCTACACTGAACTCTTTTATAGCGACTCTTTTGCTGAAAGTCCTAAAGTTAGCCATGGTGAAGACATCTGGATAAGGTCAGTTGAGACTTTCCTGTGTGCCCGGTACAGAGGGGGAAGACGGGGAATGCAGGGCTGAGAGCAGCTCCTTGGATCTGAGAATGATGAAGGAGAGATGTAAAAGAATAATGGGAAAGGGTTTTGAGATCTTCCTAGCAACACAAACATGAGCAGTAGAACAGTTAGAACAGAGGGGGAGATGGGATTGAGTATACCAAAAAGCCTGTAAGGGACTTTAAAATTCTTAGTAACCTGTTTTCAGTGATGACAAAGAAACTTTAAAGGCCATTTTCATTACATCTTGGATAGGGGTCTGAGGGCTCTTCTCAGCTGGTTTGAGCTTTGGGTTAGCTGGTAAGAGGACCTGGTGGGACCCACTGCGGGCACTCACAGGAGAAGAGAGGAGTGAGTGAGTGGAGGGGTACCTCAGTACCTGCTACCTCAGCAAGGAGGCAATGGTCTGAGAACCGGTGGAGGCTTGGGTTTTTGATATAGTAATTGGAGGGGAGAAATCAAGTTGATGAGGTGGGAGTGACAGCAGAGAGTCTAGAGCAGAAGGCTGAGAGTGAGCATGTATTGGAGAAGCATAGTTCACGATGTGAGCAAAGGATAGAAAAGGCATCCACATAGTGGAATCTCCTTTCACCCTTTTGAGCACTTGCTGAAGTTAAAAAGGTCAAACATAATTTGAGGATCTAGAGATCCCTCTAGGGGCCATCGGATTTGGTTATCTAATTGATAATATGGCCAATGCTGTGTACAAAATTTGATGAGGAGTTTGGGTTCCATCTGGCAGTCCCTGTATGCTCACATCCCCATGATTTACAGAAGATGTAGGCATTCCCCTAACACAGCCGTGACTGTGGCTTTGATAGTACGCCAAGCAAACATAGTAATCTAGGCTAGCCAACCAGCATCTGGCTCGCTTGTCCCTACAGCAATAATGTTTGTTTCCATTATATATGGTATGGAAGGAATTTAATAAAATTTTAATGGGATCCTCTTCATTAAGAATATCCCAATAGGAAAGACCTATAGCCAGCTGACAAATGTCTTCGTGGAGAGATGGCCACCAGGTCCCTAAGGGGGCTGTATGCAAGATAGACCATACTTCTTTTCCAGTAGGATTTGTGATCAGCCATCGCTGCTGAACAGGCTGATGAGGGTTAGGACTACTGGTGGTCAAGGGGAGAGTCTATAGCCATATCCACACAGCGAATACACAATTTGAAAGTGTTACCAGTCTTTTCCAGTTTCCAGCCAGAGTCTGGACAGGGCACAGGCTTGAGATGAGAGGTATGGATCCAGGAAGTGATTCTGTCTACCTTTACCGCTGTAGGTGTTATAAGTAGCACCTGGTATGGTCATTTCCAGCAGAGTTCCAGGGATGACACCTGATGTTGTCTTACATAGATGAAATCTCTTACTTGATATTGATGTAGAGTTTCCTCATCCCCAGGTTGGTAGGCCGTGGCCATCTGTTTTCACAGGTATTCCTGAGTTCTTTCAAGAGCTTTAAGTCTGTCAAGCAAAGGGGTGTTGAAGGAATCGTTAGGTCTTAGAGTTGGGGTAGGTCCCTTACTGGAGGAGGGACACCATAGAGAATTTCACAGGGGATGAGGTTACACAAAGAAATAGATTGAGTATTTCTTGCATGAAACAGTATAAAGGCAGGAGCATAATCCAATCTTTTATGCCAGTCTCTAAGCTTAATTTCGTTATGGTCCCTTTAATGGCTCTATTCATTCTTTCTACCTGTCCTCAACTCGGGGGTCTATAAACACAATGTAACTTCCAATTAATCCCCAGGGTCCTGGCTAACCCCTGAGTTACCTGGGCCATGAATGCCAGTCCATTATCAGACCCTATTACTTTAGGCAGGCCGTACCTTGGAAAAATATCTTCCAGGATCTTCTTTAGCACCATTTGCGCTGTTGCGTTTTTTTTCTTTTTTGGGGGGGTGGGCGGGGGGGAAAGGCTTCAATTTATCCTGAAAATGTATCTACAAAGACTAGGAGTTATTTAAGTCCACACCTTGCTGGCTTAATTTCAGTAAAGTCCACTTCCCAGAATTGTCCTGGTCTTGTTCCCCGTAGGTTCTTTCCTGCAGGAAGCTTGGAAGGGTAAGCATTAACCAATTGATGGACCCAACAGGCTTTTGTTACCCATTCAGTTATTTCCTTTCACTGTGAGTCACTTAGTGAAAAACTCTGTTCTTGATCTTTCAGAAATGAATGCAGTTTCTTTGAATCAAGGTGAGTGAGTTGATGTATATTTTCTACTGACATAGTTAGACCGTGATTATAGGAATTTTTACTGAAGGATCTAGAAATTCCACTTGGGGGCCTTCAGGGTTATAAGTTATTTTGGCCTGGAGCTTTGTGAGCAGACCTCTGCCCATCAATGGGGCCGGGCATTCTGGGATTACTAGGAAGGAGTGATGGATTTATCCTTTCCCCTGGTCCATGGTCCTCTTCGTTGTCCAAGCCCGATATTTACTGCCATTAGCCCCTTGAATTAGAGACCTTTTATTTGATAGAGGGCCCAATGGTGCCTTAAAGGCAGAGTATATTGCCCCTGTATCCACTTCAAATTTTACTGGGATCCCCTCCACTTCAAAAGTTACCCTGAGCTCGGGGAGAGTATCTGAGCCCCGACATTTTTAGTCATCCTCCAGAGTCAGAATGTCTGTCTAACGTGGGTGTCTCTTTCTAGGGCATTCTTTGGCCCAGTGTCCTTTTTCTTTAAATTAGGCACATTGAATTGAGGCCAGGGGTGGCCTCTAGTGTGGGCCCCAGTATCCCTTCCTGTCTCAATGTTTCTTAATTTCTGGCCTATTTTTTTTTTTTTTTTTTGTGACCAGGACCGTATTCAATGCCTTAGTCTGTCTTTTGTTTCTTTTATCCTCCCTTTGCTCCCTTCTCTTCCTCAGTTTCTCTCTTATAGCATACCTTTTTGGCTTCTCTGACTAAACCTCTCAAAGTCATATGTTGTAATCCATCTAAGCATTGTACCTTTCTTTTAACATCCAGAACATCTTGCCCAATAAAGGCCATCATGACAGATGCCTTTTGATCCTCTGCCTGAGGATGGAAAGGAGTACATCTCCTAGATGCCTCCATAATTCTCTGTAGGAACATAGAGGGACATTCATCAGGCCCTTGAATAATCTCTCTTACCTTGGCCAAAATAGTTGGTCACCTAGCGGCCACTAAGATACCAACTGTTAGAGTCTGGCAATAAGTGGACAGATGCTCCCTACCTTCACAGGTTTTGGGGTCCCAGTTGGGTCGTTTCAAGGGAACGCTGGCTTTGAATATGTTGGGAAGTTTTGTCTGTCATCCATCTGGTCCGCGAATATTTTTTTCTAGAATCCAGGAGGATTCTCTTTTGTTCCTCTGTCATAAAGAGAGTCCCTAGGAGTCGTTGGCAGTCATCCCAAGTAGGCTGGTGTGAAAACATCAATGACTCAACCAGACCTGAGAGCCGGTTTGGCTGCTTGGTAAAAGGGGGATTGTTATTTTTCCAGTTATATAGGTCTGAAGAGGAGAAAGGCCAATACAGGTAGGCTTGAATTTTTTCCTCATGGTTGTCATGAATCATTGTTCCTTAGAAATGGAGGGGGAGCATCACGGGAGTTCCAGGGTTTTCAATCATTCACCGCTGGCAAGTTCCTTTAGCCCGGCCAGCTTCCTCCAGGGAAGGAGGGGGTGTGTTTGCCACTGGGGAGTTATCTGGAGGGCGCTGGGCTGGCTTAGCTTCCTCCAATGGCAGAGAGGCTGAGTCAGCAGCAGGGGAATCACTTAGAGAGTGTTGGGGTTGGGGGACGAGGGCAGGGGTTAAGTAGTGGAACGAGAGTCCAGTAGAGTCAAATCTTGTGACTCAGGGAGAAAAGAGGGTGAAGGAGGAGGAGGAGCAGAGGGTTTGAGAGATCATGAGGGAAGGAGTAGGAGCGGGGGCAGGGGCAAGTAAAAGCTTCACACATGGTGAAGGAGAATTGCAGAGGTCCTGCCAAGTTAAGATATATGTCTGTTGATCCTGATGTCTATGTGGCCCTGGCTGAAAGTCGATATCTGTGACTTTTTAAATTAGTGGGAAGTAGAAATATCTTTCTAGGGGCCATCCAAATCAAAAGGTGGGGCATTCTGAGGCACAGAGAGTCTGCCAGGTCCAGCATTTTACTGAGAAAGAAAGATTCTGAGCCCTTAAGCGGACTTTGGTGCAATGATCAAGGGACAGGACAGAGGCATTGAAGTGCTCTATCCCATAATGAAAGTTACACAATCAGTAAAATCAATGACACACGACACAGACAAGACAAGACAATAAAGACAGGCAATGGACGTCCAACACTGAGACCAGGACTGAGTAGCCGACAAAACCCGATGGGCTGGCAATACCGAATCTGAAACAAAATATCACTGAGTCGAGAAGACTATTGTTCCTCGATTTCCAGAGTCCTCTGGGGCATTCACGAGGAACATGGCCTGGGGCTCTGTGACACGTCTGTCCGCCACCGTCGGAGAGAGCTCACACTCTTCATCAACAGCCATTTTGCCAAGCTCTAACCTGAAACCTGAAACCAGAAAGAGGCGCCTTACATACCACGAGAGGAGCCTGTTGGGGTCTCTCGTCCACCGCTGCTGGATCTCGCTGGAACCTCCATATGTAAAAGTCAGGCGAGCGTCAGGGGAAGAAACCACCAAGAGACTGTCTCATGCAAAAGCAAAGGGTTCATTGGGGGTCCAGCATGCTGGGGCTCTGAGTTCACTTGAATAGAGCAGAGAGACCTGAGAACAGCCTAAGCAGAGTTTATATAATTTCCTTGAAGATGGCAGGGAGGGAAGTTAATTGATGGGTCCGGGCGAGTGAGCTGTTTGCGGGCAACCGGGTGAGGAAGTACTTTCTGCAGTTTGGCAGTTGGGAACAGCAAATTTTGGGATCAAGATTAGCAAACAGTTCTCAAGATTTCAACAGTGTTTTATTAAGCACACAAAAAACAGGAAGTGATAAGTACCTATTTTATTAACCTTTCACTACAGAATACACTTTGCTAGATTTCCTAATGTCTCTATTGATATCTGCTTTCCTACATATTTTCCCCAGTTCATTGTGACTGACTCTTCACATGTGCTGACATTTACATTCACTCTATACAAGAAACCCTATAGCAAAGAACTTTTGGTGCAAATCCTATACTCACTCTCCTTTCTAAACCTACCGACTATCTTCCTAATCCTACCGATTATCCCTTTTTGACTGGAAGTTCTCTTTGACAATCAATCATCCAAGGTACACGGACCTTTGCCATTGTATATTGATGTATCTGAGACATCAATGCAAAAAATAAATCAAAGCTCAGTATCACAATCTAGGTTCCAATGCTTTTCTGGGCTTCAAATCTTACCTAGATTTCTGTTTTCATACTTATATTTCACCTATATTTTCTTGTAAATATTGCAGGTTCCCAATACCATTATTCATCTAGCAGAATGATTCCTAATGCAAATTAAACCTGTTATTAACCCTAACCATACACTGTTCCCTCAATCTAACTTTACAGAAGAGCAGGGACAGAGTAGGTCTTACAATATAGGAATGTAGGGGATCTTTCTATGTTGAGAAACTCAAAGGTACATGCAAAAAAGATCCCTGGAGAAGTTGTAGGCAGCTATGATTGAACTGATTGAGCAAAAGTCATCTTCTATTGCAAACAACCTGGTCAGGATGAAGGGATATGTCTGAATCAGCCTCTCTCTTCTTAATGTAGAGAAGAAGGATCAAACCAGGCTGTGTGGAGAGCTGTTCCCGGTTGCCTATGGTTGATATCCCATTCTAACTTGTGAAACTGTCACAGGAAGTATGGGCAGCCTCCATTTCATGGGACCCTTGGAAGCAACTGTTAGGACAAAGTGGTTGCCAAGGCAGTGAGCTCATTCAGTTCCTGAAGGAAGTCACCTCAGACCTCACCTCACATCCTTGGTGATGGAACTCTCTGAACTTGGGATCAAGGAAGCCAGGCACCCAATCTTGTTCCAGTCCCAGTCCCAGTGGTCTCACTTCTTTGGATTTACCAAGGACAGAGTCAGTCTTTCTTGGTACCTACTGATGTGAGGATGGCCAAATACCAGAAAAGCTCTGAAGAGTGGCCTTTCCAGAGAACGCAGGTAGTGGCTCACCGCTGGCTTCTGACAACTTCACAGAGTCGGCCAAGAAAACCAGATCTAAAACAGGACAGGCAATTTCGGGGGAACATAGTATGGCCCAACTATCAGAGGAAACTCCGGATAGTAAAAGACCTACTTGGGGGAGGAAGGTGCTTTGTGGGTGTGGGTGTGTGTTTGTGGTTTTGTCTCATGTTCTGAGAATAGGTAGAAATGGCAGTTTGTTTGGTTTGGAATGAACTGTTTCTAATAAGTGATTTCATAAGGCAAGTGTTTCTATGTCTGTGTATCCCATTGTGTCCATGGTTGTAGACATTAGAAAAGAGAATGCATCAATGGATGTGTACTGTCTGGTAGAAAGCTTCCCGGCATTCATTCTGCCGAATATATGAATGCACTGCGGCTTGCCTTATCGATAGGCAACACCTGCTATTTTTCTAAGTTCTGGTTTTATTTTTGAATTCTGGCCACTCTCCAGAATAGGTTTATGGTTTTGTGTCCAAGATATGTACCACCTTCAAGCTCTGTGACATGGCCATGTACTGGGTAGCTGAAGGGAATGGCGAGCGTCTCAGAAAACTCAGATAACAGTGTGACCAGTAAAGTCTCAGTGGAAAAACCTTGCTTTGGGTCTTTTGCTTACCTTTTGTTCTGTTCTCCTGTATGTCAGGAATTTCTTTGCCTCAGGCCACCCCTTTGTGAAGCCTGAAGAAAACATTTTTCAAATGGAAATGAATGGGCCTCACCTGTGTTTCTTTGCTTAATTGCTTTAGAAAGGGGTGTGTCTGAATCAGCCTCTTGGCCCTGTGTGAGGCTGTGGCTTAGATTCTCAGCACCTGATGGATCTAAAGAAAGATCCCATGTGTGAATCCAAAACCAAAATGCCCCAAAGAAGAGTCATTGAGGATGAAGTCTCTCGCCTTCCACTGTAAGGTTCCTGACCTCCATCGGTGAGAATAGGGAACCTTTGGGTCAAATGATTTCTTCAAAGCCCTGCACATGCTAGCCCAGAGGTGCTTGTGTTTTCTCATGACTCCAATCCACATAAAGATTCTAAACCCCACTGTCAGTAGGCCTCAAATTGGAGAAGCAGAGCAGGATATATGGCAGGCCTATTTGATCACTCCTGGGTCACAGGAAGGGTGTCCAGGCCACCATGACTTTAGGCAAATTAGGGGCAAGGAAGCTAATTTTGGACACTGTCTTGGGCTGTTTCCCTCATGGAGACCTCCAGCCAGAGGTTAAGATGAGTGTCTATTAAAATAAGATGAGGTTCATGTGGGAATGTTTTGGTTTAATTTTGGTCATTTGTGTGGGGGTTGGAAGAGATGAGTAGGTCAACCTGGGCTTGAAATCTGGTGTGATTCCCCTTAAAGACTGAGTTATGGAACTGAACTCAGAGAAGTATTGGCATGAATTGTGTTGGGTTTATAGGAGGCCACACATGAGAGTCGCCCTTGGAAACTGAGACCTAGGACCAGGGTAGCTTTCCACAGAGCACTGGGAATCTCAGCCAGGATATCACAACATTTTATTCTGAAAGACTTGGCAGCCATAGTTTAGAGTCAAAACACACATAGACCTCACACTGTAGACCTCAATGTGCGAGGCTTCATGTGACCTTTTGGTGACTCTTTGGGAAGACTTGCCTGTGAGTGTCCTCCAGAGATGTAATTCAAATGAGCTTCCTCACAATTTAATGGTTCCTGAATGAATTGAAACCCTCAGTGCCTCCAACTTCCACCTTGAAAAATGGCTAGATTAATACCATGAAATTTTTGAAATTCCCATGGCCAGGTGGCACTGGAGAATCTTTGTATGCCCTGTTGCTGATCATGAGTGTACCAGAAAGTTCCTTTATTTACTGGGTTTCATAAAAATGGTGTAGAACAGAGATGCCAGTAAGTTGGATACTGCTCAATTGTAGGCGCAAGCTGTGGTGTGCAGGTTTGTGATAAAACATCTGTGGTGGGGCCATGTGGATTTGCCATTGCTTCCAAATGGCATGTGACTGACGTGGTGTAGCCTGGACACACTTATATGTAAAGTCATCTTGGTATATGGAGAATTTTTAGGGCAATGTTCAGAATCAGGTTGCTATGAACAAGGGGGCAATCAATGTAGGATAGAAGCCTGGTTGGTGCATTCTCCAGCAGACCATGACCCACTACACGTGACAGAACTCCCTCCAGCACTGTGTCCCAGTTTAACTTTTTGTATTTCGTGAAGGAAATACCAAACTCCCAGTGCAGCAGAAAGAAACACCACGAAAAGTGGAGGATGACCAAATCCCATCACAGTCCACATGGGGAGACTCTTAGACCCCAGTGGCCACAGATTACCAACAAAGAGAGAATTCAGTACTGCTGCCTAGTGTTCATTGGAAAATAAGAAACCACATCCTCCAGGTCACATAAATGCAGACCCAGCTCTGATGGTCTCACTAGAAAGGAAGCTAAATCTCCTGACAACAACATATATTTCAAGTGCCCAACCTCAGAGGCTGTTTCTCAAGAAGTCTTTAGGGCAGCAGAGCTCCAAGTTTGTGGAGTGTATACCTTTTCCCTTACATTTGGAAACTCCTCTACCACATCCAAGGTTGTGAACTCCTTAGCATTTTCAATTCTAGATATGTATTCACAGATTTTCTAACTCTTCTCCTCTAATTGTGCCTTATTTGGGGCGAAGGTAATGTCAAGCCATGGTTCTGGATGAGAGTGGGAAGTTTTTGTGTAGCAAATGTTTGCATACACATTGGATTCATTTTTCTATTTTCCATTCAAAATACTGAATCCCTGACACTAACCCATACCCTACTAGACTCTGACTACTAATGCTATTATGATGGAGAATAATAACACAAACAGAATAGAAATACAAGCCATTCAGAGGAGGCATGGTGTATAGTTGGACTTGCCTTTTGCATGATAAAGGGTAGGTGTTATATATCTAGTCAATTTTTTCATTGAAATAGTTCTCTATGTGTTTTTTTTTCCTTTAATTTTTATTGTTGGTTGTTCAAAACGTTACCTATTTCTTGACATATCATATTTCACACTTTGATTCAAGTTGGTTATTAACTCCCATTTTTACCCCGTATACAGGTTTCAGTATCACATCTGTTACACATCCACTGTTTTACATGTTGCTATACTAGTGTCTGTTGTAGTCTGCTGTCTTTCCTATCCTCTACTATCCCCCATCCCCTCCCCTCCCATCTTCTCTCTCTACCCGATCTACTGTAATTCATTTCTCCCTCTTGGTTTTTTTCCCCCCTTTACCCTCACTTCATCTTGTATGTAATTTTGT
This sequence comes from Callospermophilus lateralis, assembly GCF_048772815.1. Taxonomy (NCBI): domain Eukaryota; kingdom Metazoa; phylum Chordata; class Mammalia; order Rodentia; family Sciuridae; genus Callospermophilus; species Callospermophilus lateralis. The sequence continues at coordinate 4,259,426 of NC_135316.1, read as the reverse complement.
ATAACCATGAATGTCTCCTTCCATTTCCATGCAATTACCCTTCTCTTTTCTTTTCCCTTCCATCTGTCACCCCTGTTTAATGTTAATCTTCTTCTCATGCTCTTCCTCCCAACTCTGTTATTAGTTACTCTCCTTATATCAAAGAAAACTTTTGGCATTTGTTTTTTTAGGGATTGGCTAGCTTCACTTAGCAGAATCTGTTCTAATGCCATCTATTTCCTTGCAAATTCAATGATTTTGACATTTTTTTAATGTAGAGTATTACTCCATTGTGTATAAATGCCACATTTTTTTTATCCATTCGTCTATTGAAGGGCATCTAGGTTGGTTCCACACTCTTGCTATTTTGAATTTTGCTGCTACGAACATCAATGTAGCAGTGTCCCTGTAGCATGCTCTTTTTAGATCTTAGGGAATAGACCGAGAAGGGGAATAGCTTGGCCAAATGGTGGTTCCATTCCCAGCTTTCCAAGTAATCTCCATACTGCTTTCCAAATTGGCTGCAACAATTTGCAGTCCCACCATCAATGTACAGGTGTACCCTTTTACCCACATCCTCGCCAGCACTTGTTGTTTAACTTTATAATGGCTGCCAATCATTCTGGAGTGAGATGGTATCTTAGGGTGTGTTTGTTTTCCATTTTTCTGACTGTTAGAGATGGTGAGCATTTTTTTATGTACTTATTGATTGATTGTATGTCCTCTGAGAAGTGTCTGTTCAGGTCCTTCGACCATTTGTTGATTGGGTTATTAATTTTCTTATTGTTTAATTTTTTGAGTTCTTTGTATACTCTGGATATTAGGGCTCTATCTGAAGTGTGAGGGGTAAAGATTTGTTCCCAGGATGTAGACTACCTATTTACCTCTGTTATTGTTTCTTTTGCTGAGAAAAATCTTTTTAGTTTCAGTAAGTCCCATTTTTGATTCTAGTTATTAACTCGTGTGCTATCGGTGTCCTATTGAGGAATTTGGAGCCCAACCCCACAGTATGTAGATCATAGCCAACTTTTTCTTGTATCAGATGCCGTGTTTCTGATTTGATGTCAAGCTCCTTGATCCATTTTGAGTTAACTTTTATGCATGACGAGAAAAATGGATTCAGTTTCATTTTGTTGCATAAGGATTTCCAGTTTTCTCAACACCATTTGTTGAAGATGCTATCCTTCCTCCATTTCATGCTTTTAGCCCCTTTATCAAATGTAAGATAGTTGTAGTTTTGGGGATTGGTTTCTGTGTACTCTATTCTGTACCATTTGTCCACCCGCCTGTTTTGGTAACAGTGCCATGCTGTTTTTGTTATTTTGCTCTGTAGTATAGTTTGAGGCCTGGTATCACTATACCGCCTGATTCACACTTCCTACTTAGCATTTTTTATGCTATTTTGCGTCTTTTATTTTTCCATATGAATATCATAATTGCTTTATCTATTTCTACAAGAAATCCCATTGGGATTTTGATTGGCATTGCACTTAACATATAGAGAACTTTTGGTTACATCGCCATTTTGATGATGTTAGTTCTGCCTATCCATGAACAGAGTATATTTTTCCATCTTCTAAGATTTTCCTCTATTTCTCTCTTTTGGGTTCTGTAGTTTTCATTGTATAAGTCTTTAACCTCTTTTGTTAGGTTGATTCCCAAGTATTTTTTTTTTTTGAAGATATTTTGAATGGAGTGGTTGTCTTCATTTCTATATCAGAGGATTTGTCGATGATATACAGGAATGCCTTTGATTTATGCGTGTTCATTTTATATCCTGCCACTTTGCTGAATTCATTTATAAGCTCTAATACTTTCATTGTATACCCATTTGGGTCAGCTAAGTATAGAATCATGTCATCTGCAAATACTGATAATTTATGTTCTTCTTTTTCTATTTTTATGCCTTTAATTTCTTTAATCTCTCTAATTGCTCTGGCCAGTGTTTTGACAACTATGTTGAACAGATGTAGTGAGAGAGGGCATCCCTATCATCTTCCAGATTTTAGAGGGAATGCCTTCAATTTTTCTCCATTCAGATTGATGCTAGCCTGAGGCTTAGCATAGATTGCTTTTAAAATATTGAGGTATGTTCCTGTTATCCCTAGTTTTTCTAGAGTTTTGAACATAAAGGGATGCTGTACTTTGTCGAATGCTTTTTCTGCATGTATCGAGATGATCAAATTGTTCTTATTTTTAAGTCTATTGATGTGGTGAATAACATTTATTGATTTCTGTATATTGAACCAGCCTTGCATACCAGGGATGAATCCTACTTGATCATGGTGCACAATTTTTTTCATATGTTTTTGTATCCGATTCGCCACAATTCTATTGAGGATTTTTGCATTTTTCTTGAAATAGCTTGAAAAGAATTGGTATTAGTTTCTTATTAAAGGTTTTATAAAACTCTGCTGTATACCCATCCAGTCCTGGGCTTTTCTTAGTTGGTAGTCTTTTGATGGTTTCTTCTATTTCCTCAATTGTTATCGGTGTGTTTATGTTACCTATATCCTCCTGACTCAATCTGTGCAGATCATATGACTTAAGAAATTTATCTATGCCTTCACTGTCTTCTATTTTATTGAAGAATAAGAATTCAAAATAATTTCGAATTATCTTCTGTATTTCTGAATTATCTGTTGTGATACTGACTTTTTCATACCGTATGCTAGTAATTTGAGTTCTCTCTCTTCTTTTCTTTGTTAGCTTGGCTAAGGGTCTGTCGATTTTATTTATTTTTTCAAAGAACAATCTTTTAGTTTTTTCAATTTTTTCAATTGTTTGTTTTGTTTTGATTTCATTAATTTCAGCTCTGATTTTCATTATTTCTTGCCTTCTACTTCTTTTGCTGTTGTTTTGCTCTTCTTTTTCTAGGATTCTGAGATAAAGTATGAGATCATTTATTTGTTGTTTTTTTTTCTTTTTTTAAGGAATGAACTCCAAGCAATGAATTTTGTTATTAGAACTGCAATCAATGTGTCCCATAGATTCTGATATGTTGTGTCTGTGTTTTCATTTATCTCTAAGAATTTTTCAATTTCCTCCTTGATGTCTTCTATAACCCATTGATCATTCAGTAACCTATTTTTCATTCTCCAAGTGATACATGATTTTTCCTTCTTTCTTTTATCATTGATTTCCAGTTTCATTCCATTATGATCAGATAAGATGCCAGGTATTTTCTCTACTCTTTATATTGTCTAAGAGTTGCCCTGTGACATAATATATGATCTATTTTTGAGAAGTATCCATGTGCTGATGAGAAAAAAGTGTAACTGCTTGAAGTTGGGTGGTATTTTGTATATATGTCATAAGTCTGGGTTATTTATTGTGTTATTGAGTTCTATAGTTTCATAATTCAAATTTTGTTTGGAAAATCTGTTCAGTAGTGAGAAAAGTGTGTTTGAGTCTCCCATGATTATTGTATGGTGGTCTATTAGACTCTTGAACTTGAGAAGAATTTGTTTGATGAACATAGCTGCACCAATGTTTGGGGCATATATATTTATGATTGTTATGTTTTGTTGGTGTATGGTTCGCTTGAGCAGTAGGTAGTGTCCCTCTTTATCCGTTTTTATAAACTTTGTCTTGAAATCTATTTTATTTGATATGAGTATGGACACTCCTGCTTGTTTCCGAAGTCCACATGAGTGATATGATTTTTCCCAACCTTTCACCTTCAGTCTATGTATGTCGTTTCCTAACAAATTCGTCTCCAGTAGGCAGCATATTGCTGGGTCTTGTTTGGTGATCCTTTCTACTAGCCTGTGTCTCTTAATGGGTGAGTTTAAGCCATTAACATTTAGGGTTATTATTGAGATATCGGTTGTTCTTCCAGCCATATTTGTTTATTTATGTTACTAAACATGGTTTGTTTTTCTCTTTGATTATCCCCCCCCCCTTTACTGTCCTACCTCCCACTGTTGGTTTCATTGTTATTTTGCATTTCCTCTTCCTGTAATGTTTTGCCGAGAATGTTTTGAAGAAATGGTTTTCTAGCTGCAAATTCTTTTAAATTTTGTTTATCATGGAAGGATTTAATTTCATCTTCCATCCTCCAGCTTAATTTCGCTGGATACACAATTCTTGGTTGGAACCCATTGTCTTTCAGTGTTTGAAAAATGTTATTCCAGGATCCTCTAGCTTTCAGAGTCTGTGTTGAAAGATCAGCTGTTATCCTGATTGGTTTACCCCTAAATGTAATCTGCTTCCTTTATCTTGTAGCTTTTAAAATTCTCTCCTTATTGTGTATGTTGGGTCTAGGTGTGGATCTTTTATGATTTTGCACATTTGGCATTCTGTAAGCTTCTGGGATTTGGTATTCTGTCTCATTCTTCAAGTCTGGGGATTTTTCTCCTATATTTCATTGAATATATTGCTCATTCCTTTTGTTTGGACCTCCATACCTTCCTATATACCAATGACTCTTATGTTTGGTCTTTTTATGTTATCCCATATTTCTTGGATGTTCTGCTCATGGTTTCTTAACAGTCTTGCTGAGCTGTCTATGTTCTTTTCAAGTTGAAATACTTTGTCTTTATTGTCTGATGTTCTATCTTCTAAGTGTTCTACTCTGCTGTTAGGATTCTCAATTGAGATTTTAAATTGGTTTATTGCTTCCTGCATTCCTAGGATTTCTGTTTGTTTGATTTTATAACCTCTATCTCCCTGTATAGTTGATCTTTTTGTTCTTGGGTTTGTTTATGTAATTCATTGTCAAGGTGATCTTTCATTGTCTGTTTTTGCTGTCTAATGTCTTCCTTTAGACTCCTGATCATCGGAAGCATGTATATCCTAAATTCTTTATCTGACATTCCATCTGCTGCAGATATTACCTCTTCGAACATTGACTTTACCTTCATTGCTTGTGGTCCTTTCTTTCCTTGTCTTTTCATACTGTTCACGTTTCTTTCTGCTTGGTGAAACTGTTGTGTTATTCAATTTTTCCCCTATATATTTATATTGCTCTTGTATAGTTGCAAAGTTTCCCTCGCAGGCGCGGGCGGTGGCTCTGCCCCTCCTACAATTGGGACAATGTGCCTACCACACCAGCAGGCCGCTGTGCCTGTTCTGCCGGTCAGTAGCAGGTCCACCTACCTTGAAGGTGCGAGTGGCAGCTCTGCCCCTCTGCGGGTGCTGGGCCTGTTCTGCCAGTGGGTTGCAGGTCGGCCTACCTTGCAGGCGTGAGCAGCAGCTTTGACCATTCGCAGGCCACTGGGTCTGTTCTGTCTGTCGGATCCAGGTCTGACTAACTTGCAGGCGCGTGTGGCTCCTCTGCCCCTCCCACAGCTGGGACGATGTGTCTACCATGCTGGTGGGCCATAGGCCTGCTCTGTTGGTGGTTGCAGGTCCACCAACCTTGCAGGGGCGCAGGGAGTCTCTGCCCCTCCGCAGATTGCTGGGCCTGTCCTGCTGTGGGTCGCCTACCTGCAGGCCCCGTGATTTGCCACTCCCCCAACCAGGTGGATGTGTCTTCCACGTTGGTGGGCCACTAGACCTGTTCAGCCGGTGGGTCACTTGTCCACCTACCTTGAAGGAGCGATTGGTGGAATTGCCCCTCCCTATCTCAATGTGTTTTTAGAGTTAACAAATATGTGAATTCCTGTCTCCCTTTCTCTGTAGCCTATTCAGCACATGTATTTTTACATGCACATATAGAATCCTACCTGGTATCACGCGTACATTTTTGTGAGGTTGCTGACTTGGCAGATACAAATTATGAGAAGAGATCACTCCTCCTAAACGCTGTTGGAACTGAAAATTCAAGCAATGGGTGAGCTTCCTAGTTGAACAATATTACACATAAATCCACCTCAGTAAAATGAAGATTTTTGGATCTGTGGATGAAATATATTTCATGAAGAATTTCGATTGGCATATGTATTGCTACTTTTTAATGTCTGTTTTGTGTGTGTGAGTGTGTGTGTGTGTGTGTATATGTATGTATATATATATATATATATATATATATATATATATATATATACACTCTCCATATTTTTCAAAATATGAAATACATGTGTCTTATATACAATCCCAAAATTCATTCATTTTCATGTATGTGGATTTATACTCAAATTTTCACAAGATTATTCTCAGAAATATTCTTCCACCTGAAATACATATTTGTTTCTTAGAACTGAAAACTAACTTTAGTGAATGGTGCATTCAATTCCTAATATTTCTACATTAACTGACTCAGTTTAATATCAATGCAAGTAGATTCCTATGGGACATGACATTTATTTTGACGTTCATTTTTATTCAACACTGGTACATTACTCATACATTCTTCAGTTAATGCACATCATAGGATATATATTTCATCCACAAGTTCGCAAATTAATAGGCATTTGTTTCACTTTCAGTCACTTCCTGCTTCAGAACACATGTATTTCTCCAGGTTTCTTGACTGTTCTTTTCATGAGACTTCTTTCCAAACAAATTATTTTCGATTTCCATAATCAATTTGAAGCAAAACTCACACACTCTTCATGATAAACCATAATTTCATATTACCATTAGATGTATAACGGGTTGGAATTAATGATTGTATATTAATATAAGATTTCCTGTATATTTTCACATTTCAATTCAATCCATTATTTAAAATGGAACCAGTTATATTCTCCATATTCATAGAAACAGGGTACAACTCTTTGTACCCCGAATACTAATTTATAAGTCTTCAAAATATTGCTTCCAGAAATGGTGGAAGAAATACTCATGTCACCTGATCTACATATACATTTCATCACAGCAATATTCTGTACACAAAATGCAAAGTTCACACTTATTATTGTACCAAATCCTAAATAGAAAGTGAACATGGATTACTAAAAACATCCATGTCCAGGTTGCCTAATGATCTGAAATGTCAATCCTATTGGTGAAAACATATTTGTTTTTTCCTAAGATTATATGTTCAACCTCAACCCTGTTGAAAATTTCTAATCCTATCACACACTTTACACTTTGCCTGATTACCTAATGTCTCTATTGATATCTGCATTCCTACATATTTTCCCCACTTAATCATTGTGATTGACCCTTCACATGTGCTGATATTGACATTCACTCTCTAACCAAAACCCTATTGCTAAATAACTTTTGGTCCAAATCCTATACTCATTCTTCTTCCGATACTTACCGACTATCTTCCTGATCCTACTGACTATCTCTGTTTGAGTGGATGTTCTCTTCTACATTTAATCATCCAAGGTACAAGTTCCTATGCCATTGTATATCAATTTATCTGAGATATCTGTGCAGAATATAATTCAAGCTAAGTAATCCAATCAAGGGCCCAATGACTATCTGGGCTACAAATTTTACCTAGATTTCTGTTTTTATACTTATATTTCACCTGTATATTCTTGTAAGTATCGCAGGTACTCAATACCATTATACATCCCGCAGAATGATTCCTAACCCAAATTGAACTGGTTATTAACCCTAACCATACACTCTTCCCTCAATCTAACATTATAGAAGAGCTGGAACAGAGTTGGTCTTACAATACAGGGATGAAGGGGATCTTCCACCTACCTAGAACCTCAAAGGTCCATGCAAAATTATCCCTGGAAAACATGTAGGCAGGTATGAAGGACCTGAGAGAGCAAAAGTCATCTTCCATGGCAAACAACCTGGTGAGGATGAAGGGTTGTGTCTGAATCAGCATCTCTCTTCTTAATGTAGAGAAGATGGACCAAACCAGGCCTGTGTGGAGAGCTGTTCCTGGGGGGCAATGGTTGATATACCATTCTAACTTGTGAAAATGTCACAGGAATTGGTGCAGAATCCATCTCATGGGACCCTTGGAAGCAACTGTTAGGGCAAAGTGGTTGCCAAGGCAGTGACCTCATTCAGTTCCTGAAGAAAGTGACCTCACCTCACTTCCATGGTAATAGAACTCTCTGAACTTGAGATCCAGGAAGCCAGGCCCCCAGAGCCAGTCCCAGTCCCAGTTGGCTCACTTGATTGTATTTACCTAGAACAGAGTCAGTCTTTGTTGGTACCTACTGATGTGAGGATGGCCAAATGCCAGGAAAGCTATGAAGATGGGTGTTTCCTTAGAAAGCAGGTAGTGGTTCTGGCAAAGACACCAGATTTGAGACAGTACAGGCCATTTTGGGGGAACATAGTATGGCCCACCAGTCAGAGGAAACTCCGGATAATCAAAGACCTACTTCCTGGAAGGAGGTGCTTTCTGGGTGTGGGTGTAAGTTTGTGGTTTTGTGTCATGTTCTGAGAATAGGTAGAAATGGCGGATTTTTTTTTTTTGAGTGAATTGTTTCTAGAAAGTCGTTTGACAAGGCGAAGGGTTTCTAACTGTGTATCCCACTGTGTCCGTGGTTGTAGACATTTGAAAAGAGAATGCATCAATGGAAGTGTCCTGTCTAGTAGAAAGCTTCCCTGCATTCGTCCTGCCCAATTGATGAATGGACTGTTGCTTGCCTTATGAATGGGCAACACCTACTATCTTTCTAAAATCCAGTTTTCTTCCTGCCTTCTGGCCACTCTCCGGAATAGGCTCATGGTTTTGTGTCCGAGATATGTACCACCTCCAAGCTTTGTTACATCGCCATGTACTGGATACCTGAAGGCAATGGGAGCATCTCAGACAACTCAGATATCAGTGTGACCAGTAAAGTCTCAGAGGAGATACACTGCTTTGGGCCTTTTGCTAACCTATTGTTCTGTTGCCCTGAATATCAGGAATTTCTTTGCCTCAGGCCACCCCTTTGTGAAGCCTGAAGAAAACAGTTTTCAAATTGAAATGAATAGGCATCACCTGTGACTCTTTGCTTAATTGTTTTAAAAGGGATGTGTCTGAATCAGTCCCTTGGCCCTGTGTGAGGCTGGGGCTTATATTCTCAGCACCTGTTGGATCTACAGAAAGATCCCAATTGTGAATCCAAAACCAAAATGGCCAAAAGAGCAGTCAGTGTGGATCAAGTCTCTTGCCTTCCTCTGTAAGTCTTGATCTCTATCAAGTGAGAATAGATATCCTTTGGGTCAAATGAGTTCTTCAAAGCCCTGTAGGGGCTAGCGCATAGGTGCTTGCATTTTCTCATGACACCAATTCACACAAAGAATCTATACCCAACGGTCAGTAAGAGTCAAAATGGAGAAGCCGAGCAGTATTAAGGGCTGGCTTATTTGATCACTTCTGGTTCACAGGAATGGTGTCCAGGCCACCCTGACTTTAGGCAAATGAGGGGTAAGGGTGCTTATTTTGGAGACTGTCTTGGGCTGCACCCCTCATGGAAACCTGCAGCAAAATGATGAATGTCTCTATGGCAGAAGATGAGGGTCCTGTGGGAGTGTTGTGGGTTCAATTGTGGTCATTTGTGTGGCAGTGGAATAGATGACTGGGTCAACCTGAGCTTGAACTCTGCTATGATTCCTCTTAGAGACTGAGTTCTGGAACTGACCTCAGAGAAGTTTTGCCATGAATTGTGACGGGATTTTACTAAGCCACTAATGAGATTTACCCTTGGAAACTGAGATCTAGGCCCAGGGTGACTCTCCACAGATCACTGGAAATCTCAGCCAGAATATCACATGATTTTATTGTGAAAGGCTTGGCAGTCATAGTTGAGAGTCAAAGTGCACATGGACCTTACATTGTAGAACTCAATGGGCCTGGCTTCATGTTACCTTTTGGCCACTCTTTGGGAAAAATTGCCTGTGAGAGTTCTCCAGAGCTTTCATTGAAATGAGGTTCCTCACCATTTAATGGTTCCTGAATGAATTGAAACCCACAGTGCTTCCAACTTCTTCCTTGAAAAGTGGCTGCATAAATACCATGAAATTTTTGACATTCCCATGACCAGGTGGCACTGGAGAATCTTTGACGTCCTTTTGCTGATCATGAGTGTACCAGACAGTGCCTTGATTGTCTAGGTTTTATGAAAATGGTGTAGAACAGAAATTCCAGTAATTTGGAGCCTACTGAATAGTGGGCCTAGAGCGGTGGTGTGCAGGTGTGTGATAAAACATCTCTGGTGGGGCCATGTGGATCTGCCATTGCTTCCAAAGGGCTTGTGACTGACATGGTGCATCCAGCAGAACCTTATATGTCTGAAACCTCTCCATATAAAGGCATCTTTTTATATGGAGATTTTCAGGGCAATGTTCAGAATCAGGTTGCTATGGTCAAGGAGGCAATCTATGTGGGATAGAATCCTTGTTGGTTCATTCTCCTGTAGACTCTGACCCACCACACATGACAGAACTCCCTCCAGCATGGGTTCTCAGTTGAACTCGTTTTATTTAGTAAAGCAAATACCAAACTCCCAGTGCAGTGGCAAGAAACACCACGTAAAGTGAAGGATGACGAAATGGCTTCAAAGTCCACATTCCGAGACACTTAGCCTTAAGTGCCCACAGTTCACCTACAAAGAGTGAATTCGGCACTGCTGCCTCATGTCCTTTGGAAAATAAGAAACCATGTCCTCCAGGTCACATAGATGCAGACACAGCTTTGATGCTTTCACTAGAAATGAAGCTAAAGCTCCTGACAACAACATATATTTCAAGTGCCCAAACTCAGAGGCAGTTTCTCAAAAAGTCACATTTTGGCTTCTTCTGTGCTGAGAGAAGGTGACGTGAGGGGGCACGATGTGAGGGACATGAGTTGCCTTTTAGAAGTCAGTTGAGGGACATGAGTTGCCTTTTAGAAGTCAGTTCGGTTTGAAGTCTGGTTGGGGAAGAACAGGTTGTAAAGTCATCTGGGGATGGGTTCTTCTATGAGAGAAACAAAATCCATGAGAACTGAATAAATGTTGCAGCAGCTGGAACATGTCACTGTATAGAAGTTCCCTCACCAGTCTTTAATATCCCCAGTTATCAGGACTGTCAACTTAATATTTAACTTTTAGTGTTACAGTTGTCCCTCCCCATAAGTTACACTTTAATATTTTACTGTCATCTGATCTTGCAAAATCCGTTTACTAGTATGACCTCTGTGTCTAATAGAGAAACCTTTAATTCTGTTACTCAGAGCTGGATAATCATACTAGCAAACACCAAGCCTACCTGTGAAGGTTAGGAATATCTGTAGGCCTTAAACTAAAAGCTTCTGCCTCTGTTAGCTCCTCTTGATACACTCTTTTTAGGTAATCAGGCATTCCTGTCTGAGAATCCTTCTTTGTAGCCTCCAGTCTTACTTATTTTGAAAGGCGAATACCTTAAAATATTATTATTATTTTTATTATTATTATTATTATTGTTATTATTATTATTAAAAATGCCCAGGAATGGCTGTATTTTGGTTTTCACTGTCTTTGCTAAGTGTTTAAGATGAAGCCGTCAAACTGACTTTTGTTTCTCTCTATTGTTAACAGTAAGCTGAGATTTTATGGGAGTCATTCCTGCGGAAACTTGAGAGCAGCTTCTGAGTTCTGCTAGTGCCATTTGTGCTAGGTGGGTCCAGGTTGCTTGACCATGTGGCTTCCCTCGGAAGCATCAGGGAAGTCTCCTTTCTCTGATGACTCTCCTCTTCTCAACAAATGCACTGATTGGATTTCTGCTCTCCAGTGGTCTCATTGATCTCCCTGGTCAGGAGGCTATGTGGCTCAGAGTTGCAAAGCTCTTTAGAGAAGTCTCCTTATCCCTGGATTCAGACTGACTCAGAGGGCACGAGCCAAATATTGGTTTTCTTGGCCCTTTTCATTTAAAGTTAATTTTAAATCCTAATCTTAAACATCCAGCAAATAAATTTTAACAGCCTTATATTAAGAGTACTGGGCTTTAATGTCTATAACTTTTTAATTATTTATCTTTTTTACTAATTGGGATCTGTATTATCATGTCTGTCTTGTAGGTGATGACTTATTATCTTGAATAAACCCATATTGTGTTCTTAAAGCAGCACTTCTGTAAAACACTAACAGGGAATCTTTAGAACACTTATAAGAAAATTTCAAAATAAAATTAACAAGAGTAAAAATACTTTGTTCGGTGTAATAGCTACTCTGATTTTTTTGGCTGAATTATACATTATATCCCCTGTTTGAGATACTAGTAATCTTAACAGAAAAAAAAAAAAAAACTTTTGAACATAACTTTAAATGAAATAAAATCTGACCTACTGCTTTCGTAGTTATTCTCATATGTAGTAAGATGGGACACAGAGCCTTATCTCAGGTAAGGCAGGGCTCTTTATAAATCTTAAGTGTTTTAGTTCTAAAGCTTATCTTTGTTTTTTAAATATCATTTTACAAAGTTTACATAAATTTTTTGTGGTCACATGAACATTAGCTAACATGATATTTTAACACATTTAGAACATGAATTAAAGAATGGGTGAACGTTCTTAACCTTTACATAGATTAGGCTCTCATTAACTTAAAAATATATTTAAATTTTTCCCAATGTAAAAAGTAACATAAAACTTTAAATATCTTATTGATAACAGGTAAATGAATGCCCAATATATATATTTTTTACCATACAACTTCAGAACACCAGCTAGATATACTGCTCTTTTAAGTTTCTACCTTACAGACTTGTATACCTGGAAGATATCAGCACATTAATAGCATCACAATTACATTGATGTTTCTACATTTACCAAGTTTAGCTTTTAAAGAAATGGCAGTACAGTGCTCTAAAATAACAGTTCTTATTTAATCAGTTGTTTAATTTTTATGGTTGCTTGCTCTAGAAAAAATAAAACTTAATAAACACAATATAATGGGTAAACTTATGTTTTAAGAAATTTTTGTCTCTTTAACATATGAATGATTTTTACAATCTTATACAGACTTTAGTACAAACTTACACAGACGTTAGTAAATCAATCAGATATCTAACAAAAGTACTCATGAATGAGTAATCCCATATCATATTTACTTTACTTATTTATCAAAATATTAGACAAATGTACTGAACAGTTTAAACCATTTTTTTGTTGAAGGAAAAGTCCTAGAACCAAGTCATATTAGACATTTTATAGTCATTAATATTTTATTAGATGTTTGAACACCTAGAAAAACTTGTAAGCTTCAGTTTAAAGACATTTATTGTTATCTGTTTATCCAATTTAATTTGAACCATTTAAGTCACTCGAATTAAAGATCTTTGGATCCACTTTTTAAAATTTGTTTTTTATCAGCGCTCCTTATATATGTTAATTTGTGTATCATATGTATGATATAGGGACATATGTATATATAGACATACAACACATATCAAAAGTGTGCACACATAATAGTAGTAAAGGTCTTGTAGCTTTTCCCAGGTGAAATCTCCATTGCAATGTTTCAAAACCTGCACAGTTGGTCAAAGATAGATCTGATGAGAAAAACATTAACCTAGGTCTATAGGATCAAAATCATGAACTCAAAAAAAAAAAAATCCAGAATCTAAGGAAAAAATAAGAGTCCTAGAAAAAACGACTGGCCAGTAATTAGTAAATACCATATAATTTACCCTTTTTTTCCCTTAGGCCTCAGATCAGTCTCTTACTGAGCTTGCAGGCTTCTTTCATTTGCATTTCAATCTAAGTCCTGGCTGAGGTCTGGAAGGAGCAGGAAAAAACTGCTATTCTGAGCAGACACCTCAGGCTGAAGGCATTTTAACCATAATTTTCAGGTTCGGATGTTGAAAAATATGATACAAGTTTAAGATACAATTCACAAAATTTTATATCTTTACATCTTGTTTTGTCAACAGATACCATACAATGCTTTATTATCCTTGTCCAAATTAATGCACTGGTACACACAGTGACATTTTCCTAGGCTACTCAATTCAAAATTGGTGAAATAAAAGACTGAATAATTGGGAAGTTACTTGACAACTTGGAAGTAGAGGTCTTTAGTTTTCCATCCTAAGTATTTAATTTCTCTGGCATGAATTATCTGAAATCATAAACTAAACAATTACATAAACCCAACTTTTCACTGCAAGATTGTGCAATGCTTCAAAAACCCATTCAGATACCAGATTGTTACAATAAAACATCATCATTTAGACACACATTCAGCTAAGATCATTCCCAAGAAAAAATTTATAATATCAACACATTATTTCAGATATTTTAAAGGGCCAGAAACAAAGACACAAGACAGACAGAAAGGAGCTCCAGACTATGTCTGACAGACAAAAGGCTTTAAAACAGAGCAGATAAGAGAAAAATCTCCTACACCAGTGGCACCATAGATGTCCCCACAAGGGAACAAGATGTTTTCACAGAGGGGCAACATGAAATGTTAAACCAAGGGTCTCCATGGTGACTTTACTGCATTTAGTGTCCCCTTATTCTTTTTCTTTTTTTTAAAGAAGACAGAGGTGTCATAATCCTTACAGTGCAGGAAAGGAAAAATGGAATTCCCTGAAGCAACAGGGCTTCAGCAGCTGCTGCGAGTCCCTCAGTCCCTCCTTTTACTTACAAGATTAGCTTCTCTGGTTCGGTTCCACCCTAAGCACGATCCATCTCCTAACATTTCATTAGTCAGGTCTCAAAAAGTTCCGGGGCGGGGGGGGGTGTATCAAAATTTGTAACTTAATGTTTGTTCCTGACCTTGAAGCCAATTAATGCCAATTTAATAATGAGTTCAGGGTTTTGAGAAAAAGAAAAAGGGAGGTTTATTGCTTTGCTAACATAGGAGAAACACAGGGGACTCTTCCCAAAGTTTGTGACTCTCCTGATCTGGAGGGACAAGGGGTTTTAAAGTAGTTTCACTTGTTAACCTGTGAGATACTCAGTTCTTAGATCCCCAGCAGGCATTGCCCTTCGCAGTGGGTGTGCTTCAGACAGCCAGCTAGGGTCTTGTATCATCCTGCTTAACAAAAGGGTGTAAAGTTCATCATAGTTCCTTAAAACACAGTCCAAAGGGTGTCAGGCTTACTTGCTTTATTACCCATTTCCACCTCCAATATCCTTAAATTTTTATCACAGAAATCACACAACAAAACGCACAAAAATGAACAAACAAAAAAACATATAGAACAGAGAACAAAACACACACACCAAAAAAAAAAAAAAAAACATAAACCTGGACTAAAAACAAAAAAAAGAGGAGCAATGCAGTGTCTTGCTAAAGCTCCAGGGAAGGAGCACGTGCACGCCCGTCAGCACCTCTCTACCCTTCCAGAGCAATTCCCCTCAGAACAGAACAGAGGATAGAATGATTCTCATTACTGTCCAAGAAAGGTGTGTATGTGAGCCTCCCCAGGCCACCTGTCTGTCATCAGAAGAGATCTCCCTTAACCAGATATTAGATGTTATAAAGGCGACACTTACCTATGGAGACCTCATCCACCAGGTGCTTCCTAATAGTTTTAGTGCGGTGGTTCAATGCAGTGCTCACCGAACCAAAGGCTCACTCCAAGGCCTTGGAAATTGGCTCTCCAGCCTGGAGCCCTAGAGGGAAGGCCAGCTTCAGAATTTCCAGTAGTCTGGTCTTGTGATCTGGTCGGGCAGGGACATCTCGCTGGGGAAATCCAAAATGTTAGACCAGGACGCAAGAAAAGACCACAGACTGCAATTAAAATCAAATTAATGCAAGCTTATTATTTCAACCGGCCAGGCTGTCTCCCTCCCAAAACAGCGAGAACAAGACAGCAATCCCACCTTTCTTACAGCCCAGCTTTATAGCCAAGGAATTTACACACAAGGGGGGTTACAGATAACAGAACTTTGATAAGCATCACACTAATGGTAGTTTACATTTTTTTTTTTTTTTTTGCTGACCATAACATCAGAAATTATTAGGACCATTAGAGCCTCAGAGTGGGTCGTTTTCTGGACAAGGAAGTGCAATAATTATGAGGTGTCACTAAAGTTTCAGAGAGGGCAACTATCTGGTCAGAGAGCCAGGCATGGGTGAGTTCAAGGCATGGGCAGGCATTCCAAGCAGGTTCAGAATTTGCAGTAATTTATAGTAAAGCCAAAATTATCTTTTCATTGTTTTGTGGCAAGATGGCTCCCAATTTTAATAAAAGATCAGGTGGTTTTATCAACCCTGTCCCATACTTTTGGAAACTCCTCAATCAACGACAAGGTTGTGAACTCCTGAGCATTTTCCATTCCAGATATGTATTCCCTGATTTTCTAACTCTTCTCCTCCAATCTGTCTTACTTGAGGCCAAGGTAATGTCAAGGCATTGTCCTGAATGAGAGTGGGAAGATTTTTGTGTAGTACATATTTGCATACATATTGGATTCATTATCTAATTTTCCATTCGAAATACTGAATCCCTGGCACTAACCCATACCCTACAAGACTCTGACTACTGATCCTAATATGATGGTGAAAAATAACCCAAACAGAATAGAAATACAAGCGGTTCAGAGGAGGCATGGTGTATAGTTGGATGTGCCTTTTGCAAAATAAAATGTTGGTGTTATAAATCTAATCAATTTTTAATTGAAATAGTTCTCCACGTGTTTTTAAAGTTAACAAATATGTGAATTCGTGTCCCCCTTTCTCTGTAGCCTATTCAGAACATGTATTTCTATATGCACATATAGAATCCTATCTGGTATCACACGTACATTCTTGTGAGGTGGCTGACTTGGCAGACACGAATTGTGAGAAGAGATCACTCATCCTAAACGCTGTTGGAAATAAAAATTCAACATTTGGGTGAGCTTCCTAGTAGAACAACATTATACATATATCCATGTTCAGTAAAATAAATATTTTTCCATCTGTGGATGATATATATTTCACGATGAATTTCGATTGGCATATATATTGGTACTTTTTAATTTCTGTGTGTGTGTGTGAGTGTGTGTGTGTATATATATATATATATATATATATATATATATATATATATATATATATATATAATTGTTATATATATATATATAATTGTTAAATATATGTATACACACACATATATAATAAGACACATATATATTAAATATAAAAATATGTGTCTTATTATACACTCCCTAAATTCATTCACATACATGTATGTGGTTTTATAATCAAATTTTCACAAGATTATTCTCTTAAATATTCATCCACCTGAAGTACATATTTGTTTCCTAGTATTGGAATATAACTTCAGTGAATGGTGCATACAAATCTGAATATTTCTACAGTAATCGACACAGTTTAACATCAATGCATGTACATTCCTATGGGACATGATATGTATTTTGACTTTCATTTTTTTACAACACTGGAACGTTACTATTTGTTCAGTTTATGGACATCATTGAATATATATTTCATTCACAAGTTTGCAAAATTATAGGCATTTGTTTCACTTTCAATCACTTTCTGCTTCAGAACACAAGTATTTCTCCATGTTTCTTGACTGGTTTTTTCATGAGACTTCTTTCCAACATATTATTTTCAATTTCTATTATAACATTGAAGAAAAACTTGCACACCCTTCATGATACACCATAACCCTAATATTATCTTTAGATGTATAACTGGTTGGAATGAATGATTGTATATCAATATAAGATTTCTTAAATATTTTCAGATATCAATTCAATCCATTATTTATAGTGGAACCAGTTATATTATTTATTCACAGTATGGTCTATTCATGCATTATGTCTATATTCATAGACACAGTGTACACCTCTTTGTAAACCCAATACTCATTTATACGTCTTCGAAATATTGCTCCAAAAAATGGTGGAAGAAATACTCATGTCACCTGATCTACATATACATTTTATCAAAGTAATATTCTGGACACAAAATAATATTCTGGACACAAAGTAATATTCTGGACACTTATGACCTCACAAGTATGTATGTTTCATACCAGGTAGGATTCTATATGTGCATATAAATATACATGTGGTGAATAGGCTACAGAGAAATGGAGACAGGAATTCACAAATTTGTTAACTTTAAAACACATGGAGAACTATTCCAACAAAAAATTGACTAGATGTATAACTCCTACCCTATATAATGCAAAAGTCAAGTCCAACTATACACCATGCCTCCTCTGAACTGCATGTAATTCTATTCTGTTTGGGTTATTTTTCTCCATCATATTAGGATTAGTTGTCAGAGTCTTGTAGGGAATGAGTTAGTTTCAGGGTTTCAGTATTTGGCCTGGAAAATTGGAAAATGAATCCAATCTGTATGCAAATATGTGCTACACAAAAATCTTCCCACTCTCATCCAGAACAATGACTTGACATTACCTGCGTGGGTAAACACTCCACAAACATGGAGCTCTGTTGGCCTATAGACTTCTTCAGAAACTGCCTCTGAGTTTGGGGACTTGAAATATATGTTGTTTTCAGGAGCTTTAGCTTCCTTTTTAGTGAGACCATCAAAGCTGGGTCTGCATCTATGTGACCTAGAGGACATGGTTTCTTATTTTCCATTGAACATGAGGCAGCAGTGCTGAATTCGCTTTTTGTAGGTAAACTGTGGCCACTGGGGGCTACGTTTCTACCCGTGTGGACTGTGAAGCCATTTGGAATTCCTCTACTTTTCATGGTTTTTCTTGCTGCTGCACTGGGAGTTTGGTATATACTTCAGGAAATACAACGAGTTCAACTGGGAGACAGTGCTGGAGGGAGTTCTATCATGTGTGGGGGGTCAGATTCTGCAGGAGAAAGCACCAACCAGGCTTCTAACCCACATAGCATGCCCCCTTGTCCATTGCAACCTGATTCTGAAAATTGCCATGAAATCTCTCCAAATAACAAGATGCCTTTACATATAAGGGTCTGCTGGGTGAACCATGTCAGTCATAAGTCATTTGGAAGTCAATAGCACATCCACACGGCCCCACCACAAATGTTTATCACACACTTGCACACCACTGCAATTGGCCCACTTCTCAGCAGGCTCCAACTTACTGGCATCTCTGTTCTACACCATTTTAATGAAACCCAGTCAATCAAGGCACTGTCTGGAACACTCATGATCAGCACCAGGGCATCCAAAGGTTTTCAAGTGCCACCTGGTCATGGGAATTTAAAATATTTCATGGTATGTATCTTCTCCTTTTTCAAGGATAAAGGTGTAGGCACTGTGGTTTTCAATTCATTCAGGAACCATTAAGTGTTGAGGAAGCTCATTTCAATGAAAGCTCTGGAGAACTCTCACAGGCAAGGCTTCCCAAAGAGTGGCCTAAAGGTCACATGAAGCCAGGCCCATTGAGTTCTGCAATGTGAGTTCCATGTGTGTTTTGACTCAAAAATAGGGCTGCGAAATTTTTCAGAATAAAATCATATGATACCCTGGCTGAGATTCCCAGTGCTCTGTGGAAAGCCACCCTGGGCCTAGATCTCAGTTTCCAAGGGAGACTCTCATGTGTGGCCTCCTAAAATCCCAACACAATTCATGACAATACTTCTCTGAGTTCATTACCAGAACTCATTTTCTAAGGGGAATCAAACCAGAGTTCAAGCCCAGATGGACACTGTCATCTCTTCCAACTGCCACGCAAATGACCACAATTAAAACCAAAACACTCCTACATGGCCCTCATATTCTTCCACATAGACACTCATCATATCCTATGGCTGGAGTTTTCCATGAGGGGTGCAGCCCAAGACCGTGTCCAAAATAAGCTCCCTTGCTCCTCATTTGGCTAAAGTCAGGGTGGGCTGGACACCCTTCTTGTGAACCAAGAGTGATCAACTATGCCTGCCTTGAATACTGCTCTGCCTCTCCAATTGAGGCCTACTGACTGTCAGTATAGATTCTTTTTGTGATTTGGAGTCATTATAAAACCCAAGCACATATGGGCTAGCCTCTGCAGGGTTTGAAGAGCTCATTTGAACCAAAGGATCCCTATTCTCACTTAATGTAGTTCAGGAACCTAAAAGAGGAAGGCAAGAGTCTTCATCCACAATGACTGAACTTTTTGGTATTTTGGTTTTGGATGCAAACATGGGATCATTCTTTTGATCCATCAGGTGCTGAGAATCTAAGCCACGGCCTCACACAGGGCCAAGATGCTGATTCAGACAAGTCCCTTTCCAAAGCATTAAGCAAAGACCCACAGGTGATGCGATGCCTATTCATTTCCATTTGAAAACTGTTTTCTTCAGGAGGTAAAGACCTTTCTGACATTCAGGGCAACAGAACAATAGGTAAGCAAATGGTAGAAAGCAGGGTACCTCCACTGAGACTTTCCTGGTCACACTGATATCTGAGTTTTCTGAGATACTGGCCATTCCCTTTAGCTATCCAGTATATGGCCATGTCACAGACTTTGGAATTGGTACATATCTTGGACACAAATCCATGAGCCTATTCTGAAGAGTGTCCAGAATTCAGGAGGAAAACAGGGACTTAGGAAGCTAGTAGGTTTTGCCCATCCATAAGGCAAGCCGCACTCCATTCATAAATTGGGCAGGGTGAATGCTGGGAAGCTTTCTACTAGACAGGACACATCCATTGTTGCATTGTCTTTTCTCATGTCTACAATCACAGACACAGTGTGATACACAGATATTGAAACACTCACCTTGTCCAACAACTTACTAGAAACAGTTCACTCCAAACCAAACAAACTGAATTTCCTACCTATTCTCAGAACATGAGAAAAAACCTCAAACCCACACTCAAAAAGGCCCCTCCTTCCCCCAAGTAAGTCTGTGACTATCTGAAGTGTCCTCTGACTGGTGGGCCATATTATGTTCCCCTGAAATGGCCTGTACTCTCTCAGATCTGGTTTCCTTGGCCAACTCTGTGAAGTTGTCAGGAAAAGAGCTGAGCCACTACCTGCTTTCTCAGGAAAGGTCCCACTTCAGAGCTCTCCTGGCATTTGGCCATCCTCACATAAGGAGGTACCAAGAAAGACTGACTCTCTCCTTGGTAAATCCAAACATGTGAGCCCACAGCGACTGGGACTGGGACTTCCTCTAGGTGCCTGGCTTCTTAGATACCAACTGCAGAGAGTTCCATCACCAAGGAAATGAGGTATGTCACTTTCTTTGGAACTGAATGGGGTCAAGGCTTTGGCAACCCCTTTGTCTTAACAGTTGCTTCCAATAGTCCTATGAGATGGAGGCTGCCCTACTTCCTGTGACACTTTCACAAGTTAGAATTGTATATAAACCATAGGCACCCAGGAAAAGCTCTCCACACATGCCTGGTTTGGTCCATCTTCTCTACATTAAGAAGAGAGAGGCTTATTCAGACACAACCCTTGATCCTGAAAAGGTTGTTTGCCATGGAAGATGACTTTTGCTCTCTCAGGTCCTTCATAGCTATCTTCTCGAGGGATCAAATCTGCATGGACCTTTGATGTTGTCAGCAGAAGAAAGAACCCCTACATTCCTGTATTGTAAGACGAACTTTGTCCCTGCTCTTCTGTAAAGTTAGATTGAGGGAAGAATGTATGGTTAGGGTTAATAACATGTTCGATTTGGGTTACAAATCATTCGCAGGATGATTAATAGTATTGAGAACCTGCTATATTTATAAGATTATAGAGGTGAAATATAAGTATGAAATCAGAAATCTAGGTAAGGTTTGAAGCCCAGAAGAGCATTAGACCCTTGATTGGGATACTTAGCATTTAATTACGTTCTGCACAGATGTCTCAGATAAATCGATAATCAATGGCATAGGACCTTATACCTTGGATGTTTGATTTCAGAAGAAAACATTCACTCAAATTGAGATAGTCAGTGGGATTAGGAAGATAGTCGGTAGGTTTAGGAAGAAGAGTGAGTATAGGATTTGGATCAAAAGTTCTGTAGCAATAGGGTTTCGGTTATAGAGTGAATGTAAATGTCAGCACATATGAAGACTCTGTCAAATTGATGAACTGGGGAAAATATGTAGGAAGGAAATTATCAATAGAGACATTACAAAATGAGGCGATAATAAAGTGAGTGATAGGATTAGACATTTTCAACAGGGTTGAGATTGAATACATAGTCTTAAGAAGAAACAAATATGTAGTCACCAATAGGAATGACATTTGAAAGCATTAGGCAACCTGGACATGGATGTTTTTAGTAATCCATGTTCACTTTCCATTTAGGATTTGGTACAATCATAAGTGTGACCTTTGCATTTTGTACCCGGAAAATTATTGTGATCAAATGTATATGTAGATCATATGATATGACTATTTCTTCCACAATTTCTGGGAGCAATATTTGAAGTCATATAAATTAGTATTTGGGGTACAAAGTGGTGTACCCCATGTCTATGAATATAGAGATAATGCATGAATAGACCATATTGTGAATAAATAATATAACTGGTTCCACTTTAAATAATGGATTGAATTGATATCTGAAAATATATAGGAAATCATATATTGACATACAATCATTCATTCCAACAAGTTATATATCTAATGGTAATCTTAGGGTTATTGTTTATCATGAAGTGTGTGTGAGTTTTGTTTCAAAAGTGGTTATGGAAATCGAAAATGAAGTGTTTGGAAAGTAGTGTCATGAAAAGACCAGTCAAGAAATATGGAGGAATCCATGTGTTCTGAAGCAAGAAGTGATTGAAAGTGAAACAAATGCCTATAAATTTGCTAAATTGGGGATGAAATATATATCCTATGATGTGCATAAACTGATGAAATAGTAACGTACCAGTGTTGAATAAAAATGAACGTCAAAATACACATCATGTCCCATAGGAATCTACTTGCATTGATGTTAAACTGGGTCAGTTACTGTAGAAATATTAGGATTGCGTGCATCATTCACTGAAGTTAGGCTTATTTTTTTTAATTATCATTTATGGTTGTTTAAAACATTACATAGTTCTTGATATATCATATTTCACACTTTGATCCAAGTGGTTTATGAACTCCCATTTTTACCCCGTATACAGATTACGGAATCACATCAGTTACACATCCATTGATTCACATATTGCCATACTAGTTTCTGTTGTATTCTGCTGCCTTTCCTATCCTCTACTATCCCCTCTCCTCTCCCCACCGCTCTCCCCTTCTCTATCTACCCCCTCTACTTTAATAAATTTCTCCCCCATGTATTATTTTTTCCTTTCCCCTCACTTCCTCTTGTATGTAATTTTGTATAACACTCAGGGTTTCCTTTCAATTCCATGCAATTTCCCTTCTCTCTCCCTTTTCCTTCCACCTCTCATTCATGTTTAATGTTAATCATCTTGTCATGCTCTTCGTCCCTACTCTGTTCCTAGTTACTCTCCTTATATCAAAGAAGACATTTGGCATTTGTTTTTTAGGGATTGTGTAGCTTCACTTAGCATAATCTGCTCTACTGCCATCCATTTCCCTGCAAATTCTATGATTTTGTCATTTTTCAATGCAAAGTAATACTCCATTGTGTATAAATGCCACATTTTTTATCCATTCTTCTATTGAAGGGCATCTAAGTTTGTTCCACCGTTTTGCTGTTTTGAATTGTGCTGCTATGAACATCGATGTAGCAGTGTCCCTGTAGCATTGTCTTTTTAGGTCTTTAGGGAATAGACCGAGAATGGAAATAGCTTGGTCAAATGGTGGTTCCATTCCCAGCTTTCCAAGAAATCTCCATACTGCTTTCCAAATCAGCTGCACCAATTTGCAGTCCCAGCAGCAATGTGCAAGTGTACCTGTTTCCCCACATCCTTGTCAGCACTTGTTGTTTGACTTCATAATGGCTGCCAATCTTACTGGAGTGAGATGGTATCTTAGGGTGGGTTTGATTTGCATTTCTCTGACTGCTGGAGATGGTGAGCATTTTTTCATGTACTTGTTGATTGATTGTATGTCTTCATCTGAGAAGTGTCTGTTGAGGTCCTTTGCCCATTTCTTGATTGGGTTCTTTGTTATCTTATTGTCTTATTTTTTGAGTTCTTTATATACTCTGGATATAAGGGCTCTATCTGAAGTGTGAGGAGTAAAGAATTCTTCCCAGGATGTAGGCTCCCTATTTACCTCTCTTATTGTATCTTTTGCTGAGAAAAAACTTTTTAGTTTGAGTAAGTCCCATTTGTTGATTCTAGTTATTAACTCTTGTGCTATGGGTGTCCTATTGAGGAATTTGGAGCCTGACCCCACAGTATGTAGATCGTAACCAAATTTTTCTTCTATCATACGCTGTGTCTTTGATTTGATATCAAGCTCCTTGATCCATTTTGTGTTAACTATTGTGCATGGCGAGAGAAAGGGATTTAGTTTCATTTTATTACATATGGATTTCCAGTTTTCCCAACATCATTTGTTGAAGATGCTATCCTTCCTGCATTGCATGCTTTTAGCCCCTTTATCAAATATAAGATTGTTGTAGTTTTGTGGATTGGTTTCTGTGTCCTCTATTCTCTACCATTCATCCACCCACCTGTTTTGGTACCAGGACCATGCTATTTTTGTTACTATTGCTCTGTAGTATAGTTTGAAGTCTGGTATCACTATATCTCCTGATTCACACTTACTGCTTAGCATTGTTTTTGGTATTTTGGGTCTTTTATTTTTCCATATGAATTTCATGATTGCTTTCTCTATTTCTACATGAAATGCCTTTGGGATTTTGATTGGCATTGCATTAAACCTATAGAGAACTTTTGGTAATATCGCCATTTTGATGAATTTAGTTCTGCCTATCCATGAACAGGGTATATTTTTGCATCTTCTAAGAGCTTCTTCTATTTCTCTCTTTAGAGTTCTGTAGTTTTCATTGTATAAGACTTTCACCTCTTTTGTAAGGTTGATTTCCAATTTTTTTTAGGATATTGTGAATGGAGTGGTTGTCCTCATTTCCATTTCAGAGGATTTGTCACTGATATACAGAGATGCCTTTGATTTATTCGTGTTGACATCATATCCTGCCATTTGCTGAATTCATATATTAGCTCTATTAGTTTCTTTGTAGACCCTTTTGGGTCTGCTAGGTATAGAATCATGTCATCTGCAATAGTGATAATTTAAGTTCTTATTTTCTATTTTTATGCCTTTAGTTTCTTTGGTCTGTCTAATTGCTCTAGCCAGTGTTTCGAGAACTATATTGAACAGAAGTGGTGAGAGAGGGTATTCCTGTCTTGTTCCAGATTTTAGAGGGAATGCCTTCAATTTTTCTCCATTCAGAATGATGCTAGCCTGAGGCTTATCATAGATTGCTTTTACAATATTGAGGTATGTTCCTGTTATCCCTAGTTTTTCTAGAGTTTTGAACATAAAGGGATGCTGTACTTTGTGGAATTCTTTTTCTGCACCTATCGAGATGATCATATGGTTCTTATTTTTAAGTCTATTTATGTGGTGAATAACATTTATTGATTTTCATATATTGAACTAGCCTTGCATCCCACAGATGAATCCCACTTGATCAAGGTGCACAATTTTTTTGATATGTTTTTGTATCTGATTCGCCAGAATTTCATTGAGGAATTTTGCATTTAGGTTTATTAGAGATATTGGTCTGTAGTTTTCTTTCTTTGAACTGTCCTTGTGTGGTGTAGGAATCAGGGTGACATTGGCCTCGTCGAATGAATTTGGAAGGTCTCCCTCTTTTTCAATTTCCTGAAATTGCTTGAAAAGTATTGGTATTAGTTCATATTTAAAGGTTTTTGTAAAACTCTGCTGTATACCCATATGGTCCTGGGCTTTTGTTAGTTGGTAGTATTTGGATGGTTTCTTCTATTTCCTCAATTGATATTGGTCTGTTTAGGTTGTCTATATCGTCCTGAATCATTCTGGTCAGATCATACGACATAAGAAATTTTTCGATGCCTTCACTATCTACTATTATATTGGAGTATAAGAATTCAAAATAATTACTGATTATCTTCTGTATTTCTGAAATATCTGTTGTGATATTGCCTTTTTCATCCCGTATGCTAGTAATTTGAGTTCTCTCTCTTCTTCTCTTCGTTAGCATGGCTAAGGGTCTGTCGATTTTATTTATTTTTTCAAAGAACCATCTTTTAGTTTTGTCAATTTTTTCAATTGTTTCTTTTGTTTCGATTTCATTAATTTCAGCTTTGATTTTAATTATATCTTACCTTCTACTTCTTTTTCTGTTGTTTTCCTCTTCTTTTTCTAGGATTCTGAGATGAGGTATGAGATCATTTATTTGTTGGTTTTTTAAATTTTTTAAGGAATGAAATCCAAGCAATGAATTTTTCTCTTAGAACTGCTTTCAATGTGTCCCATAGATTCCGATATGTTGTGCCTGTGTTTTCATTTATCTCTAAGAATTTTTTAATTTCCTCCCTGATGTCTTCTCTAACCCATTGATCATTTAGTAACCTATTGTTCAATCTCCAGGTGATGCATGATTTTTCCTTCTTTCTTTTATCATTGATTTTTAGTTTCATTCCATTATGATCAGATAAGAAGCATGGTATTATCTCTACTCCTTTATATTGTCTAAGAGTTGCCCTGTGACATAATGTATGATCTATTTTTGAGAAGGATTCATGTGCTGCTGTGGAAAAATGTAACTGCTTGATGTTGAGTGGTATATTCTATATATGTCAATTAAGTCTAGGTTATTAATTGTGTTATTGAGTTCTATAGATTCCTATTTCAAATTTTGTTTGGAAGACCTCTCCAGTGGTGAGAGAGGTGTGTTGAAGTCTCCCATGATTATTGTATGGTGGTCTATTAGACTCTTGAACTTGAGAAAAGTTTGTTTGACGAACATAGCTGAATCATTGTTTGGGGCATATATATTTAGGACTGTTATGTCTTGTTGGTGTATTGTTCTCTTGAGTAGTATGTAGTGTCCCTCTTTATACCTTTTGATTAACTTTGGCTTGAAATCTATTTTATTTGATATGAGTATGGACACTCCTGCTTGCTTCTGAAGTCCATATGAGTGATATGATTTTTCCCAACCTTTCACCTTCAGTCTATGTATGTCTTTTCCTAACAAACGCGTCTCCTGTAGGCAGCATATTTTTGGGTCTTCTTTTGTGATTTATTCTACTAACCTGTGTCTCTTAATTGATGAGTTTAAGCAATTAACATTTACGATTATTATTGAGATAAGGGTTGTTCTTCCAGCCATATTTGTTTATTTATGTTATTAAACATCGATTGTTTTTCTCTTTGATTATTTCCCCTCTTTAATGTCCTACCTCCCACTGTTGGTTTTCATTGTTATTTTCCATTTTCTCTTCCTGTAATATTTTGCCGAGGATGTTTTGAAGAGATGGTTTTCTACCTACAAATTCTTTTAACTTTTGTTTATCATGGAAGGTTATAATTTCATCTTCCATCATGAAGCTTAATTTCGCTGGATACACAATTCTTGGTTGGAACCCATTTTCTTTCAGTGTTTGAAAAATGTTATTCAAGGATTTTCTAGCTTTCAGAGTCTGTGTTGAAAGATCAGCTGTTATCCTGATTGGTTTACCCCTAAATGTAGTCTGCTTCCTTTCTCTTGTATCTTTTAAAATTCTCTCCTTATTCTGTACGTTGGGCATCTTCATCATAATGTGTCTAGGTGTGGATCTCTTATCATTTTGCACATTCGGCATCCTGTAGGCTTCTAGGACTTGGGAGTCTGTCTCATTCTTCAAGTCTGGGAAGTTTTCTTATATTATTTCATTGAATACATTGCTCATTCCTCTGGTTTGGACCTCTATACCTTCCTGTATCCCAATGACTCTTAAATTTGTTCTCCTTATGTTATCCGATATTTCTTGGACGTTCTGTTCATGGTTTCTTAACAGTCTTGCTGAGCTGTCTATGTTCTTTTCAAGTTGAAATACTTTGTCTTCATTGTCTGATGTTCTATCTTCTAAGTGTTCTAGTCTGCTGGTAGTATTCTCAATTGAGTTTTTAAGTTGGTTGATTGCTTCCGGCATTTCTAGGATTTCTGTTTGTTATTCTTTACAACCTCTATCTCCCTGTATAGTTGATCTTTTGCTTCTTGAATTTGTTTATGTAATTCATTGTCAAAGTGATCTTTCATTGTCTGATTTTGCTGCCTAATGTCTTTTTTGAGTCTCCAGATCATCTGAAGCATGTATATCCTGATTTCTTTATCTGACATTCCATCTGCTGCAGCTATTACCTCTTCGAAAATTGTGTTGACCTGCATTGCTTGTGGTTCTTTTTTCCTTGTCTTATCATACTGCTCGCGTTTCTTTCTGCTTGGTGAAACTGTTGTGATTTTGAAATTTTCCCCCTATATATTTATATTGCTCTTGTATAGTTGAAAAGTCTCCCTTGCAGGAGTGGGGGGCTGTGCTGCTCCTCCAATTAGGGTGATCTGTCTACCACGCTGATGGGCCGCTGGGCTTTTTCCCCTGATCGGTCACAGGTCTGCCTACCATGCAGGCGCGGGAGGTAGCTCTGCTCTTCCCATTCTCCAATTGGTGTGATGTGTCTACCATGCCCGTGGACCCCTGGGGTGTTCTGCCGATCGGTCGCAGGTCTGCCTACCTTGCGGGAATGGGCGACGGATCTGCTCTGCACCTACTCCAAATGGGGTGAAGTGTCTGCCGTGCCGGCAGGCCGCTGGGCCTCTTCTGCCGGTCTGGTGCAGGTCTGCCTACATTGCGGGTGTGGGTGGTGGCTCTGCTCTGCCCCAACTCCAATTGGGGTGTCGTGACTACCATGCTGGCAGATTGCTGGGCCTGTTCCGGGCGCTTGCGAAGGCTCTGCTCTGCCCCTACTCCTATTGATGTGACGTGACTACCATGCCAGTGGGGCACTGGGATTGTACCAGTCACGGGAGAAGGCTCTGCTCTGCAACTACTCCAATTTGGGTGAAGAGACTACCATGCAGGTGTGTCGCTGGGCCTGTTCAGGGTGCGGGCAGCGGCTCTGCTCTGCCCCTCTGGCTTGATGACAAAATGAGAGAGACTCAGGTGTTTTTGACTCACTTTCTTTACCAGGAGACCAACTGTTTCTGTCACCGCTGGTATCAATGAAGTTATCTCCTCCACTGCTTTATGATGACATCAGATCTCGGCCATGTTGGTATCCCATGTGAAAGGCAGCATTTCGTTCCCTTTGCTGGGTGACCAAAGCAATGGGTGAGTCCGGACCGGCCCTCACAAGCCCCATCTCAATCCTGTTGCCACTGCCTATCAAGGCTCGGTTGATATTTACGTCCACAGTATTCAGCAAGACACGGACCTGGAAGCAGTTTCCATAGGTTCTTTAGCCCTGGGCCAGATCAGTTCCAGGAGGTGGAATTTGGACACTCTGGGCTCGGTGTATCTTCTAATAGGAGCAGGCTCCAAGACGCAGTTTCTGCGGGTTTTTTAACACTGAGCCTGAGTAATTTGTCTGTGAGACAAAGGTGAATGGCATCCTGAAATTACCTGTTCTATATCTGAATGAGCTGTGATTAGTCGAAAATAGGGATGGTGACGTCAGCTCTCCAAGATGGAGGCCGCTGGTTTCCTCTGTGGTCTGACCGGTGTAGAGAACCGAATTGGACCGCATCCTTCCCCGTCTCAAACCCAGAATTCAGCACTGAGCACAGTGATTGCATAGCTGGCAGGATCCAACAGAATCCGCACCACTGTATATTTGCGTTGCTATCTCATCGTTTCCCAGCGTACGCCACAGACTCTCACCACGTGGCGATTTGCTGAATAAGCAGCATGACCCTCCGTGCAGAAAAATCACTCGCATTTGAGCCCCCGTAGCTGATCCTTGTGAGAGGGAAATATGTCCACTAGGTTTTGGAGCACCCCAATTTTGCTGGAAATTCCTAACCAGATAGATTTTAGCTATTCTAACTCATCATTCTCCCGCACATTGAGGCGGTACATGCGGGTGATGCACTCCCTTCGCCACCATCATATGATCCCCCGAAGTTAGTTTTCAGTACTAGGAAACAAATATGTATTTCAGGTGGATGAATATTTCTGAGAATAATCTTGTTAAAAGTTGATTATAAATCCACATACATGAATATGAATGAATTTAGGGAATGTATAATAAGAAAAATATACTTCATATTTGAAAAATCTGAAGAGTGAATATATATATACACCCAAACACACAGAGAGACATTAAAAATTAGCATTATGTAAGCCAATTGAAATTCACCATGAAATATATGTCATCCACAGATCCGAAAATATTAATTTTAATGAACATGGATTTATGTTGTTCAACTAAGAAGCTCACCCATATGTTGAATTTTCAGTTCCAACAGCGTTTATTAGGAGTAATCTCTTCTCACAATTTGTATCTGCCAAGCCAGCCACCTCACAAAATGTACGAGTGATACCAGGTAGAATTCCATATGTGCATATAAAAATACATTTGATAAATAGGCTACAGAGAAAGGGAGACAGTTATTCACATATTTGTAAACTTTTAAAACACATGAAGAACTATTTCAATTAATATTCACTAGATTTATAACACCTACCATTTATCATACGAAAGGCAAGTCCAACTATACACCATGCCTCCTGTGAACCTCTTGTATTTCTATTCTGTTTGGGTTATTTTTCTCCATCATGTTAGGATTAGAAGTCAAAGTCTAGTAGGGTATGTGTTAGTGTCAGGGATTCAGTATTTCGAATGGAAAATTGGAAAATGTATCCAATGTGTATGCAAATATGTGCTACACAAAAATCTTCCCACTCTCATTCAGAACAATGCCTTGACATTACCTTCACCCCACATAAGACAAAATTAGATGAGAAGAGTTAGAAAATATGCGAATACATATGTGGAATGGAAAATGCTCAGGAGTTCACAAATTTGGAGGTGATAGGGGATTTTCCAAAATTAAGGGACAGGGTAAACACTCCACAAACATGAAGTTCTGCCAGCCTAACATCTGGAGAAACTGCCTCTGAGGTTGGGCAATGAAATATATGCTGTTGTCAGGAGTATTAGCTTCATTTGTAGTGAGACCATCAAAGCTGGGTCTTCATCTATGTGACCTTGATGCCATGAGGCAGCAATACTGAATTTTCTATTTGTAGGTAAGCTGAGGCCACTGGGGTATAGGTATCTCCCCATGTGGACTGTAAATCCATTTGGTAATCCTCCAATTTTTGTGGTGTTTCTTTCTGCTGCACTGGGAGTTTGGTATTTGCTTCATGAAATACATGGAGTTCAACTCGAACACAATGCTGAAGTGAGTTCTTTCAAGTGTGGTGGGTCAGGTTCTGCAGGAGAATGCACCGAACAGGCTTCTATCCCACATAGCTTTTTCCATTGACCATAGCAAGCTGATTCTTAACATTGCCCTTAAACCTCTCCATATAAAAATATGCTTTTACATATAAGGGCCTACTGGCTGCAAAATGTCAGTCACAATCCTTTTGGAAGCCAATGAAAGATCCACATGGCCCCACCACAGATGTTTTATCAACACCTGCAAACCACTGCTCTAGGACAACAACTCAACAGGCTCCAACTAATTGGCATCTCTGTTCTATACCATTTTCATGAAACCCAGTCAATCAATGCACTGTCTTGTATACTCATGATCAGCAACAGGACATCCAAATGTTCTCCAGTGCCACCCAGTCATGGGATTTTCAAAAATTTTATGGTATTAATCTTGCAAATTTTCAAGGATGAAGTTGGAGGCACTGTGGGTTTCAATTAATTCAGGAACCATTAAATAGTGAGGAAGCTCATTTCAATGAAAACTCTGGAGAATTCTCACAGGCAAGGCTTCCCAAAGAGAGGCCAAAAGGTCACATAAAGCCAGGCACATTGAGGTCTACAATGTGAGGTCCATGTGTGTTTTGACTCTCAAATATGGCTGCCAAGTCTTTCAGAATGAAATCATGTGATATCCTGACTGAGATTCCCTGTGCTCTGTGGAAAGTCAACTTGGGCCTAGATGTCACTTTCCAAGGGCAACTCTTATGCATGGCCATCTAAAATCCCAACAAAATCCACGGCAATACTTCTCTGAGATCAGTTACAGAACTCAGTCTCTAAGGGAATTAACACCAGAGTTGAAGCCCAGGTGGACCCAGTCATCTCT
Source organism: Callospermophilus lateralis (assembly GCF_048772815.1). NCBI lineage: Eukaryota > Metazoa > Chordata > Mammalia > Rodentia > Sciuridae > Callospermophilus > Callospermophilus lateralis. The sequence goes on along the minus strand of NC_135316.1, from coordinate 4,227,616 downwards.
TCCAACCGCCATACAAATGTCCACAATTAAAACAAAAACACTCCCACATGGCCCTTATCTTCTTCCATATAGATACTCATCACAACCTCTGGCTGGAGGTTTCCATGAGGGGCACAGCCACCATCAGTTTCCAAAATAAGCTCCCTGCCCCTCATTTGCCTAAATCAGTGTGGCCTGGACACCCTTCCTGTGAACAAGGAGTGATCAAATAGGCCTACCATTAATACTTCTTGGATTCTCCAACTTGAGGCCTACTGACTTTGGGGTTTAGATTCTTTATGTGAATTGGAGTCATGAGAAAAAAACAAGCACCTATGGGCTAGCCTCTGCAGGGCTTTCAAGAACTCATTTGACCCAAAGGATCCCTATTCTCACTTGATGGATGTCAGGAACCTAACAGAGGAAGGCAAGAGAGTTCATCAACAATGACTGATCTGTTTGCCATTTTGGTTTTGGATGCACACATGGGATCTATCTTTAGATCCATCAGGTGCTGAGAATCTAAGCCACAGCCTCACACAGAGCCAAGAGGCTGATTCAGACATATCCCTTTCCAAAGCAATTAAGCAAAGAGCCACAGGTGATGCCCATTCATTTCCATTTGAAAACTGTTTTCTTCAGGCTTCACAAAGTGGTGGCTGGAGGCAAAGAACTTCCTGACATTCAGGGCAACAGAACAATAGGTAAGCAAAAGTAACAAAGCAGGGTTTCGCCACAGAGACTTTCCTGGTCAACTGATAGCTGATTTTTCTGAGATGCTCCCATTCCCTTCAGCTATCCAGTACATGGCCGTGTCACAGATTTTGGAGTTGGTACAAATCTTGGACACAAAACCATGATACACTTCTGGAGAGTGGCCAGAATTGAGGGAGAAAACAGGAAATTAGGAAGCTAGTAGGTGTTGCCCATTCATAAGGCAAGCCACAGTCCACTCATAAATTGGGCAGTATGAATGCTGGAAAGCTTTCTACTAGACAGGACACATCCATTGATGCATTCTCTTTTCTAATGTCTACAACTATGGACACAGTGGGATACACAGGCATAGGAACACTCTACTTGTCACAGGACTTACTAGAAATAGTCCTCTCCAAAGCAAACAAACCGCCTTTCCAACCTATTCTCAGAACATGAGACAAAACCACAATATCACACCCACACCCACAAAGGCACCTCCTTCCCCCAAGTAGGTCTGTGAATCTCCGGAGTGTCCTCTGACTTGTGGACCATACTATGTTCCCCCGAAATGGGCTGTTCTATGTCAGACCTTGTCTCCTTTCCAAACAATGTAAAGTTGTCAGGTGCCAGCGGTGAGACACTACCTGCTTTTGGAAGAATAGCCCCTCTTCAGAGGTTTCTTGGCATTTGGCCATCCTCATATCTGTAGGTACCAAGAAAGACTGACCCTGTCCTTGGTAAATCCAAACATATGAGACCACTGGGACTGGGACAGGGACTGTCTCTGGGTGACTGGCTTTCTGGATCCCAAGTTCAGAGAGTTCCATCACCAAAGAAGTGAGTTGAGATCACTTCCTTCAGGATCTGAATGATGTCACTGCCTTGGCAACCATTTTGTCCTAACAGTTGCTTCCAAATGACCCATGAGTTAGAGGCTGCCCTGATTTTCCTGTGACACTTTCACAAGTTAGAATGTTATATCAACCATAAGCACCCGGGAAGAGCTCTCCACACAGGACTGGTTTGGTCTGTCTCTATACATTAAGAAGAGAGAGACTGATTCAGACACAATACTTAAATCTGACTAAGATGATTGCCGTGGCAGATGACTTTTGCTTTCTGAGGTCTTTAATAGCTGCCTTCATCTTCACCGGGGATCATTTCTGCATGAACATTTGAGGTTCTCAGCAGGTTGAAGATGCCCTACATTCCTGTATTTTAAGACCAACTCTGTCCCTGCTCATCTGTAAAGTTAGTGTATGGTTAGGTTTAATAATATGTTCGATTTGGGTTAGGAATCATTCTGCGGGATGAATAATGGGATTGGGAACCTGCGATATTTATAAGAATATATAGGTGAAATATATATATGTAAACGGAAATCTAAGATTGAAGCCCAGAGGGCATTGGGCCCTTGATTGGGATACTTAGTGTTGAATTACGTTCTGTATAATTGTCTCAGTAAAATCGATGTACAATAGCATAGGACCTTGTACCTTCGATGATTGAATGTAGAAGAGAATATCCAGTCAAAAAGGGATAGTTGGTAGGATTAGGAAGATAGTGGATAGGTTTAGGAAGAAGAGTGAGTATATGATTTGGAATGAAACACTTATTTAGCAATAGGGTTTGGTTTAGAGAGTGAATGTAAATGTCAGCACATGTGAAGAGTCAGGCACAATTATGAACTGGGGAAAATATGTAGGAAAGCAGGTATCAATAGAGACACTATGAAATCAGGCAAAGTATAAAGTGAGTGATATGATTAGACATTTTCAACAGGATTGAATTTGAATATTTAATCATAGGAAGAAACAAATATGTCGTCACCAATGGGATTGGCATTTGAGAGCATTAGGCAACCTGGACATGGATGTTATTAGTTATCCATGTTCACTTTCCTTTTAGGCTTTGGTACAATCATAAGTGTGACCTTTACATTTTTTTTGTTCAGAATATTACTGTGATAAAATGTATATGTAGATCAGGTGACATGAGAATTTCTTTCACCATTTCTGGGAGCAATATTTTGAAGATGTACACATTAGTATTAGGGGTACAAAGAGGTCTATCCTGTGTCAATGAATATAGAGATAATGCATGAATAGACCATACTATGAATAAACAATGTAACTGGTTCCACTTTAAATAATAGATTGAATTGATATCTGAAAATATATAAGAAATCTTATATTTATATACAATCATTCATTCCAAACAGTTATACATCTAATGGTAATATTAGGATTATGGTTTATCATGAAGGGTGTTTGAGTTTTGCTTTATAAGTGATGATGTTAAACGGAAATAATGTGTTTGGAAAGAAGTCTCATGAAAAGACCAGTCAAGAAACATGGAGGAATACATGTGTTCTGAATCAGGAAGTGATTGATTGTGAAACAAATGCCTATAAATTTTCTAACTTGTGAATAAAATATATATCCAATGATGTGCATAAAATGAAGACATAGTAACGTACAAGTGTTGAATAAAAATGAAAGTCAAAATACACATTATGTCCCCTAGAAATCTACTTGCATTGTTGTTAAACTGGCTCAGTAACTGTAGAAATATTGGGGTTTGTAAGCTCCATTCACTGAATTTAGTTTTCAGTACTAGGAAACAAATATCTATTTCAGGTGGATGATTATTTCTGAGAATAATCTTGTGGAAAGTTGATTATAAATCCACATATATGAATATGAATGTATTTAGGGAGTGTATAATAAGACACATATATTTCATATTTTGAAAAATCTGGAGAGTGTATATATATATATATATATATATATATATATATATATATACACGCACATGCACAGATACTAAAAAGTAGCAATACAGGAGATCCAACATGAAGGCAGGCATGGAGAAATCAAGTCTCTGTCCTCTTCAGCTGCGCAGGCATAGGGAGTCGTAAACTCTCTAAATGCTGTTTGCTCAGAATCACTAGGCAATGTTGACCTGATGTTGATCTGGGGCAAACAGTCTGGGCCCCTCAGAACACACACAGAGCCCGGATCGGCTGCATTCACGCTCAGATTCGCCTGCTTCTTTTGACTCAGCACTAACATTCCCACTGAAATAACTGGTCGGCATTTCTGAATTTACAGAGGTAAAAGTAAACTAAGCCTTCATAGGCAGTGGCCACAGGATTGAAATGGGGCTTGGGAGAGAGAGTCAGGACCCACCCGTTGCATTGGTCACCCGGCAAAGGGAACGAACGGTCACCATTTGGATGGGATACCACCATGGCAGAGAACTGACGTCACCGGCGGAGGAGATAACTTCATTGAAACCAGCGTGACAAGTGTGTAATTCCCTACCCATCTCTCTCCACACAGCGGGAAAACTTTAAGGGCCCCTCCCAGCTCTCCCGTGAGCGCGATAGCCAGACCTAGGGAATCAGGAGTGGCTCGGGACTCGCGACACAGAATTCCTGGCTACCGCTCCCACCAGGGCTGACAACTGAGGTCTATTACACAACCTACCGGTGGCATGGCTCCCAGAGGGCAATCAAATTCCCTGGGGGTTCTCAGCCCCAAGCTCTACAAACATAGGATCTGAGGGAGGCAAACAGGGAGAGTGTGCCCAGGCGTTCATGAAAACAGGCCTACCAGGAGCAGAGTCCTGACATGTAACCAGTATTGTGGTGAGCGTCACAGGTGAGCGGGGCATGGTTTGAGGAAGCACAAGAGAAAGCCTTAGGCACTCAGGATAGGAGACATGCCCAGTCTGGGAGAAAGAGCTGCTGCACAGTGATTGGTTAACACTTATTGAGAAGAGAAGCTTGGCCCAGTGCGCACAGCTCCACCTACTGGAAGAGAAGAGAACACTATGACTGCATGTATTATTATTATAATTTTTTCTTTTTCATTCATTTTCATTTTTTCTTTGTTGTTGTTCTTTAACTTTTTAAAATGTTTTTATTTTTTAAGTTTTTATTTTTTTATTATTATTATTATTATTTTAAATTTTCATTTTCATTTTTTTAATTATCATTATTATTTTTAAAAAAACTTTTTTTTCTTTATTTATTTTCTATTTTTTTCTTTTGACTTTTCATTTCCATTCAATTTTCTTATTCCCCCTTCCTGAATTCTACGTGCCTACTCTCATTCTCTTCAATGACATCTTCCCTTCCTGTCTAATATCTTTCCTCCCAAGCATCAAATAAATTTATAAGAGTAAGCAGTAACTCAGCACTCAAACAGAACAAGAAGAAACATGAGCACCATAAAAAAGCAAGGAAGAAAAGGAGTACAAACAATGAAGGACAGCCTAAATATTCAGGAGGACCTAGAGTCATCAGAAAAATGGTCATATAAAGAACTCAAGGAATACCTTAGACAGATGGAATGGAACCTTAAAGAGGATACGAGACAGCAAATCCAGACTGTGAAAGAACACATTGAAAAAGAATTACACAAACAGATAAAAGAAGAAGTTAAGCATCTTTATCAGGATATAGAGATTATAAAAAAATCAAACAATAATTCTAGAAATGAAGGAAATGATAAACCAAATTAAAAACTCAATTGAGAGTATCACTAACAGAGTGGAGCAAGTAGAAGACAGAATGTCAGATAATGAAGACAAAATATATCATCTTGAAAAAAGTCTAGCCAACAAAGAAATGCTGGAAAAAAATCATGAGAAAAACATCTAAGAGATGTGGGAAAACATTAAAAAAACAAACTTATAAGTCATTTGGATAGAGGAAGGTACAGAGATTCAAACCAAGGGAATGAGTAACCTGCTGAATGAAATAATTATAGAAAACTTTCCAGAAATAAAAATGGAAACGGATAAACAAATTCTAGATGCTTACAGGACACCGAGCACACAAAATCACAGTAGACCAATGCCAAGACACATTGTTATGAAGATATCCAATATACAGAACAAAGAGAAAATATTAAAAGCTACAAGAGAAAGGAGGCAGATTGCAATCAGGGGTAAACCAAAAAGGTTAACAACGGATTTTTCATCACAGACACTGAAAGTGAGAAGATCCTGGAAGAACATATTTCAAACACTGAAAGACAATGGATGCCAACCAAGAATTCTGTATCCAGCAAAATTAAGTTTCAGGTAAGACAATGAAATAAAAATATTTCATGATGAACAAAAGCTAAAAGAATTTGCAGCCAGAAAACCAGCATTGCAAAACATATTGAGCAAAACACTACACAAGGATGAAATGAAAATCAACAATGAAAACCATCAGTGGGAAGTGCCTCAGTAATGACATAGGGCGGGGGAAAAGCTAATCAGGAAGAAACAAACTAAATTTAAAAAAAAAAAGATTAATAATCAAACATGGGTGGCAGTACAAAGCATATATCAACAGTAACTGTAAACGTTAATGGCTTAAACTCTCCAATAAAGTGGCATAGGCTTGTAACTTCGATTAAAAAATACAAATCCAACAATATGTTGCCTCCAGGAGACACATCTGAATAGAAAAGACATATACAGGCTGAAGGTGAAAGGTTGGGAAAATTTATACCATGCACACGGTCCTCGTAAGTAAGCAGGGGTCGCCATCCTCATATCGAATAAAATCGACCTCAAGACTAATTTAATCAAAACGGATAAGGAAGGAAATTATATACTGTTAAAAGGAACCATTCACCAACAAGACATAACAATTCTCAATATTTACGCAGCAAATAATGGTGCTGCGACGTTCATAAAACAAATTCTTCTCAAGTTCAAAAATCAAATAGGCCACAAAACAATAATTATGGTTGACTTCAATTCACCTCTCTCACCATTGGTGAGATCCTCCAAACAAAAGTTGAATAAAGAAATTATAGAACTCAATATCACAATCAATACCCTAGACTTAACTGACATATATAGAATATATCAACCATCATCAAGTGAATATACTTTTTTCTCAGCAGCACATGGATTATTCTCAAAAATAGACTATATATTATGCCATAGGGCAACCCTCAGTAAATATAAAGGGGTGGAGATAATACCGTGCATTTTTTTCTGATCATAATGGAATGAAACTGGAAACCAATGATGAAAGAAGGAAGGAAAAATCCTACATCACATGGAAAATGAACAATATGTTACTGAATAATCAATGGGTTACAGAAGACATAATGGAGGAAATTAAAAAATTCTTAGAGATAAATGAAAATACAGACACAACATATCAGATTCTATAGGAAACAATAAAAAAAGTTTTAAGAGAGAAATTCATCGCCTGGAGGTCATTCCTCAAAAAAGAAAAAAAAACAACAAATAAATGAGCTCTCACTTCATCTCAAAGTCCTAGAAAAGGAAGAGCAAAACAACAGCAAATGTAGCAGAAGGCAAGAAATAATTAAAATCAGAGCGGAAATCAACGAAATAGAAACAAAAGAAACTATTGAAAAAATTAACAAAACTAAAAGTTGGTTCTTCGAAAAAATAAATAAGATTGACAGACCCTTAGCCATGCTAACGAAGAGAAGAAGAGAGAGAACTCAAATTACTAACATATGGGATGAAAAAGGCAATATCACAACAAATGCTACATAAATACAGAAGACAATTAGAAATTATTTTGAAAACCAATATTCCAATAAAATAGAAAATAGTGAAGACATGGATAAATTTCTTAAGTCATATGATTTGCCCAGACTGAGTCAGGAGGATACACAAAATTTAAATAGACCAATATCAATGGATGAAATAGAAGAAGCAATCAAAAGACTACCAACCAAGAAAAGCCCAGGACCGAATGGGTATACAGCGGAGTTTTGGAAAACCTTTAAAGAAGAATTAATACCAATACTTTTCAAGTTATTCAGGAAACAGAAAAACAGGGAGCTCTGCCAAATTCATTCTATGAGGCCAATATCACCCTGATTCTTAAACCAGACAAAGACACCTCAAAGAAAGAAAACTACAGACCAATATCTCTGATGAACCTGGATGCAAAAATCCTCAATAGAATTCTAACGAATCTGATACAAAGGCGCATCAAAAAAATTGTGCACCATGATTAACTAGGATTCATCCCTGAGATGCAAGGAGGGTTCAATATATGGAAATCAAAAAATGTTATTCACAAAATCAATAGACTTAAAGATAAGAACCATATGATCATCTCGATAGACGCAGAAAAAGCATTCGACAAAGTAGAGCATTCCTTTATGTTCAAAACATTTTAAAAACTAGGGATAACAGGAACTTACCTCGACATGGTAAAAGCTATCTATGTTAAGCCTCAGGCTAGCATCATTCTGAATGGAGAAAAATTGAAGGAATTTCCTTTAAAATCTGGAACAAGACAGGGATTTCCTCTATCACCACTTCTATTCAATATAGTTCTCGAAAAACTGGCCAGAGCAATTAGACAGATGAAAGACATTAAACACATAAAAATAGGAAAAGAAGAACTTAAATTATCACTATTTGCAGATGACATGATTCTATACATAGAAGAACCAAAAGGGTCTACAGAAAAAACTACTAGAACTAATAGATGAATTCAGCAATGTGGCAGGATATAAAATCAGCATGCATAAATCAAAGGCATTTCTGTATATCAGCGACAAATCTTCTGAAATGAAAATGAGGAAAAACACTGCATTCACAATATCCTCAAAAAAAAAATAAAATAATTGGGAATCAACCTAACAAAAGAGTTGAAAGATTTATACAATGCAAATTACAAAACCCTAAAAAGAGAAGTAGAATATGATCTTAGAAGATGGGAAAATATACCCTGTTCATGGATAGGCAGAACTAACACCATCAAAATGGCGATATTACCAAAAGTTCTCTATAGGTTTAATGCAATGCCAATCAAAATCCCAAAGGAATTTTTTGTAGAAATAGATAAAGCATTCATGAAATTCATATGGAAAAATAAAAGACCCAGAATAGCAAAAGCAATTCTAAACAGGAAGTGTGAATCAGCAGTATAGCGATATGAGATTTTAAACTATGTTACAGAACAATAATAACAAAAACAGCATGGTACTGGTACCAAAACAGGCGGGTGGACCAATGGTACAGAATGGAGGACACAGAGACTAATCCAAAAAGCTACAACTACTTATATTTGATAAAGGAGCTAAAAGCATGCAATGAAGGAAGGATTGCATCTTCAAAAATGGTGTTGGGAAAACTGTAAATCCATATGCATCGAAATGAAACTGAATCCCCTCCTCTCGCCATGCACAAAAGTTAACTCAAAGTGGATCAAGAAGCTAGATATCAAATCAGAGACTCTGCATCTGATAGAAGAAAAAATTTTCTCTGATCTACATATTGTGTGGTCAGGCTCCAAATTCCTTAATAGGAAACCCATAGCACAAGAGTTAATAACAAGAATCAACAAATGGGACTTACTTAAACTGAAAAGTTTTTTTTTTTTTTTTTTTCAGCAAGAGAAACAATAAGAGAGGTAAATATGGAGCCTACATCATGGAAACAAATTTTTACTCATCACACTTCAGATGCAGCCCTAATATCCAGAGTATACAAAGTATACAAAGAACTCAAAAAATTAGACAATAAGATAACAAACAACCCAATGGGCCAAGGACCTGAACAGACACTTATCAGAGGAGGACATACAATCAATCAACAAGTACATGAAAAAATGCTCTCCATTTTTAGCAGTCAGAGAAATGTAAATCAAAACCACCCTAAAATAACATCTCAATCCAGTGAGATTGGCAACCATCATGAAGTCAAACAACAACAAGTGCTGGCTAGGATGTGGGGAAAAGGGTACTCTTGTACATTGCTGTTGGGACTGAAACTGGTGCGGCCAATTTGGAAAGCAGTATGGAGATTCCTGGGAAAGCTGGGAATGGAAGCACCATTTGACCCAGCTATTGCCCTTCTCGGACTATTCCCTGAAGACCTTAAAAGAGTGAACTACAGGGATACTGCCACATCGATGTACATAGCAGCACAATTCACAACTGCTACACTGTGGAACCAACCCAGATGCTCTTCAATAGATGAATGGATTTTAAAAAATATGTCTTTTATATACTATGGAAGATTACGCAGCACTAAAAAATGACAAAATCATGGAATTTGCAGGGAAATGCATGGCACTAGAGCAGATTATGCTTAGTGAAGCTAGCCAATCCCTAAAAAACAAAGACCAAATGTCTTCTTTGATATAATGAGAGCAACTAAGAACAGAACAGGGAGGAAGAGCATGAAGAAAAGATTAACATTAAGCAGAGACATGAGGTGGGAGGCAAAGGGAGAGAAAAGGATAATTGCATGGTAATGGATTATTATAATTATTATTATTATTGTTACACAAAATTACATATAAGAGGTTGTGAGTGGAATGTGAAAATAAACAAGGAGAGAAATGAATTACAGTAGGTAGGGTAGAGAGAGAAGATGGGAAGGGAGGGGAGGTGGGATAGTAGAGTATAGGAAAGGTAGCAGAATACAACAGTAACTAATAGGGCATTATGTAAAAATATGGATGTGTAACCGATGTGATTCTGCAATATGTATTTGGAGTAAAAATGGGAGTTCATAACCCACTTGAATCTAATGTATGAAATATGATATGTCAAGAGCTTTGTAATATTTTGAGCAACCAATAAAAGAAAAAAAATAGCAATATATATGCCAATCGAAATTCATCATGAAATATATATGATCCACAGATCAAAAAAAATTCATTTTACTGAACATGGATTTATGTATAATGTTATTCAACTAGGAAGTTCACCCATAGGTTGAATTTTCAGTTCCAACAGTGTTTAGGAGGAGTGATCTCTTCTCAAAATTTGCATCTGCCAATTCAGCCACCTCACAAGTATGTACGTGTGATATCATGTAGGATTCTATATGTGCATATAAAAATACATGTGCTGAATAGGCTACAGAGAAAGGGAGACAGGGATTCACATATTTGTTAATTTTAAAAACACATGTAGAACTATTTCAACAAAAAATTGACTAGATTTATAACTCCTACATTATATAATGCAAAAGGCAATTCCAACAATACACCATGACTCCTCTGAACTGCTTGTATTTCTATTCATTTTGGGTTATTTTTCACCACCATATTAGGATTATAAGTAAGAGTCCAGTAGGATATGGGTTAGAGTCAGGGATTCAGTATTTCAAATAGAAAATTGGAAAATGAATTCAATGTGTATGTAAACATGTGCTACACAAAAATCTTCCCACTCACATCCAGAACAATGCCTTGACATTATCTTCGCCCCAAGTAAGAAACACTTAGAGTAGAAAAGTGTGAAAATCTATAAATACATATGTGGAATGGAATATGCTTGGGAGTTCACGACCTTGGAGGTGGTAGAGGAGTTTCCAACAGTAAAGGACAGGGTAAACACTCCACAAACAAGGAGCTCTGCTGGCCTAAGACTTGTTGGGAAACTACCTCTGAGGTTGGGCACTTGAAACATATGTTGTTGTCATGAGCTTTAGCTTCCTTTGTAGAGAGACCATCTAAGCTGGGTCTGCATCTATGTGACCTGGAAGACATGGTTTTTTATATTCCAATGAACATGAGGCAGCAGTGCTCAATTCTCTCTTTGTAGGTAATCTGTGGCCACTGGAGGCTAAGGTCTCCTGGTGGGGACTGTGAACACATTTGGTCATCCTCCAATTTTTGTGGTGTTTCTTGCTGCTGCACTGGGAATTTGGTACTTGCTTCACAAAATATAAGGAGTTCATCTGGGATACAGTGCTGGAGGGAGTTCTGTCACGTGTGGTGGTTTAGGGTCTTCAGGAGAATGGAGAATGTACCAACCAGGCTTCTATCCCACATAGCTTGCCTAATGGACCATAGTAACCTGAATCTGAACATTGCCCTGAAACCTCTCCATATAACAAGATGCCTTTACATACAAGGGAATGGGGGCTGCACCATATCAGTCACAAGCCATTTGGAAGCCAATGTCAGATCCACATGGCGCCACCATGATGTTTTATCACACACCTGCCCACCACTGCTCTAGGCCCACAAGTCTGCAGGCTCCAAATTACTGGCATCTCGTGTTCTACACGATTTTCATGAAACCCAGTCAAACAAGGCACTGTCTTGTATACACATGATCAGCAACAGGACATCCAAAGTTTCTGCAGTGCCACCTGGTCATGGGAATTTCAAAAATTTCATGGTATTCATCTAGCAATTTTTCAAGGATGAAGTTAAGGGCACTGTGGGTTTCAATTCATTAAGGAACCATTAAGTGTTGAGAAAGCTCATTTCAATGAAAGCTCTGGAGAACTCTCACAGTCAAGGCTTCTCAAAGAGTTGCCAAAAGGTCACATGAAGCCAGGCCAATTGACGTCTACAATGTGAGGTCCATGTGTGTTTTGACTCTCAACTATGGCTGCCAAGTATTTCAGAATGAAATCATGTGATATCCTGGCTGAGATTCCCAGGCCTCTGTGGAAAGCCACCCTGGGCCTAGATCTCAGTTTCCAAGAGTGAGTCACATTCATGGCCTCATAAAATACCAACACAATTCATGGCAATACTTGTCTGAGTTCAGTTCCAGAACTCAGTCTCTAAGGGAAATCATACCAGAGTTCAATCCCAGGTGAACCCAGTCATCCCTTCCAACCGCCACAAAAATAACCACAATTAAAATCAAATCACTTCCACAGGGCCATAATCTTCTTCCATGTAGACACTCATCGTAACCTCTAGCTGGAGGTTTCTATGAGCCCAAGGTAGTGTCCAAAAAAAGCTCACTTGCCCCTCATTTGCCTAAAATCATGGTGGCCTGAACACTATTCCTGTGAACCAGGAGTGAACAAATATTCCTGCTGTTAAAGTGTTCTGCTTCTCCAATTTGAGGCCTACTGGCTTTAGCATATAGATTCTTTATGTGATTTTGAGTCATGAGAAAACCCAAGCACATATGGGCTAGCCTCTGCAGGGATTTCAAAAACTCATTTGACCCAAAGGATTCGTATTCTCACTTGATGGAGGTGCCGAACCTAAAATAAGAATGCAAAAATATTCATCCACAATAACTGCTCTTTTTGTCATTTTGGTTTTGGAAGCACATGGTATCTTTCTTTAGGTCCATCAGGTGCTGAGAATCTAAGCCGCAACCTCATACAAGGACAAGAGACTGATTCAGACACATCCCATTCCAAAGCAATTAAGCAAATAGCCACTGGTGATGTCCATTCATTTCCATATGAAATCAGTTTTCTTAAGGCTACACAAAGGGGTGGCCTGAGGCAAAGACCTTCCTGAAATTCAGGGTAATGGAAACAGAAGTAACCAAATGGCCCAAAGAAGGGTTTCTCCACTGAGACTTTACTGGTCACACTGATACCTGAGTTTTCTGAGATGCTCCCATTCCCTTCAGCTATCCAGTACATGGCCATGTCACAGAGCCTTGTGGTGTTACATATCTGGGACACAAAACCATGAGCCTATTCTGGAGAGTGGCCGGAATTCACGAAGAAAACAGGAACTTAAGAAGATAGTAGATGTTGCTCATCCATAAGGCAAGCCTCAGTACATTCATCAGTTGGGCAGTATGAATGCGGGGAAGCTTTCAACTAGAGACAACACATCCATTGATGCATTCTCTTTTCCAATGTCTACAACCACGGATACAGTGGGATACACAGACATAGAAACACTCACCATGTTAAACGACTTACTAGAAACAGTCCACTACAAACCAAACAAACCACCTTTTCTACCTTTTCTCAGAACGTGAGAAAAAACCACAAACTCATACCTACAATGGCAAAGGCACTTCCTTCCCCCAAGTAGGTCTGTGACTATCTGGAGTGTCTTCGGACTGGTGGGCCATATTATGTTCCCCCAAAATGGCCTGTCCTTTTTCAGATATGGTCTCCTTGGCCAATTCTGTGAAGTTGTCAGGAGCCAGCGCTTAGCCACTACCTGCTTTCTCAGGAAAGGCCCCTCTTCAGAGCTCTGCTGGCATTTGGCCATCCTCACATCAGTAGGTACCAAGAAAGACTCACTATGTCTTTGGGAAAAGCAAACAAGTTTGCCCACTGGGACTGGGAGTGGGACTGCCTTTGGGTGCCTGGCTCCCTGGATCCCAAGTTCAGAGAATTCCATCACCAAGGATGTGAAGTGAGGTCACTTCTTTCAGGAACTGAATTGGTCACTGCCTTGGTAATCACTTTGTCCTAACAGTTGCTTCCAAGTGTCCCATGAGATGGAGGCTGCCCCAACATCCTGTGACACATACAGAAGTTATAATGGTATATCAACCATAGGCACCCGGAAACAGCTCTCCACACAGGCCAGGTTTGGTCCATCTTCTCTACATTAAGAAGAGAGAGGCTGATTCAGACACATCAATTCATCCTGACCAGGTTGTTTGCCATGGAAGATGACTATTGCTCTCTCAGGTCCTACATAGCTGCCTACATCTTCTCCAAGGATCATTTCTCCATGGATCTTTTAGATTCTCAGCAGGTGGAAGATCATCTACATTCCTATATTGTAAGACTCACTCTGTCCCTGCTCTTCTGTAAGTTATATTGAGGAAAGAGTGTATGGTTAGGGTTAATAACAGGTTCAATTTGGGTTATAAAACATTCTGCAGGAAGAATAATGGTATTGGCAACCTGCGATATTTACAAGAGTATATATGTGAAATATAAATATGATAGCAGAAATCTAGGTAAGATTTGAAGCCCAAAAGGGCATTGGGGACTTGAGTGGGATACTTAGCTTTGAGTTATGTGCTACACAGATGTCTCAGATAAATCAATATACACTGGCATCAGACCATGTACCTTGGATGATTGAATGTTGAAGAGAACATCCAGTCAAAAAGCGATAGTCGGTAGGATTAGGAAGGTAGTCGGTAGGTTTAGAAAGAAGAGTGAGTATAGAATTTGGACCAAAAGTTCTTTAGCAATAGGGTTTCTGGTAGAGAGTGTATTTAAATGTCAGCACATGTGAAGAGTCAGTCACAATGATGAACTGGGGAGAACATGTAGGAAAGCAGATATCAAAAGACACAATAGGAAATCAAGCAAAGTATAAAGTGTGTGATAGGGTTAGACATTTTCAACAGGTTTGAGGTTGAATATATAATCTTAGGAAGAAACAAATATGTAGTCACCAATAGGATTGATATTTGAGAGCATTAGGCAACATGGACATGGATGTTTTTAGTAATCCATGCTCACTTTCCATTTAGGCTTTGGTACAATTGTAAGTGTGACCTTTGCTTTTTGTGTCCAGAATATTTCTGTGATAAAATGTGTATGTAAATCAGGTCACATGAGTATTTCTTCCACCATTACTGGGAGCAACATTTTGAAGACTTACAAATTAGTTTTGGGGCACAAATAGGTGTACCCTGTTTTTATGAATATAAACATAATGCATGAATAGACCATACTGTGAATAAATAATATAACTGGATCCATTTTAAATAATGGATTGAATAGATATCGGAAATATATAAGAAATGTTATATTGATATACAATCATTCATTCCAACCAGTTATATATCTAATGATCATCTTAGGGTTATAGTTTATCATGAAGGGTGTGTGAGTTTTGGTTCAAAATTGATTTTGGAAATCGAAAATAATGTATTTGGAAAAAAAGTCTCATGAATAGACTAGTCAAGAAACATAGAGAAATACATGTGTTTTGGAGCAGGAATTGATTCAAAGTTAAAGAAATGCCTATAAATTTGCTAACTAGTGAATGAAATATATATCCTATGATGTGCATAAACTGAAGAAATAGTAATGTACCAGTGTGGAATAAAAATTAACGTCAAAATACACATCATGTCCCATAGGAACCTACATGCATTGATGTTAAAGTGGGTCAGTTAATGTAGACATATTAGGATTTGTATGCACCTTTCACTGAAGTTAGTTTTTAGTACTAGGAAACAAATATGTATTTCGGGTGGATGAATATTTCTAAGAATAATCTTGTGAAAAGTTGATTATTAATCCACATACATGAATATGAATGAATTTAGGGATTGTATAAAAGAAACATATATTTCATATTTTTAAAAATCTGGAGAGTATATATATATATATATATATATATATATATATATATATATATACACACACACACACACACACACACACACACACACACACAAACAAACATAGACATTAAAAAGTAGCAATATATATGCCAATCGAAATTCATCATGAAATATATATCATAATCATGCAAAAACTTTCATTTTACTGATCATGGGTTTATGTATATTGTTGTTCTACTGGGAAGCTCACCCATTGGTTGAATTCTCTGTTCCAACAGCGTTTAGGAGGAGTGATCACTTCTCACACATGTATCTGCCAAGTCATGTAACTCACAAGAATGTACGTGTGATACCATGTAGGATTCTATTTTTGCATATAAAAATACATGTGCTGATTCGGCTCCAGAGAATGGGAGACAGTAATTCACATATTTTTAACTTTAAAAACACATGGAGAACTATTTCAATTAAAATTGACTAGATTTATAACACCTACCCTTTATCATGCAAAAGGCAAGTCCAACTCTGAACTGCATATTCTTATGTACTGTTTGGGTTATTTTATCTCCATCATATTAGGATTAGTAGTCAGAATCTAGTAGAATATGGGTTAGTTTCAGGGATTCAGAATTTCAAATGGAAAATAGGAAAATTAATCCAATGTTTATGAAAATATGTGCTACAACGAATCTTCCCACTCTCATCCAGAACCATGCCTTGACATTACCTTCGCCCCAAGTAAGACACAATTAGAAGAGAAGAGTTACAAAATATGTGATTGCATTTGTGGAATGGAAAATGCTCAGAAGTGCACAAACTTGGAGGTGGTATAGGAGTTTCCAAAAGTAAGGACAGGGTACACACTCCACAAACATGGAGCTCTGCTTGCCTAAAACTTTTTAAAAACTGCCACTGAGGTTGGACATTGAAATATAGGTTGTTGTCAGGAGTAAAGCTTCCTTTGTAGTGAGACCCTCAAAGCTGGGTCTGCATCTATGTGACCAGGAGGACAAAGTTTCTTATTTTCCAATGAACACGAGGCAGCAGTGCTGAATTCTCTTTTTGTAGGTAAACTGTGGCCACTGGGTGCTTAGTGTCTCCTGGTGTGGATTGTGAAGCCATATGGTCATCCTCCATTTTCGTGGTGTTTCTTCCTGCTGCACTGGGAGTTTGGTATTTGCTTCACGATATACAAGGAGTTCAACTGGGACACAGTGCAAGAGGGAGTTCTGTCACGTATGGTGGGTCAGGGTCTGCAGGAGGATACAAGAACCAGGCTTCTTTCCCACATAGCTTGCCCCCTTGACCATAGCAACCTGATTCTGAACAATATCCTGAACCCTCTCCATATAACAAGTTGCCTTTACATGGAAGGTTCTGCTGGCTGCAACATGTCAGCCATAAGCCATTTGGAAGCCAATGGCAGATCCACATGGCCCCACTACAGATGTTTTATCACATACCTAACAAACACTGCTCTAGGCCCACTACTGAACAGAGTCCAACTTACTGACATCTCTGTTCTACACCAATTACATGAAACCCAGTCAATGAAGGCACTGTCTGGTATATTCATGATTAGCAACAGGTCATCCAAAGGTTCTCCAGTGCCACCTGGTGATGGGAATTTCAATAATTTCATGGTAATTATCTAGGCATTTTTCAAGGATGAAGTTGGAGGCATAGTGACTTTCAATTCATTCAGGAACCATTAAATGGTTAGCAAGCTCACTTCAATGAAAGCTCTGGAGAACACTCACAGGTAAGGCATCCCAAAAAGATCACATGATGTTAGGCCCATTTAGGTCTACAATGTGAGGTATATATGAGTTTTGACTCTCAACTAAATGTGCCAAGTCTTTCAGAATAAAATCATGTGGTATCCTGGCTGAGAGGCCCAGTGCTCTGTGGAAAGCCACCCTGGGCCTAGAACTCAGTTTCCAAGGGCGACACTCGTGCTTGGCTTCCTAAAATCTCAACACTATTCATGGCAATACTTCTCTGAGTTCAGTTCCAGAACTCTGTCTCTAATGGAATCACACCAGAGTTCAAGCACATGTGGACCAAGTCATCTATTCTAACCGCCACCCAGATGACCACAATTTAAACCAAAACACTCCAATGTGGCGCTCATCTTCTTCCATATAGACACTCATAATAACCTCTGGCTTGAGTTTTCCATGAGGGGCACAGCCCAAGACCGTGTCCAAAATAAGCTCTCTTGTACCTAATTTGCCTAAAGTCAGGGTAGCCTGGACATCCTTCTTGTGAACCAGGAGAGATCAAATCGGCCTTCTGTTAATTCTGCTCCGCTTCTTCAATTTGAGGTCAACTGAATGTGAGGTTTGGATTTTTTATGTGAATTGGAGTCTTGAGAAAACCCAAGCAACTATGGGCTAGCCTCTGCAGGGCTTTGAAGAACTCATTTGACCCAAAGAATCCCTATTCTGACTTGATGGAGGTCAGGAAACTTACAGAGGAAGGTGAGAGACTTCATCCACAAAGACTGCTTTTTTGGCCATTTTGGTTTTGGATGTAAACATGGGATCTTTCTTTAGATCCATCAGGAGGTGAGAATCTAAGCAACAGCCTCACACAGGGCAAACAGGCTGATTCAGACACATCCTCTCCAAAGCAATTAAGCAAAGAACCACAGGTAATACACATTCATTTCCATTTGAAAACCGTTTTCTTCAGGCTTCACAAACTGGTGGCCTGAGAAAAAGACCTTCTTGACATTCAAGGCAACAGAAGAATAGGTAAACAAAAGGCCCCAAGCAGGGTTTCTCCACTGAGACTTTCCTGGTCACACTGATATCTGAGTTTTCTGAGATGCTCGCCATTCCCTTCAGCTATCTAGTACATGGTCATGTCACACAGCTTCGAGGTTGTATATATCTTAAACACAAAACCATGAGCCTATTCTGGAGAGTGGCCAGGATTCAGGAAGAAAACAGGAACTTAGAAAGATACCAGGTGTTGCCCATCAATAAGGCAAGCTGCAGGCCATTAAAATTGGGCAGGATGAATGCTGGGAAGCATTCTACTACACAGGACATATTCATTGATGCATTCTCTCTTCTAATGTCTACAACCACGGACACAGTGGGATACACAGACATAGAAACACTCGCCTTGTCAAACGACTTTCTAGAAACAGTTCACTCCAAACAAAACAAACCTTCTTTCATACCTATTCTCAGAACATGTGACAAAACCACAAACCCACACCCACACCCAAACCACAAAGGCACCTCCTTCCCCCATGTAGGTCTGTGAATATCCGGAGTGTGCTCTGACTGATGGGCCATACTATGTTCCCCGGAAATGGCCTGTTCTGTCTCAAATCTGGTCTCCTTGGCCAACTCTGTGAAGTTGTCAGGATCCAGTGGTGAGCCAATGCCTGCTTTCTCAGGAAAGGACCCGCTTCATAGCTTTCCTTGCATTTGGCCATCCTCACATCAGTAGGTTCCAAGGAAGACTGAGTCTGTCCTTGGTAAATCAAAATAAGTTTGACCACTGGGACTGGGACTGGGACTGTCTCTGGGTGCCTGGCTTCCTGGATTCCAAGTTCAGAAAGTTCCATGACAAAGAATGTTAGGTAAGGTCACTTCCTTTAGGAACTGAATGAAGCCAGTGCCTTGGCAACAACTTTTTCCTAACAATAGCTTCCAAGGTTCCCATGAGAAGGAGGCTGCCCCTACTTCCTGTGACACTTTCACAAGTTAGAATGGTATGTCAACAATAGGCACGCAGGAGCAGCTCTCAACACATGCCTGCTTTGGTCCATCTTCTCTACATTAAGAAGAGAGTGGCTGATTCAGACACATCCCTTCATCCTGAGCAGGTTGTTTGCATTGGAAAACTTTTGCTCTCTCAGGTCCTTCATAGTTGCCTACATCTTTTCCAGGGATCATTTTTGCATGGAACTTTGAGGTTCTCAGCAGGTGGATGATCCTCTATATTCCTCTATTTAGAGACCAACTCTGTCCCTGCTCTTCTGTAAAATTAGATTGAGAAGAGTGTATGGTTAGGGTTAATAACAGGTTCTATTTGGGTGAGAAAGGAAACTACACGGTTGAGCAAACAGGGTCCTAAAGTTAGCAATAATATGAGGATTATTAATGGACCGGCCAGGGTGGATAAAAGCATAGTTAAACAGGTGGACTAGGTGAACCAAGACAAAAACCTCCCTTTGGGGGCCTCTGTTTCTCTTTGACGCTCTTCAAGTCGTTTTCTTAATTAACTCATAGATTCTTTTACAACTCCAGTATTGTCGGCATAAAAACAACATTCTTTCCTCAATGCAAGCAAAAAGGCACCCTTCTCTCATGAAGAGGAGGTCCAACACTCGCCTGCTCTGTAAAACAACTTCAGATAGAGAGAGGTTAAAATTCCTGTAAAGCTGTGATGTCGGTTTTTAATGTCTTTAAGCTTTGGTCTATTTCTGCTTCTAATTGTGTCTTTGTTGTGTCTCATGGACTAGGGCAGTTGTTCCTGTGCCCAACCCTTCAGCAACTATTATTCCTAATAGGATGGCTAAAGTGAGGCATACAGGTTCCCAGTGGAACCGGGTTGTATGCCCCCCTATTTGATCTTTAAGTGAACCTGCATCATGATAGAGCACTCTGGAAAACATCTGCATCATTACCTAATTAATCACATCTATTGACCATTTTATGAAAACATAAATAATGTTAAACTGTATTGAATTATACTGTTGTAGGGACAGACACGGAAACGCACCTAAGATAGAACCAAAGACAGGAAAACAGTCTTATTTGGTTGCATCCAGATTTAGAGGTCATTGCTTCTGTGTAATCAATTAATCCCCTGAACCCCAAGTTTCGGTAGTTTTAGAAATTGTACCCAACATGTAAGGGAAGGGGCTCAGAAGTTCACAGACTGCATAAATTCACACAAATCAGTTTTGTTTCTTTTTTTTTTTTGTCTGTTCTAAGCAAGTTAACTTTTCAAGAACACCTTGGAAGGGGAGAGCTTTTTTGTCTCTTTTTTTTCTCCCTGCCAGCTGTCACCATGGAGCCCAGTTGGTAACTTTTTTATCCTAGAAATGTAGCCATCTCTGTGAAGCCCAAGCTCAAGGCCAGAGGCCATGTTCACATATTTTGTGAAAAACTGGTAAGGCGGTGTCTAGCTTAGGGGTGGTGATTTTTCCAGCCAATGGCCAAGTAGAACAGGGCAACACACAAAGTGGAAGTTTATCTACATTGAACTCTTTCAGAGGGTCTCTTTTGCTGAAAGACCTAAAGTAAGCCTTGGTGAAGACTTCTGGAGAAGGTCATTTAAGACATTTCTGTGGACCTGGTACAGAGGTGGAAGACTGGGAAGGCGAGGCTGAGAGAAGCTCCGTGGATCTGAGAATGAGAAAGGAGAGATGTAAAAGAATAATGAAAAAGGGGTTTGGGATTTTCCTAGAACAAAAACTTGAGCAGTAGAACAGGTAGAGCAGAGGGGAAGACGGGAGTGAGTATTCCAAAAAGCCTGTGATAGACTTTAAATTCTTAGAAACCTGTTTTCAGTGATGACAAATCAACTTTAAAGGCCAGTTTTATTACGTCTTGGATAGGGGTCTGAGGGATCTTCTCAGCTGGTTTGACCTTTTGGTTAGCTTGCTAGAGGACTTGGTGGGACCTAGTGCAGGCACTGACAGGAAAAGAGACGAGTGAGTGGGTGGAGGGGTACCTCGGTACCTGCTACCTCAGCAAGGGGGCAATGTTCTGAGATCCAGCGGAGTTTTGGTTTTAGATCTAGTAATTGAAGGGGAGAAATCAGGTTGCTGAGGTGGGAGTGACAGCAGAGAGTCTAGAGCAGAAGGCTGAGGGTGAGGATCTATTGGAGAAGCATAGTACAGGATGTGAGTGAAGGAGGGGAAAGGATCCCACATAGGGGAATTTACCCCTTTTGAGCAATTGCCAAAGTTAAAAATGCACACAGAATTTGAGGATCTAGAGAACCCTCTGGGGGCCATAGTTTTTGGTTGTCTAATTGGTAATATGGCCAATGCTGTGTCCTGAATTTGATAAGGAGTTTGGGTTCCAACAGGCAGCCGCTGTATGCTCACATCCCCATGACTTACACAAGAATTCGGCTTTTTTCCCACACAGCCGTGGCTGTTTGTGGCTTTGATAGTCCGCCGGGCATACATAGTAATCTAGGGTAGCCAACCTGCATCTGGCTCGCGTGTCCCTGCATTCATAAAGTTTGTTTCAATTATGTATGGTATGGAAGGGATTTAATGGAATTTTAGTGGGATCCTCTTCATCAGGGATATCTCAATAGGAAAGACCTATACTGAGCTGAAAAATGTCTGGGTGGAGAGATGGCCACCAGGTCCCTGAGGGGGCTGTATGCGAGATAGACCATACTTCTTGTCTAGTAGAATTTGTGATCAGCCATCGCTGCTGAACGGGCTGATGAGGGTTAGGACAACTGGTGGCCAAGGGGAGAGTCTATAGTCTTATCCACATAGCAAATACGCAATTTGAAACGGTTACCAGTCTTTTCCAGTTTCCAACCAGAGTCTGGACACAGTGAAGGATTGAGATGAGAGGCCTGGATCCAAAATGTGATTTTGTCTACTTTTACCACTGTAAGTGTTATAAGTTGCACCTGGTATATTCCTTTCCAGGGGAGTTCCTGGGATCACACCTGATGTTGTCTTATGTAGACAAAGTCTCTTACTTGATATTGATGTGGAGTCCCCTCATCCCCAGGATGGTAGGCAGTGGCCAGCTGTTTCCACAGGTATCGCTGAGTACTTTCAATGGCTTTAAGTCTGTCATGCAAGGGGGTTTGGAAGGGAACGTTAGGCCTTCGAGTTGGGGTTAGGTTCCTTACTGGAGTATGGGCATCATAGAGAATTTCATAGAAGTTGAGGTTACACAAAGAAACAGAAGGAGTGTTTCTCGCATGAAACAGTGCATAAGGCAGGAGCATAGTCCAATCTTTTATGCCGGTCTCTAAGTTTAAATTTGTTAAGGTCTCTTTAATGATTCTTTTTTTTTTCTACCTGTCCTGAGCTCTGGGGTATATAAGCATAATGTAACTTCCAATTAATCCACAGGGTCCTGGTTAACACCTGACTTACCTGGGCCATGAACACCAGTCCATTATCAGACCCTATTACCTTAGGCAGACCGTATCTTGGAAAAATATCTTTCAGGATCTTCTTGAAAACCATTTGCGCCATAGGTTTTCTTTTTTTCTTTCTTTTTTTTTTTTTTTGTGTATGTGTGTGTGGAAGGCTTCAATCCATTCTGAAAATGTATCAACAAAGACTAGGAGATATTTAAATCCATACCTTGCTGGCTTAATTTCCATAAAGTCCACTTCCCAGAATTGTCCTTGTCTGGTTCCTCGTAGGTGCTTTCCTCTAGGAAACTTGGAAGGGTAAGCATTAACCAATTGACGGACCTGACAGGCTTTTGTTACCCGTTCAGTTATTTCTTTTCGCTGTGAGTCGGTTAGTGGAAAACTCTCTTATTATTCCTACAGGAATGCCTGCAATTTCTTTGAACCAAGTTGAGTGAGTTGATGTACATTTTTAACGTAGTGTAGGGCTTTCTGTAATTGCAGCCTGAGCTCAGTGTAGTTGAGGCGTTCAGTGTCAGTGTCCTTAGATGTTATCAAAAATTTCCTGGTGATCAAGGTTCCATTGGAATTGGGCACCTTCCTTTAACACCGGGTATAAAGGAGCAGCTAAGGACGCAAACCCAGGTATCCAAAACCTGCAAAAGCCAGCAGTCCCAAGAAACTCTCTGAGTTGTCTCCTGTTAGATGGGGGTGGTATCTACACAATGGTTTGTTTTCTGGGCTCAGTGAGCCATCGTTTACTGCCCCTAAGGGAAAAGCCCAGGAAGATTACTTCATGGTAGCAAATTTGGGCCTTTTTGGCCGAAACTCTATACCCGAGTTGAGCAAGCTCATTTAATAGTACTTGGGTCCCAGACTCACAGTTTTCCTTGGTGTTGGCTGCCAGTAGCAGGTCATCCACGTATTGAAGCTGGGTGACTTCGGGGTGCGTAGTTCTGAAGTTGTTGAGATCTGTGTGGAGGGCTTCATCAAAGAGAGTGGGGGAGTTTTTGAACCCCCGTAAGAGCCTAGTCCAAGTTAGTTGACCAGACGTTCTGGTTTCTGGGTTACCCACCCGAAAGCAAACAGCAACTGACTATCTTTATGCAGAGGCAAGCAAAAGAAAGCATCTTCTAAGTCCAGAACAGTATATCATTTCCTCTCAGGGTTCAGAGTGCTAAGCAGATTGTACGGATTAGGTACCTTGGGGTAAATGTCCTGCACTCTGTTGTTGATCTCTCTTAGGTCTTTAACGGTGTGATAGTCCCCAGTTCCTGGCTTTTTTTTTCTAGTAGCAGGGGAGTGTTCCAGGCTGATTGACAGGGCCTTAGGTCCCCTAAGGCCAGATATTTCTGAATATGGGGCCTTATCCCATCTTTAGCTTTTTTTGCATTGAGAATACTATTTGACATTGATTGAGGGGGCTGAGGTTTTTAACTCCACTGTTATTGGAGGTTGTTTCACGGCCAGGCCTAACCCAGCAGTTTTTGCCCAAGCATCTGGGTAATCTCTTATCCATTTCTGGGGTAGCTTGCCTGTTTGATCAGTCTTTGGGGCTGTGAAGAGTGGATGTTCATCTTCTACTAATATAGATAAAGCCGTGACTATAGGAGTTTTTACTGAAGGATTTAGAAATTTCATTTGGGGGCCTTCAGGGTTAAAAGTTATTTTGGCTCGGAGCTTGCTGAGCAGATCTCTGCCCATCAATGGGTCCGGGCATTCTGGGATTACTAGGAAGGAGTGATGGATTTTTTCTTTCCCCAGGTCCATGGTCCTCTTAGTTGTCTAAGCCCGATATTTACTGTCATTAGCCCATTGAACTAGAGACCTTTTATTAGATAGAGGGCCCAATGGGGCCTTAAGGGCTGAATATACTGCTCCTGTATTCACTTCAAAGTTTACTGGGGTCCCCTCCACTTCAAAAGTTATCCTGAGCTAGGGGAAGGGATCTGACCCGCGACTTTCTTAGTCATGCTCCAGAGTCTGAATGGCTGGCTGGCGTGGCTGTCTCTTTATAGGGCACTCTTTGGCCCAGTGTCCTTTTTTTTAGAGTAGGCACATTGATCTGAGGCCAGGGGTGGCCTCTGGCATGGGCCCAGGTATCTTTTCCTGTCACGCTATGTCTTAATTTCTGGCCTCTTTCTTGTTTTGATCAGGACCTTAGTCAATGCCTTAGTCTGTCTTTTGCTTCTCTCATCCTCACTTTGCTCCCTTTCTTTCGCCCTGTTTCTCTCTTATAGTATACTTTCTCGGCTTCTCTGACTAAATCTCTCTTTTAACTTTTTTTTAAATATCCATGGCAGCTTGACAGATGCCTTTTGATCCGCAGCCTGAGGATCGAACAGAGTATATCTCTTATATGCCTCCATAATTCTCTCTAGAAACATAGAGGGAGATTCATCAGGCCTTTGAATAATTTCTCTTACCATTGCCAAATTAGTTGGTCACCTAGCGGCCCCTTGGAGACCCGCTATTAGAGCCTGGCAATAATTGGACAGATTCTCCCTATCTTCAAAGGTGTTGGGGTCGCAGTTGGGTGGGTTAAAGGGGAAGCCAGCTTTGATTATGTTGGGAAGTTGTGTTGGTCACACATCAGGTCTGAGGATATTTTTTTCTAGCTTCCAGGAGGTTTTTCTCTCATTCCTCTGTCATGAAGAGAGTCCCTAGGAGTTGTTGGCAGTCATCCCAAGTAGGCAGGTGTGAAAACGTTGGCGAGTTTTCTGAGTTCTTTTAGCCGGACCAGCTTCCTCCAGGGAAGGAGGGGCTGTGTGTGCCACGGGACACTCATCTGGATGGTGCTGGTCCAGCCTAGCTTCCTCGAATGGTGGACAGGCTGAGTCTGAAGCAGGGGAATCACTAAGAGGATGTTGGGGGTTGGGGGATGAGGGCAGAGGATAAGGAGGGGGAGGAGAGTCTAGTAGAGTCTTGAGACTCAGGGAAAACAGAAGGTGGAGAAGGAGGAGCAGAGAGTTTGAGAGATAGAATCATGGGGGAAGGAGTAGGAGCAGGTGCAGGGAGAAGGAAAGGGTTCACCCATGGAGGAGGAGATTTGCAGAGGTCCTGACAAGTTAAGATATATGGCTGTTGATCTGGATGTCTATGTGGCCCCGGCTGAAAGACAATATCTCGGACTTTTCAAATTAGTGCAAAGTAGAAAGATCCTTCTAAAGGCCATCTGACTGCAAAGGTGGGTCATTTTGAGACACAGAATCTGCCAGGTCCGGCGTTTTACTAAAAAAGAAAGATTCTGAGCCCTTAAGCAGACTTTGGTCCAGTGATCAAGGGTCAGGGACAGAGGCATTGAAGTGATCTCTCCCATAAGGAAATATACACAGAGAGTGAAAGCAACGACACTAGACACAGACAAGACAAGACAATAAAGACAGGCAATGGACGTCCAATACTGAGACCAAGACTGACTAGCTGGCAAAACCTGAAGGGCTGGCAATACTGAACCCGAAACAAAATATCACTGAGTCGAGGAGACTATTGTTCCTTGATTTCCCAAGTCCATCCCCCAGGGACATGGCCTGTGGCTCTGTGAAATGTGTGTCAGCCACCGTGGGAGAGAGCTCACGCACTTTACCAATAGCCATTTTGCCAAACCCTAACCTGAAACCTGAAACCAGAAAGAGGGGCCTTATTTACCCCCAGAGAGGCCCATTGGGGGTCTTTCGTCTGCGCCTGCCGGATCTCGCTTGGGCCACCAGATGTAAAGGTCGGGCGAGCATCGGTGGAAGAGACCACAAAGAGACTGTCTCATGCAACAGCAAAGGGTTTATTGGGAGTCTGGCATGCAAGGGCTGAGAGATCACTTGAAAAGAGCAGAGAGCCCTGAGAACAGCTTAAGAAGTGCTTATATATTTTTCTTGGAGAGGACAAGGAGGGAAGTTTATTGATGGGTAAGGGCGAGTGGGCAGTTTGCGTGCAACTGGTTGACGGAGTACATTCTACAGTTTGGCAGTTGGGGACAGCACATTCTGGGAAGAAGAATAGCAAACAGTTCTCAAGATTTCAACAGTGTTTTGTTAAGCATACAGAAAAACAGAAAGTGACAAGTACCTATGTTATTAACCTTTCAATATAAGTATGAAAACAGAAATACTATTATGGTATTATGTAAAAATGTGAATGTGTAACCGATGTGATTCTGAAATCTTTGTAATGTTTTGAATAAAAAAAAAAAAAAAAGAAAAGAAAACAGAAATATAGGTAAGATTTGAAGTCCAGAAGTTCATTGGGCACTTGATTGGTGTACTTAGCCTTGAATTACGTTCTGTAGAGTTGTCCCAGAAATGTGGATATACAATGGCATAGGACCTTGTACCTTCTCGAAGGTTGGTTCCAAAACAGAATCTCTAAGGGGAATCACACCAAAGTGTAAGCCAATGTGGAACCAGTTATCTCTTTCAACCTCCACACAAATGACCACAATTAAAACCAAAACACTCAGACATGGCACTCATCTTCTTCCATATAGACACTCATCATAACTTCTGGCAGGAGGATTCCATGAGAGGCACAGCACAAGACAGTGTCCAAATGATCTCCCTTTCCCCTCATTTACCCAAAGTCAGGGTGGCCTGGACACCCTTCCTGTGAACCAGGAGTGATCAAATATGCCTGCAGTTAATACAGCTCTGTTCTCCAATTTGAGGCCTACTGACTATTGGTTTATATTCTTTATTTGAATTGGATTCATTAGAAAACCCAAGAACCTATGGGCTAGCATCGGCAGGGCTTTGAAGAACTCATTTTACCCAATGGATCCCTATTCTCACTTCATGGAGTTCAGGAACCTTAGAGAGGAATGCGAGATACTTCATTCAAAATGACTGATTTTTTTGGCCATTTTGATTTGGATCCACACATGGGATCTTTCTTTAGATTCATCAGGTGGTGAGAATCTAAGCCCCAGGCTCACACAGGGCCAAGAGGCTGATTCAGACACATCCCTTTCCAAAGCAATTATGCAAAGAGACACAGGTGATGCCCATTCATTGCCGTTTAAAAACTGTTTTCTTCAGGCTTCACAAAGGCGTGGCCTGAGGAAAAGTTCTTCCTGACATTCAGGGCAACTGAACAATAGGTAATCAAATGGCCCTTTGCAGGGTTTTTCCACTGAGACGTTCCTGGTCACACTGATATCTGAGTTGTCTGAGATGCTTGCCATTCCTTTCAGCTATCCAGTACATGTCCATGTCACAGTGCTTGGAGGTGGTACATAACGTGGACACAAAAGCATGAGCATATTCTGGAGAGTGGCAAGATTTCAGGAAGAAAATAGTAACTTAGGAAGATAGCAGGTGTTGCCCATCGATAAGGCAAGCCCAAGACCATTCATAATTCAGGCAGGATGAATGCTGGGAAGCTTTCTACTAGACAGGAAAAATCCATTGATGAATTCTCTTTTCTAATGTCTACAACCACAGAAACAGTGGGATACACAGACATAAAAACACTCGCCTTGTCCAACAACTTAGTAGAAACAGTTCACTCCAAACCAAACAAACTGACTTTCCTACCTATTCTCAGAACATGAGACAAAACCACAAACACACATCTACACCCACAAAGGGACCTCCTTCCCCCAAGTAGGTCTCTCACTATCTGGAGTGTCCTCTGATTGGTGGGCCAAACTATGTTCCCCCGATATGGCCTGTCCCGTCACAGATCTGGTCTCCTTGTCAAACTCTGTGAAGTGGTCAGGAGCCAGCTGAGAGCCACTACCTGCTTTTTCAAAAAAGGCCCCTCTTCAGAGCTTTCCTGGCATTTGGCCATCCTCACATCAGTAGGTACCAAGAAAGACTGACTCTGTCCTTGCCAAATCGAAGCAAGTGAGAGCACTAGGACTGGGACTGGGAGTGGGTCTGTGTGCCTGGATTCCTGGATCCCAAATTCAGAGAGTTCCATTACCACGGAAGTGAGGTGAGGTCGCATTTTTCAGGAACTGAATGAGGTCACTGCCTTGGAAACCACTTTGTCCAAACAGTTGCTTCCAAGCGTACCATGAGAAGGACGCTGACCCTACTTTCTGTGGCACTTTCACAAATTAGAATGGTATATCAACCATAGGCACCTAGGAACAGCTCTCCACACAGGCCTGGTTTGGTCCATCTTCTTTATATTAGGAAGAGAGCCTTTAGTCTGGGGAGCATTGCAGTGAACCTCTGCACTAAAACTATTAGCAAGCACCTGATGGAGGAGGCCTCCATAGGTAAGTGGCGCCTTTATAACATCTGATATCTGGTTAAGGGAGATCTCTTCTGATGACAGAGATGTGGCCTGTGGAGTCTCACATATACTCCTCTCCAGGTCAGTAACGAGAATCGTTCTGTCCTCTGTTCTGTTCTGTAGGGAATTCCTCTGGAAGTGTAGAGAGGTGCCGACGGGCACGCACACGCTTCTACCCTGGAGCTTTAGCAAGATGTTGCACTGTACCACTGTTTTTCTGTTTAGGCGCCGGGTTTCTGTTTTTTTGTGTTTTGTTCTGTGTTCTATTTTTTTTGTTTGTTTCTTTGTTTTTGTTCGTTTTGTTGTGTGATTTCAGTGGTAAAAACTTAAAGATATTGGACGTGAAAATGGGTAATAAAGAGAGTAAGCCTGACACCCCTTTGGACTGTGTTTTAAGGAACTGTGATAACTTTACCCCCCTTTGTTAAGCAGGATGATAGAAGCCCCTTGCTGGCTGCCTGGAGCACAAACATTGCAGAGGGAAATGCCTGCTGGGGACCTAAGAACTGAGTATCTCCCAGGTTAACAAGTGAAACTCTTTTGAAACCCCTTGTCCCTCCAGACCAAGAGAGTCACAACATTTCGCAGAGTCCCCTGTGTTTCTCCTTTGTTAGCAAAGCAATAAACCTCCCTTCTCTTTTTCTCAAAACCCAGTCCTCATTATTAAATTGGTATTAATTGGCTTCAAGGTCAGGAACATAACTTTAAGTTACAATTTTGGTACCCCCCCCGCTGCCCCAGAACTTTGTGAGAGCTGTCTACTAAAATGTTAGGGGATGGAGCTTGCTTGGGGTGGAACTGAACCAGAAGAGCTAATCCTGTAAGTAAAAGGAGAAAATGAGCGACTCCCAGCAGCTGCCAAAGCCCTGTTGATTCAGGGAATTACCTCCTTCTTTCCCTGCATTGTAAGGATTATGCCACCTCTGTCTTCTTAAAAAACAGAAAAAGAAGACGGGGACACTAAATGCAGTAAAGTCACCATGGAGACAATTTATTTTTCATTTCAGGTTGCCCCTCTGTTAAAACATCTGGTCCGCCCCCCCCCCCCCGTGGATATCTATGGTGCCACTGGTGTAGGAGATTTTTCTCTTATCTGTTCTGGTTTAAAGGGTTTTGTCTGACAGCCATAGTCTCTACCTCCTTTCTGTCTGTCTTGTGTCTTTGTTTCTGACCCTTTAAGATATCTGAAATAATGTGTTGATATTATAAATTGTTTCTTGGGAATGATCTTAGCTGACTGTGTGTGTAATGATGATGTTTTATTGTAACAATCTGGTATCTGAATGGGTTTTTGAAGCATTGCACAATCTTGCAGTGAAAAGTCGGGTTTAGGTAATTGTTTAGTTTAAGATTTCAGAAAATTCATGCCAGAGAACTTAAATACTTATGATGGAAAACTAAAGACCTCTACTTCCAAGTTGTCAAATAACTTCCCAATCATTCATTCTTTTTTTTCACCAATTTTGAATTGGGTAGCCTGGGAAAATGTCACTGTGTGTACCAGTGCATTAATTTGGACAAGGATAGTAAATCATAGTATGGTATCTGTTGACAAAACAAGATGTAAAACATAAAATTTTGTGAATTGTATCTTAAACTTGTATCATAATTTTCAACATCCGAACCTGAAAATTATGGTTAAAATGCCTTTGGCCTGAGGTGTATGCTCAGAATAGCAGTTTTTTCCTGCTCCTTCCAGACTTCAGCCATGACTAATGTTGAAATGAAAATGAAAGAAGCCTGCAAGCTTAGTAGGAGACTGATTTCAAGCCTAAGGGAAAAAAAGGTAAATTGTATGGTATTTACTAATTACTAGCCAGTCATTTTTTCTAGGACTCTTATTTTTTTCCTTTGATACTTTATTTTTATTTTGAGATCATGATTTTGAGCATACAGACCTAGGTTAATGTATTTCTGATCAGTTCTATCTTTGACCAACTGTGGACTTCTTGAAACATTGCGATGGAGATTTCACCTGTGAAAAGCTACAAGGCCTTTACTATTATTATGTGTACACAATTTTGTTATATGTTGTATGTCTATATATACATATGTCCGTATATCATATATATGATACACAAATTAACATATATAAGTAGCGCTCATAAAAACAAATTTTAAAAAGTAGATCCAAAGATCTTTAATTCACGTGATTTAAATGTTTCAATTTAAATTGGATAAACAGATAAAAATAAATGTCTTTAAATTGAAGCTTACAAATTTTTCTAGGTGTTCAAAAATCTAATAAAATATTAATATCTACAAAATGTCTAATATGCCTTGGTTCTAGGACCTTTCCTTCATCATAAAATGGTTTACAGTGATCCATACATTTCTCTAATATTTTGATAAATAAGTAAAGTAAATATGATATGGGATTACTCATTCATGAGTACTTTTGTTGGATATATGATTGATTTACTATGGTCTGTATAAGTTTTTACTAAACTCAGTATAAGATCTTAAAAATCAGTCATGTGTTAATGAGACAAAAATTCCTTAAAACATAAGTTAACCCATAAAATTGTGTTTATTAAGTTTTATTTCATCTAGAGAAAGCAACCATAATAATTAAACAACTGATTAAATAAGAACTGTTATTTTAGAGCCCTGTACTTCCATTTCTTTAAAAGCTAAACTTGGTTAATGTAGAAACATCAATGTAATTATGATGCTATTAATGTTTTCATATCTTACAGGTATGCAAGTCTGTAAGGTAGAAACTTTAATAGAGCATTATACCAAGCTGGTGTACTGAAGCTGTATGGTAAAAAAATATATTGGGGATCTATTTACCTGTTATCAATAAGATATGTAAAGTTTTATGTTACTTTTTACATTGGGGAACAATTTAAATGTATTTTTAAGTTAATGAGAGCCTAATCTATGTAAAGGTTGAAAACTTTCACCCTTTCTTTAATTCGTGTTTTTAATGTGATATCATATGGTGTTAGCTAATGTTCATGAGACCTCAAACAATTTATGTAAACTTTGTCAAATTGTATTTAAAAATAAAGATCAGCTTTAGAACTAAAATACTTAAGATTTATAAAGAGCCCTGCCTTACCTGAGATAAGGCTGTGTGTCCCATCTTACTACATGTGAGAATGACTACAAAACCAGTAGGTCAGATAATATTTCTTTAAAGTTATGTTAAAAAGTTGTTTTTTTAATGTCAAGATTCCTAGGATCTCAAACAGGGGATATAATGTATAACTCAGCCAAAAAATTCAGGGTAGCTATTACACGAACTAAGTATTATTACTTTTGTTAATTTTATTATGAAATTTTCTTATAAGTGATCTAAAGATTTCCTGTTTAGTGTTTTACAATTGTGTTGCTTTAAGAACACAACACGGGTTTATTCAAGATAATAAGTCATCACGTACAATACAGACAGAATAATACAGATTACAATTAATAAAAAGATAATTATAAAGTTATAGACATTAAAGCCCAGCACTCTTAATATAAGGCTGATAAAATTTATTTGCTGGATGTTTAAGATTAGGATTTAAAATTAAAGTTAAATAAAAAGGGCGAAAAAAACAATATTTGGCTCTTGCCCTCGGAGTCAGTCTAAATCCAGGGAACAGGGGACTTCTCTGATGAGCTTTGCAACTCTGAGCCACATTACCTCACCATCAGGGAGATTAATGAGACCACTGGAGAACAGGAAGCCAATCAGTGCATTTGTTACGAAGAGGAGAGTCATCAGAGAAAGGAGACATCCCTGATGCTTCCAAGGGAAGCCACATGGTCAAGCAAGACCTGGACCCACCTAGCGCAAATGCCACTAGCAGAATTGAAAATCTGCTCTCAAGTTTCCCCAGAATTGACTCCCATTAAAGCTCAGCTGACTGTTAACCATAGATCGAAATAAAAGTCAGTTTGACTGCTTCATCTTAAACACTTAGCAAAGACAGTTAAGACCAAAATAAAGCCATTCCTGGGCATTTTAAATAATAATAATTGTATAATAATAATAATAATAATAATAATAATAATAATTATAATAATAATAATAATTATATTTAAGGTATGCACTTTATGTTAGCCTTTCAAAATATGTAAGACTGGAGGCTACAAAGAAGGATTCTCAGATAGGAATGCCTGATACTTATAAAAAGAGACTATCCAGAAGAGCTGCCACAGCAGAAGTTTTAAGTTTAAGGCCTACAGATATTCCTAACCTACACAGGTAGGCTTGTTGTTTGCTAGTAGGATTATCCAGCCCTGAGTAACAGAATTAAAGGTTTCTCTATTAGACACAGAGGTCATACTAGCAAAAGGATTTTACAAGATCAGATGACATTAAATTATTGAACTGTATCTTATGGGGAGGGACAATTGTAATACTAAAAGTTAAATATTAAGGTGACAGTCCTGATAACTTTGGATATTAAAGACTGGTGAGGGAACTTCTATACAGTGACATTTTCCAGCTGCTGCAACATTTATTCAGTACTCATCGTTTTTGTTTCTCTCATAGAAGAACCCATCCCCAGATGACTTTACAACCTGTTCTACCCCAACCAGACTTCAAACCGAACTGACTTCTAAAAGGCAACTCATGTCCCTCAACTGACTTCTAAAAGGAACTCATGTCCCTCACGCCATGCCCACTCATGTCACCCTGTCTCAGATCAGAAGAAGAAAAATGAGTGACGCCACTCTTCTTACAACAATGGAGAGAAAGATAAATAGACTATCAATATAAGTAATTAATTAAGTCAGGTAAAATCAGGGAGATCGGTTTTGGGTGAGTTCTAAAAATTTGGAGACTCTTACCTGAGGGATTAAAATTTCCTCAGTGCTCTTCCCCTAATCTATCAAATGTTTGAAAGGGACACAGAGAAAAGGGGGGAATGATAGACCCAACCTGATCTTTCATTACAATTGGGAGCCATTTTGCCACAAAGCCATAAAAAGATAATTTTGGCTTTACCATCAATTACTGCAAATTCTGAACCTGCTTGAAATGCCTGCCCATGCCTTGAACTCACCCATGCCCGGCTCTCTGACCAGATAGCAGCCCTCTCTGAAACTTTAGTGACACATCATAAATATTTGCCTTCTCTGGCCACACAACAACCCTCTCTGAGGCTCTAATGGTTCTCATGAATTCTGATGTAGGGACAGCAAAAAAATGTGAACTACCATTAGTGTGATGCTTGTCAGAGTTCTGTTATCTGAAACCCTCCTTTTGTGTAACTTACTGGGCTATAAAGCTGGACTGTAGGAAAGCTGGGGTTGCTGTCTTGTTTCCGCCATTTTGGGAGAAAGAGGCAGCATGAACGGTGGAAGTAATAAGCTTAATTTAATTTGATTTTAATTAGAGTCAGTGGTCTTTTCTTGTGTCCTGGTCTAACAGGTAAGCACTCCAAAAACATGGAGCTCTGCCGGCCTAAAGGATTCTTGAGAAATTTCCTCTGAGGTTGGGCACTTGAAATATATTTTGTGTAAGAAGCTTTAGCTTCCTTTGTAGTGAGACCATCAAAGCTGGGTCTGCATCCCTCTGTATTTCCTCACGACAGCTGGTCATTTTGGGGACGCACACCTGACCCCCGTTCACCCTGAGCTTCTTTGAAGCCATTCCAGCCCGGGTATTCTCTTTGTCTCTCTCGCTTATTCTTATTCTCTCTCTCTCTCTCTCTCTCTCTCTCTCTCTCTCTCTCTCTCTCTCTCTCTTCCATCTCTCCCTGTGACTATGGGCACCTCTTCATCTGTACCTGAAGCTTCACCTCTCAAATGTTTATTAAAAAATCTGGCCACACTCTCGCTCACACCAGACATTAACCCCAAACTTCTAATCAAATTCTGTACCCAAGATTGGCCTACATATCCACTGGATAATGGCAACCATTGGCCTCCAGAAGGCTCCTTAGATCCAAACCTCCTCTGGGACCGTTTTAACTACTGCCAGCGTCTGAAAAAGTGGAGGGAGATTCCCTGAATTGATGGTTTCAGCCTTCTCACACAGCACCTTGTCTCTGCTCCTCCTGCCCTCTCTCTCAGGGCTTCCTTGCTTGCAAACCCCTCTCTTCCCCTACTTCTACTCCTGACTTCACAGATTCTTCCTCATTCGACCCAGCAGATGAACCCCCACATTATCCCCCAGCCCCATCTTCCCCTTCTCTCCCACTATACCCTCCTCTTCCTCTGCCTGATTCCACGGATCCTCAGCCTTCCGTTTCATCCCCATTCCCCCCGCCCCCTTCTGCCTGTTCCACCTCCTCCTCTTCCACAGAGACACTCCCTTCCCCTCCCTCTCCTTCCTGTCCGCTGCCTGCCTCTTTCTGTCCTCCTGTTACCAGGTCTAAGGCACTCCTTCCCACCCGCAAGACAATCGCACCCCTTCGTGTGGTAGCTGGTCCCGAGGGTGTCATCAGATTCCACGTGCCCTTCTCCATGTCAGACATTACTCAGCTAGAGAGGAAGTTAGGCTCATTCACCACTGACCCCACCACTTACATTCTGGAGTTTCAATGGGTCCTGCAAGCATATAGCCTCACTCATCATGACATCTACGTGTTCTTGGCCAATACACTTCTCCCCATGGAAATTCAATGGGTCTGGGAGCTAGCCCAAGCCCATGCTGATGAAAATCATAGGACCAATCCTAACCACCCCACGGGCCCTCATGCTGTCCCAGAGCAGAATCCCCTATGGGATTACAACACCCCTGAAGGCTTACAGTCTCGTGACTTTTTTACATGCTGCCCCTTGGCAGGCCTGAAATAGGCCACCCGCAAGGCTTTCAAAAGGTGAAGGAGGTCATTCAAAGGAAGGAGGAAACACCTTCAGAATTCTTGGATAGACTAACCAAGGCCTTTCAACTGTACACAAACCTCGACCCAGAAACCCCTGATGGCCGTCATGTCTTAATGACATATGTTCTGGCCCAAAGCTACCCTGATATTAAAGGCAAGCTTAAAAAGCTTGAACAGGGCCCTGCAACTCCTAAGACCGAATCCTCACTGTCGCTTTCAAGGTTTTTCATGGTAGAGAGGATGAAAGTGAATGCCGTAGGCAGAGGGCTGAAAATGCCAAATTCCAAATGTTGCCCCAGGTCATTCAGAGAAGTCCATCACCACACCGTCCCAATATGACACCCCCTGGAGCTTGCTTCAAATGTGGTAAGGATTGTCCTTCGCCAAGGACACCCTCCAACCCCTTCCCAACATGGCATCAAAGGGGACACTGGGGGGCAGACTGCCCAACAACCCGGAAGGGAGGTTGGTCAGCTGCCCGGCAACCCCAGCCTCTCCTGGACTTGGCAGAGGAGGAATGACAGAGCCCTGGGCCTTCCCTCCCGACTATTACCATCAAGAATCAAGAGCCTAGGGTCACCTTCCTGGTGGATGGACACTTCATTACTTTCCTCTTGGATACTGGTGCCGCTTTCTCGGTCTTGAGGGAGTATTGGGGTCCTACCACACCCTCAAAAACTCCTATTGTCGGGGTAGGAGGTAAACAGATTTTCTCTCACCCCCCCCCCATCATTTTATATGCAGGGACCCCTTTTGTCCTTCACTCACTCCTTTCTCGTTATGAGCCATTGCCCCATTCCCCTTCTGGGAAGGGACATACTCTCACTATTAAAAGTCACCATTCACATATCACCCCACACCTCTCCTACCTCTCATTTCCTAATGATGTTTCTAGGGGCAGATACACCTCCTTCATGCATTCTCCCACGACTATCTAAACCAGTTAACCCTGAGGTTTGGAACACAGCTACACCCTTTATGGCTAAATGCAGTCCTATTCATATTGTATTACTGGACCCTTCAAGATATATTAGTCAACCACAATATCCACTCACAACCACAGCCTTCTTCAGATTAGAGCACATCATCCAGGATTTAATACAAAAGTTGTATCTTAGGCCTACACACTCTCTTTTCAACACCCCCATTCTGGCAGTTAAGAAACCTAACGTGTCCTACAGGCTGGATCAAGACCTTCACCTTGTCACCTCCTCTGTGGTCCCCTCCACCCACTAGTGCCCAAACCTTACACCCTCCTCTCTCAGATCCCTGCCACTACTACCCACTTCTTGGACCTAGATTTAAAAGATGCATTCTTTTCTATTCCCTTGTTCTCAGAATCTGAGGATATCATTGCTTTTACTTGGACTGACTCTCAGACCCGCCATTCTCATCAGCTTCATGGACTGTCCTCCCACAGGGATTCAGGGATAGCCCCCATCTCTTTGGCCAAGTTCTTGCCCAGGACCTCACATCCTTTCACCCGAACTGTCCTGACTCTACTCTCCTTCAATATGTCGATGACCTTCTTCTATGTAGTCCCTCTGGGAACACTCTCAATCCCACACTGCTCAGCTTCTTAATTTCCTAGCAGACAAGGGATATAGGGAGTCTTCCAACAAGGCCCAGGTTTCCCAGTTTTCTGTCACCTATCTTGGTTTTCGCCTTACACCCAGGAAAAAGGAAATAACACTGGATAGGAGGCAACCCCTCTCTGATCTTCCAGTGCCCCATACAAAAGCCAAAATACTATCATTCCTAGGATTAGCAGGTTATTTTAGGGCCTAGATCCCAAATTATTCTCTTCTAGCCAAACCCCTGTATGACCTAGCAAAGGGACCCCCTAGTGAATCTCTTGCCTCCTCCCCCAACTACCACTTCCGCAGGCTTCAGCAACTCGTCTTAAAGGCACCTGCCCTTCACCTTCCTGATATTTCAAGACCATTTCATCTATATGTCCATGAAAAAGGGCGGCAAGCACTTAGGGTCTTAGGTCAAAACTATGGGCCTAAATTTGCACCTGTGGTATATTATGTCCAATAAACTGAACCCTACCATCCATGGGTGGGCCCCATGCTTAAGAGCTCTGGCTGGTTGACAAATTTTACACAAAGAAGCCTCTAAGCTGACTTTTGAGGCCCCTTTAACTATCCACTCCCCACATCACTTGAAGGATCTTTTAGCTTATAAGGGCCTTCAAACCCTTCCTCCATCAAGAGTTCTGTCGCTCCTCACTTCCTTTCTGGAAAACCCTAATATTTCTTTCCTCCCCTGCACTGCACTGAACCCTGCCTCACTGCTCCCAATGACTCCCACGTCTAACACACCAACTCATAATTGCTTAGAAACCTTAGATGATTTCCTCCCCTGTCATTCTTCCATTTCTGAGGGACCACTCACCAAGCCTGACCTTATCTGGTTTACTGACGGCAGTTCCTATAGGCAGAACGGCACTCATTGCTCTGGATACGTTGTAGTTTCAGCCACTGAGATTATAAAGGCCAAAGCTCTGCCTTCAGAAACTACCAACCTGCAGGCTGAACTTATAGCAGCCACTCGTGCCTGCCTTCTTGCACAAGGCAAATCTCTCA
Organism: Callospermophilus lateralis; assembly: GCF_048772815.1. NCBI lineage: Eukaryota > Metazoa > Chordata > Mammalia > Rodentia > Sciuridae > Callospermophilus > Callospermophilus lateralis. The sequence goes on along the minus strand of NC_135316.1, from coordinate 4,189,243 downwards.
CCCTTTATACTGATTCAAAATATGTCCTCCATAGCTTACTATCCCATGCTGCAATATGAAAGTACCGAGGCCTACTTACCACCAAAGGTAATGCAATCACTAATTCTACTCTGACAACCAATCTGATAGAGGCCTCCCACTTACCCACCCAGTTGGGAGTTGTCCATTGTAGGTCCCATCAGAAGGATGGCTCTCTTATCACTGAGGACAATGCCAAAGCTGCCCAGGCGGCACGAATGGCTGCTACCACTTCCAATTATGGCTTCCCTGGGGGACATATAATGGCAACTTTAGACAGCTCATCTGAAGCCCCTACTTCTTCCAGTAAGAACAAGGACCTTTTCAAGTTCTTTCATACTCTATTCCTTTCCAATTCTCAGTCTTTGACCCTCTATTTACAGAGCTTCTTCTCCCTCACCCCGTCCGACAAAGCCATGCTACAGAATATAGCCTCTAATTGTCAGATATGTCAGCGAACCAACCCTCATACTACTTTAAGGCCCAATCCTTTTTCTTTCCACCAAGCCCAGGGACACATTCCCACTGCTGACTGGCAGGTAGACTTCACCAACATGCCCACAGTATTGCGCACTAAATACCTCCTTGTCTTTGTGGACACTTTCTCTGGTTGGGTTGAGGCATTTCCCACTTCCAATAAAATGGCTTCCACTGTAGCTTCAATCTTACTGACAGACATCATCCCCAGGTTTGGTATGCCCACTTCCCTACAACATTACAATGGCCCTGAGTTTATTTCTAGGATCACACAAAAGGTCTCTCAAGCCCTCTCCTTCAAGTGGCATTTCCACTTTCCATATTATCCCCAGGCTTCAGGGAAAGTGGAAAGGGTAAATCGTAGTCTAAAGGAAGTCCTTCCCAAATTGACAATGGAATTAAACTTAGACTGGGTCAAACTCTTACCCTTGTCTTTGCTTCGAATCAGAGCTCTATGTAAGAAACCATCTTTACTGTCTCCCTTTGAGATAATGTATAAAAGACCTCTTATACCTCCTGGGTTGGTCATTTCACAAGGACCTTGCACCCGAGATTTGTCTTTGCCTCTCTTGTTTCATCTCCGCTCGGAACTCTGGAAATATCAGAACTGGCTTCTTCCGGACCCAGTCTCCTCTCCAAACACTCCTCCCTTTACACCTGGGAGTCTAGTATATTATAATACCCCAGAGGAGAAAGGGACTCTTGCGCCAAAATGGGAAGGCCCCTATCTTGTCATTCTCTGTATCCCCACCGCGGCAAACTCTCCTTACCAGACAACCGTCTCACTCCCTGGATTCACATTTCTAGGTTGAAGCAACATCACCAGGAGGCCCCACCTACTGACAACAGGACCACACCAGAGGAACTCCAAGAATCACCTCCTGAACCTCCCCTTTACTCCTGCTCTCCACACCCATCTCACCCATTTAAGTTGCGGCTAACATGGTGTTCCTTGCAGCCCAATTCCTCTTAAAGAAGTCACAATGAGCTCTCCCAACACCCTAGTCTTCTCTAACTGCTTGTTTTTTGTGCTCTGCTTATTTTCTGTGCTCTGTCAGGACTGGTCTTTACCCTCCTCTCCTACCATGTATTTATTCACTCTTCGGTAATGATACTCAGAACATGGCATGCAGAAGGTCCACGCAGTGAATGCAACTACTTGCTTCATAAACAACTGCACCTCTATTTCCATAAAATTGTCACCTTCAAGGACCTTCGTCCCTGGTAGCTGGAACTGGCTTTTCATTTGCTTCCTTTTTGATCAAAACAAAGACTATTGTCATTGGTGGCCTGAGATATATAATGGGTGCCCCTGTTGGTCATGCAGGTTCCATGATGAACATGGTAGCTATTCTTACCACTCACTTGGTTACCCTGAAGGGTGGACTTCTATTTACCTAAAGTGGCATAAAAGCTCTTCATCTGATAACAATGGATGGTATACTTTAGATATACCTGACCCCAAGGCCAAACATTGGCACTATATTGAGTTTGCTGTCTATGCTCGGACAACCTCAGCCAGACCCACAGGGTGGATGACTGTTGGCCGCACCCTGATTACGCCACCTAAGGCAACCATCCAGGTAGTCGAACACATTAAGGAGTCACAATCAAAACTTCGAGATCTTATCCATAGCTCATCCAAAGAGGATTCAGAACCTTCAACCCTCTCAGGTCCCCCTCCCACATGGCTCAATTTGCTACACAAAACTCTTCGATCATTAAACTCCACCCCTTTTTCTGTGCCTACTTCTCAGTGCTTTCTCTGTGCTTCACTTAGTTGTCCACTTCTAGCAGCGGTCCCATTTGCGGCAGGAAATATTTCAGCAAAAACCTACAATTTCTCTAAGAAAGGACAACCCCTACATGTGACACGTATCCCACTGTAGGAAAGTTATTCCAACAACACTTTATTTCCTTTCATCTGTTTCCACCTGCCAATAATGAATCCTTTACACATTTCTTCCTCAAGCTATAACACCCAATCGAGCCCTGCGCTTATGCAACCTGGACATTTCCTCTGGTGTAATGGGTATTTAAGTACCTCAACGATCAATGTCTCTGGCACCTGTTTCATGGTTACTGTAGTTCATCAGCTGTCTTTGTATACTCCCACCGAATTCTGACAGTTGGCCCTACCTTCCCGCTCCCGTAGGGCCGTCTTTCTGCCGGTTCTGGTAGGCCTCACTTTTACAACCTCAGTGGCGAGTCTTGGACTCTCTGGTGGAGCTATAGGTCATGCTCTATAGGCATCCAATGACCTGCAACAAAAACTGCAGGAAGCACTCGATACGACTGCTGAGTCTCTGTGCTCCTTGCAGCGTCAGGTTACTTCATTGGCACAAGTGGCTTTACAGAACCAAAGGGCAATTGATCTTCTCACTGCAGAAAAAGTGGTACATGCCTGTTCCTCAGAGAGGAATGTTGCTATTATGTTAATGAATCTGGGCTAATAGAAAATAAATGTTGTTAAATTGCAGGAATAGTCGACCCAATTGCTCACACCTACCTCCTCCAATCCCATAACGGGGTTCTTTCAATCCTCTCTTGCCATGTACTTACTACCTATCTTGGGGCCCCTTATTGGGATGCTCTCTTAACCTGCATAATGAAGTTCCTTCAAAGCCAACTGCAAAAAATTTCTAATCAAACTCAACCAGCTTTTGCTTAGGCACTACCAGCCTCTGTTGACCGATGAACCCCCAACATCTCCAAGAGAACAGTTCACTCAGTGATGAAGCTCACTACCAGGCACGATGGAATGCAACGGACATCAGACAGCGGGAGGCAATGAGCTCGGAGAACCTCTTAATCTGCCATTTTGGATTCATGAGTCTTTATGACCTTCTAAGCTTCCTCATGGCCCTTGGCCTCTTCTATGTAAGTCCCCCGACATGGAACTTCTGCCAAAAATTGATGTTTGCTTTAATTTTTATCTTCATTCTGTTTTTATTTGCTCTGATCTTCTTCAGGTGCTGGTGACGCCATGTCCAGGCAACGCTTCCAGTATTTCCTAGAGTCTCTGTTACAGGAGCAGTGGCTGATACCAACAATCTCCTCCATCCAGGACTGGTTCCATGCCATCGACAACTTGTGGCTTCAGGGAACTTTCCTACAGTTCACCCCTACGGAAGTAGCTGTCTATACCACTGGGTTTTATTTCTGGCTGCCATGATATCCCCAGACCTGCCCCCCACTTCCCTTTCTAGGCCCCACAGCACCCCCACACAGCAGGAAGCAGCCAGATCTTACAAATGATGCCCCACTTTCTAAGAAAACAAAAAGGGAGGAATGTTGGAAAAGTATAAATGGCAGCCGTACCCCAGAGAAAAACACCAACATGGCGCCTAAGGACTTCTTCTTACCTTCTTCTTTTCTGCAGTGGCGCGAAAAGTGCCCACCCTTCTGAACTCTCCCACCAGCGCCAATTTCAAATCTCGCTGGTGTGGAACTTTAGCCCCAATGAGAACTAATTCGTGGGCTCCAGAGCTGATATCTAAAAGAACTTATTTTCAGAAAATGAGACAAAACCACCAACCCTCAACCACACCCACAAAGGCACCTCCTTCCCCCATGTAGGTCTGTGACTATTCGGAGTGTTCTATGACTGGTGGGCCATACTATGTTCCTCTGAAATGGCCTGTCTTGTCTCAGATCTGGTCTCCTTGGCCAACTCTGTGAAGTTGACATGAGCCAGCGGTGAGCCACTACCTGCTTTCCCAGGAAAGGCCCCTCTACAGAGCTCTTCTGGTATTTGGACATCCTCACATCAGAAGGTACCAAGAAAGACTGACCCTGTCCTTGGTAAATCCAAACAACTGAGACCACTGGGACTGAGACTGGGACTGCCTCTGGGTGCCTGGCTTCCTGGATCCCAAGTTCAGAGAGTTCCAACACCAAGGAAGTGAGGTGAGGTCACTTTCTTCAGGAACTGAATGAGGTCACTGCCTTGGCAACCACTTTGTCCTAACAGTTGCTTCCTATGATCCCTTTTGATGGAGGCTGCCCCTACTTCCTGTGACCCTTTCACAAGTTAGAATGGTATATAATCCATAGGCTCTAGGGAACAGCTCTCCACACAGGCCTGGTTTGGTCCGTCTTCTCTACATTAAGAAGACAGAGGCTGATTCAGTCACCAAACTTCATCCTACCAGGTTGTTTTCCATGGAAGATGACTTTTGCTCTCTCAGGTCCTTCATAGCTGCCTACATCTTCTCCAGGGATCATTTCTGCATATACCTTTGAGGTTCTCAGCAGGTGGAAGATTCATACATTCCTGTATTAGAAGACCAACACTTTCACTGCTTTTCTGTAAAGTTAGATTGAGGGAACAGTGTATGCTTAGTGTTAATATCAATTTCAATTTCGGTTAGGAACCATTCTGCTCCATGAACAATGGTATTGGGAACCTGCGATATTTATAAGAATATTGAGGTGAAATATATGAACGAAAAGAGAAATCTGAGTTAGATTTGAAGCCCAGAAGGGCATTGGGTCCTTGATTGGGATACTTAGCATTGAATTACGTTCTGCACAGATGTCTCAGATAAATCAATATACAATGGCATTGGATCTTATACCTTGGATGATTGAATGTAGAAGGGAACATCCAGTCAAAAAGTGATAGTCGGTAGGATTAGGAAGACAGTAGGTAGCTTTAGGAAGAACGGTGAATATAGGATTTGGACCAAAGTTTTTTAGCAATAGGGTTTCCGTTACAGAGTGAATGTTAGTGTCAGCACATGTGAAGATTCAGTCACAATGATGAACTGGGAAAAATATGTAGGAAAGCAGATATCAATAGACACATTAAAAAATCATTCAAATTATAAAGTGAGTGACAGCATTAGACATATTCAACAGGGTTGAGTTTGAACATATAATCTTTGGAAGAAACAAATATGTAGTCACAAATAGGATTTTCATTTAAAACCATTAGGCAACCTGGACATGGATGTTTTTAGTAATCCATGTTAACTTCCATTTAGTTCTGGTACAATCATAAGTGTGAACTTTGCTTTTTATGTTCAGAATATTACTGTGATAAAATGTATATGTAGATCAGGTTACATGTATTTCTTCCACCATTTCTGGGAGCAATATTTTGAAGACACATAAATTAGTATTGGGAGTTCAAGAGGTGTACCCTGTGTCTATGAATATAGAGATAATGCATGAATAGACCATACTGTGAATAAATAATATAACTGGTTCCACTTTAAATAGTGGATAGAATTGATATCTGTAACTAAGTAAGAAATCTTATATTGATATACAATCATTCTTTCCAACCAGTTATACATCTAATGGTAATATTAGGGTTATGGTTTATCATGAAGGGTGTGTGAGTTTTGCTTCAAATGTGATAATGGAAATCGAAAATAATGTGTTTGGATAGAAGTCTCATGAAAAGACCAGTCAAAAAACTTAGAGGAATACATGTGTTCTGAAGCAGGAAGTGATTTAAAGTGAAACAAATGCATATAAATTTGCTAAATTGTGGATGAAATATATATCCTATGATGTGCATAAACTGAAGAAATAGTAATGTACCAGTGTTGAATAAAAATGAACGTCAAAATGCACATCATGTCCCGTAGGAATCTACTTGCGTTGATGTTAAACTGGGTCAGTTATTGTAGAAATATTAGGATGTGTTTTGTTTGTTTTTTTTTTTTTTTGGTGTTATAATACAATTTATTTTAGTACTAGCATGCCACAGAATGTAGAGGAAAGAACAATGGATTTTTAATTATAGCACTAATAATCTAACATTTAATGACTATTTTGGGGAGTCTAGAAATTACATAAGGTTATGTAACATATTTTTTTTATTTAACATTCATAAAAGCTTGGAATTTTGGTAATATTTCTACTTTTTTATTTTTGATTTTTCAGTTGTTGATTGATCTTCATTTTGTTTATTTGTATGTGATGCTGAGAAAAGAACTCTGTGCCTCACACATGCTAGACAAGCATGTTACCACTGAGCCACAAACCCAGCCCCTCCATTTTTATCTTAACATCGAACATGCCTCTCCCTCTTCTTTACTTACTTTCTTCCTCATTTTTCCCCTTCTCTCTCTTCCTTTTTCGTTTTCCATCCATATCAATTTTTCTCTCACGTCATTACAAACAATATCTTGCTATAAAATTTAAATTTAAGAGTGTTTTTTATAGTCATTCTTTATTCTTGAGAAAAATTAAAAATTATAATCACCTGATATATTACTATACATTTATTATATATATGTATCTATATTCATGCATATGCATTATATATATATATATATATATATATATATATATATATATATTAAGTACTTTGATTAGCCTGTTAGAAATAGTATAGACCATGTCTTTCATAATTCTCAAGTCTTCCAGAATTAACATCTTACAGTGGAAATCAAATAAACATATTTAAGTAAACAGGTATCTTTCTTATTTATCAATACTGATAATTTAAGGTTTTATATCACATTAAGCTGTAATATGGCATATTACATCTTACGAATTAGAGAAAAAATTTTTTAAAAACCTATTATTTAAGGACCATATGCACTGACATTCAAAATGGCTTTCTCATGATTTCAATTTCTATCAATTGTGTATTAATTGCCAAATATTTATTTTAGTACTTTTCATATTAATAATTGATATAAAGTCAATTGTTTAATTCTTCTTGTAAGTAGTTACTTATTACAGTAGGAACATTATTAATAATTCTAAATCTAAAGAAAAATGGTACAAAGATATTTTCATGCAAAATTAAGAATAATTGCATGGTCTAAATGTTTGATTGTTGATACATATAACAAAGAGCTTTTGAGGAGTCTCTTCCCCAGTAAAACAAAAAATGCAAAGATATAGTTGGGTATGTATGTCCAAATAAAGATAAGGAGAAATACACATTATCAGCTAGAAACTATTAAATAAATGATGAAAAAAAATCCAACACATTGTACCAATTTGTCAGATGAGGTAGTATTCTGGAAGAATAGCCTAAGTCTAGACCTGGTCCATGAAAAAATATTAACTTAAAAAATGAAATATGAAAAATATAGGAAATGCTATGAGTTTTTCATGAAGGTAGGTGGATTATCCTTTAATCTCAATTATGTGAATTTTCAAAACCCAGTTTTCTGGTATAATAAATTTGTGATAGTTACAACTACAAAAAACAAAGTTTCTGCTTAGCTAAATGAATGCATCTCAACCCTTTATTAGCTGATTTCTTCCCACTCAATTTTAAACCTTTATTTATTTATTTATTTTTATTGGTTGTTCAAAACATTACAAAGCTCATGATATATCATCTTTGATTCTTTTTTCTCAATTGGGTTATGAACTCCCATTTTTTCCCCAAATAAAAATTGCAGAAACACATTGGTTACACATTCACATTTTTACATAATGGCATATTAGTGACTGTTGTATTTTGCTACCTTTCCTATCACCTACTATCCCCCCTCCCCTCCCCTCCCATCTTACCTCTCTAGCTCATCTGCGGTTGTTCAATTCTCTCCATTGTTTCCCCCCCCCATTTCTCCTCACAACCTATTATGTGTAATTTTGTGTAACATTGAGGGTCTCCTACCATTTCCATATGCTTTCTCTTCTCTCTCTTTTTCTCTCCCCCACTCATCTTTGTATAATGTTAATCTTTTCCTCATGCTCTTCCTCCTTGTTCTGTTCTTATTTGCTCTCTTTATATCAAAGAAGACATTTGGCATTTGTTTTTTAAGGATTGGCTAGCTTCACTTAGCATATTCTTCTCTAATGCCATACATTTCCCTGCAAATTCTATGATTTTTTTTATTTTTTAGTGCTGCATAATACTCAACTGTGTGTAGATTGAACATTTTTTTTATCCATTAATCTATTGAAGGGCATCTAGGTTGGTTCCACAGTCTAGCTATTGTGAATTGTGCCACTATGATCATTGATGTGACAGTATACCAATAATACGCTCTTTTAAGATCCTCACGGAATAGTCCGAGAAGGGTGATAGCTGGGTCAAATGGTGGATCCATTCCCAGCTTCCCCAGGAATCTCCATACTGCTTTCCAAATTGGCTGCAACAATTTGCAGTCCTACCAGCAGTGTACAAGTGTCCCCTTTTCCCCACATCCTCGCCAACACTTACTGTTGTTTGACTTCCTAATGGCTGCCGATCTTACTGGAGTGAGATGGTATCTTTGGGTGGTTTTTATTTGCATTTCTCTGACTGCTAGATATTGTGAGCATTTTTTCATGTACTTGTTTATAGATTGTATTACCTCCTCTGTGAAGTGTCTGTTCAGGTCCTTGGCCCATTTGTTGATTGGGTTATTTGTTATCTTATTTTTGAATTTTTTGAGTTCTTTGTATATTTTGGATATTAGGGCTTTATCTGAAGTGTGAGAAGTAAAAATTTGTTCTCAGGATGTAGGCTCTCTATTTACCTCTCTTATTGTTTCTCTTGCTGAGGAAAAAAAAAATTAGTTTAAGCAAGTCTCATTAGTTTATTCTTGTTATTAACTCTTGGGCTATGGGCGTCCAATTAAGGAATTTGGAGCCCGACCCTACAGTATGTAGATCGTAGGCGACTTTTTCTTCTATCAGACGCAGTGTCTCTGATTTGATATCTAGCTCCTTGATCCATTTTGAGTTAACTTCCTTGCTTGGTGAGAGAAAGGGATTCAGTTTCATTTTGTTGCATATCGATTTCCAATTTTCCTAGCACCGTTTGTTGAAGATGCTATCCTTCCTCCATTGCAGGTTATTAGCCCCTTTTATCAAATATTAGAAAGTTGTAATTTTGTGGATTGGTTTCTGTGTCCTCTATTCGGTACCATTGGTCCACCTGCCTGTTTTAGTACCAGTACAATGCTGTTTTTGTTACTATTGCTTTGTACTACAGTTTAAACTCTGGTATTGCTATTCCTCCAGATTCAAACTTCCTTCTTAGCATTGTTTTTGCTATTCTGGGTCTTTTGTTTTTCCATATGAATTTCATGATTGCTTTATCATTTCTACAAGAAATGTCACTGGGATTTTGATTGGCATCGATTTAAACCTGTAGATAATTTTGGGTAATATTGCCATTTTGATGATGTTAGTTCTGCCTATCCATGAATAGGGTATATTTTTCCATATTCTAAGATCTTTTTCTATCTCTCTCTTTAGGGTTCTGTAGTTTTCAATACATAAATCTTTCACCTCTTTTGTTAGGTGTTATCCCAATTATCTTATTTTCTTTGAGGATATTGTGAATGGAGTGGTTTTCCTTATTTCCATTTCAGAAGTTTTGCTGCTGATATACAGGAATGCCTTTGATTAATGCGTGTTGATTTTATATCCTGACACATTGCTGAATTCATTTATTAACTCTAGCAGTTCCTTTGTAGACCATTTTGGGTCTGTTAAATATATTATCATGTCATCCACAAATAGCGATAATTTATGTCCTTCTTTCCCTATTTTTATGACTTTAATTTCTTTTGTCTGTCTAATTGCTCTTCCTAGTGTTTCAAGAACTGAATTAAATAGAAGAGGTGATAGAGGGCATCCCTCTTGTTCCAGATTTTAGAGGGAATGCCTTCAGTTTTTCTCCATTTAGGATGATGCCAGCCAGAGGTTTAGCATATATAGCTTTTACAATGTTGAGGTAAGTTCCTGTTATCCCTAGTTTTTCTAGTGTTTTCAACATAAAGGGATGCTGAACTTTGTCGAATGTTTTTTCTGCATCTATCGAGATGATCATATGGTTCTTCTCTTTAATTCTATTGATGTGGTGAATAGCATTTATTGATTTCCGTATAATGAACCAGCCTTGCATCCCAGGCATGAATCCTACATGATCATGGTGCATAATTTTTTTGATATGCTTTTGTATTCAATTCACCAGGATTTTATTGAGAATTTTTGCATCCAAGTTCATTAGAGATATTGGTCTGTGGATTTCTTTCTTTGAATTGTCTTTGTCTGGTTTGGGGTTCAGGGTGATTTTGGCCTCATAGGATGAATTTGGAAGAGCTCCTTCTTTTTCTATTTCTTGAAATAGCTTGAAAAGTATTGGTATTAATTCTTCTTTGAAGGTTTTGTAGAACTCTGCTGTATACCCATCCGTTCAAGGGCTTTTTTTGGTTTGTAGTATTTTGATGGCTTCTTCTATTTCTTCCTTTGTTATTGGTCTGTTTAAATTGTGTGTCCTCCTGACTCAATCTGGGCAGATCGTATGACTTAAGAAATTTATTGATATTTTCGCTATCTTCTATTTTATTGGAATATAGGGTTTCAAAATACTTTCTAATTATCTTCTGTATTTCTGTAGTGTCTGTTGTGATATTGCCTTTTTCATTCCATATGTTAGTAATTTGAGTTCTCTCTCTTCTTCTTTTCCTTAGCATGGCTAAGGGCCTGTCAATCTTATTTATTTTTTCAAAGAACCAACTTTTAGTTTTATCAATATTTTTGAATGTTCTTTTTGCTTCAATTTTGTTGATTTCTGCTCTAATTTTAATTATTTCTTGTCTTCTACTACATTTAGTGTTGTTTTGCTTTTCCATTTCTAGGTTTTTGAGGTGTAGTGTGAGTTCATTTATTTTTTATTTTTTTTTCTTTTTTTTTTGAGGAAAGAAATCCAAGAAATAAATTTCCCTTTTAAAACTGCTTTCTTTGTGTCCCATAGATTCCAGTATGTTGTGTCTGTATTGTCATTTGTCTCTAAGAATTTTTTTATCTCCTCGTTTATGTCTTCTGTAACCCATTGATCATTCAGTAGAATATTGTTCATTTTCTATGTGATGTAGGATTTTTTCTTCCTTCTTTTATCATTGATTTTCAGTTTCATTCCATTATGATCAGATATGGTGCATGGTATTATCTCCATGCTTCTATATTTACTAAGAATTGCCCTATGGCATAATATATGGTCTATCTTTGAGTAGGATCCATGTGCTGCTACTGAGAAGAACGTGTATCCACTTGATGATGGTTGATATATTCTATATATTTTGGTTAAGTCTAGGTTATTGATTGTGCTGTTGAGTTCTATAGTTTCTTTATTCAGTTTTTGTCTAGAGGATCTGTCTAATGCCAAGAGTGGTGTTTTGAAGTCACCCATAATTATTGTGTTGTAGTCTATTTGACTCTTGAACTTTGGAGAGTTTGTTTTATGAACGTTGCAGCTCCATTGCTTGGTGCATACAAATTGATAATTGTTATGTCTTGTTGGTGGATGGTTCTTTTTAAAAGAATATTGTGTCCTTCTTTATCCCTTTTGATTAACTTAGGTTTGAATTTGATTTTATTCCATAAGGGTATCACTACTACTTCTTGCTTCTGAGGGCCATGTGAGTGGCATGATTTTTCCCAACCTTTTTACCTTCAGCCTGTGTATGGCTTTTCGAATCATATGAGTCTCCTGAAGGCAACATATTGTTGGATTTGTTTTTTTGATCAAGGTTACTAGCCCATGTCTCTTGATTGGTGAGTTTAGGCCATTAACATTTAAGGTTATTATTGAAATATGATTTGTACTTCCAGTCATGTTTATATATTTATTATATTTTAGTTTGGCTAGTTTTTACTTTTTTGGTTATTTTCCTCCCCCCTTTACTGAGATACCTCCCACTGTTAGATTTGGGCACTATTTTTCTATTCCTCTTCTTGTAGTATTTTGTTCAAAATGCTTTGCAGGGCTGGTTTTCTGGCTGCAAATTTTTTTAGCTTTTGTTTATCATGAAAGACTTTAATTTCATTCTCAAATCTGAAGCTTAATTTTGCTGGATACAGTATTCTTGGTTACAATCCATTATTTTTCAGCATTTGAAATACATTGTTCTAGGATCTTCTCGCTTTCAAAGTCTGTGATGAAAAATTAGTCGTTAACCTAATTGGTTTACCCCTGAATGTAATCTGCCTCCTTTCTCTTATAGCATTTAATATTCTCTCCTTGTTCTGTATGTTGGCTATCTTCATTATTATATGTCTTGGAGTTGGTCTATTATGGTTTTGAATGTTTGGGGTCCTATAGGCTTCCAGGATTTCACAATCCAATCCATCTTTTATCTCTGGGAAGTTTTCTAGAATTATTTCATTTGATATGTTGTCTATTCCTTTGGTTTGAATCTCTATGCCTTCTTCTATCCCGATGACTCTCAAGATTTTTTTTTATGACATCCCATATATCTTGAATAGATTGCTCATGGGATTTAAGCATCTTTTTTCTGTTGACTATATTCTTTTCAAGTTGATAAACTTTGTCTTCATTATCTGATTTTCTGACTTTTACTTTATCTAGTCTATTTGTAATATTCTCGTTTGAGTTTTTAATTTGGTTTATAGTTTCCTGCATTTATAGGATTACTGTTTGAATTTTTTTAAGATCTCTATCTCCTTGTAAAGCTCCTTGTTTGCCATTTCAATTTGTTTGTTTAATTCATTTTCAAAATATACTTTTATTGCTTGGACTTGCTGCCTCATGTCTTCTCTAATATTCCATTTCATCTGAGTTAGGTATGCCTTGAGTTCTTTCCCTATCCCTGTTTCTGATGCTTCTACGTCTTCCTGTAGAATTAAGTTTTCCTGCATTGTTTGTACTCATTTTTTTCCCTTGTTTTTTCATGATGTTCACGTTACTTTCGAGCTCTATTTGATTGCTGCATTTCTGTATTCTATAGATTTGTTTTGGTGTTGTATATCTCTGTTGTCTCTACTTTGTGTTGGTAGACTATGCCTGCTAAATTGGGATTCCGCTTGGAAGAAATTCCGAAGGCCGAGCTCCAGTGACGTCACCTCTCTGCTTTGACGGGCCCCAGGCTCCTTGCCGAGGTGTCCGAATAGGGGGGTGGGACTGGACTGTCTCTGGTTGGTTTCAGCTACTTGTCACTGGCGGGCGAGCTGTCTCCAGCCGCCCAGTCACATGGTCCATCGCCGGCGAGCAGGTGGTGTCCAGCCGCCCATTCACGCGGGCAGCAGGTGGGCAGTCACTGGCGGGCGGGCGATCTCTAGCCACCCAGTGGCACAGTCAGTTGCCAGCGGGCAGACGTTCTCCAGCCACCCAGTCAAGCGGGCATCGGGTGGACTTTCGCCTGTGGGCCTGCGGTCTCCAGCCACCCAGTCACAAGGGCCTGGCCTCTAGTCCCCTGGTTTCTCCAGCTAGTCCTGGTTTCTCCTGCTAGACCAGATTTCCCCTGAGTGATGCCTCTCAGCAGTTCAAACTGTACTCTGGGCCTGCTGTTTCTTGAGTGTGGAGGGTGTTTACTGGGAACCCTGGCACTCTATTGTTTTGATTTTTTTCCGCTTGCCCCACCCCCAGCGCTGGCTAGACAGGTTTTGTTTTTGCCACTGATGGGAAGGGAAGTTGAAGGTCAGGTGCCACTAGTTTCCCCCCGTCTTTATGCAGGCTTTCTCTTGTAATCCCTCCCCCAGAAAGCCTAGGAGAGAATTTTTACAAATTACCTGCTGTATGGGAGATGAGCTGAGTAACACACACCAGTTTTATTGTTGCAATCTGTCGGAGAGTGGCGGTGGTTACTTCAGCTCTCCAAGATGGTGACTGTTGGTTTCTTTGGTGGAGTTTCCGTTGTGGGGGATAGAACTGTAGTGCTTTCTTCCCCGTCTGAAATCCCGAACTCAGCCCGGGGCTCAGTGGGGGGTGAGCCAGCAGGATTCCACAAAATATGCAGCAATGTTTCTCCCTGCATGGTGGTTGCTTCTCGGTGGAGGCCCGCCGGCTGTAGCCACGGGGCGGGCCGTGCGGATCAGTCAGCCCGGATCTCTGTTCGCATAGTTGGCTCTTGTTTGAGGCTCAATTACTGGACCTCGGTGGTGGAAATCATTCTTCTAGGTTCCAGGCACACCCATTTTTCTGTAAGATCCTAACAAGATAGTTTTTTTCGTTCTAACTCATTATTCACCTGTGAAGTGGCGCGGTACAAAGGGTGTGATGCACTCTATTCGTGGCCATCTTGCAATGTCAAAATATTAGGATTTTTATGCACCATTTACTAAAGATAGTTTTCAGTACTAGGAAACCAATATGTATTTCAGGTTGATGAATATTTCTGAGAATAATCTTTTGTAAAGCAGATTATAAATCCACATACATGAATATGAATAAAATTAGGGAGTGCATAATAAGACACATATATTTCATATTTTGAAAAATCTGGAGAGTGTATATATAGTGTATGTGTATATATATATATATATATATATATATATATATATATATATACAGACACACACACAGAGACATAAAAAAGTAGCATTATATTTGCCAATCAAAATTCATCACGAAAAACATATAATCCACAGATCCAAAAATATTAATTTTACTGAACATGGATTTATGTGTAATGCTATTCAAATAGGAGGCTTACCCATAGGTTGAATTTTCAGTTCCAACAGCATTTAGAAGGAGTGATATCTTCTTACAATTTGTATATGCCAAGTCAGCCACCTCACCAAAAATATACGTGTGATACCAGGTATGATTCGAAATGTGCATATAAAAATACATGTGCTAAATAGGCTACAGAGAAAGGGAGACAGGAATTCAGATATTTATTAACTTTAAAAAAACATGGAGAACTCTTTCAACAAAAAATTGACTAGATTCATAACTTCTATCCTATATAATGAAAAAGGCAAGTCCAACTATACACAATGCCTCCTCTGAACTGCTTGTATTTCTATTCTGTTTGGGTTATTATTCTCCATCATATTACGATTAGTAGTCAGAGTCTAATAGGGTAGGGGTTAGTGTGAGGGATTCACTATTTTGAACGGAAAATTGGAAAATGAATCCAATGTGTATGCAAATATGTGCTACACAAAATTGTTCCCACTCTCATCCAGAACAATGGCTTGACATTACTTTCGCCCCAAGTAAGACAAAATTATAGGAGAAGAGTTAGAAAATCTGTGAATACATATCTGGAATGAAATATGCTAAGGAGTTGACAACCTTTGAGGTGGTAGAGGAGTTTCCAAAAGTAAGGGACAGGGTAAACACTCAGCAAACTGGAGCTTTTCTGGCCTAAAGACTTCTTGTGGAACTGCCTCTCAGGTTGGGCAGTTGAAACATATGTTGTTGTCAAGCGCTTTATCTTCCTTTCTAGTGAGACCATTAAAGCTGGGTCGGCATCTATGTAACCTGGAGGACTCAATATTACAAGATGCCTTTACATAGAAGGGACTGCTGTCTGAACGATGTCAGTCACAAGCCATTTGGAAGCTAATGGAAGATCCACATGGCCCCACCACAAAAATTTTACCACACACATGCCCTCCACTGCTCTAGGACCACTACTCAGCAGGCTCCAACTTACTGGCATCTCTGTTCTACATCAATTTCATGAAACCCAGTAAATCAAGGCACTGTCTGGTATACTCATGATCAGCAACAGGACATCCAAAGGTTCTCCAGTGCCACCTGGTCATGGGAATTTCAAAAATTTCTTAGTATTTATCTAGCCATTTTTCAACGATTTAGTTGGAGGCACTGTGGGTTTCAAATCATTCCAGAACCATTAAATGTTGAGGAAGCTCATTTCTATGAAAGCTATGGAGAATTCTCACAGGCAAGGCTTCCCAAAGAGTGGCTAAATGGTCACGTGAAGCCAGGCCCTTTGAGGTCTACAGTGTGAGGTCAATATGTGATTTAACTCTCAACTATGGCTGCCAAGTCTTTCAGAAAAAAATCATGTGATATCTTGGCTGTGATTTCCGGTGCATTGTGGAAATATAACCTGGGCGTACATCTCAGTTTCCAAGGGTGACTCTCATGCATGGACTCCTAAAATCCCAACAAAATTTATGGCAATACTTCTCTGAGGTCAGTTTCAGAACTCAGTCTCTTAGGGGAATAAAACCAGAGTTCATGTCAAGGTGGACCCAGTCATCTCTTCCAACCACCACACAAATGACCACAATTAAACCCAAAACACTCCCACATGGCCTTCATGATCTTTCATATAGACACTCTTCATAACCTCTGGCTGGATGTTTGCATGAGTGGCGCAGACCAAGACAGTCTTCAAAATAATCCCCCTTGCCCCTAATTTGCCTAAAATCAGGGTGCCCTGGACACCCTTCCTGTGAACCAGGAGTGATCAAATAGGCCTGCTTTTAATACTTCTCTGCTCCTCCAATTTGAGGCCACTAACAGTGTGGTTTAGATTCTTTGTGTGAATTGGAGACATGAGAAAACCCAACCACCTATGGGCTAGCCTCTGCAGGGCTTTGAAGAAATCATTTGACCCAAAGCATTCCTATTCTAAATTGATTGAGGTCAGGTACCTCACAGAAGAAGAGGAGATACTTCATCCACAATGACTGCTCTTTTTGCTATTTTGGTTTTGGATGCACACATGGGATCTTTCTTTAGATCCATCAGGTGCTGAGAATCTAAGCCTAGGCCTCACACAGGGCCAAGAGGCTGATTCAGACACATCCTATCCAATGGAATTAAGCAAAGAGCCTCAGGTGATGCCCAACCATTTCCATGTGAAACATCTTTTCTTCAGGAATCACAAAGGGATGGCCTGAGGCAAAGACCTTTCAGAAATTCGGGGGAGCAGAACAATTGGTAATCAAAAGGCACAAAGCAGGGTTTCTCCACTGAGACTATCCTGATCACACTGATATCTGAGTTTTCTGAGTTGCTCAACATTCCCTTCAGCTATCCAGTACATGGCCATGTCACAGGGCTTGGAAGTGATACATATATTGGACACAAAACCATGAGCCTATTCTGGAGAGTGGCCAGAATTCAGGAAGAAAGCAGGAACTTTGGAAGATAGCAAGTGTTGCTCATCCATAAGGCAAACTGAAATCCATTTATAAATAGGGCAGAATGAATGCTGGAAAGCTTTCTACTAGATAGGACATATCAACTGATGCATTCTCTTTTTTAATGTCCACAACCATGGACACCGTGGAATACACAGACATAGAAACACTCGCCTTGTCAAACGATTTACTAGAAACAGCCCACACCAAACCAAACATACCAACTTTCCTAGCTATCCTGAGTACATGAGACAAATCCATAAACTCATTCCCACACACACAAAGACACCTCCTTCCCCAAAGTAAGTCTGTGACTATCCAGAGTGTCCTCTGATTGTGGGCCATACTACATTCTCCCGAAATGGCCTGTCCTGTCTCAGAACTGGTCTCCTTGGTCAACATTGTGAAGTTCTGAGGAGCCAGCGGTGATCCAATACCTGCTTTCTCAGGAAAGGCCACTCTTCAGAGATTTCTGGCATTGACCATCCTCAGGACAGTAGGTACCACGAAAGACTGAATCTGTTCTTGGTAAATCCAAACAAGTGAGACCACTGGGATTGGGACTGGGACTGGATTTGGGTGACTGGTTTCCTGGATAACAAGTTCAGAGAGTTCTATCACCAAGGATGTGAGGTGAGGTCACTTCCTTCAGGAACTGAATGAGGACACTGCCTTGGCAACCACGTTGTCATAACAGTTGCTTCCAAGGGTCCCAGGAAATGGAGGCTGCCCCTACTTCCTGTGACACTTTCACAAGTGAGAATGGTATATCAACCATAGGCACCTAGGAACAGCTCACCACACAGGCCTGGTTTGGTTCTTCTTCTCTATATTAAGAAGACAGAGGCTGATTCAGACACATCCCTTCATCCTGATCAGGTTGTTTTCAATGGAAGATGACTTTTGCTCTCTCAGTTCCTACATAGCTGCCTACAACTTCTCCAGGGATTCTTTTTGCATGGACTTTTGAGTTTCTCAGGAGTTGGAAGCAATCGTACATTCCTGTATTGTAAGACCATCTCTGTCCCTGCTCTTCTGTAAAGTTAGATTGAGGGAACAGTGTATGGTTAGGGTTAATAACAGGTTCGATTTGGGTTAGGAATCATTCTGCTGGATGAATAATGGTATTGGTAACCTGCGATAATTGCAAGAATATATAGGTGAAATATAATTATTTAAACAGAAATCTAGGTGAGATTTAAAACCCAGAAGTGAATTAGGCCCTTGATTGTGGTACTTAGCTTTGATTTATTTTCTGCACAGATGTCTCAGATACATCAATATAAAATTGCATTGGACCTTGTACCTTTGATGATTGATTGTCAAAGATAACTTCCAGTCAAAAAGTGATAGTCAGTAGGATTAAGAAGATAGTTGGTTGTTTAGAAAGGAGAGTGAGTATAGGATTTGCACCAAATGTTCTTTACCTATAGGTTTTCGTGTATACAGTAAATGTAAATGTCAGCACATGTGAAGAGTCAGTCACAATGATGAACTGGGGAAAATATGTAGAAAAACAGATATCAATAGAGACATTAGGAAATCTGGCAAAGTATAGTCGTTAGTGAAATGTTAGTGAAATAGGTAGTTGTCTCTTTATGTTTTTCTGTATACTTAACAAAACATTGTTGAAATCTTGAGAACTGTTTGCTAATCTTGTTCCCAGAATGTGCTGTCCCCAACTGCCAAACTGCAGAATGTACTCATTCACCCGGTTGCACAACATCAAGTAAGATAATTCTTATATGTAAGACGACATCAGGTGTCATCCCTTGAACCCCGCTGGAAAGGACCATACCATGTGCTACTTATAACACCTACAGCGGTAAAGGTAGACAGAATCATTTTCTGGATCCATGCCTCTCATCTCAAGCCTGTGGCCTCTCCAGACTCTGGCTGGAAACTGGAAAAGACTGGTAACCCTTTCAAATTGTGTATTTGCCGTGTGGATAAAGCTATAGACTCTCCCCTTGATCACCAGTAGTCCTAACCCTCATCAGCGCGTTCAGCAGCGATGGCTGATCACAAATCCTACTGGAATAGAAGTATGGTCTATCTTGTATACAGGCCACTAAGGAAACTAATGACCATCTCTCCACCCAGACATTTATCAGCTGGCTATAGGTCTTTCCTTTTGGGATATCCCTGATGAAGAGGATTCCACTAAAATTCCATTAAATCCCTTCCGCACCATAGACAATGGAAACAAACATAATGGATGTAGGGACAAGCGAGCCAGATGCATGTTGGCTAGCCTAGATTACTATGTTTTCCCGGCGGACTCTCAAAACCACAAGCAGTCACGGCTGTGTGGGGGGAAAGCCGACTTCTTCTGTAAGTCATGGGGATGTGAACATACAGGGACTGCCTGATGGAACCCAAGCTCCTCATCAAATTCTGTAGAGAAAAGGGAAAGAAAAAGGAAATTGCATGGAAATGGAAGGAGACCCACATTGATATACAAAATTACATATAAGAGGTTGTGAGGGGAATGGGAAAAATTAAGGAGAGAAATGAATTACAGTAGATGGGGTAGAGAGAGAAGATGGGAGGGGATGGGAGGGGGATAGTAGAGGATAGGAAAGGTAGCAGAATACAACAGTTACTATTATGGTATTATGTAAAAATGTGGATGTGTAACCGATGTGATTTTGCAATCTTTGTAATGTTTTGAATAACCAATAAAAAAAATTCTGTACACAACATTTGCCGTATTACCAATTAGATAACCAAAACCGATGGCCCACAGTGGGGTCTCTAGATCCTCATATTCTGCGTGAACTTTTTAACTTCTGCAAGTGCTCAAAAAGGTGAAAGGAGATTCCCCTATGTGAAGGCCTTTTTCTTCCTTCGCTCACATCCTGACCTATGCTTCTCCAATAGATCCTAACCCTTAGCCTTCTGCTCCAGACTCTCTGCTGTCACTATCACCTCAGCAACATGATTTCTCCCCTCCAATTACTAGATCAAAAACCCAAACCTCTGGCGGTTCCCAGACCATTGCCCAATTGCTGAGGTAGCAGGTAATGAGGTACCCCTCCACCAACTCCCTCCTCTCTTATCCTATCAGTGCCCGCACCAGATACCACCAGGTCCCCTTACCAGCTAACCCAAATCTCAAACCAGCTGAGGAGAGCCCTCAAACCCCTATCCAAGATGTAATGAAAATGGACTTTAAAGTTTCTTTGTCATCACTGAAAAGAGGTTACTCAGAATTTAAAGTCTCTCACAGGCTTTTAGGGATACTAACTCCGGTCTTCCCCTCTGCTCTACGTGTTCTACTGCTCAAGTTTTTGTTGCTAGGAAAATCCCAAACCCCTTTCCCATTATTCTTTTACATCTCTCCTTTCTCATTCTCAGATCTTCGGAACTGCTCTCAACCCACCTACTCCATCTTCCCCCTCTGTACCAGGCCCACTGAAAAGTCTTATCTGACCGTCTCCAGAAGTCTTCACCATGGCTGACTTTAGGACTTTCAGCAAAAGAGTCGCTATAAAAAACTTCAGAGTAGATAAAATTCCTCTTTTTGTGTTGCCCTGTTCTCCTTGGCCACTGGCTGAAAAAGTCTGCACTCCTAAGCTAGTCACGCGCTTACTAGTTTTTCACAAAATATGTGTACAAGGCCTCTGGCCTTGAGCTGGGGGTTCACAGAGATGGCTACATTTGTAAGATAAAGAAGTTACAAACTGGGCTCCATGGTAACTACTGGCAGGGGGAAAATTAAAGGGAAGAAAGAGCTCTCCCTCACCCAGGTGTCCTTGAAAAGTTAATTTGCCAAAAACAGAGGAAAAAAAATAAACTGCTTTTTGTGAACTTCTGCAGACTGTGAACTTCTGAGCCACTTCCCTTACATGTTGGGTACAAAATTCTGAAACTACCTAAACTTGGGTTTCAGGGAATTAATTGATTACAATAGAAGTAATGCCCTCTGAATCCAGTTGCAAACAAATAGGACTGTTTCCCTGTCTTTGGTACTATCTTAGGCGCCTTGCCTTGTCTGTCCCTACAACAGTATAATTCTATATACTTAAACATTTTTTTTTTGTTTTCATGAAATTGTCAACAAATATGATTACTTAAGTACAGGTGCAGATGTTTCCCAGAGTGCTTTATCATGATGCAGGTTCATTTGAAGTTCAAATAGGGGGGAATAAGACCTGGATCCACTGGGAACATATATCCGTCACTTTAGCCATCTTATTAGGAATAGGAGTTGCTGCAGAGATGGGCACAAGAACCACTGCCTTGGTCAATGGGACACAACAAACGACCCAATTAGAAGCAGCAATAGACCAAAACTTAAAGGTATTAGAAACCTCCATAACAGCTTTGCAGAAATCTTTAACCTCTCTCTCTGAAGTTGTTTTACAGAACAGTCGAGGGTTGAACCTCGTCTTCATGAGAGAAGGGGGCCTTTGTTCTGCATTGATGGAAGATTGTTGTGTTTATGCCGACCATACTGGAGTTTTAAAAAAATCTATGAGTAAATTAAAAGGACACCTTGAAGAGCATCAACGAGAGAGAGAGAGGCCCAAAAAGTGTGGTTTGAGTCTTGGTTCATACAGTCCCCCTGGTTAACTACTCATTTATCAACCCTGGCAGGTCCAATAATGATCCTCATATTATTGCTAACTGTAAACCCTGTTTGCTCAACCATGTAATTTCTTTTCTCCAATCTCAAATTGGACAAGTTAAACTTATGGTAATACCCCACTAGCAGACATAGAATGTGACACCCCCCAATGATCACTTTTATGACTAAAAGTAGCCAGAAGAAGAAGTGGGGAATGAAAGGTTAATAAAATAGGCACTTGTCACTTCCTGTTTTTCTGTACGCTTAACAAAACACAGTTGAAATCTTGAGAAATGTTTGCTAATCTTCTTCCCAGAATGTGCTGTCCCCAACTGCCAAGCTGCAGAATGCACTCCCTCACCCGGTTGCACGCAAACTGCCCACTCGCCCTGACCCATTAATAAAATTCCCTCCCTGCCCTCTCCAATGAAAGTATATAAGCTCTGCTTAAGCTGTTCTCAGGGCTCTCTGCTCTATTCAAGTGAGCTCTGAGCACCAGCATGCTGAACCCCCAATAAATCCTTTGCTGTTGCATGAGATAGATTCTGGGTGGTCTCTTCCTCCGATGCTCGCCCGACCTTTACTTGGATGATTGAATGTAGAAAAAAAATCCATTCAAAATGGGATACTCGGTAGAATTAGAAATATAGTTGGTAGGTTTAGGAAGAAGAGTGAATATAGGATCTGGAACAAAAGTCCTTTAGCAATAGGGTTTCATATAGAGAGTGAATGTAAATGTCAGCCCAAGTGAAGAGTAAGTCAAAATGATGAACTGGAGAAAACATGTAGGAAAGCAGATATCAATAGAGACATTAAGAAATCAGGCAAAGCATAAAGTTAGTGATAGTATTACACTTTCAACAGGGTTGACTTTAAATACATAATCTTAGAAAGAAACAAATATGTAGTCATCAATAGGATTGACATTTGAGAGCATTAGGCAAGTGGACATGGATGATTTTAGTAATGCAGGTTCACTTTCCATTTAGGTTTTGGTACAATCATAAGTGTGACCTTTGCATTTTGTGTTCAGAATATTACTGTGATAAAATGTATATGTAGATCGGGTGACATGAGTATTTCTTGTACCATTTCTGGGAGCAATATTTTGAAGACGTATAAATTAGTATTGGGGGTACAAAGAGTTGTACCCTGTGTCTATGAATACAGAGGTTTGCTGGCCTAAAGACATCTTGAGAAACTGCCTCTGAGGTTGGGCACTTGAAATACATGTTGTTGTCAGGAGCTTTAGCTTCCTTTGTAGTGAGATCATCAAAGCTGAATCTGCATCTATGTGACCTGGAGGACATGTTTTCTTATTTTCCAATGAACACGGCGCAGCAGTGATGAATTCTCTTTTTGTCGGTAAACTATGCCATTGGGGCTAAGCATCTCCCCGTGTGGACTGTGAAGCTCTTTGGTCATCCTCCACTGTTCAAGGTCTTTCTTGCTGCAACATTGGGAGTTTGGTATTTGCTTCACAAAATACAAGGAGTTCAAACGGGTCGCAGTGCTGGAGGGCATTCTCTCATGTGTGGTTGGTCAGTGTCTGCTGGAGAATGCACCAACAAGGCTTCTATCCCACACAGCTTGCCCCCTTGTCCATAGCAACCTGATTCTGAACATTGCCCAGAAACGTCTCCTTATACCAAGATGCCTTTTCATATAATTGTCTGCTGGCTACACCATGTCAGTCACAGGAAATTTGGAAGCCAATTGCAGATCTACATGGCCACTCCACAGATGTATTATCACACACTTGCTAACCACTGCTCTAGGCTCACTACTCAGAAGGCTCCAACTTACTGGCATCTCTGTTCTACAGCATTTTCATGAAACCCAGTCAATCAAGGCACCATCTGGTATACTCATGATCAGCAATAGGACATCAAAATGTTTTACAGTGCCACCTGGTCATGGGAATGTCTAAAATTTCATGGTATTTATCTAGCCATTTTTCAAGGATAAATTTGGAGCCACTGTGGGTTTCCCATTCATCCAGGAACCATAAAATTTTGAGGAATCTCATTTGAATGAAACCTCTGGAAAACTCTCACAGGCAAGGCTTCCCAAAAAGGGGGCAAAAGGTCACATGAAGCCAGGCCCATTGAGGTCTACAATGTGAGATCCATGTGTATTTTTTCTTTAACTATGGGTTCCAACTATTTAAAAATAAAATCATGTGATATCCTGGATGAGATTCCCAGGGCGATGTGGAAAGCCATCCTGGCCCCAGAACTCAGTTTCCAAAGGTGACTCTCATGCATGGCCTCTTAAAATCCCAACACGATTTCATAGCAATACTTCTCTGAGGTCAGTTCCAGAACTCAGTCATATGGGGAATCACACCAGTGTTCAAGCCCAGGTGGACCCAGTCATCTCTTCCAACCACCAACAAATGACAACAATTAAAACCAAAACACTCTCAAATGGCCCTCAACTTCTTCCATGTAGACACTCATCATAATCTCTGACTGCTGGTTTCCATGAGGGGCGCAGCACAAAACAGTGTCCAAAATAAGCTCCCTTGCCTCTCATTTTCCTAAAGTCAGGGTGGCCTGGACACCCTTCCTGTGAACCAGGAGTTGTCAAATAGGCCTGCCATTAATACTGCTCTGCTTCTGCAATTTGATGCCTACTGACTGTCAGGTATAGGTTCTTTATGTGATTTGGAGTCATAAAAAACCCAAGCAACTCTGCAGGGCTTTGAAGAACTCATTTGACCCAATGGATCCCTATTCTAACTTGATGGAGGTCAGGAACCTAACACAGGAAGGCGAGAGACTTCATCCACAATTACTGCTATTTTTGCCACTTTGGTTTTGGATGCACACATGGAATCTTTCTTTAGATCCATCAGGTGCTGAGAATCTAAGCCACAGCCTGACACAGGGCCAAGAGGCTGATTCAGACACATCCCTTTCCAAAGTAATTAAGCAAAGAGCCACAGGTGATGCCCATTCATTTCCATTTGAAAACTGTTTTCTTCCGGCTTCAGAAAGGGGTGGCCTGAGTCAAGGACCTTCCTGACATTCAGCACAACAGAACAATAGGTAAGCAGAAGGCCCAAAGCAGGGTTTCTCCACTGACACTTTCCTTGTCACACTGATATCTGAGTTTTATGAGATGCTCGCCATTCCATTCAGCTATACAGTACATGGTCATGTCACAGAGTTTGGAGGTGGTACATATTTGGACATAAAACCATGAGCCTATTCTGGATAGTGGCTAGAATTTGTGAAGAAAACAGGAACTTAGCAAGATAATAGGGGTTGCTCATCCATAAGGCAAGCTGCAATCAATTCATAAATTCGGTAGGATGAATGCTGGGAAGCTTTCTACTAGACAGGACATATCCAGTGATGCATTCTCTTTTCTCATGTCTACATCCACGGACACAGTGTGATACACCAACATAGAAACACTCGCCTTGTCAAATGACTTTCTAGAAACAGTCCACTCCAAATCAAACAAACTGCCTTTTTTACCTATTCTCAGAACATGAGACAAAACCACAAACTTACAACCACACCCACAAAGTTACTTCCTAACCCCAATAGGTCTGTGACTATCCGGGGTGTCCTCTGACTGGTGGACCATGCATTGTTACCCCAAATTGGCCTGTCCTGTCTAAGATCTGGTCTCCTTGGCCAAATCTGTGCAGTTGTCAGGAGCCAACGGTGAGCGACTACCTGCTTTCTTAGGAAAGGCCCCTCTTCAGAGCTCTCTTGGCATTTGGAAACCCTCACATCAGTAGATACCAAAAAAGACTGTCTCTGTCCTTGGTAAAACCAAACAAGTGATCCCACTGGGACAGGGACTGGGACTGGCTCTTGGTGCCTGGCTTCCTGAATCCCAAGTTCAGAGAGTTCCATCACCAAGTAAGTGAGGTGAAGTCACTTCTTCAAGAAATGAATGAGGTCACTTCCCTGGCAACCACTTTGTCCTAACAGTTGCTTCCAAGGGTCCCATGATATGGAGGCTGCTTCTACTTCCTGTGACACTTTCACAAGTTAGAATGGTATATCAACCATAGGAACCGGGGAATAGCTCTCCAAACAGGCCTACTTTGGTTCATCTTCTCTACATTAAGGAGAGAGAGGCTGATTCAGACATATCCTTTCATCCTGTCCACGTTGTTTAACATGTAAGAGGACTTTTGCTCTCTCAGGTCCTTCATAGCTGCCTACAACTTCTCCAAGGATCATTTCTGCATGGACCTTTGAGGTTCTCAGCAAGTGGAAGATCACCTACATTCCTGTATTGTAAGACCAACTCTGTCCCTGCTCTTCTGTGAAGTTAGATTGTGGGAACAGTGTATGGTTAGGGTTAACAACAGGTTCTATTTGGGTTAGAAATCATTTGTGTGATGAATAATGGTATTGGAAACCTGCGATATTTAAAAGAATATACAGGTGAAATATAAGTTTGAAAAACCGAAATACACATAAGTTTTGAAGCCCAGAAAGGCATTGGGCCAATGAGTGGGATACTTAGTTTTGAATTATGTTCTTCACAAATGTCTCTGATAAATCTATATACAATGGCATAGGACCTTGTGCCTGGGATGATTATATGTGGAAGACAAGATCCAGTCAAAAAGTGAGAGTCGGTAGGATTAGGAAGATAATTGGTAGGTTTAGAAAGAAGAGTGAGTATAGAATTTGGACCAAAAGTTCTTTAGCAATAGTTTTTTGGCTAGAGAGTGAATGTAAATGTCAGCCTTTTCCTCCCCGGTCAAAGAGAACGGGGGTATAATTAATAGTGTTCCCCACTGCTGCATGAGTTTTAATTAGGGAAGCTTCAAAAAATTATTCTCCTTGATGTTAAAACAAATTGAGGCTGACACATAACAACAGACATGCATCGCCTGGGTATGCGTATGGGTTGCAGAACAATTTTGGAAGGCTTTACTAGTACTAGGGGGAATAATCTTTGGCTTGTTAACACATACCCATTTAGGCTGATGAACTCCTCTGAGTTTATGGTCAACCTCGGCACGGAGGTAAGCCACCTTAGTCAAGCAGTCAGCAGTCTGGGTCCAACTAGTGGGAGCCTGATTCCAAGATTCTCCCTTGCATTCACAGGGGGGTCAAAAAGGTACTCCATGATGTTGGAAGGTGGAGGGCCAACGCCTCCATGTACAAACCTGTTCAACAGAAGTGCCTTAAGCAGGATCCTCACACAGATTCTTGGAT
This sequence comes from Callospermophilus lateralis, assembly GCF_048772815.1. Taxonomy (NCBI): domain Eukaryota; kingdom Metazoa; phylum Chordata; class Mammalia; order Rodentia; family Sciuridae; genus Callospermophilus; species Callospermophilus lateralis. The sequence continues at coordinate 4,162,195 of NC_135316.1, read as the reverse complement.
GCATCCAAAAAAGAGAAAAATTTGTACTCAGGGGGAGGGCCTCCATCCCTGGTTTGAGGTAAGTCATTAACCTGTTTAACCAGGCTTTCTGGTAACCATCTTGGGCCTGCTTGCTCTTGGTCCAAAACACAAGCTGAACCTCGTCCCCAGATGAGGACAGGATCTGGGCGTTTCCATTTATTTGTAAGGGGATTTCGCCACATAACAGGTGGGTGATCAGAATTGGACAAGGGATGCCAGTGTCTGTCTGCAGCCGAATGGCCTTCACTGTCTAGGGTAAGAAAAATAAGGGCAAATAATGAATGGTTAAGGCAATGCCTGGGAGTGGTAAATACAAGGGCAGAAGCCTTAAGGTGGGTTAGCCAAGTCTTTAAGGTAAGGTTGGCATGTTCCACAATGCCTTGGCCCTGAGGGTTGTATGGAATTCTAGTAGTATGACAAAATTGCAAGGTAGGACAAAACTGTTTATACTTGGCACGGGTATATGGAGGACAATTATCTGTTTTAATATGTATTGGTTTACCCATTACGGAAAAGGCTGAAACAAGATGAGAAAGGACATCTTTGGTAGCTTCTCCAGAATGTGGTGATGCAAAAATAAAGCCGCGGAAGGTATCTATAGAAACGTGTATATATTTGGTTTTTCCAAATTCAGGAAAATGGTAACATCCATTTGCCAAACCTGATTTGGCAGTAATCCTCGGGGGTTAACACTCAGTATTGAATGGGGAGGGAGACAGCACAAGCAGGGCATTCTTTTACTATTTCTCGTGCCTGTTGCCTGGTAATTTTACAAAGTAATCAAAGGCTCTGGGAATTTAGATGGTGAAGATTGTTTAGCACTGTGGCCTTTTGAATGGAGCCCACAAAAATTGGAAAGATGGTATGAGTTGCTGCATCAGCTTGGGCATTACCTGTGTTAGAGGGCCGGAAAGATCAGAGTGTGCCCTGATGTGTCCTAAGAAAAATGGGTGTTGTCTGGCCTGAATTAGCTGCTGAAGCTGGTGAAACAGTAAGGCCGTATTTGAAGAAGCCTTAATGGTGGGTGAAATCTCCAGCAGGGGCACAGAATGAGCAATGTAGGCACTGTCTGTATAAATATTAACAGGATTATCAAAAAATGTTATAAAAACTTGTGTTATGGCAAACAATTCCACAAAGTGTGCTGACTGATAGGCAGTATCAAAGGTGGTAGGCTGGTTATTGACAACAAAGACCGCACAGCCATTACTGGAACCATCTATAAAGACAGTAAGGGCTTGAGGAATGGGAGACTTTTGAGTAATTTGGGGAAAAATAAATGGATGTATCTGGACAAAATGTAAAAGGGTGTCATTGGGGACGTGGTAATCAATTGTTCCCACAAAGCCTGATAGCGTAATACCCCATTCATCCCCTCTCTGTAGTAAAAATTGGGTTTGGTCTTTGCCAAAATGTTGTTGAGAAAGCAAACGACCTTTAATAATAATAGAAGCTACCTGAGCGAGATAAACAGTAATTACCTTGGAAGATGTGGTGGATAAATGGACCCAAAGCAAGGGGAAGCCTTTATTTTTAAAATATGGATCCCACTGCCAAAATTTTTCTGAGGGTGTATGAGGAGTGTGTAAAAAAACCAGAACCAGTGGAAGGTTATAAGAAATTTGTGTAACAAACTGTTAGGCAATGGCTTCTGTGACTTGGTTTAAAGCCTGTCATGCCTCGGGAGTAAGCTTTTGAGGGGAGGAGGGATGGGAATCACCTCTCAAAATATCATTAAGGGGAAAAAGTACACAAGTGGGTAATTTTAAATATTTTCTTAGCCATTGAATATCCCCCAGTAAATTTTTAGAATCATTAAGGGTGTGAAGATGGTACACACGTAGTTGTATTTTAGGAATTTGTATCTGATATCTTGAAGTTTAAGGCCCAAATAGGTATAAGGGTCCTGTGTTTGAAACTTCTCAGGAGCTATCTGTAGTCCCAAGGTAGTGAGAGTTTTGTAAAGGTCCAAGTAACAATTACTAAAGTCATGGTTATTAGGTGCATCAATTAAAAAATCATCCATATAATGTAAAATATAAATTTGTGGCCATCACTCTCTCACAGGGTCTACTGCTTGAGTAACTTATTTTTGGCAAAAACTAGGGCTGTTGGCCATACCTTGGGGAAGAACCTTCCATTGAAATCTCTGCATTGGGCCCTGAAAATTAATACAAGGGAGACTAAAGGGAAAATAGGGTCTATCCTCAGGATGTAAAGGAATGGTAAAAAAGCAAACTTTTAAGTCAATAACCATTTTACAATAGTTTTTGGGAATAGCCACTGGTGTGGGAATGCCAGGCTGTAGGGCTCCCATCAGGCACATAACTTTATTAATGGCACAGAAATATTGTAAAAGACGCCACTTGCCTGATTTTTTCTTGATAACAAAAATAGGAGTATTCCATGGTGAGGTTGAGGGCTCTACATGGCCGGCTGCCAGCTGTTCCTGCACTAACATGGAGGCAGCCTCCAATTTTTTCTTGGGTAAGGGGCCACTGATCCACCCACACAAGAGTCTGAGTCTCCCAAATAATTTTATCTGTATGGGGTACAGGAGGGTCAGGGACCGACACTAAAAATCAGAATACCCAAGTCCATATGTATTTGTTTTTTGTATGGGTTTTATAGGCTCCATCAGTCCTTGACTCAGTCTCACAAGGCCTGTACCAGGGACAAAATTCATACGAAGCATTTGATGAGTCACCATGGAATTGGGACTGGCAAGAATAACTTCCATTTGACTCAAAATATCTCTGCCCCATATGTTAACAGGGAGGTCAGGAACAACGAAAGGAGTGACAATCCCCTTATTACCCTCTTTATCAGTCCAGCTAAGAGCCCTAGAACTGACATGGGGATTTTTTGACTCCTATCCCTTTAAGGTCAGCCAAGGATGGGGTGAGGGGCCAACCTGATGGCCAGTATTTGTGAGAAATAATTGTGGCATCAGCTCCAGTATCTAGAATTCCTTGGAATTCCTTTCCTTCAATAAGTAAGGTAAGGGTGGGTATATTGTGAAAAATGGGCTGAACCCAATATACATCAGAGGAGCCCAAGGAGGCAGTCCCCCATGGTCGGTTTGGGTGGTGTAAGTGCCTCCTGAATCCAAGGGAAGGAATATTAATTGTGCAAGTCTTGTTCCTGCTGGGATGGCCACAACTCCATTAATAGCTGTGGCCAGTATTTTTATTTCTCCAGTGAAATCATTATCATTAATGCCAGGGAAGACCTGAACATCTTGTAAGGTAGTAGAGGCTCTTTCAAGAATAAGGGCACTCATATGAGATGGAGGGGGACCCATAATTCTAGTGGGTATTATCTGGGGCCCTTGCATTGAGTCTAATATTTTATCGGTGGTGGCACAGAGGTCCAATCCTGCGCTGCCTGGGGTGGCTAGTTGGAGGGAGGCAATTGTGGAGAAGGATTTTGAGGTAGGTTGGGAGTTTGGGAGGGAACAAAACTTATTGCCCCTGGTTTTGTCTTGGGGGAGGTTGTGGCCAGGGGCTGCCCTGCAGGGAGTTTCCCGAGAAGCAGGAAGACACAGGCTGTCCGAGGGCATTTGTCTTAGATCTACACTCACTGGCCAAGTGATGACATTTACCACATCTAGGGCAAAGTGTAGCTGGGGGCGTTTTAGCCCCAGTTTAAGGAGACGCTATTCCTAGGCTTTGTTTGTCTTTCGGACACTCACGTGCAAAATGGCCAGGTTGTTTACAAGTAAAGCATGTACGTGAGCCAGGATTGTGAAAGGTCTTGGTAAAGGAGGCACCTAGGGTGAGACCCATGGCATCGGCTACACCCACCCCTGCACAGAGTCTAATAAATTCAGAAAGTTTCCCTTTATCCTTATGTGGTCGAAGAACATCCTGACATGCCAGGTAGGCATTTTCAAAGGCAAGATGTTTTACAAAGGTGCTTTCGAATTTGCTTGGTCCAAGCAAGCATTCTGCAGCTAGGTTAAGCCGGGGAACAAAGTTTCTTTAAGGCTCGTTGGGCCCTTGTTGAATTTTTGCCAGAGAAGTGGTAGCCGAGCCCGTTTGAGGGAGGCATCTCCAAGCATGTAAGCCAGCCATCTGAATCTGCGCCAAAAGTCCAGCAGGGAAACAAGCCTATTTTTTTTTAGTGTCAAATGGCGCATTGCCCATAAGTTTAGGATTTAGAGGAGGCCTTAGTTAATTTTTTTTTTTTGAGCAGTTTTCTGACAGTGCTCCTTGAAATCTGCATTCCATAACAGGAAGTCTCTGGCACTGAGAGTCGCTTGGTCTAAAAATTTCCAATGATTGGGAGTAAGCCATTGTGTGCTGTGGCTTTCTAATAAAGCCAACGTGTAGGGTGCAGTGGGGCCATAGTGAGCACAAGTCTTTTTATGATTTTCAAGAAAATACAGGCTTAATTTTTTGTAGACACTCTGGGTTCCTTCCTGCCTACGGGTGAACTCCTCATCCTCTGAGTCCTGATCTACTTGATCCATTTCCCCCACTTCCTCCTCTTGATCCTTGTCTAAGTCTTTGGCCTCAGCCTGGGCAGGCTTATCTATCTGACTGCGGGTGACTGGGAAGGTGAGAACAGGCTGATGGAGTGGCTTAGCCTTTGTATTAGACCGCCATGGGCCACCTTGCATTGACTCTGTGCCTAAGGCAAATTAACACAGCTCAGAGTCAAGGGATCTTAATTCTTTTAAAAGTTGGATCTGTTCTCGTCTATGTTGGAGAGACTTTCACAAAGGAGCCAGGTTAGGCAAGGGAAGAGTGGAAAAAATATCTGGGGAGGGGCATTTTGCCCCTGAAGGGCTGGAGCACAAAAGGCAGGAGGGATATAAGAGGTAGGTAGATGTGTAAGTCCTATAGGCTGTGGCAGGGTCCTGGGAGGTGGCAGGTCTTCTGAATGGTAGCGAGCTGCTTCCTTCTCTATGGTAGCTTCCTTCCCAGGGGTCAATGTGTCTCTGGGATTTAAAACTGGATAAAGGCGTTTGATAACCATTGGAGCCTTATTCATTAGGGTAGTATTTTGAGGGCGACCAGGAAGGTTCCCAGGGTCCTCGGGAGTCTGAGAATGGTCTATGTCTATACTAACTGATGGGCATGCTGAGGGGGGATGAGAGGTGTTTTGCATAGTCTCTTCCCCAATCCTGACAAGTTGTAAGGTACCATTGTCAAAGGATGAACTTTTAAGAATTTCATTAATTATGTTCCAGTAAGAAAAGGTGGGAACTGGCACTTTTTCTGGGCCAAAGGATTCATAATAATCTTTTAAACAGTCTCTTACTCTATACCATCTTTTACCATCAATGGTCACTTAAAGCTGATACCATGGACACAATTCTCCTATGTATGAAAAGAAAAAAATTAAGTCCTTTTTCTTAACACGCACCCCCCCATGGCTTGAAGGACTCCTTGAGGCCTGACAAAAAGAAATCATGTGACGAAACTGCTTGTCCCATGGTGGGTCACTCACTGTGCATCATCTCCACTCTCCTCCTGGATCTGTCCCTTGGTGGTGTCTGCTAGGCAATTGCGAGCTCCACTTGACGAAGTCTTCCAGGAAGACGGGGTTCCCAATCAGTCAAAGGCTCGAGCCTCAGTCAGTGGGCGCCAGATGTCCCGGCTGGCAAGACAAATCAACAGGGGCAGCGAACCTAGATGGGGAGGAATGAAGGGCCAAGAGACACTAGAGATGACAGCAAGACCGGAGTTCTGATCATGGTGCAAACTTTTATTTTTCACAGAGGGGCATTTATATGCTGGAGATGGGAAAGATCTCTTATCGGCAGTTCCTGGATGTCTTCACAAGGTGAGATAAACTCAGAATGTTTAAGGAAGACAGATGGCCACAGGATGTCTCAGGGACCCAGATGGCTACAGGATGTCTCCCAGACAGGATGTCTCCCTGGGGGCTGGTTCTTGTAAGTGTCAGGCTATTCTTGAAGGAGAATTCCTTCTACCCTTGACGGTCAGGGATTCAGTGTTTTGAATGGAAAATTGGAAAAAAGAATCCAATGTGTATTCAGAACAATGCCTTGACATTACCTTCATCCCAAGTAAGACACAATTAGAGGAGAAGAGTTAGAAAATCTGTGAATACACATCTGGAATGAAAAATGCTCAGGAGTTCACAACCTTGAAGGTGGTAGAGGAGTTTCCAAAAGTAAGGGACACGATAAAAACTGCACAAACATGGAGCTATGCTGGCCTAAAGACTTCTTGAGAAACTGCATCTGAGGTTGGGCACTTGAAATATATGTTATTTTCAGGAGCTTTAGCTTCCTTTGTAGTGAGACCATCAAAGCTGGGTCTGCATCTGTGACCTAGAGGACATGGTTTCTTATTGTCCAATGAACATGAGGCAGCAGTGCTGAATTCTCTCTTTGTAGTTAAACTGTGGCCAGTGGTGGCTAATTGTCTCCCAGTGTGGACTCTGAAGCCATTTGGTCATCCTCCAATTTTCGTGGTGTTTCTTGCAGCTGCACTGGGAGTTTGGTATTTGCTTCACGAAATACAAAAAGTTCAACTGGGACACAGTGATGGAGGGAGTTCTGTCACGTGTGGTGGGTAAGGGTCTGCAGGGGAATGCACCAACAAGGCTTCTATCCCACATATCTTGCCCCCTTGACCATAGCAATCTGATTGTAAACATTGCCCTGAAACCTCTCCATAAAACAAGATGCCTTTAGATACAAGGGTCTGGGGGCTGCACCATGTCAGTCACAAACCATTTGGAAGCGAAGGGCAGATGCACATGACCCGACCACAGATGTTTTAAAACACACCTACACACCACTTCTCTAGGCCAACTTCTCAGCAGGCTCCAAATTACTGGCATCTCTGTTCTACAACATTTTCATGAAACCCAGTCAATCAAGGCAGTGTCTGGTACCCTCATGATCATCAATAGGACATCCAAATGTTCTCCAGGGCCACCTGGTAATGGGAATGTCAAAAATTTAAAGGTATTTATCTATCCATTTTTCAAGGATGAAGTTGGAGGCACTGTGGTTTTCAAATCATTCAGGAACTATTAAATGGAGAAAAAGCTCATTTCAACGAATGCTCTGGAGAACTCTCACAGGCAAGTCTTCCCAAACACAGGCCAAAAGGTCCCATGAAGCCAGACCTATTGAGGTCTACAATTTGAGGTCCATGTGTGTTTTGACTTGCAACTATGGCTGCCAAGTCTTTTAGAATAAAATCATGTGATATTCTTCCCAAGATTCCCAATGATCTATGGAAAGACAACCTGGGCCTAGATCTCAGTTTCCAAAGGCGACTCTCATGCGTGGCCTCCTAAAATCCCAACACAATACAAGGCAATACCTCTTTGAGGTCAGTTCCAGAACTCAGTCTCTAAGGGGAATCACACCAGTGTTCAAGCCCAGGTGGACCCTGTCATCTCTTCCAATGGCCACACAAATGACCATAATTAAAATCAAGACATTCCCACATGGCCCTCATCTTCTTCCATATAGACACTCATCATAACCTCTGGCTGGAGGTTTCCATGAGGGGCAGAGCCTAAGACAGTGTCCAAAATACACTCCCTTGCCCCCATTTGCCTAAAGTCAGTGTGGCCGGGACACCCTTCCTTTGAACCAGGAGTGTTCAAAGAGGCCTGCCGTTAATACTGCTCTTATTCTTGATTTTGAGGCCTACTGACTGTGGGGTTTAGATTTTCTATGTTAATTGGAGTCATGAGAAAACACTCAAACCTATGGTCTAGCGTCTGCATGGCTTTGAAGAACTCATTTGACCCAAAGGATCCGTATTCTCAATGATGGAAGCCAGGAACCTTACAGAGGAAGGAGAGAGACTTCATCCACAATGACTGCTCTTTTGGCTTTTTGGTTTTGGATGCACACATGGTATTTTTGTTTAGATCCATCAGGTGCTGAGAATCTAAGACACAGCCTGACACAGGCCAAGAGGCTGATTCAGACACACCCGTTTCCAAAGCAATTAAGAAAGAGCCACAGGTAATGCCCATACATTTCCATTTGAAAACGCTTTTCTTCAGGCTTCAAAAAGGGGTAGCCTGAGGCAAAAACCTTCCTGACATTCAGGGAAACAGAAGAATATGTAAGCAAAAGGCAAAAGCAGGGTTTCTCCACTGAGACTTTCCTGTTCTCACTGGTATCTGAGTTTTCTGAGATGCTCACCATTCCCTTCAGCTATCTAGTACATGGCCATATCACAGAGCTTGGAGATGGTACATATCTTGGACACAATACTATGAGCCTATTCTGGAGATTGCCCATAATTCGTGTAGAGAACAGGAACTTAAGAAGTTATTAGGTGTTGCCCATCCATAAGGCAAGCCGCAGATCATTCATAAATTGGGCAGGATGAATGCTGGGAAAATTTCTACTGGACAGGACACATGTATTTATGCATTCTCTTTTCTAATGTCTACAACCATGGACACAGTGGGATACGCAGACATAGAAACACTTGCCTTGTCAAACGACTTAATAGAATCAGTTCACACCAAACCAAACAAACCGACTTTCCTACCTATTCTCAGAACATTAGACAAAACCACAAACCAATACCCACACCCACACCCACACAGACCCCCAAGTACATCTGTGACAATAGGGAGTTTCCTTTGACTTTTGGACCATAATAAATTTCCTCATAAAAGGCTGTCCTGTCTCAGATCTAGTCTCTGTGGCCAACTCTGTGAAGCTGTAAGGAGCCAGTGGTGAGCCACTATCTGCTTTCTCAGGAAAGGCCCCTCTTCAGACCTTCCTGGCATTTGGCCATCCTCACATAAGTAGGTACCAAGAAAGACTGACTCTGTCCTTGGTAAATCCAAAAAAGTTTGACCACTGGGACTGGGACTGGGACTGGCTCTGGATGCCTGGCTTCCTGCATCCCAAATTCAGAGAGTTCCATCACCAAGGAAGTGAGGTGAGGTAACTTCCTTCAGGAACTGAATGAGGTCACTACCTTGGCAACCACTTTGTACTAACTGTTGCTTTCAAGGGTCCCATGAGATGGAGGCTGCCCTACTTACTCTGACATTTTCACAAGTTACAATGGTATATCAACCATAGGCACCCAGGAACAGCTCTGCACACAGGCCTGATTTGGTGTATCTTCTTTACATTAAGAAGAGAGAGGCTGATTCCGACACAACCCTTCATCCTGACCAGGATGTTTGCAATGGAAGATGACTTTTGCTCTCTGAGGTCCTTCATAGCTGCCTACATATTCTCCAGGGATCATTTCTTTAATGACCTTTGAGGTTCTCAGCAGGTGAAAGATCCCTTAATATCTGTCTTGTAAGACCAACTCTGTCCCTGCTCTTCTGTAAAGTTAGATTGAGGGAAGAGTGTATGGTTAGGGTTAGTAACAGGTTCATTCTGTGTTAGGAATTATTCTGCTGGATGAATTATGGTATTGGGTACCTACAATATTTATAAGAATATGTAGGTGAATTATATGTATGAAAACAGAAATCTAAGATTTGAAGCCCAGAAGGGCATTGGGCCCTTCATTGGGATACTTAGTGTTGACTTACGTTCTGCACAGATGTCTCAGATAAATCCATATACAATGGTATAGGACCTTGTACATTGGATGATTGAATGTGGAAGAGAACATCCAGTCAAAAAGGGATAGTAGGTAGGATTAGGAAGATAGTTGGTAGGTTTAGGAAGGAGAGTGAGTATAGGATTTGGAAAAAAAAACTTTTTAGCAATAGGGTTTCGGTTAGAGGGTGAAGGTAAATGTCAGCACATATGAAGATTCAGTCACAATAATGAACTTTGGTAAATATGTAGGAAATCAGATAATAATAGAGACATTACAAAATCTGGGAAAGTATAAAGTGAGTGATAGGATTAGACATTTTGAACAGGGTTGAATTTGAATATATAATATTAGGAAGAAACAAATATGTAGTCACCAATAGTATTGACATTTGAGAGCATTAGGCAACCTGGACATGGATGTTTTTAGTAATCCCTGTTCACTTTCCTTCTAGGCTTTGGTACAATCATAAGTGTGACCTTGCATTTTGTGTCCAGAATATTACTGTGATAAAATGTATATATAGATCACGTGACATGAGTATTTCTTCCAGCATTTCTGGGAGCAATGTTTTCAAGTCCTATAAATTAGTATTGGGGGTACAAAGAGGTGTACACTGTGTCAATGAATATAAAGATAATGCATGAATAGACCACATTGTGAATAAATAATATAACAGGTCCCACTTTAAATAATAGATTGAATTGATATCTGAAAATATATAAGAAATCTTATATCGATATACCATCATTCATTCCAACCAGCAATACATCTAATGGTAATATTAGGGTTATGGTTTATCATGAAGCATGTGTGAGTTTTGATTCAAAGTGATCATCGAAATCGAAAATAATGTGTTTGGAAAGAAGTCTCATGAAAAGACCCATCAAAAAACATGGAGGAATACATGTGTTCTGAAGAAGAAAGTGATTGAAAGTGAACCAAATGCCTATAAATTTGCGAACTTTTGGATGAAATATATATGCTATGATGTGAATAAACTGAAGAAATAGTAATGTACCAGTGTTGAATAAAATAAATGTCAAAATACAAATCATGTCCCATTGGAATCTACTTGCATTGATGTTAAACTGGTTCGATTACTGTGGAAATATTAGGATTTGTATGCACCATTCACTGAAGATAGTTTTCAGTACTAGGAAACAAATATGTATTTAGGTGAATTAATAATTTTGAGAATTCTCTTGTGAAAATTTTATTATAAATCCACATACTTGAATATGAATGAGTTTAGGGAGTGTATAACAAAACACATATTTCATATTTTGGAAAATCTGGAGAGTGTGGGTGTGTGTGTGTATATATATATATATATATATATATATATATATATATATATATATATATATATATATATAAACACACAGACTTTAAAAATAGCATAATATATTCCAATTGATATTCACCATAAAATATATATCATCTACAGATCCAAATATATTTATTTAATTGAATATGGATTTATGTATAATGTTGTTCACAAGGAAGCTCATTCATAGGTTGAATTTTCAGTACCAACAGCGTTTAGGAGGAGTGATCTCTTACAATTTGTATCTGCCAAGTCAGCCACCTCACAAGAATGTACGTGTGGTATCAAGTAAGACTCTATAATTGCACGTAAAAATACATGTGTTGAATAGGCTACAGAGAAAGGGATACAGGAATTCACATATTTGTTAACTTTAAAACGCATGGAGAATTATTTCAACAAATTATTGACTACATTTGTAACTCCTACCCTATAAAATGCAAAAAGCAATTCCAACTATACACCATGACTCCTCTGAACTGCTTGCATTTCTATTCTTTTTGGGTTATTTTTTCCATCTTATTAGGATCAGTAGTCAAGAGTCTAGTAGGGTTGGTGTCAGTGTCAGGTATTCAGTATTTCGAATGGAAAATTGGAAAATGAATCCAATGTGTATGCAAATATCCGATACCCAAAAATCTTCCCACTCTCATCCAGCACAATTACTTGATCTTACAATCCCCAAGACTAAGACACAATTAGAGGAGAAGAGTTAGAATATCTGTGAATAAATATCTGGAACGGAATATGCTCAGGCGTTCACAACCTTGGAGGTGGTAGAGGAGATTCCAAAAGTAAGGGACAGGGTAAACAGTCCAAAAACATGGAGCTCTGGTTTCCTAAAGACTTCTTGAGAAACTGACTCTGAGTTTGGGCACTTGAAATATATGTTGTTGTCAGGAGATTTAGCTTCCTTTGTAGTGAGACCATCAAAGCTGGGTCTGCATCTATGTGACCTGGAGGACATGGTTTCTTTTTTTCCACTGAATATGAGGCAGCAGTGCTGAATTCTCTTTTGTAGGTAAACTGTGGCCACGGGGGGCTAAGTGTATCCACATGTGGACTGTGAAGCCATTTGTTCATCCTCCACTTTTCATGGTGTTTCTTGCTGCTGCACTGGGATTTTGGTATTTGCATCATGATATAAAAAGAAGTCAACTGTTACCAGGTGCATGAGGGAGTTCTGTCATTTTTGGTAGGTCACGGTCTGCAGGAGAATGCAACAACCAGGCTTATATCCCACATGGCTTGCCCCCTTGACCATAGCAACATGATTCTAAACATTGTCATGAATCCACTCCATATAACAAGATGCCTTTACATACAAGGGTCTGCTGGCTGCACCATGTCAGTCACAAGCCATTTGGAAGCCAATGGGAGATCCACATGCCCCCACCGCAGATGTTTTATCACACACTTGCCAACCAGTGCTCTAGGCCCACTCCTCAGCAGGCTCCAACTTCCTGGCATCTCTGTTCTCAACCATTTTCATGAAAACCAGTCCATCAAAGCACTGTCTTGTAATCTCATGATCAGCCACAGGATATCCAAAGATTCTCCAGTGCCACCTGGTCATGGGAAGTATAAAAATTTTTTGGTATTTATCTAGCCATTTTTCAAGGTTGAAGTTGGAGGCACTGTATGTTTCAATTCATTCTGGAACTATTAAATGGTGAGAAAGCTCATTTCAATGAAATCTCTGGAGAAGTCTCAAAGGCAAGGCTTCCCAAATAGTGGACAAATGATCATATGAATCCAGGCCCATTAGGGTCTACAATGTGACATCCATGTGTGTTTTGAATCTCATCTATGGTTGCCAAGTCTTTCAGAATAAAATCATGTAGTAACCTGGCTGACATTCCCAGTGCTCTGTGAACAGCCACCCTGTGCCTAGATCTCATTTTCCAAAGGTGACTCTGATGCGAATCATCCTAAAATCCCAACACAATTCATGGCAATATTTCTCTGAGGTCAGTTCCACAACTCAGTCTCTAAGGGGCATCACAACAGAGTTCAAGCCCAGGTGGACCCAGTCATCCCTTCCAACGGCCACACATTATCACAATTAAAACCAAAACACTCCCTCATGGCCCTCATCTTCTTCCATATAGACACTCATCATAACCTCTGGCAGGAGGTTTCCTGAGGCGCACAGCCCAAGACACTGTCCAAAATAACCTCCCTTTCCCCTCATTTGCCTAAAGTCAGGGTGGCCTGGACACTCGTCCGGGGAACCAGGAGTGATCAAAAATGCCCGCTGTTAATATTTCTTTGCTTCTCCAATTTGAGGCCTACTGACTGTCAGGTATAGATTCTTTATGTGATTTGGGTTCTGGAGAAAACCCAAGCACCTATGGGCTAGCCTTTGCAGGGCTTTGAAGAACTCATTTGATCAAAAGGTTTTTATTCTCACTTGATGGAGGTCAGGAACCTTACAGGGGAAGGCGAGAGAATTCTTCCACAATTACTGGTATTTGGCCAATTTAGTTTTGGATGCTAACATGGGATCTTTCTTTACATGCATCATGTGATGAGATTCTAAGCCAAAGCCTCACACAGAACCTAGAGCCTGATTCAGACACATCCCTTTCCAAAGCAATTAAGCAAAGAGCCACAGGTAATGCCCATTGATTTCCATTTGAAAACTGTTTTCTTCAGACTTCACAAAGGGGTGGCCTGAGGCAAAGACCTTCCTGACATTCAGGGCAACAGAACAATAGGTAAGCAAATGGCCCAAAGCAGTGTTTCTCCACTGAGACTTTCCTGATCACGCTGATATCTGAGTTTTCTGAGATGCTCACCATTCCCTTCAACTATCAAGTACATGGCCATGTCACAGAGTTTGGTGGTGGTACACATCTTGGACACAAAACCATGAGCCTATCCTGGAAAGTGGCCAGAATTCAGAAAGAAAACAGGAACTTAGGAAGATATCATGGGTTGCCCATGGATAAGTCAAGCCGCAGTCCATTCTTAAATTGAGAAGTATGAATGCTGGGAAGCTTTCTACTAGACAGGACACATCCATTGAAGCACTCTCTTTTCTAATGTCTACAACCACGGACACAGTAGGATACACAGACCTAGAAACACTCGCCTTTTCAAAAGAACTTACTAGAATCAATTCACTCAAAACCAAACAAACTGCCTTTCTTACCTATTCTCAGAACATGAGACAAAACCACAAACCCACACCCACACCCACAAATGCACCTCCTTCCCCCAAGTAGGTCTGTGACTATCCAGAGTGTCCTCTGACTCGTGGGCCATACTATGTTCCCATGAAATGGCCTGTTCTGTCTCAGATCTGTTCTCCTTGTCCAATTCTATGAAGTTGACAGGAGCCAGCGGTGAGCCACAACCTGGTTTCTCAGGAAAGGCCCCTCTTCAGAGCTTTCCGGGAATTTGGCCATCCTCACATCAGTAGGTACCATAAAAGACTGACTCTGTCCTTGGTAAATCAAAACAAGTGAGACCACTAGGACTGGGACTGGGACTGGTTCTGGGTGTCTGTCTTTCTGGATCACATGTTCAGAGATTTCGAACACTAAGGAAGTGATGTGAGGTCACTTCCTTCAGGAACTGAATGAGGTCACTGCCTTGGCAACCAGATTGTCCTAATAGTTGTTTCCAATGGCCCCATAAGATGGAGGCTGCCCCTACTTCCTGTGACACTTTCACAAGTTAGAATGGTATATCATCCATAGGCACTCCAGAACAGCTCTCCACACTGGCCAGCTTTGGTCCATCTTCTCTACATTAAGAAGAGAGAGGCTGATTCAGACACAACCCTTCATCCTGACCAGGTTGTTTGCCATGGAAGATGACTCTTACTCTCTCAGGTCCTTCATTGCTGCCTACATCTTCTACAGGGATCATTTCTGCATGGACATTTGAGGTTCTCAGCAGGTGGAAGATCCCCTAAATTCCTGTATTGTACGACCAACCCTTTCCCTGCTCTTCTGTAAAGTTAAATTGAGGGAACAGTGTATCGTTAGGGTTAATAACATGTGCGATTTGGGTTAGGAATAATTCTGCTGTATGAATAATGTTATTGGGAACCTGCAATATTTATAAGACTATAGAGGTGAAATATATGTATGAAAACAGAAATCTAGGAATGATTGGAAGCCCAGAAGGTCATTGGGCACTTGATTGGTATACATAGCTTTGAATTACATTCTGCACAGATGTTTTAGATACATAGATAATCAATGGCATAGGACCTTGTACATTGGATCATTGAATGTTGAAGAGAATATCCACTCAAACAGGGATAGTTGGTAGGATTAGGAAGATAGTTGGTAGGTTTCAAAAGAAGACTGAGTAAAGCATTTGGACCAAAACTTCTTTAGCAATGGGGATTCAGTGAGAGAGTGAATGTCAATGTCAGCACAGGGGAAGAGTCATTCACAATGAGGAATTGGAGAAAAGGTGTAGGAAAGCATTTATCAATAGAGACATTAGGAAATCATGCAAAGTACAAAGTGTGTGATAGGAAAAGACATTTTTAACAGGGTTGAGGTTGAATATATAATCTTAGGAAGAAACAAATATGTACTCACCAACAGCAATGATATTTGAGAGCATTAGGGAATAAGGACATGGATGATGTTAGTAATACATGGTCACATTCAATTTAGGCTTTGGTACAATCATAACAGTGACCCTTGTATTTTGTGTCAGGAATATTACTGAAATGAAATATATATGTATATCAGGTGAGAAGAAAATTCATCATGAAATATATATCATCCACAGATCTAAAAATATTCATTTTACTTAACATGGATATATAGGTGAAATATAAGTATGAAAACAGAAATCTAAGTAAGATTTGAAACTCAGAAGTGCATTGGGCAATTGATTGGGATACGTAGCTTTGAATTACGTTCCGCATACATGTCTCAGATAAATCGATATACAATGGCATAGGACCTTGTTCCTTGGATGATTGAATGTAGAAGAGAACATCCACTCCAAAAAGGATAGTCGATAGGATCAGGAAGATAGTCAATATGTTTCAGAAGAAGAGTGGGTACAGGATTTGGATGAAAGTTCATTAGCAATAGGGTTTCTCTTAGAGAGTGAAGGTCAATGTCAGCACATTTGAAGGGTCACTCACAATGTTTAACTGGGGAAAATATGTAGGAAAGCAGATATAAATAGAGACATTAGGAAATCAGGCAAAGTATAAAATGAGTGAAAAAATCAGACTTTTCAACAGTTTTGAGGTTGAATATATAATCTTAGGAAGAAACAAATATGTAGTCACCAATGGGATTGACATTTGAGAGCATTAGGGAACCTGGACATGGATGTTTTTAGTAATCCATGTTTACTTTCCATTTAGGCTTTGGTACAGTCATACGTGTGACTTTTGCATTTTGTGTCCAGAATATTACTGTGATAACATGCATATGTAGAATCAGTTGACATGAGAATTTCTTCCACCATTTCTGGGAGGAATATATTGCAGATGTATAAATTAGTATTGGGTGTACAAAGAGGTGTACCCTGTGTCTATCAATATAGAGATAATGCATGAATAGACCATACTGTGACTAAATAATGTAACTGGTTCCACTTTAAATAATGGATTCAATTGATATCTGTAACTAAGTAAGAAATCTTATATTGATATACAATCATTCATTTCAACCAGTTATACATCTAATGGTAATATTAGGGTTATGGTTTATCATGACGGGTGTGTGAGTTTTGCTTCAAAAGTGATAATGGAAATCGAAAATAATGTGTTTGGAAAAAAGTCTCATGAAAAGAGCAGTCAAGAAACATGGAGGAATACATGTGTTCTGAAGCAGGAAGTGATTGAAAGTAAAACAAATGCGTATAAATTTGCTAAATTGTGGATGAAATACACATCCTATGATGTACATAAACTGGAGAAATAGTAATGTACCAGTGTTGAATAAAAATTAATGCCAAAATACACATTATATCCCATAGGAATCTTCTTGCATTGATGTTAAACTGGGTCAGTTACTGTAGAAATATCAGAATTTTTTTTTTTTTGGTGTTATTATACAATTTATTTTAGCACTAGCATGCCACAGAATGTAGAGGAAAGAGCAATGGATTTTTAGTTATAGCACTAGTAATCTAACATTAAATGACTATTTTGGGGAGTGTAGAAGTTACATAAGGCTAAGTAACATATTTTTTTTTTTTATTTAACATTCAAAAAAACTTGGAATTTTGGTAATATTTCTAGTTTCTTATTTTTTATTTTTTCAGTTTGTGATAGACCTTCATTTTATTTATTTGTATCTGGTGCTGAGATTATAGCCCAGTGCCTCACAAATGCTAGACAAGCATGTTACCACTGAGCCACATACCCAGCCCCTCCACTTTTATCTTATCATCAAACATTCCTCTCCCTCTTCTTTTCTCACTTTCTTCCTGATTTTCCCCCTTCTTCCTCTTCCTTTTCCATTATCCCTCCATATGTATTTTTCTCTCATGTCATTACAAACAGTAGTATGCTATGAAATTTACATTAAATACTGTTTTTTATAGTCATTCTTTTTCTTGAGAAAATTTAAAAATTATAATCACCTGATAGATATATTACAATACATTTATTAATCATATGTATCTATATTCATGCATATGTATTACGTATGTTATATATATATATATATATATAATATATATATATATATATATATATATATATATATATATATATATATACATATATACATATATATTTAAAAGTACTTTGATTAGCCTGTTTGAAATAATATAGATCAAGTCTTTCTTAATTCTCAAGTCTTCCAGAATTAACATCTTACAGTGAAAATCAAATAAACATATTTAAGTAAACAGGTATCATTCTTATTTATCAATACTGTTTCCAGAATATTACTGTGATAAAATGTATATGTAGATCAGGTTACATGAGTATTTCTTCCACCATTTTTGGGAGCAAAATTTTGAAAACTTATAAATTAGTACTGGGGATACAAATTGTTGTAACCTGTGTTTATGAATATAGAGATGATGCATGAATAGACAATATTGTAAATAAATCATATATCTATTTCCAAATTTAAATAATGGATTGAATTGATATCTGAAAATATATAGCAAATCTTATATTGATATACATACATTCATTCCAACCACTTATATATCTAATGGTAATATTAGGGTTACTGTTTATCATGAAGAGTGTGAGTTTTGCTTCAAAAATAATTATGGAATCGAAAATAATGTGTTTAGAAAGAAGTCTAGTGAAAAGACCATAAAGAAACATGGAGGAATATATGTGTTCTCAAGGAGAAAGTGATTGAAATTGAACCAAATGTCTATAAATTTGTGTACTTGTGGATGTAAGATATATCATATGATTTCCATAAACTGAAGAAATAGTAATGTGCCAGTGTTGAATAAAAATGAACTTTAAAATACACATCATGTCCCATAGGAATCTACTTGCATTGATATTAAACTTTGTCAGGTACTGTAGAAATATTAGGATTTGTAAGCACCATTCACTGAAGTTAGTTTTCAGTACTAGGAAACAAATATGTATTTCAGGTGGTTGAATATTTCTGAGAATAATCTTTTGAAAAGTTGATTATAAATCCACATACATGAACATGAATGAATTTAGGGAGTGTTTAATAAGACACATATGTTTCATATTTTGAAAAATCTAGAGAGTATATATATCATGGAGAAATATTACAATAAAAATTTGACAAGATTTATAACACATACCCTGGATAAAGCAGAAGGCAAATCGAAGTATACTCCATGCCTCCTATGGAAAGACTGTATTTCTATTCAGTTAGGTTTCTTTTTATCCATAATATTAGCATTAGTTTTCAGAGTCTAGTTGGGTATGTGTTAGTGTCAGGGATCAGTATTTCAAATGGAAAATAGGAAAATGAATCTAATGTGTATGCAAGTATGTGCTACACAAAAAACTTGCTACTCTCATACAGAATAATTCCTTGACATTAACTTCGCTCCAAGTAAGACCCAATTAATGGTGAGGAGTTTGAAAACCTGTGATTACATATGTGGAACTGAAAATGCTCAGGAGTTCACAACATTGGATGTGTTAGAACAGTTTCCAAAAGTAAGGGAGAGGTTAAAAACTCTACAAACATGAAGCTCTCCTGGCCTAAAGACTTCTTGAGAAACTGCCTCTGAGGTTGGGCACATGAAATATATGTAGTTGTCAGAAGATTTATCTTCCTTTGTAGTGACACCATCAAATTTGGGTGTGCATCTATGTGACCTGGAGAAAATGGTTCCTTATTTTCTAATGAACATGAGGAAGCAGTTCTGAATTCTCTCTTTGTAGGTAAACTGTGGCCACTGAGAGTTAAGTGTCTCCCTGTGTGGTCTGTGAAGCCATTTGGTCATCCTCCATTTTCGTGGTGTTTCTTACTGCTGCACTGGGAGTTTGGTATTGGCTTAATGAAATACAAGTTGTTCAACTAGGACACAGTGCTGGAGGGAGTTCTGTCACGTGTGATTGTTCAGGGTCTCAAGGAGAATGTTAAAAACAGGGGTCTATCCCACATAGCTTTCCCCCTTGACTATAGCAACCTGATTCTGAACATTGCCCTGAAACCTCTCAATATAACAAGATGCCTATACATATAAGGGTCTGTGGCCTGAACCATGTCAGTCACAAGTCTTTTGGAAGCCAATGGCACATCCACGTGATCCCACCACAGATATTTATTCACAAAACTATATTCCACTGCTCTACACCCACTACTCAGGAGGCTCCAACTCACTGGCATTTCTGTTCTACAACATTTTCATGAAACCCAGTCAATCAAGGCACTGTCTGGTACACTCATGATCAGCAACAGGACATCCAAGGGTTCTCCAGTGCCACCTGGTCATGGAAATTTTAAAAGTTTCATGGTATTTATCTAGCCATTTTTCAAGGATGAAGTTGGAGGCACTGTGGGTTTCAATTCATTCAGGAACCATTAAATGGTGAGGAAGCTGATTTCAATGAAAGCTCTGGAGAGCTCTCAAAGGCAAGGCTTCGCAAAAAGTGGCCAAATGGTCACATGAAGCCAGGCTCATTGAGGTCTTAAATGTGAGGTTCATGTGTATTTTAAGTCTCAACTATGGCTGCCAAGTATTTCAGAAAAAAATGATGTGATGTCCTTTCTGAGATTCTCAGTGCTCTGTGGAAAGCCACCCTGGGCCTAGATCTCAGTTTCCAAGGGCGACTCTCATGGGTGGCCTCTTATAATCCCAACACAATTCACAGCAATACTTTTCTGAGGTCAGTTCCTGAACTCAGTCTCTAAGAAGAATCACAGCAGAGTTCAAGCCCAGGTGGACCCAGTCATCTCTTCCAACCGCCACACAAATGACCACAATTAAAATCAAAAGACTCCTACATGGCACTCATCTTCTTCCATAAAGACACTCATCATAACATCTGGCTGGAGGTTTCCTTGAGGGGCACAGCCCAAAACAGTGTCCAAAATAAGCTCCCTTGCCCCTCATTTGCCTAAAGTCAGGGTAGCTTAGACACCCTTGTTGTGAACCAGGAGTGATCTGTAAGGTTAAAAGAAATTGAAATTAATGTGTAAAATTTAAAGTTTAAAAGACCGGGTGTTGTAAAGTTTCTAAGCTGCAAGGCCTGAGTTAAAATGTAAAGGACCAGGTATTGTTAACTTCCTATGCTACACGCAAAACCTAAAATTCCTGTAGCTTGTAAAACAATTCCCGGACTGCCCAGTAAATTTCCCCTGACTGCCTGGTTGTTTAATAACCTAGAACCCTGTGTGGCCTGGCACATAGGCATTGCAGGGCCTAAATCAATCAGTTTCAATGTGTACCCCGCTTTAGAACTGACCTATCACTCCTGCCCGACCTGTTCCCGCCAATTAGTGAGCCTATCATGTTTAGGAATTGTTGTTTGATTTTCCCGTGGTGTGTGATGATTTGTTAAAGGAGACTGTGATATATGTAAAGTCCCGCCCTCCCCAAAAAGTGTACTTAAGCACTGCTCAACCCCTGCATGTGGCTCTGGACTGTTCTCCCTTCTTGAGTGAGTGCGGAGCCCCAGCATGCTGGATTGGATACTCAATAAACGTCTTTTTCTGTTGCATGATCCACGGTCTCTTGGTGGTCTCTTCCTGCGACATTCACTGGATCCTTAATTTTGGTGAGTTGGCCGGGAATCGCGCAGCGCCGAACATGGAAACCCCAACGAACCCCTCTGGGGGTAAGTATGGCGCCTCTTTCTATTTTTCCTTGTGATCGCTCAGAGCTTTTTGTTCAGGTTTGGTTTTTCGGTTTTCGGTTTGGGTTGGCAGAGTGGCTGCCAGCAGAGCGTGTAAGTTTTCCCTGGCGGTGGTGGACAAACGTGTCCTAAATCCACAGGCCACGTTCTTGCAAGGAACACCTTGAAGGACTTGGGGAGGGACGGATGTGCTCTCATTAAGTGAGGAGGGATGAAAGTGCCCTCATTAGGTGAGGAGGGACGGATGAGCCCTCATTAAGTGACTCTCCTGCCAACCCATTAGGTCTTGCTGGCTATGTTTTTCTCTCAAGTTGAATTTATTGTCTGTCTTTGTGGTCAAACCCATCAGGTTTTGCCAGTTACTAGGTTCTAATCATTACTTCTGAACTCGTGTTAAACGTTAACTGTGTGTCTGTGTTTGTGTCACATTTGTATTGTCCTTGTCTCTGTTTGAGTAACTCTAATTATGGGACAAAGCCATTCCATGCCTCTGTCCCAGAAGCCTTTCCTGGTCCCTGCCTGTACTTCGACACCTTCACCCACAAACCTATCACTAAAAGCTTCTGCTCCTCCCCCTCTTCCCTTCATTCTCCCTAAGTCACAAGATTGTAGATCTTGGGGTTGTGAACAAACGGGAGCTGCATGATGGTCTTTGTGTGTTTTTTTGTCTGTGTTTCTGTTAAATGTGATGGCATTGTTTGGACCGATGCAGAGTCCTGAGTTCCAACCTGCCTTAGATGAGTGGAAGTAAGTTTAGCTAAATTTTAACCTAATGCTTCTCCTGTGAGGGACCAAAAGTCAATAGAACTGCCAGCTTTTCTGATCTCACCTTTTACAACTCTCTAAGCTGTGTTTTAAAGAACTCTGATAAACTTTACTCCACTTTGTTAAGCAAGATTACGGAAGCAGTGTTTTCTTTTCTTCCCATAGTTGGCTTGAGCACACCCATTGCAGAAGGAAATGCCTGGGGTCTAAGAACTTTGATATCTCTCTTAAACTTTTCTCAAACCCCTGTCTTCATTATTAAATTGTCATTAATTGGCTTTGGGGATGTAAACCAAACCTTCAGTCATAAATTTTGACACCCCAGAGGGGACTTTAAATGAACTTCACTCTGAGACTTGGGGAAGCCTAGCACTCTAAACAACTGCAAGCAGAGGATAAACGTTTTGGGAGCTGACTACTGAAAAGTTGGGAGATATAGAATATGCCTGGTGCCTGGGGTCAAACCACCAGAGGAACTAATCCTGTAAGTAAATGTTGAGGCTAAGGGACTCCCAGCAGCTGGCAGAGCGATGTTGCTGTGGGGAACTCCCTTATTCCTTACCTGCACTTTAAGGATTACTCCACCTCTGTTTACTTAACAAAAGGGACAATGAATGCAGTACTATGTTGATATTTTAGATTGTTTCTTGGGGATGATCTTGGCTGAATGTGTATTTAAAAGATGATATTTTTTATTTTAGCAATCTGGTATCTAAATGGGTTTTTATAACATTGCACTATCTTACAGATAAAAGTTGGTTTTAAACAATTGTTTAGTTTGATTTCAGATAGTACATGCTAGAAAACTTAAATACTTAAGATAAAAAAAATAATTAAAGAGTTTAAATTTTGAACTAGGTAGCCTGAGAATATTTCACTAGATATACCAGTGCATTAACTTGGGCAAAGATAATAAATTATGATATGATATCTGTTCCCTTCAATGTGTAAAATTTATTTAAAAAGGTACTAAATTAAAACGTTGGTCTGGCTTAGTGAAATGATATTAATTAGCAACAGTCTTGGAAATTTTTAAAGCTTAATTTTGGATACACATGGTAGTCTGTGGTTGTTTTTAAAATTTTTTCAGCCAATTTAATGTAACTTAATACTACTTTAGAAACTTCAGAACAAAGAAAGTGGCTTAATGATACTATAGAAACTTCTTCTGATGGTGGCTTTAATATTATCAAAAAATGATCCTATTTTCAGTTTTGTGTGAGCAAGATTTTCTAGTGTAGAAAAATCTAAAGATATAAAATTTTGAGAATTACATCTTAAACTTGCATCATAATTTTTAACATTCTAACCTGGAAATTATGACTTTTAGCTAGAATGCCTTAGGCATGAGGTTTCTGCTCAGAACTCCAGCCTTTACAGTTTTCAAGTCCTCAGCCAGGACCTAAGTTGATATGCAAATGAAAGAAGCCTGCAGCACTCAGCAGGAGACAGATAAAAAGGAGTAAAAGTGTCTTTTTACCTGAACTCAAACTAGACCCAACCAAAAAGTAAATTATATGGTATTTACTAATTACTGGCCAGTCATCTTTTTTAGGACTCTTGCTTTTTCTTAGATTCTATATATATTTTTTTGAGCTCATGATCTTGATCCTGCAGATGGGTTAATGTTTTCTTATCAGTTCTATTTTTGCACAACTGTGGAGTTTTTAAACATTGCAATGAAGATTTAACCTGAAAAAGCTACAAGGCGTTCAATATTGTGTTATGTGTTACTCTTGAGTTACATGTTGTACGTCGGTATGTCTGTATGTATGTATGTCCATATATCATGCAGTGACATGACAATCGACAGCTGAGGAGCACTGAAGAAAAATTTAAAAATGGATCCAAATATCTTTGATTCACATGATTCAAATGGTTCAATTCAAATTGGGTAAAAAGATAAAATTAAAAATGTCTTTAAAATTAGGCCTATAATTTTTTTAGGTATTCAAAAAGGCCCTAATATAATGTTGGTGTCTATAAAATAATCTGCTTAAATTTAGAAATTTACAAGAATTGTTTCAAAATGTGAACAGAAAGAGGTTCACAGATGAAAAAGAGAAACTAAAAGGTTCTAGATATAGATTTAATAGAGGGAAAATGTGTTTGTGGATGAGAAAGTCTATATGATTAAATAATTAAAAGGGTTTAAGTAAATAATAAAAAAAAAGTTTTGTGTAAGTTGGTTATATGTGTAAGTTTGAGCAAGTAATCTTAAAAAATTAAACACCTCGTTAAACAAGTACTGTTTTAATAAAATTGTGCCATGTTACTTCTTTAAAAAGCTAAACATGGTTAATACAAAAACATCAATGTAATTGTGGTGTTAATGTGTTCATATCTTCCAGGTATAAAAGTCTGTAAGGTAGAAGCTTCAAAAGAGCATTGTATCAAGCTGGTGTTCTGAGGTTGTATGGTAATTCTAGGCTTAAAAGAAAAACATGTTGGAGATTTATGTATATCATTTGTGTTCTATAATTGGACTTGTTATGAATAAGATATGTACAGTTCCATGTTACTTTTTACACTGAGATACAATCAAAATGTATTTTTAAGTTAATGAGAGCCAAATCTTTGAAGGTTTTATTATACAACACAAAGGTAATGCCCATTCATTTCCATGTGAAAACTGTTTTCTTCAGGCTTCACAAAGGAGTAGCCTGAGGCAAAGACGTTCCTGATGTTCAGGGTAAAATAACAAGAGGTAATCAAAAGGCCCAAAGCAGGGTTTCTCCACTGAGACTTTACTGGTAACACTGATATCAGAGTTTGCTGAGATGCTTGCCATTCCCTTCAGCTGTTCAGTACATGGCCATGTCACAGAGCTTGGAAGTGGTACATATCTTGTACACAAAACCATGAGCCTATTCTAGAGAGTGGCCAGAATTCAGGAAGAATACAGGAACGTAAGAAAATAGTGTGTGCTGCCCATTGATAAGGCAAGCCACAGTCTATTTATAAATTGGACAGTCCACTCCAAACCAAACAAACCCCCTTTCTAACTATTCTCAGGACATGAGAAAAAAACACAAACCCACTCAGAAACCCACAAAGGCAACTCCTTCCCCCAAATAGGTCTGGAACTATCCAGAGTGTCCTCTGACTCGAGGGCCATAGTATGTTTCCCAGAAATGGCCTGTCCTGTCTCAGATCTGGTCTCCTTGGTCAACTCTGTGAAGTTGTCAAGAGCCAGCAGTGAGCCTCTACCTTCTTTCTCTGGAAAGGCCCCTCTTCACAACTTTCCTGGTATTTGGCCATCCTCACATCAGTAGGTACAACAAAAGACTGACTCCCTCCTTTGTAAATCCAAACAAGTGACACCACTGTGACTGGGGCTGGGACTGGGACTGGGTGCCTGGCTTCCTGGAACCCAAATTCGGGGAGTTCCATCAACAAGGATGTGAAGTGAGGTCACTGCCTTCAGGAACTGAATGAGGTCACTGCCTTTGCAACCACTTTGCCCTAACATTTGCTTCCTAGGTTCTCATAATATGGATGATGCCTCTACTTCCTGTGACACTTTCACAAGTCCGAATGGTATAGAAACCATAGGCACCTGGGAACAGCTCTCTACACAGGCCTAGATTGGTCAATCTTTCCTACATTAAGAAGAGAGAGGATGATTCAGACACATGCTTTCAACCTGACCTGTTTGTTTTCCATGGAAGATGACTTTTGCTCTCTCAGGTCTTTCATAGCTGCCTACATCTTCTCCAGGGATCATATCTGCATGGACCTTTGAGGTTGTCAACAGGTGGAAGATCCCCTATATCCCTGTATTGTAAGACCAACTCTGTCCCTGCTCTTCTGTAAAGCTGGATTGAGGGAACAGTGTATTGTTGGGATTAATAACATGTTTGTTTTGTGTTTGGAATCATTCTGCTGGTTGAATAATGGTATTGGGAACCTGCAATATTTATAAGAATATACAGGTGAAATATAAGTATGAAAACAGAAATCTAGGTAAGATTTGAAGACCAGAAATGCATTGGGCCCTTTATTGGGATACTTAGCTTTTAATTATGTTCTGCACAGATGTCTCAGATAAATAAATATACAATGGCATAGGACCTTATACCTTGGATGACTGATTGTCGAAGATATCATCCAGTCAAAAAGGGATAGTCCGTAGGATTAGGAAGATGGTTGGTAGGTTTAGAAAAAAGAGTGAGAATAGTATTTGAACCAAAAGTTCTTTAGCAATAGGGTTTCGGATAGAGAGTGAATGTAAATGTCAGCACATGTGAAGAATCAGTCACTATGATGAACTGGGGAAAATATGTAGGAAAAGACATATCAATAGAGACATTAGGAAATCAGGCAAAATATAAAGTGAGTGATAGGATTAGACGTTTTCAACATGGTTGAGGTTGTATATATAATATTGGGAAGAAACAAATATATAGTCACCAATAGGATTGACATTTGAGAGCATTAGGCATCCAGGTCATGGATGTTTTTAGTAATCCATGTTCAATTTCCATTTAGGCTTTGGTACAATCGTAAGTGTGACCTTTCCATTTTGTGTCCAGAATATTACTGTGATGAAATGTATATGTAGATCAGTTGACATGAGTATTTCTTCCACCATTTCTGGGAGCAATATCTTGAAGATATACAAATTATTATTGGTGGTACACAGAGGTGTACCCTGTGTCTATCAATATAGAGATAATGCATGAATAGAACATACTGTGAATAAATAATATAACTGGTTCCACTTTAAATAATGGATTGAATTGATATCTGAAAGTATACAAGAAATTTATATTGATATGCAATCATTCATTCCCACCAGTTTTACATCTAATGGTAATATTAGGGTTATGGTTTATCATGACGGGTGTGTGAGTTTTGCTTCAAATTGATAATGGAAATTGAAAATAATGTGTTTGGAAAGAAGTCTCATGAAAAGAGCAGTCAAGAAACATGGAGGAATACATGGGTTCTGAAGCAGGAAGTTATAGAAAGTAAAACAAATGCGTATAAATTTGCTAAATTGTGGTTGAAATATACATCCTATGATGTGCATAAACTGGAGAAATAGTAATGTACCAGTGTTGAATAAAAATGAACGTCAAAATACACATTATATTCCATAGGAATCTTCTTGCATTGATGTTAAACTGGGTCAGTTACTGTAGAAATATTAGAATTTTTTTGGTTTTATAATACAATTTATTTTAGCACTAGCATGCCACAGAATGTCGAGGAAAGAGCAATGGATTTTTAGTTATAGCACTAGTAATCTAACATTAAATGACTATTTTGGGGAGTCTAGAAATTACATAAGGCTATGTAACAATTTTTTTTTTATTTAGCGTTCATAAATACTTGGTATTTTGGTAATATTTCTACTTTTTTATTTTTTTCTTTTTTTTTCAGTTGTTGATAGACCTTCATTTTATTTATTTATATGTGGTGCTGAGAATATAACCCAGTGCCTCACACATGCTAGACAAGCATGTTACCACTGAGCCACACACCCAGACCCTCCACTTATATCTTATCATCAAACACTCCTCTCCCTCTTCTTTACTCACTTTCTTCCTCATTTCCCCCTTATCTCTCTTCCTTTTTCATTTTCCCTCCATATGTATTTTACTCTCATGCATTACAAACAGTAATATGCTATGAAATTTACATTTAAGACTGTTTTTTATAGTCATTCTTTTTTCTTGAAAAAATTTAAAAATCATAATCACCTGATAGATATATTACAATACATTTATTATACATATGTATCTATATTCATGCATATGTATTACATATATTATATATACATATATTTTTAAAAGTACTTTGATTTGCCTGTTAGAAATAATATAGACCAAGTCTTTCTTAATTTTCAAATCTTCCAGAATTAACATCTTTTACAGTGAAAATCAAATAAACATATTTAAGTAAACAGGTATCATTCTTATTTATCAATATTTATAATTTAAGGTTTTATATCACATTAAGCTGCAATATGGCATATTAACTCATATGAATTAGAGAAATTTTTTTGAACAACCTATTATTTAAGGACCATATGCCTTGACATTTTAAATGGCTTTCTCGTGATTTCAATTTCTATCAACTGCATATTTATTGACAAATACTTATTTTAGTAATTTTCATATTCATAATTGATATAAAATCAACTGTTTAATTCTTCTTGTAAGTAGTTACTTATAACAGTAGGGACAGTATTAATAATTCTACATTTTTATAAGAAAAATGGTACAAAGATATTTTCATGCAAAAGTAAGAATAATTACATGCTCTAAATGTTTGATTGTTGATACATATAATAAAGAGCTTTTGATGAGCCTCTTACCCAGTAAAATATAAAATGAAAAGATGTAGTTGGGTATATATGTCCATATAAAGATAAGGAAAAATACACATTATCAGCTAGAAACTATTAAATAAAAGAAGAAAGGAACAATCCAACACATTGTATGAACTTGTCAGATGAGGTAGTATTCTGGAAAAATATCCTAAGACTAGACCTGGTCCATGAAAAAATATTCACAAAAAAATGAAATATGAAAAATATATGAAAGGCTATGAATTTTTCATGAAGGTAGGTGGATTATCCTTTAATCTCAATTATGTGCATTTTCAAAACCCAGTTTTCTGGTAAAATAAATTTGTGATATTTACAACTACACAAAACAAACTTTCTGCTTAGAAAAATGAATGCATCTCAACCCTCTTTTATCTGATTTCTTCCCAGTCAATTTTAAACCTTTGTTTATTTATTTTTCATTGGTTGTTCAAAACATTACAAAGCTCATGATATATCACCTTTCATACATTTGACTCAAATGGGTTATGAACTCCCAATTTTTCCCAAATACGAATTGCAGAATCACATCAGTTACACATTCACATTTTTACATAATGTCATATTAGTGACTGTTGTATTCTGCTACATTTACTACCCCCTACCATCCCCCCTCCCCTCCTCTCCCATCTTCCCTCTCTTCCTCATCTGCTGTTCTTCACTTCTTTCCCTTGTCCCCCCCTTTCCCCTCACAAACTCTTATATGTAATTTTTTGTAACATTGAGGGTCTCCTACCATTTCCATATGCTTTCCCTTCTTTATCCCTTTCTTTCTCCCACTCGTCTTTGTTTAATATTAATCTTTTCCTCATGCTCTTCCTCCCTGTTGCTATCTTTTTATCAAAGAAGACATTTGGCATTTGTGTTTTTAAGGAATGGCTAGCTTCTCTTAGCATAATCTGCTCAAATGCCCTCCATTTCCCTGCAAATTCTATGATTTTGTCATTTTTTAGTGCTGCATAATAATCCATCATATATAGATGCCGCATTCTTTTATCCATTCATCTATTTAAGGGCATCTAGGTTGGTTCTGCAGTCTAGCTATTGTGAATTGTGCCACTATGATCATTGATGTGGCAGTATTCCTATAGTATGCTCTTTTAAGATCCTCAGGGAATAGTCCGAGAAGGGCTATAGCTGATCCATTCATAAGCTTTCCCAGGAATCTCCATACTGCTTTCCATGTTTGCCTCACCAATTTGCAGTCCATCCAGCAGTGTACAAGTGTCCCCCTATCCCCATATCCTCGTCAAAACTTGTTGTTGTTTGACTTCATAATGGCTGCCAATCATACTGGAGTGAGATGTTATCTTAGGGAGGGTTTGATTTGCATTTCTCTGACTGCTAGAGATGGTGAGCATTTTTTCATGTACTTGTTGATTGATTGTATGTCCTCCTTGGTGAAGTGTCTTTTCAGGTTCATGGCCCATTTGCTGATTAGGTTATTTGTTATCTTATTGTTTAATTTTTTGAATTCTTTGTATATTCTGGATATTAGGGCTCTATCTGAAGTGTGAGGGTAAAAATTTGTTCCCAGGATGTAGGCCTTCTATTTATCTCTCTTATTGTTTCTCTTGCAGAGAAAAAAACTTTTTAGTTTAAGTAAGTCTCATTTTTTTATTCTTGTTATTAACTCTTGGGCTATGGGTGTCCTACTAAGGAATTTGGAGCCCAACCCCACAGTATGTAGATCGTAGCCAACTTTTTCTTCTATGAAACGCAGTGTCTCTGAATTTATATCTAGCTCCTTGATCCATGTTGAGTTAAATTTTGTGCATTTTGTTGCATATGGATTTCAACTTTTCCCAGCACCATTTGTTGAAGATGCTATCCTTCCTCCATTGCATGCTTTTACCTCCTTTATCAAATATAAGAACGTTGTAATTTTGTGGATTGGTTTCTGTGTCCTCTATTCTGTACCATTGGACCACCTGCCTTTTTCGGTACCAGTACCATGCTGTTTTTGTTACTATTGCTTTGTAGTACATTTTGAACTCTGGTATCGCTATACCTCCAGATTCACACTTCCTGCCTAGAGTTGCTTTTGCTATTCTGGGTCTTTTGTTTCTCCATATGTATTTCATGATTGCTTTATCTATTTCTACAAGAAATGCCATTGGGATTTTGATTGACATTGCATTAAACCAGTAGAGAATTTTGGGTAATATCACCATTTTGATGATGTTAGTTCTGCCTATCCATGAACAGGGTACATGTTTCCATCTTCTGAGATCTTCTTCTATCTCTTTCTTTAGAGTTCTCTAGTTTTCATTATATAAATCTTTCACCTATTTTGTAAGGTTGATTCCCAAGTATCTTATTTTATTTGAGGATATAGTGAATGGAGTGATTTTCCTAATTTCCATTTCAGAAGTTTTGTTGCTGTTATACAGGAATGCCTTTGATTTATGCGTGTTGATTTTATATCCTGCCACTTTTCTGAATTCATTTATTAACTCTAGCCATTTCTTTGTAGACCCTTTTTTTGTCCGTTAAATATATTATCATGTCATCTGCAAATAGCGATACTTGAAATTCTTCTTTTACTATTTTTATGCCTTTAATTTCTTTTGTCTGTTTAATTGCTCTGGCTAGTATTTCAAGAACTAAATTGAATAAAAGTGGTGATGGAGGGCATCCCTGTCTTGTTTCAGATTTTAAAGGGAATGTCTTCATTTTTTCTCCATTTAGGATGATGCTAGCCTGAATTTTAGCATATATAGCTTTTACAATGTTGAGGTAAGTTCCTGTTATCCCTAGTTTTTCCAGTGTTTTGAACATAAAGGTATGCTTTACTTTGTCAAATGCTTTTTCTGCATCTATCGAGATGATCATATGGTTCTTGTCTTTAAGTCTATTGATGTGGTGAATGGCATTTTTTGATTTCCGTATATTGAACCAGCCTTGCATCACAGGGATGAATCCTACTTGATGATGGTGCACAATTTTTTTGATATGCTTTTGTTTTAGATTCTCCAGGATTTTATTGAGAAGTTTTGCATCCAAGTTCATCAGAGATATTGGTCTGTAGTATTCTTTCTTTGAAGTGTCTTTGTCTGGTTTCAGGATCAGGGTGATGTTGGCCTCATAGAATGAATTTGGAAGAGCTTCTTCTTTTTCTAATTCTTGAAATAGCTTGAAAAATATCGGTATTAATTCTTCTTTGAAGGCTTTGTAGAAATCCGCTGTATACCCATCTGGTCCATGGCTGTTTTTGGTTGGTAGTCTTTTTATGGCTTCTTCTATTACTTTCTTTGTTATTGGCTTGTTTAAATTGTGTGTGTCTTCCTGACTCAATCTGGGCAGATCCTATGACTTAAGAAATTTATCCATATCTTCACAATATTCTATTTTATTGGAATATAGTGTTTCAAAATACTTTCTAATTATCTTCTGTATTTCTGTAGTGTCTGTTGTGATATTGCCTATTTCATCCCATATGTTAGTAATTTGAGTTCTCTCTCTTCTTCTCTTCCTTAGCATGGCTAAGGGCCTGTCAATCTTACTTATTTTTTCAAAGAACCAACTTTTAGTTTTATCAATTTTTTCAATATTTTTTTGTTTCAATTTCGTTGATTTCTGCTCTAATTTTAATTATTTCTTGTCTTCTACTACATTTGCTGTTGTTTTGCTCTTCCTTTTCTAGGTTTTTGAGGTGTAGTGTGAGTTCATTTATTTGTTGTTGTTTTCTTTTGTTGAGGAAAGAACTCCAAGAAATGAATTTCCCTCTTAAAACAGCTTTCATTGTGTCCCATAGTTTCCGGTATGTTGTGTCTGTATTGTCATTTGTCTGTAAGAATATTTTTATCTCCTTCTTTATGTCTTCTGTAACCCATTGATCATTCAGTAGCAGGTTGTTCATTTTCCAGGTGATGTAGGATTTTTCCATCCTTCTTTTATCATTGATTTCCAGTTTCATTACATTATGATCAGAAATGGTGCATGGTATTATCTCCATGCCTTTATATTTACTAAGAATTGCCCTATGGCATAATATATGGTCTATCTTTGAGTAGGATCCATGTGCTGCTGAGAAGAACATGTATCTAATTTATGATGGTTGATATATTCTATATATGTCGGTTAAGTCTAGGTTATTGATTGTGCTGTTGAGTTCTATAGTTTCTTTATTGAGTTTTTGTCTAGAGGATCTGTCTATTGCCGAGAGTGGTGTGTTGAAGTCACCCATAATTATTGTGTTGTAGTCTATTTGACTCTTGAACTTGAGGAGAGTTTGTTTTATGAACATTGCACCTGCATTGCTTGGTGCATTAAAATTGATTATTGTTTATTTCTTTTTGGTGGATGATTTCTCTTAAAAGAATATAGTGTCCTTCTTTATGCCTTTTGATTAACTTAGGTTTGAAGTTGATTTTATTCCATATGAGTATGGCAAATCCTTCTTGCTTCCGAGGGCCTTGTGAGTGGTATAATTTTTCCCAACCTTTTACCTTCAGCCTGTGTATGTCTTTTCCTATCATATGAGTCTCCTGAAGGCAGAATATTGTTGGATTTGTTTTTTTGATCCAGGTTACTAGCACATGTCTCTTGATTGGTGAGTTTAGGCCATTAACATTTAAGGTTACAATTGAAATATGATTTGTACTTCCAGTCATGTTTATTTACTTATTATATTTTAGTTTGAATAGTTTTTACTTTTTTGGTTATTTTTCTTCCCCTTTACTGAGATACTTCCCGCTGTTAGTTCTGGGCACTATTTTTCAACTCATCTTCTTGTAGTATTTTGCACAAAATGCTTTGCAGTGCTGGTTTTCTGCCTCAGAATTGTTTTAGCTTTTGTTTATCATGAAAGACTTTAATTTCATTGTCAAATCTGAAGCTTCATTTTCCTGTATACAGTATTCTTGGTTGGAATCCATTATTTTTCAGCCTTTGAAATACATTGTTCCAGGATCTTCTCACTTTCAAAGTATGTGATGAAAAATCAGTTGTTAACCTAATTGGTTTACCCCTGAATGTAATCTGCATCCTTTTTCTTATAGCTTTTAATATTCTCTCCTTGTTCTGTATGTTGGCTATCGTCATAATTATATGTCTTGGAGTTGGTCTATTTTGATTTTGAATGTTTGGAGTCCTATAGGGTTTCAGGATTTGACAATCCAATCAATCTATCATCTCTGGGAAGTTTTCTAGAATTATTTCATTTAATATGTTGTCTATTCCTTTGGTTTGAATCTCTATGCCTTCTTCGATCCCGATGACCCTCAATTTTTTTTTATGACATCCCATATCTCTTGAATAGATTGATTGTGGGATTTTAGCATCTTTTCTGTGTTGACTATATTCTTTTCAAGTTGATAAACTTTGTCTTCATTTTCTGATGTTCTGACATCTACTTGATGTAGTCTATTTGTAATATTCTCGTTTGAGTTTTTAATTTGGTTTATAGTTTCCTGCATTTCTAGGATTACTGTTTGATTTTTTAAGATTTGAATTTGTTTGTTTAATTCATTTTCAAAATATACTTTTATTGCTTGGACTTGCTGCCTCATGTTTTATTGTTGCAATCTATTGGAGAGGAGCAGTGGTTACCTCAGCTCTCAAAGATGGTGGCCGCTTGTTTCCTTGGTGGAGTTTCTTTTGTGGGGGATAGGACTGTACCGATTCCTTCCCTGTGTGAATTTCCGAACTCAGCCCGGGGCTCAGTGGGAGCTCAGTCGGCAGGATTCCACAGAATCCGCAGCAACATTTCTCCCTGCTTGCAGGTCTCTTCTCTGTGGTGCCCCGCCATCTGTAACAGCGGGCCTGGTCACATGATTCAATCAGCCCGGATCTCTGGTCACACAGTTGGCTATTGGGAACCCCGGAACTCTATTGTTTGATTTTTTCCACTTGCCCCTCCCCAAGCGCTGGCTAGAGAGGATTTTTTTCACTGCTGATGGGAGGGGGAGTTGAAAGTCAGGTGCCTCTAGTTTTCCCCCATCTTTATGCAGGCTTGCTCTAATAATCTATCCCCCAGAAAGCCTAGGAGATATTTTATGTGAATTCCCATATGTATGGGAGATGAGCTGAGTAACAGCTTTACTTTTGTGGGGGATAGGACTGTACCAATTCCATCCCCTTCTGAAATCCTGAACTCAGCCCAGGGCTCAGTGGGGGCTGTACCGGCAGGATTCCACAGAATCTGCATCAACGTTTGTCCCTGCTTTTTGATCGCATCTCCATGGTGGCCCGCCGTCTGTAGCCACTGGGCGGGTCGCGCGGATCAGACAGGATCTCCGGTCGCACAGTTGGCTCGTGTTTGAGACTCAATTACCGGAACTCGGTGCTAGAAATCCTTCTTCTAGGTTTCAGTGCACCCCCATTTTGCTGTAAGTTCCTAACAAGATAGTTTTTTGTCATTCTAAGTCGTTATTCACCTGCGCAGTGGCGCGGTACACAGGGTGTGATGCACTCTATTTGCGGCCCTCTTACAATGTCGAAATATTATGATTTCTATGCACCATTTACTGAAGTTAGTTTTCAGTATTAGGAAACAAATATGTATTTCAGGTGGATGAATATTTCTGAGAATAGTCTTGTGAAAAGTTGATTATAAATCCTCATACATGAATATGAATGATTTTAGGGAGTGTATAATAAGACACATATATTTCATATTTTGAAAAATATGGAGAGTGAATATATATATATATATATATATATATATATATATATATATATATACACACACACACACACACAAACACAAACACACACAGACATTAAATGTAGCAATATATATGCCAATCGAAATCATCATGAAATATATATCATCCACATATCCAAAAATATACATTTTACTGAAAATGGATTTATGTATAATGTTGTTCAACTAGGAAGCTCACCCATAGGTTGAATTTTCAGTTCCAACAGCGTTTAGAAGGAGAGATCTCTTCTCACAATTGATATCTGCCATGTCAGCCACCTCAGAAGAATATACTTGTGATACCAGGTAGGATTCTAAATGTGCATATAAAAATACATGTGCTTAATAGGCTACAGAAAAAGGGAGAGAGGAATTCACATATTTGTTAATTTTAAAAAGACATGGAGAACTATTTCAATAAACATTGACTATATTAATAACTCCTACAATATATAATGCAAAAGGGATGTCCAACTACATACCATGCCTTCTCTGAACTCCTGGTATTTGTATTCTGTTTGAGTTACTATTCTCCATCATATAAGGATTAGTAGTCAGAGTCTAGTAGGGTATGGGTTAGTGTCAGAGATTCAGTATTTCAAATGGAAAATAGGAAAGAAAACCCAATTGGATTGCAGATATGTGCTACACAAAAATCTTCCCACTCATATTAAGAACAATGCCTTGATATTACCCTTGCCCAAATAATGCACAATTAGAGGAGACGAGTTAGAAAATCTGTAAATACATACCCGGAATGGAATATGCTCAGCAGTTCACAACCTTGGAGGTGGTAGAGGAGTTTCCAAAAGTAAAGGACAAGGTAAACACTCCACAAACATGGAGCTCTGCATGCCTAAAGACTTCTTGAGAAACTGCTTCTGAGTTTGGACACTTGAAATGTATGTTGTTGTCAGTAGCTTTAGCTTCCTATGTAGTGAGAGCATCAAAACTGGGTAAGCATCTATGTGACCTGAAGGACATGGTATCTTATTTTCCAATGAAAATGAGGCAGGAGTGCTGAATTCTCACTTTGTAGGTAAACTGTGGCAACTGGGGGATAAGTGTCTCTCCATGTGGACTGTGAAGCCATTTGGTCATATTCTACTTTTCCTGGTGTTTCTTGCTGCTGCATTGGGAGTTTGATTGAAAGTAAAACAAATATTTTAAATTTTGCAAATTTTGGATAAAATATTTATCCTGTGATATGCATAAACTGAAAAAAGAGTACTGTACCAGTGTTGAATAAAAATGAACATCAAAATACACATCATGTCCCATACGTATCTACTTGCACTGATGTTAAACTGGGTAAGTTACTGTAGAAATATTAGGATTTGTATACACCATTCAATGAAGTTAGTTTTCAGTACTAGGAAACAAATGTGTATTTCAGGTGGATGAATATTTCTGATAATAATCTTGTTAAAAGTTGATTACAAATTCACATACATGAATACGAATGTATTTAGGGAGTGTATAATATGACACATATGTTTCATATTTTGAAATTTCTGGAGAGTATATATATGTATATACATATATATACAAAACACACACAGATTTTAAAAATTAGCAATATATATGCCAATCGAAATTCATGGTGAAATATATATCATCCACAGATCCAAAAATATTAATTTTACTGAATGTGGATTTATTAATAATGTTTTTCAACTAGGAAGGTCTCTCATAAGTTGAATTTTAAGATCCAAAAGCGTTTAGGAGGAGTTATCTCTTCTGATAATTTGTATCTGCCAAGTCAGCCACCTCACAAAATTGTACATGTGATACCAGGTAGAATTCTATATGTGCATATAAAAATACATGTGCTGAATAGACTTCACTGAAAGGGAGAGAGGAATTCACATATTTTTTAACTTTAAAAACAGATGCAGAACTATTTCAACAAAAAAATTGACTGGATTTATAACACCTACCCTACATAATGCAAAAGGCAAGTCCAACTATACACCATTCCTCCTCTGAACTGCTTGTATTTATATTCTGTTTGGGTTATTTTTCTCCATCATATTAGGATTAGTAGTCAGATTCTAGTAGGATATGCGTTCATGTCAGGGATTCAGTATTTTGAATGGAAAATTTGAAAATGAATCCAATGTGTATGCAAATATGTGGTACATAAAAATTTTCCCACTCTCATCCACAACAATGCCTTGACATTACCTTCGCCCCAAGTAAGACACAATTAGAGGAGAAGAGTTAGAAATTCTGTGAATACATATCTGGAATGGAATATTCTCAGTAGTTCACAACCTTGGAGGTGGTAGAGCAGTTTTGAAAAGTAAGGGACATGGTAACCACTCCACAAACATGGAGCTCTGCTGGCCAAAGACATCTTGAGAAACTGCCTCTGAGGTTGGGCACTTGAAGTACATGTTGTTGTCAGGAGCTTTAGCTTTCTTTGTAGTGAGACCATCAAAGCTTGGTCTGCATCAATGTTACCTGGATGACATGGTTTCTGATTTTCCAATGAACCTGAGGCAGCAGTGCTGAATTCTCTCTTTGTAGGTAAACTGTGGCCACTGGGTCTAAGTGTCACCCCGTGTGGATTGTGAAGCCAATTGGTCCTTCTCCACTTTTCGTGGTGGTTCTTGCTGCTGCACTGGAACTTTGGTATTTGCTTCACAAAATACAACAAGTTCACCTGGAACACAGTGCTGGAGAGAGTTCTGTCACGTGTGATGGGTCAGGGTCTGCAGGAAAATGCACCAACCAGGCTTCTTTCCCACATTCCTTGCACCCTTGACCATATCAACCTGATTCTGAACATTGCCCAGAAACCTCTCCATATAACAAGATGCCTTTATGGATAAGGGTCTGCTGGCTGCACCATGTCAGTCACAAGTCATTTCAAAGCCAATGGTAGAACCACATGGACCCACCACAGATGTTTTATCACACACCTGCCCACCACTGCTCTAGGCCCACTACTCTACAGGCTCCAACTTACTGGCATCTCTGTTCTACATTGTTTTCATGAAACCCATTCGATCAAGGCACACTCTGGTATACTAATCATCAGCAACAGGACATCCAAAGATTCTCCAGTGCCACCTGGTAATGGGAATTTCAAAAATTTCATGGTATTTATCTAGCCATTTTTCAAGGTTGAAGTTGGAGGCACTGTGGGATTCAAGAATCATTAAATTTTGAGAAAGCTCATTTCAATGAAATTCTGGAGAAATCTCATAGGCAAGGCTTTTCAAAGAGAGGCCAAAATGTCACATGAAGCCAGACCAATTGAGGTCTACAATGTGAGGTCCATGTGTGTTTTGAATCTCAACTATGGCTTCCAAGTCTTTAAGACTAAAATCATGAAATATCTTGGCTGAGATTCCCAATGCTCTGTGGAAAGCCACCCTAAGCCTTGATCTCAGTTTATAAGGGTGACTCTCATGCGTGGCCTCCTCAAATCCCAACACAATTCATGACAATACATCTCTGAGGTCAGTTCCAGAACTCAGTCTCTAAGGGGATTCACACCAGAGTTCAAGCCCAGGTGGACCCAGTCATCTCTTCCAACCGCCACAGAAATGACCACAATTAAACCCAAAACACCCCCACATGGCCTTCATTTTCTTCCATATAGACACTCATCATAACCTCTAGCTGTAGGTTTCTATGAGGGGCGCAGGACAAGACAGTGTCCCAAATAAGCTCCCTTGCCCATCATTTCCCTAAAGTCAGGGTGGCCTGGACACCCTTCCTGTGAACCAGGAGAGATCAAATAGGCTTACCATTAATACTGCTCCGCTTCTCCAATTTGAGGCCTACTGACTGTGGGGTTTAGATTCTTTATGTGAATTGGGGTCATGAGAAAACCAAAACACCTATGGGCTAGCCTCTGCAGGGCTTTGAAGAACTCATTTGACCCAAAGGATCCCTATTCTCACTTGATGTCGGGGACCCTAGAGAGGAAGGCGAGAGTCTTCATCCACACTGACTGCTTTTTGGCCATTTTGGTTTTGGATGCACCCATGGGATCTTTCTTTAGATCCATCAGGTGCTGAGAATCTAAGTCACAGCCTCACACAGGGCCAACAGACTGATTCAAACACATCCCTTTTGAAAGCAATTACTGAAAGAGCGACAGGTGATGCTCATTCATTTCCATTAGGAAACTGTTTTATTCAGGCTTCACAAAGGGGTGGCCTTAGGCAAATACCTTCCTGAAATTCAGTACTACAGAACAATAGGTAAGCAAAAGGCCCAAAGCAGGGTTTCTCCACTGAGATTTTCCTGGTCACACTGATATGTGAGTTTTTTGAGATGGTCGTCATTCCCTTCAACTATCCAGTATATGGCCATGTCACAGAGCTTGGAGGTGGTACATATGTTGGTCACAAAACCGTGAGCCTATTCTGGAGAGTGGCCAGAATTCAGGAAGAAAACAAGAAGTTCGGAAGACAGCAGGTCTTGCCCATCAATAAGGCAAGCCACCGTCCTTTCATAAATTGGACAAGATGAATGTTGGGAAGCTTTCTCCTAGACAGGACACATCCATTGATGCATTTTCTTTTGTAATGTCTACAACCACGGACACAGTGGGATACACAGACATAGAAACATTCGCCTTGTCAAATGACTTACTAGAAACAGTCCACCCCAAAACAAAGAAACCGCGTTTCCTACCTATTCACAGAACATGAGACAAAACCACAAACCCACACTCATTCCCACAAAGGCGCCTCCTTTCCCCATGTAGGTTTGTGACTATCTGGAGTGTCCTCTGCCTGGTGGGCCATACTGTGTTCCCCCAAAATGGCCTGACTCTTCTCAAATCTGGACTCCTTGGCCCACTTTGTGATGTTATCAGGAGCCAGCGGTGAGCCACTACCTGCTTTCTCAGAAAAACCCCTCTTCACATCTTTTTTTGGGATTTGGCCATCCTCACATCTGGTAGGTACCAAGAAAGACTGACTCTCTCCTTGATAAATCCAAACAAGTGAGACCTCTGTGACTGTTACTGGGCCTGGCTCTGGGTGCCTGGTTTCCAGGATCCCAAGTTCAGAGAGTTCCATCACCAAGGAAGTGAGTTAGTTCACTTCCTTCGTGAACTGAATGAGCTCACAGACTTGGCAACCACTTTGTCCTAACAGTTTATTCCTTGCATCCCATGAGATGGAGGCTGCCCCTACTTCCTGTGACACATTCATATGTTAAAATGGTATATCATCCATAGGTACTGGGGGAAAGATCTCCACACAGGCCTGGTTTGGTCCATTTTCTCTTCATTAAAAAGAGAGAGGCTGATTCAGACACATCTCTTCATCCTGACCAGGTTGTTTGCCACAGAAGATGACTTTGGCTCTCTCAGGTCCTACATAGAAGTCTACGTCTTCTTCAGGATCATTTCTGCATGGAACTTTGAGATTCTAAGCAGGTGGAAGATCCCCTACATTCTTGTATTTAAGACCAAGTCTGTCCCTGCACTGCTGTAAAGTTAGATTGAGGGAACAGAGTATGGTTAGGGTTAATAACATGTTCAATTTGGGTTAGGAATCATTCTGCTGGATGAATAATGGTATTGGGAACCTGTGATATTTACAGGAATATATAGGTGAAATATAACTATGGAAACAGAAATCTAGGGAAGATTTGAAGCCAAGAAGGGCATTGTGCCCTTGAGTGGGATACTTAGCTTTGAATTATATTCTGCACAGATGTCTCAGATAAATCGATATACAATAAAATAGAATCTTGTACCTTGAATGATTGAATAACAAACAGAATATAAAGTCAAAAAGAATAGTCCTTAGGATTAGCAAGATAGTCAGTAGGTTTAGAAAGAAGAGTGAGTATAGGATTTGGACCAAAAGATCTTTACAAATAGGATTTCGGGTAGAGAGTGAATGTAAATGTCTGCACATGTGAAGATTCAGTCACAATGATGAACTGGAAAAAATATGTAGGAAAGCAGATATAATCATTCATTCCAACCAGTTATATATCTAATGGTAATTTTAAGGATATGGTTTATCATGAAGTGTGTGTGAGTTTTGATTCAAACGTGAGTATGGAAATCAAAAATAATGTGTTTGGAAAGAAGTCTCATGAAAAGATCAGTCAAGAAACCTGGAGAAATACATGTGTTCTGAAGCAGGAAGTGATTGTGAAACAAATGCCTCTAAATTGGTGAACTTGTGGATGAAATATATATCCTATGATTTGCAAAAACTGAAGAAATATTAATGTACCAGTGTTGAAAGAAAATGAACGTCAAAATACACATCATATCCCATAGGAATCTACTTGATTGATGTGAAACTGGGTCAGTTGCTGTACAAATATTAGGATTTGTTATCACCATTTACTGAAGATAGTTTTCAGTACTAGGAAACAAATGTATATTTCAGGTGGATGAATATTTCTGAGAATAATCTTGTGAAAAGTTCATTATAAATCAACATTCTTGAACACGAATGAATTTAGGGAGTGTATATAAGATACATATATTTCATATATTGAAAAATCAGGAGAGTATATATACACACATGCAAAACACACACACAGAAATTAAAATGTAGAAATATATATGCCAATCGAAATTCATCATCAAATATATAGCATCCACAGATGCAAAAATATTTATTTTACTGAACATGGATGTATGTATAATGTTGTTCTACTAGGAAGCACACACATAGTTTCAATTTTCAGTTCCAACAGCGTTTAGGAGGAGTGATCTCTTCCAACAATTTGTATCTGCCAAATCAGCCACCTCACTGTGAGAGCAGTTAGGATTCTATATATGCATATAAAAATACACGTGCTGAATAGGCTACAGAGAAAGGAAGACAGGAATTTACGTCTTTGTTAACTTTAAAAACAAATGGAGAACTATTTCAATTAAAAATTGACTAGATTTATAACACTTACACTTTATCATGCAAAAGGCAAGTCTAACTATACACCATGCCTCCTCTGAACTGCTTGTATTTCTATTCTGTTTGGGTTGTTTTTCACCATCATATTAGGATTAGAAGGCAGAGTATATTAGGGTATGGCTTATTGTCAG
Organism: Callospermophilus lateralis; assembly: GCF_048772815.1. Taxonomy (NCBI): domain Eukaryota; kingdom Metazoa; phylum Chordata; class Mammalia; order Rodentia; family Sciuridae; genus Callospermophilus; species Callospermophilus lateralis. Next base: position 4,120,263 of record NC_135316.1, on the reverse strand, counting down.
GGATTCAGTATTTCGAATGAAAAATAGGAAATTGAATCCAATGTGTATGCAAATATATGCTACACAATAATCTTCCCACTCTCATCCAGAACAATGCCTTTACATTACCTTCACCCCAAGTAAGACACAATTAGAGTATAAGAGTTTGAAAATCTGTGAGTATATATCTGGAATGGAAACAAATATGTATTTCAGGTGGATGAATATTTCTGAGAAAAATGTTGTGAAAGGTTGACTATAAATCCACATACATAAATATGAATGAATTTAAGGAGTGTATAATAAGACACATATTTCATATATTGAAAAATCTTGAGAGTGTATCTATATATATGTACACACACACACGGAGAGACATTAAAACTAGCAATATATATGCCAGTTGAAATTCACCATGAAATATATATCATCCACAGATTCAAAAATATTCATTTTATTGAATATGGATTTATGTATAATGTTGTTCAACTAGGAAGTTCACTCACAGTTTGAATTTTCAGTTCAAACAAGGTTTAGGGGGAGTGATCTCTTCTCCAAATTTGTATTTGCCAAATCAGCCACCTCACAAGAATGTACGTGTGGTACCAGGTAGTATTCTATTTGTGCTTATAAAAATACATGTGCTGAATAGACTACAGAGAAGGGTGACAGGAATTCACTTACTTGTTAACTTTAAAAACACATGGAGAACTATTTCAAAAAAATATTTGACTAGATTTATAACTGCTACGCTATATCATGCAAAAGGCAAGTCTAACTATACACTATGCCGCCTCTGAACTGCTTGTATTTCTATTCTGTTTGTTTTATTTTTCTCCATCATATTATGATTAGTAGTCAGAGTGTAGTACAGTATGTGTTAGTGCCAGAGATTCAGTTTTTCTAATGGAAAATAGGAAATTGAATCCAATGTGTATGCAAATATGTGCTACACAAAAATCTTCCCACTCTAATCCAGAACAATGCCTTGACATTACCTTCGCCTCAAGTAAGACACAATTAGAGGAGAAGAATTTAAAAATCTCTAGATATATATCTGGAATGGAAAATGCTCAGGAGTTCACAACTTTGGAGGTGGTACAGGAGTTTCTAAAAGTAAGGGACACGGTAAACACTCCACAAACATGGAACTCTGCTGGCCTAAATACTTTTTGAGAAACTGCCTCTGAGGTTGGGCACTTGAAATATATGATCTTGACAGGAGATTTCGTTCCTTTGTAGAGAGACCATTAAAGCAGGGTCTGCATCTATATGACCTGGAGGACATGGTTTCTTATTTTCCAATGAACATGAGGCAGCAGTGCTGAATTCTCTTTTTGTAGGTAAACTGTGGCCACTGGGGGTTAAGTGTGTCCTTGTGTGGCCTGTGAAGCCATTTGGTCATCCTCCTCTTTTCGTGGTGTTTCTCGCTGCTGCACTGGGAGTTTGGTATTTGCTTCACGAAATACAAGGAGTTAAAATGGGACAGAGTGGTGGAGGGAGTTCTTTATGGTGTGGAGAGTCAGGGTCTGCAGGAGAATGCACCAACCAAGGTTCTATCCCACGTAGCTTGCCCCCTTGATAATAGCAACATGATTCTGAACATTGCCCTGAAACCTCTCCATATAACAAGATGCCTTTACATATATGGATCTGCTGGCTGCACCATGTGAGTCACAAGCCATTTGAAAGCCAATGGCATATCCACATGGCCCCACCACAGATGTTTTATCACACAATTTCATACCACTGCTCTAGGCCCACGACTCACCAGGCTACAACTTACTGGCATCTATGTTCTACAGCATTTTCATGAAACCCAGTTAACCAAGGCAGTGTCTGATATATTCATGATCAGAAACAGGACATCCAAAGGTTCTCCCGTGCCAGCTGTCATGGGAATATAAAAAATTTCATGGTAATTTTCTAGCCATTTTTCATGGATGAAGTTGAGGCTTCGTGGGATTCAATTAATTCAGGAACCATTAAATGGTGAGGAAGCTAATTTCAAAGAAAGCTGTGGAGCACTCTCACAGGCAAGGCTTCCCTAAGAGTGGCCAAAAGGTCACATGAAGCCAGGCCTATTGAGATCTACAATGTGAGGTCCATGTGTGTTTTGAAACTCAAATATGGCTGCCACGTCTTAAAGAATAATTTTATGTAATAGTCGGGCTGAGATTCCCAGTGTTCTGTGGAAATCCAACCTGGGCCTTGATCTCAGGTTCCAAGGGCGACTCTCATGCGTGGCCTCCTAAAATCCCAACACAATTCATGGCAATACTTCTTAGAGGTCAGTTCCAGAACTCAGTCTCTAAGGGAATCACACCAGTGTTCAAGCTCAAGTGGACAAAGTCATCTCTTCCAACCGCCACACAAATGACCACAATTAAAACCAATACACTCCCACATGGCCCTCATCTTCTTCCATATAGACACTACTCATCACGTCTGGCTGGAGTTTTCCATGAGGGGCGCAGCCCAAGACAGTGTCCAAAATAAGCTCCTGTTCCCCTCATTTGCCTAACGTCAAGGTGGCCTGGACACACTTCCTGTAAACCAGAAGTGATCAAATAGTCCTGTCATTAATACTGCTCCGCGTTTCCAATTTGAGGCCTTCTGACTGTGCAGTTTAGATTCTTTATGTGAATTGGAGTCATGAGAAAACCCACGCACCTCTGCAGAGATTTGAGGAACTCATTTGACCAAAAGGATCCCTATTCTCACTTGATGGAGGTCAAGTTCCTAACAGAGGAAAGTAAAAGAATTCGTTCACAATGAGTGAACTTTTTACCATTTTGGTTTTGGATGCACACATGGGATCTTTCTTTAGATCCATCAGGGGCTGAGAATCTAAGCCACAGCCTCACACAGGGCCAAGAGGCTGATTCAGACACATCCCTTTCCAAAGCAATTAAGCAAAGAGCCACAGGTGATGCCCATTCATTTCCATTTGAAAACTGTTTGCTTCAGGCTTCGCAAAGGGGTGGCCTGAGACAAAGAGATCCGGACATTCAGGGAAACAGAACAATAGGTAAGCAAAAGGTGCAAAGTAGGGTATCTCCATTGAGACGTTCCTGGTCACACTGATTTCTGAGTTTTCTGAGATGCTGGCCATTCCCTTCAGGTATCCAGTACATGGCCATGTCACAGAGCTTGGAGGTGGTACATATCTTGGACACAAAACCATGAGCCTATTCTGGAGAGTGGCCAGAATTCAGGAAGAAAACAGGGACTTAGGAAGTTAGTAGGTGTTTCCCATCCATATGGCAAGCTGCACTCCATTCATAAATTGGGCAGGATGAATGCTGGGAAGCTTTCTACTAGAGAGGACACATCCATTGATGCATTCTCTTTTCTAATATCTACAACCAGGGACACAGTGGGATACACAGGCAAATAAACACTCACCTTGTCAAACGACTTCGCAGAAACAGTTCACTCCAAACCAAAAAAACATCCTTTCCTACCTATTCTCAGAAAAGAGACAAAACCACACACCCACACTCACAAAGGCACCTCCTTCCCTCAAGTAGGTCTGTGACTATCCGGAGTGTCCTCTGACTGGTGGGCCATACTATGTTCCCTGGTAATGGACTCCTGTCTCAGATCTGGTCTCCTTGGTCTACTCTGTGAAGCTGTCAGGAGCCAGCGGTGAGCCACTACCTGCTTTCTCAGGAAAGGCCCTCTTTTGGAGGTTTCCTGGCATTTGGCCATTCTCACATCAGTCAGTACCAAGAAGACTGACTCTTTCTTTGGTGATTCCAAACAAATGAGACGTCTGAGACTGTGATTGGGACTGGCTCTGGGTGCCTGTCTTCCTTGATCCCATGTTTAGAGAGTTCCATCAACAAGGAAGTGAGGTAGGTCACTTCCTTCAAAAACTGAATGAAGTCACTGCCTTGGCAACCACTTTGTCCTAACAGTTGCTTCCAAGGGTCCCATGATATGGAGGCTGCCCCTATTTTCTTTGAAAATTTCACAAGTTAGAATGGTATATCAACCTTAGACACCCGGGATCAGCTCTCCACACAAGCCTGTTTTGGTCCATCTTCTCTACATTAAGAAGAGAGAGGCTGATTCAGACACAACCCTTCATCCTGACCTAGTTGTTTGACATGGAAGGTGACTTTTGGTCTCTCAGGTCCTTCATTGCTGCGTACATCTTCTCCAGGGATCATTTCTGCATGGACCTTTGAGGTTCTCAACAGGTGGAAAATCCCCTACATTCTGGTATCGTAAGAACAAATCTTTCCCTGCTTTTCTGTAAAGTTATATTGAGGGAACAGTGTACGGTTAGGGATAATATCATGCTCGATTTGGATTAGGAATAATTCTGCTGAATGAATAATGGTATTGGGAACCTGCGATATTTATAAGAATATAGAGGTGAAATATATGTATGAAAAAAGAAATCAAAGTAAGATTTAAATCTCAGAAGGGCATTGGGACCTAGATGGGGATATTTAGCTTTGAATTATATCTGCACAGATGTCTCATATAAATCAATATACAATGGCAGAGGAACTTGAACCTTGGATGATTGAATGCCGAAGAGAACATCCATTCAAAAGGGATAGTCGGTAGGATTAGGAAGATAGTCGTTAGGTTTAGCAACTGGAGTTAGTATAGAATATGTAACAAAAATTCTTTAGCAATATTTTTTCGGGTAGAAAGTGAATGTAAATATCAGAACATATGAAGAGTCAGACACAATGATGAACTGGAGAAAATATGTAGGAAAAGAGATATCAATAAAGACATTAGGAAATCAGGCAAAGTATAAAGTGAGTGATAGGTTAGACATTTTCAACAGCCTTGAGGTTGAATATATAATCTTAGGAAGAAACAAATATGTAGTTACCAATAGGACTGACATTTGAGAGCATTAGGCAACATGGACATGGATGTTGTTAGTAATCTATGCTCACTTTCCATTTAGGCTTTGGTACAATCCTAAGTGGGACATTTGCATTTGGTTTCCAGAATATTACTGTGAAAAAATGTACATGTAGATCAGGTGACATGATTATTTCTTCCACCATTTCTGGGAGCCATATTTTGAAGACATATAAATTAGTATTTGGGGTACAAAGAGGTCTACCCGTTTCTATGAATATACAGATAATGCATGAATAAACCTTACTGCGAACAAATAATATAACTGGATCCACTTTAAATAATGGATTGAATTGATATCTGAAAATATATAAGAAATCTAATATTGATATTCAATCATTCATTCCAACCAGTTATACACCTAATGTTAATATTAGGGTTATATTTTATCATGAAGTTTGTGTGAGTTTTACTTCAAAAGTGATTATGGAAATCGAAAATAATGTGTTTGGAAAGAAGTCTCATGAAAAGACCAGTCAAGGAACATCGAGGAAATCATGAGTTCTGAAGCAGGAAGTGATTGAAATTTTAAAAATGACTCTAAATTTGCTAATTTGTAGATGAAATATATATTCTATAATGTGAATGTGAATAAACTGAATAAATAGTAATGTTCCAGTGTTGAATAAAAATGAACATGAAAATACACATCATGTCCCATAGGAATCTACTTGCATTGATGTTGAACTGGGTCAGTTACTGTAAAAATATTAGGATTCATGTGCACCATTCACTGAAGTTACTTTTCTTTTTTTTATTTTTATTGTTGGTTGTTCAAAACATTACATAGTTCTTGATATATCATATTTCACACTTTGATTCAAGTGGGTTATGAACTCCCATTTTTACCCTGTATACAGATTGCAGAATCACATCAGTTACACATCCATTGAAATACATATTGCCATACTAGTGTCTCTTGTATTCTGCTGCCTTTCCTAACCTCTACTGTCCTTCCTCCCCTCTCCTCCTCTCCCCTCTTCTCTCTCTAGTCCCTCTACTTTAATTCATTTCTCCCCCATGTATTATTTTTCTTTTTCCCCTCACTTCCTCTTGTATGTAATTTTATATAACCATGAGGGTCTCCTTCCATTTCCATGCAATTTCCCTTCGTTCTTCCTTTTTCTCCCATGTCTCATCCATGTTTAATGTTAATCTTCTTCTCATGCTCTTCATCCCTACTCTGTTCTTAGTTACTCTCCTTATATCATAGAAGACATTTGGCATTTGTGTTTTAGGGATTGGCTAGCTTCACTTAGCATAATCTGCTCTAATGCCATCCATTTTCCTGCAAATTCTATGATTTTGTCATTTTTTAATGCAGAGTAATAATCCATTGTGTATTAATACCACATTTTTTATCCATTCGTCTATTGAAGGGCATATAGGTTAGTTCCACACTCTTGCTATTATGAATTGTGCTGCTATGAACATTGATGTAGCAGTGTCCCTGTAGCATGCTCTTTTTAGGTCTTCGGGGAATAGAACGAGAAGGGGAATAGCTGGGTCAAATGGTGGTTCCATTCCCAGCTTTACAAAAAATTTCACACTGCTTTCCAAATTGGCTGCACCAATTTGCAGTCCCACCAGCAATGTACAAGTGTACCCTTTTCCCCACATCCTCACCAGCACTTGTTGTTTGACTTCATAATGGCTGCCAATCTTACTGGAGTGAGATGGTATCGTAGGGTGGTTTTGATTTGCATTTCTCTGACTGCTAGAGATGGTGAGCATTTTTTCATGTACTTGTGGATTGATTGTATGTCCTCCTATAAGAATTGTCTGTTCAGGTCCTTGGGCCATTTGTTGATTGGGTTATTTGTTATTTTATTTTCTAATTTTTTGAATTCTTTGTATACTCTGGATATTGGGGCTCTATCTGAAGTGTGAGGAGTAAAGATTTGTTCCCAGGATGTAGGCTCCCTATTTACCTCTCTTATTGTTTCTTTTGCTGAGAAAAAAAACATTTTAGTTTGATTAAGTCCCATTTGTTGATTCTAGTTATTAACTATTATGTTATGGGTGTCATATTAAGGAATTTGGAGACAGACTCCACAGTATGTAGATCATAGCCAACTTTTTCTTCAATCAGATGCCGTATCTCTGATTTGATATCAAGCTCCTTGATCCATTTTGAGTTAACTTTTGTGCATGGCGAGAGAAAGGGATTCAGTTTCATTTTGTTGCATATGGTTTTCCAGTTTTCCCAGCACCATTTGTTGAAGATGCTTTTCTTTCTCTATTGCATGCTTTTAGCCTTTTTCTCAAATATAAGATAGTTGTGGTTTTGTGGATTGGTTTCTGTGTCCTCTATTCTCTACCATTTGTCCACCCGCCTGTTTTGGTACCAGTACCATGCTATTTTTGTTACTATTGCTCTGTTGTATAGTTTGAAGTCTGGTATCGATATACCACCAGATTCAGACTTCCTGCTTAGCATTGTTTTTGCTCTTCTGGGTCTTTTATTTTTCCATATGAATTTCATGATAGCTTTCTTTATTTCTACAAGAAATGCAGTTTGGATTTTGATTGGCATTGCATTAAACCTTTAGAGAACTTTTGGTAATATTGCCATTTTGATGATGTTAGTTCTTCCTATCCATGAAAAGGGTATATTTTTCCATCTTCTAAGATCTTCTTCTATTTCTGTCTTTGGGGTTCTGTAGTTTTCATTGTATAAGTCTTTCACCTCTTTTGTTAGGTTGATTCCCAAGTATTTTATTTTATTTTTTTTTGAGTATATTGTGAATGGAGTGATTTTTCTCATTTCCATTTCAGAGGATTTTTCACTCATATACAGGAATGCCTTTGATTTATGCATGGTGATTTAATATCTTGCCACTTTGCTGAATTCATTTATTAGCTCTCATAGTTTCTTTGTAGACCCTTTGGGTCTGCTAGGTATAGAATCATGTCTTTTGCAAAGAGTGATAATTTAAGTTCTTCTTTTCCTATTTTTATGCCTTTTATTTTTTTAGTTTGTTTAATTGCTCTGGCCAGTGTTTCTAAAACTATGTTGAACAGAAGGGGTGAGAGAGGGCATCCCTGTCTTGTTCCAGATTTTAGAGGGAATGCCTTCAATTTTTCTCCATTCAGAATGATGCTAGCCTGAGGATTAGCATCGACTGCTTTTATTATATGGAAGTATGTTCCTGTTATCCCTAGTTTTTCTAAAGTTTTGAACATAAAGCAATGCTGTACCTTGTCAAATGCTTTTTCCGCATCTATCGAGATGATCATATGGTTCTTATTTTTAAGTCTATTGATGTGATGAATAAAATTTATTGATTTCCGTATATTGTACCAGCCTTGTATCCCAGGGATGAATCTTACTTGATCATGGTGCACAATTTTTTTGATATGTTTTTGTGTCCGATTCACCAGAATTTTTTTGAGGATTTTTGCATTTTTCCTGAAATAGCTTGAAAAGTGTTGGTTTTTGTTCCTCTTTAAAGCTTTTGTAAAACTCTGCTCTATACCCATCCGGTCCTGGGCTTTTCTTGGTTGGTAGTCTTTTGATGGTTTCTTCTGTTTCCTCAACTGATATTGGTCTGTTTAGGTTGTCTATATCCTCCTGACTCAATCTGGGCAGATCATATGACTTAAGAAATTTACGATGCCTTCACTATCTTCTATTTTATTGAAGTATAAGAATTCAAAATAATTTCTGATTATCTTCTGTATTTCTGAAATGTCTCTTTTTATATTGCCTTTTTCATGCCCTATGCTAGTAATTTGAGTTCTCTCTCTTCTTCTCTTTGTTAGCATGCCTAAGGGTCTGTCAATTTTATTTATTTTCTCGAAGAACCAACTTTTAGTTTTGTCAATATTTTCAATTGTTGCTTTTGTTTCCATTTCATTAATTTCAGCTCTGATTTTAATTATTTCTTGCCTTCTACTTCTTTTGCTGTTGTTTTGCTCTTCTTTTTCTAAGATTTTGAGATGAAGTATGAGATCATTTATTTGTTGGTTTTTTCTTTTTCTGAGGAATGAACTCCAAGCAATGAATTTTCCTCTTAGAACTGCTTTCAATGTGTCCCTTAGATTGCAATATATTGTGTCTGTGTTTTCATTTATCTCTAAGAATTTTTTAATTTCCTCCTTGATGTCTTCTATAACCCATTGATCATTCAGTAACCTATTGTTCATTCTCCAAGTGATGAATGATTTCTCCTTCTTTCTTTTATCGTTGATTTTTAGTTTCATTCCATTATGATCAGATAAAATGCATGGTATTATCTTTACTCCTTTATATTGTCTAAGAGTTGCCCTGTGACATAATATATCATCTATTTTTGGGAAGGATCTATGTTTTGCTGAGAAAAAACTGTAACTACTTGATGTTGGGTTGTATATTCTATATATGTCAATTAAGTCTAGGTTATTAATTGTGTTATTAAGTTCTATAGTTTCTTATTTCAACTTTTGTTTGGAAGATCTGTCCAGTGGTGAGAGAGGTGTGTTCAAGTCTCCCATGATTACTTTATTGTGGTCTATTAGACTCTTGAAATTGAGAAAAGTTTGTTTGATGAACATAGCTGCACCATTGTTTGGAGCATATATATTTATGATTGTTATGTCTTGTTGGTGTATGGTTCCCTTGAGTAGTATGTAGTGTCCCTCTTTATCCCTTTTGATTAACTTTGGCTTGAAATCTATTTTATTTGATATGAGTATGGGCACTCCTGCTTGTTTCCGAAGTCCATATGAGTGATATGATTATTCCAATTTTTCACCTTCAGTCTATGTATGTCTTTTCCTATCAAATGCGTCTCCTGTAGGCAGCATTTTGTTGGTTCTTGTTTTGTGATCCATTCTATAAGCCTGTGTCTCTTAATTGGTGAGCTTAAGCCATTAAGATTTTTGGTTATTATTGAGATATGGGTTGTGCTTCCAGCCATATTTGTTTATTTATGTTACTAAACATGGTTTGTTTCCCTCTCTGATTATTTTTCCCCTTTTAATGTCCTACCTCCAAATGTTGGTTTTCATTTCTATTTTCCATTTCCTCTTCCTGTAATGTTTTTCCGAGGATGTTTTGAAAAGATGGTTTTCTAGCTGCCAATTCTTTTCACTTTTGTTTATCGTGGAAGGTTTTAATTTCATCTTCCATCTGAAGCTTAATTTCGCTGGATACATGATTATTGGTTGCAACCCATTTTTGTTCAGTGTTTGAAGCATGTTATTAAAGGATCTTCTAGCTTTCAGAGTCTGTTTTGAAAGATCAGCTGTTATCCTGGTTCGTTTACCACTAAATATAATCTGTTTCCTTTCTCTTGTAGCTTTTAAAATTCTCTCTTTATTCTGTATGTTGGGCATCTTCATTATAATGTGTCTAGGTGTGGATCTCTTTTGATTTTGCATATTCGGTGTCCTGTAGACTTTTAGGATTTGGGATTTTGTCTCATTCTTCAAGTCTAAGAAGTTTTCTCGTATTATTTTATTGAATACATTGCTCATTCTTTTGGTTTGGACCTCTATACATTCCTGTATCCCAATGACTCTTAAGTTTGGTCTATTTATGTTATCCCATATTTCTTGGATGTTCTGCTCATGGTTTCTTAACAGTCTTGCTGAGCTGTCTATGTTCTTTTCGAGTTGAAATACTTTGTCTTCATTGTCTGATGTTCTATCTTCTAAGTATTCTACTCTGCTGGTAGTATTCCCAATTGAGTTTTCAAGATGGTTAATTGCTTCCTGCATTTCTTGGATTTCTGTTTGTTTGCTTTTTATAACCTCTATCTCCCTGTATAATTGATCTTTGCTACTTGGATTTTTTTTATGTAATTCATTGTCGAAGTGATCTTTCATTGTCTAATTTTGCTGTCTAATGTCTTCCTTGAGATCATTTCAGATCATCTGAAGCATGTATATCCTGAATTCTTTATCTGACATTCAATCTGCTGCATCTATTACCTCTTCTAAAGTTGAGTTGACCTGCATTGCTTGTGGTCCTTTCTTTCCTTGTCTTTTCGTACTGCTCGCGTTTCTTTCTGCTTGGTGAAACTGTTGTGTTTTTGAAATTTTCCCCCTATTTATTTATATTGCTCTTGTATAGTGGAAAAGTCTCCATTGAAGATGCGGTCGGCGGCTGTGCTGCTCCTCCAATTGGGGTTATCAGTCTACCATGCTGACCGGCCGCTGGGCTTGTTCTGCCGGTCTGTCGCACGTCTGCCTACCTTGCAGGCATGGGTGACGGCTCTACTCTGCCCCTACTCCAATTGGGGTGACGTGAATACCACACTGGCAGGCCTTTGGGCCTGTACTAGGCGCGAGTGAAGACTCTGCTCTGCCCCTACTCCAATTGGGGTGACGTGTCTACCATGCCAGCAGGCCATGGGGCGTGTTCCGCTGGTCGGTCGCAGGTCTGCCTACCTTGCAGGCTCGGGCAGCGGGACTGCTCTGCCCCTACTCCAATTGGGGTGACGTGACTACCACGCCGGTGGGTCGCTGGGCCTTTTCCGGGCACATGCGGCGGCTCTGCTGTACACCTCTGGCTTGATGACAAAGTGAGAGAGACTCAGATGTTTGTGACTCACTTTCTTCACCACGAGACCAACTGTTTCTGTCGCCGCTGGTATCGATGAAGTTATCTCAATCACCGCTTTGTGATGACATCAGATCTCTGCCATGTTGGTATCCCATGTGAATGGCAGCATTCATTCCCTTTGCCGGGTGACCAAAGCAACGGGTGAGTCCTGACCAGCCCTCACAAGCCCCTTCTCAATCCTGTTGCCACTTCCTATGAAGGCAGAGTTGGCATATACCTCCACAGTATTTAGCAGGACCCAGACCAAGAAACAGTTTCCGTGGGTTCTTTAGCCCTGGGCCAGAGCAGTTCTGGGACCAGGAATTCAGCCGTTCCAGGCTCGGTGTATGTTCTGATAGGAGCAGGATCCAAGAAGCAATTTCCGTGGGTTCTTTAGCACTGACCCTGAGTAATTTGTCTGCGAGATGCAGGCGAATGGCAGCCTGAAATTACCTGTTCTGTATCTGAATGAGCTGTGATCAGTCGAAAACAGGGATGGTGACATCAACTCTCCAAGATGGTGGCCGCTGGCTTCCCCTGTGGTCTGACCGATGTGCAGAACCGAATTGGACCGCTTCTTTTCCCCGTTTCCAACCTAGAATTCAGCACTGAGCACAGTGATTGCACAGCTGGCAGGAGCCCGCATAATCGGCAGGGCTGTATCTTTGCGTTGCTCTCTTGTCGTTTTCCAGCGCGCACTGCAGACTCTAGCTGTGGGGCAATTTGCTGAAAAAGCAGCGTGACCCTCTATGTGGACGAATCGCTGGCATTTGAGCCCCCATAGCTGGTCCTTGTGCAATGGAAAACCTTCCTGTACGTTTTGGAGCACACCAATTTTCCTGGAAATTCCTAACAAGATAGATTTTAGCCGTTCTAACTCGTCATTCTCCCGCTAAGTGACGCCGTACATGGGGGAGATGAACTCCCATCGCCGACATCATATGATCCCCCGAAGTTAGTTTTCAGTACTAGGAAACAAACATGTATTTCAGGTGGATGAATATTTCTGAGAATAATCTTGTGAAAAGTTGATTATAAATCCACATACATGAATATGAATGAATTTAGGAAGTGTATAATAAGACACATATATTTCATATTTTGAAAAATTAGGAGAGTGAATATATATATATATATATATATATATATATATATATATATATACACACACCTACACACAGACATTACAAAGTAGCATTATGTATGCCAATCGAAATTCACCATGAAATATATATCATCCAGAGATCCAAAAATATTGATTTTACTAAACATGGATTTATGTTGTTCAACTAGGAAGCTCACCCATAGGTTGAATTTTCAGTTCCAACAGCATTTAGGAGAAGTGATCTCTTCTAACAATTTCTATTTGACAAGGCAGTTACCTCACAAATATGTACCTGTGATACCATGTAGGATTCTATATGTGCATATAAAAATGCATGTGCTGAATAGGCTACAGAGAAAGGGAGATAGGAATTCACATATTTGTTAACTTTAAAAACGCATAGAGAACTATTTCAACTACAAATTGACTAGACTTATAACACTAACCCTTTATCATGCAAAAGGAAAGTACAACTATACACCATGCCTCCTCTGAACTGCTTGTATTTCTATTCTGTCTGGGTTATTTTTCTCCATCATATTATGATTAGTAGTCAGAGTCTAGTAGGGTATGTGTTAGTGTCAGGTATTCATATTTCAAATTGAAAATAGGAAAATGAATTCAATATTTATTCAAATATGTGCTACACAAAAATCTTCCCACTCTCATCCTGAACAATGCCTTGACAATACCTTCGCCCAAAGTAAGACACAATTAGAGTAGATGATTTAGAAAATCTGTGAATACATATCAGCAATGGAATATTCTCAGGAGTTCACAACCTTGGAGGTGGTATAGGAGTTTCCAAAAGTAAGGGACAGGGTAAACACTCCACAAACGTGGAGCTCTACTGTCCTAAAGACTTTTGAGAAACTGCCTCTGAGGTTGGGCACTTGAAATATATGTTGTTGTCAGGAGATTTAGCTTCCTTTCTAGTGAGACCATCATAACTGGGTCAGCGTCTATGTGACCTGGAGGACATTGTTTCTTATTTCCCAAAGAACATGAGGCAGCAGTGCTGAATTTTCTTTTTGTAGGTAAACTGTGGCCACTGGGTGCTAAGTGTCTCCTTATGTTTACTGGAAAGCCATTTTGTCATCCTCCACTTTTCGTGGTGTTTCTTGCTGCTGCACTGGGAGTTTGGTTTTTGTTTCATGAAATACAAGGAGTTCCACTGGGACAAAGTGCTGGAGGGAGTTCTGTCAAATGTGGTGTGTCAGGGTCTGCAGGAGAATGCACCAAGCAAGCTTCTTTCCCACAGAGCTTGCCCCATTCACCATAGCAACCTGATTCTGAACATTGCTCTGAAACCTCTCCATATAACAAGATGCTTTTACATACAAGGGTCTGCTGGATGTAAAATGTCAGTCACAAGCCATTTGGAAGCCAATGGCAGATAAACATGGCCCCACCACAAATGTTTTATCAGACACCTGCCCACCACTGCTCTAGGCCAACTACTCAGCAGGCTCCAACTTACTGGCATCTCTGTTCTACACCATTTTCATGAAACCAAGTCAATCAAGGCACTATGTGGTATACTCATGATCAGCAACAGGAATCCAAAGGTTCTCCAGTGCCACCTGGTCATGGGAATTTAAAAAATTTCGTGGTATTAATCTAGCTATTTTTCAAGGATGAAGTTGGAGGCACTGTGGGTTTCAAATTATTCAGAAACCATTAAATGGCGAGGAAACTCATTTGAACGAACGATCTGGAGAACAATCACAGGCAAGGCTTCCCAAAGAGTGGCCAAAAGGTCACATGAAGCCAGGCCCATTGAGGTCTACAATGTGAGCTCCAAGTTTGTTTTGACTGTGAACTATGGTTGCCAAGTCTTTAACAATAAAATTGTGTGATATCCTGGCTGAGATAACCTGTGCTCTGTGGAAAGCCACCCTCGGCCTAGATCTCAGTTTCCAAGATTGAATCTTATGTGTGGCCTCCAAAAATCCCAACACAATTCATGGCAATACTTCTCTGAGGACAGTTCCAGAATTCAGTCTCTAAGGGGAATCACACAAGAGTTCAAGCCCAGGTGGAACCAGACATCTCTTCCAACCGCCACACAAATGACCACAATTCAAAACAATACACTCCCACATGGCCCTCATCTTCTTCCATATAGACACTAATTATAACCTCTGGCTGGAGGTTTCCATGAGGGGCGAAGACCAACACAGTGTTCAAATATGCACCCTTGCACCTCATTTGTCACAAGTCAGGGTTGCCTGGACACCCTTCCTTTGAACACGGAATGATCATAGAGCCCTGCCTTTAATACTGCTAAACTACGCCAATTTGAGGCCTACTGACTGTGGGATTTAGATTCTTTATGTGAACTGGAGTTATGAGAAATCACAAGTACCTATGGGCTAGACTCTGCAGGGCTTTAAAGAACTCATTTGACGATAAGGATCCCTATTCTCACTTGATGGAGATCAGGAACCTTACAGAGGAAGGCAAGAGACGTCATCCACAATGAATGCTTTATGGACATTTTGGATTTGGGTCCACACATGGGATCTTTCTTTAGATCCATCAGGTGCTGAGAATCTAAGCCACAGCCTCACAGAGGGCCAAGTGGCCAATTCACACACATCCATTTCCAAACAATTAATCAAAGAGCCCCAAGTGATGCCCAATCATTTCCTTTTGAAAACTGTTTTCTTCAGGCTTCACAAAGGGGTGGCCTAATCAAAGACCTTCCTGTTATTCAGTGCAACAGAAAAATAGGTATGCAAAAATCCCAAAGCAGGGTTTCTCCACAGAGACTTTACTGGTCACATTGATATCTGAGTTTTCTGAGATGCTCCAATTTCCTTCAGCTATCCTGAACATGGCCATGTCCCAGAGCTTGGAGGTGGTACAAATCTTGGACACAAAACCATGCACCTATTATGGAGAGTGGCCAGAATTCAGGCAGAAAACAGGAACTTAGGAAGACAGTAGGTGTTGCCCATCCAGAAGACAAGCCAATTCCATTCATAAATTGGGAAGGATGAATGCTGGGAAGCTTTCTACTAGACAGAACACATCCATTGATGCATGCTCTTTCTAATGTCTTCATCCACGAACACAGTGGGATACACAGACATAGAAACACACTCCTTGTCATACGACTTTCTAGAAATAGTCCACTCCAAAATGAACAAATTGCCTTTCCTATCTATTCTCAGAAAATTAGACAAGACCACAAACGCACACCCAACCCACAAAAACACCTCCTTCCCCCAAGTAGGTCTGTGACAATCTGGAGTGTCCTCTGACTGGTGGGCCATACTATGTTCACCAGAAATGGCGTGTCCTGTCTCAGATCTGGTCTCCTTGGCCAACTCTGTGAAATTGTTAGGAGCCAGCGGTGAGCCATTCCATGGAGATGATTTTTATCTCTCATGTCCTTCATAGCTGCCTAAATCTTCTCCAGGGATTATTTCTGTATGGACCTTTAAGGATCTAAGCAGGTGGAAGATCCGCTACATTCCTGTATTGTAAGACCAACTCTGTCCATAATCTTCTGTAAAGGTAGATTGAGGGAAAAGTGTATGGTTAGGATTAATAACATGTTCAATTTGAGTTAGGAATCATTCTGCAGGATGAATAATGGTATTGGGAACCTTCAATATTTACAAAAATATATTAGTAAAATATAAGTATGAAAACAGAAATCTAGGTAAGATTTGAAGCCCAGATGGGCATTGGGCCCTTGATTGGGATCCTTAGAGTTGAATAATTTTCTGCAGAGTTGTCTCAGATAAGTTGATCTACAATGGCATAGGACCTTGTATGTTGGATTATTCAATGTTGAAGAGAACTTCGAGTCAAAAAGGGATAGTCGGAATTATTAGAAAGATAGTCGGAGTTTTAGAAAGAAGAGTGAGTAAAGGAATTTGACAAAAAGTTCTCTAGCAATAGGGTTTCGGGTAGAGAGTGAATTTAAATGTAAGCACATGTGAAGAGTCAGTCACAATGATGAACTGGGGAAAATATGTCGGAAAGCAGATATCAATAGAGATATTAGGAAATCAGGCAAAGTATAAAGTGAGTGATAGGGTTAGATATTTTCAACAGTGTTGAGTTTGAATATATAATCTGAGGAAGAAACAAATATGTTCACAAATTGGATTGACATTTGAGAATATTAGACACCCTGGACATGAATGTTTTTAGTAATCCATGCTCACTTTCAATTTAGGCTTTGGTACAATCATAGTTTGACCTTTGCATTTTGTGACCCGAATATTACTATGATAAAATGTATATGTAGATCAGGTGACATGAGTATTTCTTCCAACATTTCTGGGAGCAATAATTTTAAAATGTATAAATTATTATTGGGGTACAAAGACTTGTACCCCGTGTCTATGAATATAGAATAAATGCATGAATTGACAATACTGTGAATAAATAATATACCTGGTTTCAACTTTAAATAATGGATTGAATTGATATCTGAAAATATACATAAAATCTTATATTGATATACAATCATTCATTCCAACCAGTTACACATCTAATTGTATATTTGGGTTAGGTTTTATAATGAAGAGTGTGTGAGATTTGCTTCAAAAGTCATTATGGAAATCGAAAATAATGTGTTTGGAAAGAAGTCTCATGAAAAGTCCAGTAAAGAGACCTAGAGAAATACATGTGTTCTGAAGCAGGAAGTGATTGAAAGTGAAACAAATGCCTATAAATTTTTGAACTTGTGGATGAAATATATATCATATGATGTGCATAAACTGAAGAAATATTAACGAACCAGTGTTGAATAAAAATGAACATCAAAATACACACCATGTCCCACAGGAATCTAATTGCATTGATGTTACCAGGGTCAATTACTGTAAAAATATTAGGATTTGTAGGCACCTTTTACTGAAGTTAGTTTTCAGTACTAGGAAACTAATATGTAGTTCAGGTGGATGAATAATATTTCTGAGAATAATCTTGTGAAATGTTGATTATAAATCCACATACATGAACATGAATGAATTTAGGTAGTGTATATAAGACACATATATTTCATATTTCATATTGTGAAAAATCTTGAGAGTGTATATATATATATATATATGTATATATATATATATATATATATATATATATATATATATATATATACACACACACCCCCAAAACACACACAGAGATATTAAAAATAGCAATATATATGCCAATCGATATTCATCATGAAATATATAACATTCACAGTTGCAAAATTATTTATTGTACTGAACATGGATTTATGTACAATGTTGTTCTCCTAGGAAGCTCACACATAGGTTGAATTTTCAGTTCCAACAGCGTTTAAGAGGAGTTATCTCTTCTCACAATTTGTATCTCCAAGTTAGCCAAGTCACAAAAATATACGTATGATACCAGGTAGGATTCTATATGTGCATATAAAATCACATTTGCTGAATAGGCTACAGAGAAAGGGAGACAGGAATTCACATATTTGTTAACTACAAAAACACATGGTGAACTGTTTCAATTAAAAATTGACTAGATTTATAACACCTACACTTTATCATGAAAAAGTCAAATCCAACTATACACCATGCCTCCTCTGAACTGTTTGTATTTCAATTCTGTTTGCATTATTTCTCTCCATCATATTAGGATTAGTAGTCAGAGTCTAGTAGGGTATGGGTTAGTGTCAGAGATTCAGTATTTCGAATGTAAAATAGGAAAATGAATCCAATGTGTATGCTAATATGTGCTACACAAAATCTTCCCACTCTCATTCAGAACAATACCTTGACATTACCTTTGCCCCAAGTAAGACACAATTAAAGGAGAAGAGTTAGAAGATCTGTGAATACATATCAGGAATGGAACATGGTAAGGAGTTTACAACCTTGGAGGTGGTAGAGGAGTTTCCAAAAGTAAGGGATAGGGCAAAAACTGCACTAATATGGAGATCTGCCAGCCTAAAGACTTCTGGAGAACCTGCCTCTGAGGTTGGGCACTTGAAGTATATGTTGTTGTCAGGAGCTATGGCTTCCTTTCTAGTGAGACCACCAAAGCTGGGTCTCCATCTATGTGACCTGCAGAACATGGTTTCTTATTTTCCAAAGAACATGAGGCAGTAAGGCTGAATTCTCTCTTTGTAAATAAACTCTTGCCACTGGAGGCTAAGTGACACCCCGTGTGGACTGTGAAGCCATTTGGTCATCCTCCACTTTTCATGCTGTTCTTGCTGCTGCACTGGGAGTTTGGTATTGGCTTAAGGAAATAAAAGGAATTCAACTGGGTCAAAGTGCTGGAGGGAGATCTGTCACATGTTGTGCGTCAGGGTCTGCAGGAGAATGCACCAACCAGGCCTCTATCCCACATAGATTGCCCGCTTGACCATAGCAACCTGATTCTGAACATTGTCTTGAAACCTCTCTATTAAACAAGATGCCTTTACATACAAGGGTCTGCTTGCTACACCATGTCATTTACAAGCATTTTGGCAGATCCACATGACCCCACCACAGAAGTTTTATCACAGACCTGCAAAACACTGCTCTAAGCCCACTACTCAGTAGACTTTAACTTATTTGCATCTCTGTTCTACACCATTTTCAAGAAACCCAGTCAATCAAGGCATTGTCTGGTACACTCATGATCAGCCACAGGAAATCCAATGTGTCTCCAGTGTCACCTGCTCATGGGAATTTCAAAAACTTCATGATATTTATCTAGCCATTTTTAAAGGATGAGGTTGGAGGTACTGTGGGATTGAATTCATTCTGGAAACATTAAATGGTGAGGAAGCTCATTTCAATGAAAGATCCGGAGAACTCTCACAGGCAAGGCTTCCCAAAGAGTGGGCAAAAGATCACATGAAGCCAGGTCCATTGAGGTCTACTATGTGAGGTCCATGTTTGTTTTTACTCTCAACTATGGCTGCCAAGTCTTTCAGAATAAAATCATGTGATATTCTGGTTGAGATTCCCAGTGCTCTGTGGGAAGCCCCCTGGGCCTAGATTTCAGTTTCCAAGGGCCACTATCATGCGTGGCCTCCAAAAATTCCAGCACAATTCATGGCAATAAATCTCTGCAGTAATTTTCAGAACTCAGTCTCTAAGGGGAATCACACCAGAGTTCAAGCAAAGGTGGACCCAGTCATCTCTTCCATCAGCCAAACAAATGACCACAATTAAAACCAAAACAAAGAATGCAGAGGAAAGATCAATGGATTTTTAGTGATAGCACTAATAATCTAACATTTAGTGACGATTTTTGGTAGTCTAGAAATTACATAAGGCTTTGGAACATAATTTTTTTATTTAACATTCATAAAAGCTTGGAATTTTCGTAATATTTCAACTTTTTTATTTTTTATTTTTTTCAGTTGTTGATTGACCTTCATTATGTTTATTTGTATGTGGTGCTGAGAATAGAACCCAGTGCCTCACACATGCTAGACAAGCATGTTACAACTGAGCCACAAACCCAGCCCCTCCACTTTTATCTTAACATCATACACTCCTCTCCCTCTTCTTTATTCATTTTCTTCCTCATTTTTCCTCTTCTCTCCCTTTTTTTGTTTCCCCTCCATATCTATTTTTCTCTCATGTCATTACAAACAGTAGAATGCTATGAAATTTAAATTTAAGACTGTTTTTTTATAGTCATTCTTTTTTCTTTAGAAAATTTAAAAATTATAATCACCTGATAGATATATCAGCATACATTTATTATACATATGTATCTATATTCATGCATATGCATTATATATATATATATATATATATATATATATATATATATATATATATATATACACACACACACACATATATATTTAAAAGTACTTTGATTTTCCTGTTAGAAATAATATAGACCAAGTCTTTTTTAATTCTCAATTCTTCCAGAATTAACATCTTACAGTGAAAATCAAATAAACATATTTAAGTAAACAGGACTCATTCTTATTTATCAATACTGATAATTTAAGGTTTTATATCACATTAAGGTGTAATATGGCATATTAACTCTTATGGATTAGAGTAATTTTATTTGAACAACCTTTTATTAAAGGACCATATGCACTGACATTTTAAATGGCTTTCTTGTGATTTCAGTTTCTATCAATTGTGTATTAATTGCCAAATACTTATTTTAGTACTTTTTATGTTCATAATTGATATAAAGTCAATTGTTTAATTCTTATTGTAAGTAGTTACTTATTACAGTAGGGACATTATTCATAATACTACATCTTTGTAAGAAAAATGGTACAAAAATAGGTTCATGCAAAATTAAGAATAATTGCATGCTCTAAATGGTTGATTCTTGATACATATAACAAAGAGCTTTTGATGTGTTTCTTCCCCAGTAAAACATAAAATGCAAAGATATAGTTGGGTTTGTATGTCCAAATAAAGATAAGGAAAAATACACATTATCAGCTAAAAACTATTAAATAAAAGATGAAAAGAACAATCCAACACATTTTACCAATTTGTCAGATGAGGTAGTATTCTGGAAGAACTGCCTAAGACTAGACCTGGTCCATGACAAAATATTCACGAAAAAAATGAAATATGAAAAATGTAGGAAATGCTATGAATTTTTCATGAAGTTAGGTGAATTATCCTTTAATCTCAATTTATGTGCATTTTCTGGTAAAATAAATTTGTGATATTTACAACTACACAAAACAAAGTTTCTGCATAGCAAAATGAATGCATCTCAACCCATTTTTAGCTGATTTCTTCCCACTCAATTTTAAACCTCTATTTATTTATTTATTTTTATTGGTTTTTCAAAACATTACAAAGCTCAAGATATATCATCTTTTATACAATTGACTCAATTGGGTTATGAACTCCCATTTTTTTTCCCAAATACGAATTGCAGAATCACATCGGTTACACATTGACATTTTTACATAATGGCATATTGGTGACTGTTGTATTCTGCTACCTTTCCTATCCCCTACTATCCACCCTCTCCTCCCCTCACATCTTTCCTCTCTACCTCATCTGCTGTTGTTCAGTTTTCTCCATTGTTTCCCCCCACTTCCCCTCACAACATCTTATATGTAATTTTGTGTAACATTGATGGTTTCCTACCATTTTCATAAGCTTTCCCTTCTCTCTCCCTTTCTCTCCCCCCACTCGTCTTTGTTTAATGTTAATCTTTTTCTCATGCTCTTCCTCCCTGTTCTGTTCTTAGTTGCTCTCTTTATATCAGAGAAGACATTTGGCATTTGTCTTTTAAAGGATTGACTAGCCTCGCTTAGCGTAATCTGCTCTAATGTCATCAATTTCCCTGCAAATACTATGATTTTGTCATTTTTTAGTGCTGTGTAATACTGCATTGTGTTTAGATGCCACATTTTTTATCCATTCATCTATTGAAGGGCATCTAGGTTGGTTCCACAGTCTAGCAATTGTGAATTGTGCCGCTATGATCATTGATGTGGCAGTATCCCTATAGTACGCTCTTCTAAGATCCTCAGGGAATAGTCCAAGATGGGTGATAGCTGGGTCAAATGGTGGATCCATTCCCAGCTTTCCCAGGAATATCCATACTTCTTTCCAAATTGGCCTCACCAATTTGCCATCCCACCAGCAGTGTACAAGTGTACCCTTTACCCCACATCCTCGCCAACACTTATTGTTCTTTGACTTCCTAATGGCTGCTGATATTACTGGAGTAAGTTGGTATCTTAGGGTTGTTTTGATTTGCATTTCTCTTTTACTATTTTTATGCCTTTAATTTTATGCCTTAAATTTAATTATGCTTTTTTTTATGCCTTAAATTTAATTATGCTTTTAATTTCTTTTGTCTAATTGCTCTGGTTAGTATTTCAAGAACTAAATTGAATAGAAGTGGTGATAGAGGGCATCCCTGTCTTGTTACAGATTTTAGAGAGAATGCCTTCAGTTTTCTCCATGTACGATGATGCTAGCCTGAGGTTTAGCATATACAGCTTTTACAATGTTGAGGTAAGTTCCTGTTATCCCTAGTTTTTCTAGTGTTTTGAACATAAAGGGATGCTGAACTTTGTCGAATGTTGTTTCTACATCTATCAAGATGATCATATGGTTCTTGCCTTTAAGTCGATTGATGTGATGAATAGCATTTATTGATTTCCGTATATTGAACCAACCTTGCATCACAGGGATGAATCCTACTTGATCATGGTGCACAACTATTTTGATATGCTCTTGTATTCGATTCAACTGGATTTTATTGAGAATTTTTGCATCCAAGTTCATTAGAGATATTGGTCTGTAGTTTTCTTTTTTGAAGTGTCTTTGTCTGGTTTTGGGATCAGAGTGATTTTGGACTCAGAGAATGGATTTGGAAGAGCTCCTTATTTTTCTATTTGTTGATAGAGCTTGAAAAGTATTGGTATTGATTCTCTTTGAAGGTTTTGTTGAACTCCGCTGTATACCCATCAGGTCCAGGGCTTTTTTTGGTTGGTAGTCTTTGCATGGCTTCTTCTATTTCTTCTTTTGTTTTTGGTGTGTTTAAATTGTGTGTGTCTTCCTGACTGAATGTGGGCAGATCGTATGACTTAGGAAATTTATTGATATTTTCGCTATCTTCTATTTTATTGGAATATAGGTTTTCAAAATACTTTCTAATTATCTTCTGTGTTTCTGTAGTGTCTGTTGTGATATTGCCTTTTTCATTCTGTATGTTAGTAATTTGAGTTCTCTCTCTTCTTCTCTTCCTTAGCATGGCTAAGGGTCTGTCGACCTTATTTATTTTTTCAAAGAACCAACTTTTAGTTTTATCAATTTTTTTCAGTTTTTTTTTGTTTCAATTTTGTTGATTTCTGCTCTAAATTATTTTTTGTCTTTTACTACATTTGCTGTTGTTTTGCTCTTCCTTTTCTAGGTTTTTGATGTGTACTGTGAGTTCATTTATTTGTTGTTTTATTCTTTTTTTGAGGAAAGAATTCCAAGAAATGAATTTCCCTCTTAAAACTGCCTTCTTTGTGTCCCATAGATTCCAGTATGTTGTGTCTCTATTGTCATTTGATTCTAAGAATTTTTTTATCTCCTTCTTTATGTCTTCTGTAACCCATTGATAATTCAGTAGAATATTGTTCATTTTCCATGTGATGTAGGATTTTTCCTTTCTTCTTTTATAATTGATTTCCAGTTTCATTCCATTATGATCAGATATGGTGCATGGTATTATCTCCATGCCTTTATATTTACTAAGAGTTGCCCTATGGCATAATTTATGGTCTATCTTTGAGTAGGATCCATGTGCTGCTGCTGAGAAGAAAGTGTATCCACTTGATGATGGTTGATATATTCTATATATGTCGGTGAAGTCTAGGTTATTGATTGTGCTGTTGAATTCTATAGTTTCTTTATTCAGTTTTTGTCTAGAGGATCTGTCTAATGGCGACAGCGGTGTGTTGAAGTCACCCATAATTATTGTGGTGTAGTCTATTTGACTCTTAAACTTGAGGAGAGTTTGTTTTATGAGCATTGCAGCTCAATTGTTTGGTGCATATCAATTGGTAATTGTTATATCTTGTTGGTGGATGGTTCCTTTTAACAGTATATAGTGTCCTACTTTATCCTTGTTTGCCATTTGAATTTGTTTGTTTAATTCATTTTCAAAATAAACTTTTATTGCTTGGACTTGCTGCCTCATGTCTTCTCTAATATTCCTTTCCATCTGAGTTAGGTATGCCTTGAGTTTTTTCCCTATCCCTGTTTCTGATGCTTCTAGGTCCTCCTGTAGTATTAAGTTGTCCTGCATTGTTTGTACACCTTTTTTTCCCTTGTTTTTTCATGACGTTCACGTTACTTTCCAGCTCTATTTGATTGCTGTGTTTCTGCTCTCTTCTATAGATTTGTTTTGGTTTTATATATCTCTGTTGTCTCTCCTTTGTGTTGGTAGACTATGCCTGCTAAAGTGGATTCCGCTGTTAAGGAATTCCGACGACCGAGCTCCAGTGATGTCACCTCTCTGTTATGGCGGGCCCCAGGCTCCTTGCTGGAGTGTCCGAATGGGGGGGGTGGGACTGGACTGTCTCTGGTTGGTTTCAGCTCCCGGTCGCTGGCGGGTGGTCAGTCTCCAGCCACCCAGTTGCGCGGGCAGCGAGTGGGCTGTCGCCAGCGGGTGGGTGATTTCTAGCCACATAGTCGCGCGTTCGGTCGCCGGCGGGCACGCGGTCTCCAGCCGTCAAGACATGCGGTCAGCGGGTGGGCTGTCGCTGGCAGGAAGGCGGTCTCCAGTTGCCCAGTCGCACTGGCAGCGGGCCGGTGTTCTCCAGCCACCCAGTCAGAAGGGCCTGGCCTCTAGTCCCCTGGTTTCTCCTGCTAGTCCTGATTTCTCCTGCAAGACCAGATTTCTCCTGAGTGATGCTTCTCGGCAGCTCAAACTGTACTCTGGGTCTGCTGTTTGTTGGGTGGGGAGGGTGTCTATTGGGAAGCCTGGCACTCTATTGTTTTAATTTTTTCTGCTTGCCCCTCCCCCAGTGCTAGCTAGACAGGTTTCATTTTCTCCGCTGATGGGAAGGGGAGATGAAGGTCAGGTGCCTCTAATTTTCCCCCCATCTTTATGGAGGCTTGCTCTGATAATCCCTCCCCTGGAAAGCCTAGGAAAGATTTTATGCGAATTCCCCTCTGTATGGGAGATGAGCTGAGAAACACACACCTGTTTTATTGTTGCAATCTGTCGGGGAGTGGCGGTGGTTACTTCAGCTTTCCAAGATGGTAGCCGTTGGTTTCCTTGGTGGAGTTTCCGTTTTGGGGGATAGAAATGTACTGCTTACTTCCCTGTCTGAAATCCCGAATTCAGCCGGGGGGTCGGTGGATGCTCAGCCGGCAGGATTCCACAGAATCTGCAGCAACGTTTCTCCCTGCTTGCTGGTCGCTTCTCGATGGTGCCAAACCATCTGTAGCCACGGGGCAGGCCACGCGGATCAGTCAGACCTGATCTCCGGTTGCACAGGTGGCTAGTGTTTGAGACTCAATTACCGGACCTCGGTGGTGGAAATCATTCTTCTATGTTTCGGTGCACACCAATTTTGCTGTAAGATCCTAACAAGATAGTTTTTTGTCGTTCTAACTCGTTATTCACCTGCATAGTGGCATGGTACACTGGGTGTGATGCACTCTATTCATGGCCATCATGCAATGTCGAAATATTAGGATTTGGATGCACCATTTACTGAAGACATATTTCAGTACTGGGAAAAAATATGTATTTCAGGTGGATGAATATTTCTGAGAATATTTTTTTGAAAAGTGGATTATAAATCCACATTCATGAATATGAATGAATTTAGGGAGTGCATAATAAGACACATATATTTCATATTTTGAAAAATCTGGAGAGTATATATATGTATATATATATATACATACACACACACACACACACACACACACACAGAGACAGACATTAAAAACTAGCAATATATATGGCAATCGAAATTCATCATGAAATACATATCATCCACAGACCCCAAAATATTCATTTTACTGAACATGGATTTATGAATAATGTTGTTCAACTAGGAGGCTTACCCATAGGTTGAATTTTCAGTTCCAACACCATTTAGGAGGAGTGATCTCTTTTCACAATTTGTATTTGCCAAGTCAGTCACCTCACAAAAATGTACGTGTGATACCAGGTACGATTCTATATGTGCATATAAATATACATGTGCTGAATAGGCTACAGAGAAAGGGAGAAAGGAATTCACATATTTCTTAACTTTAAAAACACACGGAGAACTATTTCAACAAAAAATTGACTAGATTTATAACTCCTACATTATATTATGCAAAAGGCAAGTGCAACTATACACCATACCTCCTCTGAACTTCTTGTATTTCTATTCTGTTTGGGTTATTATTCTCCATCATATTACAATTTGTAGTCAGAGTCTAGTAGGGTAGGGGATAGTGTGAGGGATTCAGTATTTCGAATGGAAAATTGGAAAATGAATCCAATGTGTATGCAAATAATTTCTACACAAAATCTTCCCACTCTCATCCAGAAAAATGGCTTGACATTATCTTCGCCACAAGTAAGACATACTTAGAGGAGAAGAGTTAGAAAATCTGTGAATACTTATCTGAAATGGAATATGCTAAGGAGTTCACTACCTGTGAGGTGGTAGAGGAGATTCAAAAAATAAGGGACAGGGTAAACACTCCATAAACATGAAGCTCTGCTGGCCTAAAGACTTTTTGAGAAATTGCCTCTGAGGTTGGGTAGTTGAAACATATGTTGTTATCAGGAGCTTTAGCTTCCTTTGTAGTGAGATCATCAAAGCTGGGTCTGCACCTATGTGACCTGGAGGATATGGTTTCTGATTTTCGAATGAACATGAGGCAGCAGTGCTGAATTCTCTCTTTGTAGGTAAACTGTGGCCGCTGGGGTCTAAGTGTCTCCCCGTGTGGACTGTGAAGCCATTTGGTCATCCTCCAATTTTCATGGTGTTTCTTGCTGCTGCAATGGGAGTTTGGTATTTGCTTCATGAAATACTAGGAGTTCAACTGGAACACAGTGCTGGAGGCAATTCTGTCACATGTGGTGTGTCACTGTCTGCAGGAGAATGCACCAAACATGCTTCTATATCACATGGCTTGCCCCATTGACCATAGAAACTTGATTCTTAACATTGCCCTGAAACCTCTCTATATAACAAGATGCCTTTTCTTAGAAGGGACTGCTGGCTGCACAATGTCAGTCACAAGCCATTTGGAAGCCAATGGCAGATACACATGGCCCCACTACAGATGTTTTTTCACACACCTGCCCACCACTGCTCTAGGCCCACTAATCATCAGGCTCCAACTTATTGGCATCTCTGCTCTACACAATTTTCATGAAACCCAGTCAATCAAGGCACTGTCTGGTATACTCATGATCAGCAACAGGACATCCAAAGATTCTCCAGTGCAAGCTGGTCATGGGAATTTCAACAATTTCATGGTATTTTTCTAGCCATGATTCAATAATGAAGGTGGAGGCAGGGTGGGTTTCAATTCATTCCAGAAACATAAATTTGACAAAGCTCATTTCAATGAAATCTCTGGAGAAATCTCACACGCAATGCTTCCCAAAGAATGGCCAAAAGGTCACATGAAGCCAGGCCCATTGAGGTCTACAATGTGAAGTCCATGTGTTTTGACTCTCAACTATGACTGCCAAGTCTTTCAGAATAAAATCATGTGATATCTTGGCTGTGATTCCCAGTGCTCTGTGGAATGCCACCCTGGTCCTAGATCTCAGTTTCCAAAGGCGACTCTCATGCGTGGCCTCTTAAAATCCCAACACAATTAATGGCAATACTTCCCTGAGGTCAGTTCCAGAACTCAGTCTCTAAGGGGAATCACACCAGAGTTTATGTCAAGGTGGACCCAGTCATCTCTTCCAACCACCACAAAACAACCACAATTAAAACAAAAACACTCCCACATGGCCCTCATGTTCTTTATTTTATAGACAAATATCAGAACCTCTGGCTGGAAGTTTCCATGAGGGGTGAAGCCCAACACAGTCTCCTAAATAATCTCTCTTGCCCCTCATTTGCCTAAATTCAGGGTGGCCTGGACACCATTCCTGTGAACCAGGAGTGTTCAAATAAGCCTGCTGTTAATACTTCTCTTCTTCTCCAATTTGAGCCCTACTGACTGTGCGGTTTAGAATCTTTATGTGAATTGGAGCCATAAGAAAACCCAAGCACTTTTGGGCTAGCCTCTGTACGACTTTGAAGAAATCATTTGACACAAAGGATCCCTATTCTAACTTGATGGAGGTCAGGAAACTAACAGAGAAAGGGGGGAGACTTCATCCACAATAACTGCACTTTTGGCCATTTTTGTTTTGGTTGCACACATGGGATGTTTCTTTAGATCCTTCAGGTGATGAGAATCTAAGCCACGGCCTCACACAGGACCAAGAGGCTGATTCAGACACTTCCATTTCCAAAAAAATTAAGCAAAGATCCACAGGTGATGTCCATTCATTTTCATTTCAACCTGTTTTCTTCCGGCTTCACAAAAGGGTGGCTTGAGGCAAAGACCTTCCTGACATTCAGGGCAACAGAACAATAGGTAAGCAAAAGGCCCAAAGCAGGGTTTCTCAACTGAGACTATCATGGTCACACTTATATCTGAGTTTTCTGAGATGCTCGCCATTCCCTTCAGCTATCCAGTACATGGACATGTCACAGGGCTTGGAACTGGTACATATCTTGGACTCAAAAAAATGAGCCTATTCTGGAGAGTAGCCAGAATTCAGGAAGAATGCAGGAATTTTGGAAGATAGCACGTGTTGCCCATCGATAAGGCAAGCCGAAATCCATTCATAAATTCGGCAGGATGAATGCTGTGAAGCTTTCTACTAGACAGGACACAACAATTCATGCATTCTGTTCTCTAATGTCTAAAACTATGGACACAGTGGGATACACAGACAGAAACACTTGCATTGTCAAACGACTTACTAGAAACAGTTCACTCCAAACCAAACAAACCGCCTTTCCTACCTATTCTCAGAACATGAGACAAAACCACAAACCCACACCCACAACCACAGAGGCACCACCTTCCACAAAATAGGTCTGTGACTATCCAGAGTGTCCTCTGACTGGTGGGCTAACATATTTCCCGGAAATGGCCAGTCCTGTCTCAGTTCTGGTCTCCTTAACCAACTCTGTGAACTTGTCAGGAGCCAGCGGTGGGCCACTAGCTGCTTTCTCAGGAAAGGCCCATCTTCTGAGCTTTCCTGGCAGTTTGCCATCCTCATATCTGTAAGTAGCAAGAAAGACTGACTATGTCCTTGGTAAATCCAAACAAGTGAGCCCACTGGAACTGGGAGTGCGACAGGCTCTTGGTGCCTTGCTTCCTAGATCCCAAGTTCCGAGAGTTCCATCACCAAGGAAGTGAGGTGAGGTCACTTCCTTCAGGAACTGAATAAGGTCACTGCCTTGGCAACCACTTTGTCCTAACAGTTGCTTCCAAGGGTCAAATGAGATCGAGGCTGCCCCTACTTCCTGTGACACTTTCACAAGTTAGAATGGTATTTCAACCATAGGCACCCGGGAACAGCTCTCCAAACAGGACTGTTTGGGTCCATCTTCTCTACATTAAGAACAGAGAGGCTGATTCAGACACAACCCTTCATTCTGACCAGGTTGTTTGCAATGGACAATGACTTTGCTCTCTCAGGTCTTTCATGGCTGCCTACATCTTCTCCAGGGATAACTTCTTCATGGACTTTTGAGTTTTACAACAGGTGGAAGATTCCCTACATTCCTGTATTGTAAGACCAACACTATCCCTGCTCTTCTGTAAAGTTAGATTGAGGGAACAGTGTATGGTTAGGGTTAATAACAGGTTCGATTTGGGTTAGGAATTATTCTACTTGATGAATAATGGTATTGAGAACCTGTGATATTTATAAGAATATATAGGTGAAATTTAAGTATGAAAACAAAAATCTAGGTAAGATTTGAAGCCCAGAAGGGCATTGCGCTATTGATTGGGATACTTAGCTTTGAAATACGTTCTGCACAGGTGTTTCAGATAAATAGATAATCAAAGGCATAGGACCTTGTACCTTGGATGATTGAATGTAGAAGTGAATATCCACTAGAAAAGGGATAGTCGGTAGGATTAGGAAGATATTTGATAAGTTTCAGAAGAAGAGTGAGTACAGAATTTGGACTAAAAGTTCTTTAGCAATAGGGTATTGGGTAGAGAGTGAATGTAAATGTCAGCACATGTGAAGAGTCAGTCACAATGGTGAACTGGGGAAAATATTTAGGAAAGCAGACATCAATAGAGACATTAGGAAATCAGGCAATGTATAAAGTGAGTGATAGGATTAGATATTTGCAACAGGGTTGAGGTTCAATATATAGTCTTAGAAAGAAACAAATATGTAGTCACCAATAGGATTGACATTTGAGAGCATTAGGCACCCTGAACATGAATGTTTTTAGTAATCTATGCTCACTTTCCATTTAAGCTTTGATACAATCATAAGTGTGACCTCTTCTTTTTGTGTCCAGAATATTACTCTGATAAATTGTTTATGTAGATCAGGTGACATGATTATTTCTTCCACCATTTCAGGGAGCAACATTTTGAAGATGAAAAAATTAGTATTGAGGTTACAAATAGATTTATTCTGTTTCTATGAATATAGAGATAATTCATGAATAGACCATACTGTGAATAAATA
The DNA here is from genome assembly GCF_048772815.1 of Callospermophilus lateralis. Classification (NCBI taxonomy): domain Eukaryota; kingdom Metazoa; phylum Chordata; class Mammalia; order Rodentia; family Sciuridae; genus Callospermophilus; species Callospermophilus lateralis. The sequence continues at coordinate 4,089,568 of NC_135316.1, read as the reverse complement.
ATATAACTTTTTCAAACTTAAAATATTGGATTGAATTGATATCTGAAAATAAACAAGGAAATCATATATTTATATGCAATCATTCATTCCAACCAGTTATACATCTAATGGTAATGTTAGGGTTATGGTTTATCATGAAGAGTGTGTGAGTTTTGCTTCAAAATGATTATGGAAATCGAAAAAAATGCGTTTAGAAAGAAGTCTCATGAAAAGAACAGTCAAGTAACGTGGAGGATTACATGTGTTCTGAAGCAGGAAATGATTGAAAGTGAATCAAAATCCTATAAATTATTGAAGTTGTTGATGAAATATATATCCTATGATGTGTATAAACTGAACAAATAGTAATGTACCAGTGTTGAATAAAATGAACTTCAAAATAGACATCATATCCAAGAGGAATCTACCTGCATTGATGTTAAACTGGGTCAGTTACTGTAGAAATATTAGGATTGTATGCACCATTCACTGAAGTTAGTTTTCAGTACTAGGAAACAAATATGTAATTCAGGTGGATGAATATTTCTGAGAATAATATTGTGAAAAGTTGATTATAAATCCACATAGATGAACATGAATGAATTCAGGTAGTATATACAAGACACATATTTTGAAAAATATTGAGAGTGTATATATATATATATATATATATATATATATATATATATATATATATATATATATATAACACAGACAATAAAAAGTAGCAATATATATGCCAATCAAAATTCATCATGAAATATATATCATCCACAGATGCAAAAATATTTATTTTACTGAACATGGATTTATGTATAATGTTCTACTAGGAAGCTCACCCATTGGTTGAATTTTCTGTTCCAACAGCGTTTAGGAGGAGAGATCTATTCTCACAATTTGTATCTTTCAAGTCAGCCACCTCACAAGAATGCACGTGTGATACCAGGTAGGATTCTATATGCGCATATAAAAATAAATATGCTGGATAGGCTACAGAGAAAGGGAGACAGGAATTCACATATTTGTTAACTTTGAAAACACATGGAGAACTATTTCAATTAATAATTAACTAGATTTATAACACCTACCCTATATCATGCAAAAGACAAGTGCAACTATACCCCATGCCTTCTCTGAACTGCTTGTATTTCTATTCTGTTTGGGTTATTTTTCTCCATCATATTAGGATTAGTAATCAGAGTCTAAGAAATTATGGGTTAGTGTCAGGTGGCCCGTTCGGCAGGAAACATCAACTTAGCATCGGTCCTAGTTGGAGAGGCATGAAGGGACAAGAGACACGAGAGATGACAGCAAGACAGGAGTTCTGATCATGCTGCAAACTTTAATTGTTCTCAGAGGGTATGTATATGCTGAGGATAGGAAAGCTCTCTTATCGGCAGTTGCTGGATGTCTTCACAGGGTGAGATGACCTCAGGATGTTTCAGGAAGTCAGATGGCAGCGGGATGTCTAAAGGAGATAGATGGCTGCGGGATGTCTCCCAGGCAGGTTGTCTCCAAGGGGGCTGTTTCTTGTGTCAGTCTATTCTTTGAAGGAGAGCTTCCTTCTAGCCCCTGACATCTCCCCCTTTCTTATAAAAATATTCAGCCATACCTTTCAGGCCATGTATTTAGGGTGTGATAGAGGCTCTGTTTCTCTAGGATGCCTTAGAATATCTCCTGATCCGAGCGAGCAGTTTTACTATGAGATTACATGGTGGCTTTGGCATGTTTTAGAGAAGACGTCTTTGAAGGGGTGGCATGCCAACCGCCATGCACCAGAGCGTGTCACTCAGAGGTCTAGTGTTTTGGGATCTGTGGATCCATCCTCCTGCAGTCCTTCCTGCACCCTTCGTTATTATGGCCTAACGTCCTCATTCCAAGGGTGTGTCCTCCCCCAAGCGGTGGGGCCCATGGAGGACGAAACCTTATTGCAAGGGCAGAAGACAGTTGGTCAGAGCTGTTACTTATAGTTTTATGTAAGAAAGAGAGATCTGTGGGGATGTAACCTTAATAAGCCTGTGATAAGGGTAGAACATTCTTTTAAATGTTGGCAGTGCTGTCTTTCATCTCCAGACGATGATAGTGGACCTGTATGGGCTTAGAGGCCAAAATATTAATCTGTTCTTTAATAAATTGTACCAGCCTGTTTATAATGCAGGGTCCTATGAACACCATTAAAAGTAAACCCAACAAAGGGGCTAATAGGGAGAGGTAGGGTAGAAATCCATTATGCCCAGTCCAGAGGGGATTTTCAAATAGTTCCCTTTGTCTCTTTTCTAGATCTTCTTGAAGCTGCTTAATTTTAGTGCATACTATGCCTGATTTATTGGCACAAAAGTAGCATCATTCCCCTAAGGCCACGCAAATACCTCCCTGATTAGCTGTCAGCAAATCTAAGCCTCATGTGTTTTGAAGGAACACTTCTGCCAGGGAGTCTATTTGGTCCTGAAATCTTTAATGGTTCCTGATAGAGTTTGTACATAATTTATAAGTTGTTGAGACAGGCGATGGTAAGAGTGTATAGCCGTGCCTAAGCCACTGTCCCTGTACCCACAGCAGCTGTTTTTCCAAGGCTGGCAATGAGTGGTAAGGCCTGTATTGCCCACCTATGTCTTTTGACTAAGGTGTCTAGGCTAGGAATGGGTAGAGGTTCATCTCCTGGGACAATAGTTATATCAGAAAGTAATAAGGCAAGAACACAGCCAATGGTCCAATTCGCTGGAAGCCTGGAAAGGCCGAGTTTTCTCCACACATAAACACTGTGCCATTGGGGGGACAAAGAGATAGGGTGGGTGAGGAATAATTTTATACTGTTGAGAAATTTCCAAAGGAAGTAACTCCATCATCAATATCATAGGTATTATTTTGCATTGCACCTAAAAGACATAATTTAAAAGTGCCTATAGGCTGTACTTTAAAAGGAAATCCGGGTTGGCATGTATTATCATTGTCCATGATAGAATTAATAGGAACTGCCATAGGCAAGATTGCCCCTGTTGTCATGCAGAGCCAGCAATCACCAGCAAGGGTGGGGTTCGAATTATTAAGCTAGGAGAATGTAGTTTCCAAAATATCTAATGTATTGGTATCTAAACCTGGGAACTGGGATTTAGGCTACATTAAGGGATGATTTGTGAGCTCAGGGATTTGGGGTTTCAAAAGTTTGATTATCTGAGGATGCTTGACAGCATCAGTGGGTCCTCCACCATCAGAGACCCCTGTAGGGGCCTTAATGGGCCAGCAGGTAGGTTTACCGACAGGGCCTTGGCACCCAGCTGACTGTAGCTTTGTGTATTTGCCATCTCCTCCCTGGTCAAAGAGAATGGCGATATTATGAATAGTGGTCCCCCCTGCTGCATGAGTTTTAGTTAGGGAGGCTTCAAAAATTTTTTCTCCCAGTTTGTTAACACAAATTGAAGCCGACACATAACAAAAGACATGCATCGCCTGGGTATGCGTACAAGTTGCAGAACAATTTTGGAGAGCTTTACCTGTACTAGGGGGAATAATCTTTGGCTTGTTAACACATACCCATTTAGGCTGATGAACTCCTCCAAGTTTATGGTCAACCTCGGCACAGGGGTAAGCCACCTTAGTCATGCAGTCAGCAATCTGGGTCTAACTATTGGGAGCCTCAGTCCAAGATTCTCACTTGCATTCGAAGGAGGGTGGGGCTAAAAGGTACTCCATGATGTTGGAAGGTGGAGGGCTAAGGCCTCCGTGTTCAAACCTGTTCAGCAGAAGTGCCTTAAGCAGGATCCTCGCACAGATTTTTGGCTGTATCTGAAAAAGAGGAAAATTTGTTCTCAGGGGGAGGGCCTCCGTCCCTGGGTTGAGGTGAGTCATTAACCTGTTTAACCAGTCGTTCTGGTAACCATATTGGGGATGCTTGCTCTTGGTCCAAAACACAAGCTGAGCCTCATCCCCAGATGAGGATAGGTGCTAGGCGTTTCCATTTATTTGTAATGGGATTGCGCCACATAACAGGTGTGCGAACAGAATTGGACAAGGAATGCCAGTGTCTGTGTGCGGCCAAATGGCCTTCACTGTCTAGGGTAAGAAAAATAAGGGCCAAGAATTTATGGTTAAGGCGATCCCTGAGAGTGTTAAATACAAGGACAGAAGCCTTAAGGCGGGATAGCCAAGTCTTTAAGGTAAGCTAGGCAAATTCCACAATGCCTTGTCCCTGAGGGTTGTATGGAATTCCAGTAGTATGACAAATTTGAAAGGCAGCACAAAACTGTTTAAACTTGGCACTGGTATATGCAAGACAATTATCTGTTTTAATATGTATTTGTTTGCCCATTACGGAAAAGGCTGAAACAAGATGAGAAAGGACATCTTTGGTAGCCTCTCCAGAATGTGGTGATGCAAAAATAAAGCTGCTGAAGGTATCTATAGAAACGTATATATATTTGGTTTTTCCAAATTCAGTAAAATTAGTAACATCCATTTGCTAAACCTGATTGGGCAGTAATCCTCGGGGGTTAACTCCCAAGTGTTAAATGGGGAGGGAGACAGTGCAACTAGGGCATGCTTTTACTATTTCTCATGACTGTTGCCTGGTAATTTTACAAAGTAATCGAAGGCTCTGGGAATTTAGATGGTGAAGATTGTGTAACTCCATGGCCTTTTGAATGGAGCCAACAAATTTGGAAAGATGGAACGAGTTGCTGCATCAGCTTGGGCATTACCTTGTGTTAGAGGGCTCGGAAGATCAGAGTGTGTCATGATGTGTCCTAAGGAAAATGGGTGTTTTTCTGGCCTGAATTAGCGGCTGAAGCTGGTGAAACAAAAAGGGGGCATTGGAAGAAGCCTTCATGGTGGGTGAAATCTCCAGCAGGGGCACAGAATGAGCAATGTAGGCACTGTCTGCATAAATATTAAAAGAATTACCAAAACATGTTATGAAAACTTGTGTTATGGCAAACAATTCCACAAACTTTGCTGACTGATAGACAGTATCAAAGGTGGTAGGCTTGTTATTGACAACAAAGTCTGCACGGCCATTACTGGAACCGTCTGTAAAGACAGTTAGTGCTTGAGGAATGGGAGCCTTTTGAGTAATGTTGGGAAAAATAAATTGATGTAACTGGACAAAATTTAAAAGGGGGTCATTGGGGAGGTGGTTATCAATTGTTTCCAAAAAGCCTGATAGGGCAATACCCCATTCATTCTCTGTCTGTAGTAAAAATTGGGTTTGGTCCTTAGTATATGGAATTAAAATATTATCAGGGTTTTTGCCAAAATGTTGTCGAGAAAGCAAACAACCTTTAATAATAATAGAAGCTACCTGAGCAAGATAAACAGTAATAACCTTGGAGGATGTGGTGGGTACAAAGACCCAACTCAAGGGGCAGCCTTTAGTTTTAAAATGTGGATCTCGCTGCCAAAATATTCCTGTGGGTGTATGAGGAGTGTGGAAAATAACCAGAACTAGAGGAAAGTTATAAGAAATTTGTGCAACAAACTGTTGGGCAATGGCTTCTGTGGCTTGGTTTAATGTCTGTCATGCCTCGGGAGTAAGCTTTTGAGGGGGGGTGGGGTGGGAATCACACCTCAAAATATCATTAAGGGGAAAAAGTACACAAGTGGGTAATTTTAAATATGTTCCTAGCCATTGAATACCCCCAGTGATATTTGAAAATCATTAAGGGTGTGAAGATAGTCCACACATAGTTGTATTTAAGGAATTTGGATCTGATTATCTTGAAGTTTAAGGCCCAAATAGGTATAAGGGTCCTGTGTTTGAACCTTATCAGGAGCTATCTGTAGTCCCAAGGTAGTGAGGGTTTTCTAAAAGTCGAAATAAAAATTATTAAGGTCATGGGTATTAGGTGCATCAATTAACAAATCATCCATATAATGTAAAATATAATTTTGTGGCCATCGCTCTCTCAAAGGGTCTACTGCTTGAGCAACTTATTTTTGGCAAAGACTAGGGCTGTTGGCCATACCTTGGGGAAGAACCTTCCATTGAAATCTCTGCATAGGGCCCTGAAAATTAATGCGAGGGAGACTAAAGGCAAAATAGGGTCTATCCTCAAAATATAAAGGAATGGTAAAAAAGCAGTCTTTTAATTCAATAACCATTTTACAGTAGTTTTTGGGAATAGCCCCTGGTGTGGGAATGCCTGGCTGTAGTGCTCCCATCGGGCGCATAACTTTATTAATGGCACACAAATATTGTAAAAGACGCCACTTGCCTGATTTTTTCTTGATAATAAAAATAGGAGTAATCCATGGTGAGGTTGAGGGCTTTACATGGCCGGCTGCCAGCTGGTCCTGCACTAACATGGAGGCAGTTTCCAATTTTTCTTGGGTAAGGAGCCACTGATCCACCCACACAGGATTCTGAGTCTCCCAAATAATTTTATCTACATGGGGTACAGGAGGGTCAAGGACCGACTCTAAAAATCCGAATACCCAAGTCCATATTTATTTGTTTTTTGTATGGGTTGTATAAGCTCCATCAGTCCTTGTTTCAGTCTCCCCAGGCCTGTACCAGGAACAAAATTCATACGAAGCATTTGATGAGTCACCATGGAATTGGGACTGGCAAGAATAACTTCCAATGACTCAAAATACCTCGGCCCTATACGTTAACAGGGAGGTCAGGATCAACGAAATGAGTGACAGTTGACTTATTACCCTCTTAATCAGTCCAACTAATAGACATAGAGCTGACCAGAGTATTTTTGATTGTCCTATCCCTTTAAGGTCAGTCAAGGATGGAGTGAGGGGCCAACCTTATGGCCAGTATTTTTGAGAAATAATTGTGGCATCAGCTCCAATATGTAGAATTCTTTGGAATTCCTTTCATTCAGGAAGTAAGGTAAGGGTGGGTCTATTGTGAGAAATGGGCTGAACCCAATGCACATGAGAGGAGCCCAAGGAGGCAGTCTCCCAAGGTAGGTTTGGGTGGTGAAAATGCCTCCTGAATCCAAGGGAAGAAGTATTAATTGTGCAAGTCTTTTTCCTGCTGGGATGGCGGCAACTCCATTAATAGCTGTGGCCAGTATTTTTATTTCTCCAGTGAAATCATTATCATTAATGCCAGGGAAGACCTGAACACCTTGTATGGTAGTAGAGGCTCTTCCAAGAATAAGGGCACACATATGAGATGGAGGAGGACCCATAATTCCAGTGGGTATTATCTGGGGCCCTTGCATTGAGTCTAATATTGTATCGGTGGTGGCACAGAGGTCCAATCCTGCGCTGCCTGGGGTGGCTAGTTGGAGGGAGGCAATTGTGGAGAAGGATTTTGAGGTAGGTTGGGAGTTTGGTAGGGAACAAACCTTATTGCCCCTGGGTTTGTCCTGGGGGATGTTGTGTCCAGGGGCTGGCGCCGCAAGGAGTTTCCCGAGAAGCAGGAAGAAATAGGCTGTCCTAGGGCATTTGTCTTAGATCTACACTCACTGGCCCAGTGATGACCTTTACCACATCTAGGGAAAAGGGTAGCTGGGGGCGGTTTAGCCCCAGTTTGAGGAGACGCTATTCCTAGGCTTTGTTTGCCTGTCGGACACTCACGTGCAAAATGGCCAGGTTGTTTACAAGTAAATCAATTACATGAGCCAGGATTGTGAAAGGCCTCGGTAAAGGCTGCCCCTAAAGCGAGACCCATGGCATGGGCTGCACCCACCCCTGCACAGAGTCTAATAAAGTCAGAAAGTTTCCCTTTATCCTTATGTGGTCGAAGAACATCCTGACATGCTGAGTTGGCATTTTCAAAGGCAAGATGTTTTACAAAGGTGCTTTCGCATTTGCTTGGTCCATGCAAGCATTCCACAGCTAGGTTAAGCCGGGGAACAAAGTGGCTATAAGGCTCATCTGACCCTTGTCGAATTTTTGCCAGGGAATTGGTAGCCGAGGCCATTTGAGGGAGGTGTCACCAAGCAGGTAAGCCAGCCATCTGAGTCTGCGCCAAGAGTCCAGCAGGGAAACGTTTCTGTTATTTTTAGTGTCAAAAGGCGCATTGCCCACTACCTTAAGTCCCAGATTCAGAGGAGGTCTTAGTTAGAATTTTTGAGCAATTTCGAGACATTGCTCTTTGAAATCTGCATTCCATAACAGGAAGTCTCCGGGACTGAGGGTAGCTTGGTCTAAACATTTCCAATCATTGGGAGTAAGCCATTGTGCATTGTGGCTTTCTAATAAAGCCAACATGTAGGGCACAATGGGGCCATAGTGAGCACAAGCCTTTTTAAGTCTTTTAAGAAAACATAGGCTTAATTTTTTGTAGACTCTGGGTTCCTTCCTGCCTAGGGGTGAACTGCTCATCCTCTGAGTCCTGATCTCCTTCATCCATTTCCCCCACTTCCTCCTCTTGATCCTCGTCTAAGTCTTTGACCTCAGACTGGGCAGGCTTATCTATCTGACTGGTGGTGACTCGGAAGGCGAGAACAGGCCGATGGAGCGGCTTCGCCTTTGTATTAGACCTCTGTGGGCCAGCTTGCGTTGACTCCGTGCCTAAGGCTAATGAACAGAGCTCAGAGTCAAGGGATCTGAATTCTTTTAAAAGTTGGATCTGTTCCCGTCTATGTTGGAAGGACGCTGGCAAGGGAGCGAGGTTAGGCAGGGGAAGTGGGGAAAAAATATCTGGGGGGGCACTTGGCCCCTGAAAGTTCAGAGCACAAAAGGCAGGAGGGAAATAGGAGGGAGGTGGATGTGTACGTCCTATAGGCTGTGGCAGGGTCCTGAGAGGTGGCGGGTCTTCTGAATGGTAGAGAGCTGCTTCCTTCTCCAAAATAGCCTCCTCCCCAGGGGTCAATGTGTCTCTGGGATTTAAAACTGGATAAAGGCGGTTTTTAATCTTTGGAGCCTTATTCATTATGGTCGTATTTTGAGCTGGACCAGGAAGGTTCCCAGGGTCCTGGGGAGACTGAGAAGTGTCTATGTCTATACTAATGATGGGCATGCAGAGGGGGACGAGAGGTCTTTTACATAGTCTCTTCCCCAATCCTGACAAGTTGTAAGGTACCATTATCAAAGGGTGAACTTTTAAGAATTTAATTAATTAAGTTCCAGTAAGAAAAGGTGTGAACTGGCACTTTTTCTGGGCCAAAAGATTCATAATAATCTTTTAAACAGTCTCCTACTGTAAGCCATTTTTGCCATCAATGGTCCCTTCAAGGGGAAACCATGGACACAATTTTCCTATATATGAAAAGAAAAATTTTAACTCCTTTTTCTTAACACGTGCCCCCCATGTCTTGAAGGACTCCTTGAGGCCTGACAAAAACAAATCATGTGACGAAACTGCTTGTCCCATGGTGGGTCACTCACCAAGCATCATCCCCACCCTCCTCCTGGATCTGTCTTTTGGTGGTGTCTGCTGAGGCGATGACGAGCTCCGCTTGACCAAGTCTTCCAGGAGGATGGGGTTCCCCCTCAGTAAAAGGCTTGAGCCCCATTCAGTGGGTGCCAGATGTCTCGGCCAGAAGGACACATCAACGTGGGCAGCGAACCTAGATGGGGAGGAATGAAGGGACAAGACACAAGAGAGATGACAGCAAAACAGAAGTTCTGATCAAGCTGCAAACTTTTTATTGTTCACACAGGGGTATTTATATGCTGGATTTGGGAAAGCTCTATTTTCGGCATTTCCTGGATGTCCTCACAAGTCGAGATAAACTCAAGATGTTTCAGGAAGAAACATGGCCACAGGATGTCTCAGGGACACAGATGGTGACAGGATGTCTCCAAGACAGGATGTCTCCTGGGGGCTGTTTCTTGTAAGTGTCAAGCTGTTCTTTGAAGAAGAATTCTTTCTACCCCTGACAGTCAGGGATTCAGTATTTCAAATGGAAAATTGGAAAATGAATTCAATGTGTTTGCAAATATGTGCTACCCTCAAATCTTTCCACTCTCATTCAGAACAATGCCTTGACATTTTCTTCACCCCAAGTAAGACACAATTAGAAGAGAAGAGTTAGAAAATCTGTGAATACAAATCGGGAATGGAAAATGCTCAGGAGTTCACAACCTTGGAGGTTGTAGAGGAGTTTCCAAAAGTAAGGGATAAGGTAAAAACTTCACAAACATGGATTCTGCTGGCCTAGGGTTCTTGAGAAACTGCCTCTGAGGTTAGGCATTTGAAATATATGTTGATGACAGGAGCTTTAGCTTCCTTTGTAGTGAGAACATCAAAGCTGGGTCTGCATCTATGTGACCTGGAGGACATGGTTTCTTATTTTCCAATGAACATGTGGCAGCAGGGCTGAATTCTCACTTTATAAGTAAACTGTTGTCACTGGGTGATAAGTGTCTCCCAGTGTGGACTGTGAAGCCATTTGGTCATCCTCCACTTTTCGTGGTGTTTCTTGCAGCTGCACTGGAAGTTTGGTATTTACTTCACAAAGTATGAGGAGTTCAACTGGGACACAGTGCTGGAGGGAGTTCTGTCACGTGTGGTGGGTAAGGGTCTGCAGGAGAATGCACCAACCAGGCTTATATCCCACATATATTGCCCCCTTGACCATTGCAATCTGATTCTAAACTTTTCCCTGAAACCTCTCCATATAACAAGATTCCTTTACATACAAGGGTATGGTGGCTGCACCATATCAGTCACAAAGCATTTGGAAGCCAATGGCATATCCACATCACCCCACCACAGATGTTTTAACACACACCTGCACACCACTGCTCTAGGCCGACTACTGATCAGGCTCCAAGTTACTGACATCTCTGTTCTACACAATTTTCATGAAACCCAGTCAATGAAGGCACTGTCTGGTACACTCATGATCAGCAATAGGACATCCAAAGGTTCTCCAGTGCCACCAGGTCATGGGAATTTCCAAACTTTAATGGTATTCATCTAGCCATTTTTCAAGGATGCAGTAGGAGGCACTGTGGTTTTCAATTCATTCAGGAACCATTAAATGGAGAAGAAGCTCATTTCAATGAAAGCTCTAGAGAATTCTAACAGGCAAGGCTTCCCAAAGACAGGCTACAAGGTCACATTAAGCAAGGCATTTGAGGTCTACAATGTGAGGTCCATGTGTGTTTTGACTTGCAATGATGGCTGCCAAGTCTTTAAGAATAAAATCATGTGATATCCTTCCTGAGATTTCCAGTGCTCTGCGGAAAGCCACCCTGGGCCTAGATCTCAGTTTCTAAGGGCGACTCTCATGCGTGGCCTCCTAAAATCCCAACACAATACATGGCAATACTTCTTTGAGATCAGTTCCAGAACTCAGTCTCTAAGGGGAATCACACCATTGTTCAAGCCCAGGTGGACATAGTCATCTCTTTCAACGGCCACAAAAATGGCCACAATTAAAACCAAAACACTCCCACATGGCCCTCATCTTTTTCCATATAGACACTCATCATAACCTCAGGCTGTAGGTTTCCATTAGGGGTGCAGCCCAAGACAGTATCCAAAATAATGTCCCTTACCCCCATTTGCCTAAAGTCAGTGTGGCCGGGACACCCTTCCTGTAAACCATGAGTGATCAAAGAGGCCTGCCATTAATACTGCTTTGATTCTCCATTTTGAGGCCTAATGATTGTGGGGTTGAGATTCTTCATGTTAATTGGAGTCATGAGAAAACCCAAGCGCCTATGTTCTAGCCTCTGCAGGGGTGTGAAGAACTCATTTGACCCAAAGGATCCCTATTCTCAAAGATGGAGGTCAGGAACCTTACAGAGGAAGGCGAGAGACTTCATCCACAATGACAGTTCTTTTGGCCATTTTGGTTTTGGATGCACACATGGGATCTTTCTTTAGATCCATCAGGTGCTGAGAATCTGAGCGACAGCTTCACACAGGGCCAAGAGTCCTATTCAGACACATCCCTTTCCAAAGCAATTAAGCAAAGAGCCACAGGTGATGCCCATACATTTCCAATTGAAAACTGTTTTCTTCAGGCTTCACAAAGGGGTGGCCTGAGGCAAAGTCCTTCCTGACATTCAGGGCAACAGAAGAATAGGTAAGCAAAGGACCAAAGCAGGGTTTCTCCACTGAGACATTCCTGGTCACACTGATATCTGAGTTTTCTGAGATGCTCGCCATTCCCTTCAGCTATCCAGTACATGGCCATTATCACAGAGATTGGAGGTGGTACATATCTTGTACACAAAACCATGAGCCTATTCTGCAGAGTGCACACAATTCAGGAAAAAAATAGGAACTTAAGAAGTTAGCAGGTGTTCCCCATAGATAAGTCAAGCCACAATCCATTCATAAATTCGGCAGAATGAAAGCTGGGAAGCTTTCTACTAGACAGGACTCACCCATTGATGTATTTTCTTTCCTAATGTCTACAACCAAAGACACAGTGGTATACACAGACATGGAAACACTCGTCTTGTCAAATGACTTACTAGAAACAGTTCCCTCCAAACCAAACAAACCGCCATTCCTACCTATTCTCAGAATATGAGACAAAACCACAAACCCACACCCACACCCACAAAGACACCTCCATCCCCCAAGTAGGTCTGTGACTATCCAGAGTGTCCTCTGACTGGTGGGCCATACTATGTTCCCATGAAATGGCCTTTCCTGTCTCAGATCTGGTCTCCTTGGCCAACTCTGTGAAGTTGTCAGGAGCCAGCAGTTAACCACTAGCTGCTTTCTCAGGAAAAGCCCCTCTTCAGAGCTTTCCTGGCTTTTGACCGTCCTCACATCAGTAGGTACCAAGAATGACTGACTCTGTCCTTGGCAAATCCAAACAAGTGAGACCACTGGGACTGGGACTGCCTCTGGGTGCCTGGCTTCTTGGATACCAAGTTCAGAGAGTTCCATCAACAAAGAAGAGAGGTGAGGTCATTTCTTTAAGGAACTGAATCAGATCACTGCCTTGGTAACCACTTTGTGTTAACGGTTGCTTCCAAGGCTACCATGAGATGGAGGCTGCCCCTACTTCCTGTGACACTTTCATGAGTTAGAATGGTATGTCAAATACAGGCACCCAGGAACAGCTCTCCACACAAACCTGGTTTGGTCCATCTTCTCTACATTAAGAAGAGAGAGTCTGATTCATAAACAACCCTTCATCCTGACCAGATTTTTTGCCATGGAACATGACTTTTGCTCTCTCAGGTCCTTCATAGCTGCCAACATCTTCTCCAGGGATCATTTCTGCATGGACCTTGAGGTTCTCAGCTGGTGGAATATCCCCTATATTCCTGAATTGTAAGACCAACTCTGTCCCTGCTCTTCTGTAAAGTTAGATTGAGGGAACAGTGTATGGTTAGGATTAATAATATGTTCGATTTGGATTAGGAATCATTCTGCTTGATGAATAATGGTGTTGGGAACCTGCGACATTTATAAGTATATACAGGTGAAATATATGTATGAAAACAGAAATCTAAGTAAGATTTGAAGCCCAGAATGGGATTGGGCCCTTGATTTTGATACTTAGCGTTGAATTATGTTCTGCACAGATGTCTGAGATAGATCGATATACAATGGCTTAAGACCCTGTACCTTGGATTATTGAATGTATAAGAGAACATCCAGTCAAAAAGTGATAATGGGTAGGATTAGGAAGATAGTCAGTAGGTTTAGGAAGAAGAGTGAGTATAGGATTTGGAACAAAAGTTCCTTAGCAATAGGGTATCGATTAGAGTGTGAATGTAAATGTAAGCACAATTGAAGAGTGATGAACAATGATGAACTGGGGAAAGTATGTAGGAAAGCTGATATAGAGACATTATGAAATCAGGAAAAGTATAAAGTGAGAGATAGGATTAGATATTTTCAACAGGATTGAGTTTGAATATATAATCCTAGGAAGAAACAAATATTTTGTCACAAATAGGATTGACTTTTGAGAGCATTAGGCAACCTTGACATGGATGTTTTTAGTAATCCTTGCTCAATTTCCATTTAGGCTCTGGTACAATCATAAGTGTGACATTTGCTCTTTGTGTCCAGATTATTAATGTGATAAAATGTAGATTTAGATCAGTTGACATGAGTATTTCTTCCACCATTTCTGGTAGAAATATTTTGAAGACGTATAAATTAGTATGGGGGTACAAAGAGGTGAATCCTGTGTCTATGAATATAGAGACAATTCATGAATAGACAATAGTGTGAATAAATAATATAACAGGTTCCACTTTAAATAATATATTGATTTGATATCTGAAAATATATAAGAAATCTTATATTGATATACAATCATTTATTCCAATCAGTTATACATCTAATAGTAATATTAGGGTTATAGTTTATCATGAAGGGTGTGTGAGTTTTGCTTCAAATATGATTATGGAAATCAAAAATAATATGTTTGGTATGAAGTCTCATGAAAAAACCAGTCAAGAAACATGGTGGAATCCATGTGTTCTAAAGCAGAAAATGATTGAAAGTGAAACAAATGCCTATAATTTTGCTAAAGTATGGATAAAATATATATCCTATAATGTGCATAAACTGAAGAAATTGTAACTTACCAGTGGTGAATAAGAATGAACTTCAAAATACACATCATGTGCCATAGGAATCTACTTCCATTGATGAGAAACTGGATCGATTATTGTAGAAATATTAGGATTTGTATCCACCATTCACTTAAGTCAGTTTTCAGTACTAGGAAAAAAATATGTATTTCAGGTGGATGAATATTTCCATGAATAATCTTGTGAAATGTTAACTATTAATCCACATACATGAATATGAATGAATTTAGGGAGTGTATAATAAGACACATATATTTTATATTTGAAATAAATTTAGATTGTGTGTATATATATATATATATATATATATATATATATATATATACACACACACAAACACACACACACACACACACACACAGACATTAAAAATTAGCAATACATATGCCAATTGAAATTCACCATGAAATATATATCATCCACAGATGCAAAAATATTCATTTTAGTGAATATGGATTTATGTATAATGTTGTTCGACTAGGAAGCTCACCCATAGTTTGAAATTGCAGTTCCAACAGCGTTTAGGAGGAATGATCTCTTCTCACAATTTGTATCTGCCAAGTCAGTCACCTCACAAGAGTGTACGTGTGGTACCAGGCAAAATTCTATGTGTGCATATAAAAATACATGTGCTGAATAGGCTACAGAGATAGGGAGACAGGAATTCACATATTTGTTAACTTTAAAAATCCATTGAGAAGTATTTCAATTAAAAATTGACTAGATTTATAACACCTTCCCTATATAATGCAAAAGGCAAGTTCAACTATACACCATGCCTCCTCTGAAATGCTTGTATTTTTATTCTGTTTGTGTTATTTTTCTCCAACTTATTAGGATTAGTAGTCAGAGTCTAGTTGGGTATGGGTTAGGGTCAGAGATTCAGTATTTTAAAGAAAAAAATTGAAAAATAAATCCAATATGTATGCAAATATGTGCTACAAAAAAATTCCCACTTTCATCCAGAGCAATGCCTTGACATTACCTTTTACCAAAGTAAGACACAGTTACAGGAGAAGAGTTAGAAAATCTGTGAATACATATCTGGAATGGAATATGCTCAGGAGTTCACAAGCTTGGAGGTGGTAGCAGAGTTCAAAAAAATAAGGCAAAAGGTAAACACTCCTCAAACATCGAGCTCTGCTGACCTAAAGAATTCTTGAGAAACTGCCTCTGAGGTTGGGCACTTGAAATATATGTTGTTGTCAGGAGATTTAGTTTTTTTGTAGAGAGACCATCAAAGATGGTTCTGCATATATGTAACCTATAAGACATGGTTTCTTATTTTCCAATGAACATGTGGCAGCAGTGCTGAATTCTCTCTTCGTAGCTAAAGTGTGGCCACTGGGGCTAAGTGTCTCCCTATAATAATTGGGAATCCATTTGGTCATCCTCCACTTTTCGTGGTGTTTCTTGCTACTGCACTGGGAGTTTGGTATTTACTTCACGAAATAAAGGAGTTCAACTGGGACACATTGCTGGAGGGAGTTCTGTCACGTGTGGTGGGTGAGGGTTTGCTGGAGAATGCAATAACCAGGCTTCTAATCCACATAGATTGCCCCCTTGACCATAGCAACCTGATTCTGAACATTTCCCTGAAACCTCTACATATAACAAGATGCCTTTACATATTGGGTCTGTTGGCTGTAACCATATCAGTCACAAGCCATTTGGAAGCCAATGGCATATCCACGTGGCCCCACCACAGATGTTTTATCACACACCCCCCCACCACTGGTCTAGGCCCACTAATTAGCAGGCGCCAACTAACTGGCATCTCTGTTCTACACCATTTTCATGAAACTCAGTCAATCAAGGCACTGTCTGGTATACTCATGATCAGCAATAGGACATCCAAAGGTTTTCCAGTGCCATCTGGTCATGGGAATTTCAAAAATTTTATGGTATTTATCTAGCCATTATTCAAGGAAGAAGTTATTGGCACTGTGGGTTTCAATTCATTCAGGAACCATTAAATATTGAGGAAGCTAATTTCAATAAAACTATGGAAAACAATCACAGGCAAGGCCTCCCAAAGAGTGGCCAAAAGGTCACATGAAGGCAGGACCATTGAGGTCTCCAATGTGAGGTCCATGTGTGTTTTTACTCTCAACTATGTGTTCCAAGTTTTTCAGAATAAATCATGTGATATCCTGGCTGAGATTCCCATTGCTCTGTGGAAAGCCACCCTGGGCCTAGATCTAAGTTTCCAAGGCGACTCTCATGCGTGGCCTCCTAAAATCCCAACACAATTCATGGCAATACTTCTTTGAGATGAGTTCCAGAACTCAGTATCTAAGGAGCATCACACCAGAGTTCAAGCCCAGGTGGACCCAGTCATCCCTTCCACCTGCCACACAAATGACCAAAATTAAAACAAAAACATTCCCACATGTCTCTCATCTTCTTCCACATAGACACTCATTATAACCTCTGGCTGGAGATTTCCATGTGGGGTGCAGCCCAAGAGAGTGTCCAAAATAAGCTCCCTTGGCCATCATTTGCCTAAAGTCAGGTTGGCCTGAACACCATTCCTGTGAACCGGTAGTGATCAAATAGGCCTGCAATTACTACTGCTCTGCTTCTACAATTTGAGGCCTACTGACTGTGGGGTTTAGATTCTTTATGTGAATTGGAATCATGAGAAAACCCAAGCACCTCGGCATGGCTTTGAAGAACTCAATTGACATAAAGGATCCCCATACTCACTTGATGGATGTCTGCAACCTAATAGAGGAAGAAGAGAGAAATCATCCACAATGACTGAATTTTGCCATTTTGGTTTTGGATGCACACATGGGATCTTTCTTTAGTTCCATTAGGTCCTGAGAATCTAAGCCACAGCCTCACACAGGGCCAAGAGGCTGATTCAGACACATCCTTTCCAAAGCAATTAAGCAAAGAGCCACAGGTGATGCCCATTCATTTCAATATGAAAACTGTTTTCTTCATACTTCACAAAGGGGTGGCCTGAGGCAAAGACCTTCCTTTCATTCAGTGAAACAGAAAAATAGGTAAGCAAAAGGCACAAAGCATGGTTTCTCTACTGAGACTTACCTGGTCACACTGATATCTGAGTTTTCTAAGATGCTCGCCATTACCTTCAGCTATTAAGTACATGGCCATGTGACAGAGCTTGGGGTGGTACCTATCTTGGACACAAAAACATGAGACTATTCTGAAGATTGGCCAGAATTCAGGAAGAAATCTGAAACTTAGGAAGATAGTAGGTGTTGCCCATCGAAAAGGCAACCTGCAGTCCAGTCATAAATTGGGCAGGATGAATGCTGGGAAGCTTTCTACTAGACAGGACACATACGTTGATGCATTCTCTATTCTAATGTCTACAACCACGGACACAGTGGGATACACAGACATAGAAATACTCGCCTTGTCAAACAACTATCTAGAAACAGTCCACTGCAAACCAGACATACCAACTTTCCTACCTATTCTCAGAAAATGAGACAAAATCACAAAGTCACACCCACAAACACAAAGGCACCTCCTTCCCCCAAGTAAGTCTGTGAATATCCAGAGTGTCCTCTGACTGGTGGGCCATACTATGTTCCAATGAAATGGCCTGTCCTGTCTCAGATCTGGTCTCCTTGGACAACTCTGTGAAGTTGTTAGGAGCCATCGGTGAGCCACTACCTTCTTACTCAGGAAAAGCCCATCTTCAGAGCTCTCCTGGCATTTGGCCATCCTCACATCAGTAGGTACCAAGAAAGACAGAATCTGTCATTGGTAAAACTAAACAAGTGAGCACACTGGGACTGGGACTGGGACTGGCTCTGGGTGCCTGACTTCCTGGATCCGAAGTTCAGAGAGTTCCATCACCAAAGAAGTGAGGTAGGTCACTTCCTTCAGGAACTGAATGAGGTCAATGCCTTGGCAAACACTTTGTCCTAACAGTTGCTTCCAAGGGTCCCATGAGATGGAGGCTGCCCCTACTTCCTGTGACACTTCCACAAGTTAGAATGGTATACCAACTATAGGCACATTGGAACAGCTCTCCACACAGGCCTGGTTTGGTCCATCTTCTCTACATTAAGAAGAAAGTGGCTGATTCAGACACACCCCTTCATCCTGACCAGGTTGTTTGCCATGGAAGATGACTTTTGCTCTCTCAGGTTCTTCAACCTGCCTACCTCTTTTCCAGGGATCATGTCTGCATGGACCTTTGAAGATCTCAGCAGGTGGAAGATCCCCTACATTCCTGTAATGTAAGACCAACTCTGTCCCTGCTCTTCTGTAAAGTTAGATTGAGGGAACAGTGAATGTTTAGGGTCAATAACATGTTGGATTTGGTTTAGGAATCATTCTGCAAAATGAATAATTGTATTTGAAACTGCGATATTTACAAGAATATATATGTGAAATATAAGTATGAAATCAGAAATTTAGGTAACATTTGAAGGCCAGAAGGGCATTGGACCCTTGATTGTGAAACTTAGCATTGAGTTACATTCTGCACAGTGGTATCAGATAAATCAATGTACAATGGCATAAGACCTTGTACCTTGCATGATTGAATGTAGAAGAGAACATCCAGTCAAAAAAGGATAGTCGGTAGAATTGGGTGATAGTCGGTAAGTTTAAAAAGAAGAGTGAGTATAGGATTTGGAACAAAAGTTTATTAGCAATAGGTTATCGATTAGAGTGTGAATATAAATGTCAGCACATGTGAAGAGTCAGTCACAATGATGAACTGGGGAAAATATGTAGGAAACAGATAGCAATAGAGCCAGTATGAAATCAGGCAATGTATAAAGTGAGGGATAGAATTAGTCATTTTTAGTAGGGTTGAGTTTGAATATATAAACTTAAGAAGAAACAAATATGTAGTCACCAATAAGATTGACATTTGAGAGCATTAGGCAACCTGGACATGGATGTTTTTAGTAATCCATGTTTACTTTCCATTTAGGCTTTGGTACAAACATAAGTGTGACTTTGCATTTTGTGTTCCAAATATTACTGTGATTAAATGTATAAGTAGATCAGGTGATATGAGTATTTCTTCCACCATTTCAGGGAGCAATATTATGAAGACGTATAAATTAGTATTGGGGGTACAAAGAAGTGTACACTGTGTCTATGAATATAGAGATAATGCATGAAGAGACCATACTGTGAATAAATAATATAACTCGTTCCACTTTAAATAATGGATTGAATTTTTACCTGAAAATATATAAGAAATCCTATATTGGTATACAATCATTAATTCCAACGAGTTATACATCTAATGGTAATATCAGAGTTATAATTTATCATGAAGTTTATGTGAGTTTTCCTTCAAAAGTGATTATGGAAATTGAAAATAATGTGTTTGGAAAGAAGTCTCATGAAATGACCAGTCAATAAATATGGAAGAATACATGTGTCCTGAAGCAGGAAGTGATTGAAAGTGAAACAAATTCTTATAAATTTGCGAACTTGTTGGGAAATCTTTAGGGCCCGTCCCAGCTCTCCGTTGAGCATGATAGCCACACCGAGGGAATTAGGAGTAGCACGGGACTCGCGGTGCAGACCTGCAGTCTACCGCTCCCACCAGTGCTACAACTGAGGTCTCTTGCTCCAGCTTCGGGGGCATGGCTTCCGGAGGGCAAGCAAATTTGCTGGGGGTTCTCAGGCCCAAGCTCTACAAACTTAGGGTCTGAGGGAGACAAACAGGGAGAGTGTGCCCAGGCGTTCATGAAAACAGGGCTCCCAGAAGCAGCAGACCTGGCATGTAGCCAGTATTGTGGTGAGTGTCACAGGTGAGTGGGGCCTGGCTTGAGGAAACACAAGTGAAGGCCCTAGGCACTCAGGATTGGACACCCACCCAGTCTGGGAGGAAGAGCTGCTGCACAGTGATTGGTTCCCACCTATTGAAAGGAGAAGCTTGTCCCAGTGGGCACAGCTCCACCTACGGGAAAAGAAGTTTATAAAAATCTATGACTGCATTTATTATTATTATTATTATTTTAAATTAGGTTTTGTTTTGTTTTGTTTTTCTTTTTCTTCCATTTTTATTTTTTGTTGTTGTTCTTTAACTTTTTTAAATGTTTTCAATTTTTTAATTTTCATATTATTTTTTTAAATTTTAATTTTATATTATCTTTATCATTTTCTTAAAAAAATTCATTTTCTTTCTTTATTTTCTATTTTCTTTTAATTTCTTTTCAATTTTCTTATTCCCCCTTCCTTGAATTCTACCTGCCTACTCTCATTCTCTTTAGTGACTTCTTCCCTTTCCTTCTAAAATCTTTCCTTCCAAGCATCAAATAAATTTTTAAGAGTAAACAGTAACTCAGCAGTCAAACAGAACAAGAAGTAACATGAGCAGCATAAACAAGCAAGAAAGAAAAGGAGTACAAACAATGAAGGACACCCTAAATATTCAGGAGGACCTAGAGTCATCAGAAAATGGTCATATAAAGACTCAAGGAATACCTTAAACAGATGGAATGGATCCTTAAAGAGGATACGAGACAGAAAATCCAAACAGTCAAAGAACACATTGAAAATGAATTACATAAACAGATAAATGAAGAAGTTAAGCATCTTTATCAGGAGATAGAGATTATAAAAAAAATCAAACAATAATTCTAGAAATGAAGGAAACGATACACCAAACTAAGAACTCAATTGAGAGTATCACTAAGAGAGTGGAGCAAGTAGAAGCCAGAACGTCAGATAATGAAGACAAAATATATCAGCTTGAAACGAGTCTAGCCAACTCAGAAAGGCTGGTAAAAAATCACGAGAAAAACATTCAAGAGATATGGGATAACATAAAAGAAACACACTAACGAGTCATCGAGATAGAGGAAGGTACAGAGATTCAAACCAACGGAATGAGAAACCTGCTGGATGAAAAATTACAGAAAACTTTCCAGAAATAAAAAAAGAAAGGGATATACAAATTGTAGATGCATACAGGACACTGAGCACACAAAATCACAGTAGACCAATGCCAACACACATTGTTATGAAGATATCCAATGTACAGAACAAAGAGAAAATAATAAAAGCTACAATAGAATGGAGGCAGATTACATTCAGAGGTAAACCAATAAGGTTAACAATAGATATTTCATCACAGACGCTGAAAGTGAGAAGATCCTGGGAAAACGTATTTCAAACACTGAAGGACAATTTATGCAAACCAAGAATTCTGTATCCAGAAAGATTAACCTTCAGGTACGACAACGAAATAAAAATCTTTCATGATAAACAAAAGCTAAAAGAATTTGCAGCCAGAAAACCAGCATTGCAAAGCATCTTGAAATAAACACTACACGAGGGAGAAATGAAAAACAACAAACAAAAGCATCAGTGGGAAGTACCTTGGTAATGACAGAGGGCGGGGTGAAAGCTAATCATGGAGAAACAAACTAAAATAAAAAAAAGATAAATAATCAAACATGGCTGGCAGTACAAACCATACATCAAAAGTAACTCTAAACGTTAATGGCTTAAACTCTCCAATAAAGCGACATAGGCGGGTAACTTGGATTAAATAAACAAATCCAACAATATGTTGCCTCCAGGAGACACATCTGAAATGAAAAGACATACACAGGCTGAAGGTAAAAGGTTGGGAAAAAATACACCATGCACACGGTCCTTGTAAGCGAGCAGGGGTGGACATCCTCATTTCGAATAAAATTGACTTCAAGACTAAGTTAATCAAAAGGGATAAGGAAGGACATTATATACTGTTAAAAGGAACCATTCACCAACAAGACATAACAATTATCAATATTTATGCACCAAATAATGGTGCTGCGATGTTCATAAAACAAATTCTTTTCAAGTTCAAGAATCAAATAGACCACAACGCAATAATTATGGGTTACTTTAACACACATCTCTCACCATTGGACAGATCCTCCAAACAAAAGTGGAATAAAGAAACAATAGAACTCAAAATCACAATCAATAACCTAGATGTAACTGACATATATAGAATATATCAACCATCATCGAATGGATATACTTTTTTCTCAGCAGCACATGGATCCTTCTCAAAAATAGACCATATATTATGCCATAGGGCAACCCTCAGTAAATATAAAGGTGTGGAGATAATACCATGCATTTTATCTGATCATAATGGAATGAAACTGGAAATCAATGATAAAAGAAGAAAGGAAAAATCCTTGGAAAATGAGCAATATGTTACTCAATAATCAATGGGTTACAGAAGACATAAAGGAGGAAATCAAAAAATTCTTGGAGATAGATGAAATTACAGACACAACATATCGCAATCTATGGGACACAATGAAAGCAGTTTTAAGAAGGAAATTCATCACCTGGAGGTCATTCCTGAAAAAAAGGAAAAACCAACAAATAAATGAGCTCACACTTCATCTCAAAGCCCTAGAAAAGGCAGAGCAAAACAACAGCAAATGTAGCAGAAGGCAAGAAATAATTAAAATCAGAGCGGAAATCAACAAAATTGAAACGAAAGAAACTATTGAAACAATTAACTAAACTAAAAGTTGGTTCTTCGAAAAAATAAATAAGATCAACAGACTTTTAGCCATGCTAAAGAAGAGATGAAGAGAGAGAACTCAAATTACTAACATATGGGATGAAAAAGGCAATATCACAACAGGTGCTACAGAAATACAGAAGACAATTAGAAATTATTTTGAAAACCATTATTCCAATAAAATAGAAAATAGTAAAGACATCCATAAATTTCTTAAGTCATATGATTTGCGCAGACTGAGTCAGGAGGATACACACAATTTAAACCGACCAATATCAATGGATGAAATAGAATAAGTAATCAAAAGACTACCAACCAAGAAAAGCCCAGGACCGGTTGGCTATACAGCAGAGTTTTAGAAATCCTTTAAAGAAGAATTATTACCAATACTTTTCAAGTGATTTCAGGAAATAGAAAAAGAGGGAGCTCTGCCAAATTCATTCTATGAGGCCAACATCACCCTGATTCCGAAACCAGAAAAAGACACCTCAAAGAAAGAGAACTACAGACCAATATATCTGATGAACCTAGACGCAAAAATCCTCAATAAAATTCTGGCGAATCGAATACAAAGGCACATCAAAAAAATTGTGTACCAGGATCAAGTAGGATTCATCCCTGGGATTCAAGGATGGTTCAATATATGGAAATCAATAAATGTTATTCATCACATCAATAGACTTAATGATAAGAACTATATGATCATCTCGATAGACACAGAAAATGCATTCGACAAAATACAGCATCCCTTTATGTTCAAAACATTAGAAAAACTAGGGATAACAGGAACTTACCTCCACATAGTAAAAGCTATGGAAATGAATAAATGTTATTCATCACATCAATGGACTTAAAGATAAGAACCATATGATCATCTCGATAGACGCAGAAAATGCATTCAACAAAGTACAGCATCACTTTATGTTCAAAACATTAGAAAAACTAGGGATAACAGGAACTTACCTCCACATTGTAAAAGCTATCTATGCTAAGCCTCAGGCTAGCATCATTCTGAATAGAGAAAAATTGTAGGCATTCCCTCTAAAATCTGGAACAAGACAGGGATGCCCTCTATCACCACTTCTATTCAATATAGTTCTCGAAAAACTGGCCAGAGCAATTAGACAGATGAAAGAAATCAAAGGCATACAATAGGAAAAGAAGAACTTAAATTATCACTATTTGCTGGTGACATATTTCTATACATAGAAGACCCAAAAGGGTCTACAAAAAAACTACTAGAACTAATAAATGAATTCAGGAAAGTAGCAGGATATACAATCAAAACGCATTAATCAAAGGCATTTCTCTATATCAGCGACAAAACTTCTGAAATGGAAATGAGGAAAAACACTCCATTCACAATATCCTCAAAAAAATAAAATAAAATACTTGAAAATCAACCTAACAAAAGAGGTGAAAGACTTATACAATGAAAACTACAGAACCCTAAAAAGAGAAGTAGAACAAGATCTTAGAAAATGGAAAAATATACCCTGTTCATGGATAGGCAGAACTAACATCATAAAAATGGCGATATTACCAAAAGTTTTCTATAGGTTTAAGCAATGCCAGTCAAAATCCCAAGGGCATTTCTTGTAGAAATAGATAAAGCAATCATGGAATTCATATGGAAAAGTATAAGACGAAGAATAGCAAAAGCAATACTAAGCAGGAAGTGTGAATCTGGCGGTATAGCGATACCAGACCTCAAACTATACTACAGAGCAATAGTAACAAAAACAGCATGGCACTGGTACCAAAACAGGTGGAGGATCAATGGTACAGAATAGAGGACACAGAGACTAATCCACAAAGCTACAACTATATTTGATAAAGGAGCTAAAAGCATGCAATGGAGGGAGGATAGCATCTTCAACAAATGGTGTTGGGAAAACTGGAAATCCATATGCAACAAAATGAAACTGAATCCCCTCACATGCACAAAAGTTAACTCAAAGTGAATCAAGGAGCTAGATACCAAATCAGAGACTCTGCATTTAATAGCAGAAAAAGTTGGCTCCGATCTACATAATGTGGGGTCGGGCTCCAAATTTCTTAACAGGACACCCATAGCACAAGAGTTAATAACAAGAATCATCAAATGGAACTTACTTAAACTGAAAAGTTTTTTCTCAGCAGAATAAAAAAAAGAGAGGTAAATAGGGAGCCTAAATCATGGGAACAAATTTTACTCCTCACACTTCAGATAGAGCCCTAATACCAGAATATACCAACAACTCAAAAAAATAGACAATATGATGACAAATAACCCAATCAAAAAATGGGCCAAGGACCTGAACAGACACTTCTCAGAGGTGGACATACAATCAATCAGTAAGTACATGAAAAAATGCTCACCATCTCTAGCAGTCAGAGAAATGCAAATTAAAACCACCCTAAGATACCATCCTACTCCAGTAAGATTGGCAGCCATTATGAAGTCAAACAACAACAAGTGCTGGCGAGGATGTGGGGAAAAGGGTACTCTTGTACATTGCTGGTGAGACTGCAAACTGTTGCGGCCAATTTGGAAAGCAGTATGGAGATTCATGGGAAAGCTGGGAATGGTACCACCATTTGACCCAGCTATTGCCCTTCTCGGACTATTCCCTGAAGATCTTTAAAGAGCATATTACAGGGATACTACCACTTCGGTGTTCATAGCAGCACAATTCACAATTGCTAGACTGTGGAACCAACCCAGATGCCCTTCAGTAGATGAATGGATAAAAAAAAATGTGGCATTTATACACCATTGAGTATTACGCAGCATTAAAAAATGACAAAATCATTGAATTTGCAGGAAAATGGATGGCACTAGAGCAGATTATGATTAGTGAAGCTACCCAAACCCTAAAAAACAAATACCAAATGTCTTCTTTGATATAATGAGAGCAACTAACAACAGAGCAGGGGGGAAGAGCAGGAAGAAAAGATTAACATTAAACAGAGACATGAGGTGGGGGGCGGAAAGAGAGAGATAAAGGAAATTGCATGGTAATGGAGGGAGACCCTCATTGTTACACAAAATTACATATAAGAGGTTATGAGGGGAATGGGAAAATAAACAAGGAGGTAAATTAATTACAGTAGATGGGGTAGAGAGAGAAGATGGGAGGGGAGGGGGTATAGATAGTAGAGGATAGAAAAGATAGCAGAATACAACAGTTACTAATAGGGCATTATAAAAATGTGGATGTGTTACCGATATGATTCTGCAATCCGTATTTGGGATAAAAATGGGAGTTCATAATCCACTTGAATCTAATGTATGAAATATGATATGTCAAGAGCTTTGTAATGTTTTGAACAACCAATTAAAAAAATAAAATAAGATAATATGAAATAAAATAATTGAAAAAAAAAAACACATGTAGAACTATTTCACTCTCATTCAGAAGAATGCCTTGACATTACTCTTGCCCCAAGTAATACATCATTAGAGGAGAATAGTTAGAAAATCTGGGAACACATTTCTGGATTTTAATATGCTCAAAAGTTCACAACCTTGGAGGTGGTAGAGTAGTTTCCTAAAGTAAGGGACAGGGTAAACACTCCACAAACATGAAGCTCTGCTGGCCTAAAGACTTCTTCAGAAATTGCCTCTGAAGTTGGGCACTTGAAATATATGTTGTTGTCAGGACCTTTAGATTCCTTTGTAATGAGACCATCAAAGCTGGGTCTGCATCTATGTTACCTGGAGGACACGGTTTCTTAGGTTCCAATGAACATGAGTCAGCAGTGCTGAATTCAATCTTTGTAGGTAAACTATGGTCACTGAGAGCTAAGTGTCTCCCCGTGTGGAGTGTGAAGCCATTTGGTGATCCTCTGCATTTCGTAGTGTTTCTTGCTGCTGCACTTGTAGTTTGGTATTTGCTTCACGAAATTCAAGGAGTTCAACTGGGACAAAGTATTGGAGGGAGTTTCTCATGTGTGATGGGTCACGGTCTGCAGGAGAATGCACCAACCAAGGTTCTATCCCACATAGCATGCCTCTTGATCATAGCAACCTGATTCTGAACATTGCCCTGAAACCTCTCCAAATAACAAGACGCCTTTACATATAAGGGTCTTCTCGCTGCACCATGTCAGTCACAAGCAATTTGGAAGCCAATGGAAGATCCACATGGCCCCACCACAGATGATTTATCACACACCTGCCGACCACAGCTATATGCTCACTACTCAGCAGGCTCCAAATTACTGGTATCTCTGCTCTACACCATTTTCTTGAAACCCAGTCCATCAGGCACTGTCTGGTATGCTCATAGTCAGCAACAGGATATCCAAAGGTTCTCCAGTGCCACCTGGTGATGAAAATTTCAAAAATTTCATGGTATTTATCTAGCCATTTTTCAAGGATGAAGTTGAAGGCACTGTGGGTTTCAATTCATTCAGGAACCATTAAATGGTGAGGATGCTCATTTCAATGAAAGCTCTGGAGAACTCTCAGAAGCAAGGCTTCCCAAGGAGTGGCCAATGGTCACATGAAGCTAGGTATTGAGGTCTACAATGTGAGGTCCATGTATGTTTTGACTCTCAACTATTGCTGCCAAGTCTTTCAGAATAAAATCATGTGACACCCTGGCTGAGATTCCCAGTGCTCTGTGCAAAGCCACCCTGGGCTTAGATATCAGTTTCCAAGGCCGAATCTCATGCGTGGCTTCCTAAAATCCCAACAAAATTCATGGCAATACTTCTCTGAGGTCAGTACCACAACTCAGTCTCTAAGGGGAATCACACCCGAGTTCAAGCACAGGTGGACCCAGTCATCACTTCCAACCGCCACACAAAGGACCACAATTAAAACCAAAACACTCCCACATGACCCTCATATTCGTCCATATAGACACTCATCACAACTTCTGGCTGGAGGTTTCCATAAGGGGATCCACCCAAGACAGTGTCAAAAATAATCTCCCTTGCCCCTCATTTTGACTAATGTCAGGGTGGCCTGTACACCCTTCCTGTGAACCAGGAGTGATCAAATAGGCCTGCCATTAATACTGCTCTGCTTCTCCAATTTGAGGACTACTGACTGTGGTTTTTAGATTCTTTATGTAAATTTGAGTCATAAGAAAACCCAAGCTCCTATGGGATAGAATCTGCAGGGCTTTGAGGTACTCATTTGACCCAAAGGATCCCTATTCTCACTTGATGGAGGTCAGGAACCTTACAGAGGAAGGCGAGAGACTTCATCCACAATGACTGCTTTTTTTACCACTTTGGTTTTGGGTGTACACATGGATTATTTCTTTAGATCCATCAGGTGATGAGAAACTAAGCAACAGCCTCACACAGGGCCAAGAGTCTGAATGAGACACATCCTTTTTAAAGCAATTAAGCAAAGAGCCACAGGTGATGCCCATTCATTTCCATTTGAAAACTGTTTTCTTCATACTTCACAAAGGGGTGGCCTAAGGCAAAGACCTTCCTGACATTCAGGGCAACAGAACAATAGGTAACCAAAAGGCCCAAAGCAGGGTTTCTCCATTGAGACTTTAATGGTCACAGTGATTTCTGAGTTTACTGTGATGCTCGCCATTCCCTTCAGCTATCCAGTACATGGCCATGATACAGAGCTTGGAGGTGGTATATATCTTGCACAAAAAATCATGAGCCTATTCTGGAGAGTGGCCAGAATTCAGGAAGAGGAACTTAGGAAGATAGCAGGTGTCGCTCATTGATAAGGCAAGCCGCAGTCCATTCATAAATTGTGCAGCATGAATTCTGGGAAGCTTTCTACTGGACAGGACACATCCATTGATCCAATATCTTTTCTAATGTCTGCAATCACGGATAACAGTGGGATACACAGACATAGAAACACTCGCCTTGCCAAACTACTTACTAGAAACAGTTCACTCCAAACCAAACAAACCACCTTCCCTGCCTATTCTCAGAACATGAGACAAAACCACAAACCCAAACCCACACCCACAAAGGCACCTCCTTCTGCCGACTAGGTCTGTGAATATCTGGAGTGTCCTCTGACTTATGGGCCATAGTATGGTCCCCCGAAATGGCCTCTCCTGTCTCAGATTTGGACTCCTTGGCCAACTCTATGAAATTGTCAGGAGCCAGCTGTGAGCCACTACCTGATTTCTCAAGAAAGGCCCCTTTTCAGAGATTTCTTGCCATTTGGCCATCCTCACATCAGTAGGTACCAAAAAAGACTGACTCTGTCCTTGGTAAATCCAAACAAGTGAGACCACTGGGACTGGAACTGGGACTGGCTTTTGTGCCCGAATTCCTGGATCCCAAGATCAGAGAGTTCCATCACCAAAGAAGTGAGGTGAGGTCACTTTTTTCAGGAACTGAATGAGGTCACAGCTTTGGAACCACTTTGTCCTAACAGTTGCTTCCAAGGGTCCCATGAGATGGAGGCTGCCCCTACTTCCTGTGACACTTTCACAAGTTAGAATGGTATATCAACCATTGGCAACCAGGAACAGCTCTGCACACAGGCCTTGTTTGGTCCATCTTCTCTACATTAAGAAGAGAGAGGCTGATTCAGACACAACCCTTTATGTTGACTAGGTTGTTTGCCATGGAAATTGACTTTTGCTTTCTCAGGTCCTTCATAGCTTCCTACATCTTCTCCAATGATCATTTCTCCATGGACCTTTGAGTTTCTCAGCAGGTGGAAGATCCCCTACATTACTGTATTGTAATCCCAACTCTGTCTCTTCTCTTCTGTAAAGTTAGATTGAGGGAACAGTGTATGGTTATGGTTAATAACATGTTCGAATTGGTTTAGGGGTCATTCTGCTGGATGAATAATGGTATTGGAATCTGTGATATTTCTAATAATATAGAGGTAAAATATAAGTATGAAAACAGAAATCTAGCTATGAATGAAGCCCAGAAGTCATTGGGCCCTTGATTGGGATACTTAGCTTTGAATAATGTTCTGCAAAGTTGTCTCAGATAATTCAATATACAATGGCATAGGACCTTGTACCTTGGATGATTGAATGTAGAAGAGAACATCGAGTCAAAAAGGGATAGTCAATAGGATTAGGAAGATAGTCAGTAGGTTTAGGAAGAAGAGTGAGTATAGGATTTGGACCAAGAGTTCTTTAGCAATATGGTTTCGGTTAGAGAGTGAATGTAAATATCAGCACATATGAAGAGTCAGTCACTATGATGAACTGGGGAAAATATGTAGAAAAGCAGATATCAATAAAAACATTATGAAATCAGGCAAAGTATAAAGTGAGTGATAGGATTAGACATTTTCACCACGGTTGAGTTTGAATATATAATCTTAGGAAGAAACCAATATGTCATCACCAATAGGATTGACATTTGAGAGCATTAGGCAACATGGACATGGATGTTTTTAGTAATCCATGCTCAATTTCCGTTTAGGCTTTGGTACAATCATAAGTGTAAACTTTTCATTTTGTGCCCAGATAAAATGTATATGTAGATCAGGTGACATGAGTATTTATTCAACTATTTCTTGGAGCAATATATTGAAGATGTAAATTAGTATTGGGGGTACAAACAGGTGTACCCTGTGTCTATGAATATAGAGATAAAGCATTAATAGACCATACTGTGAATAAAAAATACAACTGGTTCCAACTTTAAATAATGGATTGAATTGATATCTGAAAATATACAATAAATCTTATATTGATATACATTCGTTTATTCCAACCAGTTATACATCTAATGGTAATATTAGTGTTTTGGTTTATCATAAAGAGTGTGTGAGTTTTGCTTCAAAAATAATTATGGAAATCGAAAATAATGTGTTTGGAAAAAAGCCTCATGAAAAGACCAGTCAAGAAACCCTGACAATACATGGGTTCTGAAGCAGAAAGTCATTAAAGTTGAAACAAATTCCTATAAATTTGAGAACTTGTGGATGAAATGTATGTCCTATTATGTGCAAAAACTGAAGAAATAATAATGCACCAGTGTTGAATACAAATGAACGTCAAATTACATATCATGTCCCATACGAATCTACTTGCATTGATGTTACACTGGGTCTGTTACTGTAGAATAATTAGGATTTGTATGCACCATTCACTGAAGTTTCTTATCAGTACTAGGAAAAAATATGTATTTCAGGTGGATGAATGTTTCTGAGAATAATCTTGTGAAAAGTTGATTAAAAATCCACATACATGAACATGAATGAATTTAGAGCGTGTATATTAGACACATTTTGAAAAATCTGGAGAGTGTGTCTATATATATATATATATATATATATATATATATATATATACACACACAAACACACACACACAGAAATAAACACAGACATTAAGAAGTAGCAATATATATGCCAATCGAAATGCATCATTAAATATATATTATCCACAGATGCAAAAATATTTATTTTACTGAACCTGAATTTATGTATAATTTTGTTCTGCTAGGAAGCTCCCCTATAGGTTGAATTTTCTGTTCCAACAGCGTTTAGGAGGAGTGATGTCTTCTCACAATTTATATCTGCCAACTCAGCCACCTCACAAAAATGTACATGTGATACCTGGTAGGATTCTATATGTGCATATAAATATACATGTGTGAATAGGCTAGAGAGAAAAGAAAGAAAAAATTCACAAATTTGTTACCTTTGAAAACACATGGAGAAAATTTCAATAAATTTTGACTAGATTTATAACTCCTACCTTATATAATGCACAAGGCAAGTCCAACTATACATCATGCCTCCTCTGAACTGCTTGTATTTCTATTCGGTTTGGGTTATTTTTCTCCATTATATTAGGATGAGTTGTCTGAGTCTAGTAGGTATGGGTTAGTGTCAGGGAGTCAGTATTTCAAAAAGAAAATTGGAAAATGAATGTAGTGTGTATGCAAATATGTGCTGCAAAAATATCCTCCAACTCTCATCCAGAACAATGCCTTGACATTACCTTCGCCCCAAGTAAGACACAATTAGAGGAGAAGAGTTAGAAAATCAGTGAGTATATATCTGGAATGGAACATTATCAGGAGTTCACAACCTTGGAGGTGGTAGAGGAGTCTCCAAAAGTAAGGGACAGAACAAAAACTCCACAAACATGGAGCTCTGCTGGCCTAAAAACTTTGTGAAAAACTGCCTTTGAGGTTGGGCACTTGAAGTATATGTTGATTTCAGGAGATTTGGCTTCCTTTGTAGTAAGACCATCAAAGCTGGGTCTGCATCTATGTGACCTGGAGTACATGGATTCTTATTGTCTAGAACATGAGGCAGCATTGGTGAATCCTCTCTTTGTAGGATAAGTGTGGCCACTGGGGACTAAGTGTCTCCCCGTGTGGACTGTGAAGACATTTGGTCATCCTCCACTTTTTGTGGTGTTTTTGCTGCTGCACTGGGAGTTTGGTATTTGCTTCACAAAATACAAGGAGTTCAACTGGGACACAGTGATGGAGGGAGTTCTGTCATGTGTGGTGCGTTAGTGTCTACAGGAGAATGCACCAACCAGGCTTCTATCCCACATAGCTTGCCCCATTGCCCCCTTGTCCATATTAACCTGATTCTCAACATTACCCTGAAAACTCTCCATATAACAAGATGACTTTACATATAAGGGTCTGCTGGCTGCACCATGTCAGTCACAAGCCATTTGGAATCCAATCGTAGATCCTCATGGCCCTACCACTGATGTTTTATCACACACGTGCCCACCACTGCTCTAGGCCCACTTCTCAGCAGGCACCAACTTAATGGCATCTCTGTTCTACTCCATTTTCATGAAACCCAGTCAATCAAGGAACTGTCTGGTATACTCATGATCAGCCACAGGACATCCAAAGGTTCTCCAGTGCCAACTGCTCATGGGAATTTCAAATATTCCATGGAATTTATATAGCCATTTTTTACGGATGAGGTTGGAGGCACTGTGGTTTTCAATTCTTTAAGGAACCATTAAATGTTGAGGAAGATTATTTCAATGAGAGCTCTGGAGAACTCTCACAGTCAAGGCTTCCCAAAGAGTGGCCAAAAGTTCACATGAAGCCAGGCCCATTGAAGTCTACAATGTGCGGTTCATGTGTATTTTGACTCTCAACAATGGCTGCCAAGTTTTTAAGAATAAAATTATGTGATATCCTGGCAGAGATTCCCAGTGATCTGTGGAAAGCAACCCTGGGCCTAGATCTCAGTTCCAAGGGCGACTCTCATGTGTGGCCTCCTAAAATCCCAACCAAATTCATGGCAATACTTCTCTGAGGTCACTTCCACAACTCAGTCTCTAAGGGGAATCACACCAGAGTTCAAGCCCAGGTGGACCCACTTATTTCTTCCAACCACCACACAAATGACAAAAATTAAAACGAAAACACTCCCACATGGCCCTCATCTTCTTACATATAGTCATTCATCTTAACGTCTGGCTGAAGGTTTCCATGAGGGGCAAAGCCCAAGACAGTGTCCAAAATAAGCTCGCTTGCCCTTCATTTGCCTAAAGTCAGGTCAACCTGGACACCGTTCCTGTGAACCAGGAGTGATCAAATAAACCTGCCATTAATACTCCTCTGTTTCTCCAATTTGAGGCCTACTGATTTTCAGTTATACATTCTTTATGTGATTTGGAGTCATGCAAAACCCCAAGCACCTCTGCAGGGCTTCGAAGAACTCATTTGACCCAAAGAATCCATTTTCTCACTTGATGGAGGTAAGGAACCTAACAGAGGAAGGGAAGAAACTTCATCCACAATGACTGATCTTTTTGCCATTATGGTTATGGATGCACACATGGGATCATTCTTTAGCTCCAACAGGTGCTGAGAATGTAAGTCACAGCCACACACAAGGCCAAGAGGCTAATTAACCCACATCCCTTTCCAAAGCAATTAAGCAAAAGCCACAGGCGTTGCCCATTCATTTCCATTTGAAAACTGTTTTCTTCAGGCTTCAAAAAGGGGTGGCCTGAGGCAAAGACCTTCCTGACATTCAGTGCAACAGAACAATAGGCCCAAAGGCCCAAAGCAGGGTTTCTCCACTGAGACGTTCCTGTTCACACTGATATCTGAGTTTTCTGAAATGCTGGCCATTCTCTTCAGGTATCCTATACATGTCCATGTCACAGAGCTTGGAGTGGTACATATCTTGGACACAAAATCATGAGCCTATTCTGGAGAGTTGCCAGGATTCAGGAAGAAAACAGGAACTTAGGAAGATAGAAGGTATTGCCCCTCGATAAGACAAGCTGAAGTCCATTCATAAATTGGGCAGGATGAATTATGGGAAGATTTATACTAGACAGGACACATCCATTAATGCATTCACTTTTCTAATGTCTACATCAACGGACACAGTGGGATACACAGACATAGAAACACTCACCTGGTCAAACGACTAACTAGAAACAATCCACTCTAAACCAAACAAACCGATTTTCTGACCTATTCTCAGAACATGGCCTGTCCTCTCTCAGATCTGGTTTCCTTGGCCAACTCTG
The DNA here is from genome assembly GCF_048772815.1 of Callospermophilus lateralis. Taxonomy (NCBI): domain Eukaryota; kingdom Metazoa; phylum Chordata; class Mammalia; order Rodentia; family Sciuridae; genus Callospermophilus; species Callospermophilus lateralis. The sequence continues at coordinate 4,055,239 of NC_135316.1, read as the reverse complement.
TGAAGTTGTCAGGAAAAAGGGGAGAGCCACTACCTGCTTTCTCAGGAAAGGTCCCTCTACAGAGCTCTCCTGGAATTTGGCCATCATCACATCAGTAGTTACCAAGAAAGACTGACTCTGAACTTGGTAAATCCAAACAAGTAAGCCCATTGGGACTGGGGCTGCCTCTGGGTGCCCGGATTCTTGGATACCAAGTTCAGAGAGTTCCATCACCAAGGAAATGAGGTATGTCTCTTTGTTTGGAACTGAATGAGGTCACTGTCGTGGCAACCACTTTGTCCTAACAGTTGCTTCAAAGTGTCCCATGAGATGGAGGCTGCCCCTTCTTCCTGTTACACTTTCACAAGGTAGAATGGTATATCAACCATAGGCACCCAGGAGCAGCTCTCCACACAGGACTGATTTGGTCCATCTTCTCTACAATAAGAAGAGAGAGGATGATTCAGACACATCCCTTCATCCTGACCAGGTTGTTTGCCATGGAAGATGACTTTTGCTCTCTCAGGTCCTACATACCTGCCTACAACTTCTCCAGGTATCATTTCTGAATGGACCTTTGAGGTTCTCAGCAGATGGAATGTCCCCTACTTTTCAGTATTGTAAGAACCACTCTGTCCCTGCTCTTATTTAAAATGAGATTGAGGGAACAGTGTATATTTAGGGTTAATAACAGGTTCGATTTGGGTTAGAAATCATTCTGTGCAATGAATAATGGTATTGGGAACCTGCAATATTTACAAGAATATCGAGGTGAAATATAAGTATGAAAACAGAAATCTAGGTATGATTTGAAGCCCAGAGGGGCATTGGGCCCTTGATTGGGATACTTTGTTTTGCATTATGTTCTGCAAAGATGTCTCACATAATTCGATATACAATGGCATAGGACCTTGTACCTTGGATGATTGAATGTAGAAGAGAACATCCAGACAAAAGGGATAGTCGGTTGGATTAGGAAGATAGTCGGTAGGTTTAGGAAGAAGAGTGTGTATAGGATTTGGACTAAAAATTCTTTAGCAACAGGGTTTCGGTTAGAGAGTGAATGTAAATGTCAACACATATGAAGAGTCAGTCACTATGATGAAATTGGGAAATTATGTAGAAAAGCAGATATCCATAGAGACATTACGAAATCAGGCAAAGTATAAAGTGAGTGACAGGATTAGATATTTTCACCAGGGTTGAGTTTGAATATATAATCTTAGGAAGAAACAAATATGTCATCACCAATAGGATTGACATTTGAGAGCATTAGGCATGCTGAACATGGATGTTTTTAGTAATCTATGTTCTCTTTCTATTTAGGCTTTGGTACAATCATAAGTATGACCTTTTCATTTTTTGTCCAGAATATTACTGTGATAAAATGTATATGTAGATCAGGTGACATGAGTATTTCTACCACCATTTCTGGGAGCAATATATTGAATGTAAAATTAGTATTGGGGGTACAAACAGGTGTATCCTGTATCTATGAATATAGAGATAAAGCATGAATAGACCATACTGTGAATACATAATATAAATTGTTCCAACTTTAAATAATTGATTGAACTGATATCTGAAGAATTACAGGAAATCATATATTGATTTACAAACATTCATTCCAACCAGTTATACATGTAATGATAATATTAGTGTTGTGGTTTATCATAAAGAGTGTGTGTGTTTTGCTTCAAAAGTGATTATGGAAATCGAAAATAATGTGTTTGGAAAGAAGTCTCATGCAAAGACAAGTCAAGAAATATGGAGGAATACATGTGTTTTGAAGCAGGAAGTGATTGAAAGTGAAACAAATGCCTATAAATTTGCTAAATTGTATATGAAATATATATCCTATGATGTGCATAAACTGATGAAATAGTAATGTACCAGTTTTGAATAAAAATTATCGTAAAAATAAACATCATTTCCCATAGGAATCTTCTTGCATTGATTTTAAACTTGGTCAGTTACTGTAGAAATATTAGGATTCGTGTGCATCATTCACCGAAGTTAGTTTTCCTTTTTTTTAAATTTTTATTTATGGTTGTTCAAAACATTACATAGTTCTTGATATATCATATTTCACACTTTTATTCAAGTGGGTTATGAACTCCCATTTTTACCCCGTATACAGATTGCAGAATCACATCTGTTACACATTCATTGATTCACATATTGCCATACTAGTGTCTATTGTATTCTGCTGCCTTCCCTATCCTCTACTATCCCCCCTCTCCTTCCCTCTCTTCGCCTCTTCTCTCTCTACTGTAATAAATTTCTCCCTTTTGTATTATTTTTTCCTTTCCCCTCACTTCCTCTTGTATGTAATTTTGTATAACCCAGAGGGTCTCCTTCCATTTCCCTGCAATTTCCCTTCTCTCTCCCTTTCTCTCCCACCTCTCCTCCCTGCTTAATGTTAATCTTCTTCTCATGCTCTTCGTCCCTACTCTGTTCTTAGTTACTCTCCTTATATCAAAGAAGGCATTTGGCATTTGTTTTTTATGGATTGGCTAGCTTCACTTAGCGTAATCTGCTCTAATGCCATCTATTTTCCTGCAAATTCAATGATTTTGTCATTTTTTAATGCAGAGTAACAATTCATTGTGTATAAATGCCACAATTGTTTTTTATCCATTCTTCTATTGAAGTGCATCTAGGTTGGTTCCACAGTCTTGCTATTGTGAATTGTGCTGCTATGAACATCGATGTAGCAGTGTCCCTGTAGCGTGCTCTTTTTAGGTATTTAGGGAATAGACCGAGAAGGGGAATAGCTCGGTCAAATGGTAGTTCCATTCCCAGCTTTCCAAGAAATCTCCATACTGCTTTCCAAATTGGCTGCACCAATTTGCAGTCCCTCTAATAATGTACAAGTATACCTGTTTCCCCACATCCCCACCAGCACTTGTTGTTGTTTGACTTCATAATGGCTGCCAATCTTACTGGAGTGAGATGGTATCTTAGGATGGTTTTGATTTGCATTTCTCTGACTGCTGCAGATGGTGAGCATTTTTTCATGTACTTGTTGTTTGATTGTATGTCCTCCTCTGAGAAGTGTCTGTTCAGGTCCTTGGCCCATTTGTTTATTGGGTTATTTGTTATCTTATTGTCCAATTTTTTGAGTTCATTGTATACTCTGAATATTAGGGCTCTATCTGAAGTGTGAGGAGTAATGATTTGTTCCCAGAATTTAGGCTCCGTATTTACCTCTCTTATTGTTTCTTTGGCTGAGAAAAAACTTTTTTTGTTTGAGTAAGTCCCATTTGTTGATTCTAGTTATTAACTCTTGTGCTATGGGTGTCCTATTGAGGAATTTGGAGCCCGACCCCACAGTATGTAGATCATAGCCAAATTTTTCTTCTATAAGACGCCGTGTCTCTGATTTGATATCAAGCTCCTTGATCCATTTTGAGTTAACTTTTGTGCATGGCGAGAGAAAGGGATTCTGTTTCATTTTGTTACATATGGATTTCCAGTTTTCCCAGCACAATTTGTTGAAGATGCTATCCTTCCTCTATTGCATGCTTTTAGAGCCTCCATCAAATATAAGATAGTTGTAGTTTTCTGGCTTGGTTTCTGTGTCCTCTATTCTGTACCATTTGTCCACCCGCCTCTTTTGGTACCAGTACTATGCTATTTTTGTTATTAGTGCTCTGTAGTATAGTTTGAAGTCAGGTATCGCTATACCGCCTGATTCACACTTCCTGCTTAGCATTGTTTTTCTATTCTGGGTCTTTTATTTTTTCCATATGAATTTCATGATTGCTTTCTCTATTTCTAGAAGAAATGCCATTTGGATTTTGATTGGCAATGCATTAAACCTATAGAGAACTTTTGGTAATATCGCCATTTTGATGATGTTAGTTCTGTCTATCCATGAACAGGATATATTTTTACATCTTCTAAGATCTTCTTCTATTTCTCTCTTTAGGGTTCTGTAGTTTTCATTGTATAAGACTTTCACATCTTTTGTTAGGTTGATTCCTAATTATTATTATTTTTTTTTTAGGATATTGTGTATGGAGTGGTTGTCCTCATTTCCTTTTCAGAGGATTTGTCGCTGATATACAGGAATGCCTTTGATTTTTGCGTGTTGATTTTATATCCTGCCACTTTGCTGAATTCATTTATTAGCTCCATTAGTTTCTTTGTAGAAACTTTTGGGACTGCTAGATATAGAATCATGTCATCTGCAATAGTGATAATTTAAGTTCTTCGTTTCCTAATTTTATGCCTTTTATTTCTTTCATCTGTGTAATTGCTCTGGCCAGTGTTTTGAGAACTATGTTGAAAAGAAGTGGTGAGAGAGGGCATCCCTGTCTTGTTCCAGATATTAGAGGGAATGCCTTCAATTTTTCTCCATTCAGAATGATGCTAGCCTGAGGCTTAGCATAGATTGCTTTTACAATATTGAGGTATGTTCCTGTTATCACTAGTTTTTCTAGAGTGTTGAACATAATGGAATGCTGTACTTTGTCAAATGCTTTTTCTGCACCTATCGAGATGATCATATGGTTCTTATTTTTAAGTCTATTGATGTGGTGAATAACATTTATTGATTTCCGTATATTGAACCACCCTTGCAACACACGGAGGAATCCTACTTTATCAGGGTGCACAATTTTTTTGATATGTTTTTGTATTCAATTCGCCAGAATTTTATTGAGGATTTTTTCATCTAGGTTCATTAGAGATATTGGTCTGTAGTTTTCTTTCTTTGAAGTGTCTTTGTCTGGTGTAGGAATCAGGGTGATGTTGGCCTCGTAGAATGAATTTGGAAGATCTCCCTCTTTTTCTATTTCCTGAAATAGCTTGAAAAATGTTGGTATTATTTCCTCTTTAAAGGTTTTGTAAAACTCTGCTGTATACCCATACGGTCCTTTGCTTTTCTAAGTTGGTAGTGTTTTGATGGTTTCTTTATTTCCTCAATTGATATTGGTCTGTTTAGGTTGTCTATATCCTCCTGACTCAATCTGGGCAGATCATATGACTTAAGAAATTTATCGATGCCTTCACTGTCTTCTATTTTATTGGAGTTTAAGGATTCAAAATAATTTCTGATTACCTTCTGTATTTCTGAAATATCTGTTGTGATATTTCCTTTTTTAATCCCTTATGCTAGTAATTTGAGTTCTCTCTCTTCTTCTCTTCGTTAGCATGGCTAAGGGTCTGTCGATTTTATTTATTTTTTCAAAGAACCAACTTTTAGTTTTGTCAAGTTTTTTCAATTGGTTCTTTTGCTTCAATATTTCAGCTTTGATTTTAATTATTTCTTGGCTGCTACTTCTTTTGCTGTTGTTTTCGTCCTCTTTTTCTAGGATTTTGAGATGAAATATGAGATCATTTATTTGTTGTTTTTTTCTTTTTGTAAGGAATGAACTCCAAGCATGACTTTTCCTCTTAGAACTGCTTCCAATGTGTCCCATAGATTCCGATATGTTGTGTCTGTGTTTTTATTTATCTCTGAGTTTTTTTAAATTTTCTCCTTGATGTCTTCTATAACCCATTGATCATTCAGTAACCTATTGTTCATTCTCCAAGTGATGCATGATTTTTCCTTCCTTCTTTTATCATTGTTTTTTAGTTTCATTCCATTATGTTCAGATAAGATGCATGGTATTATCTCTACTCCTTTATATTGTCTAAGAGTTGCCCTGTGACATAATATATGATGTATTTTTTAGAAGAATCCATGTGCTGCGGGGGAAAAATGTAACTGCTTGATGTTGGGTGTTATATTTCATATATGTCAATTAAATCTAGGTTATTAATTGTGTTATTGAGTTCTATAGTTTCCTTATTCAACTTTTGTTTGGAAGATAGTCTAGTGGTGAGAGAGGTGTGTTGAAGTCTCCAATGATTATTGTATGGTGGTCTATTAGACTCTTGAACTTGAGAAGAGTTAGTTTGATGAACATAGCTGCACCATTGTTTGGGGCATATATATTTATGATTCTTGTGTCTTGTTGGTGTATGTTTCCCTTGAGCAGTATGTAGTGTCTCTCGTTATCCCTTTTGATTAACTTTGGCTTGAAATCTCTTTTATTCGATATGAGTATGGACACTCCTGCTTGTTTCCAAAGTCCATATGAGTGATATGATTTTTCCCAAACTTTCACTGTTAGTCTATGTATGCATTTTTCTATCAAATATGTCTCCTGTAGGCAGCATATTGATGGGTCTTGTTTTGTGATCAATTCTACTAGCCGGTGTGTCCTAATTGGTGAGTTTAAGCCATTAAGATTTAGGGTTATTATTGAGATATGGTTGTTCTTCCAGCCATATTTGTTTATATATGTTACTAAACATGGTTTGTTTTCCTCTTTGATTATTTTCCCCCCTTTAATTTCCTACCTCCCACTGTTGGTTTCCATTGCTATTTTCCATTTCCTCTTCTTGCAATGTTTTGCCAAAGATGTTTTGAAGAGATTGTTTTCTAGCTGCAAATTGTTTTCACTTTTGTTTATCATGGAAGGTTTTAATTTAATCTTCCATTCTGAAGTAATTTCGCTGGATACACAATTCTTGGTTGGAACCAATTTTCTTTCAGTGTTGGAAATATGTTATTCCTGGATCTTCTAGCTTTCAGAGTCAGTTTTGAAAGATCAGCTGTTATCCTGATTGGTTTACTCCTAAATGTAATCTGCTTCCTTTCTCTTGTAGCTTTTAAAATTCTCTCCTTTTTCTGTATGTTGGGCATCTTCATTATAATGTGTCTAGGTGTGGATCTGTTATGATTTTGCACATTCGGCGTCCTGTAGGCTTCTAGTACTTTGGATTCTGTTTCATTCCTCAAGTCTGGGAAGTTTTCTCATATTATTTCATTGAATAGGTTGCTCATCCCTTTGGTTTGGACCTCTATACCTTCCTGTATCCCAATGACTCTTAAGTTTGGTCTCTTTATGTTATCCCATATTTCTTTGATATTCTGCTCCTGGTTTCTTAACAGTCTTGCTAAGCTATGTTCTTTAAAAGTTGAAATACTTTGTCTTCATTGTCTGATGTTCTATGTTCTAAGAGTTCTACTCTGCTGGTAGTTTTCTCAATTGAGTTTTTAAGTTGGTTTATTGCTTCCTGCAATTCTAGGATTTCTGTTTGTTTGTTTTTACAACCTCTATCTCCCTGTATAGTTGATCTTTTGCTTCTTGGATTTGTTTATGTAATTCATTGCCGAAGTGATCTTTCATTGTCTGATTTTGTTGTCTAATGTCTTCCTTGAGATTCCAGATCATCTGAAGCATGTGTATCCTGAATTCTTTATCTGACATTCCATCTGCTGTAGCTATTACCTCTTCTAAAGTTGTGCTGACCTTCATTGCTTGTGGTCCTTTCTTTCCTTGTCTTTTTATACTGCTCGCATTTCTCTCTGCTTGGTGAAACTTGTGTTTTTGAAATTTTTCCCCTATATATTTATATTGCTCTTGTATAGTTGAAAAGTCTCGGTTGCATGAGCGGGGGGCGGCTGTGCTGCTCCTCCAAATCGGGTGATCTATCTACCAAGCTGACAGGCTACTGGGCCTGTTCAGCTTGTTGGTTGCAGATCTGCCTACCATGCGGGCGCGGGCAGCGGCTCTGCTCTGCCCCTCCTCCAATTGGTGTGACGTGTCTATCATGCCCGCGGAACCCTCGGGCTGTTCTGCAGATCGGTCACAGGTCTGCCTACCTTGCAGGTGCGGGCGGCGGCTCTACTCTGCCCTTAATCCAATTGAGGTGACGTGTCTACCATGCTGGCGGGTCGCTGGGCCTGTTCCAGGCACAGGAGGCGGCTCTGCTCTGCCCCTACTCCAATTGGGATGACGTGTCTACCATGCCGGCAGGCCGCTGGGCCTGTTCTGCTGGTAGGTCGCAGGTCTGCCTACCTTGCGGGCACGGGCAGTGGATCTGCTCTGCCCCTACTCCAAATGGGGTGATGTGTCTGCCGTGCCGGCAGGCTGTCGGGCCTGTTTCGTCAGTTGGTTGCAGGTCTTCCTATGTTGTGGGCGAGGGTGGTGGCTCTGCTATGCTCCTACTCCAATTGGGGTGTCGTGACTACCATGCCGGCAGGTCGCTGGGCCGGTTCCGGGCACGGGCAAAGGCTCTGCTCTGCCACTACTCCAATTGGGGTGCCGCGTCTACCACACTGGCGGGTCGTTGGGCCTATTCCGGGCACGGGTGGTGGCTCTGCTCTGCCCCTACTCCAATTGGGGTGACGTGACTACCACGCATGCGGGTCACTGGGCCTGTTTTGGTCACGGGCGACGGCTCTGCTCTACCCCTAATCCAATTGGGATGATGTGACTACCATGCCTGTGGGTCGCTGGGCCTGTGCCGGGCATGGGCGGTGACTCTGCTCTGCCCCTCTGGCGTGATGACAAAGTGAGAGAGACACGGGTGTTTGTGACTCACTTTCTTTACCAGGAGACCAACTGTTTCTGTCACCGCTGGTATCGATGAAGTTATCTCCTCCACCGCTTTGTGATGACATCAGATCTCCACCATGTTGGTATCCCGTGCGAATTGCAGCATTTCGTTCCCTTTGCCGGGTGCCAAAGCAACGGGTGAGTCCTGACCGTCCCTCACAAGCCCCGTCTCAATCGTGTAGCCACTGCGTATGAAGGCTCGGTAGGTATTTACCTCCACAATATTCAGCAAGACCTGGACCGAGAAGCAGTTTCCACAGGTTCTTTAGCACTGGGCCAGATCAGTTCCCAGGAGCCAGAATTCGGCCGCTCTGGGCTCGGTGTATGTTCTGATAGGAGCAGGCCCCAGGAAGGAGTTAGCACTGAACCTGAACCTGAGTAATTTGTCTGCTAGACACAGGAAAATAGTAGCCTGAGATTACCTGTTCTATAGCTGAATGAGCTGCGATCAGTCGAAAACAGGGATGGTGACGTCACCTCTCCAAGATGGTGGCCCCTGGCTTCCTCTGTGGTCTGTCCAGTGTGGAAAACCGAATTGGACCGATTCCTTCCCCCGTCTCAAACGCAGAATTCAGCAATGAGCACAGTGATTGCAGAGCTGGCAGGAGCCCACTGAATCCGCACTGCTATATATTTGTGTTGCTATCTCGTCGTTTCCCAGTGCGCACCTCAGACCCTAGCCGCGGGGCAATTTGCTGAATAAGCAGCATGATGCTCCGTGCAGACGAATCACTCACGTTTGAGCCCCGTAGCTAATCCTCGTGAGATGGAAATACTTCCACTAGGTTTTGGAGCACCCGAATTTTGATGGAAATTCCTAACAAGATGGGTTTTAGCCGTTCTAACTCGTCATTCTCCTGCACAGTGACGCTGTACATGGGGTTGATGCACTCTTTTTGCCACCATCATATGATCCCCTGAAGTTAGTTTTCAGTACTAGAAAACGAATATGTATTTCAGGTGGATGAATATTTCTGAGAATAAACTTGTGAAAAGTTGATTATAAATCCACATACATGAATATGGAAGAATTTAGGGAGTGTATAATAAGACAAATACATTTCATACTTTGAAAAATCTGGAGAGTGAATATATATAGATATAGATATAGATATAGATATAGATATAGATATAGGTATAGATATAGATATAGATATATACACACACACAAACACACAGAGACATTAAAAAGTAGCATTATGTATGCCAATTGAAATTCACCATGAAATATATATCATCCACAGATCCAAAAATATTCATTTTACTGAACATCGATTAATGTTTTTCAAGTAGGAAGCTCACGCGTGTGTTGAATTTTCAGTTCCAACAGCGTTTAGTAGGAGTGATCTCTTCTCACAATTTGTATCTGACAAGTCAGCCACCTCACAAAATGTATGTGTGATACCAGGTAGAATTCTATATGTGCATAAAAAATACATGTGCTGAATAGGCTACAGAGAAAGGGAGACAGTTATTCACATATTTGTTAACTTTTAAAACACATGGGGAACTATTTCAATTAAAATTGGCTAGATTTATAACACCTACCATTTATCATACGAAAGGCAAGTCCAACTATACACCATGCCTGCTGTGAACCTCTTGTATTTCCATTCTGTTTGGGTTACTTTTCTCCATCATATTAGGATTAGAAGTAAAAGTCTAGTAGGGAATCTGTTAGTGTCAGGGATTCAGTATTTCGAATGGAAAATTGGAAAATGTATCCAATGTTTATGCAAATATGTGCTACAGAAATATCTTCCCACTTTCATTCAGAACAATGCCTTGACATTACCTTCGCCCCTACATAAGACACAATTAGAGGAGAAGAGTTAGAAAATCTGTGAATACATATCTGGAATGGAAAATGCTCAGGAGTTCACAAATTTGGCGGTGGTAGAGGAGTTTCCAAAAGTAAGGGACAGGAGAAACACTCCACAAACATGAAGCTCTGCCAGCCTAACATCTGGAGAAACTGCCTCTGAGGTTGAGCAATGGAAATATATTTTGTTGTCAGGAGCATTAGCTTTCTTTGTAGTGAGACCATAAAAACTGGGTCTGCATCTAGGTGACATGGATGACATGGTTTCTTATTTTCCAATGAACATGAGGCAGCAGTGCTGAATTTTCTCTTTGTAGGTAAACTGTGGCCACTGGTGGCTAAGTGTCTCCCCATGTGGACTGTGAAGCCATTTGTTTATCCTCCACTTTTCGTGGTTTTTCTTGCTCCTGCACTGGGAGTTTGGTATTTGCTTCATGAAATAAAAGGAGTTCAACTGGGACACAGTGCTGTAGGGAGTTCTGTCACGTGTGGTGGGTCGGGTTCTATAGGAGAATGCACCAACCAGGCTTCTATCTTACATAACTTGCCCCATTGACCATAGCAACATGATTCTGAACATTGCCCTGAAACATCTCCATATAACAAGATGCTGTTACATATAAGGGTCTACTGGCTGCAAAATGTCAGTCACAAGCTATTTGGAAGCCAATGGCAGATAAACATGGCCACTCCAGAGATATTTTATTACACAACTGCCCACCACAGTTCTAGGAACACTACTCAGCAGACTCCAACTTACTGGCATCTCTGTTCTACACCATGTTCATGAAACCCAGTAACTCAAGGCACTGTCTGATACCCTCATGATCAGCAAGAAGACATCCAAAGGTTCTCCAGTGACACCTTGTCATGGGAATTTCAAAAACTTCATGGTTATTATCTAGCCAATTTTCAAGGATGAAGTTGTTGGCACTGTGGGTTTCAATTCATTCAGGAAACATTAAATGGTGAGGAAGCTCATTTCAATGAAAGCTCTTGGGAACACTCAGAGGCAAGGCTTCTCAAGGAGTGGCCAAAAGGTCACATGAAGCCAGGCCCATTTGGTCTACAATGTGAGGTCCATGTGTGTTTTGACTCTCAACTATGGCTGCCAAGTCTTTCAGAATAAAATCATGTGATATCCTGGCTGAGATTCCCTTTGCTCTGTGGAAAGCCAACTTGGGCCTAGATCTCACTTTCCAAAGGTGACTCTTATGTATGGCCTTCTAAAATCCCAAAACAATTCATGGCAATACTTCTCTGAGTTCAGTTCCAGAACTCAGTCTCTAAGTGGAATCACACCAGAGTTCAAGCCAAGGTGGACCCTGTCATCTTTTCCAACCGCCATACAAATGTCCACAATTAAAACCAAAACGCCCCCACATGGCCCTCATCTTCTTCCATATAGACACTAATTATTACCTCCGGCTGGAGGTTTTCATGAGGTACACAGCCCATGTCAGTGTCCAAAATAAGCTCCCTTGGCCCTCATTTGCCTAAAATCAGGGTGGCCTGGACACCCTTCCTGTGAACCAGGAGTGATCAAATAGGCCTGCCGTTAATACTTCTCTGGTTCTTCAGCTCGAGGCCTACTGACTGTGGGGTTTAGATTCTTTATGTGAATTCATTTTTTTGTTGTTGTACTTTAAGTTTTTAAAATGTTCTCATTTTTTTAATATTTTTATTTTATTATTATTATTATTTTAAATTTTAATTTTCATTTTTTAAACTATCATTGATATTTAAATTTTTTTCTTTATTTATTTTCTATTCTTTTTTTTCTTTTGTTTTATCATTTCTTTTTGATTTTCTTATTCCCCCTTCCTTGAATTCTACCTGCCTACTCTCTTTCTCTTTAGTGCTTCTTCCCATCCCTACTACTATCTTTCCTCCCAAGCATCAAATAAATTTATAAGAGTAAGCAGTAACTCAGCAGTCAAACAGAGCAAGAAGTAACATGAGAAGCACAAAAAATCAAGGAAGAAAATAAGTACAAACAATGAAGGACAGCCTAAATATTCAGGAGGATTTCTAGTCATCAGAAAAATGGTCATATAAAGAACTCAAAAAATACCTTAGACTGATGGAATGGAAACTTAAAGAGGATACGAGACAGCAAATCCAAACAGTGAAAGAACACATTGAAAATGAATTCCATAAACAGATAAAAGAAGAAGTTAAGCTTCTTTATCAAGAGATAGAGATTATTAAAAAATCAATAATTCCACAAATGTAGGAAACGATAAACCAAATTAAAATCTCATTTGAGAGTATCACTAACACTGTGGAGCAAGAAGAAGACAGAATCTCAGATAATGAAGACAAAATATATCATCTTGAAAAGAATCTAGCCAACACAGAAAGGCTGGTAAAAAATCATGACTAAAACATCCAAGATATATGGGATAACGTAAAAAAAAAACAAATTTATGAGTCATCTGGATAGGTACAGAGATTCAAACCAAGGGAATGAGTAACCTGCTGAATGAAATAATTACAGAAAACTTTCCAAAAATAAAAAAGGAAATGGATATACAAATTGTACATGCTTACAGGACACCGAGCACACAAAATCACAGTAGACCAACACGAAGACACATTGTTATGAAGATATCTAATATACAGAACAAAGATAAAATATTAAATGGTATAAGAGAAAGGAGGCAGATTACATTCAGGGGTAAACCAATAAAGTTGACAATGGATTATTCATCACAGTCGCTGAAAGCGAGAACATTCTGGAACAATATATTTCAAATACTGAAAGACAATTGATGCCAACCAAGAATTCTGTATCCAGCAAAATTAAGCTGCAAAATTAAGCAAAATTAAGCTGCAGCTGTATCCAGCAAAATGAAGCTGCAGAAAAATCTTCCATGATAAACAAAAGCTAAAAGAATTTGCAGCCAGAAAACCAGCATTGCAAAGCATCTTGAGGAAAACAATTCATGAGGAAGAAATGAAAATTAACAACCAAAACCATCAGTGGGAAGTGCCTCAGTAATGACAGAGGGTGGGGGAAAAGCTAATCATGGAGAAACAAACTAAATTTAAAAAAAAGATAAATAATCAAACAGGGGTGGCAGTACAAACCATATATCAATAGTAACTCTAATGTTAACGGCTTAAACTCTCCAATAAAGCAACATAGGTTTGTAACTTGGAATAAAAACGAATCCAACAATATGTTGCCTCCAGGAGACACATCTCAATGGAAAAGACATACACAGGCTGAAGGTGCAAGGTTGGAAAAAATATACCATGCACACAGTCCTCGTAAGCAAGCAGGGGTGGCCATCCTCATATCGAATAAAATCGACTTCAAGATTAATTTAATCAAAAGGGATATGGAAGGACATTATATACTATATTGCTCACCAACAATACATGAAAATTATCAATTAATGGTGCTGCGATGTTCAAAAAACAAATTCTCCTCAAGTACCTCAATTAAATAGACCACAACACAATAATTATGGGTGACTTGAACACACCTCTCTCACCATGGACAGATCCTTCAAACAAAAGTGGAACAAAGAAAATATAGAACTCAATATTAAAATCAATAACCTAGACTTAACTGACATATATAGAATATATCAACCATCATCAAGTGAATATACTTTTTTCTCAGTTGCACATGGATCCTTCTAAAATATATACCATATATTATGCCATAGGGCAACCCTCAGTAAATATAAAGGGGTGGAGATAATAAAATGAATTTTTTCTGATCATAATGGAATGAAAGTGGAAAACAATGATAAAAGAAGGAAGGAAAAATACTACATCACATGGAAAATGAACAATATGTTACTGAATGATAAGTGGGTTACTGAAGACATAAAGGAGGAAATCAAAAGATTCTTAGAGATAAATGAAAATATAGACACAACATATCGGAATCTATGGGACACAATGAAAGCAGTTTTAAGAGGGAAATCCATTGCCTGGAGGTCATTCCTGAAAAAAAAAAAGAAAAGCCAACAAACAAATGAGCTCACACTTCATCTCAAAGCCCTAGAAAAGGAAGAGCAAAACAACAGCAAATGTAGGAGAAGGCAGAAATAATTAAAATCAGAGAAGAATGAATGAAATTGAAACAAAAGAAACTATTGAAAAAAATTAACATAACTAAAAGGTGGTGTCCTCTGATTGGTGGGCCATACTATATTCCCCCAAAATGGCCTGTCCAATCTCAGACCTGGTCTTCTTTGCCAACCCTTTGAAGTTGTCAGGAGCCATGGTTGTGCCACTACCTGCTTTCCCAGAAAAGGCCGCTCTTCAGAGCTCTCCAGGCATTTGGCCATCCTCACTTCAGTAGGTACCAAGAAAGACTGACTCTGTCCTTGGTAAATCCAAACAATTGAGACCACTGGGACTGGGACTGGGACTTGCTCTGGGTGCCTGGCTTCCTGGATCCAAGTTCAGAGAGTTCCATCACCAAGGAAGTGTGGTAGGTCACTTCCTTCAGGAACTGAATGAGCTCACTGCCTTGGCAACCACTTTGTCCTAACAGTTGCTTCCAAGGGTCCCATGAGATGGAGTCTGCCCCTACTTCCTGTGACACTTTCACAAGTTACAATGGTATATCAACCACAGGCACCCGGGAACAGCTCTCCACACAGGCCTGGTTTGGTCCATTTAATCTACATTAAGAAGAGAGAGACTGATTCAGGCACATCCCTTCATCCTGACCAGGTTGTTTTACATGGAAGTTGATTTTTGCTCTCTCAGGTCTTTCAGAGGTGTCTACATCTACTTCAGGCATCATTTCTGCATGGAACTTTGAGGTTCTCAGCAGGTGGAAGATTCCCTTCATTCCTGTATTGTAAGACCAACAATGTCCTTGTTCTTCTGTAAAGTTAGATTGAGGAAATATTGCATGGTTAAGGTTAATAACAGGTTCGATTTGGATTAGGAATCATTCTGCGAGATGAATAATGGCATTGGGAACCTCCGATATTTACAAGAATATACAGGTGAAATATAAGTATGAAAACAGAAATCTAGGTAATATTTGAAGTCCAGAAGGGCATTGGGTGGCCTGGACACCCTTCCTATGATCCAGGAGTGATCAAATAGGCTTGCCTCTAATACTGCACTGCTTCTCCAATTTGAGGCCTACTGACTGTCAGGTATAGATTTTTTATGTGATTTGGAGTCATGAGAAAATCCAAGCACCAATGGTGCTAGCCTCTGCAGGGCTTTGAGGAACTCATTTGACCCAAAGGATACCTATTCTCACTTGATGGAAGTCAGAAACTTAAAACGTTGTTCGAACGTTGGAAGAAAAGACCACCAGGAGACTGTCTCATGCCACAGAAAAGGGTTTATTGGGGGTCCAGCATGCTGGGGCTCAGAGCTCACTTCAGAGGAGCAAAGAACAAAGAGCCCCAAGAACAACTCGAAGAGATTATATACATTCTTTAGAGAGTGCAGGGACTTTATATACATCATACCCTCCTTTAGCAAATCATCAAATACTGCGGGAAAATCAAATAACAACTCGAAAACATGATTAGCACATTCATTGGTGGGAACAGTTCGGGTAGGGGGTGATTGGTCAGCCCTGAGAAGGGGTATACATTTAAACTGATTGGTTGAAGCCCTGAGATGTATACGTGCTGAGATACATGGTTTCTGGGAAGGGGTTGTTAAGTAACTAGTGTTCAGGGAAGATTTCAACACATCTAATGGGCAGTTCCGGGAATTGTCTTAACTGACACAAAAATTTTAGGTTCTGAGCGTAGCTTGTAAACTTTACAAAATCTGTTTCTTTACGTTTCAATTTTAATTTCTTTAATTCTTTCATTTCCCACTCCTTTTTCTGACTACTTTTAATCTTTAATTAAGTAATGAATCATAATTATTGCGGGGTCTCACATTCTACTTCTGCCAGTGGAGTGTATTTCTGTCTGATTACCATGAGTTTTACCTGCAGAATCTGAGCCTGAAGAAAGGAAACTATGTGGTTAAGCAAACGAGGTCCCACAGTTCGCAACACCATAAGCATGATCAGGCGTCCAGCTAAGGCTGATAGGAGTGTAGTTAACCAGGGGGATTGGGTAAACCATGATTCAAACCACACTTGTTGAATCTCCCTTTCTCTCTGGTGCTCTTCAAGGCATTTTCTCAATTACTCATGGATTCTTTTACAACTCCAGTATGGTCAGCATGAAAACAGCATTCTTTTCTCAGTACAGGACAGAGGCCCCCCTCCCTCATGAAATGGAGGTCTAATACTCGTCTGTTCTGTAAAACAACTTCAGAGAGAGAGGTTAAGGATACCTGCAAAACTGTGATGGAGGTCTCTAATGTCTTCAAGTCTTGATTTATTGCTGTTTCTAATCGGGCCATTTGTTGTGACCCATGGATCATATCAGCTGTTCCCGTACCCACTCCTGCAGCAGCTCCTATCCCCAATAGGATGGCTAGAGTAAGGGACACTGGCTCCCGGCAAAATCAGGGTTTTGTCCCCCTAGTAGACCTTTAAAGGATTCTGCATCATGATAGAGCACCCTGGGGAGTATCTGCACCATTACACAATAATATACAGAGCTGTCTAATACCTGGGCTGAAATGCAAGGAGTTCTGACTGTGTGGTGTTCAGTACCATAAAGGTTCGTTTAATTAGTTCCTGTGGGAGGAGTCAGCTGTACTCTGGACTGGGGAAGTAGGCAAAGATGGAAACTGGGAAGTATGAGATGGTAGAGGGGTTCTGGTAGATCTAGGCATGGGAGATTGAGGAGGTGTAATTTCTGACATGAGGGGATTGGGCCCTATTGCTGTGGGATTTTCTTTTTTTTTAAGCCAGATGGTGAACCAGAGACCAAAGTCATAACCAGCGCCATAAATATAGAATCACATTCCCCAAGTATTTCCCATAGGCCATGTTGTTCTGAGGTAGCCCCTTCCTTTTATATTGAGGGGGTAACATATACTATTCTTTCCACAGCGAGTTTTTGACACCACTTGGATAGCAGCACATTTATTGAGATCAATCCAGGTGTTCATTCGGGTAGGATGAAATTGAATCATACTGTCTGGGGAGTTTGGGTTACACAATGCAGCTCCCATTTGTTCACAACCCTAAGATCTACAATAAAAGTCACTGGGTCCTCCACAGGTTTGGGCCTGTTTGCGACTTCAGAAATCAGTTGGGCACAAATAATAAACAAGACTGGCTAGTTTACACCTGAGCTGGGGGAGATTACATCCATAATTCCTGGGGTAAGTTGGTCTATGTTGCCCTATTTTGGGTATGAGTGGGATCTGTGTGGGGTCCACTATGTCAGGGAGATCCCAGTCAGAGAGGCCTATGGGAAGCTGACAATGTCCAGGTGGAGAGATGGCCACCAAGTCCATAAGGGGGCTGTATATGAAATAGACCACACTACCTGCCCAGTAGAATTTATAACTTGTTGCTGAACAGGCTGATGGGGATTAGGACTGCTTGTGGTCAGAAGAAGAATCCATAGCCCTACCCACACCACGGACATGCAACTTGAGAGGTTTGCCAGTCTGTTCCAGTTTCCAGCCGGAGTCTGGACAGGGCGCAGGCTTGAGATTGGGGGCATGGATCCAGGAAGTGATCCCATCCACTTTCACCACTCTAGGTGTTATAAGCAGCACCTGGAATGATCCTTTCCAGCGGGGTTCCAGGGATGACACCTGATGCTCTCTCACGTAGACGAAGTCTCCCACTTGATATCAATGTGGGGTTCCCTCGTCTCCAGGCTGATAAGCAGTGGCCAAGAGTTTCCACAGGTATCGCTGGGTGCTGGGTTTGTTCAAGGGTTTTAAGTCTGTCAAGCAAGGGGATGTGAAAGAAATAATTAATCTCAGAGTTGGGTTTAGGTCCCTTACTGGAGGAGGGGCACCATAGAGAATTTCATAAGGGGTGAGGTTACACAAAGAGGCAGAGGGGGTATTTCTTGCACGAAAAAGTGCATGAGGTAGGAGCATATTTTCAATTTTTTATGCCGGTCTCCAAGCCTAATTTCGTTAAGGTCTCTTTGATGGTTCTATTCATCCTTTCTACCTGTCCTGAGCTCTGGGGTCTATAAGCACAATATAACTTTCAATTAATCCCCAGGGTCCTGGAAAATCCCTGACATACCTGGGCCATGAATGCCGCTCCGTTATCAGACCCTATTACCTTAGGCAGGCTGAACCTTGGAAAAATGTCTTCTAGGATCTTTTTGACCACCATCTGAGCTGTTTCTTTCTTCATGGGAAAGGCTTCAATCCATCCTGAAAAAGTATCTACAAAGACTAGGAGATATTTAAGTCCATACCTTGTGGCTTAATTTCAGTAAAGTCCACTTCCCAGAATTGTCCTGGTCTGGTTCCTCATAAGCGCTTCTCTGCAGGAAGCTTGGATGGGAAAGTATTAACTAATTTGCAGACTTGAAAAGCTCTCGTCACCTGCTCAGCTATTTCTTTCCTCTGTGAGTCAGTCAATAATAAGTTCTTTCTTCAGTTTTTTAAGAGTGCCTATAACTTCTTTGAGCCTAAGTGGGTGAGCTGGTGTACGTCTTTGAAATAAAGGTGGACTTTTTGAAATTGTAAACTTGGCTCTGTAGGGTCCCAGAGTTCTGTATCTGTCTCCTCAGATGATAAGTTGCCTGTATGTTCTGGGGCGGCCAAGTCTCCTGGTTGTTGTTTCCCCCGGTGTGGAAAAAGTTAACAGAGTCACTCCGTTTATGGCTGCCAATTAAGCTTCCTCATCTGCCCTTCTGTTTCCAACCGCCTAAGGTTCGTTTCTCTTCTGGTGCCCTGGACAGTGCCCTATTGCTAGTTTCTTATGGCCCTGCACTGCTGAGAGAAGGTGGAGGATCTCATCTTTATTCTTTATTTCTTTCCCAGCAGAGGTTAATAGCCCACATTGTTGGTAAATAGTCCCGTGCATATGAACTTTGGCAAATGCATAGTGGCTATCAGTGTATTTGGTGGCCCTTTTGCCTATTGCTAGTTCCAATGCTTTCATAAGGGCAATCAGTTCTGCTTTTTGGACTGATGTCCCATCTGGGAGACCAGAGGATCAGATGAAATTAGTTTTGCTAATTGCTGCTCCTCCAGCCCGCCGTTTACCATCTTGGAGGAAGCTGCTGCTGTCCGTAAACCATAGGACTTCATCGAGAGGCAGTGGCTGATCCTTCAAGTCTCGTCGTATACTGGTTTCCTTGCCAATATGTGTTGACACTCATGAGTGATGGGTCCTGATGATTCTTCTTGCAGCAGTGGAGCTGGGTTGAGTGGAGCAGTGGGTCCCAGCGTTATTCTGTCTTTGTCAAGCAAGAGGTTCTGGTAGTGGTTTATTCTGGAGTTTGACAGCGACCTCTCTGGAGGCTGACAGATGATGCTCTCTAGGGCATGGGGGGCTATAATGGTTAGCTTCTGTCCCAACGTTCATTTATGAGCATCTTTTATTAGAAGGGCTGCCGCTGCTATAGGACTTAAGCAATGGGGCCAACCACTAGCCACTGGGTCCAGTTTTTTTGATAAATATGCTACCGGCCTTTTCCAAGGTCCCAAAGTCTGAGTGAGCACTCCCCGTGCTATTCCTTTCTTTTCCTCGATGTAGAGAATGAAGGGTTTTTCTACATCTGGGAGTGCTAAGGCCGGAGCAGATAGCAGCACTTTTTTTGACATTATCGAAAGCTTGTTGATGCTCAGGGGTACATTGGAAGTGAGCATCCCCATTTATCAGCGGGTATAAAGGGGCAGCCAGAGATACAAACCCAGGAATCCATAACCTGCAAAAGCCGGCAGTCCCAAGAAACTCTCTGAGTTGTCTCTTATTAGATGGGGGCAGTATCTGCACAACGGTTTGTTTTCGGGGCTCAGGGAGCCATCGTTTGCCACCCCTAAGAGAATAACCCATGAAGATTACTTCTTGCTGACAAATTTGGGCCTTTTGGCTGAAGCCCTATATCCAAGCCGAGCAAGCTCAGATAATAGTGCTTGGGTCCCAGACTCATAGGTCTCCTTGATGTCGGCTACCAGTAGAAGATCATCCACATATTGGAGTAGGGTGACTTCGGGGTGTGCAGTTCTGAAGTCATTGATGTCCCTGTGGAGGGCTTCATCAAAGAGAGTGGGGGAGTTTTTAAACCCCTGTGGGAGTCTAGTCCAGGTTAGTTGGCCAGATGTTCCAGTTTCTGGGTCTATCCACTCGAAAGCAAACACCAACTGAAAGTCCTTATGTAGGGGCGAGCAGAAGTAAGCATCTTTTAAGTCCAGCACAGTGTACCATTCCCGCTCCAGATTCAGAGTTCTAAGCAAATTATATGGATTGGGTACCGTGAGGTGAATGTCCTGCACTCTGTTGTTGATCTCTCTTAGGTCCTAAACAGGACGGTAGTCCCAAGTTCCTGGCTTTCTAACTGATACGGGGGGGGGTATTCCAGGCTGATTGACAGGGCCTTAGGACCCCAAGAGCCAGGTATTTATGAATATGGGGCCTTATCCCATCCTTAGCTTCTTTGCATAGAGGATATTGTTTAACACTGATTGGAGAGGGAGAGGCTTTTAATTCTACTACTATTGAAGGTTGCTTATGGCTAGACCTAATCCACCAGTTACTGCCCTGGCATTAGGATAATCTTTTATTCATTTCTGGGGTAGTTTGCCTGTTTGATCAGTCCTAGGGGGCGCGAAGAGTTGATGTTCATCTTCTACGGACGTAGTCAAAGACGTGACTATCGGAGTTTTTACGGAAGGCTTTAGAAACTCCACTTGGGGACCATTAGGGTTAAAGGTTATTCTAGTCCAGAGTTTGGTAAGCAGATTCCTGCCCATCAATGGGGCTGGGCATTCTGGGATTACTAAAAAAGAGTGGTGGACTTTTCCCTTTCCTACGTCCATATTCATTTTAGTTGTTCAAGCCCGATATCTACTGCCATTAGCCCCTTGAACTAGGGACCATTTAATTGATAGGGGGCCTGGTGGGGTCTTAAGGGCTGAGTATACTGCTCGTGTAATCACTTTAAAGTTCACTGTGTTCCCCTCAACTTCAAATGTTACTCTGAGCTCGGGGAGGGTATCCGAGCCCCGACTTTTCTAGTCCTCTTCTAGAGTCAGCACAGCGGGCTGGCATGGCTGCTTCTTTTGGGGTCACTCTTTGGCCCAGTGTCTTTTTTCTTTACAGTAGGCACATTGATCTGAGGCCAGGGGCAGCCTTTGGCGTGGGCCCAGGTATTCCTTCCTGTCTCCCTGCTTTTTAACTTCTGGCCTATTTGCTGCTATGAACAAAACATTAGCCATTGCTTTAGTCTGCCTTTTGCTCCTTTCATCCTCCTTTTTTTCCCTTTCCTTCTCTCTCCTCTATTCCCTTTCCTCCTCAATTTCTCTCTTATAATATACTTTCTCAGTTTCTCTGACTAAATCTCTTAAGGTCATATCTTGTAATTCATCTAGACGTTGTAACTTTCTCTTAATATCTAGGGCAGTCTGCTCGATAAAGGCCATTGCAAAAGATGCCTTTTGGTCCTCTGCCTGAGCATCAAAAGGAGTATATTTCCTATATGCTTCCATAATTATCTCCAGAAACATAGAGGGAGACTCATTAGGCCCTTGGATAATCTCTCTTACCTTGGCCAAATTAGTTGGCCCTCTGGCGGCCGCTCGGAGACCCACTATTAGAGAATGGTGATAAGTGGACAGATGCTACCTACTGTCAAAGGTGTTGGGGTCCCAGTTGGTTCGGTTCATGGGCCCGAGGGACGGAGAGGGGGCATCACAGGGGCTTTCGAGTTTTCTATTATCCATCTCCTGCACGTTCCTTTAGGTGGCCCAGCTTCCTCCAGGGGAGGCGGGGCTGCTGCTGCTGTGGGAAAGTTCCCTGGAGGGCTTGGGTCTGGCTCAATAGCCTCTAGCGGCGAAGAGGCTGAGTCAGTGGCGGGAGGATCATCTGGAACGTGTTGGGGGTTGGGGAGTGAGGGTAGAGGATAAGGAGGGGGAGGAGTGTCCAGTCTTGTGACTCAGAATGGAGGGAAGAGGGGGAGGAACAGACTGTTTGAATGTTGGATTGTGGGGGAAGGGGTATATGGCTCTTGATCTGGGTGGCCACGTGGCCCTGGCTGAAAGACAGTATCTCTGACTTTTCGGATTAGAGTGAAGTGGAAGGATCCTTCTGGGGGCCATCCAACACCGAGGATGGTCCATTCTGAAGCAAAGAGAGTCTGCCAGGTCTGGCATTTTACTGAAAAAGAAAGATTCTGGGTCCTTGAGAGGACATCAGTCCAATGATCAAGGGTAAAAGACAGAGGCGTGGAAGTGCTTTGTCCCATAATGTCCCATAATGGGAGTTACTCAAACAGGGACAGTGAATACACAAACGTGATAAAGACAAAGACAAACAGTAAACGTTTTACATGAGTCCAAGACAAACATTAGAACTGAGTAACTTGCAAAACCTGATGGGTTAGACAATAAAGACAGACAGTAAACTCAACATGAGTTCCTAACAATGAACAAAACTGAGTAGCCGGCAAATCCTGATGGGCTGGCAAACCGAATACTGAAGCAAAATATAACCGAGTTGAGGAAACTACTATTCCTCGATTTCCCGAGTCCTCTGGAGTGTCCCCCAGGGACATGGCCTGTGGCTCTGTGACACCTCTGTCACCAACCGTTGCAGAGAGCTAATGTTCTTCACCGACAGCCACTTTGCCAAGCCCTAACCTGAAACCCAAAACTAGAAAGAGGCACCTTACTTACCCCAAGAGGAATCCATTGGGTTGTTTTGTCCATCACTGCTGGATATCTCAGCTGGGGCCTCCAGATGAAAAGGTGGGCCGAACATCAGAGGAAAAGACCAACAAGAGAATTTCTCATGCAACAGCAAAGGGTTTATTGGGGGTCCAGCATGCTCGGGGTCAGAGCTCACTTCTGAGGAGCAAAGAACAAAGATCCCCAAGAACAACTTGAGCAGATTTTATATACATTCTTTAGAGAGGGCAGGAACTTTACATACATCATAGCTTCCTTTAGCCAATCACCATATACCGTGGGAAAATCAAATAACAAGTCTAAAACATGATTAGCACATTCATTGGCAGGAACAGGTCGGGCAGGGGGTGATTGGTCAACCCTGAGAAGGGGTATACATTTAAACTGATTGGTTGAAGCCCTGAGATGTATACGTGCTGAGCTGCACGGTTTCTGGGAAGAGGTTGTTAAGTAACTAGGTGGTCAGGGAAGATTTCAACACACATCTAATGGGCAGTTCCGGGAATTGTCTTAACTGCCACAGGAATTTCAGGTTCTGAGTGCAGCTTGGAAACTTTACAAAACCTGGTTCTTTACGTTTCAATTTCAATTTCTTTTATTCTTTCAAAACCTTACAAAGGAAGGCCAGAGACTTCATCCACAATGACTGAAATTTTGGCCATTTTGGTTTTGGATGCACACATGAGATCTTTCTTTAGATCCATATGGTGCTGATAATCAAAGCCACAGCCTCACATAGGGTCAAGAGGCTGATTAAGACACATCCCTTTCCAAAGCAATTACTTCTCTGAGGTCAGTTACAGAACTCAGTCTCTGAGGGGAATCACACCAGAGTTCAAGCCCAGGTGGACCCAGTAATCTCTTCCAACTGCCACACAAATGACCACAATTAAAACCAAAACACTCCCCCACATATACATTCATCATAACCTCTGGCTGGATGTTTCCATGAATGGCGCAGCCTAAGAGAGTGTCCAAAATAAGCTCCCTTGCCCCTCATTTGCCTAACCTCAGAGTGGCCTGGACACCCTTCCTGTGAACCAGGATTGATCACATAGGTCTGCCATTAATACAGCTCTGCTTCTCCAATTTGAGGCCTACTGACAGTCAGGTATATTTTCCTTATGTGATTTGGAGTCATGAGGAAACCCAATCACCTCTGCAGGGCTTCAAAGAACTCATTTGTCACAAAGGATCAATATTCTCACATGATGGAGGTCAGGAACCTAACAGAGGAAGGTGAGAGACTTCATACACAATGACTGATCTTTTTGCCATTTTGGTTTTGGATGCACACATTGGATTTTTCTTTAGATCCAACAGGCGCTGAGAATCTAAGCCACTGCCTCACACAGGGCCAAGAGGCTGATTCAGACACATCCCTTTCTAAAGCATTTAAGCAAAGAGCCACAGGTGATGAACATTCATTACCATTTGAAAACAGTTTTCTTCAGGATTCACAAAGGGGTGGCCTGAGGCAAAGACCTTCCTGACATTCATGGCAACAGGCAAACAGATTAACAGAAGGCCCAAAGCAGGGTTCCTCCACTGAGACATTCCTGGTCACACTGATATCTGAGTTTTCTGAGATGCTCGCATTCCCTTCAGCTATCCAGTACATGGCCATGTCACAGAGCTTGGAGGTGGTACATATCTTGGACACAAAACCATGAGCCTATTCTGGAGAGTGGCCAGAATTCAGGAAGAAAACAGGAACTTGAGAAGATAGTAGGTGTTGCCCATCAATAAGGAAACCTGCAGTCCATTCCTAAAATGGGCAGGATGAATGCTGGGAAGCTTTCTACTAGACAGGACACATCCATTGATGCATTCTTATTTCTAATGTCTTCAACCATGGACACAGTGAAATACACAGACATAGAAACACTCACCTTGTCAAATGACTTTCTAGAAACAGTCCACTCCAAACCAAACATACTGACTTTCCTACCTATTCTGAGAACATGAGACAAATCCACAAACTCACACCCACATTCACAAAGGCACCTCCTTCCCCCAAGTAAGTCTGTGACTTTCCAGAGTGTCCTCTGACTGGTGGACCATACTATCTTTTCCCGAAATGGCCTGTCGGGTCTCAGATCTGGTCTCTTTGTCCAAATCTGTGAAGTTGTCAGGAGCCTGTGCTGACCACTACCTGCTTTCTCAGGAAAGGACTGTCTTCAGAGCTCTACTTGCATTTTGCCATCCTCAAATCATTATGTACCAAACAAGGCAGACTCTGTCCTTGGTAAATCCAAACAAGTGAGCCAACTGGAACTGGGACTGGGACTGGCTGTGTGCCTGGCTTCCTGGATTGCAAGTTCAGAGTGTTCCATCACCAAAGATGTGACGTAGGTCAATTCCTTCAGGAACGGAATGAGGTCACTGCCTTTGCAACCACTTTGTCCTAACGGTTGCTTCCAAGGGTCCCTTGAGATGGAGGCTGCCCCTACTTCCTGTGAAACTTTCACAAGTAAGAATGGTATATCAACCATAGGGACCACGGAGAAGCTCTCCACACAGGTCTGGTTTTGTCCATCTTCTTTATATTAAGAGGAGAGAGGCTGATTCAGACACATCCTTCCATCATTAACAGGTTGTTTGCCATGGAAGATGACTTTTCCTCTCACAGGTCTTTTATATCTGCCTACATCTTCTCCTGGGATCATTTCTGCATCAACCTTTGAGGTTCTCAGCAATTGGGAGATCACCTACATGCCAGTATTGTAAAACCAACTCTGTCTCTGCTCTTCTGTAAAGTTAGATTGAGGGAACACAATCAGTTCGATTAGTGTTAATAACATATTGTATTTGGGTTAGGAATCATTTTGCGGGATGGATAACGGTATTGGGAACCTGCGATATTCACAAGAATATATAGGTGAAATATAAGTATGAAACCAGAAAATCTAGGTATGATTTGAAGCCCTGAAGGGCATTGGGCCCTTTAGTGGAATACTTAGCTTTGAATTGTGTTCTGCAGAGATGTCTCAGATAAATCGATATGCAATGGCATAGGCCCTTGTACCTTGGATGATTGAATGTCAAAGAGAACATCCCGGCAAAAATGAATAGTCTGTAGCACTAGGAAGATAGTCTGTAGGTTTAGTAAAATGAGTGAGTATAGAATTTGGACCAAAAGTTTATTAGCAATATTGTTTCGTTTAGAGAGTGAACGTAAATATTAGCACATGTGAAAAGTCATTCACAATGATGAACTGGGGAAAATATGTGGGAAAGCAGATATCAATAGAGACATTAGGAAATCAGGCACAGTATAAGGTGAGTGATTGGATTAGACACTTTCAACATGGTTGAAGTTGAATGTATAATCTTATGAAGAAACAAATATGTAGTAACCAATAGGATTGACATTTGAGAGCATTAGGCAATCTGGACATGGTTGATTTTAGTAATCCATGCTCACTTTGCATTTTACATTGGTGAAAGGTTAATACAATAGGTACTTGTCACTTCCTGTTTTCTGTATGCTTAACAAAACACTGTTGAAATCTTGAGAAGTGTTTGCTAATTTTGTTCCCAGAATGTGCTGTCCCCAACTGCCAAACTGCAAAATGTACTCCCTCACTCGGTTCAGTTGCACGCACACCGCCCACTCGCCCTGACCCATCAAAAAATTTCCTTCCCTGCTGTCTCCAAGGAAAGTATATAAGCTCTCTTTAAGCTGTTCTCAGGGCTCTGTGCTATATTCATGTGAGCGCTTAGCCCCAGCAGGCTGGACCCCCAATAAACCGTTTGCTGTAGCTTGAGTGAAAATGGTATACTCTTCTGGATCTAAAAGATGCTTTCTTTTGCTTGCCTCTGCATAAAGATAGTCAGTTTCTGTTTGCTTTCGACTGGGTAGACCCAGAAACCGGAACATCTCGTCAACTAACTAGGACTAGACACCCACAGGGGTTCAAAAACTCCCCCACTCTCTTTGATGCAGCCCTCCACAGAGATCTCAACAACTTCAGAGCTACACACCTCGAAGTCACCCTGCTTCAATATGTGGATGTCCTGCTACTGGCTGCCAACACCAAGAAAAACTGTGAGTCTGGGACAAAAGCAAAATTATCTGAGCTTGCTGAACTCGGGTATAGAGCTTCGGCCAAAAAGGCAAAAATTTGCCAGGAAGAAGTAATCTTCCTGGGGTATTCCCTTAGGGGCGGTAAATGATGGCTCACTGAGCCCAGAAAACAAACTGTTGTGCAGCTACCACCCCCATCTAACAGGAGACAACACAGAGAGTTTCTTGGGACTGGAGACTTTTGCAGGTTACGGATACCTGGGTTTGTGTTCTTAGATATTCCTTTATACACTCTGTTAAATGAGGATGCCCAATTCCAATGGACCCCTGAGCATCAGCAAGCTTTTGATAACATCTAAGGACACTGACACTGAAATTATCAACTTCACTGAGCCCAGCCTGCAATTACAGAAAGCCCTACACTACGTTAAAAGTGTAGAACAACTCACTCACCTTGGTTCAAAGAAACTAAAGGCATTCCTGAAGGATCAAGAACAGAGTTTTTGACTAAGCGACTCAGAGCAAAAGGAAATATCTGAACGGGTAACAAAAGCCTGTCGGGTCTGTCAATTGGTTAATGCTTACGGTTCCAAGCTTCCTGCAGGAAAGCACCTATAAGGAACCAGACAAGGACAATTCTGGGTAGTGGACTTTACTGAAATCAAGCCAGCAAGGTATGGACTTAAATATATCCTAGTCTTTGTAGGTATATTTTCAGGATGGATTGAAGCCGTTCCCACAAAAAAAAAAAAAAAAAGAGCAAATGGTGGTCAAGAAGATCGTGAAAGATATTTTTCCTAGATACGGTCTGCCTAAGGTAATAGGGTATGATATTTGAATGGCGTTCATGGCCCAAATAAGTCATGGGTTATCCAGGACCCTGGGGATTATATGGAAGTTACATTGTGCTTATAGACCCCAGAGCTCAGGACAGGTAAAAAAAAATAAATAGAACCATTAAAGAGACCTAAACGAAATTAAGCTTAAAGACCGGCATAAAAGATTAGAGTATCCTCCTGCCTTATGCACTGTTTCATGCAAGAAATACTCCCTCTGTTTCTTTGTGTAACCTCACCCTCTATTAAATTCTCTATGTTGCCCCTCCTCCAGTAAGGGACCTAACCCCAACTCTAAGACCTAACGATCCTTTCCACACCCCCTTGCTTGACATACTAAAAGCTCTTGAAAGAACTCAGCGATACCTGTAGAAACAGCTGGCCACTGCCTACCAACCTGGGGACGAGCGGACTCCACATTGATATCAAGTAAGAGACTTCATCTAAATAAGACGACATCAGGTGTCATCCCTGGAACCCCGCTGAAAAGGACCACACCAGGTGCTACTTATAACACCTACAGTGGTATATGTAGACGGAATCACTTCCTGGATCCATGCCTCTCATCTCAAGCCTGCGCCCTGTCCAGACTCTGGCTGGATACTGGAAAACAGTGGTAACCCTTTCAAATGGTGTATCCACCATATGGATAAGACTATAGATTCTCCCCTTGGCCACGAGTAGTCCTAATGCTCATCAGCCCGTTCAGCAGCGATGGCTGATCACAAATCTTACTAGACAAGAAGTATGGTCTATCTTGCATACAGGCCCCTTAGGGACCTGGTGGCCATCTCTCCACTCAGACATTTGTCAGCTGGCTATAGGTCTTTCCTATTAAGATATCCCTGAAGAAGCGAATCCCACTAAAATTTCATTAAATCCATTCCGTACCATAGATAATGGAAACAAACATTATGGATGTAGGGACACGCGAGCCAGATGCAGGTTGGCTAGCCTAGATTACTATGTTTTCCCGGCAGACTACAAAAACAACAAACAGCCATGGATGTGTGGGGGAAAAGCCGACATCTTCTGTAAGTCATGGGGATGTAAGCATACAGGGGCTGCCTGGTGGAACCCAAACTCCTCATCAAATTCAGTACACAGCATTGGCCATATTACCAATTAGACAACCAAAACTTATGGCCCCCAGATGGGTCTCTAGATCCTCAAATTCTGTGTGACCCTTTTAACTTCTGCAAGTGCTCAAAACGGTGAATGGAGATTCCCCTATGTGGAGGCCTATTCCCTCCTTCTCTCATATCCTGAACTATGCTTCTCCAATAGATCCTTACCCTCCGCCTTCTGCTCCAGAATCTCTGCTGTCACTCCCACCTCAGCAACCTGATTTCTCCCCTCCAATTACTAGATCAAAACCCAAACCTCGGTTCTCAGACAATTGCCCCCTTGCTGAGGTAGCAGGTACTGAGGCACCCCTCCACTCACTCACTCATCTCTTCTCCTGTCAGTGCCCGCACCGGGTCCCACCAGGTCCTCTTACCAGCTATACTTAAGCTCAAACAACCTGAGGAGAGCCTTCAGACCCCTATCCAAATTGTAATGAAAATTGCTTTTAAAGTTGCTTTGTTATCACTGAAAACAGGTTACTAAGAATTTAAATTCCCTCACAGGCTTTTTGGGATACTCACTCCCGTCTTCCCCTCTGCTCTACCTGTTCTACTGCTCAAGATTTTGTTGCTAGGAAAATCCCAAACCCCTTTCCCATTATTCTTTTACATCTCTCCTTTCTCACCCCACGCCTTCCCAGTCTTCCCTCTCTGTACAAGGCCCACAGAAAAGTCTTAAGTGACCTTCTCCAAAATTCTTCACCATGGCTGACTTTAGTACTTTCAGCGAAAAAGTCCCTATAAAAGAGTTCAATGTAGATAAACTTCCTCTTTTCATGTTGCCTGTTCTACTTGGCAACTGGCTGGAAAAATCAGCACTCCTAAGCTAGACACCCCCTTACTAGTTTTTCACAAAATATGTGAACAAGGCCTCTGGCCTTGAGCTGGGGCTTCACAGATATGGCTACATTTGTAAGAGAAAGAAGTTACCAACTGGGTGCCATGGTAACAGCTGGCAGAAAGAAAACAAAAAAGAGAAGAAAAAAGCTCTCCCCATCCTAGGTCTCCTTAAAAAGTTAACTTGGCCAGAACAGAGGAAAAAAAAACAGAAACAAATACTTCTTTTTGTGGACTTCTGCAGACTGTGAACTTCTGAGCCCCTTCCCTTACATGTTGGGTACAAAATTCTGAAACTACCTAAACTTAGTGTTCAGGGGATTAATTGATTACAACAGAAGCAATGCCCTCTAAATCCGGTTGCAACCAAATAGGACTCTTTCCCTTTTTTCGGTGCTATCTTAGGTGCCTTGCCCTGTCCATACCTACAAGAGTATAATTCTATATACTTAAACATTGTTTATGTTTTCATAAAATGTTCAACTGGTGCGATTAATTATGTAATGGTGCAGATGTTTCCCAGAGTGCTCTATTATGATGCAGGTTCATTAAGATCAAATAGCGGGGGGCATACAACCCAGTTCTGCTGGGAACCTGTATTCCTCACTTTAGCCATCCTATTAGGAATGGGAGTTGCTGCAGGGGTGGGCACAGGAACCACTGCCCTTGTCCATGGAACACAACAAATGAGCCAATTAGAAGCAGCAGTAGAACAAAGCTTAAAGATATTTAAAACCTTCATCACAGCCTTATAGGAATCTTTAAAATCTCTCTCTGAAGTTGTTTTACAGAACAGGCGAGGGTTGAACCTCCTCTTCATGAGAAAAGAGGGCCATTGTGCTGTATTGAGGGAAGAATGTTGTTTTTATTCTGATCATACTGGTTGTAAGATTATCTATGAGTAAATTGAGAAGACACCTTGAAGAGCATCAACAAGAGAGAGAGAGGCCCAAAAAGGGTGGTTAGAGTCTTCATTCACACAGTCCCCCTGGTTAACTACGCTTTTATCAGCTCTGGCCGGTCCATTAATAATCATCATATTATTGCTAACTGTAGACCCTGTTTGCTCCACCGTGTAGTTTCATTTCTTAAAGCTCAAATTGGACAAGTTAAATTTTGGTAATCAGACAACAATATATCCCATTAGCAGACATAAAATATGACACCCCCCAATGATCACTTTTATGATTAAAAGTAACCAGAAAAAGAAGTGGGGAATGAAAGATTAATAAAATAGGTATTTGTCACTTCCTGTTTTGCTGTATTCTTAACAAAACACTATTGAAATCATGAGAACTGTTTGTAAATCTTGTTCCCAGAATGTGCTGTCTCCAACTGCCAAACTGCAGAATGGAATCCCTCACCCGGTTGCACGCAAACCGCCCATTTGCCCTGACCAACCAATAAACTTCCCTCCCTGCCCTCTCCAAGTTAAGTATGTAAGCTCTGCTTAAGATGTTATAAGGGCTCTCTGCTCTATTCAAGTGAGCTCTGAGCCCCAGCATGCTGAACCCCCAATAAACCCTTTGTTGTTGCATGAGACAGTCTCTTGGTTGTCTCTTCCTCCAAAGCTAGAATGACCTTTACATTGGTACAAACATAAGTGTGACCTTTGCTTTTTGTGTCCAAAATATTACTGTGATAAAATGTATATGTATATCAGGAGACATGAGTATTTCTTCCACCATTTCTTGAAGCAATATTTTGAAGACATTTAAATTAGTATTGGGGGTACAAATAGGTGTACCCTGTTGCCGCAGTCTCTGGCTGGGCACAAATCACGAGCCTCCACACAGCTTGTAGATTCAAACAGCAATTCTTTATTCCCGAGCTCACACCGGGCGTCTACAAACACGTTCTGGGGGAATCCACGTTCTCTGCCCAAATCCACACTCTGCCCAAATCCACTCTCTGCCCAAATCCACACTCTGCCCAAATCCACTCTCTGCCCTAATTCACTACTCCTGGGCTTCTGTCTCCCAAATATACTGTCTGACCCTAAGAACTCAAGAGGAACTCAGCAGCAGGATACGCCCTATTCTAAAGGGGGAACACCCTAATCTTCTATTATGCTAAACCGCCCTATTCTAAAGGGGGAACACCCTAAACACGGATCCTGCCCTGGTCCTTGAGCAAGGTCACCTTACATGCAATGTCCTGCAAAATGTCCTATTTCCATGAGTCCTTCCACTAAAGAAACATGGGGGTATGCTGGCAAGGAAATTGTCATACCTACTTGGCTGATGGCTCCCAGCACCCTGTGTCTAGGAATATAGAGATAATGCATGAGTAGACCATACTGTGAATAAATAATATAACTAGTTCAACTTTAAATAATGGATTGAATTGATATCTGAAAAAATACACGAAATCTTATATTGATATACATACATTCTTTTCAACGAGTTATAAATCTAATGGTAATATTAGGGTTATGGTTTATCTTGAAGAGTGTGTGAGTTACACTTCAAAAGTGTTTATGGAAATTGAAAAAAATGTGTTTGGAAAGAAGTCTCATGAAAAGACCAGTCAAGAAACATGGAGGAATACATGTGTTCTGAAGCAGGAAGTGATTCAAAGTGAAACAAATGCGTATAAATTTGCAAACTCTGGATGAAATATATATACTATGATGTGCATAAATTGAAGAAATAGGAATGTAGCAGTGTTGAATGAATAAAAATTAACATTAAAATATACATCATGTCTCATAGGAATCTACTTGCATTAATGTTAAACTGGGTCAGTTACTGTAGAAATATTAGGATTTGTATGCACCATTCACTGAAGTTAGTTTTCAGAAGTACGAAAAAAATATGTATTTCAGGTGGATGAATATTTCTGAGAATAATTTTGTGAAAAGTTTACTATAAATCCACATACATGAACATGAATGAACGTAGGGACTCTATAATAAGATGCATATATTTCATATTTTCAAAAATCTGGAGAGTGTGTGTGTATATATATATATATATATACACAAAACACAAACAAAGACATTAAAAAGTAGCAATATATATGCCAATCAAAATTTATTGTGAAATATATATCATCCACAGATCCAAAAATATTAATTTTACTGAACATGGATTTATGTATAATGTTGTTCTACTAGGAAGCTCACTAATAGTTCGAATTTTTAGTTCCAAAAGCATTTAGGAGGAGTGATCTCTTCTCACACTTTGTATCTGCCAAGTTTGCCGCCTCACAGGAATGTACATGTGATACCAGGTAGGATTCTATATGTGCATATGAAAATACATGTGCTGAATAGGCTACAGAGAAAGGGAAACAGGAATTCACATATTTGTTAACTTTCAAAACACATGGAGAACTATTTCAACAAAAAATTGACATGATTTCTAACTCCTACCCTATATCATGCAAAAGGCAAGACCAACGATACACCGTGCCTCCTCTGAACTCCTTGTATTTCTATTCTTTTTGGGTTATTTTTCTCCATCATTTTAGGATTTGTAGTCAGAGTCTAGTAGGGAATGGGTTAGTGTCTGGGATTCAGTATTTTGAATGGAAAATTTGAAAATGAATCCAATGTGTATGTAAAGATGTGCTACACAAAAATCTTCCCACTCTCATCCAGAACAAGGCCTTGACAAAACCTTTACCCTAAGTAAGACACAATTAGAGGAGAAGAGTTAGAAAATCTGTGAATACATATCTGGAATGGAATATGCTCAGGAGTTCACAACCTTGGAAGTGGTAGAGAAGTTTCCAAAAGTAAAGGGCAGGGTAAACACTCCACAAACATGGAGGTCTACTTGCCTAGAGACTTCTTGAGAAACTGCCTGTGAGGTTGGGCACTTGAAACGTATGTTGTTGTCAGGAGCTTTAGCTTTCTTTCTAGTGAGACCATCAAAGCTGGGTCTGCATCTATGAGACCTGGAGGACATGGTTTCTTCTTTTCCAATGAACATGAGGCAGAAGTGCTGAATTCTCTCTTTGTAGTTAAACTGTGGCCAATGGGGGCTAAATGTCTCCCCATGTTATCTGTGAAACCATATGGTCATCCTCCATTTTCGTGGTGTATCTTGCTGTTGCACTGGGAGTTTTGTATTTGTTTCATGATATACAAGGTTTTCAACTGGGACACAGTGTGGGAGGGAGTTCTGTCACGTGTGGTGGGTCAGGGTCTGCAGGAGAATAGAAGAACAAGGCTTCTATCCCACATAGCTTGCCTCCTTGACCATAGCAACCTGATTCTGAACAATGTCCTGAAACCTCTACATATAACAAGATGCCTTTACATATAAGGGTCTGCTGGCTTCACCATGTCAGTCACAAGCCATTTGGAGGCCAATGGCAGATCCACATGGCGACACCACAGATGTTTTATCACACACCTGCCCACCATTGCTCTAGGCCTATTACTCAGCAGGATGCAACATTCTGGCATCTCTGTTAAACACCATTGTCATGAAAACCAGTCAATCAAGGCACTGTCTGGTATACTCGTTGTCGGGAAAAGTATAAACGGCAGCCATACCCCAGAGAAAATCCCCAGTATGGCGCCTAAGGACTTCTTCTTCCTACCTTCTTCTTTTCTGCAGTGGCGCGTAAAGTTCCCCCCCGTGTGAACTCTCCCGCCTGCTCCAATTTCAAATCTCGCTGGCGGGGAAACTTAGCCCCAATGAGAACTAATTCCTGGGCTCTGGAGCTGATATCTGAAAGAACTTCCCAATAAATGGGTTGCCTGCCATTTATCTAAGCCCTTCCATCTCCGCCTTAGTTCTATATAAGCACAGAGCTTTTTGCAATAAAATTGGAATTCTCCAGGCGAAGTGTCTGTGCGTGGGGACTTCTATTATTCTGGTGCCACGTGTGAGGATACAGGTGAGCTCTTTTCAAAAAGAGCCCCATCCCCCACTCCGCCAAGACACTCTGCCCTGGTCCACTCTTTTCAATCGCCGGCTTCCTGCACTGACTACTTATCTGATGTAGGTAATCCTCCCCTGACCCCAGCTCGCCAACACCCTTCGGGCTACCGCTGGTTTGTGACCATGATTGTCCGGCACACTCCAGACACCACTTAGGGGGGAGGGAATTCCTCCCACTAAGACCTTTACTGGTCACAGTGGACCCTCTGGTGATCAATTTCCCTTTGCTGCGTGAGGCTTCTGAGTTTACAGGAGAGGCTCTGTCTTTTTTTCTCCTACACTGCTGCTGCCGCTGCCTGCTAGAGTTGCTGTTTCCTGTGGGGCTGCTGTGTCTGGCTGAAGCTGCCTCTCTGCTCAGGGAAAACTGAAATCCTGGCCTGGAACTGCATTCTGCCGGAGCCAGGGTTCTGTTTTCATTACTGACTTCTTTTGCTGCAGTCGAAGACTTTCCTGACGTCAGGTTGCCCGTGGCTCCAATCCCTTTGGGTCTCACAGATCGCACTTCACTGGTGACGACCAGGTAGTGCCCTCTGTATTTCCTCGTGATGGCTGGTCATTTTGGGGATGCCCACCTGACCCCTGTTCACCCTGAGCTTCCTGGAGGCCGTTCCAGCCGGGGTTTTCTCTTTGTCTCTCTCCCTTAATTTTACTCTCTCTCTCTCTCTCTCTCTCTCTCTCTCTCTCTCTCTCTCTCTCTCTCTCTTTCTTTCTCTCTCTTCCATCTCTTCCTGTGACTATGGGCACCTCTTCATCTGTACCTGAAGCCTCACCTCTCAAATGTTTAATAAAATATCTGGCCACACTCTCCCTCACACCAGACATCAACCCAAACTTCTAATCAAATTCTGTACCCAAGATTGGTCTACATAACCACTGGATAATGGCAATCATTGGCCACCAGAAGTCTCCTTAGATTCAAACCTCCTCCGTGACCTTTTTAACTACTGCCAGTGTCTGAAAAAGTGGAGGGTGATTCCCTGAGTTGAAGGTTTTAGCCTTCACACACAGCACCCTTCTCTCTGCTCCTTTTGCCCTCCCTCTCAGGTCCTCCATGCTTGCAAACCCCTCTCTTCCCCTACTTCTATTCCTGACTTCGCAGATTCTTCCTCATTCGACCCAGTAGATGAACCCCCACCTTATCCCCAAGCCCCATCTGCGCCTTCTCTCCCGCTATACCTTCCTCTTCCTCTGCCTGATTCCATGGATCCTCAGCCCCCTCCCCTCCTCCCTCTTCTGCCTGCTCCACCTCCTCCTCCACTGAGACACTCCCTTCCTCTCCCTCGCCTTCCTGTCCATTGCCTGCCTCTTTCAGTCCTCCTGTTAAAAGGTCTAAGGGACTCCTTCCCACCCCCAAGACAATTGCAACCCTTCGTGAGGTAGCTGGTCCCAAGGGTATCATCAGAGTCCATGTGCCCTTCTCCATGTCAGACATTACTCAGCTAGAGAGGTAGTTATGCTCAATCACCACTGACCCCACCACTTACATTCAGGAGTTTCAATGGGTCCTGCAAGTATATAGCCTCACTCATCATGATATCTTCATGCTCTTGGCCAAAACACTTCTCCTGGAGGAAAGGCAACGGGTCTGGGAGCTAGCCCAAGCCCACACTGATGAAAATCATAGGACCAATCCTAACCACCCCACGGGCACTCATGCCATCCCAGAGCAGAATCCCCTAAGGGATTACAATACCCCTGAAGGCTTACAGTCTCATGACCTTTTTACATCCTGCCTCTTGGCGGGCCTGAAAAAGGTCACCTGCAAGGCTTTTAACTTTCAAAAGGTGCAGGAGGTCATTCAAAGGAAGGAGGAAACACCTTCAGAATTCCTGGATAGACTAACCAAGGCCCTTCAACAGTACACAAACCTCGAACCAGAAACCCCTGATGGCCGGCATGTCTTAATGACATATGTTCTGGCCCAAAGCTACCCTGACATTAAAGCCAAGCTTTAAAAGCTTGAACAGGGCCCTGCTATTCCTCAGACAGAAATCCTCGCTGTCGCTTTCAAGGTTTTTCTGGTAGAGAAGATGAAAGTGAACACCGTAGGCAGAGGGCTGAAAATGCCAAATTCCAAATGTTGGCCTAGGTCATTCAGAGAAGGTCCATCACCACGATGTCCCAATAAGACATCCCCAGGAGCTTGCTTCAAATGTGGTAAGGAGGGACATTGGGCCAGGGATTGTCCTTGGCCCCGGACACCCTCCAACCCCTGCCCAAAATGCCATCAAAGGGGACACTGGGGGGAAGACTGCCCAAAAACCCGGAAGGGAGGTTGGTCAGCCACCCGGCAACCCCAGCGTCTTTTGGGCTTGGAAGAGGAGGATTGATGGAGCCCTGGGCCTTCCCTCCCAACTATTACCATCAAGAAGCAAGAGCCTAGGGTCACCTTCTTGGTGGATGGAAGCTTCATTACCTTCCTCTTGGATACTGGTGGGTCCTACCACACCCTCAAAAACTCCTATTGTCAGGGTAGGAGGTAAACAGATTTTCCCTCAAAAAACTCCCCCCCTTATCATGTTATATGCAGGGATCCCTTTTGTCCTTCACACACTTCTTTCTTGTTATGAGCCATTGCCCCATTCCCCTTCTGGGAAGGGACATACTCTCACTATTAAAAATCACCACATATCACCCAACACCTCTCCTACCTCTCATTTCCTCATGATGTTCCTAGGGGCAGATACACCTCTTTCATGCACTCTCCCACGACTATCTAAACCAGTTAACCCTGAGGTTTGGGACACAACTACACCCTCTATGGTTAAATGCAGTCCTATTCATATTGTCTTACACGACCCTTCAAGATATATTAGTCAACCACAATATCCACTCACAACCACAGCCCTCCTTGGATTAGAACCCATCATCCAGGATTTATTACTAAAGGGGTATCTTAGACCTACACACTCTTTTTTCAACACACCCATTCTGGCATTAAAGAAACCTAACGGGTCCTACAGGCTGGTTCAAGACCTTCGCCTTGTCAACTCCTATGTGGTCCCCATCCACCCGGTAGTGCCCAACCCTTACACCTGCCTTTCTCAGATCCCTGCCACTACTACTCATTTCTCGGTCCTAGATTTAAAAGATGCATTCTTTTCTATTCCCTTGTCATCAAAATCTCAGGATATCTTTGCTATTACGTGGACTGACTCTCACACCCGTAATTCTCGTCAGCTTACCTGGACTGTACTCCCACAAGGATTCAGGGATAGCCCCCATCTCTTTTGCCAAGTTCTTGCCCAGGACCTCAAATCCTTTCACCCGACCTGTCCTGACTCTACTCTCCTTCAATATGTCGATGACCTTCTTCTATGTAGTCCCTCTTGGGAACACTCTCAATCCCACACTGCCCAGCTTCTTAATTTCCTAGCATACAAGGGATATAGGGTGTCTCCCCACAAGGCCCAGGTTTCCCAGTCTTCTGTCACCTATCTTGGTTTTCGCCTTATACCCAGGAAAAAGAAAATAACACTGGATAGGAGGCAACTCCTCTCTGATCTTCCAGTGCCCCATACGAAAGCTGAAATACTATCATTCCTAGGACTAGCAGGTTATTTTAGGGCCTGGATCCCAAATTATTTGCTTCTATCCAAACCCCTGTATTACCTAGCAAAAGGACCCTCTAGTGAATCTCTTGCCTCCTCCCCCAACTACCATTTCTTCAGGCTTCAGCAACTCCTCTTAAAGGCACCTGCCTTTCACCTTCCTGATATTTCAAGACCATTTCATCTATATGTCCATAAAAATGGGGAGCAAGCACCTGGGGTCTTAGGTCAAAACTATGGGCCTACATTTGCACCTGTGGCATATATGTCCAATAAACTCAACCCTACCATCCATGGGTGGGCCCCTTGCTTAAGAGCTCTGGCTGGTTGACAAATTTTACACAAAGAAGCCTCTAAGCTGACTTTTGGGGCCCCTTTAACTATCCACTCCCCACATCACTTGAAGGATCTTTTAGCTTATAAGAGAGTTCAAACCCTTCCTCCATCCAGATTTCTGTCGCTACTCACTTCCTTTCTGGAAAACCCTAATATTACTTTCCTCCCCTGCTCTACACTGAACCCTGCCTCACTACTCCCAATGACTCCCACGTCTAACACACCAATTCATAATTGCTTGGAAACCTTAGATGATTTCCTCCCCTGTCATTCTTCCATTTCTAAGGGACCACTCACCAAGCCTGACCTTATCTGGTTCACTGACGGCCGTTCCTTTAGGCAGAACGACACTCATTACTCTGGATACGCTCTACTTTCAGCCACTGAGATTTTAGAGGCCAAAGCTCTGCCTTCAGGAACTACCAACCAGCAGACTGAACTTATAGCAGCCACTTGTGCCTACATTCTACCACAAGGCAAATCCCTCACCCTTTATACTGACTCAAAATATGTCTTCCATATCTTATTATCCCATGCTGCAATATGAAAGGAGCAAGGACTACTTACCACCAAAGGTAATGCGATCACTATTTCGGCTCTTATAACCAATCTCATAGAGGCCTCCCACTTACCCACCCAGTTGGGAGTTGTCCATTGTAGGTCCCATCAGAAGGATGGGTCTTTTATCACTGAGGGCAATGCCAAAGCTGACCAGGCTGCACAAATAGCTACCACCACTTTCAATTATGGCCACCCTGGGGGACATATAATGGCCACTTTAGACATCTCATCTGAAGCCACTACTTCTTCCAGTAAGAACAAGAATCTTTTCAAGTTCCTTCATACTTTATTCCATTCCAATTCTCAGTCTTTGACCGTCTTTTTAAAGAGCTTCTTCTCCCTCACCCCTCTGACAAAGTCATGCTGCAGAATATAGCCTCTAATTGTCAGATCTGTCAGCGGACCAACCCTCATACTCCTTTAGGGCCCAAACCTTTCCCTTCCCACCAAGCCCGGGGACACATTCCCGTTGCTGACTGGCAGGTAGACTTCACCAACATGCCCACAGTACAGCACACTAAATAGCTCCTTGTCTTTGCGGACACTTTCTCAGGTTGGGTTGAGGCATTTCCCACTTCCAATAAAAAGGCTTCCACTGTAGCTTCAATCTTTCTGACAGACATCATCCCCAGGTTTGGTATGCCCATTTCCCTACAATCTGATAATGGCCCTGAGTTTCATTCTAGGATCACACAAAAGGTCTCTCAAGACCTCTCCTTCAAGTGGCGTTTCCACTGTCCATATCACCCCCAGGCTTCAGGGAAAGTTGAAAGGGTAAATAGTACTCTAAAGGAAGTCCTTACCAAATTGACAATGGAATTAAACTTGGACTGGGTCAAACTCCTTCCCTTGGCTTTGCTTCGAATCAGAGCTCTCCGTAAGAAACCATCATTACTGTCTCCCTTTGAGATAAGGTATGAAAGACCTCTTATACCCCCTGGGTTGGTCATTTCACAAGGACCTCTTACCCGACATTTGTCTTTGTCTCTCTTGTTTCATCTCCGCTCGGAACTCTGGAAACATCAGAACTGGCTTCTTTCGGACCCAGTCTCTGCTCCAAACACTCCTCCCTTAACAGCTGGGAGTCTAGTCTACTATAATACCCCAGAGGAGAAAGGGCCTCTTGCCCCAAAATGGGAAGGCCCCTATCCTGTCATTCTCTGTACCCCCACCGCCACCAAACTCTCCTAACCAGACAACCGTCTCACTTTTTGGATTCACATATATAGGTTGAAGCCATATCACCAGGAGGCCCCACCTGCTGACTACAGGAGCACCCCAGAGGAACTCCAAAAATCACCTCCTGAACCTCCCCTTTACTCCTGCTCTCCACACCCATCTCACCCATTTAAGTTGCGGCTAACACGGTGTTCCCCACAGCACAATTCCTCTTAAAGAAGGCAAAATGAGGTCTCCCAACACCCTAGTCTTATCTAACTGCTTGTTTTTTGTGCTCTGCTTATTTTCTGTGCTCTGTCAGGACTGGTCTTTACCCTCCTCTCCTACCATGTATTTTTTCACTCTTCGGGAACGATACTCAGAACATGGCATGCAGAAGGTCTGCGCAGTGGATGCAACTACTTTCTTCATCCACAACTGCACCTCTATTTCCCTAAAATTGTCACCTTCAAGGACCTTCATCCCTGGTAGCTGGAACTGGCCTTTCATTTGCTTCCTTTTTGATCAAACCAAAGACTATTGTCATTGGTGGCCTGAGATATATAATGGGTGCCCCTATAAGTCATGCAGGTTCCATGATGAACGTGGTAGCTCTTCTTACCACTCACTTGGTTACCCTGAAGGGTGGACTTCTAGTTACCTAAAGTGGCATAAAGGCTCTTCATCCGATAACAATGGATGGTATACTTTAGATATACCTGACCCCAAGGCCAAACGTTGGGACTATGTTGAGTTTGCTGTCTATTCTCGGACAATCTCAGCCAGACCCACAATGTGGATGACTGTTGGCCGCACCCTGATTACGCCACCTAAGGCAACCATCCAGGTAGTCGAACACATAAAGGAGTCAGAATCAAAACTTTTGAGATCTTATCCATAGCTCATCCAAAGAGGATTCAGAGCCTTCAAACCCCTCAGGTCCCCCTCCCACATGTCTCAATTTGCTACACCAAACTCTTCGATTATTACACTCCACTCCTCTTTCTGTGCCTACTTCTCAGTTCTTTCTCTGTGCTTCACTTAGTCGTCCACTTCTAGCAGTGGTCCCATTAGCGGTAGGAAATATTTCAGCAAAAACCTACAATTTTTCTAAGAAAGGATAACCCCTACATGTGACACGTATCCCACTATGGGAAAGTTATTCCACCAATACTTCATTTCCTTTCATCTGTTTCCACCTGACAATAATGAATCGTTTACCCATTTGTTCCTTGAGCAATAGCACCCCATCGAGCCCTGCGTTTATGAAACCTGGACATTTTCTCTGGTGTAATGTGTCTTTAAGTACCTCAACGATCAATGTCTCTGGCACCTTGGTTACTGTAGTCCCTCAGCTGTCTTTGTATACTCCCACCAAATTCCAACAGTTGGCCGTACCTTTCCGCACCCGTAGGGCAGTCTTTCTGCTGGTTCTCGTAGGCCTCACATTAACAACCTCAGTGGCAAGTCTCGGACTCTCTGGTGGAGCTATAGGTCATGCTCTATGGGCATCCAATGACCTGCAACAAAAACTGCAGGAAGCACTCCATAGCACTGCTGAGTCTCTGGGCTCCTTGCAGTGGCAGGTTACTTCATTGGCACAAGTGGCTTTACAGAACCGAAGGGCAATTGATTTCTCACTGCAGAAAAAGGGGGTACATGCCTGTTCCTCAGAGAGGAATGTTGCTATTATGTTAATGAATCTGGGCTAATAGAAAAAAATGTTGTTAAATTGCAGGAATTATCGACCCAATTGCTCAAACCTACCTCCTCCAATCCCATAACGGGGTTCTTTCAATCCTCTCTTGCCATGTACTTACTACCTATCATGGGGCCCCTTATTGGGATGCTCATTTTTTTGCTCTCTTGCCCTGCATAATGACGTTCCTTCAAACCCAATTGCAAAAAATTTCTAATCAAACATTCAACCAGCTTTTTCTTAGGCACTACCAGCCTCTGATGACCGAAGAACCCTCAACATCTCCAAGAGAACAGTTCACTCAGTGCTGAAGTTTACTACCAGGCACGATGGAATGCAACGGACATCAGACGGCGAGAGACAATGAGCTCGGAGAACCTCTTAATCTGCCATCCTGGATTAATGAGTCTTTATGTCCTTCTAAGCTTCCTCATGGTCCTTGGCCTCTACTCTGTCAGTCTCCCAACATGGTACTTCTGCCAACAATTTACCTTTGCTTTAATTTTTATCTTCATTCTGTTTTTATTCGCTCTGATCTTCTTCGGGTGCTGATGATGCCTTGTCCAGGCAATGCTTCCAGTATTTCCTAGAGTCTCTGTTACAGGATCAGTAGCTGATACCAACAAACTCCTCCATCCAGGACTGGTTCCATGCCATTGACAACTTGTGGCTTCAGGGAACTTTCATTGACTTCAACCCTACAGAAGTAGCTGTCTATAGCCACTGGTTTTTTGTTCTGGCTGCCATGATATCCCCAGACCTGCCCCCCGACCATTCCTCCACTTCCCTTTCTAGGCCCCACAGTGCCCCCAAACAGCAAGAAGCAGCCGGATCTGACCAACAACGCCACACTTCCTAAAAAAACAAAAAGGGAGAAATTTTGGGAAACGTATAAACGGCAGCCATACCCCAGAGTAAAAACCCCAACATGGTGCCTAAGGACTTCATCTTCCTACCTTCTTCTTTTCTGCAGTGGTGCGTAAAGTTCCCGCCCGTGTGAACTCTCCCACCAGCGCAAATTTCAAATCTCGCTGGTGGGGAACCTTAGCCCCAATGAGAACTAATTCCTGTGCTCTGGATCTGATATCTAAAAGAACTTGCCAATAAATGAATGCCTGCCATTTATCTAAGCCCTACCATCCCCCCCTTAGTTGTATATAAGCACACAGCTTATTGCAATAAAATTGGAATTCTCCCAGCGAAGTGTCTTTGCGTGGGGAATTCTTTCACTCATGATCAGCAACAGGACATCCAAAGGTTCTCCAGTGCCACCTGGTGATAGAAATTTCAGAAATTTGATAGCATTTATTTAGCCATTTTTGAAAGATGAAGTTGGAGGCACTGTGGGTTTCAATTCATGCAGGAATCATTATATGGTGAGGAAGCTCATTTCAATGAAATCTCTGGAGAACTCTCACAGGCAAGGCTTCCCAAAGAGTGACCAAAAGGTCATATGAAGCAAGGATCATTGAGGTCTACAATGTGAGTTCCATGTGTGTTTAGACTCTCAACTATGGCTACCAAGTCTTTCAGAATAAAATCATGTGATATCCTGGCTGAGATTGCCAGTGCTCTGTGGAAAGGCACTGTGGCCCTCGATCTCAGTTTCTAAGGGCGATTCTCATGCGTGGCCTTCTAAAATTCCAACACATTTCATGGCAATTCTTCTCTGAGGTCAGTTCCAGAACTCAGTCTCTAAGAGGAATCACAACAGAGTTCAAGCCCAGGTTGATCCAGTCATCTCTTCCAACCACTACACAAATGACCACAATTAAAACCAAAACAATCACACATGGCCGTCATCTTCTTCCATATAGATACTCATAATAACTTCTGGCTGGTGTTTTCCATGAGGGGTGCAACCCAAGACAGTGTAACAAATAAGCTCCATTGCCCCTCATTTGCCCAAATTCAGAGTGGTATGAAAACCCTTCCTGTAAACAAGGAGTGATCAAATAGGCCTGCTGTTAATACTGCTCTGCATCTCCAATTTGAGGCCTACTGAATGTCAGGTATAGATTCTTTATATTATTGGGAGTCATGAGAAAACCCAAAAACCTATAGGCTAGGCTCTGCAGGGCTTTGAAGAAATCATTTGACCCAAAGGATCCCTATTCTAACTTGATGGACGTCCAAAACATTACAAATGAAGGTGAGAGACTTCATTCACAATAACTGCTCTTTTGGCCATTTTGGTTTTGGATGCACACATGGGATCTTTCTTTACATCCATCAGGGTCTGAGAATCAAAGCCACAGCCTCACACAGGACCAAGAGGCTGATTCAGACACATCCCTTTTCAAAGCAATTAAGCAAAGAGCCACAGGTAATGCCCATTCATTTCTATTTGAAACTGTTTTCTTCAGGCTTCACAAAGCGGTGGCCTGAGGCAAAGATCTTCCTGACATTCAGGGCAACAGAACAATTGGTAAGCAAAAGGCCCAAAGCAGGGTTTCTCCACTGACACTTTCCTGGTCACACTGATATCTGTGTTTTCTGAGATGCTTGCCATTCCTTTCATCTATCCTGTACATGGCCATGTCTCAAAGCTTGGAGGTGGTACATATTTTGGACACAAAACCATTAGCCTATTCTGGAGAGTGGCGAGAATTCAGGAAGAAATCAGGAACTTAGAAAGATAGCAGGTGTTGCCCATGAATAAGGCAAGCCGCAGTGCATTCATAAATTGGGCAGGATGAATTCTGGGAAGCTTTCTACTAGACAGGACACATCAATTGTTTCATTCT
The DNA here is from genome assembly GCF_048772815.1 of Callospermophilus lateralis. NCBI lineage: Eukaryota > Metazoa > Chordata > Mammalia > Rodentia > Sciuridae > Callospermophilus > Callospermophilus lateralis. The sequence continues at coordinate 4,010,518 of NC_135316.1, read as the reverse complement.
CTTTTCTAATGTCTACAACCACGGGCACAGTGGGATACACAGACATAAAAACACTTGCTTTGTCAAACGACTTACGAGCAGCAGTCCACTCCAAATCAAACAAACCGTCTTTCCTACCTATTCTCAGATCATGAGACAAAACCACAAAATCACAGCCACACCCACAAAGTCACCTCCTTTCCCCATGAAACTCTGTGACTATCCAGAGTGTGCTCTGACTGTTGGGCTATCCTATGTTCCCCCAAAATGGTCTGTCTTTTCTCAGATCTGTTCTCCTTTCCAAACTCTGTGAAGGTGTCAGGAGCCACTGGTGAACCACTACCTGCTTTCTCAGAAAAAGTCACTATTCAGATCTCTAATGGTATTTGGCCATCCTCATATCTGTAGGTAACAAGAAAGACTGACACTCTCCTTGGTAAATCCAAACAAGTGAGCCCACTGGGACTGGGACTGGAATGGCTACACATGCCTAACTTCCTGGATCCCAAGTTCAGAGAGTTCCATCACCAAGGAAGTGAGGTAGGTTACTTCATCAGGAACTGAATGAGGTCACTGCCTTGTCAAAAACTTTGTCTTAACAGTTGATTTCAAGGGTCCCATGATACGGAGGCTTTCCCTACTTCCTGTGACAAATTTACAAGTAAGAATTGTATATAAACCATGGGCACCCATTACAGCTCTCCACCTAGGACAGGTTTGGTCCATCTTCTCTACATTAAGAAGAGAGAGGCTGATTCACACACATCCCTTCATGCTGACCAGGCTGTTTTCCATAGAAGATGACTTTTCTTTCTCAGGTCTTTCATAGCTGTCTTCATCTTCTCAAGGGATCATTTCTGCAAGGACCTTTGATGTTCTCAACAGGTGGAAGATCCCCTACATTCCTGTATTGTAAGACCAACTCTGTCCTTGCACTTATGTAATGTTAGATTGAGGGAACAGTGTATGGTTAGGGTTAATAACATGTTCAATTTGGGTTAGAAATCTTTCTGCATGACGAATAATGGTATTTGGAAACTATGATATTTACAAGAATATATAGGTGAAATATAAGTATAAAAACAAAAATCTAGGGAAGATATGAAGTCCAGAAGGGCATTGGGCCCTTAATTGGTATACTTATCTTTGAATTATGTTCTGCATAAATGTCTCAGATAAATCGATATACAATGGCATAGGACCTTGTACCTTGGATGATTGAATGCCGAAGAGAACATCCACTCAAAATGGGATAGTAGGTAGGATTAGGAAGATAGTCAGTAGGTTTAGAAAGAAGAGTGAGTATAGGATTTAGACCAAAAGTTCTTAAACAATAGGGTTTCGGGTAGACAGTGAATGTAAATGTCAACACATGTGAAGAGTCAGTCACAATGATGAATGGGGGAAAATATGTAGGAAAGCAGATATAAATCGAGACATTACCTAATCTGGCAAAGTATAAAGTGAGTGATAGTATTAGACATTTTCAGCAGGCTTGAGGTTGAATATATAATCTTAGGAAGAAACAAATATGTAGTCACCAATAGCATTGACATTTGAGAGCATTAGGCAACCTGGACAAGGAAGTTTTTAGTAATCCATGCTCACTTTCCATTTAGGCTTTGGTACAATTGTAAGTGTGACCTTGGCTTTTTGTGTCCAGAATATTACTGTGATAAAATGTATATGTAGATCAGGTGACATGAGTATTTCTTCCACCACTTCTTTGAGGAATATTTTGAAGACGTATAAATTAGTATTGAGGATAAAAAGAGGTGTACACTTTGTGTATGAATATAGAGATAATGCATGAATAGACCATACAGTTAATAAAAACATAACTGATTCCACTTTAAATAACGGATTGAATTGATACCTGAAAATATATAAGAAATCATATATTGATATAGAATCATTCATAACAACTAGTTATACGTCTAATTGTAATATTAAAGTTATGGTTTATCATGAAGAGTGTGTGAGTTTTGCTTCAAAAGTGATTATGGAAATCAAAAATAATGTGTTTGGAAAGAAGTCTCATGAAAAAAACAGTCAAGAAACATGGAGGAATACATGTTTTCTGAAGCAGGAAGTGATTGAAAGTTAAATAAATGCCTATAAATTTGTGAACTTGTGGATGAAATATACATCCTACAATGTGCATGAACTGAACAAATAGTAATGTACCAGTGTTGTATGAAAATGAACTTCAAAATACATATCATGTCCCATAGGTATCTACTTGTATTGATGGTAAACTGGGTCAGTTACTGTAGAAATATTAGGAGATGTAAGTACCCTTCACTGAAGTTAGTTTTCAGTACTAGGAAACAAATATGTATTTCAGGTGAATGAATGTTTCTGAGAATCATCTTGTGAAAAGTTGATTATAAATCCACATACATGAACATGAATGAATTTATGGAGTGTATAATAAGACACATATATTTAATTTTTAAAAATATCTGGAGAGTATATATATATATATATATATATATATATATATATATATATATATATATACACACAATACCCACACACAGACTTTAAAAAGTAGCAATATATATGCCAATCGAATTACACCGTGAAATATATATCATCCACAGATCCAAAAATATTCATTTTACTGAGTATGGATTGATGTATAACTTTTTTCAACTAGGAAGCTCACCCATAGGTTGAATTTTCAGTTCCAACAGCGTTTAGGAGGAGTGATCTCTTCTCACACTTTGTATCTGCCCAGTCATATAACTCACAAGAATGTACGTCTGAGACCACGTAGGATTCTATATGTGCATATAAAAATACATGTCCTGAATAGACTACAGAAAAAGGGAGACAGGAATTCACATATTTGTTAACTTTAAAAACGCATGTACATCTATTTCAACAAAAAATTGACTAGATTTATAACTCCTAACCTATATAATGCAAAAGGCAAGTCCAAGTGTACAACATGCCTCCCTTGAACTGCTAGTATTTCTAATCTGTTTGGGTTATTTTTCTCCATCACATTAGGATTAGTATTCAGAATCTAGTATGGTATGTGTTAGTGTCAGGGATTCAGTATTTCAAATGTAAAATAGGAAAATGAATCCAATGCATATGCAAATATGTGCTAAACCAATATCTTCCAACTCTCATCCAGAACAATTCCTTGACATCACCTTTGCCCAAAGTAAGACACAATTAGAGGAGAACAGTTAGAAAATCTGTGAATACATATCTGGAATGGAATATGCTCAGGAGTTCACAACCTTGGAATTTGTAGAGGAGTTTAGAAAAGTATGGGACAGTGTAATTTCTCCACAAATATGGAGCTCTGTTGGCCTAAAGACTTCTTGAGAAACTGCCTCTGAGGTTGGGCCCTTGAAATATATGTTGTTGTCAGGAGCTTTAGCTTTTTTCTAGTGAGAGCATCAAACTTTGTCTGCATCTATGTGACCTGGAGGACCTGGTTTCTTCTTTTCCAATGAACATGAGTCACCAGTGCTGAATTCTCTTTTTTATGTAAATTGTGGCCACTGGGGGCTAAGTGTCTTACCATGTGGACTGTGAAGCCATTTGGTCATCCTCCACTTTTTGTGGTGTTCCTCGCTGCTGCACTGGGACTTTGGCATTTGCTTCATGAAATACAAGGAGTTCAACTGGAACACAGTGCTGAGGCAATTCTGTCACATGTGGTGTGTTGCTGTCTGCAGGAGAATGCACCAAACAGGCTTCTATCCCACATAGCTTGGCCCCTTGTCCATAGCAACATGATTCTGAACATTGCACACAAACATCTCCATATAACAAGATGACTTTACATGGAAGGGTCTGCTGGCTGCACAATGTCAGTCACAAGCTATTTGGAAGCCAATGGAAGATCCACATGGCCCCACCACAGATGTTTTATCACACACCTGCCCACCACTGCTCTAGGCCCACTACTAAGTAGGTGCCAACTTCCTGGCATCTCTGTTCTACACCATTTTCATAAAACCAAGTCAATTAAGGCACTGTCTGGTACACTCATGATCAGCAACAGGAAATCCAAAGGTTTTCCAGTGCCACCTGGTCATGGGAATTTCAAAAATTTCATGGTATTTATCTAGGCATTTTTCAAGGATGAAGTTGGAGGCACTGTGTGTTTCAATTCATTCAGGAACCATTCAATGGTGAGGAAGCTCATTTCAATTAAATCTCTGGAGAACTCTCACAGGCAAGGCCTCCCAAAGAGTGGCCAAAAGGTCACATGAAGCCAGGCCCATTGAGGTCTACAATGTGACGTCCATGGGTGTTGGACTCTCAACTATGGATGCCACGTCTTTCAGAATAAAATCATGTGATATCCTGGCTGAGATTCCCAGGGCTCTCTGGAAAGCAACCCTGGGCCTAAATCTCAGTTTCCAAGTGTGATTCTCATGGGTGGACTCCTAGAATACCAACAAAATTCAGGGCAATACTTCTCTGAAGTCAGTTCCATAACTCATTCTCTAAGGGAAATCACACCAGAGCTCATGCCCAGGTGGACCCAGTCATCTTTTCCAACCACCACACAAATGATCACAATTCAAACCAAAACACTCCCACATGGCCCTCATCTTCTTTCATATAGACACTAATCATAACCTCTGGATGGAGTTTTTCATGAGGGGAGGAGTCCAAGAGAGTGTCCAAAATAACTCCCTTGCCCCTCATTGGCTTAAAATCACTGTGGTCTGGACACCCTTCTTGTGAACCAGGAGTGATCAAAAATGATAGACGTTAATACTGCTGTGCTTCTCCAATTTGAGTAAACCTGACTGTCAGGTATATATTTTTATGCGATTTGGAGTCATGAGAAAACACAAGAACCTCTGCAGGTCTTTGAAGAACCCTTTTGACCCAAAGGATCCCTATTCTTACTTGATGGTGTTCAAAAACCTTACAGAGGAAGGCGAGAGACTTCATCCACAGTGACTGCTCTTTAGGCCATTTTGGTTTTGGAAGCACACATGGGATCTCTCTTTACATCCATCAGGTGCTGAGAATCTAAGCCACAGCCTCACACAGGGCCAAGAGGCTGATTCAGCCACATCCCTTCACAAAGGAATTAAGCAAAGAGCCACAGGTAATGCCCATTCATTTCCATTTAAAAACTGTTTTCTTCAGGCTTCACAAAGAGGTGGCCTGAGTCAAAGACCATCCTGACATTCAGGGCAACAGAGCAATAGGTAAGAAAAAGGCCATAAGCAGGGTTTCTCCACTGAGACTTTTCTGGTCACACTGATATCTGAGTCTTCTGAGATGCTAGCCACTCCCTTCAGCTATCCAGTACATTCCCATGTCACAGAGCTTGGAGGTGGTACATATCTTGGACACAAAACCATGAGTCTATTCTGGAGAGTGGCCAGAATTCCAGAAGAAAACAGGAACTTAGGAAGATAGCAGGTGTTGCCCATCGATAAGGCAAGCCCTAGTCCATTCATAAATTGGGCAGGATGAATGCTGGGAAGCTTTCTACAAGACAGGACACATCCATTGATGCATTCTCTTTTCTCATGTGTACAACCACGGACACAGTGAGATACACAGACATAGAAACACTAGCCTTGTCAAACGACTTACTAGAAAAATTTCACTCCAAACAACAACAACAACAACAACAAAATAAAACCGCCTTTCCTACCTATTCTCAGAACATGAGACAAAACCACAAACCCACACCCACAACCACTAAGGCACCTCCTTCCCCAAAGAATGTCTGTGACTATCCAGAGTGACCTCTGACTGGTGGGCCATACACAGTTCCCCCAAAATTGTCTGTCCTGTCTCAGATTCGGTATCCTTGGCCACCTCTATGAAGTGGTCAGGAAACACTGGTGAGCCACTACCTGCTTTCTCAGGAACAGCCGCCATTCAGAGCTTTCCTGGCATTTGGCCATCCTCACATCATTAGGTACCAAGAAAGACTGAATCTGTCCTTGGTAAATCCAAACAACTGAGACCACTGGGACTGGTACTGCGACTGGCTCTGGTAGCCTGTCTTCCTGGATCCCAAATTAAGAGAGTTCCTTCACCAAGGAAGTGAGGTGAGGTCACTTTCTTCAGGAACTGAATGAGGTCACTGCCTTAGCAACCACTTTGTCCTAACAGTTGCTTCCAATGGTCCCATGAGTTGGAGACTGCCCCTACTTTCTGTGACACCTTCACAGGTTAGAATGGTATACCAACCATAGGAACCCAGGAACAGCTCTCCACACAGGCCTGGTTTGGTCTGTCTTCTCTACATTAAGAAGAGAGAGGCTGATTCGTACAAAACCCTTCATCCTGACGAGGATGTTTGTAATGGAAGATGACTTTTGCTCTCTCAGATCCTTCATAGCTGCCTACATCTTCTCCAGGGATCATTTCTGCATGGACTTTTGAAGTTCTCAGGAGGTGAAAGATCCCCTACATTCCTCTATTGTAAGAACAACTCTGTCCCTGCTCTTCTGTTAAGTTAGATTGAGGGAACAATATATGGTTATGGTTAAAAACACTTTTGTTTTGGGTTAGGAATCATTCTGCTGGATGAATAATGGTATTTGGAAAATGCGATATTTATAAGAATATAGAGGTGAAATATAAGTATGAAATCAGAAATCTAGGTAAGATTTGAAGCCCAGAAGGGCATTGGGCCCTTGTTTGGGATACTTAGGTTTGAATTACGTTTTGCACAAGTGTCTCAGATAAATTGATATAAAATGACATAGAACCATGTACCTTGGATGATTGAATGTAGAAGAGAACATCCTTTCAAACAGGGATAGTCGGTAGGATCTGGAAGATAGTCAGTAGGTTTCCGGAGAAGAGTCAGTATAGGATTTCGACCAAATGTTCTTTAGCAATAGGGTTTCGGTCAGAGAGTGAATGTAAATTTCAGTACATGTGAATAGTCAGTCAAAATGATGAACTGGGAAAAATATGTAGGAAAGCAAATATCAATAGAGAAATCACGGAATCAGGCAAAGTATAACGTGAGTGATAGGATTAGACATTTTCAACAGGGTTGAGTTTGAATATATAATCTTAGGAAGAAACAAATATGTAGTCACCAACAGGATTGACATTTGAGAGCATTAGGCAACCTGAACATGGATGTTTTTAGTAATCCTTGTTCACTTTTCATTTAAGGTTTTGTGCAATCATAAGGATAAACTTTGCCTTTTGTGTCCAGAATATTACTGTGATAAAATGTATATATAGATCAGATAACATGAGTATTTCTTTTACCATTTCTGGGAGCAAAATTTTGAAGACATATTAATTAGTATTGGGGGTACAAAGAGGTGTACCCTCTGCCTATGAATATAGAGATAACACATGAATAGACCATACTGTGAATAAATAATATACCTATTTCCACTTAAAGTAGCGGATTGAATTGATATATGAAAATATATAAGAAAACTTATATAGATATAGAATCATTCATTCCAACCAGTTATATATCAAATGGTAATTTTAGCGTTATGGTTTATCATGAATTCTGTGTGAATTTTGCTTCAAAAGTGATTATGGAAATCGAAAAAAATGTGTTTGGAATATAGTATCAAGAAAAGACAAGTCAGGAAACATGGAGAAATACATGTGTTTTGAAGAAGGTTGTGATTGAAAGTGAAATAAATGCATATAAATTTGCTAACGAGTGAATGAAATATGTTTCCTATGATGTGCATAAACTGAAGAAATAGTAATGTACTAGTGTTGAAAAAAATGAACGTCAAAATACACATCAGGTCCCATAGGAATCTACTTGCATTGCTGTTAAACTGGGTCAGTTACTGTAGAAATTTTAGGATTTGTATGCATTATTCACTGAAGTTAGTTGTCAGTACTAGGAAACACATATGTATTTCAGGTAGATTAATATTTCTGAGAATAATCTTTTGAAAAGTTCATTATTAATCCACATACATGAATATGAATGAATTTGGGGAGTGTATAATAAGACACATATTTCATAATGTGAAAAATCTGGAGAGTGTGTGTATGTGTATATATATATATATATATATATATATATATATATATATATATATATACACACACACACACATGCACACACACACACACACACAGACATTAAAATATCAGTATATATGCCAATCGAAATTCACCATGAAATATTTACTATCCACAGATATATATATATATATATATATATATATATATATATATATATATATATATATATATATTAATGAATATGGATTTATGTATAATGTTGTTCAACTAGGACGCTCACCGATAGGTTTCATTTTCAGTTCCAATAGTGTTTAGGAGGTGTGATCTCTTACAATTTGCATCAGCCAAGTCAGCCACCCCGCAAGAATGTACGTGTGGTACCAGCTAGTATTTTATATGAGCATATAAAAATTGATGTGCTGAATAGGTTCAGAGAAAGGGAGACAGGAATTCACATATTTGTTAACTTTAAAAACACATGGAGAACTATTTCAACAAAAATTTGAATAGATTTATAACTCCTACTCTATATAATGCAAAAGGCAAGTCCAAATCTACACCATGACTCCTCTGAACTGCTTGTATTTCTATTCTGTTTGGGTTATTTTTATCCATATTATTAGGATTAGTAGTCAGAGTCTAGTAGGGTAGGGGTTAGTGTCAGTAATTCAGTATTTTGATTGGAAAATTGGAAAATGAATTCAATGTGTATGTAAATATGTGCTAAACAAAAATCTTCCCACTCTTATCCAGGACATTGCCTTGACATTACTTTCGTCCCAAGTAAGACCCTATTAAAAGAGAAGAGTTAGAAAATCTGTGAATACATATATGGAATGGAAAATGCTCAGGAGTTCACAACCTTGGAGTTGGTAGAGGAGTTTCCAAAAGTAAGGAAAGGGTAAACACTCCACAAACATTGAGCTCTGCTGGACTATATAGTTCTTGAGAAACTGCCTCTGAGTTTGAGCACTTGAAATACATGATCTTGTCAGGAGCTTTAGCTTCTTTGTAGTGAGATCATCAAAGCTAGGTATGCATCTATGTGACCTGGAGGAAATGGTTTCTTATTTTCCATTGAACATGAGGCAGCAGTGCTGAATTCTCTCATTGTAGGTAAACTGTGGGCTAAGTGTCTCCCCATGTGGACTGTGAAGCCATTTGGTCATCCTCCAGTATTCCTGGTGTTTCTTGCTGCTACCCTGGGAGTTTGGTATTTGCTTCAAGAATTACAAGGAGATCAACAGGGACACAGAGCTGTAGGGAGTTCTGTCACATGTGGTGATTCATGGTCTGCAGGAGAATGCACCAACCAGGCTTCTATCCCACATAGCTTGCCCAATTGACCATAGCAAACTGATTCTGAACATTGCCCTGAAAACTCTCCATATAACAAGATGCCTTTACATAGAATGGTCTGCTGGCTTCACCATGTCAGTCACAAGCCATTGGAAAGCCAATGGCAGATCCACATTGCCCCACCACATATGTTTTATCACAGACCTGCACACCACTGTTCTAGGCCCACTATTCATTAGGCTCCAACTTACTGGCATCTCGGTTCTACACCATTTTCATGAAACCCAGTCAATCAAGGCACTGTCTGGAACACTCATGATCAGCAATAGGTCATCCAATGGTTCTCCAGTGCCACCTGGTCATGGGAATTTCAAAAAATATCATGGTATTTATCTAGCCATTTTTCATGGATGAAGTTGAAGGCATTGTGGGTTTCAATTCATTCAGGAACCGTGAAATGGTGAGGAAGCTCATTTCAATGGAAGCTCTGGAGAACTCTCACAGGCAAAGCTTCCCAAAGAGTTGCCAAAAGGTCACATGAAGCCAGGCCCATTGAGGTCTAAAATGTGAGGTCCATATGTGTTTTGACACAAAACAGAGTTCAAGCCCAAGTGGACCAACTCATTTCTTCCAACTGTGACACAAGTGACCACATTTGAAAGAAAACACTCCCACATAGCCCTCATCTTCTTCCATATAGACACTCATCATAACTCTGGCTAGAGGTTTTCATGAGGGTTCAGCCCAAGACAGTGTGCAAAATAATCTCAATTGACCTTCATTTGGCTAAAGTCATGGTGGCCTGGATACCCTTTCTGTGAACCAGGAGTGATCAAATAGGCCTGCCCTTAATACTACTCTGCTTCTCCAACTTGAGGCTTACTGACTGTCCTGTATAGACTCTTTGTGTGAATTGGAGTCATGAGAAAACCCAAGCACCATGGTCTAGCCTCTGCAGGGCTTTGAAGAACTCATTTGACACAAAGGATCCCTATTTCACTTGATGGAAGTCAGGAACCAAAGAGCGGAAGGCAAGAGACTTCATTTACAAGTACTGAACTTTTGTCATTTTCGTTTTGGATGCACACATGGGATCTTTCTTTAGATCCATCAGGTGCTTAGAATATATTCCACAGCCTCACACAGGGCCAAGAGGCTGATTCAGACACATCCCTTTGCAAAGCAATTAAGCAAAGAGCCACAGGTGATGCCCATTCATTTCCATTTGAAAACTGTTTTCTTCAGGCTTCAAAAAGGGCTGGCCTGAGGCAAAGACCTTCCTGCCATTCAGGGCAAAAGAACAATAGGTAAGCAAAAGGCCCAAAGCAGGGTTTCTCCACTGACACTTTCCTGGTCACACTGATATCTGAGTTTTCTGAGGTGTTCACCATTCCTTTAAGCTATCCAGTACATGGCCATGTCACAGTGTTTGGATTTGTTATATATCATGGACAGAAATCCATGACCCTATTGTGGACATTGGCCAGAATTCAGGAAGAAAACAGGATCTTAGGAAGATAGCAGGTGTTGCCCATCCATAAGGCAAGTCACAGTCCATTCATAAATTGGGCAGGATGAATGATGGGAAGCTTTATACTAGACAGGACACATCCATTGATGCATTCTCTTTTCGATGGTCTACAACCACGGACAAAGTGGGATACACAGACACAGAAACACTCGCTTTGTCAAAAGACTTACTAGAAAATGTCTACTCCAAACCAAACAAACCACCTTTCCTACCTATTCTCATAACATAAGACAAAACCACAAACTCACACCCACACCCAAAAAACAAACCACCTTTCCTACCTATTCTCATAAGATAAGACAAAACCACAAACTCACACCCACACCCATCTCCTTATCTCAAGTAGGTCTGTGACTATCAGGAGTGTCTTCTGACTGGTGGGCCATACTATGATCACCCAAAATGGCCTGTCCTGTCTCAAATCTGGTCTCCATGGCCAACTCTGTGAAGTTGTATGGAGCCAAGGGTGAGCCACTACCTGCGTTCTCAGGAAAGGCCCCTCTTCTTAGATCTCTTGGTATTTGGCCATCCTCACATCAGTAGGTACCAAGAAAGACTGAACCTGTCCTTTGAAAAAACAAACAAGGAGGCCACTAGGACTGGGAATGGGATTGGCTTTGCGTACCTAGCTTCCTGGATCCCAAGTTCAGTAAGTTCCATCACCAAGGAAGTGATGTAGGTCACTTCCTTCAGGAACTGAATGAAGTCACTGCCTTGGCAACCGCATTGTCTTAACAGTTTCTTCCAAGTGTCCCATGAGATGGAGACTGCCCCTACTTCCTTGACACTTTCCCAAGTTAAAATGGTATATCAACCATAGGCACCCGGGTTCACCTCTCCACACAGACCAGGTTAGCTCCATCTTCTCTACATTAAGAAGTGAGAGGATGATTCAGACCCATCCCTTCATCCTGACCAGGTTGTTTGCCAAGGAAGATGAATTTTGGTCTCTCAGGTCCTTCATAGCTGCCTACATCTTCTTCAGTGATTTTTTCTGCATGGACCTTTGAGGTTCTTAGCAGGTGGAAGATCCCCTACATTCCTGTATTGTAAGACCAACTCTGTCCCTGCTTTTCTGTAAAGTTAGATTGAGGGAACAATGTATGGTTAGGGTTAATAATAGGTTCGATTTGGGTTAGGGATCATTCTGCCAGATGAATAATGGTATTTGGAACCTGTAATATTCATAAGAATATAGACTTGAAATATAAGTATGAAAACAGAAATCTAGGTAAGATTTGAAGCCAGGAAGAGCATTGGGCCCTTGATTGGAATACTTAGTGTTTAATTAATTTCTGCACAGATGTCTCAGATAAATCCATACACAATGGCATAAGACTTTGTACCTTGGATGATTGAATGTCGAAGAGAACATCCAGTCCAAAATGGATAGTCATTTGGATTAGGAAGATAGTTGGTAGGTTTAGAAAGAAGTGCGAGTATAGGATTTGGACAAAAAGTTCTTTACCAATAGGGTTTTGGTTAGAGAGTGAATGTAAATGTCAGCACATGTGAAGAGTCATTCACAATGTTGAACTGGGGAAATTATGTAGGAAAGCAGATATCAATAGAGACATTAGGAAATCAGGCAAAGTATAAAGTGAGTGATAGGATTAGACATTTTCAACAGGGTTGAGTTTGAATATATAATCTTAGGAAGAAACAAATATGTAGTCACCAATAGGATTGACATTTGCGAGGATGAGGCAACCTGAAAATGGATGTTTTTAGTCATAAATTCTCACTTTTCATTTAGGCTTTCATACAGTCTTAAGTGTGACCTTTGCTATTTGTGTCCAGAATATTAATGTGATAAAACGTATATGTAGATCAGGTGACATGAGTATTTCTTCCACCATTTCTGGGAGCAATATTTTGAAGACGTATAAATTACTATTGGGGGTACAAATAGGTGTACACTGTGTCTATGAATATAGAGATAATGCATGAATAGTCCATTCTGTGAATAAATAATATAACTGGTTCCAATTTTATATATGGTTTGACAAAATTAGAGGAGTAGAGTTAGAAAATCTTTGAATACATATCTGGAATGAAAAATGCTCAGGAGTTCACAACCTGGGAGGTGGTAGAAAAGTTTCAAAAAGAAAGGAACAGGGTAATGACTCCACATATAATAAGCTCTGACAGCCTAAAGACTTTTGTAGAAACTGTATCTGAAGTTGGGCACTTGAAATATATGTTCTTGTCATGAGCTTTAGCTTCCTTTATACTGAGACCATCAAAGTTGGGTCTGCATCTATGTTACTTGGAGGACATGGTTTTTTATTTTCCAATAAACATGATGCAGCAGTACTGGATTTTCTCTTTGTAGGTAAACTGTTGTCACTGTGGGCTAAGTGTCACCCCGTGGGGACTGTGAAGCCATTTGGTGATCCTCCACTTTTCGCGGTGTTTCTTGCTACTGCACTGGGAGTTTTGTATTTGCTTCACAAAATACAAACATTTCAACTGTGTCACAGTGCTGGAGGGAGTTCTTTCAGGTATGGTGGGTCAGGGTCTGCAGAAGAATGCACCAACCAGGCTTCTATCCCACATTGCTTGCCCCCTTGACCATAGCAAACTGATTCTGAACATTGCCCTGAAACCTCCCCATATAAAAAGATGCCTCGACATATAAGGGTCTGCTTCCTGCACCATTTCAGTCACAAGCCATTTGGAAGCCAATGGAAGATCCACATGACCCCTCCACAGATGTTTTATTGCACAGCTGCACACTACTGCTCTAGACCCACTACTCAGTAGGCTCCAACTTACTGACATCTTGGTTCTACATCATTTTCATGAAGCCCAGTCAATCAAGGCACTGTCTGGTACACCCCTGATAAGCAACAGGACATCCAAAGTTTCTCCAGTGCCAGCTGGTCATGGGAATTTTAAAAATGTCATGGCATTTTTCTAGTCATTTTTCAAGAATGAAGTTGGAGGCACTATGGGTTTCAATTCATTCAGGAACCATTAAATGGTGAGTAAGCTAATTTCAATGAAAGGTCTGGAGAACTCTCACAGGCAAGGCTTTCCAAAGAGTGGCCATAAGATCACATTAACCCAGGCCCATTGAGGTCTACAATGTGAGGTCCATGTGTGTTTTGACTCTCAACTATGGCTGCCAAGACATTCAGAATCAAATCTTGTGATATCCTGCCTGAGATTAACCGTGCTCTGTGGATAGCCACCCTTAGCTAGACCTCAGGCCCTAAGGGGGACTGTCATGAGTGGCCTTCTAAAATCCCAACACAATTCATGGCAATACTTCTCTGAGGTCAATTCCAGAACTCAGTCTCTAAAGGAAATCACACTAGAGTTCAAACCCAGGTGGACCCAGTCATCCCTTCCAACCGCCAAACAAATGACCACAATTAAACCAAAACATTTTCACATGGCCCTCATTTTCTTCCATATAGACACTCATTATAACCTCTGGCTGGAGGTGTCCATGAGGGGTGCAGCCAAAGACAGTGTCCAAAATAAGCTCCCTTGCCACTCATTTGTCTAAAGTAAGGCTGGCCTGGACACCCTTCCTGTAAACAAGGAGTGATCAAATAGGCCTGCCCTTAATACTGCTTCACTTCTCCAATTTGAGGCCTACTGACTGTCAGGTATAGATTATTTATGTGAACTGGAGTCATGAGAAAATCCAAGCACCAATGGGAAAGCCTCTGCTGGGCTTGAAGAACTAGGTTGACCCAAAGGATCCCTCTTCTCACTTGATGGACGTCAGGAACCAAACAGAGGATGGCAAGAGACTTCATTCAAAATGACTGATATTTTGCCATTTTGGTTTTGGATGTACACATGGGATCTTTACTTAGATCCATCGGGTGCTTAGAATATATTCCACAGCTTCACACAGGCCAAGAGGCTGATTCAGACACATCCCTCTCCAAAGCATTTAAGCAAAGAGCCACAGGTGATGCCCATTCATATCCATTTGAAAACTGTTTTCTTCTGGCTTCACAAAGAGGTAGCCTGAGGCAAAGACCTTCCTGACATTCAGGGCAATAGAACAATAGGTAAGCAAAAGGCCCAAAGTAGGGTTTCTCCACTGAGACTTTTCTGTTCACACTAATATCAGCATATTCTGAGATGCTCTCTTTCCCTTCAGCTATTCAGTACATGGGGTTGTCACAGATCTTGGAGGTCGTACATATTTTCGACACAAAACCATGAGCCTATTCTGGAGAGTGGCCAGAATTCAGGAAGAAAACAGGAACATAGGAAGGTAGTAGGTGCTGCCCATTTATAAGGCAACCCGCAGTCCATTCATAAATTGGGCAGGATGAATGCTTGGAAGCTTTCTACTCGACAGGACACATCCAATGATGCATTCTCTTTTCTAATGTCTACAATCAGGGACACAGTGGGATACACAGACATAGAATCACTTATCTTGTCAAACAACTTTCTAGAAACAGTCCACTGCAAACCAAACAAACCACCTTTCCTACCTATTCTCAGAACATGAGACAAAACCACAAACTCACACCCACATACACAAAGGCACTTCCTTCCCCCAAGTAGGTCTGTGACTATCCCGAATGTCCTCTGATTGGTGAGCCATACTATGTTCCCCCAAATTGGCCTGTTCTGTCTCAGATCTGATCTCCTTGGACAACTTTGTGAAGTTGTCAGGAGCCAGCCGTGAGCCACTACCTGCTCTCTCAGGAAACGCCCCTCTTCAGACCTCTCCTGGCATTTGACCATCCTCACATCAGTAAGTCCCAAGAAAGACTGAGTCTGTCCTTGGTAAATCAAAATAAGCTCAACCACTGGGAATGGAACTGGGACTGGCTTTGGGTGCCTGGCTTTCTGGATTCCAAGTTCAGAGACTTCCATCACCAAGGAAGTGAGGTGAGGTCACATCCTTCAGGAACTGGATGAGGTCAGTGATTTGGCAACCACTTTGTCCTAACAGTTGCTTCTAAGGTTCTGATGAGATGGAGGCTGCCCCTACTTTTTGTGACACTTTCACAAGTTAGAATGGTATATCAACCATAGGCACACAGGAGCAGCTCTCCCCACACGCCTGGTTTGGTCCATCTTCTCTAAATTAAGATGAGAGAGACTGCTTCATACACACCCCTTCATCCTGACCAGGTTGTTTGCCAAGGAAGATGACTTTTGCTCTCTCAGGTCCTTCATAGCAGCCTATCTATTCTCCAAGGATCATTTCTGCATGGACCTTTGAGGTTCTCAGCAGGTGGAAGATCCTCTATATTCCTGTATTTTAAGACCAACTCTGTCCCCGCTCTTCTGTAAAATTAGACTGAGGGAACAGGGTATGGTTATGTTTAATAACAGGTTTGATTTGGGTTGGAAAGGAAACTACACGGTTGAGCTAACAGGGTCCTACAGTTAGCAATAATATGAGGATTTTTAATGGACCGGCCAGGGCAGATAAAAGAGTAGTTAAGCAGGAGGATTGTGTGAACCAAGACTCAAACCACCCTTTTTGGGCCACTTTCTCTCATTGACGCTCTTCAAGGCGTTTTCTTAAATTACTCATAGATTCTTTTACAACTCCAGTATTGTCGGCATAAAAACAACTTTCTTCCCTCAATGCAAGCACAAAGGCCCCCTTCTCTCATGAAGAGGAGGTCCAACACTCGCCTGTTCTGTAAAACAACTTCAGAGAGAGAGAGGTTAAAGATTCCTGTAAAGCTGTGATGGATGTTTTTAATATCTTTGAGTTTTGGTTTATTGCTGCTTCTAATTGTGTCATTTGTTTTTTTCCAAGGACTAGGGCAGTTTTTCCTGTGCCAACCCCTGCAGCAACTATTGTTAATAATAGGATGGCTAAAGTGAGGGATACAGGTTCCAGGTGGAACCGGGTTGTATTCCCCCCTATTTGAACTTTAAACGAACCTGCGTCATGATAGAGCACTCTGGAAAACATCTGCATCATTACATAATTAATCACATCTGTTGACCATTTTATGAAAACATAAACAATGTTTAAGTGTATAGAATTATACTTTTGTAGGGACGGACAAGGCAAGGCATCGAAGACAGGAAAACAGTCTTATTTGGTTGCATCCGGATATAGAGGGCATTGCTTCTGTTGTAATCAATTAATCCCCTGAACCCCATGTTTTGGTAGTTTTAGAATTTGTACCCAACATGTAAGGGAAGGGGCTCAGAAGTTCAGAGTCTGCAGAAGTTCACAAAAAGCAGTTTTTGTTTCTGTTTTATTTTCCTCTGTTCTGGGCCAGTTAACAGTTAAAGGAAACCATGGAAGGGGACAGCTTTTTGTCTCTTTTTTTTCTCCCTGCCAGCTGTCACCACCGAGCCCAGTTGGTAACTTTTTTATCTTAGAAATGTAGCCATCTCTGTGAAGTCCCAGCTCAAGGCCAGAGGCCTTGTTCACATATTTTGTGAAAAGCTAGTAAGGGGGTGTCTAGCTTAGGAGTGGTGATTCTTCCAGCCAGTGGCCAAGTAGAACAGGGCAACACGAAAAGAGGAAGTTTTTCTACATTGAACTCTTACAGAGGGACTCTTTTGCTGAAAGACCTAAAATAAGCATTGGTGAAGACTTCTGGAGAAGGTGATTTAAGACTTTTCTGGGGGCCTGGTACAGAGGGGGAAGATGGGGTAGGCGAGGCTGAGAGCAGCTCAGTGGATCTGAGAATGAGGAAGGAGAGATGTAAAAGATTAATGGGAAAAGTGTTTGGGATTTTCCTAGCAACAAAACCTTGAGCAGTAGAACAGGTAGAGCAGAGGGGAAGATGGGAGTGATTATCCCAAAAAGCCTGTAATGGACTTTAAATTCTTAGTAACCTGTTTTCAGTGATCACAAAGCAACTTTAAAGGCCATTTTCATTACATCTTGGAGAGTGGTCTGAGGGCACTTCTCAGCTGGTTTGATCTTTGGGTTAGCTTGTTAGATTACCTGGTGGGACCCAGTGCGGGCACAGACAGGAGAAGAGAAGAGTGAGTGGGTGGAGCGGTACCTCAATACCTGCTACCTCAGCAAGGGGGCAATGGTCTGAGATCCGGCGGAGGATTGGGTTTTTGATCTAGTAATTGGAGGGGAGAAATCAGGTTGCTGAGGTGGGAATGACAGCAGAGAGTCTAGAGCAGAAGGCTGAGAGTGAGGAACTATTGGAGAAGCATAGTACAGGATGTGAGAGAAGGAGGGAAAAGGACTCCACATAGGGGAATTTCCTTCCACCCTTTTGAGCACTTGATGAAGTTAAAAAGGTCACCCAGAAATTGATTATCTAGAGACCTCTCTGTGGGCCATAGCTTTTGCTTGTCTAATTGCTAATATGGCCAATGCTGTGTACTGAATTTCATGAGGAGTTTGGGTTCCGCCGGGCAGCCCCTGTATGCTCACATCCCCATGACTTACAGAAAAAGTTGGCTTTTCCACCACACAGCCGTGGCTCTTTGTGGCTTTGATAGTCGTCCGGGCAAACATAATAATCTAGGCTAGCCAACCTGAATCTGGCTCGCGTTTCCCTGCATCCATAATGTTTGTTTCCATTATCTATGGTATGGAAGGGATTTAATGGAATTTTAGTGGGATCCTCTTCATCAGGGATATCCCAATAGGAACGACCTATAGCCAGCTGAAAACTGTCTGGGTGGAGAGATGGCCACCAGTTCCCTAAGGGGGGTTTATGCAAGATGGACCATACTTCTTGTCTAGTAGGATTTGTGATCAGCCATCACTGCTGAATGGGCTGATGAGTGTTAGGACTACTGGTGGCCAAGGGGAGAGTCTATAGCCTTATCCACATGGTGATTACCCAATTTGAAACGGTTACCAGTCTTTTCCAGTTTCCAACCAGAATCTGGACATGGCGCAGGCTTGAGATGAGAGGCATGGATCCAGGAAATGATTCCGAATACTTTTACCACTGAAGGAGTTTTAAGTAGCACCTGGTATGTTCCTTTCCAGAGGGGTTCCAGGGATGACACTTGATGTCGTCTTATGTAGATGAAGTCTCTTACTTGATATTGATGTGGAGTCCCCTCGTCCCCAGGTTGGTAGGCAGTGGCCAGCTGTTTCCACAGGTATCACTGAGTTCTTAGAAGAGCTTTAAGTCTGTCAAGCAAGGGGGTGTGGAAGGGATCCTTAGGCCTTAGAGTTGGCGTTAGTTCCCTTTCTGGAGGAGCAGCACCATAGAGAATTTCATACGGGGTGAGTTTACACAAAGAAACAGAGGGAGTATTTCTCACAAGTAACAGTGCATCAGGCAGGAGAATAGTCCAATCATTTATGCCGGTCTCTAAGCTTAATTTCGTTTAGGCCTCTTTAATGGTTTTATTTATTTTTTCTACCTGTCCTGAGCTCTGGGGTCTATAAGCACAATGTAACTTCCAATTAATCCTCAGGGTCCTGGTTAACCCCTGACTTACCTGGGCCATGAACACCAGTCCATTATCAGACCCTATTACCTTAGGCAGACCGTATCTTGGAAAAAATATCTTTCAGGATCTTCTTGAAAATTATTTGTACCATTGTTTGTTTGTTTTTTTGTTTTTGTTTTTTTTTGTGTGTGTGGGGAAGGCTTCAATCCATCCTGAAAATATATGTACAAAGACTAGAATATATTTAAGTCCATACCTTTCTGGCTTAATTTCAGTAAATTCCACTTCCCAGAATTGTCCTTGTCTGGTTCCTCGTAGGTACTTTCCTGCAGGAAGCTTGAAAGGATAAGCATTAAGCAATTGACAGACCCGACAGGCATTTGTTACCCGTTCAAATATTTCCTTTCGCTGTGAGTCTATTAGCTGAAAACTCTGTTCTTGATCCTTCAGGAATGCTTGTAGTTTTTTTGAATCAAGGTGAGTGAGTTGATGTACATTTTTAACGTCGTGTAGGGCTTTCTGAAATTGAAGGCTGGGCACATTGAAGTTGAGGCGTTCAGTGTCAGTAACCTTTGATGTTATAAAAAACTTCCTGGTGCTCGGGAGTCCATTGGAAATGGGGATCTCCCTTTAACAGCAGGTATAAAGGAGCAGCTAAGGACCCAAACATAGGTATCCATAACCTGTAAAAGCCAGCAGGCCCAAGAAACTCTCTGAGTTGTCTCCTGTTAGATGGGGTGGTATCTGCAAAACAGTATGTTTTCTGGGCTCAGTGAGCCATTGTTTACTGCCCCTAAGGGAATAGCCCAGGAAGATTACGTCATGCTAGCAAATTTGAGCCTTTTTGGCAGAATCTCTATACCTGAGTTGAGCAAGCTTGGATAATAGTGCTTAGGACCCAGACTCACAGTTTTCCTTGGTGTTGGCTGCCAGTAGCTTGTCATCCACATATTGAAGCAGTGTGACTTTGGGGTGAATTGTTCTGAAGTTGTTGAGATCTCTGTGGAGGGCTTCATCAAAGAGAGTGGGGGAGTTTTTGAACCCCTGTGGGTGTCTAGTCCAAGTTAGTTGACCAGACGATCTGGTTTCTGGGTCTACCCACTCAAAAGCAAACAGCAACTGACTATCTTTATGCAGAGGCAAGCAATAGAAAGCATCTTTTAAGTCCAGAACAGTATACCATTTCCTCTCAGGGTTCATAGTGCTAAGCAGATTGTACGGATTAGGTACTGTGTGTTGAATGTCCTGCACTCTGTTGTTGATCACTCTTAGGTCTTTAACGGGGCGATAGTCCAGAGTTCCTGGCTTTTTTTTTTTTTTTTCTGGTAGCAGGAAAGTGTTCATGGCCGATTGACAGGGCCTTAAGACCCTAAGGCCAGATATTTCTGAATATGTGGTCTTATCCATTTTCAGCTTTTTTTGCTTATAGGATAATGTTTGACTTTGATTGGGGAGGCTGAGGTTTTTAACTCCACTGTTATTGGAGGTTTTTTCACGGCCAGGCCTAACTCAGCAGTTTTTGTCCAGGCATCTGGGTAATCGGTTATCCATTTCTGGGGTAGCTTGCCTGTTTGATCAGCTTGGGGGGTGTGAAGAGTTGATGTTCATCTTCTACTAACATAGTTAAAGCTGTGACTATAGGAGTTTTTACTGAAGGATTTAGAAATTTCATTTGGGGGACTTCAGGTTTAAAAATTATTTTGGCCCAGAGCAAGGTGAGCAGATCTCTACCCATAAATGGGTCCGGGCATTCTGGGATTACAAGGAAGGAGTGATGGATGTTTTCTTTCCCCAGGTCCAATGTCCTCTTACTTGTCTAAACCCGATATTTACTGTCATTAGCCCTTTGAACTACAGACCTTTTATTTGGTAGAGGGCCCAATGGGGCCTTAAAGGCTGAGTATACTGCTTCTGTATTCACTTCAAAGTTTACTGGGGTCCCCTATACTCCAAACGTTACCCTGAGCTAGGGTAAGGGATCTGAGCCCCGACTTTCTTAGTCATCCTCCAGAGTCAGAATGTCTGGCTGGCGTGGTGAAGTAGAAAGATCCTTCTGGGGGCCATCCGACTCCAAAGGTGTATCATTCTGAGACACAGAATCTGCCAGGTCTGGCGTTTTACTGAAAAAGAAAGATTCTGAGCCCTTAAGTAGACTTTAATCCAGTGATCAAGGGTCAGGGACAGAGGCATTGAAGTGCTCTGTCCCATAATTAAAGATACACAGACAGTGAAAGCAAGGACACAGAACACAAACAAGACAAGACAATAAAGACAGGCAATGGACGTCCAATACTGAGACCAGGACTGAGTAGCTGGCAAAACCCGATGGGCTGCAATACCGAATCTGAAACAAATGTCACTGAGTCGAGGAGAGTATTGTTCCTCGATTTTCCGAGTCCATCCCCCAGGGACATGGCAAGTGTCTCTGTGACATATCTGTCAGCCACCATCGGAGAGAGCTCACACTCTTCACCAATAGCCATTTTGCCAAGCCCTAACCTGAAACATGAAACCAGAAACAGGGGCCTCATTTACCCCCTGAGAAGCCCATTGGGGGTCTTTCGTCTGTGGCTGCTGGATCTCGCTGGAGCCACCAGATGTAAAGGTCGGGCGAGCGTCAGAGGAGGAGACCACTAAGAGACTGTCTCATGCAACAGCAAAGGGTTTATTGCGGGTCTGGCATGCAAGTGCACAGAGCTCACTTGAATAGAGCAGAGAGCCCTGAGAACAGCTTAAGAAGTGCTTATATACTATCCTTGGAGAGGGCAGGGAGGGAAGTTTATTGATGGGTCACAGTGAGTGGGCGGTTTGCGTGCAAATGGGTGACGGAGTACATTCTGCAGTTTGGCAGTTGGGGACAACACATTCTGGGACCAAGAAGAGCAAACAGTTCTCAAGATTTCAACAGTATTGTGTTAATTATACAGAAAAACAGCAAGTGACAAGTACTTATTTTATTAACCTTTCAAAATAAGTATGAAAACAGAAATCTAGGTAAGATGTGAAGCCCAGAAGTTCATTGGGCCCTTGATTGGTATACTTATCATTGAATTACGTTCTGCACAGATGTCCCAGAAATATCAATATAAATGGCATAGGACCTTGAACCTTCTCTGAGGTCAGTTCCAGAACACAGTTTCTAAGTGGAATCACACCAGATTTCAAGCCAAGTTGGACCCAGTTATCTCTTCCAAAAGCCACACAAATGACCACAATTAAAACCAAAACACCCCCCCACGGCACTCATCTTCTTCCATATAGACTCTCATCATAACCTCTCTGGAGGTTTCCATGAGGGTTGCAGCCCAAGACAGTGTCCAAAATAACCTCACTTGCCCCTCATTTGCCTAAAGTTAGGGTGCCCTGGACATCCTTCCTGTGATCCAGGAGTGATCAAATAGGCCTGTTGTTAATACTCCTCTGCTTCTCCAATTTTAGGCCTATTGACTGTGGGGTTTAGATTGTTTAAGTGAATTGGAGTCATGAGAAAAACCAAGCACCTATGGGCTAGCCTCTGCAGGGCTTTGAAGAACTCATTTGACCCAAAGGATCCCTATTCTCACTTAATGGAGTTAAGGAACCTTACAGAGGAAGGCGAGAGACTTCATCCACAATGACTGCTCTTTTGGCCATTTTGCTTTTGAATGTACACATGGGATATTTCTTTAGATCCATCAGGTGGTGAGAATCTAAGCCACCGCCTTACACAGGGCCAAGAGGCTGATTCAGACACATTCCTTTCCAAAGGAATTAAGCAAAGAGCCACAGGTGATGCCCATTAATTTCCGTTTGAAAAGTTTTCTTCAGGCCTCACAAAGTGGTGGCCTGAGCCAAAGACCTTTCTGACATTCAGGGCAACAGAAAAAAAGGTAAGCAAATGGCCCAAAGCAGGGTTTCTCCACTGAGACTTTCCTGGTCACACTGATATCTGATTTTTCTGAGCAGCTCCCAATCCCTTCAGCTATCGAGAACATGGCCATGTCATAGAGCTTGTAGCTGGTACATATATTGGACACAAAACCATGAGCCTATTCTGGAGAGTGGCCAGAATTCAGGAAGATAACAGCAACTAAGGAAGATAGTAGGTGTTGCCCATTCATAAGGCAAGTCACAGTCAATTCATTAATTGGGCAGGATGAATACTGTGAAGCTTTTTACTAGACAGGACATATCCATTGATGCATTCTCTTTTCTAATATCTACAACCACGGATACAGTGGGACACACAGACATAGAAACACTCACCTTGTCAAACGACTTACTAGAAGCAGCCCACTCAACAACAAACAAACTGCCTTTCTCCCTATTCTCAGAACATGAGACAAAACCACAAACTCACACCCACACCCACAAAGTCACGTCCTTCCCCAAAGTAGGTCTGTGACTATCCGGAGAGTCCTCTGACTGATGGGCCTTACTATGTTCCCTGGAAATAGCCTGTCCTGTCTCAGATCTGGTCTCCTTAACCAACTCTGTGAAGTTGTCAGGTGCCAGTGGTGAGCCACTACCTGCTTTCTCAGGAAAGGCCTCTCTTCAGAGCTCTTCTGGCATTTGGCCATCCTCACATCAGTAGGTACCAAGAAAGACTTACTCTGTCCTTGGTAAATCCAAACAAGTGTGCCCACTGGGACAGGGACTGGGACTGGCTCTGAGTGCCTGGCTTCCTGGATTCCAAGTTCAGAGAGTTCTGTCCCCAAGGAAGTGAGGTAGGTCACTTCCCTCAGGAACTGAATGAGGTCACTGCTTTGGCAACCACTTTGTCCTAACAGTTTCTTCCATAGGTCCCATGAGATGGAGGCTGCCCCTACTTCCTGTGACACTTTCTCAAGTTCAAATGATATATCCACCCTACTCACCTGGGAACAGCTCTCCACACAGGCCTGGTTTGTTCCATTTTCTCTACATTAAGAACAGAGAGTCTGATTCAGACACAACCCTTCATCCTGACCGGTTGTTTGCCATGATAGATGACTTTTACTCTCTCAGGTTCTTCATAGCTGCTTACATCTTCTCCAGGGATAATTTCTGCATGCACTTTTGATGTTCTCAGCAGGTGGAAGATTCCCTACATTCCTGTATTGTAAGACCAACTCTCTCCCTCCTCTTCTGTAAAGTTATATTGAGTGAACAGTGTATGGTTAGGGGTAATAACATGTTCGATTTGGGTTAGTAATCATTCTGTGGGATGAATAATGGTGTTGGGAACCTGCCATATTTATAGGAATATAGAGGTGAAAAATAAGTATGAAAACAGAAATCTAGGTAAAATTTGAAGCTCAGAAGGGCATTGGGCCCTTGATTGGAATTCTTAGCTTTGAATTATGTTCTGCACAGGTGTCTCAGGTAATTCAATATACAATGTCATAGGACCTTGTACCTTGGATGATTGAATGTCGAAGAGAACATCCAGTCAAAAAGGGATAGTCAGTAGGATTAGGAAGGTAATCAGTTGGTTTAGAAGGAAGAGTTAGTATAGGATTGGTGCCAAATGTTCTTTAGCAATAGGGTTTTGGGTAGAGAGTGAATGCAAATATCAGCCCATGTGAAGAGTCAATCACAATGATGAACTGGGATAAATATGTAGGAAAGCAGATATCAATAGAGACAATAAGAAATCAGCCAAAGTATAAAGGGAGTGATAGGATTTTACATTTTTAACAGGGTTGAGGTTGAATATAGAATCTTAGGAAGAAACAAATATGTAGTCACCAATAAGATTGATATTTGAGAGCATTAGGCAACCTGGACATGGATGTTTTTAGAAATCCATGCTCACTTTCCTTTTAGGCTTTGGTGAAAGGTTAATAAAATAGGTACTTGTAACTTCCTGTTTTTCTGTATGCTTAACAAAACACTGTTGAATTTTTGAGAACTGTTTGCTAATCCTGTTCCCAGAATGTGTTGTCCCCAACTGCCAAACTGCAGAATGTACTCTCTCACCCATTTGCACGCAAACCGCCCAGTCGCCCTGACCCATCAATAAAATTTCCTCCCTGTCCTCTCCATGGAAAGAATATAAGCTCTGCTTAAGCTGTTCTCAGGGCTCTCTGCACTATTCAAGTGAGCTCTGAGCACCAGCATGCTGGACTCCCAATGAACCCTTTACTTTTGCATGAGTCAGTCTCTTGGTGGTCTCTTCCTCCAATGCTCGCCCGAACTTTACATCTGGAAACACCAGCGAGATCCAGCAGCAGTGGACGAAAGACCCTCAACGAGCTCCTATCAGGGTAAGTAAGGTACCTTTTTCGTGTTTCAGGTTTCAGGTTAGGGCTTTGCAGAATGGATATCGGTGATGAGCGTGAGCTCTCTCCGATGGTGGCTGACAGACGTGTCACAGAGCCACAGGCCACGTTACTGTTGGATGCCCCAGATGACTCGGGAAATTGAGGATAAATAGTCTCCTCAACTCAGTGATATTTTGTTTCGGATTCGGTATTACCAGCCCATCAGGTTTTGCCGGCTACTCAGTTCTGGTCTCAGTATTGGACGTCCATTGCCTGTCTTTATTGTCTGGTCTTGTCTGTGTCATGTGTCTTTGCTTTCACTGTTTGTATATCTTTCATTATGGGACAGAGCACTTCAATGACTCTGTCCCTGACTCTTGTTCAGTGTACCAAAGTCTGCTTAAGGGCTCAGAATCTTTCTTTTTCAGTAAAACGCTGGACCTGGCAGACTCTCTGTGCCTCAGAATGACTCACCTTTGGAGTCGGATGGTCGCCAGAAGGATCTTTCTACTCCCAACTAATTCGAAAAGTCAGAGATATTGTTTTCCAGCCCGGGGCCACATAGCCATCCAGATCAAAAGCCATATATCTTAACTTTGCAGGACCTTTACAAATCTCCTCCTCCATTTGTGAAGCCTTTCCTTGTCTGGCCCCCACTCCTACTCCTTCCTCCCTGATTCAATCTCTCAACTCTCTCTCCTCCTTCTCCACCCTCTGTTCTCTCTGAGTCTCAAGACTCAACTGGACTCTCCTCCCCTCCTTCTCCCCTGCCCTCGTCCCCAACCCCAACAACCTCTAAGTGATTCCCCTGCTGCTGACTCAGCCTCTCCACCATTGGAGGAAGCTAGGCCGGCCCAGCGCCCTCCAGATGACTACCCCACGGCACACAAAGCCCCTATTCCCCTGGAGAAAGCTGGTCAGTTAAAAGAACTGAAAGAACTCACCGGCCTTTTCAGACCTGCCTAGTTGGGATGACTGCCAACAACTCCTAGGGACTCTCTTCATGACAGAGGAACGAGAGAAAAACCTTCTGAAAGCTAAATAAAAATATCCTCTGACCAGATGGGTTACCGACAAAACTTTCAAACATAATCAAAGCCGTCTTCCCATTGAAACAACCCAACTGGGACACCAACACTTTTGAAGGTAGGGAGCATCTGTCCACTTATTGCTGGGCTCTAATAGCGGATCTCCAAGCGGCCGCTTAGGTGACCAACTAATTTGGCCAACGTTTGAGAGATTATTCAAGGCCTGATGAATCTCCCTCTATTTTTCTAGAAAGAATTATGGAGGCATATAGGAGATATACTCCTTTCGATCCTCAGGCAGAGGATCAAAAGGCATCTGTCATGATGGCCTTCATTGGGCAAGCTGCCCTGGATATTAAAGAAAGTTACAATGCATAGATGAATTACAAGATATGACTTTGAGAGATTTAGTCAGAGAAGCCAGAAAAGTATACTATAAGAGATAAATGAGGAAGAGAAGGAACAAAGGAGGAAGAAAGAAAGGGAGCAAAGAGAGGATGCGAGAAGCAAAAGATAGACAAAGGCATTGACTAAGGTCCTGGTCACAACAAAAAATAGGCCAGAAATTAAGAAACAGGAGACAGGAAGGAATACCTGGGCCCACGCCAAAGCCAGCCCTGGCCTCAGATCAATGTGCCTACTCTAAAGAAAAAGGACACTGGGCCAAAGAGTGCCCTAGAAAGAGACAGCCACACCAGCCAGATATTCTGACTCTGAAGGATGACTAAGAAAGTCGGGGCTCAGATCCCCTCCCTGAGATCAGGGTAACTTTTGAAGTGTAGGGGACCCCATTAAACTTTGAAGTGGATACAGGGGCAGTATACTCAGCCCTTAAGGCCCCATTGGGCCCTCCATCCAAATAGAAGTTCTCTAGTTCAAGGGGCTAATGGCAGTAAATATCGGGCATAGAAAACTAAGAGGACCATGGACCTGGAGAAAGGAAAAATCCATCACTCTTTCCTAGTAATCCCAGGATGCCCAGCCCCATTGATGGGCCAAGATCTGTGCACCAAGCTTCAGGTCAGAATAACTTTTAACCCTGAAGGACCGCAAGTGAAATTTATAAATCCTTCAGTAAAAACTCCGTCACGGCTTTAACTGTCAGTAGAGAGATGAACATCAACTCTTCACACCCCCCAAGACTGATCAAACAGGCAAGCTACGCCAGAATTGGATAACAGGTTACCCAGATGCTTGGACAAAAACTGCTGGGTTAGGCCTAGCCTTGAAAAATCCTCCAATAACAGTGGAGTTAAAAACCTCAGCCTCTCCAATCAATGTCAAAAAATACCCTCTGAGCAAAAAAGGTAAAGATGGGATAAGGCCCCATATTCAGAAATATCTGGTCTTAGGGGTCCTAAGGCCCTGTCAATCAGCCTGCAACACTACCCTGCTACCAGTAAAAAAAGCCAGAAACAGGGAACAATCACCCCATTAAAGACCTAAGAGATATCAACAACAGAGTGCAGGACATTCACCCCTTGGTACCTAATCTGTAAAATCTGCCTAGCACTCTGAACCCTAAGTGGAAATGCTATACTGTTCTGTACTTAAAAGATGATTTATTTTGCTTGCCTCTGCATAAAGATAGTCAGTTGGTGTTTGTTTTCGAGTGGGTAGACCCAGAACCTGGAACGTCTGGTCAACTAACTTGGACTAGACTCGCACAGGGGTTCAAAAACTCCCCCACTCTCTTTGATGGAGCCCTCCACAGAGATTTCAACAACTTCAGAACAGCGCACCCTGAAGTCACCCTGCTTCAACATGTGGATGGCCTGCTACTGGCAGCCAACACCAAGGAAAACTGTGAGTCTGGGACCCAAGCACTATTATTCGAGCTTGCTCAACTCAGGTATAGAGCTTCTGCCAAAAAGGCCCAAATTTGCCATCATGAAGTAATCTTCCTGGGCTATTCCTTTAGGGCCTGTAAAGAATGGCTCACTGAGCCCAGAAAACAAACCGTTGTGCAGATACCACCTGCATCTAACAGCAGACATCTCAGAGAGTTTTTTAGGACTGCTGGCTTTTGCAGATTTGGGAAAACTGGGTTTGCGTCATTAGCTTCTCCTTTATACCCGGGGCTAAAGGGAGATGGCCATTTCCAATGGACCCCTGAGCGCAATGAAGCTTTTGATAACACCTAAGGACACGGACACTGAACGCCTTACCATCACTGAGCCCAGCCTGCAATTTCAGAAAGACCTACACTAAGTTAAAAATGTATATCAACTCACTCACCTTGGTTCAAAGAAATTGCAGGCATTCCTGAAGGATCAAGAACAGAGTTTTCCACTGATCGACTCACAGAGAAAGGAAATAACTGAATGGGTAAAAAAAGCCTGTCGGGTCTGTCAATTGGTTAATGCTTACCGTTCCAAGTTTCTTGCAGGAAAGCACCTACGAGGAACCAGACCAGGACAATTCTGGGAATTGGGAAGTGGACTTTACTGAAATAAAGCCAGCAAGGTATGGACTTAAATATTTCCTAGTCTTTGTAGATACCTTTTCAGGGTGGATTGAAGCCTCCCCCACAAAAAAAAAAAAAAAAGAATAGAAAAGAAAAATAAACGGTGCAAATGGTGGTCAAAAATATCCTGAAAGATATTTTTCCAAGATTCTGCCTGCCTAAGGTAATAGGGTCTGATAATGGACCTGAGTTCATGGCCCAGATAAGTCAGGGGTTAGCCAGGATGCTGGGGATTTATTGGAAGTTACATTGTGCTTATAGATCCCAGAGCTCAGGACAGGTAAAAAAATAAATAGAACAATTAAAGAGACCTTAACGAAATTAAGCTCAGAGACGGGCATAAAAGATTGGACTATGCTCCTGCCTTATGCACTGATCATGCAAGAAATACTCCCTCTGTTTCTTTGTCTACCCTCACCGCCTATGAAATTCTCTATGGTGCCCCTCCTCAGGTAAGGGACCTAACCCCAACTCTAAGACATAACGATCCCTTCCACACCCCGTTGCTTGACAAACTTAAAGCTGTTGAAAGAACTCAGCGATACTTGTTGAAACAGCTGGCCACTGCCTACCAACCTGGGGATGATGGGACTCCACATCGATATCAAGTAAGAGACTTCATCTACTAAAGATGACATCATGTGTCATCCCTGGAACCCAGCTGGAAAGGACCATACCAGGTGCTACATATAACACCTACAGTGGTAAAGGTAGACGGAATCACTTCCTGAATCCATGCCTCTCATCTCAAGCCTGTGCCATGGAAAATACTGGTAACCCTTTCAAATTGTGTGTTTGCCTTGTGGAAAAGGCTATAGACTCTCCCCTTTGCCACCAGTAGTCCTAACCATCATCAGCCCGTCCAGCAGGGATGGCTGATCACAAATCCTACTAGACAAGAAGTATGGTCTATCTCGCATACAGCCCCCTTAGGGACCTCCACCCAGACATTTGTCAGCTGGCTATAGGTCTTTCATATTGGGATAGGCCTGATGAAGAGGATCCCACTAAAATTCCATTAAATCCCTTTCATACCATTGATAATGGAAACAAATCTTATGGATTTAGGGACACGTGAGCCAGATGCAGGTTGGCTAGCCTCGATTACTATGTTTGCCCAGCGGACTATCAAAGGCACAAACAGCCACGGCTGTTTGGGGAAAATCCGACTTCTTCTGTAAGTCATGGGGATACAGTCATGTGAGCATACAGGGGGTGCCTGCTGGAACCCAAACTCCTCATCAAATTCAGTACACAGCATTGGCCATATTACCAATTAGACAACCAAAACCATGGCACACAGAGGGGTCTCTAAATAATCAAATTCTGCATGACCTTTTTAACTTCAGCAAGTGCTCAAAAGGGTTGAAGGAAATTCCCCTACTTGGAGGCCTTTTCCCTCCTTTGCTCACATCCTGAACTATGCTTCTCTACTAGATCCTCACCCTCAGCCTTCTGCTCCAGACAGTCTGCTGTCACTCCCACCTCAGCAACATGATTTTTCCCCTCCAATTACTAGATCAAAACTCCAAACTTCCACCAGTTCTCAGACCATTGCTCCCTTGCTGAGGTAGCAGGTACTGAGGTACCCCTCCACCCAGACATTCCTCTCTTCTCCTGTCAGTGCCCGCAACGGGTCCCAGCAGGTACTCTTACCAGCTAACCAAAAGCCCAAACCAGCTGAGAAGAACCCTCAGACCCCTATCCAAGATGTAATGAAAATGGCCTTTAACGTTGCTTTGTCATCACTGAAAACAGACTACTAAGAATTTAAAGTCCCTCACAGACTTTTTGGGATACTCACTTCCATCTTCCCCTCTGCACTACCTGTTCTACTGCTCACGTTTTTGTTGCCTGGAAAATCCCAAACCCCTTTACCATTACTCTTTTACATATCTCCTTCCTCATTCTCAGATCCAAGGAGCTGCTCTCAGCCCCGCCTTCCCCGTCTTCCACATTTGTACCAGGTCCACAGAAAAGTCTTAACTGACCTTCTCCAGAAGTCTTCACCATGGCGGAATTTAGGACTTTCAGCAAAAGAGTCCCTATAAAAGAGTTCAATGTTGATAAATTTCCTCTTTTCGTGTTGCTCTGTTTTACTTGGCCACTGGCTGGAAAAATCAAAACTCCTAAGCTAGACACCCCCTTACTAGTTTTTCACAAAATATGTGAACAAGGCCTCTGGCCTTGAGCTGGGGCTTCACTGAGATGGCTTCATTTCTAAGATAAAGAATTTACCAACTGGGCTCCATAGCAACAGCTGACAGGAGGGAAAAAAAGGAAGAAAAATCTCTCCCCCTCTCAGGTGTCCTTGAAAAGTTAACTTGCCCAGAACAGAGGAAAAAACAGAAACAAAAGCTGATTTTTGTGAACTGCTGCAAACTGTGATCTTCTGAGCCCCTTCCCTTACATGTTGGGTACAAAATTCTGAAACTATCTAAACTTGGGGTTCAGGGGATTAATTGATTACAACAGAAGCAATGCCCTCTGAATCCGGTTGCAACCAAATAGGACTGTTTCGCTGTCTTCAGTGGTATCTTAGATGCCTTGCCTTGTCCGTCCCTACAACAGTATTACTCTATATACTTAAACATTGTTTATGTTTTCATAAAATGGCCAAGAGATATCATTAACTATGTAATGGTGCAGATGTTTCCCAGAGTGCTCTATCATAATGCAGTTTCATTTAAAGATCAAACAGGGGGGCATACAACCCGGTTCTGTCAGGAACCTTTAGCCCTCATTTTAGCGATCCTATTAGGAATAATGGTTCCCGCAGGGGTGCACACAGGAACCACTGCCCTAGTCCATGGGATATACAAATGACCCAATTAGAAGCAGCAATAGACCAAAACTTAAGATATTAAAAACCTCCATCACGGCTTTACAGGAGTCTTTATCATCTCTCTCTGAAGTTGTTTTACAGAACAGGTGAGGGTTGGACCTCCACTTCATGAAAGAAGGGGGCCTTTGTGCTGCATTGAGGGAAGAATGTTGTTTTTATTCCAACAATACTGGAGTTGTAAAAGAATCTATGAGTAAATTAAGAAAACTCCTTGAAGAGCCTCATCGAGAGACAGAGGCCCAAAAAGGGTGGTTTGAGTCTTGGTTCACACAGTCCACCTGGTTTACTATGCTTTTATCATCCCTGGCTGATCCATTAATAACCCTGATATTATTGCTAATTGTAGATCCCTGTTGGCTCAACCGTGTAGTTTCCTTTCTCCAAGCACAAATTAGACAAGTTAAACTTACAGTAATCAGACAACAATATACCCCACTAGCAGTCATAAAATGTGACACCCCCCAATGATCAATTTGATGATTAAAAGTAACCAGACGAAGAAGTGTGGAATGAAAGGTTAATAAAATAGGTACTTGTCACTTCCTGTTTTTCTGTATGCTTAACAAAACACTGTTGAAATCTTGAGAACTCTTTGATAATCTTGTTCCCAATATGTGATGTCCCCAACTGCCAAACTGCAGAATGTACTCCCTCACCCATTTGCACGAAAACCGCCCACTCACACTGACCCATCAATAAACTTTCCCCCCTGCCCTCTCCAAGGAAAGTATATAAGCCCTGCTTAAGCTGTTCCCAGGACTCTCTTCTATATTCAAGTGAACTCTGAGCCCCAGCATGCTGGACCACCAATAAACCCTTTGCTGTTGCATGAGACAGTCTCTTGCTTGTCTCTTCCTCCGACGCTCGCTCGACCTTTACAGTGGTACAATCATAAGTGTGACCTTTGCTTTTTGTGTCCAGAATATTACTGGCCTTCACTGTCTAGGGTAAGAAAATTAAGGGCAAATAATGCAAGGTTAAGGCAATCCCTGGGAGTTGTAAATACAAGGGCGGAAGCCTTCAGGTGGATTAGCCAAGTCATTTAGGTAAGGTGGGCACGTTCCACAATGCCTTGGCCCTGACGGTTGTATGGAATCCCAGTAGTATGACATATTTGCAAGGTATCACAGAACTGTTTAAACTTGGCACTGGTATGTGCTGGACCATTATCTGTTTTAATATGTATTGGTTTACTCATTACAGAAAAGGGTGAAACAAGATTAGAAAGGACATCTTTGGTAGCCTCTCCGGAATGTGGTGATGCGAAAAAAAAGCCGCTGAAGGTATGTATAGAAACGTGTATATATTTGTTTTTTTCCAAATTCAGGAAAATGAGTAACATCCATTTGCAAACCTGATTGGGCAGTAATCCTCGGGGTTAACTCCCAATTGTTGAATGGGGAGGGAGACAGCACAAGCAGGGCATGATTTTACTATTTCTCGTGCCTGATGCCTGGTAATTTTACAAAGTAATCAAAGGCTCTGGGAATTTAGATGGTGAAGATTGTGTAACTCCGTGGCATTTTGAATGGAGCCAACAAAAATTGGAAAGATGGAATGAGTTGCTGCATCAGCTTGGGCATTAATTTTTGTTAGAGGGCCGGGAAGATCTGAGTGTGCCCTCATGTGTCCTAAGAAAAATGGGTTTTGTCTGGCCTGAATTAGCTGCTGAAGCTGGTGAAACAGAATGGCCACATTGGAAGAAGCCTTAATGGCGGTTGAAATCTCCATCAGGGGCACAGAATGAGCAATGTAAGCACTGTCTGTGTAAATATTAACAGGCTTATCAAAAAATGTTATAAAAACTTGTGTTATGGCAAAAAAATTTCACAAGCTGTGCTGACCTATAGACAGTATCAAAGGTGTTAGGCTGATTATTGACAACAAAGACCACACGGCCATTACTGGAACCATCTCTAAAGACAGTAAGTGCTTGAGGAATGGGAGACTTTTGAGTAATTTTGAGAAAAATAAATGGATGTAATTGGGAAAAATGTAAAAGGGGGTCATTGGGGAGGTGGTTATCAATTGTTCCCAAAAAGCCTGATAGGGCAATACCACATTCATCCCCTTTCTGTAGTAAAAATTGGGTTTGGTTCTTAGTATATGGAATTAAAATATTATCAAGGTCTTTGCCAAAATGTTGTCGAGAATCAAGCGACATTTAATAATGATAGAAGCTACCTAAGCAGGATAAACAGTAATAATCTTGGAGGATGTGGTGGGTAAATGGACCCAAAGCAAGGGGCAGCCTTTGTTTTTAAACTGTGGATCTCGCTGCCAAAATATTCCTGTGGGTGTATGAGGAGTGTGTAAAATAACCAGAACCAGAGGAAGGTTATAAGAAATTTGTGTAACAAACTGTTGGGCAATGGCTTCAGTGACTTGGTTTAATGCCTGTCATGCCTTGGGAGTAAGCTTTCAAAGGGAGGAGAGGTGGGAATCCCCTCTCAAAATATCATTAACGGGGAAAAGTACATAAGTGGGCAATTTTAAATATGTTCTTAGCCATTGAATATCCCCCAGTAATTTCTGAAACTCATTAAGGGTGTGAAGATGGTACACACATAGTTGTATTTTAGGAATTTGGATCTTATTATCTTGAAGTTTAAGGCCCAAATAGGTATTAGGGTCCTGTGTTTGAACCTTATCAGAGCTATCTGTAGTCCCAAGGTAGTGAGGGTTTTGTAAAGGTCCAAGTAACAATTATTAAAGTCATGGGTATTATGTGCAGCAATTAATATATCATTCATATAATATAAAATTTAAATTTGTGGCCATCGCTCTCTCACAGGGTCCACTGCTTGAGCAACATATTTTTGGAAAAGACTAGGGCTGTTGGCCATACCTTGGGGAAGAAACTTCCATTGAAATCTCTGCATAGGGCCATGAAAATTAATGTGAGTGAGACTAAAGGCAAAATAGGGTCTATCCTCAGGATGTAAAGGAATGGTAAAAAAGCAGTCTTTTAAATCAATAAACATTTTATAATACTTTTTGGGAATAGCCAATGGTGTAGTGCTCCCATCGGGCTCATAAGTTTATTAATGGCACACAAATCCTGTAAAAGGAAACACTTGCCTGATTTTTTCTTGATAACAAAATAAGAGTATTCCATGGTGAGTTTGAGGGCTCTATATGGCCGGCTGCCAGCTGTTCCTGCACTAACATGGAGGCAGCCTCAATTTTTCTTGGGTAAGGGGCCACTGATCCACTCACAAAGGAATCTGAGTCTCCCAAATAATTTTATCTGCATGGGGTACAGGAGGGTCAGAGACCGAAACTAAAAATCCGAATACCCAAGTCCATATGTATTTGTTTTATGTATGGGTTGTATAGGCTCAACCAGTCCTTGTCTCAGTCTCTCTAGCCCTGTACCAGGGACAAAATTCATATGAAGCATTTGATGAGTCACCATGGAATTGGGACTGGCAAGAATAACTTCCATTTGTCTCGACCCCATATGTTAACAGGGAGGTCAGGAACAACGAAAGGAGTGACAGTTCCCTTATTACCCTCTTTATCAGTCCAGCTAAGAGCCCTAGAGCTGACCAGAGGATTTTTTGACTGTCCTATCTTTTTAAGGTCAGTCAAGGATGGGGTGAGGGGCCAACCTTATGGCCCGTATTTTTGAGAAATAATTGTGGCATCAGCTCCAATATCTAGAATTACTTGGAATTTCTTTCCTTCAATTAGTAAGGTAAGGGTGGGTCTATAATGAGAAATGGGATGAACCCAATACACATCAGAGGAGCCCAAGGAGTCAGTCCCCCACGGTAGGTTTTGGGTGGTGGAAGTGCCTCCTTAATCTTAGGGAAAAAGTATCAATTGTGCAAGTCTTGTTCCTGCTGGGATGACTGCAACTCCATTAATAGCTGTGGCCAGTATATTTATTTCTCCAGTGAAATCATTATCAATAATGCTAGGGAAGACCTGAACACCTTGTAAGGTAGTAGAGGCTCTTCCAAGAATAAGGGCACACGGATGAGATGGAGGGGGACCCATTATTCCAGTGGGTATTATCTGGGGCCCTTGCATTGAGTCTTATATTGTATCGGTGGTGGCACAGAGGTCCAATCCTGTGCTGTCAGGGGTTGCTCCTTGGAGGGAGGCAATTGTGGAGAAGGATTTTGAGATAGGTTGGGAGTTTTGGAGGGAACAAACCTTTTTTCTCCCTGGGTTAGTCCTGGGGGAGGTCAGGGCCAGGGGCTGGCCCTGCAGGGAGTTTCCCTAGAAGTGGGAAGAAATAGGCTGTCTGAGGGCATTTTTCTTAAATCTACACTTACTGGCCCAGTGATGACCTTTACCACATCTAAGGCAAAGGGTAGCTGGGGGCGATTTAGTCCCAGTTTGAGGAGATTTTATTCCTAGGCTTTGTTTGCCTGTTGTACACTCGCGTGCAAAATGGCCAGGTTGTTTACAAGTAAAGCAAGTACGTGAGCCAGGATTGTGAAAGGTGTTGGTAAAGGTGGCACCTAGGGCGAGACCAATGGCACGGGCTTCACCCACCCTGGCACAGAGTCTAATAAAGTCAGAAAGTTCCCCTTTATCCTTATGTGGTTGAAGAATATCCTTACATGCTGGGTTGGCGTTTTCGAAGGCAAGATGTTTTACAAAGGTGCTTTAGCTTTCGCTTGGTCCAAGCAAGCATTCTGTGGCTAGGTTAAGCCGGGAAACAAAGTCGCTATAAGGCTCCTCAGGCCCTTGTCAAATTTTTGCCAGGGAAGTGGTAGCTGAGCCCTTTTGAGGGAGGCTTCTCCAAGCATGTAAGCCAGCCACCTGAATCTGCGCCAAAAGTCCAGCAGGGAAACGCGCCTGTTTAGGGTTAGTGTCAAAAGGCACATTGCCCACTAGCTTAACATAAGTCCAGGATTTAGAGGAGGGCTTAGATAAATATTTTTTGAGCAGTTTCCCGACAGTGCTCTTTGAAATCTGCATTCCATAATAGGTAGTCTGTGGCACTGAGAATAGCTCGGGCTAAAAATTTCCCATCATTGAAAGTAAGCCATTGTGTGCTGTGGCTTTCTAATAAAGCCAACGTGTTGGGTGCAGTGGGGCCATAGTGAGCACAAACATGTTTAAGTTTTTCAAGAAAACACAGCCTTAATTTTTTGTAGACACTCTGGGTTCCTTACTGCCTAAGGCTGAACTCCTCATCCTCTGAGTCCTGATCTTCCTCTTGCCCTTCCCCCCTTCGTCCCCCTTGGTCAATTTCCCCCCCCCCCCGCTTTCTCCTCTTGATCCTCTTATAAGTCTTTGTTCTCAGCTTGGGCAGGCTTATCTATCTGACTGGTTGTGACTGGGAAGGCGAGAACAGGCCGATGGAGCGGCTTAACCTTTGTATTAGACCACCTTGGGCCAGCTCGCATTGACTCCTTGCCTAAGGCTACTGAGCAGAGCTCAGAGTCAAGGGATCTTATCTCATTTAGAAGTTGAATCTGTTCCCTTCTATGTTGGAGAGAATCTTGCAAGGGAGCCAGGTCAGGCAAGGAAAGTGGGGAAAAAATATCTGAGGGGGGGGCAGTTGGCCCCTGAAGGGCCAGAGCACAAAAGGTAGGAGGGATATAGGAGGGAGGTGGATATGTAAGTCCTATAGGCTGTGGCAGGGTCCTGAAAGGTGGCGGGTCTTCTCAATGGTAGCAAGTTGCTTCCTTCTCCAGGGTAGCCTCCTCCCCAGGGGTCAATGTGTCTCAGGGATTTGAAACTGAATAAAGGCGGTTGGTAACCATTGGAGCATTATTTATTACAGTGGGATTTTGAGGGGGAGCAGGAAGGTTCCCAGGGTCCTGGAGAGACTGAGATGGGTCTATGTCTATACTAACTGATTGGCATGCCGAGGGGGGACGAGAGGTCTTTTGCATAGCATCTTCCCAAATCCTGACAAATTTTAAGGTACCATTTTCAAAGGGTGAATTTTTAAGAATTTCATTAATTAAGTTCCAGTAAGAAAAGGTGGAAACAGGCACTTTTCCTGGGCCAAAGGATTCATTATAATCTTTTAAACAGTCTCCTACTCTAAGCCATTTTTTATCATCAATGGTCCCTTCAAGGGGAAACCTAGGACACAATTCTCCTATGTATGAAAAGAATAATTTTAAGTTCTTCTTCTTAACATGCACGCCCCAATCTTGAGGGACTCCTTGAGTCCTGACAAAAACAAATCATGTGACAAAACTCCTTGTCCCATGGTGGGTCACCCACAGTGCATCATCCCCACTCTCCTCCTAGATCTGTCTCTCGGTGGTGTCTGCCAAGGCGATCGCAAGCTCCGCTTGGCCAAGTCTTTCAGGAGGATGGGGTACCCCTCTTTCAAAGGCTCGAGCCCCAGTCAGTGGGCGCCAGATATCCCATCCTGCAGGACACATCAACGTGGGCAGCGAACCTATATTTAGAGGAATGAAGGGACAAGAGACACGAGAGATGACAGCAAGACAGAAATTCTGATCAAGCTGCAAACTTTTATTGTTCACACAGGGGTATTTATATGCTGGGGATAGGAACACACTCTTATCGGCAGTTCCTGGATGTCTTCACAAGGTGAGATAACCCTGGATGTTTCAGGAGACAGATGGCCGCAGGAGGTCTCAGGAAGACAGATGGCTACAGGATGTCTCCCAGGCACGAAGTCTCACAGGGGGCTGTTTTTTGTGTCAGGCTATTCAATGAAGGAGAACTTCCTTCTACCACTGACATTCAGGGAATCAGCACTTCAAATGGAAATTTTGAAAATAAATCCAATGTGTATGCAAATATGTGCTACACAAAAATTTTCCCACTCTCGTCCAGAACAATGCCTTGACATTACCGTCGCCCCAAGTAAGACACAATTAGAGGAAAAGAATTAGAAAATCTGTGAATATATATCTGGAATGGAAAATGCTCAGGAGTTCACAACCTTGAAGCTGGTAGAGGAGTTTCCAAAAGTAAGGGACAGGGAAAAAAGGCAACAAACATGGAGCTCTGCTGGCCCATCTTAATACATGTTAGAATAACTACGAAAGCAATAGGTCAGATTTTATGTCATTTAAAGTTATGTTCAAAAGTTGTTTTTTTTTTTCAGTCAAGATTACTAGGATCTCAAACAGGGGATATAATGTATAACTCAGCCAAAAATTCAGGGTAGGTATTAAACGAACTAAGTATTTTTACTTGTGTTAATTTTATTTTGAAATTTTCCTATAAGTGATCTAAAGATTCCCTGTTATTGTTTTACAGATGTGTTGCTTTAAGAACACAACATGGGTTTATTCTAGATAATAAATCATCACCTACAATACAGACAGAATAATACAGATCACAATTAATAAAAAGATAAATAATTATAAAGTTATAGACATTAAAGCCCAGTACTCTTAATATAAGGTTGTCAAAATTTATTTGCTGGGTGCTTAAGATTAGGATTTAAAATTAAAGTTAAATGAAAGGGTCAAGAAAACTAATATTTGGCTTTTGCCCTCTGAGTCAGTGTAAATCCATGGAACAGGGGACTTCTCTAAAGAGCTTTGTAACTCTGAGCCAAATAACCTCCTGATCAGGGAGATAAATGAGACCACTGGAGAACAGGAAGCCAATCAGTGCATTTGTTACGAAGAGGAGAGTCATCAGAGAAGGGAGACATCCCTGATGCTTCTGAGGGAAGCCACATGGTTAAGCAAGACCTGGACCCACCTAGCGCAAATGGCACTAGCAGAACTGAGAAGCTGCTCTCATGTTTCCCCAGGAATGACTCCCATTAAATCTCAGCTGACTGTTAACAATAGATAGAAACAAAAGTCAGTTTGACTGCTTTATCTTAAACACTTAGCAAAGACAGTTGAAAGCATAATACAGCCATTCCTGGGCATTTTAAATAATAATAATAATAATAATAATAATAATAATAATAATAATAATAATAATATTTTAAGGTATACACTTTATGTTAGCCTCCGAAAATAAGTAAGACTGGAGGTTACAAAGAAGGATTCTCAGACAAGAATGCCTGATAACCATAAAAAGGGACTATCAAGAGGAGCTTCCAGGGGCAGAAGTTTTAGTTTAAGGCCTACAGATATTCCTAACATACAGAGGTAGGCTTGGTGTTTGCTAGTACGATTATCCAGCCCTGAGTAATAGAATTAAAAGTTTCTCTATTAGACACAGAGGTAATACTAGTAAAAGGATTTTGCAAGATCAGATGACATTAAATTATTAAATTGTAACTTATGGGAAAGGACAACTGTAACACTAAAAGTTAAATATTAAGTTTAAAGTCCTAATAACTGGGGATATTAAAGACTGGTGAGGGAACTTCTAAAAGTGACATGTTCCAGCTGCTGCAACATTTATTCAGTACTCATGATTTTTGTTTCTCTCATAGAAGGATCCATCCTCAGATGGCTTTACAACCTGTTCTTCCCCAACCAGACTTCAAAACGAACTGACTTCTAAAGGGCAACTCATGTCCTTTAACTGAATTCTAAAAGGCAACTCATGTCCCTCACACCGTGGCCCCTCACATGACCCTCTCTCAGCTCAGAAGAAGCCAAAATGTGTGACGCCTCTCTTCTTACAACAATGAAGCCAAAAATAAATAGACTATCAATATAAGTAAATAATTAAGGCAGGTAAAATCAGGAATTCAGTTTTGGGTGAGTTCTAAAAATTTGGAGACTGTTACTTGAGTGATTAAAATTTCCTCAGTGCTCTTCCCCTATTCTATCAAAGATTTGAAAGGGACACATTAGAAAGGGTGGAATGATAGACCCAACATGATCTTTTATTAAAATTGGTAGCCATCTTTCCAAAAAGCCATGAAAAGATAGTTTTGGCTTAACTATAAATTACTGCAAATTCTGAACCTGCTTGGAATGCCTGCCAGTGCCTTGAACTCACCCATTCCTGGCTCTCTGACCAGATATCAGCCCTTTCTGAAACTTTAGTGACACCTCATAAATATTGGCCTTCCCTGCCGAGAAAACGACCCTGTCTGAGGCTCTATTGGTGCTCATAAATTCTGATGTTGGGGCCAGCAAAAGAAAATGTAAACTACCATTAGTGTGATACTTGTCAGAGATCTGTTATCTGTAACCCTCGTTTTGTGTAACTTTCTGGGCTATAAAGCTGGGCTGTAGGAAAGGTGGGGTTGCTGTATTGTTCCCGCCATTTTGGGAGGGAGACGCAGCCTGACCAGTGGAAATAAAAAGCTTGCTTTAATTTGATTTTAATTTTAGTCAGTGGTCTTTTCTTGCGTCCTGGTCTAAAAAGTAAACACTCCACAAACATGGAGCTCTGCCGACCTAAGGACTTCTTGAGAAACTGCCTCTGAGTTTGGGCACTTGAAATATATGTTATTGTCAGGAGCTTTAGCTTCCTTTGTAGTGAGACCATCAAAGCTGGGTCTGCATCTATGTGACCTGGAGGACATGGTTTCTGATTTTCCAATGGACATGAAGCAACAGTGCTGAAATCTCTCTTTGTAGGTAAACTGTTGCCTCTGGAAGGTAAGTGTCTCCCTGTGTGGACTGTGAAGCCATTTGTTCATCTTCCAATTTTCATGGTGTTTCTTGCTGCTGCACTGGGAGTTTGGTATTTGCTTCATGAAATACAAGGAGTTCAGCAGGGACACAGTGCTGAAGGGAGTTCTGTCATGTGTGGTGG
The DNA here is from genome assembly GCF_048772815.1 of Callospermophilus lateralis. Classification (NCBI taxonomy): domain Eukaryota; kingdom Metazoa; phylum Chordata; class Mammalia; order Rodentia; family Sciuridae; genus Callospermophilus; species Callospermophilus lateralis. The sequence goes on along the minus strand of NC_135316.1, from coordinate 3,969,195 downwards.
GTCAGGGTCTGCAGGATCATGCACCAACCAGAATTCTATCCCACATTGCTTGCCCCCTTTTCCATAGCAACCTGATTCTGAACATTGCCCTGACGCCTCTCCATATAACAAGGGGTCTATACATTTAAGGGTCTGCTGGCTGCACCATGTCAGTCACAAGCCATTTGGAAGCAAATGACAGATCCACATGACTCCACCACAGATATGTTATCACACACCTGCCCACCACGGCTCTAGCCCCTCTATTCAGCAGGCTTAAACTTACTGGCATCTCTGTTCTACACCATTTTCATGAAACCCAGTCAATCAAGGCACTGTCTGGTACACTCATGATAAGCAACAGGACATCCAATGATTCTCCAGTGCCACCTGGTCATGGGAATTTCAAAAATTTCATTGTATTTATCTAGCCAATTTTCAAGGATGAAGTTGGAGGCACTGTGGGATTCAATTCATTCAGGAACCATTAAAAGGTGAGGAAGCTCACTTCAATGAAAGCTCTGGAGAACTCTCACAGGCAAGGCTTCCCAAAGAGTAGCCAAAACGTCACATGAAGCCAGGCCCATTGAGGTCTACAATGTGTCGTCCATGTGTGTTTTGACTCTCAACTATGGCTGCCATGTCTTTCAGAATAAAACCCTGTGATATCCTGTCTGAGATTCCAGTGCTCTGTGGAAATCCACCATGAGCCTAGTTCTCAGTTTCCAAGAACGACTCTCATGCATGGCCTCGTAAAATCGAAAACAAAATTCATGGCAAAACTTCTCTGAGGTCAGTTCCAGAACTCAGTCTCTAAGGTGATTCACACCAGAGTTCGAGCCCAGGTGGACCCAGTCATCTCTTCCACCGCCACACAAATGACCAGAATTAAAAACAAAACACTCCCACATGGCCCTAATCTTCTCCCATACAGACACTCATCATTACCTCTGGCTGGAGGTTTTCATGAGGGGCGCAGCCCAAGACAGGGTCCAAAATAAGCTCCCTTATGCCTCATTTGCCTAAAGTCAGGGTGGCCTGGACACCCTTCCTGAGAACCAAGAGTGATCAAAAAGGCCTGCCCATAATACTGCTCTGCTTCTCCATTTTGAGGCTTACTGACTGTCGGGTATAGATTCTTTCTGTGAATTGGAGTCATGAGAAAATCCAAGCACCAATGCCCTAGCCTCTTCAGGGCTTTGACGAACTCAATTGACTCAAAGGATATCTATTCTCACTTGATAGAGGTCAGGACCTTACAGCGGAAGGCAAGATACTTTATCCACATTGACTCTTCTTTTGGCATTTTGGTTTTGGATTCACACATGGGATCTTTCTGTAGATCCATCAGGTGCTGAGAATCTAAGCAACAGACTCACACAGGGCCAATGGGCTGATTCAGACACATCCCTTTCCAAGCAATTAAGCAAAGAGCCGCAGGTGATGCCCATTCATTTCCATTTGAAAACTGTTTTCTTCAGGCTTCACAAAGGGGTGGCCTAAGTCAAAGACTTTCCTGACATTTAGGGCAACAGAACAATAGGTAAGCAAAAGGCCCAAAGCAGGGTTTCTCCACTGAGACTTTCCTGGTCACACTGATATCTGAGTTTTCTGAGATGCTCCCATTCCCTTCAGCTATCCAGTACATGGGCATGTCACAGAGATTGGAGGTGGTACATATCTTGGACACAAAACCATGAGCCTATTGTGGAGATTGGCCAGAATTCGGGAAGAAAACAGGAGCTTAGGAAGATATTAGTTGTTGCCCATTCATAAGGCAAGCCGCATTCCATTCATCAATTGGGCAGGATGAATGCTGGGAAGCTTTCTTCTAGACAGGATACATCCATTGATGCATTTTATTTGATAATGTCTACAACCATGGACACAGTGGGATACTAGACATAGAAACACTCACCTTGTCAAACGACTTACAAGAAACAGTCCATTTTAAACCAAACAAACTGCTTTTCCTACCTATTCTCAGAACATGAGACAAAACCACAAACTAACACCCACACCCACAAAGGCACCTCCTTCCCCAAAGCAGGTCTGTGAGTACCCGGAGTGTCCTCTGACTGGTGAGACTTATTATGTTCCCCCAAAATAGCCTGACTTGTTTCAGATCTTGTCTCCTTGGCCACCCTTTGAAGTTGTCAGGAGCCAGCTATGAACCACTACCTGCTTTCGAAGGAAAGGCCCCTCTTCAGAGCTCTTCTGGCATTTGGCAATCCTCACCACAGTAGGTACCAAGAGAGACTGACACTGTCCTTGGTAGAACCAAACAAGTGTGACCACTGGGACTGGAACTGGGACTGGCACTGGGTGCCAAGCTTCCTGGATCCCAAGTTCAGAGAGTACCATCACCCAGGAAGTGAGGTAGTTCACTTTCTTCAGGAACTGAATGAGGTCACTTCCTTGGCAACCACATTGTCCTAACAGTTGCTTCCAAGGGTCCCATGAGAGGGAGGCTGCCCCTGATTCCTGTGACACTTTCACAAGTTAGAATGGTATAAAAACCATAGGCACCCGAACAAAGATCTCCAAACTGGCCTGGTTTGGTCCATCTTCTCTACATTAAGAAGATAGAGGCTGGTTCAGACACATTCCTTCATCCTCTACAGGATGTTTGCCATGGAAGATGACTTTTGCTCTCTCAGGTCTTCATGGCTGCCTACATCTTCTCCAGGGATCATTCTGCATGGACCTTTGAGGTTCTCAGCAGGTGGAAGATTCCCTACATTCCTGTATTGTAAGACCAACTCTGTCACAGCTTTTCTGTAAAGTTAGATTGAGGGAACAGTGTATGGTTAGGGTCAATAACATGTTCAATTTGGAGTAGGAAACATTTTGCATAATGAAAAATGGTATTGAGAACCTATGATATTTACAACAATATACAGGTAAAATATAAGTATGAAAACAGAAATCTAGGTAATATTTGAAGCCCAGAAGGGCATTGGGCCCTTGATTGGGATACTTAGTTTTGAAATACATTCTGCACAGATGTCTCAGATAAATCTATATTGAATGGCATAGGACATTGTACCTTGGATGATTGAATGTCAAAGAGAACATCCATTCAAAAAGAGATAGTCGGTAGGATAAAGAATATATTCGGTAGGTATAGAAAGAAGAGTGAGTATATGATTTGGACCAAAAGTTCTTTAGCAATAGGTTTTCGGGTAGAGAGTGAATGTAAATATCAGCTCATGTGAAGAGTCAGTCACAATTATGAACTGGGGAAAATATGTAGGAAAGCAGGTATCAATAGAGACTATAGGAAATCAGGCAATGTATGAAGTGAGTGATAGGATTAGACATTTTCAACAGGCTTGAGCTTGAATATATAATCTTATTAAGAAAGAATTTTGTAGTCACCAAAAGGATTGACATTTGAGCATATTAGGCTACCTGTACATGGATGTTTTTAGCAATCCATGCTCAATTTCCTTTAAGGCATTTGCACAATCATAAGAGTGAACTTTGCTTTTTGTGTCCAGAATATTTCTGTGATAAAATGTATATGTAGATCAGGTGACGTGAGTATTTCACCATTTCTGGGATCAATATTTTGAAAACATGTAAAGTAGTTTGGGGGTACAAATAGGTGTACCCTGTGTCTATGTATATAGAAATAATGTCTGAATTGACCATACTGTGAATAAATAATATAACTGGTTCAAACTTTAAATAATGGATTGAATTGATATCTTAAAATATACACAAAATCTTATATTGATATGCAATCAATTCCAACCAGTTATATATCTAATGGTAATATTAGGGTTATGATTTATCATAAGAGCGTATGAGTTTTGCTTCAAACGTGATTATGGAAATCGAAAATAATGTGTTTGGAAAGAAGTCTCATGAAAAGTCAAGTCAAAAACCTGGAGGAATACATGTGTTGTGAAGCAGGAAATGATTGAAAGTGAAACAAATGCCTATATTTTATGAACTTGTGGATGACATATATATCCTATGATGTGCATAAACTGAAGAAATATTTATATACTAGTTTTGAATGAAAATGAAAGTCAAAATACATATCATGTCTCATAGGTGTCTACTTGCATTGATGTTAAACTAGGTCAGTTACTGTAGAAATATTAGTATTTATATGCACCATTCACTGAAGTTAGTTTTCAGTACTAGTAAACAAATAGGTATTTCAGGTGGATGACTATTTCTGAGAATAATCTTGTGAAATGTTGATTATATATTCGCATATATGAACATGAATGAATGTAGGGAGTGTAAAAAAGACACATAAATTTCTTATTTTGAAAAATATGGAGTGTGTGTATACACACACACACACACACACACACAGACATTAAATAGTAGCAATATATATGCCAATCGAAAATCATCATGAAATATATATCATTCAGAGATCCAAAAATATTCATTTTACTTAAAATGGATTAATGTATAATGTTTTTCTACTAGGAAGATCACCTATTGGTTGAATTTTCAATTGCAACATGGTTTAGGAGAAGTGATCTCTTCTCACAATTTGTATCTGCCAAGTCAGCCACCTCACAAGAATGTACATGTGATACCAGTAGGATTCTATATGTGCGTATAAAAATACATGTGCTGAATAGGCTACAAAGAAAGGGAGACAGAAATTCACTTAATTGTTAACTTTAAAAGCACATGGAGAATTATTTCAACAAAAAATTGACTTGAAATGTAACTCCTACCCTATATAATGCAAAATGCAACTCCAAGTATACACCATGCCTCCTCTGAACTGCTTGTATTTCTATTCTGTTTGGGTGAGTTTTCTCCATCATATTAGAATTAGTAGTCAGAGTCTAGTAAGGTATGGGTTAGTGTCAGGGATTCAGTATTCCAAATGGAAAATTGGAAAATGAATCCTATCTGTATGCAAATATGTGCTACACAAAAATCTTCCCACTTTTATCCAGAACAATGCCATGACATTACCTTCGCCCCAAGTAAGACACAATTGGAGGAGAAGAGTTAGAAATTTTGTGAATACAAATCTGGAATGGAATATGCTCAGGTGTTCACAAACTTGGAGGTGGTAGAGGAGTTTGCAAAAGTAAGGGACAAGGTAAACACTTCACAAACATGGAGATCTTCTGGCCACTGAGGGCTACATGTCTCCCCGTGTGCACTGTGAAGCCATTTGGTCATTCTCCACTTTTCGTGGTGTTTCTTTCTGCCGCACTGGGAGTTTGGTGTTTGCTTCACGAAATACAAGGAGTTCAACTGGGATCCAGGGCTAGAGGGAGTTCTGTCACTTGTGGTGTGTAAGGGTCGGCAAGATAATGCACCAACGAGGCTTCTATCCCACATAGCTTGCCCCCTTGACCATAGCAACTTGATTCTGAACATTTCCTTGAAACCTCTCCATATAAAAAGATACATTTACATATAAGGGTATGCCGGCTGCACCATGTCAGTCACAAACATTCTGAAAGCCAATGGTAGATCCACATGGTCCCACCACAGATTTTTTACCACACAACTTCCTACCACTCCTCTAGGCCCACTATTCAGCAGGCTCCAACTTACTGGCATCTCTGTTCTACACCATTTTCATGATACCGAGACAATCAAGGCACTGTCTGGTATACTCATGATCAGCAACAGGACATCCAAAGGTTCTCCAGTGCCACCTGGTCATGGGTATTTCAAAAATTTCATGGTATTTATCTAGCCATTTTTCAGGGTGAAGTAGGAGGCACTGTGGGTTTCAATTCATTCAGAAACCATTAAATGCTGAGGACGCTCATTTCAAGAAAGCTCTGGAGAATTCTCACAGGCAAGGCTTCTGAAACAGTGGCCAAAAGATCACATGAAATCAGGCCCATTGAGTCTACGATGTTAGGTACATGTGAGTATTGATTCTCAACTATGGCTGCCAAGTGTTTCAGCATAAAATTATGTGTTATCCAGGCTGAGATTCCCAGTGATTTGTGGAAAACCACCCTGGGCATAGATCTCATTTTACAAGGGGGACTCTCATGCGTGGCCTTTTGAAATCCCAACACAATTCATTGCAATGCATCTCTGAGGTCAGTTCCAGAACTCAGTCTCTAAGGGGAATCACACCAGAGTTCAAGCCCAGGTGGATCCAGTCATTTCTTAAAATCTCTTTTAAAACTACCACACACATGACCACAATTAAAAACAAAAAACTCCCACGTGGTGGTCATCTTTTTCCATATAGACACTCATCATAACCTCTGGCTGGAGGTTTCCATGAGGGGCGCAGCCCAAGACAGTGTCCAAAATAAGCTCCCTTGCCCCTCATGTGCCTAACGTCAGGGTGGCCTGGACACCCTTCCTGTGAATCAGGAGTGATCAAATATGCCTGCCCTTAATACTGCTCTGCTTCTCCAATTTGAGGCTCACTGACTGTCAAACCCAAGCACCTATGGGGTAGTCTGTGCAGTGCTTTGAAAAACACATTTTACCCAAAGGATCTCTATTCTCACTTGTTGGAGGTCAGGAACCTTATAGAAGAAGGCGAAAGTCTTCATCCACAATGACTGCTATTTTGGCCATTTTGGTTTTGGATGCACACATGGGATCTTTCTTTATATGCATCAGGTGCTGAGAATCTAAGCCACAGGCTCACACAGGGCCAAGAGGCTGATTCAGACACATCCCTTTACAAAGCAATTAAGCAAAGAGCCACAGGTGATGCCCATTTATTTCCATTTGAAAACTCTTTTCTTCAGGCTTCACAAAAAGTTGGCCTGAGACAATGACCTTCCTGACTTTCAGGGTAACAGAACATTAGGTAATCAAAAGGCCCAAAGCAGGGTTTCTCCACTGAGACTTTACTGGTCACACTGCTATCTGAGATTTCTGAGATGCTCGCCATTGCCGTCAGCTATCCAGTACATGGCGATGTGACAGAGCTTGGAGGTGGAACATAACTTGGACACAAAACCATGAGCCTATTCTGGAGAGTGGCCAAAATTCAGGAAGAAAACAGGAACTTAGAAAGTTAGTAGGTGTTGCCCATCCATAAGGCAAGCCACAGTCCATTCATAAATTGGGCAGGATGAATGCTGGGAAGTTTTCTACTAGATAGGACACATCCATTGATGCATTCTCTTTTTTAATGTCTACAACCACGGACACAGTGGGATACACAGACATAGAAATATCGCATTGTGAAACGACTTATTAGAAACAGTCCTCTCCAAATCAAACAAACCGCATTTCCTACTTATTCTCAGAACATGAGACAAAACCACAAACTCACACCCACACCCACAAAGCACCTCCTTTCCCCAAGTAGGTCTTTGATTATCCGGAGTTTTCTCTGACTGGTCGGCCATACTATGTTCCCCTGAAATGTCCTGTACTGTCTCAGATCTGGTGTCTTTGCCAACTCTTTGAAGTAGTCAGGAGCCAGAGGTGAACACTTCCTGCTTTCTCAGGAAACACCCCTCTTCAGAGCGTTCCTGGCATTTGGCCATCCTCACTTCAGTAGGTACCAAGAAAGACTGACTCTGTCCTTGGTAAATCCAAACAAGTGAGACCACTGAGACTGAGACTGGGACTGGCTCTGGGTGCCTGGCTTCCTGGATCCAAAGTTCAGAGAGTTCCATCACCAAGGAAGTAAGGTGAGGTCACTTCTTCCAGGAACTGAATGAGGTCACTGCCTTGGGAACCACTTTGTGCTAACAGTTGCTTCCAAGTGTCCCATGAGACGGAAGCTGCCCCAATTTCTGTGACATTTTCACATGGTATATCAACCATAGGCACCCCGGAACAGTTCTCCACACAGGCCTGGTTTGGTCCATCATCTCTACATTAAGAAAAGAGAGGCTGATTCAGACACAAACCATCATCCTGACCCGGCTGTTTGCATGGAAGATGACTTTTGCTCTCTCAGGTCTTCATACCTGTCTACATGTTTTCCAGGGATAATTTCTGCATGGACCTTTGAGGTTCTCAGTAAGTGGAAGATCCCCTACATTCCTGTATTGTAAGACCAACTCTGTTCCAGCTCTTCTGTTAAGTTAGATTGAGGGAACTGTGTATGGTTAAGGTTAAGAACATGTTCGATTTGGGTTAGGAATCATTCTGCGGGATGAATAATGGTATTGGGAACCTGTGATATTTATATGAATATATAGGTGAAATATAAGTATGAAAACAAAAATCTAGGTAAGATTTGAAGTCCAGAAGGGCATTGGGCTCTTGATTGGGATACTTAGTTTTGAATTATATTCTTCACAGATGTTTCAGATAAATCGATATACAATGGCATGGGTCCATGTACATTGGATGATTGAATGTCTAAGAGAACATCCAGTCAAAAAGGGATAGTCTTTTGGATTAGAAAGACAGTCTGTAGGTTTCAGAAGAAGAGTGAGTACAGGAATTGGACCATAAATTCTTTAGCAATAGGATCTCGGTTAGAGAGTGAATGTCAATGTCAGCACTTGTGAAGGGGCAGTGACAATGATGAAGTGGGGAAAATTTGTAGGAAAGCAGATATACATAGAGACATTAGGAAAACAGGCAAAGTATAAAGTGAATGGTAGGATTAGTCATTTTCAACAGGGTTGAGGTTGATTATATAATCATAAGAAGAAACAAATATGTAGTCACAAGTAGGATTGACTTTTGAGAGCATTAGGCAACCTGGACATGGATATTTTTAGTAATCCATGTTTACTTTCCATTTAGGCTTCGGTAGAATCATAAGTGTGACCTTTGCATTTTGTGTCCAGAATATTACTGTGATAAAATGTATATGTAGATCAGGTGACATGAGTATTTCTTCCATCATTTCTATGGGCAATATTTTGAAGACGTATGAATTATTATGGGGGTACAAAGAGCTGTACCCTGTGTCTATGAATATAGAGATAATGCATGAATAGACCATAATGGGAATAAATTATATAACTGTTTCCACTTTAAAGAGTGGATTGAATTGATATTTGAAAATATATAAGAAATCATATTTTGATATACTGTCATTCATTTCAACCAGTTATACATCTGATGTTATTATTATGTTTATCGTTTATCATGAAGGGTGCGTGAGCTTTGCTTCAACAGTGTTTATGGAAATCGAAAATAATGTGTTTGGAAAGAAGTTTCATGAAAAGACCAGTCAAGAAACCTGGAGAAATACATGTGTTCTGAAGCAGGATTTGATTGAAAGTGAAACAAATGCCTATAAATTTGTGAACTTGTGGATGATGTATATATCCAATGATGTGGATAAACTGAAGAAATAATAATGTACCAGTGTCGAGGTTGGGCACCTAAAGTTTATCATGCAAAAGGCAAGTCCAAATATCCACCATGCCTCCTTTGAACCGCTTGTATTTCTATTCTGTTTGGGTTAAGACACAATTAGAGGAGAAAAGTAAGAAAATTTGTGAATACATATCTGGAATGGAAAATGCTCAGGAGTTCACAAACGTGGAATTGGTTGAGGAGTTTCCAAAAGCAAATGACAGGGTAAACACTCCACAAACATGGATCTCTTCTGGACTAAAAACTTTTTGAGAAATTGCCTCTGAGGTTGGGCACTTGAAATATATGTTGTTTTCACAAGTTTTAGCTTTATTTTTAGTGAAACCATCAAAGCTGGGTCTGCATCTATGTGACCTGGAGGACATGGTTTCATATATTCCAATGAACATGAGGCAGCAGTGCTGAATTATCTCTTTGTAGGAAAACTGTGGCCACTGTGGGCTAAGTGTCCCCCCTTGTGGACTGTGAAGCCATTTGGTCATCCTCCACTTTTCTTGGTGTTTCTTGCTGCTGCACTTGGAGTTTGGTATTTGCTTCACGACATACAAGGAGTTCAACTGGGACACAGTGCTGGAGGGAGTTCTGTCAATTGTGGTGGGTCAGGTTCTGCAGAAAAATGCATCAACCAGGCTTGTATCCCTCATAGCTTGCCCCATTGCCCCCTTTTCCATAGCAACGTGTTTCTGAACATTTCCCCGAAACCTCTCTATATAACAAGATTTCTCTACATAGAAGAGTCTGGTGGCTACACCATGTCAATCACAAGCTTTTTGGAAGCCAATGGCAGATCCACATGGCCCCACCACAGATGTTTTGTCACACACCTGCCCACCACAGCGCTAGACGCACTACTCAGCAGGCTCGAAATCACTGGCATCTCTGTTCTACATCAAGAACCTCACCCCCCCCCCTGCCACTGGTGCATAGGTCTATCCACAATTATGGCTGTATGCTGGATCGGTAGTCAGTGAAGGGTATGATCAAATTGTAGTGGTATTAACCTAAGACAGGAGGCTGACGCCTAGAGGTCAGTTTTTCCCATGATGGGTAAGAACCATATGTTGAATTGGACAACCTACCAGGCACAGTCCTTAAGCCACATTGCTTGTTGTTTAATTAATCAGAAGTGGGGAGATGTTGAGGGACATTTCTACGTAAGAATGATGCATGGCATGACCCAGGTCATTTGCAGTGTCATTGCATGTAAGGTGACCTTGTTCAAGGACCAGGGCGGATCCAGGTTTAGGGTGTATCCTGCTGGGATTAGGGAGAATCCCGCTCCTTGGGTTTAGGGCGGTTCCAGGTTTAAGTTGTTCCCTGCTGGGAATAGGGCATATCCTGCTGCCTCAGGGATGCCCCCTTCTTGAGTTCCCCTTGAGTTCTCGTGGGATTCAGAGAGGTTTTGGGATCCAGAACATCTTTTGGGCCCAGAACGTGAATTCCCCCAGAAAGTGTTTGTAGAGTACCGGTGTGAGTTTGGGAATAAAGAATTGCTGTTTGAATCTACAAGGCTGTAAGTGGCTCGTGATTTTGTGCCCAGCTAGTCTGTGGCAGCCCATAAATAATGCAAGCTGCTGTGCATTCATAAATTGGGCAGGATGAATGCTGGGAAAATTTCTACTAGACTGGACACATCCTTTGATGCATTCTCTTTTCTAATGTCTACAACCACGGACACAGTGGGATACACAGATATAGAAACACTCGCCTTGTCAAATCACTTATTAGAAACAGTTCACTCCAAACCAAACAAACCACCTTTCCTACCTATTCTCAGAACATGAGACAAATCCACAAACACACACCCACTCCCACAAAGGCACCTTCTACACCAAAGTAGGTCTCTGACTATCGGGTGTGTCCTCTGACTGGTGGGCTATACTATGTTCCCCTGAAATGACCTCTCCTGTCTCAGATCTGGTTTCCTTGGCCAACTCTGTGAAGTTGTCAGGAGCCAGCAGTGAGCCACTACCTGCTTTCTCAGGAAAGGCCACTCTTCAGAGCTTTCCTGGCATTTGGCCATCCTCACATCAGTAGGTATCAAGAAAAACTGTTTCTTTCCTTGGTAAATCCAAAGAAGTGAGACCACTGGGACTGGGACTAGGACTGTGCCTGGCTTCCTGTATCCCAAGTTCAGAGTTCCATCACCAAGGATGTGAGGTGAGGTCACTTCATTCAGGAACTGAATGAGATCACTGCCTTGGCAACCATGTTGTCCTAACAGTTGCTTCCAAGTGTCCCATGAAATAAAGGCTGCCCTTACTTCCTGTGACAATTTCACAAGTTAGAATAGTATATAAATCATTGGTAACCAGGAACAGCTCTCCACACAGGCCTGGTTTGGTCCTTCTTCTCTACATAAAGAAGAGAGAGGCTGATTCAGACACATCCCTTCATGCTGACCAGGTTGTTTGCAATGGAAGATGACTTTTGTCTCTCAGTACCTTCACAGCTGCCTACAACTCTCCAGGGATCATTTTTGCATGGACCTTTGAATTTCTCAGCAGTTGGAAGATCCACTACATTCCTGTATTGTAAGACCAACTCTTACCCTGCTTTTCTGTAAAGTTAGATTGAGGGAACAGTGTATGGTTAGGGTTAATAACAGGTAAGATTTGGATTAGAAATCATTCTGCTGGATGAATAATGGTATTGGAAACCTGTGATATTTACAAAAATATATAGGTGAAATAAAAGTATGAAAACACAATTATAGGTAAGATTTGAAACCCAGAAGGGCATTGGGCCCTTGATTGCGATACTTAGCTTTGATTTATATTCTTCACAGATGTCTCAGATAAATCGATATACAATTGCATAGGACCTTGTAACTTGGATGATTGATTTTCAAAAAGAACTTCCAGCCATAAAGGCATAGTCAGTAGGATTAGGAAGATAATCGGTGGTTTATAAAGGAGAGTGAGTATAGAATTTGGACCAAAATTTCTTTAGCTATAGGGTTTCGGGTATAGAGTGAATGTAAATGTCAGCACAATGTGAAGAGTCAGTCACAATGATGAACTGGGGAAAAGATGTAGGAAAGCAGATATCAATAGAGACATTAGAAAATCTGGCAAAGTATAGTTGGTAGTGAAATGTTAATAAAATAGGTACTTGTCACTTCCTGTTTTTCTGTATGCTTAATAAAACACTGTTGAAATCTTGAGAACTGTTTGCAAATCTTGTTTCCAGAATGTGCTGTCCCCAACTGCCAAACTGCAGAATGTACTCCCTCACCCGGTTGCACGCAAACCACTCACTCGCCCGGACCCATCAATAAACTTTCTTCCCTTCCCTCTTCAAGGAAAGTATATAAGCTCTGCTTAAGCTTTCTCAGGGTTCTCTGCTCTATTCAAATGAGCTCTGAGCCCCAGCATGCTGGATCCCCAATAAACCCTTTGCTTTTGCATGAGACAGTGTCTTCATTGTCTCCCACCAATGCTCGCCCAACCTTTACATATTTAGGTTCCACCAAAATCCAGCAGCGGCGGATGAGAGACCCCAACGGGCTACTCTCAGAGTAAGTAGGGCACCTCTTTCTGGTTTCAGGTTTCAGGTAAGGGCTTTGCAAAATGGCTGTCGATAAATAGCGTGAGTTCTCTCCGATGGTTGCTGACAGACATGTCACCAGAGCCACAGGCCACGTCCCTGGGGGACGCCACAGAGGACTTGGGAAATTGAGGAACAATAGCCTTCTTGACTCAGTGATATTTTGTTTCAGATTCAGTATTCCCAGCCCATCGGATTTTGCCGGCTACTCAGTCCTGGTCTCAGTGTTGGACGTCCATTTCCTGTCTTTATTGTCTTTTCTTGTCTGTGTCGTGTGTCGTTGCTTTTACTGTTTGTGTATCTTTCATTATGGGACAGATCACTTCAATTCCTCTCTCCCTGACCCTTGATCACTGGACCAAAGTCCTCTTAAGGGCTCAGAATCTTACTTTTCAGTAAAACGCTGGACTTGGCAGACTCTCTGTGCCTCAGAATGGCCCACCTTTGGATTCGGATGGCCCCTAGAAGGATCTTTCTACTTCCCACTAATTTAAAAAGTCAGAGATATTTTCTTTTAGAGAGGGCCACATAGCCATCCAGATCAACAGCCATATCTCTTAACTTTGCAGGACCTCTGCAAATCTCCTCCTTCATGGGTGAAGCCTTTCCTTGCCCCTGCTTCCGCTCCTACTCCTTTCCCCACGATCTCTCAAACGCTCTGCTTCTCCTCCTCCTCCACCCTCTGTTCTCCCTGATTCACAAGATTTGACTCTACTGGACTCTAGTCCCCCTCCTTATCCTCTGCCCTCGTCCCCCAACCCCCAACACCCTCTAAGTGATTTCCCTGCTGCTGACTCCGCCTCTCCACCATTGGAGGAAGCTAAGCCAGCCCAGCGCCCTCCAGATAACTCCCCTGTGGCACACACAGCCCCTCCTCCCCTGGAGGAAACTGGCCTGGCTAAAGGAACTCGCCGGCGGCAAATGATTGAAAACCCTGGAACTCCCGTGTTGCTCCCCCTCCATCCCTATGGGCCAATGATTGACGACAGCCATGGGGGAAAAATGCAAGCCTACCAGTATTGGCCTTTCTCCTCTTCAGACCTATATAACTGGAAAAATAAAAATCCGCCTTTTACTGAGGACCCAACCCAGCTCCCAGGTCTGGTTGAGTCATTGATGTTTTCACACCAGCCTACTTGGGATGACTGCCAACAACACCTAGGGACTCTCTTCATGAGAAAGGAACAAAATAGAATCCTCCTGGATGCTAGAAAAAAAATATCCTCGGACCAGATGTGTGACCGACACAACTTCCCAACATATTCAAAGCCGGCTTTCCCTTGAAACGACCTAAATGGGACCCCAACACCTTTGAAGGTGGAGAGCATCTGTCCACTTATCGCCAGGCTCTAATAGTGGGTATCTTAGTGGCCGCTAGGTGACCAAGTAATTTGGCCAAAGTAAGAGAGAATATTCAAGGGCCTGATGAACCTCTCTCTATGTCCCTAGAGAGAATTATGGAGGCATATAGGAGATATACTCCTTTCGATCCTCAGTCAGAGGATCAAAAGGCATCTGTCACGATGGTCTTTATTGGGCAAACTGCCCTGGATATTAAAAGAAAGTTGTAGTGCTTAGATGGATTACAAGATATGACTTAGAGAGATTTAGTCAGAGAAGCCAAGAAGGTATACTATAAGAGAGAAACTGAGGAAGAGAAGGGAGCAAAGGGAGGATAAAAGAAACAAAAGACAGACTAAGTCATTGACTAAGGTCCTGGTCAAAACAACAAATAGGCCAGAAATTAAGAAACATGGAGACAGAAAGGGATACGTGGGCCCACACTAGAGGCCACCCCTGGCCTCAGATAAATGGGCCTACTCTGACGAAAAAGGACACTGGGCCAAAGAGTGCCCAAGAAAGAGACAGCCACGCCAACCAGACATTCTGAATCTGGAGGATGACTAAGAAAGTCGGGGCTCAGACCCTCTCCCCGACCTCAGGGTAACTTTTGAAGTGGAGGAGACCCCAGTAAACTTTGAAGTACATACAGGGGCAATATACTCAGCCCTTAAGGCCCCATTGGGCCTTCTATCAAATAAAAGATCTCTAATTCAAGGGGCTAATGGCAGTAAATATCGGGATTTGACAACTAAGAGGACCATGGACTAGGGGAAAGGAAAAATCCATCACTCCTTCCTAGTAATCCCAGAATGCCGGTCCCCATTGATGGGCAGAGATCTACTCACCAAACTCTGGGCCAAAATAACTTTTAACCCTAAAGGCCTCCAGGTGGAATTTCTAAAGCCTTCAATAAAATCTCCTATAATCATGGCTCTAACTATGTCAGTAGAAAATGTACATCAACTCACTCACCTTGGTTCAAAGAAACTGCATTCATTTCTGAAGGATCAAGAACAGAGTTTTCCACTAAGCAACTCACAACGAAAGGAAATAACTGAATGGGAAACAAAAGCCTGTCGGATCCATCAATTGGTTAATGTTTACCCTTCCAAGCTTCCTGCAGGAAAGCACCTATGAGAAACCAGACCAGGACAATTCTGGGAAGTGGACTTTACTGAAATTAAGCCAGCAAGTTATGGACTTAAATATCTCCTAGTCTTTGTAGATACATTTTCAGGATGCATTGAAGACTTCCCCACAAAAAAAAAGAAAAAGAAAAAAAAAAGAAGCAGTGCAAATGGTTGTCAAGAAGATCCTGGAAGATATTTTTCCATGATAAGGCCTGCCTAAAATAATAGGGTCTGATAATGTACCGGTGTTCGTAGCCCAGGTAAGTCAGGGGTTAGCCAGGATTCTGGGGATTAATTGGAAGTTACAGTGTGCTTATAGACCCCGAGTTCAGGATAGGTAGAAAGAATGATTAGAACCATTAAAGAGACCATAACGAAATTAAGCTTAGAGACCGGCATAAAAGTTTGGAGTATGCTCCTGCCTCATGCACTGTTTCATGCAAGAAATACTCCCTCTGTTTCTTTGTGTAACCTCACCCCCTAGGAAATTCTCTATGGTGCCCCTCCTCCAGTAAGGGATCTACCCCAATCTAAGACCTAAAGATCCCTTCCACATCCCCTTGCTTGACAGACTTAAAGCTCTTGAAAGAACTCAGGGATACCTGTTAAAACAGATGGCCACTGTCTACCAACCTGGGAACGAGGGGACTCCACATCAATATCAAGTAAGAGACTTCATCTACATAAGATGACAACAGGTGTCATCCCTGGAACCACGCTGGATAGGAGCACCCCAGGTGCTACTTATAACACCTACAGCAGTAAAGGTAGATGGAATCACTTCCTGGATCGATGCCTCTCATCTCAATCCTGCACCATGTCCAGACTCTGACTGGAAACTGGAAAAAACTGGTAACGCTTTCAAATTGTGTATTCACCGTGTGGATAAGGCTATAGACTCTCCCCTTGACCACAAGTAGTCCTAACCCTCATCAGCCTGTTCAGCAGGAATGGCTGATCACAAATCCTACTGAACAAGAAGTATGGTCTCTCTCGCATACAGCCCTCTTACGGACCTGGTGGCCATCTCTCCACCCAGACATTTATCAGCTGGCTATAGGTCTTTCCTATTGGGATATCCCTGATAAAGAGGATCCCACTAAAATTCCATTAAATCTCTTCCATACCATAGATAATAGAAACAAACATTATGGATGTAGGGACACGTGAGCCAGATGCAGGTTGGCTAGTCTAGACTACTATGTTTGCCCAGCAAACTATCAAAGGCACAAACAGTCACAGCTGTGTCGGGGGACAGCCGACTTCTTCTTTAAGTCATGGGCATGTGAGCATACAGGGACTGCCAGATGGAACCCAAACTCCTCATCAAATTTTGTACACAGCATTGGCCATATTACCAATTAGATAACCAAAACTGATGGCCCACAGAGGGGTCACAAGATCCTCAAATTCTGCATGACATTTTTAACTTCTGCAAGTGCTCAAAAGGGTGAAAGGAGAATTCCCTATGTGGAGGCCTTTTCCCTCCTTTGCTCACATCCTAAACTATGCTTCTCCAATAGATGCTCACCCTCAGCCTTCTGCTCCAGACTCTCTGCTGTCACTCCCACCTCAGGAATTTGATTTCTCCCCTCCAATTACTAGATCAAAAACCCAAACCTCTGCCAGTTCTCAGACCATTTCCCCCTTGCTGAGTTAGCAGGTACTGAGGTACCACTCCACTCACTCACTCCTCTCTTCTCCTGTCAATGCCCGCAACGGGTCCCACCAGGTCCTCTTACCAGCTAACCCAAAGCTCAAACCAGCTGAGGAGATCTCTAGACCCCTATCCTAGATGTAGAGAATGGCCTTTAAAGTTGATTTGTCATCAATGTAAACAGGTTACTAAGAATTTAATGTCTCTCACAGACTTTTTGGGATACTCACTCCCGTCTTCCTCTCTGCTCTACCTGTTCTGCTCAAGTTTTTGTTGCTAGAAAATCCCAAACCCCTTTCCCAATATTCTTTTACATCTCTCCATCCTCATTCTCAGATCCAAGGAGCTGCTCTCAGCCCTGCCTTCCCAGTCTTCCCCCTCTGTACCAGGCCCACAGACAAGTCTTAACTGACCTTCTCCAGAAGTCTTCATGATGGCTGACTTTAGGACTTTCAGCTAAAGAGTCCCTATAAAAGAGTTCACTGTAGATAAACTTGCTCTTTTCCTGTTGCTGTGGTCTTCTTGGCAACTGGCTAATAAATTCAGCACTCCTGATCTAGGCACACCCTTACTAGTTTTTCACAAAATATGTGAAAAAAGGCCTCTGGCCTTGAGCTGGGGCTTCACAGAGATGGCTACATTTCTAAGATAAAGAAGTTACAAACTGGGCTGCATAGAAACAGCTGGCAGGGGGAAAAAAAAGAAAGGGAAGAAAAGCTCTCCCCCACCCAGGTGTCCTTGAAAAGTTGACTTGCCCCAAACTGTGGAAAAAACAGAAACAAAAACTGCTTTTTGTGACCTTCTGCAGACTTTGAACTTCTGAGACCCTTCCCTTACATGTTGGGAACAAAATTCTGAAACTACCTAAACTTGGGTTTTAGGGGATTAATTGATTACAACAGAAGCAAATCTTTGCATGAAACACATGGAGAGAGATCCAAAATGGCAGCGTGTGTGGAGAGATCAAGTCTCTGACCTCTTCAGCTGCACGGGAGTAGGGAGTCGTAAACTTTCTAAATGCTGTTTGCTCAGGATCACTAGGCAATGCTGAGCTGACGTGAATCTCGGTCAAACAGTCTGGGCCCCTCAGAGCACACACCGAGCCCGGATAGGCTGCATTCATCCTCTGATTTGCCTGCTTCTCGTGACTCAGCACTAACAATTCTGCTGAAATAACTGGTCGGCCCTTCTGAACTTACAGAGGTTAAAGCCAACCGAGCCTTCATAGGCAGTGGAAAGAGGATTGAAACGGGGCTTGGGAGAGACAGTCAGGACCCACCCGTTGCATTGGTCACCTGGCAAAGGGAACGAACAGTCACCATTTTCATGAGATACCACCATAGCATAGAACTGACGTCACAGGCGGAGGAGATAACTTCATTGAAACCAGCGCGACAGGTGTATAATCCCCTAGCCACCTCTCTCCACACAGCAAGGAAGCTTTAAGGGCCCCTCTCAGCTCTTCCATGAGCATGATAGCCAGACCGAGGTAATCAGGAGTGGCGTGGGACTCACGGTACAGAAATCCAGGCTACCGCTCCCACCAGTGCTGACAACTGAGGTCTCTTGCTACAGCTACAGGGGGCGTGGCTCCCAGAGTGCAAGCAAATTCGCTGGGGGTTCTCAGCCCCAAAATCTTCAAACATAGGTTCTGAGGGAGGCAAACAGGGAGAGGGTGCCCAGGCGTTAATGAAAACAGGGCTTCCAGGAACAGCAGACCTGGTGTGTAGCCAGTATTGTGGGGGGCATCAAAGGTGAATGAGGCTTGGCTTGAGGAAACACAAGAGAAGGCCCTAGGCACTCAGGATTGGACACCTGCCTAGTCTGGCAGGAAGAGCTGCTGAACATTGATTGGTTACCACCTATTGAGAGGAGAACCTTGCTCCAGTGGGCACAGCTCCACCTACTGGAAGAGAAGTTAATCAAACTCTATGACTGCATTTATTATTATTATTATTTATTTATTTATTTATTTTTTAATTTTGGTTTTTTGTTTTGTTTGGTTTTTGGTTTTTTGGTTTTTTTCTTTTTCTTTCATTTTCATTTTTTTGTTGTTGTTGTTGTTCTTTAAATTTTTTAATGTTTTTAATTTTTTAAAAAAATTTATTATTACTACTATTTTTAAATTTAAATTTTCATTTTTTTAACATTATTATTTTTTAAAAAAAATTATTTCTTTCTTTATTTTCTATGTTTTTCTTTTGTCTTTTCAATTTTCTTATTCCCCCTTCCTTGAATTCTACCTGCCTACTCTCATTCTATTTAGTGACTTCTTTCTTTTCCTTCTAATATCTTTCCTCCCAAGCATCAAATACATTTATAAGAGTAAACAGTAACTCAGCAGTCAAACAAAACAAGAAGTAACAAGAGCAGCATAAACAAGCAAGGAAGACAAGGAGTACAAACAATTAAGGACAGCCTAAATATTCAGGAGGACCTAAAGTCATCAGAAAAATGTTTATATAAAGAAATGAAGGAATACCTTAGACAGATGGAATGGAACCTTAAAGAGGATACGAGACAGCAAATCCAAACAGTGAAAGAACACATTGAAAATAAATTACATAAACAGATAAAAAAAGAAGTTAAGCATCTTTATCAGCAGATAGAGATTATTAAAGAAAATCAAACAATAATTCCAGAAATGAAGGAAATGATAAACCAAATTAAAAACTCAACTGAGAGTGTCATTAACAGAGTGGAGCAAGTAGAAGCCAGAACGTCAGATAATGAAGACAACATATATCATCTTGAAAAGAGTCTATCCAACTCAGAAAGGCTGGTAAAATATCACAAGAAAAACATCCAAGAGATATGGGATAACATTAAAAAAAAAAAAACTTACACGTCAATGGGATAGAGCAAGGTACAGAGATTCAAACCAAGGGAATGAGTAACCTACTGAATGAAATAATTACAGAAAACATTCCAGAAATAAAAAAGGAAACGGATATACAAATTGTAGATGCATAGAGGACACCGAGCACACAAAATCACAGTAGACCAAAGCCAAGATACATTGTTATGAAGATATCCAATATACAGAACAAAGAGAAAATATTAAAAGCTACAAGGGAAAGGAGGCAAATTACATTCAGGGGTAAACCAATAAGGTTAACAACAGATATTTCATCATAGACGATGAAAGCGAGAAGATCCTGGAACAACGTATTTCAAACACTGAAAGACAATGGATGCCAACCAAGAATTCTGTATCCAGCAAAATTAAGCTTCAGGTACACAACAAAATAAAAATCTTTCATGATAAACAAAAGCTAAATGAATATGCAGCCAGAAAACCAGCATTGCAAAGTGTCTTGAGCAAAACACTACACACGGAAGAAATAAAAAACAACAACCAAAACCATCAGTGGGATGTGCCTCGGTAATGACAGAGGGCGGGGGGAAAGCTAATCATGGAGAAACAATCTAAATTCAAAAAAAAGATAAATAATCAAACATGGCTGGCAGTACACACCATACATCAATAGAAACTGTAAACGTTAATGGCTTAAACTCTCCAATAAAGCAACATAGGCTGGTAACTTGGATTAAAAAAAACAAATCCAACAATATGATGCCTCCAGGAGACACATCTGACTGGAAAAGACATACACAGGTTGAAGGTTAAAGGTTGGGAAAAAATATACCACACATGGTCCTCGCAAACAAGCAGGGTGGCCATCCTCATATCAAATAAAATCGAGTTCAAGACTAAGTTAATCCAAAGGGATAAGGAAGGACAGTATATACTGTTAAAAGGAACCATTCTCCAACAAGACATAACAATTCTCAATATTTATGCACCAAATAATGGTGCTGCGACGTTCATAAAACAAATTTTCCTCAAGTTCAAGAATCAAATAGACCACAACACAATAATTATGGGTTACTTCAAGACACCTCTTTCACCATTGGACAGATCCTCCAAACAAAAGTTGAATAAAGAAACTATAGATCTCAATATCATAATCAATAACCTAGACTTAACTGACATATATAGAATATATCAACCATCATCAAGTGGATATACTTTTTCCTCAACAGCACATGGATCTTTCTCAAAAATAGACCATATATTATGCCATAGGGCAACCCTCAGTAAAGATAAAGGGGTGGAGATAATACCATGCATTTTATCTGATCATTATGGAATGAAACTGGAAATCAATGATGAAAGAAGGATGGGAAAATCCTATATCACATGGAAAATGAACAATATGTTACTGAATGATCAAGGGGTTACAGACATAAAGTTCTTTTGACGTAAAGGAGGAAATCAAAAACTTCTTAGAGAAAAATGAAAATATAGACACAACTTATCGGAATCTATGGGACACAATGAAAGCAGTTTTAAGAGGGAAATTCATTGCCTGGAGGTCATTCCTCAAAAAAAAGAAAAAACAACAAATAAGTGATCTCACACTTTATCTCAAAGCCCTAGAAAAGGAAGAACAAAACAATAGCAAATGCAGCAGAAGGCAAGAAATAGTTAAAATCAGAGCGGAAATCAACGAAATTGAAACAAAAGAAACTACTGAAAAAAATTAACAAAACTAAAAGTTGGTCCTTCGAAAAAATAAACAAGATTGACAGGCACTTATTCATGCTAATGAAGAGAAGAAGAGAGAGAACTCAAATTACTAACATACAGGATGAAAAAGGCAATATCACAACAGATGCTACAGAATTACAGAAGACAATTAGAAATTATTTTGAAAACCTGTATTCCAATGAAATAGAAGTTAGTGAAGACATCGATAAATTTCTTAAGACATATGATTTGCCCAAATTTAGTCAGGTGGATACACACAATTTGAACAGAACAATATCAGTGGATGAAATTGAAAAAGCAATCAAAAAACTACCAACCAAGAAAAGCCCAGGACCGGATGGGTATACAGCGGAGTTTTACAAAACCTTTAAAGAAGAATTAATACCAATATTTTTCAAGTTATTTCAGGAAACAGAAAAAGAGGGAGCTCTTCCAAATTCATTCTATGGAGCCAACAACCCTTTGATTCCGAAACCAGACAAAGACATCTCAAAGAAAGAAAACTACAGAACAATATCCCTGATGAACCTATATGCAAAAATCCTCAATAAAATTCTAGTGAATCGGATACAAAGGCACATCAAAAAAATTGTGCACCATGATCAAGTAGGATTCATCCCTGGGATGCAAGGATGGTTCAATATATGGAAATCAATAAATGTTATTCACCAAATGAATAGACTTAAAGATAAGAACCATATGATCATCTCGATAGACATAGAAAAAGCATTCAATAAAGTACAGCATCCCTTTATGTTCAAAACATTAGAAAAACTAGGGACAACAGGAAATTACCTTGAAATTGTAAAAGCTATCTATGCTAAGCCTCAGGCTAGCATCATTCTTAATGGAGAAAAATTGAAGGCATTCCCTCTAAAATGTGGAACAAGACAGGGATGCACTCTATCACCACTTCTTTTCAATATAGTTCTTGAAACACTGGCCAGAGCAATTAGACAGATGAAAGAAATTAAAGGCATTAAAATTGGAAAAGAAGAACTTAAATTATCACTATTTGTGGATGACATGATTTTATACCTAGAAGACTCAAAAGGATCTACAAAAAAACTACTAGAACTAATAAATGAATTCAGCAAAGTGGCAGGATATAAAATCAACACGCATAAATCAAAGGCATTCCTGTATATCAGCGACAAAACTTCTGAAACGGAAATGAGGAAAAACACTCCATTCACAATATCCTCAAAAAAAAATAAAATACTTGGGAATTAACCTAACAAAAGAGGTGAAAGATTTATACGATGAAAGCTACAGAACCCTAAAGAGAGAAATAGAAGAAGATCTAAGAAATGGAAAAATATACCCTTTTCATTGATAGGCAGAACTAACATCTTCAAAATGGCAATATTACCAAAAGTTCTCTATAGGTTTAATGCAATGCCAATTAAAATCCCAAAGGCATTGCTTGTAGAAATAGATAAGGCAATCATGAAATTCATATGAAAAAATAAATGACCCAGAATAGCAAAAGCAATTCTAAGCAGGAAGTGTGAATCAGGTGGTCTAGCGATAGCGGATTTCAAACTATATTACAGAGCATTAGTAACAAAGACAGCATGGTACTGGTACCAAAACCGGGGGATGGACCAATGGTACAGAATAGAGGTCACAGATACCAATCCACAAAGTTACAACTATCTTATATTTGATAAAGGGGCTAAAAGCATGCAATGGAGGAAGGATAGCATCTTCAACAAATGGTGTTGGGAAAACTGGAAATCCATATGCACCAAAATGAAACTGAACCTTCTCCTCTCACTATGCACAAAAGTTAACTCATAATGGATCAAGGACCTTAATATCAAATCAGAGACTGTGCGTCTGATAGAAGAAAAAGTTTGCTATGATCTACATATAGTGGGGTCGGTCTCCAACTTCCTTAATAGGACACCCATAGCACAAGAGTTAATAGCAAGACTCAACAAATGGGACTTAATTAAACTAAAAAGTTTTTTCACAGCAAGAGAAACAATAAGAGAGGTAAATAGAAAGCCTACATCATGGGAACAAATATTTACTTCTCACACTTCAGATAGAGCCCTAATATCCAGAATATACAAAGAACTCAAAAAATTAGACAATAAGATAACAAATAACCCAATCAACAAATGGGACAAGGACCTGAACAGAAACTTCTCAGAGGAGGACATACTATCAACCAACAAGTACATGAAAAAATGCTCATCATCTCTAGCAGTCAGAGAAATGCAAATCAAAACCACCCTAAGATACCATCTCACTCCAGTAAGATTGGCAGCCATTATGAAATCAAACAACAATAAGTGCTGGCGAGGATGTGGGTAAAAGGGTTCTCTTATGCATTGCTGGTGGGATTGCAAATTGGTGCGGCCAATTTGGAAAGCAGTATGGAGATTCCTGGGAAAGCTGGGAATGGAACCACCATTTGATCCAGATATTGCTCTTCTCGGACTATTCCCTGAAGTCTTAAAAGAGCGTATTATAGGGATACTGCCACATCGATGTTCATAACACCACAATTCACAATAGCTAGTCTGTGGAACCAACCCAGATGCCCTTCAATGGATGAATGGATTAAAAAAATGTGGCATCTATACACCATGAAGTATTATGCAGCACTAAAAAATGACAAAATTATGGAATTTGTAGGGAAATGGACGGCACTAGAGCAGATTATGCTTAGTGAAGCTAGCCAATCCCTAAAAAGCAAATATCAAATGTCTTCTTTGATATAATGAGAGCAACTAAGAATAGAGCAGGGAGGAAGAGCAGAAAGAAAAGATTAACATTAAACAGAGACATGAGGTGGGAGGGAAAGGGGAGAAAAGGGGAATTGCATGGAAAGGGAGGGAGACCCTTATTGTTATACTAAATTACATATAAGAAGTTGTGAGTGGAATGGGAAAATAAACAAGGTGAGAAATAAATTACAGTAGATGGGGTAAGAAGAGAAGATGGGAAGGGAGGGGAGGGTGGATAGTAGAGGATAGGAAAGGTAGCAGAATACAACAGTTACTAGTATGTCATTATGTAAAAACGTGGATGTGTAACCCATGTGATTCTGCAATCTGTACTTGGGGTAAAAAAGGGAGTTCATAACTCACTTGAAGCTAATGTATGCTAATGTATGAAATATGATATGTCAAGAGCTTTGTAAGGTTGTGAACAACAAATAAAAAAAAATTAAAAAAAAATTAACAAAACTAAAAGTTGGTTCCTCGAAAAAATAAATAAGATCGACAGACTCTTAGCCATGAGAACGAAGAGAAGAAGAGACAGAACTCAGATTACTAACATACGGGATGAAAAAGTCAATATCACAACAGAAGCTACAGAAATACAGAAGACAATTAGAAATTATTTTGAAAACCTATATTCCAATAAAATAGAAAATAGTGAAAACATCGATAAATTTCTTTAGTCATATGATTTGCCCAGACTAAGTCAGGAGGATACACACAATTTGAACAGACCACTAACAATGGATGAAATAGAAGAAGCAATCAAAAGACTACCAACTAAGAAAAGGCCAGGACCAGGTGAGTATACAGCGGAGTTTTACAAAACCATTAAAAAAGAATTAATACCAATACTTTTCAAGTTATTTCAGGAAATAGAAAAAGAATGAGCTCTTCCAAATTCATTCTATAAGGCCAACATCACCCTGATTCTGAAACCAGACAAAGACACCTCAACGAAAGGAAACTTCAGACCAATATCTCTGATGAACCTAGATGCAAAAATCCTCAATAAAATTCTCACGAATCGAATACAAAGGTATATCAAAAAAATTGTGCACCATGATCAAGTAGGATTCATCCCTGGGATGCAAGGATTTTTCAATATACAGAAATCAATAAATCTTATTCACCACATCAAAAGAATTAAAGATAAGAACCATATGATCATCTCAATATACACTGAAAAAGCATTCGACAAAGTACAGCATCCCTTTATGTTCAAAACATTAGAAAAACTAGGGATACAGAAACTTACCTCAACATTGTAAAAGCTATCTATGTTAAGCCTCAGGCAAATATTCTGAATGGAGAAAAATTGAAGGCATTCTCTCTAAAATGTGGAACAAGACAGGGATGCACTCTATCACCACTTCTATTCAATATAGTTCTCGAAAAACTGGCCAGAGCAATTAGACAGACGAAAGAAATCAAAGGCATAAAAATAGGAAAAGAAGAACTTAAATTATCACTATTTGCTGGTGACATGATTCTATACATAGAAAACCCAAAAGGGTCTACAAGAAAACTACTAGAACTAATTAATGAATTCATCAAAGTAGCAGGATATAGAATCAATATGCATAAATCAAAGGCATTTCTGTATATCAGCGACAAATCTTCTGAAATGGAAATAACCCTTCTAAAAAACAGTCCATTTAAAACATCTCACAAAACTCAGATATCAGTGTGACTAGTAAAGACTTATATATCAGCGACAAATCCTCTGAAAGGAAAATGAGGACAACCACTCCATTCACAATATTTAAAAAAAAAAATAAAATACTTGGGAATCAACCTAACAAAAGAGGTGAAAGACTTATACAAGGAAAAGTACATAACCCTAAAGAGAGAAATAGAAGAAGATCTTAGAAGATAGAAAAATATACCCTGTTCATGGATAGGCAGAACTGACATCATCAAAATGGTGATATTACCAAAAGTTCTCTATAGGTTCAATGCAATGCCAATCAGAATCCCATCGGCATTTCTTGTAGAAATAGATACAGCAATCATGAGACTCATATGGAGAAATAAAAGACCCACAAATACAAAAGCAATTCTAAGCAGGAAGTGTGAATCAGGCGGATTAGTGATACCAGATTTCAAACTATATTACAGAGCTATAGTAACAAAAACAGCATGGTACTGGTACCAAAAGAGGCGGGTGGACCAACGGTACAGAATACAGGACACAAGAGACTAATCCACAAAGCTACAACTATGTTATATTTGATCAAGGAGCTAAAAGCATGCAATGGACGAAGGATAGCATCTTCAACAAATGGTGTTGGGTAAACTGGAAATCCATATGCAACAAAATGAAACTGAATCCCCTCCTCTCGCCATGCACAAGAGTTAACTAAAAGTGGATCAAGGAGCTAGATATCAAATCAGAGACTCTGCATCTGTTAGAATCAAAAGTTGGCTCCGATCTACATATTCTTGGGTCGGGCTCCAAATTCCTTAATAGGACACCCATAGCACAAGTGTTAATAACAAGAATCAACAAATGGGACTTCCTTAAACTGAAATTTTTTTTTCTCAGCAAGAGAAACAATAAGAGAGGTAAATAGGGAGCCTACATCATGGGAACTCATTTTTACTCCTCAAAGAACTCAAAAAATTAGACAATAAGATAACAAATAACCCAATCAACAAATGGGCCAAGGACCTGAACTGACACTTCTCAGAGGAGGACATACAATAAATCAATAAGTACATGAAAAAATGCTCTCCATTTCTAGCATTCTGAGAAATGCAAATCAAAACCACCCTAAGATACCATCTCACTCCAGTAAGATTGGCAGCCATTATGAAGCCAAACAACAACAAGTGCTGGCGAGGATTGGGGAAAAGGGTACTCTTGTGCATTGCTGGTGAAACTGCAAACTGGTGCGGCCAATTTGGAAAGCAGTATGGAGAATCCTGGGAGAGCTGGGAATGGAACCACCATTAAACCCAGCTATTGCTCTTCTCGGACTATTCCCTGAAGACCTTAAAAGAACGTATTATGGGGATACTGCTACATCGATGTTCATAGCAGCAGAATTCACAATTGCTGAACTGAGGAGCCAACCCAGATGTTCTACAATAGATGAAAGGATAAAAAAAAGTGGCATTTTTACACGATGGAGTATTATGCAGCACAAAAAAAATGACAAAATCATGGAATTTTCAGGGAAATGGATGGCACTAGAGCAGATTATTCTCAGTGAAGCTAGCCAATCACTAAAAAACAAATATCAAATGCCTTATTTGATATAATGAGAGCAACTGAGAACAGAGCATGGAGGAAGAGCAGGAAGAAAAGATTAACATTAAACAGAGTCATGAGTTGGGGGGGTAAGAGAGAGAAAAAGGAAAATGCAAGGTAATTGAGGGAGACCCTCATTGTTACACAAAATTACATATAAGAGATTGTGAGGGGAATGGGAAAATAAATAAGGAGAGAAATGAATTACAGTAGATGGGGCAGAGAGAGAATATGGGAGGGGAGGTGAGGGGGATAGTAGAGGATAGGAAAGCTAGCAGAATACAAAAGTTACTAAAATATGGCATTATGCAAAATGTGGACGTGTAAACGATGTGATTCTGCAATCTGTATTTGGGGTAAAAAATGGGAGTTCATAACCCACTTGAATCTAATGTATGAAATATGGTATGTCAAGTGCTTTGTAAGGTTTGAACAACCAACTAAAAAAATAAAATAAAATAAACTGAAAAAAAATAATTGAAAAAAAAACACATAGAGAAGTATTTCAACACAAATTTGACTAGATTTATAACTGCTACCTTATATAATCAAAAATTCAAGTGCAACTATACATCATGCCTCCTCTGAAATGCTTGTAATTCTATTCTGTTAGGGTTGTTTTTCTCGATCATATGAGGACTAGTAGTCAGAGTCTAGTAGGGTATTGGTTAGTGTCAGGGATTCAGTATTTCGAATGG
The DNA here is from genome assembly GCF_048772815.1 of Callospermophilus lateralis. Lineage (NCBI taxonomy): Eukaryota > Metazoa > Chordata > Mammalia > Rodentia > Sciuridae > Callospermophilus > Callospermophilus lateralis. The sequence goes on along the minus strand of NC_135316.1, from coordinate 3,941,013 downwards.
AAAATTGGAAAATGAACCCAATGTGTATGCAAATATGTGCTACTCAAAAAATTTCCCACTGTCATCCAGAACAATGCCTTGAAATTACCCTCGCCCCAAGTAATACATCTTTAGAGGAGAAGAGTTAGAAAATCTGGGAATAAATATCTGGAATAGAATATGCTCAAAAGTTTAAAACCTTGGAAGTGATAGAGTAGTTTTCAAACGTAAGGGACAGGGTAAACACTCAACAAACATGGAGCTTTGCTGGCCTAAATACTTCTTGAGAAACTGCCTCTGAGTTTGGGCACTTGATATATATGTTGCTGTCAGGAGCTTTAGCTTCCTTTGTAATGAGACCATCAAAGCTGGGTCTGCATCAATGTGACCTGGAGGACATGGTTTAATATTTTTCAATGAACATGAGGTAGCAGTGCTGAATTCAATCTTTGTAGGTAAACTGTCGCCACTGGGGGCTATGTGTCTCCCCATGGGGATTATGAAGCCATTTGGTCATCCTCCACATTTTATGGGGTTTCTTGCTGCTGCACTGGTAGTTTGGTATTTGGTTCTGGAAATACAAGGAGGTCAACTGAAACACAGTGCTGGAGGGAGTTCTGTCATGTGTGGTGGTTCAGGGTCTGCACGAGAATGCACCAAACAAGGTTATATCCCTCATAGCTTGCCCTTTGACCATAACAACTTGATTCTGAACATTGCCCTGAAACCTCTCCATATAACAAGATGCCATTACATATAAGGGTCTGCTGGGGGCACCTTGTCAGCCAAAAGCCATTTGGAGGCCAACGGCCGATCCACATGGCCCCACCACAGATGTTCCATCACACACCTGCCCACCACGGCTATAGGCCCACTACTCAGCAGGCTCCAACTTACTGGCATGTCTGTTCTACACCATTTTCTTGAAAACCAGTCAATCAAGGCACTGTCTGGTATACTTATAATCAGCAACAGGATATTCAAACGTTCTCCAGTGCCACCTGTTCATGAAAATTTAAAATTTCATTGCATTTATCAAGCAATTTTTCAAGGATGAAGTTGGAGGCAATGTGGGTTTCAGTGCATTCAGGAACAATTAAATGGTTAGGATTCTCATTTCAATGAAAGCTCTGGAGATCTCTCAGAGGGAAGTCTTCCCAAAGAGTAGCCAAAAGGTCACAGGAACCAAGGTGCATTGAGGTCTACAATGTGAGGTCCATGTGTGTTTTGACTCTCAACTATGGCTGCCAAGTCCTTCAGAATAAAATCATGTGATATCCTGGCTGAGATTCCCAGTTCTCTGAGGAAAGCCACCCTGGGCCTAGATCTCAGTTTCTAACTGCGAATCTCATATTTGGCCTCCTAAAATCCCAACAAAATTCATGCCAATACTTCACTGAGGACAGTTCCAGAACTCAGTCTCTAAGCGGAATCACACTAGAGTTCAAGCCCAGGTTGACCCAGTCATATCTTCCAACTGCCACACAAATGACCACAATTAAAATCAAAACACTCCCACATGACCCTCATTTTCTTCCATTTAGACACTCATCATAACTTCTGGCTGGAGGTTTCCATGAGGGGCTCAGCCCAAGACAGTTTCCAAAATAATCTCCCTTGCCCCTCATTTGCCTAAAGTCAGGGTGGCCTGGACACCCTTCCTGTGAACAAGGAGTGATCAAAGAGGCCTGAAATTAATAGTGCTCTGATTCCACATTTTGAGGCCTTCTGACTGTGGGTTTTAGATTCTTTATGTGAATTGGAATCATAAGAAAACCCAAGCACCTATGGGCTAGCCTCTGCAGGACTTTGAGGAACTCATTTGACCCAAAGGATCCCTATTCTCACTTGATGGAGGTCAGGAAACTTACAGAGGAATGCAAGAGACTTTATTCACACGGACTGTTTTTATGGCAATTTTCGTTTTGGATGTACACATGGAATCTTTCTTTAGATCCATCAGGTGCTGAGAATCTAAGCCAAAGCCTCACACAGGGCCAAGAGTCTGAATAAGACACATCCTTTTCAAAGCAATTAAGCAAAGAGCCACAGGTGATGCCAATTCAATTCCATTGGAAAACTGTTTTCTTCTGGCTTTATAAAGGGGTGGCATGAGGCAAAGACATTCCTGACATTCAGGGCAACAGAACAATAGGTAAGCAGAAGGCCCAAATCAGGGTTTCTCCATTGAGACTTTCCTGGTCCAAGTGATTTCTGAGTTTTCTGAGATGCTCGCCTTTACCTTCAGCTATCCAGTACATGGCCATGTCACAGAGCTTAGAGGTGGTACATAACGTGGACACAAAACAATGAGCCTATTCTGGAGAGTGGCCAGAATTCAGGAAGAAAACAGGATCTTAGGACGATAGCAGGTGTAGCCCATCGATAAGGCAAGTCGCAGTCCATTCATAATTTGGGCAAGATGAATTCTGGGAAGCTTTCTACTAGACAGGACACATCCATTGATGCATTCTCTTTTCTAATGTCTACAACCACGGACACAGTGGGATACACAGACATAGAAACACTCGCCTTGTCAAAGGACTTACTAGAAAAGGTTCACTAAATCCAAACAAACCGCCTTTCCTACCTATTCTCAGAACAAGGGAAAACCACAAACCTACACCCACAACCACAAAGGCACCTCCTTACCCCAAGTAATTCTGAGACTATCTGGAGTGTCCTCTGACTTGTGGGCCATAGTATGTTCTATCAAAATGGCATGCCCTGTCTCAGATCTGTTCTGCTTAACCAACTCTGTGAAGTTGTCAGGAGCCAGCAGTGAGCAACTACCTTTGTTTCCAGGAAAGGCCCCTCTTGAGAATTCTCTTGGTATTTTGCAATCCTCACATGAGTAGGTACCACAAAAGACTGATTCTGTCCTTGGTAAATACAAACAAGTGAGAACACTGGGACTGGGACTGGGACTGGCTCTGGGTGCCTGCCTTCCTGGATCCCAAGTTCAGAGAGTTCCATCAACAAGGAAGTGAGGTGAGGTCACTTCCTTCAGGAACTGAATGAGGTCACTGCCTTGGCAACCACTTTGTTCTAACAGTTGCTTCCAAGGGTCCCATGAGATGCAGACTGCTCCTACTACCTGTTACAGTTTCACAAGTTAGAATGGTATATCAACCACAGGCAACCGGAAAGAACTCTCCACACAGGCCTGGTTTGTTCCATCTTCTCTACATTAAGAAGATAGAGGCTGATTCAGACACAACCCTTCATCCTGACCTGGTTGTTAGCCATGGAAGATGACTTTTGCTCTCTCAGGTCCTTCATAGCTGCCTACATCTTCTCCAGGGATCATATCTGCATGGACCTTTGAGGTTCTCAGCAGTTGAAAGATCCCCTACATTCCTGTATTGTAGTACCAAGTCTGTGCCTGCTCTTCTGTAAAGTTAGATTGAGGGAAGAGAATATGGTTAGGATTAATAACATGTTCGATTTGTGTTAGGAATCATTCTGCTGGAAGAATAATGGTAATGGTAACCTGCAATATTTATAAGAAAATAGCGGTGAAATATTGTAATGATCAGCTGAGCATAGGAGGAAGAGACCACCAAGAGACTGTCTCATACACCAACAAAGGTTTTATTGTGGGTCCAGCATGTTGGGGTGCAGAGCTCACTTGAACATAGCAGAGAGCCCTGAGAACAGCTTAAGCAGAGCTTATATACTTTCTTTGGAGAAGGCAGGGATGGAAGTTTATTGATGGGTCAGGGCGAGTGGGCAGTTTGCTTTCAACCGGGTGACTGACTACTTTCTGCAGTTTGGCAGGTGGGGACAGCACATTCTGGGAACAAGATTAGCAAACAGTTCTCAAGATTTCAACAGTGTTTTGTTAAGCATACAGAAAAACAGGAAGTGACAAGTACCTATTTTATTAACCTTTCATTCCCCACTTCTTCTTCTGGTTACTTTTAATCATAAAAGTGATCATTGAGGGGTGTTACATTTTATGTCTCCTAGTGGGGTATATTGTTGTTTGATTACCGTAAGTTTAACTTGTCCAATTTGAGCTTGGAGAAAGGAAACTACATGGTTGAGCCAACAGGGTCGTACAGTTCGCAATAATATGAGGTTTATTAATGGACTGGCCAGGGCTGTTGAAAGCATAGTTAACCAGAGGGACTGTGTGAACCAAGACTCAAGCCACCCTTTTTGGGCCTCTTTCTCTCGTTGATGCTCTTCAAGGTGTTTTCTTAATTTACTCATAGATTCTTTTACAACTCCAGTATGGTCGGCATAAAACAACATTCTTCCCTCAGTGCAGCACATTTTCCCCCTTCTCTCATGAAAAGGATGTTTTAACCCTCGCCTGTTCTTTAAACAACTTCAGAGAGAGAGGTTAAAGATTCCTGTATAGCTGTGAGGGAGGTTATATTATCTTTAAGTTTTGGTCTATTGCTGCTTCTAATTGGGGCATTTGTTGCATCCCATGGACTAGGGCAGTAGTTCCTGTGCCCACCCCTGCAGCAACTCCAATTCCTAATAGGATGGCTAAAGTGAGGGATACAGGTTCCCGGTGGAACTGGGTTGCATGCCCTTCTATTTGATCCTTAAATGCACCTGCATCATCATTGAACACTCTGGGAAACATCTGCACCATTACATAATTAATGACATTTGTTGACCATTTCATGAAAACATAAACACTGTTTAAGTATATAGAATCATTCGGTTGTAGAGATGGACAAAGCAAGGCACATAAGATAGCACCAAAGACAGGGAAACAGTCCTATTTGGTTGCAAACGGATTTAGAGGGCATTGCTTCTGTTGTTATCAATTAATCCCCTGAACCTCAAGTTTAGGTAGTTTCAGAATTTGTACCCAACATGTAAGAGAAGGGGCTCAGAAGTTCACAGTCTGCAGAAGTTCACAAAAATCAGTTTTTGTTTCTGTTATTTTTTCCTGTTCTGGGCAAGTTAACTTTTCAAGGACACCTGAAAGGGGGAGAGCTTTTTTTCTCTTTTTTTTCTCCCTGCTAGCTGTTATCATGGAGCCTAGTTGGTAACTTTTTTATCTTAGAAATGTAGCCATCTCTGTGAAGCCCCAACTCAAGGCCAGAGGCCTTCTTCACATATTTTGTGAAAAACTAGTAAGGGTGTGTCTAGCTTAGGAGTGCTGATTTTTTAGCCAGTTGCCAAGTAGACCAGGGCAACACGAAAAGAGGAAGTTTATCTACAGTGAACTCTTTTATAGGGACTCTTTTCCTGAAAATCCTAAATTCAGCCATGGTGAAGACTTCTGGAGAAGGTCATTTAAGACTTTTCTGTGGGTCTGGTACAGAGGGGAAAGACAGGGAAGCCAAGGCTGAGAGCAGCTCCATGGATCTGAGAATGAGGAAGGAGATATGTAAAAGAATATTGGGAAAGGGGTTTGGGATTTTCCTAGCAACAAAAACTTGAGCAGTAGAACAGGTAGAGCAGAGGGGACGACGGGAGTGAGTATATATTGCCCCTGTATCCACTTCAAAGTTTACTGGGGTCCCCTCCACTTCAACAGTTATTTACTTTCACTGTTAGTTGGTTAGTGGTGTTGGTTGGACTTCATCCACAATGAGTGCTCTTTTGGCCATTTTGATTTTGGATTCACACAAGGTATCTTTCTTTAGATCCATTGGGTGCTGAAAATCTAAGCCACAGCCTCACAGAGGGCCAAAATGCTGATTCAGACATATCCCTTTCCAAAGCAATTAAGCAAAGAGCCACTGGTGATGTCCACTCATTTTCATTTGAAAACTGTTTTCTTCAGGCTTCACAAAGGTGTGTCCTGAGGCAAATACCTTCCTGTATTCAGGGCAACAGAACAATAGGTAAGAAAAAGTCCCAAACCTGGGTTTTTCTGCTGAGACTTTACTGGTCACACTGATATCTGAGTTTTCTGAGATGCTCCCATTCCCTTCAGCTGTCCAGTACATGGCCATGTCACAGAGCTTGGAGGTGGTACATATCTTGGACAAAACCCATGAGCCTATTGTGGAGATTGGCCACAATTCAGGAAGAAAACAGGAACTTAGGAAGATAGCAGGTGTTTTCCATCGATAAGGGTACCTGGAGTCCATTCATAAAATGGGCAGGATGAATGCTGGGAAGCTTTCTACTAGACAGGACATATCCATTGATGCATTCTCTTTTCTAATGTCTACAACCACGGACACAATGGGATGCACAGACATAGAAACACTTGCCTTGTCAAATGATTTACTAAAAACTGTTCACTCCAAACCAAATAAACTGCCTTTCCTACCTATTCTCAGAACATGAGACAAAACCACAAAACCACACCCACACCCAAAATGGCACCTCCTTCCCCCAAGTAGGTCTGTGACTCTCCAGAGTGTCCTCTGACTGGTGGGCCATACTATGTTCACCGGAAATGGCCTGTCCTATCTCAGATCTGGTCTCCTTGGCCAACTCTGAGAAGTTGTCAGAAGCGAGTGGTGAGACACGACCTGCTTTCTCAGGAAAGGCCCCTCTTCAGAGACTTCCTGGAATTTGGCCATCCTCACAGCAGTAGGTACCAAGAAAGACTGACTCTGTCCTTGGTAAATCCAAACAAGTGAGACCACTGGGACTGGGACTGGTTCTGGCTCTGGGTGCCTGGCTTTCCGGATGCCAAGTTCAGAGAGTTTCTTCACCAAGGAAGTGAGGTGAGGTCACTTCCTTTCTGAACTAAATGAGGTCACTGCCTTGGCAACCACTTTGTCCTAACAGTTGCTTCCAAGGGTTCCATGAGATGGAGGCTGCCCCTACTTCCTTTGACACTTTCTCAAGTTAGAATGGTATATCCAACATGGCCACCTGGGAACAGCTAAATTAAGAAGAGAGATGCTGATTCAGACACAACCCTTCATCCTGACCAGGGTGCTTTCCATGGAAGATGACATTTGCTCTCTCAGGTCCTTCATAGCTGTCTACATCTTCCCCAGGGATAATTTCTGCATGGACCTTTGAGATTCTAAGCATGTGTAAGATACCTTACATTCCTGTATTTTAACACCAACTCTGTCCCTGCTCTTCTGTAATGTAAGATTGAGGGAACAGTGTATGGTTAGGGATAATAACAGATTCGATTTTGATTAGGAATAATTCTGCAAGATGAATAAAGGTATTGGGAACCTGCAATATTTACAACAATACATAGGTGAAATATAATTAAGAAAACAGAAATCTATGTAAGATTTGAAGCCCAGAATGTCATTGGGCCCTTGATCAGGATACGTAGCGTTGAATTACGTTCTGCACAGATGTCTCAGATAAATCGATATACAATGGCATAGGACCTTGTACCTTGGATGATTGAATGTAGAAGAGAACATCCAGTCAAAAAGTGATAGAAGTTAGGATTAGGAAGATAGTCGGTAGGTTTAGGAAGAAGAGTGAATATAGGATTTGGAACAAATGTTCTTTAGCAATAGGGTTTCGGTTAGAGAGTGAATGTAAGTGTCACCACATGTGAAGATTCAGTCACAATGATGAACTGGGGAAAATATGTAGGAAAGAAGATATTAATAGAGACATTACAAAATCAGGCAAGTATACAGAGAGTTATAGGATTAGACTTCTTCAAAAGGGTTGAGTTTGAATATATAATCTTTGGAAAAAACAAATATGGAGTCACAAATAGGATTTTCATTTGAGAGCATTCGGCAACCTGGACATGGATGTTTTTAGTAATCCAAGTTCACTTTCCATTTAGGTTTGGTACAATCATAAGTGTGACATTTGCTTTTGGTGTCCTGAATATTACTGTGATAAATTGTATATGTAGATCAGGTGACATAGGTATTTCTTCCACCATTTCTGGGAGCAATATTTTTAAGACATATAAATTAGTATTGGGGGTACAATGAGGTGTACCCTATGTCTATGAATATAAAGATAATGCATGAATAGACGATACTGTGAATACTTAATATAACTGATTCCACTTTAAATAATGGATTGAATTGATATCTGAAAATATATAAGAAATCTTATATTGATATACATTCCAACCACTTGTACATCTAATGTTAACATTAGTGTTATGAATTATCATGAAGGGTGTGTGAGTTTTGCTTCAAAAGTGATTAAGGGAATCAAAAAAAATGTGCTTGGAAAGAAGTCTCATGAAAAGACCCGTCAAGAAACCTGGAGGAATACATGTGTTCTGAAACAGGAAGTGATTGAAAGTGAAATTAATGCCTATAATTTTGCAAACTTGTGGATGAAATATATATCCTATGATGTGCATAAACTGAAGAAAGAGTAAAGTACCAGTGTTGAATAAAAATCAATGTCAAAACACACATAATATCCCATAGGAATCTACTTTCATTGATGTTAAACTGGGTGAGGTACTGTAGAAATATTAGCATTTGTATGCACCATTCACTGAAGTTAGTTGTCAGTACTAGGAAACAATATGTATTTCGGGTGGATGAATATTTCTGAGAAAATTCTTATGAAATTTTGAGTATGAATCCACATACATGAACATGAATGAATTTATAGAGTGTATAACAAGACACGTATATTTCATATTTTGAAAAACCTGGAGAGTGTGTGTGTGTTTTTGTACATATATATATATATAACACAGACATTAAAAACTAGCAATATATATGCCAATCAAAATTCATCTTGAAATATATATCATCCACAGATCCAAATATATTTATTTTACTGAACTTGGATTTATGTATAATGTTGTTCAACTAGGAAATTCAACCATAATTTGAATTTTCCGTTCCAACAGCGATTAATAGGATTGATCTCTGCTCACAATTTGTATCTGCCAAATCAGCCATCTCAAAAGAATGTACATGTGATACCACGTAGGAATCTATATGTGCATATAAAACTACATATGCTGAATAGGCTACAGAGAAAGGGAGACAGGAATTCATATATTTGTTAAAAAAAATATGTGTCTTAAAAACACATGGAGAACTATTTCAACCAAAAATTGACTAGATTTATTACAGCTACACTTTGTCATGCAAAAGGCAAATCCAACTGTACACCATGTCTACTCTGAACTGCTTGAATTTCCAATCTGTTTGGGTTATTTTTCTCCATCATATTAAGATTAGTAGTCAGAGTCTAGAAGGGTATGGGGTAATGTCAGGGATTCAGTATTTTCAAGAAAAATTGGAAAATGAATCCAATGGGTAGGCAAATATGTGCTTCAAAAAAAATCCTTGTAGGCAAACTGTGGCCATTGGGGACTAAGTGTCTCCCCCCCTGTGGACTGGGAAGCCCTTTGGTCATCCTCCATTTTTCCAGGTGTTTCTTGTTGCTGCACTGGGAGTTTGGTGTTTTCTTCACAAAATACAAGGAGTTCAACTGGGACACAGTGCTGGAGGGAGTTCTCTCACGTGTGGTGGGTAAGGGTCTGAAGGAGAATGCACCAACCAAGCTTCTATCCCACATAGCTTGCCTCCTTGACCATAGCAATCTGATTCCAAACATTGCACTGAAATCTCTCCATATTACAAGATGCCTTTACATACAAGGGTCTGGGGACTGTACCATGTCAGTCACAACCTATTTTGAAGCCAATGGCAGAACCACATTACCCCACCACAGATATTTTTACACACACCTGCACACCACTGCTCTAGGTCGACTACTCAGCAGGCTCCAAAATACTGGCATCTCAGTTCTACACAATTTTCATGAAACCCAGTCAATCAAGGCACTGTCTGGTACACTTATGGTCATCAAAAGGACATCCAAAGGTTCTCCAGTGGCACCTGGTAATGGGAAATTCAAAAATTTTATGGTTTTTATCTAGCCATTTTTCAAAGATGAAGTTGGAGGCATTGTGGGTTTCAATTCATTCAGGAACCATTAAATGAAGAGGAAGCTCATTTCAATGAAAGCTCTGGAGAGCTCTAACAGGCAAGGCTTCCCCAAGACAGGCCAAAAGGTCACATGAAGCCAGGCCCATTGAGGTCTACAATGTGTGGTCCATGTGTGTTTTGACTCTCAACTATGGCTGCCAAGACTTTAAGAATAAAATCATGTTTTATCCTTCCTGAGATTCCCAGTGCTCTGTGGAAAGCCACACTGGGCCTAGTTCTCAGTTTCCAATGGCAAATCTCATGTGTGGCCTCCTAAAATCCCAACACAATACACAGCAATACTTCTTTGAGATCAGTTCCAGAACTCAGTCTCTAGAGGAATCACAGCAGTGTTCAAGCCCAGGTGGACCCAGTCATGTCTTCCAAAGGCCACACAAATGACCACATTTAAAACCAAAACACTCCCACATGGCCCTCATCTTCTTCCATATAGACACTCATCATTACCTCAGGCTGTAGGTTTCCATGAGGGGCGCAGCCAAAGACAATGTCGAAAATGTGCTCTCTTGCACCCATTTGCCTAAAGTCAGTGTGGCCGGGACACCCTTCCTGTGAACCAGAAGTGATCAAAGAGGCCTGAAATTAATTGTGCTCTGATTCCACATTTTGGGGCCTACTGACTGTGGGGTTTAGATTCTTTATGTTAATTGGAGTCATCAGAAAACCCAAGCACCTATTGTCTAGACTCTGCAGGGATTTTAAGAACTCATTTGAATCAAAGGATCCCAGCATTCATTCTGCCCAATTTAGAAATGGACTACAGGTTGCCTTTCAATGGGCAACACCTGCTATCTTCCTAAGTTCCTGTTTTCTTTCTGAATTCTCCAGAATAGGCTCATGATTTTTTTGCAAGATATGTGCCACCTCCAAGCTCTGTTACATGGCCATGTACTGGATAGCTGAAGGGAATTGCAAACATCTCACAAAACACAGTTATCAGTGTGACCAGTAAAGACTTACATATCAGTGATAAATCCTCTGAAAGGGAAATGAGGACAACCACTCGATTCACAATTTTGTCAAAAAAATAAAATACTTGGGAATCAACCTAACAAAAGAGGTGAAAGACTTATACAATAAAAAGTACAGAACCCTAAAGAGAGAAATAGAAGAATATCTTAGAAGATGGAAAAATATACCCTGTTCATGGATAGGCAGAACTAACATCATCAAAACGGCAATATTACCAAAAGTTCTCTATAGGTTTAATGCAAAGCCAATCAAAATATCAATGGCATTTCTTGTAGAAATAGAGAAAGCAATCATGAAATTCATGTGGAAGAATAAAAGATCCAGAATAGCAAAAACAATGTCAAGCAGGAAGTGTGAATCAGGTGGTATAGCGATACCAGACTTCAAAGTATACAACAGAGCAATAGTAACAAAAACAGCATGGTATTGGTACCAAAACAGGCTGGTGGACAATGGTACAGAACAGAGGACCCAGAAACCAATCCACAAAACTACAACTATCTTATATTTGATAAAGGGGCTAAAAGCATGCAAAGGAAAAAGGATAGCATCTTCAACAAATGGTGCAGGGAAAACTGGAAATCCATATGCAACAAAATGAAACAGAATCCCTTTCTCTCGCCATGCACAAGAGTTAATACAAAATGGATCAAGGAGCTTGATATCAAATCAGAGACACGCCATCTGATAAAAGAAAAAGTTGGCTACGATCTACATACTGTGGGGTCGGGCTCCATATTTCTCAATAGGACACCCATAGCACAAAAGTTAATAACTAGAAACAAAAAATGGGACTTACTCAAACTAAAAAGTTTTTTTCTCAGCCAAAGAAACAATTAGAGAGGTAAATAGGGAGCCTACATCCCAGAAACAAGTCTTTACTCCTCACACTTCAGATAGAGCCCTAATATCCAGAGTATACAAAGAACTCAAAAAATTAGACAATAAGATAACAAACAACCCAATCAACAAATGGGCCAAGGACCTGAACAGACACTTCTCAGAGGAAGACCTACAAGCAAACAACAAGTACATAAAAAAATGCTCACCATCTCTAGCAGTCAGAGAAATGCAACTCAAAACCACCCTAAGATACCATCTCACTCCTGTAAGATTGGCAGCCATTATAAAGTCAAACAGCAACAAGTGCTGGCGAGGATGTGGGGAAAAGGGTACACTTGTACATTGCTGGTGGGACTGCAAATTGGTGGAGCCAATTTGGAAAGCAGTATGGAGATTTCTTGGAAATCTGGGAATGGAGTCACCAATTGAGCCAGCTATTCACCTTCTTGGTCTATTTCCTAAAGACCTAAAAAGAGCATGCTACAGGGACACTGCTACACCGATGTTCATAGCAGCACAATTCACAATAGCAAGACTGTGGAACCAACCTAGATGCCCTTCAATAAAGGAATGGATAAAAAAAATGTGGCACTTATACACAATGGAGTATTACTCTGCATTAAAAAATGACAAAATCATAGAATTTGCAGGAAAATGGATGTCATTAGAGCAGATTTTGCTAAGTGAAGCTAGCCAATCCCTAAAAACAAATGCCAAAAGTCTTCTTTGATATAAAAAGAGTAACTCAGAACAGAGTAGGGACGAAGAGCATGAGAAGAAGATTAACATTAAACAGGGATGAGAGGTGGGAGGGAAAGGGAGAGAGAAGAAAAATTGCATGGAAATGGAAGGAGACCCTCAGGTTTATACAAAAGTACATAAGAGGAAGTGAGGGAAAAGGGAAAAGTAATACAAGGGGGAGAAATGAATGACAGTAGAGGGGGTAGAGAGAGAAGAGGGGATGGGAGTGGAGAAGAGGGGGTATAATAGAGGATAGGAAGGGCAGCAGAACACAACAACACAACAGACACTAGTATGGCAATATGTAAATCAATAGATGTGTAACTGATGTGATTCTGCAATTTGTATATGGGGTAAAAATGGGAGTTCATAACCCACTTCAATCAAAGAGGGAAATATGATATATCAAGAATTATGTAATGTTTTGAACAACCAACAATAAAAAATTAAAATAAAAAAAAAGATTAAAAAAAACATAGAGAACTATTTCAACAAATAATTGACTAGATTTTAAACTCCTACCCTTTATAATGCAAAAGGCAATTCCAACTATACACCATGCCTCCTCTGAACTGCATGCATTATTATTCTTTTTGGGTTATTTTACTCCATCTTATTAGGATTAGTTGTCAAAGTATAATAGGGTAGGTATTCAGTGTTTCGAATCGAAAATTGGAAAATGAATCCAATTTATATGTAAATATGTTGTACACAAAAATCTTCCCACTCTCATCCAGAACTATGCCTTGACATTACAATCGCCCAGAGTAAGACACAATTAGAGGAGAGGCGTTAGAAAATCTGTGAATAAATATCTGTAATGGAATATGCTCAAGAGTTCACAACCTTGGAGGTGGTAGAGGAGATTCCAAAGGTAAGGGACAGGGTAAACCCTCCACAAATATGGAACTCTGCTGGCCTAATGACTTCTTGAGAATCTGCCTCTGAGGTTGGGCACTTGAAATATATGTTGTTGTCGGGAGTTTTAGGTTCCTTTGTAGTGAGAACATCAAATCTGGCTCTGCATCTATGTGACCTGGAAGACATAGTTTCTTATTTTCCACTAAATATGAGGAAGCAGTGCTGAATTCTCTCTTTTTAGGTAAACTGAGGACACGGGGTCTAAGTTTATCCACATGTGGACTGTGAAGGCATTTAATCATCCTCCACTTTTCGTGGTGTTTCTTGCAGCTGCACTGGGTGTTTGGTGTTTTCTTCACAAAATACAAGGAGTTCAACTGGGACACCGTGGTGGAGGGAGTTCTCTCACGTGTGGTGGGTAAGGGTCTGCAGAAGAATGCACCAACCAGGCTTATATGCCACATAGCTTGCAACCTTGACCATAGCAACCTGATTCTAATCATTGCCTTGAAACCTCTCCATCTAACAAGATGCCTTTACATTTAAAGGTGTGCTGGCAGTACCATGTCAGTCACAAGCCATTTGGAAGCCAATGGGAGATCCACATGGCCCAACCACAGATGTTTCATCACACACCTGCCCACCGCTCCTCTAGGCCCACTCCTCAGCAGGCTCCAACTTGCTGCTATCTCTCTTCTGCACCATTTTCTTAAAAACCAGTCAACCAAGGCATTGTCTTTTACACTCATGATCAGCCACAGCATATCCAAAGATTCTCCAGTAAAAAATTAAAATAAAAAAAAAGATTAAAAAAAACATAGAGAACTATTTCAACAAATAATTGACTAGATTATTATTAAAATTCCGATGACCAGTATTCCAACTGGTCATCGGAATTTTAAAAATTTCATGGTATTTATCTAGCCATTTTCAAGGATGAAGTTGGAGGCACTGTGGGTTTCTATTCATTCTGGAACCATTAAATTGTGAGGAAGCTCATTTCAATGAAATCTCTGGAGAACTCTCACAGGCAAGGCTTCCCAAATAGTGGCCAAAAGATCACATGAATCCAGGCCCATTGAGGTCTACAATGTGAGGTCCATGTGTGTTTTGACTCTCAACTATGGTTGCCAAGTCTTTCAGAATAAAATCATGTGATATCCTGGCTGAGATTCCCAGTGCTCTGTGAAAAGTCACCCTGGGCCTAGATCTCAGTTTCCAAGGGCGACTCTCATGCGAAGCCTCCTAAAATCCCAACACAATTCTTGGCAATGATTCTCTGAGGTCAGTTCCACAGCTCAGTCTCTAAGGGAAATCACACCAGAGTTCAAGCCCAGGTAGACCCAGTCATCTCTTCCAACCGCCACACAAATGACCACAACTAAAACCATAACACTCCCACAAGGCCCTCATCTTCTTCCATATAGACACTCATCATAACCTCTGGCTGGAGGTTTCCATGAGGGGCACAGCCCAAGACAGTGTCCAAAATATGCTCCCTTGCCCCTCATTTGCCTTAAGTCATGGTGGCCTGGACACCTGTCCGGGGAACCTGGAGTGAACAAATAGGCCTGCTATTAATACTACTCTGCTTCTCCAATTTGAGGCCTACTGAATGTCGGGTATAGATTTTTTATGTGATTTGGATTCTGGAGAAACCCCAAGCACCTATGGGCTGGACTCTGCAGAGCGGTGAAGAACTCATTTGAGCCAAAGGTTCATATTCGCACTTGATGGAGGTCAGGAACCTAACAGAGGAAGGCGAGCAACTTCTTCCACAATGACTGTTCTTTTGGCCAATTTAGTTTTGGATGCACACATGGGATCTTTCTTTACATTCATCCTATGCTGAGAATCAAAGCCACAGCCTCACATAGGACCTAGAGCCTGATTCAGACACATCCCTTTCCAAAGCAATTAAGCAAAAAGTGACAGGTGATGCCCATTCATTTCCATTTGAAAATTGTTTTCTTCAGGCTTCCCAAAGGGTGGCCTGAGGAAAAGACCTTCCTGACATTCAGGGCAACAGAACAATAGGTAAGCAAATGGCCCAAATCAGGGTTTCTCCATTGAAACTTTCCTGATCACACTGATATCTGATTTTTCTGAGATGCTCGCCATTCCCTTCAGCTATCCAGTACATGGCCATGTCACAGAGCTTGGAGGTGGTACATACCCTGGACACAAAACCATGATTCTATTCTGTAGAGTGGCCAGAATTCAGAAAGAAAACAGGAACTTAGGAGGTTATCAGGGGTTGCCCATCGATAAGGCAAGCTGCAGTCCATTCATTAATTGGGAAGTATGAATGCTATAAAGTGTTCTACTAGACAGGACACATCTATTGAAGCATTCTCTTTTCTAATGTCTACAACCATGGACACAGTGGGATACACAGACCTAGAAACACTTGCCTTGTCAAACGACTTACTAGAATCACTTCACTCCACACCAAACCAACTGCGTTTCTTACCTATTCTCACAACATGAGAAAAAGCCAGAAAACCACAAAACCACACCCACACCCACAAAGGCACCTCTTTCCAAAAGTAGGTCTGTGACTATCCGGAGTGTCCTCTGACTGGTGGGCCGTACTATGTTCCCCGGAAATGGCCTGTCCTGTCTCAGATCTGTTTTTCTTCTTCAACTCTGTGAAGTTGACACCGGCCAGTGATGAGTCACTACCTGGTTTCTCAGGAAAGGCACCTCTTCAGAGCTCTCCTGGCATTAGGCCATCCTCACATCAGTAGATACCAAGAAAGACTGACTCTGTACTTGGTAAATCCAAACAAGTGTGACCACTGGGACTGGGACTGGGACTGGCTCTGGGTGCCTGGCTTCCTGGATCCCATGTTCAGAGTTCCATCACCAAGGAAGTGAAGTTTGGTCACTTCCTTCAGGAAATGAATGAGGTCACTGCTTTGGCAACCACATTATCCTAATAGTTACTTTTAAGGGTCCCATGAGATGGAGGCTGCCCCTACTTCCTGTGACACTTTCACAGTTAGAATGGTATATCAACCATAGGAACTCAGGAACAGCTCTCCACACAGGCCTGCTTTGGTTCATCTTTTCTACATTAAGAAGAGAGAGGCTGATTCAGACACAACCCTTCATCCTGACCAGGTTGTTTGCCATTGAAGATGACTCATACTCTCTCAGGTCCTTCATAGCTGCCTACATCTTCTACAGAGATCATTTCTGCATGGACGTTTGAGGTTCTCAGCAGGTGGAGGATCCCCTACATTCCTGTATTGGAAGACCAATACTTTCCCTGCTCTTATGTAAAGTTAGATTGAGGGAACAATGTATGGTTAGGGTTAATATTATGTTCGATTTGAGTTAGAAATCATTCTGCTGGATGAATAATGGTATTGCGAACCTGTGATATTTATTAGACTATTGAGGTGAAATATAAGTATAAAAACAGAAATCTAGGAAAGATTGGAAGCCCAGAAGGTCATTGGGCACTTGATTGGTATACTTAGCTTTGAATTACGTTCTGAACAGATGTTTCAGATAAATAGTTAATCAATGGCATAGGACCTTGTACCTTGGATCATTGAATGTAGAAGAGAACATGCACTCAAACAGGGATAATCGGTAGGATTAGGAAGATAGTTGGTAGGTTTGAAAAGAAGAGTGAGTAAAGCATTTGGACCAAAAGTTCTTTAGCAATGGGGATTCAGTTAGAGAGTGAATGTCAATGTCAGCGCATGTGAAGTGTCATTCACAATGATTAACTGAAGAAAAGGTGTAGGAAAGCAGATATCAATAGAGACATTAGGAAATCAGGCAAAGTAAAAAGTGTGTGAAAGGAAAAGATATTTTTAACAGGGTTGAGGTTGAATATATTATCTTAGGAAGAAACAAATATGTACTCACCAATATGAATGATATTTGAGAACATTAGGAAACCAGGAAATGGATGTTGTTAGTAATACATGGTCACATTCAATTTAGGCTTTGGTACAATCATAAGTGTGAGCCTTGTATTTTGTGTCAGTAATATTACTGAGATAAAATGTATATGTATATCAGGTGAGTAGAAAATTCATCAAGAAATATATATCATCCACAGATCCAAAAGTATTTATTTTACTTAACATGGATATATAGGTGAAATATAAGTATGAAAACAGAAGCCTAGGAAAGATTTGAAGCCCAGAAGAACATCGGGCCCTTGATTGTGATACTTAGAATTGAATTATGTTCTGCAGAGGTGTCTCAGATAAATCGATATACAATGGAACAGGACCTTATACCATGGATGACTGAATGTCAAAGAGAACATCCAGTCAAAAAGGAATAGTCGGTAGGATTAGGAAGATAGTCGGTAGGATTAGAAAGAAGAATGAGTTAAGGATTTGGACAAAAAGTTCTGCTTCTCCAATTTGAGGCCTACTGTCATGCCTGGGTGATGCTCATGCGTGGCCTCCTAATATCCCAACACAATTCATGGCAATACTTCTCTGAGGTCATTTCCAAAACTCAGTATCTTAGGGGAATCACATCAGAGTTCAACCCCAGGTGGACCCAGTCATCTCTTCCAACCACCACACAAATGACCACAATTAAAACCAAAACACTCCCACATGGCCCTCATCTTTTTCCATATAGACACTCATTATAACCTCTAGCTGTGGCTTTCCATGAGGGGCGCAGCCCAAACAGTGTCCAAAAAAAGCTCCCTTGCCCCTCATTTCACCAAAGTCAAGATGGCCTGGAGTGAACCAGGAGTGATCAAATAGGCCTGCCGTCAATTCTGCTCCACTTCTCCAATTTGAGGCCTACTGACTGTGGGGTTTAGATTCTTTATGTGAATTGGAGTCATGAGAAAACCCAAGCACCTATGGGCTACCTTTTGCAGGGATTTGAACAACCCATTTGAGTGAGTCTAGGAGTTGGACCAAAAGTTCTATAGCAAAAGAGTTTTGTTTAGAGATTGAAGGTAAATGTCAGCACATGTGAAGAATCATTCACAATGATGAAATGGAGAAAAGATGTAAGAAAGCAGATATCAATACAGACATTAGGAAATCAGGCAAAGTACAAAATGTGGGATAGGAAAAGACATTTTTAACAGGGTTGAGGTCGAGTACATAATATTAGGAAGAAACAAATATGTAGTCAACAATAGGAATGATATTTGAGAGCATTATGGAACCAGGACATGGATGTTTTTAGTAATACATGGTCACATTCAATTTAGGCTTTGATACAATCATAAGTGTGACCCTTGCATTTTGTGTCAGAAATATTAGTGAGATGAAATGTATATGTATATCAGGTGAGTAAAGTATTGATTCCACCGTTTCTGAAGTAATATCTTTAGGACTTATACATTAGTATTGGGGATTCAAGTGGTGTACCCTGTGTTTATGAATATAGAGATGATGCCTTAATAGAAAACACTGTAAATAAATAACATAACTTTTTTAAACTTTAAATAATGGATTGAATTGATATCTGAAAATATATAGAAAATCTTATATTGATATACATACATTCATTCCAATCAGTTATACATCAAATTTTGACATTAGCGTTACGGTTTATCATGAAGAGTGTGTGAGTTTTGCTTCAAAAATGATTATGGAAATCGAAAATAATGTGTTTGGAACGAAGTCTCATGAAAAGACCAATCAAGAAACATGGAGGAATACATGTGTTCTGAAGCAGGAAGTGATTGAAAGTGAACCAAATGCCTATAAATTTTTGAACTTGTGGATGAAAGGATATATCCTATGACGTCCATAAACTGAAGAAATAATAATGTGCAGGTGTTGAATAAAAATGACCTTCAAATATTCATCATGAACCATAGGATTCTAATTGCATTCATGTTAAACTGGGTCAGTTACTGTAGAAATATTAGGATTTATAAGCACCATTCACCGAAGTTAGTTTTCAGTACTAGGTAATGAATATGTATTTCAGGTGGATGAATATTTCTGAGAATAATCTTGTGAAATGTTGATTATAAATCCACATTTAGAAACATGAGTGAATTTAGGAAGTGTATAATAAGACACATATATTTCATATTTTGAAAAATCTAGAGAGTATATATATATATATATATATATATATATATATATATATATACAGATAGATATATAGATAGGTAGATGGATAGATACATAGATGGATAGATAGATAGATAGATAGATAGAAACACACATACAAAGACATTAAAATGTAGCAATATATATGACAATCGAAATTCATCGTGAAATATATATATCATCCACTTATCCAAAAATATTCATTTTACTGAATATGGATTTATGTATAATGTTGTTCATCTAGGATATTCATTCATAGGCTGAATTCCATTTCCATCAGTATTTAGGTGGAGTTATCTCTTTTCACAATTTGTAGCTTCCAAAATCATTGAGCTCACGAGAATGTACGTGTCATACCAGGTAGGATTCTAAATATGCATAAAATAATACATGTGCTGAATAGACTACAGAGAAAGGGAGACAGAAATTTACATATGTGTTAATTTTAAAAACTCATGGAGAAGTATTACGATGAAAAATTGACTAGATTTATAACACATACCATTGATAAAGCAGAAGGCAATTCAAAGTATACACCATGCTTTCTATGAGTAACCTGTATTCCTATTCTGTTAGGTTTCTTTTTCTCCATCATATTTGGATTAGTAGTCAGAGTCTATATGGGTATGGGTTAGTGTCAGGGATTCAGTATTTCAAATGGAAAATAGCAAAATGAATCTAATGTGTATGCAAATATGTGCTACACAAAAATATTCCTACTCTCATCCAGAACAATGCCTTGACATTACCTTCGCCACAAGTAAGACACAATTAGAGGAGAAGAGTTAGAAAATCTTTGAATACAAATGTCGAAAGGAAAATGCTCAGGAGTTCACAAATTTGGAGGTGGAAGAACAGTTTCCAAAAGTAAGGGAGAGGGTAAACACTACACAAACATGGAGCTCTGCTGGCCTAATGACTTTTTGATAAACTGCCTCTGAGGTTGGGCCCTTGAAATATATGATGTTATCAGGAGCTTTAGCTTTCTTGGTAGTGAGACCATCAAAGCTGGGTATGCATCTGTGTGACCTGGAGGACATGCTTCCTTATTTTCTAATGAACATGAGGCAGCAGTTCTGAATTTTTATTTTTTAGTAAACTGTGGCCACTGGGGTCTAAATTTCTACCCGTGTGGTCTCTGAAGCCATTTGATCATCCTCCACTTTTCGTGGTGTTTCTTAGTGCTACACTGGGAGTTTGGTATTGGCTTCGTGAAATAGAAGGAGTTCAACTGGGACAGAGTGCTGGAGGGAGTACTCTCACGTGTGGTGGCTCAGGGTCTGCAGGAGAATGCACCAACCACGCTTCTATCACACATAGCTTGCCACCTTGACCATAGCAACCTGATTCTGAACATTGCCCTAAAACCTCTCCATTTAACAAGATGCCTTTATATATAAGGGTCTGTTTCCTGCAGGAAGGCAAGAGACTTCATCCACAATGAATGCACTTTGGCCATTTTGGTTTTGGATGCACTCATGGGATCTTTCTTTTTTTAATTTTTATTGTTGGTTGTTGAAAACATTACATAGTTCTTAATATATCATATTTCACACTTTGATTGAATTGGGGTATGAACTCCCATTTTTATCCCATATACAAAACTCACACACCCTTCATGATAAACCATACCATAATGTTACCATTAGATATATAACTGGTTGGAATGAATGATTATATATCAATATAAGATTTCTTATATATTTTCAGATATCCATTCAATCCATTATTTAAAGCGGAACCAGTTATATTATTTAGTCACAGTATGGTCTATTCATGCATTACCTCTATATTCATAGACACAGGGTACACCTCTTTGTACCCCTAATACTAATTTATATGTCTTCAAAATATTGCTCCCAGAAATGGTGGAAGAATTACTCATGTCACCTGATCTACATATACATTTTATCACAGTAATATTCTGGACACAAAATGCAATGGTCACACTTATGATTGTACCAAAGCTTAAATGGAAAGTGATCATGGATTAGTATAGGGTATAGATTGTTAATGTGAATTGGAGTCATGAGAAAACCCAGGCACCTATGGGCTTGCCTCTGCAGGGCTTTGAAGAACTCATTTGATCCAAAGGATCCCTATTCTCACTTGATGGAGGTCAGGTAAGTTACAAAGGAAAGCGAGAGAATTCATCCACACTGACTGATATTTTTGCCATTTTGGTTTTTGATGCACACATGGGATCTTTCATTAGATCCATCAGGTTTTGACAATCTAAGCCACAGCCTCACACAGGGCCAAGAGGCTGATTCAGACACATCCTTTTCCAAAGCAATTAAGCAAAGAGCCACAGGTGAGGCCCATACATTTCCATTTAAAAACTGTTTTCTTCAGGCTTCACAAAGGGGTGGCCTGAGGCAAAGACCTTCCTGACTTTCTGGGCCACAGAACAATAGGTCAGCAAAAGGCCCAAATCAGGGTTTCTCCACTGAGACTTTTCTGGTCACACTGACATCTGAGTTTTCTGAGATGCTCGCCATTCCCTTCAGGTATTTAGTACATGGCCATGTCACAGAGCTTGGAGGTGGTACATATCTTGGACACAAAACCACGAGCCTATTCTGGAGAGTGGCCAGAATTTAGGAAGAAAGCAGAAACTTAGAATGATAGTAGGTGTTGCCCCTGAATAAGCAAGCCACAGTCCATTCATAAATTGGGCAGCATGAATGCTGGGAAGGTTTCTACTAAACAGGACACACCCATTGAGGCATTCTTTTTTCTAATGTCTACAACCACAGAGACAGTAAGATGTACAGACGTAGAAACACTCGCCTTGTCAAACGACTTACTAGAAACAGTCCCCTCCAAACCAAACAAACCGCCTTTTTTACCTATTCTCAGAACATGAGACAAAACCACAAACTGTCGTCCACACACACCAAGGCACCTCCTTCCTCCAAGTAGGTCTGTGACTATCCAGAGTGTCCTCTGACTGGTAGACCATACGATGTTCCCCAGAAATGGCCTTTCCTGTCTCAGATCACGTCTCCCTGGTCAACTCTGTGAAGTTGTAAGGAGACAGTGGTGAGCCCCTACCTACTTTCTCAGGAAAGGCCCCTCTTCAGAGCTTTCTTAGCATTTGCCCATGCTCACATCAGTAGGTACCAAGAAAGACTGACTCTGTACTTGGTAAATCCAAACAAGTGAGCCCACTGGGACTGTGACTGGGACTTGCTCTGGGTTCGTCGCTTCCTGGATCCCAAATTCAGAGAGTTCCATCACCAAGGAAGTAGGTGAGGTCACTTTCTTCAGGAACTGAATGAGGTCACTGCCTTGTCCACCACTTTGTCCTAAGTGTTGTTTCCTAGGGTCTCATGAGACGGAGGCTGCCCCTACTTCCTGTGACACTTTCACAAGTTAGAATAGTATACAAACCATAGCAGCTGGGAACAGCTCTCCACACAGGCCTGGTTTGGTCCATCTTCTCTATATTAAGTAGAGAGAGGCTGATTTAGACACAACCCTTCATCCTGAACTGGTTGTTTGTCATGTAAGATGACTTTTGCTCTCTCAGGTACTTTGTATCTCCCTACATCTTCTCCAGGGATTATTTCTGCATGGACTTTTGAAATTCTCAGATGGTGGAAGATCCCCTAACTTCCTGTATTGTAAGATCAACTCTGTCCCTGCTTTTCTGTAAAGTGAAAGTGAGGGAACAGTCTATGGTTAGGGTTAATAGTATGTTCGATTTGGGTTAGGAATCATTCTGCTGGATGAATAATGGTATTGGGAACCTGTGATACTTATAAGGATATAGACATGAAATATAAGTATGGAAACAGAAATCTAGAAAAGATTTGAAGCCCAGAAGGGCATTGGGCCGTTGATTGGGATACTTAACTTGAATTTTGTTCTTCATCGAG
The DNA here is from genome assembly GCF_048772815.1 of Callospermophilus lateralis. Lineage (NCBI taxonomy): Eukaryota > Metazoa > Chordata > Mammalia > Rodentia > Sciuridae > Callospermophilus > Callospermophilus lateralis. Next base: position 3,917,808 of record NC_135316.1, on the reverse strand, counting down.
GTCTCAGATGAATTGATATACAATGTCATAGGACCCTGTATCTCAGATGATTGAATGCAGAAGAGAACATCCAGTCAAAAATGGATAGTCCATATGATTAGGAAGATAGTCAGTAGGTTAAGGAAGAAGAGTGAGTCAAGGAGTTGGACAAATTGTTCTTTAGCAATACGGTTTCAGTTAGAGAGTCAATGTAAATGTCAGCACTTGTGAAGAGTCAGTCACAATGATGAACTGAGAAAAATATGTAGGAAAGCAGATATCAAAAGAGACATTAGGAAATCAGGCAAAGTATAAAGTGAGTGATAAGATTAGACATTTTCAATAGGGTTGAGGTTGGCTATATAATCTTAGGAAGAAACAAATATGTAGTCACTAATAGGATTGACATTTGAAACAATTAGGAAACATAGACATGTATATTTTCAGTAATCCATTCTCACTGTCCATTTAGGATTTGGTACAATCATTAGTGTGACCTTTGCATTTTGTGTCCAGAATATTACTGTGATAAAATGTATATGTAGATCAGGAGACATGAATTTTTCTTCCACCATTTCTGGGAGAAATATTTTGAAGATGTATAAATTAGTATCGGGGGTACAAATAGGTGTACACTGTGTCTATGAATATAGAGATAATACATGAAGAGACCATACTGTGAATAAATAATATAACTGGTTCCAATTTAAATAATGGATTGAATTTATATCTGAAAATATACAGGAAACCTTATATTGATATACATACATTCATTCCAACCAGTTGTACATCTAAAGGTAATAATAGGGTTATGGTTTAGTATGAAGAGTGTGTGAGTTTTGTTTCAAAAGTGATTATGGAAATCGAAAATAATGTGTTTGGAAAGAAGTCTCATGAAAAGATCAGTCAAGAAACATGGAGGAATACATGTGATCTGAAGCATGAATTGAATGAAAGTGAAACAAATGCCTATAAATTTGTGAACTTGTGGATGAAATATATATCCTATTATGTGCATAATCTGAAGAAATAGTAATGTACCATTGTTGAAAAAATGAATGACAAAATACACATCATGTCCCATTGGAATCTCCTTCCATTGATGTTAAACTGGGTCAGTTACTGTAGAAATATTACGATTTGTAAGCACCGTTCACAGAAGTTATTTTTCAGTACTAGGAAACAAATATATATTTCAGGTGGATGAATATTTTGGAGAATAATCTTGTAAAAGTTGATTAAAAATCCACATACATGAACATGAATGAATTTAGGGAGTGCATATAAGACATATATATTTCATATTTTGAAAAATCTGGAGGGTGTGTGTGTGTGTGTGTGTGTGTGTGTGTATATATATATATATATATATATATATAAAACAAACACACAGACATTAAAAAGTAGCAATATATATGCCAATCGAAATTCATCATGAAAAATATATCATCCACTAATGCAAAAATATTTATTTAGTGAACATTGATTTATGTATAATGTTGTTCAACTAGGAAGCTCACCCATAGTTTGAATTTTCAGTTCCAACAGCGTCTAGGAGGAGTGATCTCTTCTCACAATTTGTATCTGCCAAGTCAACCAGCTCACAACAATGTACGTGTGATACCAGGTAGGATTCTATATGTGCATATAAAAATACATGTGCAAATAGTTTACAGAGTAAGGGAGACAGGAATTCACATATTTGTTAACTTTAAAAACACATGGAGAACTATTTCAATTAAAAATTGACTAGATTTACAACACCTACCCTTTGTAATGCAAAAGGCAAGTCCAACTATACACCATGCCTCCTCTGAACTGCTTCTATTTCTATTGTGTTTGGGTTATTTTTCACCATCTTATTAGGATTAGTAGTCAGAGAGCAGTAGGGTATGGGTTAGTGTTAGGTGTCCCTGCTGGCAGGACACATCAACGTGGGTGGCAATCTTAGTTGGGGATGAATGAAGGTACAAGAGACACGAGAGATGACAGCAAGACAGGAGTTCTGATTTAGGTGCAAACTTTCTTTGTTCACACAGGGGTATTTATATGCTGGTGATGGGAAAGCTCTCTTACTGGCAGTTGCTGAATGTCTTCACAAGGTGACATAATCTCAGGATGTTTCAGGAAGACAGATGGCTGCAGGATGTCTCAGGGAGATAGATGGTTGAAAGATGTCTCCAAGGCTGGATATCTCCCAGGGGGCTGTTTCATGTAAGTGTCAGGTTACTCTTCGAAGGAGAACTTCCTTCTAGCCCCTGACATCTCCCCCTTTCATATATAAAATATTTGACCATACCTTACTGGCCATGTTTTTAGGGGGTGATAGAGGCTCTGTTCCTGTAGGAGGCCTTCGAATATCTTCTGATCCGAGCGAGCGTCTTCACTAGGAGATTTTGTGGTGGCTTTGGCATGTTTTTGGAGGAGACGGCTTTACGGCAAAGCATGCCAACCACCATGCTCCAGAGCGTGTCACTTAGAGGTCTTGTGTTTTGTAATCCATGCATCTATGCTCCTTCAGTCCTTCCTGCACCCTCCGTTATTATGGCCTAACATCCTCACTCCATGGGTGCATCCTCCCCCAAGCAGAGGGGCCCATGGAGGAGCGCACCCTTATGGCAAGGGCAGAAGATGGTTGTTGAGAGCTGTTACTCATATTTTATATAAAAAGAGAGATGTAAACTTAAGAAATAAGCCTGTGAGAAGGGTAGAACATCCTTTTAAATCTTGGCAGCACGGTCATCCATCTCCAGACGATGACAGTGGACCTGTATGGGCTTAGAGGCCAAAATATTAATCTGTTCTTTAATAAATTGTACCAGCCTGTTTATAATGCAAGGTCCTATGGACACCAATAAAAGTAAATCCAACAAAGGGCTTAATAGGTGAAGAAGGTAGGGTAGAAATTCATTAAGCCCAGTCCAAAGGGGATTTTCAAATAGTTCCCTTCGTCTCTTTTCTAGATCTTCTTGAATCTGTTTAATATTAGTGCGTACTATGCCTGATTTATTGGCATAAAAGCATCATCGTTCCCTAAGGACAAGCAAATACCTCCCTGGTTAGCTGTCAGCAAATATAAGCCTCGTCTGGTTTGAAGGAACACTTCTGCCAGGGAGTCTATTTGGTCCTGCAAATCTTTAATGGTTCCTGATAGAGTTTGTACATCATTTATAAGTTGTTAAGTCAGGCGACGGTAGGAGTGGATAGCCATGCCTAAGCCAGCTGTACCTGGGCCCACAGCAGCTGTTATTCCAAGGCTGGCAATGAGTGGTAAGGCCTGTATTGCCCGCCTGTGTCTTTTGACTAAGGTGTCTAGGCTAGGAATGGGTAGAGGTTCGTCTCCTGGGACAATAGTTATATTAGGGAGTAATAAGGCAAGAACACAGCCACCGGTCCAATTCACTGGAAGACTGGGGAAGGCCGATTTTCCTCCACACATAAAAACTGTGCCATTGTGGTTACAAAAAGATGGGGTGGGTGAGGAATAATTTTGTGCTGTTGAGCAATTTTCAAAGGAAGTAACTCCAACATCAATATCATAGGTATTATTCTGCATCATGCCTAAAAGTCATAATCTAAAAGTGCCTATAGGAATAATTTTAAAAGGAAATCCTGGATGGCATGTATTATCATTGTCTATGATAGAATTAATAGGAACTGCCATAGGCCTGATTTCCCCTGAGGTCATGCAGAGCCAGCAATCACCACAAGGGTGGGATTGGAATCATTAAGCAAGGAGAAGGTAGTTTCCAAAATATCTAATGTATTTGTATCTAAATCTGGGAGCTGGGATTTAGACAGCATTAAGGTATGATATGTGAGCTTAGGGATTCGGGGTTTCAAAAGTTTGATTATCTGAAAATGCTTGACAGCATCAGTGCGTCCTCCACCATCAGAGACCCCTGTAGGGCCCTTAATGGGCCAACAGGAGGGTTTACCGACAGTGCCTTGGCACCCAGCTGGCTGTAGCTTTGTGTATTTGCCTTCTACTCCCCGGTCTAAGAGAACGGGGGTATAATGAATAGTGATTCCCTTTGCAGCATGAGTTTTAGTTAGGGTAGCTTCAAGAAAATTGTTCTCCCTGCTTGTTAACACAAATTGAGGCCGACGCATAACAAGATACATGCACCGCCTGGGAATGTATGCATACAAGTTGCAGAACAATGTTGGAGAGCTTTACTTGTACTAGGGGGAATAATCTTTGGCTTGTTAACACATACCCATTTAGGTTGATGAACTCCTCTGAGTTTATGGACAACCTCAGCACGGGGGTAAGCCACCTTAGTCACGCAGTCAACAATCTGGTTCCAACTAGTGGGAGCCTGTGTCCAAGATCCTCCCTTGCATTCGCAGGGGGGCCAAAAAGATACTCCATGATGTTGGAAGGTGGAGGGCCAAGGCCTCCGTGTACAAATCTGTTCAGCAGAAGTGCCTTAAGCAGGATCCTCACACAGATTGTTGGCTGCATCTGAAAAAGAGGAAAATTTGTCCTCGGGGGGGGGGGGCCTCCGTCCCTGGGTTGAGGTAAGTCATTAACCTGTTTAACCAGGTGTTCTCGTAACCACTTGGGGCTGCTTGCTCTCGGTCCAAAACAAAAGCTGAGCCTCGTCTCCAGATGAGGGCAGGATCTGGGCATTTCCATTTATTTGTAAGGGGATCTCGCCACATAAAAAGGGGGCAAACAGAATTGGACGAGTGATGCCAGTGTCTGTCTGCGGCCGAATGGCCTTCACTGTCTAGGGTAAAAAAATTAAGGGCAAATAATGAATGGTTAAGGTGATCCCTGGGAGTGGTAAATACAAGGGCAGAAGCCTTAAGGCAGGTTAGCCAAGTCTTTAAGGTAAGGTGGGCACCTTCCACAATGTCTTGGCCCTGAGGGTTGTATGGAATTACAGTAGTATGAAACATTTGCAAGGTAGCACAAAACTGTTTGAACTTGGCACTGGTATATGCAGGACAATGATCTGTTTGAATATGTATTGTTTACCCATTACGGAAAAGGCTGAAAAAATATGAGAAAGGACATATTTGGTAGCCTCTCCAGAATGTGGTGATGCAAAAATAAAGCTGCTGAAGGTATCTATAGAAACGTGTATATATTTGATTTTTCCAAATTCAGGAAAATGAGTAACATCCATTTGCCAAACCTGATTTGGCAGTAATCCTCGGGGGGTTAACTCCCAAGTGTTGAATGGGGAGGGAGACAACGCAAACAGGGCATGCTTTTAATATTTCTCGTGCCTGTTGCCTGGTAATTTTACAAATTAATCGAAGGCTCTGGGAATTTAGATGGTGAAGATTGTGTAACTCCGTGGCCCTTTGAATGGAGCCAACAAAAATTGCAAAGATGGAATGAGTTGCTGCATCAGCTTGGGCAATACCTTGTGTTAGAGGGCTGGAAAGATCAGAGTGTGCCCTGATGTGTCCTAAGAAAAATGGGTGTTGTCTGGCCTCAATTAGCTGCTACAGCTGGTGAAAAAGAAAGGCCGCTTTGGAAGAAGCCTTAATGGCGGGTGAAATCTCCAGCAGGGGCACAGAACGAGCAATGTTGGCACTGTCTGTATAAATATTAACAGGATTATCAAAAAAAAATGTTATAAAAACTTGTGTTATGGCAAAAAATTTCACGAGCTGTGCTGACTGATAGAGAGTATCAAAGGTGGTAGCCTGGTTATTGACAACAAAGACTGCATGGTCAGTACTGGAAATGTCTGTAAAGACAGTAAGGGCTTGAGGAATGGGAGCCTTTTGAGTAATTTTGGGAAAAATAATGGATGTATTTGGGCAAAATGTAAAAGGGTGTCATTGGGGAGGTGGTTATCAATTGTTCCCAAAAAGCCTGATAGGGCAATACCACATTCATCTCCTTTCTGTAGTAAAAATTGGGTTTGCTTCTTAGTATATGGAATTAAAATATTATCAAGGTCTTTGCCAAAATGTTGTCGAGAATCAAGCGACATTTAATAATGATAGAAGCTACCTAAGCAGGATAAACAGTAATAATCTTGGAGGATGTGGTGGGTAAATGGACCCAAAGCAAGGGGCAGCCTTTGTTTTTAAACTGTGGATCTCGCTGCCAAAATATTCCTGTGGGTGTATGAGGAGTGTGTAAAATAACCAGAACCAGAGGAAGGTTATAAGAAATGTGTGTAATAAACTGTTGGGCAATGGCTTCACTGACTTGGTTTAATGCCTGTCATGCCTCAGGAGTAAGATTTCGAGGGGAGGAGGGGTGGGAAACAGCTCTCAAAATATCTTTAAAGGGCAAAAGTCCACAAGTGGGTAATTTTAAATATGGTCTTAGCCATTGAATATCACCCAGTAATTTTTGAAAATCATTAAGGGTGTGAAGATGGTCAACACGTAGTTGTATCTTAGAAATTTGGATCTGATTATCTTGAAGTTTAAGGCCCAAATAGGTATAAGGGTCCTTTGTTTGAAACTTATCAGGAGCTATCTGTAGTCCCAAGGTAGTAAGGGTTTTGCAAAGCTCCAAGTAACAATTATTAAAGTCATGGGTATTTGGTGCAGCAATTAACAAATCATCCATATAATGTAAAATATAAATTTTTGGCCATTGCTCTCTCACAGGGTCTACTGCTTGAGCAATGTATTTGTGGCAAAGAGTAGGGCTGTTGGCCATGCCTTGGGGAAGAAACTTCCATTGAATCTCTGCATAGGGCCCTGAAAATTAATGTGAGGGAGACTGAAGACAAAATAGGGTCTATCCTCAGGATGTAAAGGAATGGTTAAAAAGCAATGTTTTAAGTCAACAACCATTTTACAATAGTTTTTGGGAATAGCCACTGGTGTGGGAATGCCTGGCTGTAGTGCTCCCATCGGGCACATAACTTTCTTAAGGGCGCTCAAATCTTGTAAAAGGCTCCATTGGCCTGATTTTTTTCTTGATAACAAAAATAGGAGTATTCCATGGTGAAGTTGACGGCTCTACATGGCTGGCTGCGAGCTGTTCATGCACTAACATGGAGGCAGCCTCCAATTTTTCTTGGGTAAGGGGCCACTGATTCACCCATACAGGAGTTTGAGACTGCCAAATTATTTTATCTCCGTGGGGTACAGGAGGGTCAGGGACCGACACTAAAATTCCGAATACCCAAGTCCATATGTATTTTATTTTGTATGGGTTGTATAGGCTCAACCAGTCCTTGTCTCAGTCTCACAAGGCCTGTAACAGGGACAAAATTCATATGAAGCATTTGATGAGTCACCATGGAATTGTGACTGGCAAGAATAACTTCCATTTGACTCAAAATATCTCGGCCCCATAGGTTAACAGGGAGGTCAGGAACAACGAAAGGAGTGATAGTTCCCTTATTACCCTCTTTATCAGTCCAGCTAAGAGCCCTAAATCTAACCAGAGGATTTTTTGACTGTCCTATCCCTTTAAGGTCAGTCAAGGATGGTGTGAGGTGCCAAACTGAAGGCCAGTATTTTTGAGAAATAATTGTGGCATCAGCACCAGAATCTAGAATTCCTTGGAATTCCTTTCCTTCAATAAGTAAAGTCAGGGTGGGTCTATTGTGAGAAATGGGATGAACCCAATAAACATCAGAGGAGCCCAAAGAGGCAGTCCCCCGTGGTTGGGTTTGAGCGGTGCAAGTGTCTCCTGAATCTAAGGGAAGGAGTATTAATTCTGCAAGTCTTGTTCCGGCAGGGATGGCCACAACTCCATTAATAGGTGTGGCCATTATTTTTATTTCTCCAGTGAAATCATTATCATTAATGCCAGGGAATAACTGAACACCTTGAAAGGTAGTAGAGGCTCTTCCAAGAATAAGGGCACATATATGAGATGGAAGGTGACCCATAATTCCAGTGGGTATTATCTGGGGCCCTTTCATTGAGTCTAATATTGTATCGGTGGTGGCACTGAGGTCCAATCCTGCACTGACTGGGGTGGCTTGTTTGAGGAAGGCAATTGTGGAGAAGGATTTTGAGGTAAGTTGGATATTTGGGAGGGAACAAACCTTATTGCACCTTGGTTTGTCCTGGGTGAGGTCGGGGCCAGGGGCTGGCCCCACAGAGAGTTTCCCGAGAAGCAGGAAGAAATAGGCTGTCCGAGGGAATTTGTCTTAGATCTACACTCACTGGCCCAGTGATGACCTTTACCACATATAGGGAAAAGGGTGGCTGTGTGCGGTTTAGCCACAGTTGGAGGAGACGATACCACTAGGCTTTGTTTGTCTGTCAGACACTGGCCTGAAACATGGCCAGGTTGTTTACAAGTAAAGCAAGTACGTGAGCCAGGATTGTGAAAGGCCTTGGTAAAGGCAGCACCTATGGTGAGACAAATGGCATGGGCTGCACCCACCCCGAAACAGAGTCGAATAAAGTCAGAAATTTCCTCTTTATCTTTATGTGTTCAAAGAACATCCTGACATGCTGCGTTGGCGTTTTCAAAGGCAAGATGTTTTACAAAGGTGCTTTCGCTTTCACTTGGTCCCAGCAAGCATTCCCCAGCTAGGTTAAGCCAGGCTCGTTGGGCCCTTGTCAAATTTTGCCAGGGAAGAGGTAGCCGAGCCCTTTTGAGGGAGGAGTCTCCAAGCATATAAGCCAGTCATCTGAATCTGAGCCAAAAGTCCAGCAGGGAAACGTGCCTGTTTAGGGTTAGTGTCAATAGGAGCTTTGCCCACTAGCTTAACATAAGTTCAGAATTTAGAGGAGGCCTTAGTTAATTATTTTTAGCAGTTTCCCGACAGTGCTCTTTGAAATCTGCATTCCACAACAGGTAGTCTCTGGCACTGAGGGTAGCTCGGGCTAAAAAATTCCCATCATTGGGAGTAAGCCATTGTGCACTGTGGCTTTCTAATATAACCAACGTGTAGGGCACAGTGGGGCCATAGTGAGCACAAGCCTTTTTAAGTTTTTCAAGAAAATGCAGGCTTAATTTTTTGTAGACACTCTGGGTTCCTTCCTCCTTACGGGTGAACTCCTCATCCTCTGAATCCTGATCTTCCTCTTGCCATTCCCCCGACTATTCCATTTGATCCATTTCCCCCACTTCCTCCTCTTTATCCTCATCTAAGACTTTGACCTTACCCTGGGCGGGCTTATCTATCTGACAGTGGGTGACTGGGAAGGAAAGAACAAGCAGATGGAGCAGCTTAGCCTTTGTATTAGACCACCGTGGGCCAGCTTCTGTTGACTCAATGCCTAAGGCTAATGAGCAGAGCCCAGAGTCAAGGGATCTTAATTCTTTTAAAAGTTGGATCTGTTCCCGTCTATGTTGGAGAGACTCTCACAAGGGAGCCAGGTTAGGCAAGGGAAGTGGGAAAAAAAATATCTGGGGGAGCAGTTGGCCTCTGAATGGCTGGAGCACAAAAGACAGAAGGGATATAAGAGGGAGGTGGATGTGTAAGTCTTATAGTCTGTGGCAGGGTCCTGTGAGATGCTGGGTCTTCTGAATGGTAGCGAGCTGCTTCCTTCTCCAAGGAAGCCTCCTCCCCAGGGGTCAATGTGTCTCAGGGATTTAAAACTGGATAAAGGCGGCTGGTAACCCTGGGAGCCCTATTCATTAGTGTGGGTTTTTTTGAGGGTGACCAGGAAGGTTCCCAGGGTCTTGGGGAGACTGAGAAGTGTCTATGTCTATACTAACTGAAGGGCATGCCGAGGGGGGATGAGAGGTCTTTTGCATAGCCTCTTCCCCAATCCCAACAAGTTTTAAGGTACCATTGTCAAAGGGTGAAGTATTAAGACTTTCATTAATTAAGTTCCAGTAAGAACAGGCCCCTTTTCTGGACCAAAGGATTCATAATAATCTTTTAAACAGGCTCCTACTCTAAGCTGTTGTTTACCATCAATGGTCCCTTCAAGGGAAAAGCATGGTCACAATTCTCCTATGTATGAAAAGAATAATTTTAAATCCTTTTTCTTAACACGCGCCCACCATGTGTTCAGGGACTCCTTGAGGCTTGACAAAAATAATCGTTTCCTCCTCTTGGCCAAGTCTTCACAGAGGATGGCGTTCCCCCTCAGTCAAAGTCTCGAGCCCCTGTCGGTGGGCTCCAGATGTCCCAGCCACCTGTACACATCCACGTGGTGGGTGAACCTAGATGGGGAGGAATGATGGGACAAGAGACATGAGAGATGACAGAAAGACAGGACATCTGATCAAGCTGCAAACTTTTATTGTTCACACAGGGGTATTTATATGCTGGGAATGGAAAAGCTCTCTTTTCGGCAGTTGCTGGATATCTTCACAAGGTGAGATAACGTCAGGATGTTTCACAAAGACAGATGGCCGCAGGATGTCTCAGGGAGATAGATGGCTACAGGATGTCTCCCAGGCAGGATGTCTCATAGGGGGCTGTTTCTTGTAAGTGGCAGGCTATTCTTTGAAGGAGAACTTCCTTCTAGCCCCTGACATTCAGGGATTGAGTATTTGGATGGGAAAATTGGAAAATGAATCCAATGTGTATGCAAATATGTGGTACAAAAAAATTTTCTCATTCTCATTCAGAACAATGCCTTGACATTACGTTGGCACCAATTAAGACACAATTATAGGAGAAGAGTTAGAAAATCTGTGAATACATATCTGGAATGGAAAATGCTCAGGATTTCACAGTTTTGGAGGTGGTAGAGGAGTTTCCAAAAGTAAGGAACAGGGTAAAAACTCCACAAACATGGAGCTCTACTGTGCTAAAGACTTCTGGAGAAACTACCTCTGAGGTTTGGCACTTGAAATATATGTTGATGTTAGGAGTTTTATCTTCCTTTCTATTGAGACCATCAAAGCTTGGTCTGCATCTATGTGACCTGGAGGACATGGTTTCTTATTTTCCAATGAACATGAGGCAGAAGTGCTGAATTCTCTTTTTGTAGGTAAACTGTTTCCACTGGGGTCTAAGTGTCGCTCCGTGTGGACTCTGAAGCCATTTGGTCATCCTCCAATTGTCATGGTGTTTCTTGATGCTGCACTGGGAGTTTGGTAATTGCTTCACAAAATACAAGGAGTTCAACTGGGACACAGTGCTGGTTGGAGTTCTGTCACGTGTGGTCTGTCAGGGTCTGCAGGAGAATGCACCAACCAGGCTTTTATCCCACATAGCTTGCCCCATTAACCATAGCAACCTGAATCTGAACATTGCCCTGAAACCTTTGCGTATAACAACATTCCTTCACATACAAGGTTCTCCTGGCTGCACCATGTCAGTAAAAAGCCAATTGGAAGACAATGGCAGATCCACATGACCCCACCACAGATGTTTTATCACACACCTGCACACCCCTGCTCTAGGCCCATTACTCAGCAGGGTCCAACTTACTGGAATCTCAGTTCTACACCATTTTTATGAATCTCAGTCAATCAAGGCACTGTCTGGTACACACATGATCAGCAACAGGACACTAAAAGGTTCACCAGTGCCACCTAGTCATGGGAATTTAAAAAAATGTCATGGTATTATACTAGCCATTTTTCAAGGATGAAGTTGGAGGCACTGTGGGTTTCAATTTATTCAGGAACCTTTAAATGGTGAAAAAGCTCATTGCCATGAAAGCCCTGGGGAACCCTCACAGGCAAGACCTCCCAAAGAGTGGCCAAAAGTTCACATGAAGCCAGGCCCATTGAGGTCTACAATTTGGGTTTCATGTGTGTTTTGACTCTCAACTATTGCTCCCAAGTCTTTCAGAATCCACAGTCCATTCATAAATTGGGCAGGATGAATGCTGGGAAGCTTTCTTTTAGACAGGATACAACCATTGATGCATTCTATCTTTTAATGTCTACAACCATGGACACAGTGGGATACTAGACATAGAAACACTCTCCTTGTCAAACGACTTTCAAGAAAGAGTTCACTTTAAACCAAAAAACCGCCTTTCCTACCTATTCTCAGAACATGAGACAAAACCACCAACTCACACCCACACCCACCAAGGCACCTCCTTCCTCCAAGTAGGTCTGTGACTATCCGGAGGGTCCTCTGACTGGTGGGCCATACTATATTCCCCCGAAATGGCATGCCCTGTCTCAGATCTGGCCTCCTTGGCCAACGCTGTGAAGTTGTCAGGAGCCAGCGGTGAGTCACTACCTGCTTTCTCAGGACAGGGCGTTCTTCAGAGCTTTCCTGGCATTTGGCCATTATCACATCAGTAGGTACAAAGAAAGGCTGAATTTGTCCTTGGTAAAACCAATCAAGTTTGCCCACTGGGACTGGGACTGGGAGAGGATGTGGGTGCCGGGATTCCTGGAACCCAAGTTCAGAGAGTTCCATCACCAAGGAAGTGAGGTGAGGTCACTTACTTCAAGAACTGAATGAGGTCACAGCCTTGGAAACCACTTTGTCCTAACAGTTGCTTCTAAGGGTCCCATGAGATGGAGGCTGCCCCTACTTCCTGTCACACTTTCACAAGTTAGAATCGTATATCCACCATAGGCACCTGGGAACCATTCTCCATGCAGGCTTTGTTTTGTCCTTCTTCCCTACATTAAGAATAGAGTGGCTGATTCAGAGACATCCCTTCATTCTGACCAGGTTGTTTGCCATTGAAGGTGACTTTTGCTCTCTCAGGTCCTTCATCGTTGCCTATATCTTCTCCATGGATAATGTCTGCATGGACCTTTGAGGTTCTCAGCAGGTGGAAGATCCCCTACATTCCTGTATTGTAAGACCAACTCTGTCCGTGCTCTTCTGTAAAGTTAGATTGAGGGAAAATTGTATGGTTAGGGTTAATAACAAGTTCGATTTGGGTTAGGAATCATTCTGCTGGATGAATAATCGCAAAGAGAACCTGCAATATGTATAAGAATATATACATGAAATATATTTTGGAAAACAGAAATCTAAGTAAGATTTGAATCCCAGGAGGGCATTGGGCCCTTGATTGGTATTCTTAGCATTGAATTACGTTCTGCACAGATGTCTCAGATAAATTGATATACAATGGCATAGGACCTTGTACCTTGGAAGATTGAATGTAGATGAGAACATCTAGTTAATAAGGTGCAGTCGGTAGTGAATGGTTAATAAAATAGGTACTTGTCACTTTCTGTTTTTCTGTATGCTTAACAAAACACTGTTGAAATCTTGAGAACTGTTTGCTAATCTTGTTCCCAGAATGTGCTTTCCCCAACTGCCAAACTGCAGAATGTACTCAGTCACCCGGTTGAAAGCAAACTGCCCACTCGCCCTGACCCATCAATAAACTTCCCTCCATGCCCTCTCCAAGGAAAGTATATAAGCTCTGCTCAAGCTGTTCTCAGGGCTAACTTCTGTATTCAAGTAAGCTCTGAGCCCCAGCATGCTGGACCCCCAATAAACCCTTTGCTGTTGCATGAGTCAGTTTCTTGGTGGTCTCTTCCTCCGCCTTTTTCTGGTTTCAGGTTTCAGGTTAGGACTTGGCAAAATGGCTGTCGATGAAGAGCGTGAGCTCTCTCCCACGGTGGCTGACAGACGTGTCACAGAGCCACAGGCCATATCTCTAGGGGACGCCACAGAGGACTTGGGAAATTGAGTTACAATAGTCTCCTCAACTCTTTGATATTTTGTTTTGGATTCAGTATTGCTAGCCCATTGGATTTGCCGTTTACTCAGTGCTGGTTTCAGTGTTGGTTTTCCATTGCCTGTCTTTATTGTCTTGTCTGGTCTGTGTCGTGTGTCCTTGCTTTCACTGATTGTGTATCTTTCATTATGGGACAGAGCACTTCAATGCTAGATCTCAGTTTAAAGGGCGACTCTTATGTGTGGTCCCCTAATATCCCAAAACAATTCATGCCAATACTTCTGTGAGGTCAGTTCCAGAACTCAGTCTCTATGGGGAATCACACCAGAGTTCAAGTCCAGGTGGACCCAGTCATCTCTTCCACCCGCCACACAAATGACCACAATTAAAACCAAAACACTGCCCCCCCTGCCCTCATCTTCTTCCATATAGACACTCATTATAACCTCTGGCTGGAAGTTTCCATGAGGGGCGTAGCCCAAGACAGTGTCCAAAATAAGCTCCCTTGCCCCTCATTTGCCTAAAGTCAGGGTGGACTGGACACACTTCCTGTGAACCAGGAGTGATCAAATAGGCCTGCCATTAATACTACTCTTTTTCTGCAATTTGAAGCCTACTGACTGTCAGGTATAGATTCTTTATTTTATTTGGAGTCATAAGAAAACCCAAGCACATCTACAGTGCTTTGAAGAACTCATTTGACCTAAAGGATCCCTATTCTCACTTGATGGACGTAAGGAACCTAACAGAGGAAGGCGAGAAACTTCACCCACAATGACTGCACTTTTTGCCAATTTGGTTTTGGATGCACACATGGGATCTTTCTTTAGATCTATCAGGTGCTGAGAATCTAAGCCACAGCCTCAAACAGGGCTTAGAGGCTGATTCAGACACATCGCTTTTCAAAGCAATTAAGCAAAGAGCCACAGGTGAAGCCCATTCATTTCCTTCTGAAAACTGTTTTCTTCAGGCTTCACAAAGGGGTGTCCTGAGGTAAAGACCTTCTTGACATTCAGGGAAACAGAACAATAAGTAAGCAAATGGTCCAAAGCAGGGTTTCTCCACTGAGACTGTACTGGTCAAACTGATATCTGAGTTTACTGAGATGCTCGCCATTCCCTTCAGCTATCCAGTACATGTCCATGTGACAGAGCTTGGAGGGAGTATATATCTTGGACACAAAACCATGAGCCTATTCTGTAGAGTGGCCAGAATTCAGGAAAAAAAAAAAAACAGGAACTTAGGAAGAAAACAGGCGTAGCCCATAGATAAGGCAAGCCACAGTCCATTTATAAATTAAGCAGGATGAATGCTGGGAAGCTTTCCACTAGACAGCACACATCCATTGATGCATTATCTTTTCTAATGTCTACAACCACGAACAAAGTGGGATACACAGACATAGAAACACTCTCCTTATCAGATGACTTACTAGAAACTGTTCACTCCAAACCAAACAAACCGCCTTTCCTACCTATTCTCAGAACGTGAGACAAATCCACAAACCCACACCCACACCCACAATGGCATTTCCTTCCCTTAAGTAGGTCTTTGACTATCCGGAGTGTCCTCTGACTGGTGGTCCATACAATTTCCCCCAAGATGGTGTACCCTGTCTCAGATCTGGTCTCCTTGACCAACTCTGTGGATTTGCAGGTGCCAGCCATGAACAACTACCTGCTTTCTCAGGAAAGGCCACACTTCAGAGCTCTCCTGGCATTTGGCCATCTTCACATCAGTAGGTACAAAGAAAGACTGATTATGATTTTGGTAAGTCCATAAAAGTTTGCCTAATGGGACTGTGAATGGTATTGGCACTGGGTGCCTGGCTTCCTGAATCCTAGGTTAATAGAGTTCTATCACCATAGAAGTGAGGTAGGTCACTTTCTTCAGGAACTGAATGAGGTCACTGCCTTGGCAACAACTTTGTCCTAACAGTTGCTTCCAAGGGTCCCATGAGATGGAGGCTGCCCGTACTTCCGGTGACACTTTCATAAGTAAGAATGGTATATCAACCATAGGCAGCTGGGAACAGCTCTCCACACAGGCCTGGTTTGGTCCATCTTCTCTACATTAAGAAGAGAAAAACTGATTCAGACACATCCCTTCAGTCTGACCTGGTTTTTTGCCATGGAAGATGACTTTTGCTCTCTCAGGTCCTTCATAGATGCCTACATCTTCTATAGGGATCATTTCTTCATGGACCTTTGAGGTTCGCAGAAGGTGGAAGATCCCCTACATTCCTGTATTGTAAGACCAACTCTTTCCCTGATCTTCTGTAAAGTTCAGTTGAGGGAAGAGTGTGTGGTTAGGGTTAATAAAAGGTTTGATTGGGCTTAGAAATCATTCTGCGGGATGAATAATGGTATTTGGAACCTGCGATATTTACAAGAATATACAGGTGAAATATAAATATGAAAACAGAAATCTAGGTAAGATATGAAGCCCAGAAGGGCATTGGGCCTTTGAGTGGGATACTTAGCTTTGAATTATGTTCTGCACAGATTTCTCAGATAAATGGATATACAATGGCATAGGACCTTGTACCTTGGATGATTGAATGTTGAAGAGAACATCCAGTCAAAAAGGGATAGGTGGTAGGATTAGGAAGATAGTCGATAGGTTTGGAAAGAAGAGTCAGTATAGGATTTGGACCAAAAGATCTTTAGTAATAGGGTTTTGGGTAGAGAGTTAATGTAAATGTCAGCACATGTGAAAGGTCAGTCACAATGATGAACAGGGGAAAATATGTAGGAAAGCAGATATCAATAGAGACATTAGGAAATCAGGAAATTAAAAAGTGAGTGATAGGATTAGACATTTTCAACAGGCTTGAGGTTGAATATATAATCTTTGGAAAAAACAAATATGTAGTCACCAATAGGATTGACATTTTATTGCATTAGGAAACCTGGACATGGATGTTTTTAGATATCCATGCTCACTTCAATTTAGGCTTTGGTACAATCATAAGTCTGACATTTGCTTTTCTTGTCCAGAATATTACTGTGATAAAATGTATATGTAGATCAGGTGACATGGGTATTTCTTTCACCATTTCTTGGAGCAATATTTTGAAGATGTATAAATTAGTATTGGGGGTACAAAGAGGTGTACCCTGTGTCTATGAATAGAGAGATAATGTATAATAGTCCACACTGTGAATAAATAATACAACTGGTTCCAACTTTCAATAATGGATTGAATTGATATCTGAAAATATACAGGAAATCCTATATTGATATACATACATTCATTCAAACCAGATATACATCTATTGTTAATATTAGGGTTGTTGTTTATCATGAAGAGTGTGTGTGTGTTTGCTTCAAATGATTTCCGTGATTATGGAAATCGAAAAAAAAATGTGTTTGGAAAGAAGTCTCATGAAAAGACCAGTCAAGAAACCAGGAGGAATACATGTGTTCTGAAGCAGGAAGTGACTGAAAGTGAAACAAATGCCGATAAATTTGTCAACTTGTGGATGACTTATATATGCTATGATGTGGAAAAACTGAAGAAATTGTAATGTACCAGTGTTGAACGAAAATGAATGTCAAAATACACATCATGTCCCTTTGGAATCTATTTGCATTGATGTTAAACTGGGTCAGTAAATTTAAAAATATTAGGATTTGTATGTACCATTTACTGAAGTTAGTTTTCAGTACTAGGAAACAAATATGTATTTCAGGTGGATGAATATTTCTGAGAATAATCTTGTGAAACGTTGATTATAAATCCACATACATGAACATGAATAAATTTATGGAGTGTATATAAGACACATATATTTAATATTTTGAAAAATCTGGAGAGTGTATATATATACACAAAAACACACACATAGACATTAAAAAGCAGCAATATATATGCCAATCGAAATTCAACATGAAATATATATCATCCACAGATCCAAAAATATATACTTTCCTGAACATGAATTTATGTATAATGTTGTTCTACTATGAAGCTCACACATAGGTTGAATTTTTATTTCCAACAGCTTTTAGGAGGAGTGATCTCTTTTCACAATTTGTATCTGCAATGTCAGTGACCTCACAAGAATGTACGGGCGGTACCAGGTAGGATTCTATATGTGCATAAAAAAATACATGTGCTGAATAGGCTACAGAGAATGAGAGACAGGAATTCAAATATTTGTTAACTTTAAAAACACATGCAGAACTATTTCAATTAAAAATTGACTAGATTGTTAACATCTACCCTTTATCATGCAAAAGCCAAGTCCAAATATACACCATGCCTTCTCTTAACTGCTTGTATTTCAATTGTGTTTGGCTTATTTTTCTCCATCATATTAGGATTAGTATTCAGAATCTAGTAGGTTATGGGTGAGAATCTGGGATTCAGTATATCGAATGAAAAATTTGAAAATTAATCCAATGTATATGCAAATATGTGATACACAAAAATCTTTCCACTCTCATTCAGATCAATGCCTTGACATTACCTTCGCCCCAAGTTAGACACAATTAGAGTAGAAGAGTTAGAAAATCTCTGAATACATTTCTGAAATGGAAAATACTCAGGAGTTCACAAACTTGGAGGTGGTAGAGGAGTTTCCAAAAGTAAGGCACAGGGTAAACAATCCACAAACATGGAGCTCTGCCAGCCTAAAGACTTCTGGAGAAACTGCCTCTGAGTTTGGGCATTTGAAATATATGGTGTTGTCAGGAGCTTTAGCTTCCTTTGTAATGAGACCATCAAAGGTGGGTCTGCATCTATATGACCTGGAAGACATGGTTTCTTAATTCCAATGTACATGAGGCAGCAGCAATGCTGACTTCTCTCTTTGTAGGTAAACTGTGTCCACTGGGTGCTAAGGGTCTCCCCATGTGGACGGTGAAGTCTTTTTGGTCATACTCCACATTTCATGGTGTTTCTTGCTGCTGCACTCAGAGTTTGGTGTTTGCTTCATGAAGTAAAAAGAGTTCAACTGGGACACAGTGCTGGAGGGAGTTCTGTCACGTTTGGTGGCTCAGGGTCTGCAGGAAACTGCACCAAACAGACTTCTGTCCCACATAGATTTCCCCCTTGTCCATAGCAACCTGATTGTAAACATAGCCCTGAATTCTCTCCATATAACAAGATGCCTTTACATATAAGGTTCTGTTGGTTGCAGCATGTCAGTCACAAGCCTTTTGGAAGACAATGGCAGATTTACATGGCCACACCACAGATGTTTTATCACACACCTGCACACCACTACTCTAGGCCCACTACACAGCAGGCTCCAACTTGCTGGCATCTATGTTGTACACCATTTTTATAAAACCCTGTCATTCAATGCATTTTCTCGTACACTCCTGATCAGCAAAAGGAAATTCAAAGGTTCTCCAGTACCACCTGGTCATGGGATTTTCAAAAATTTCAGGGTATTTATCTAGCAAATTTTCAAGGATGAATTTTGAGGCACTGTGGGTTTCAATTCATTCAGGAACCATTAAATGGTGAGGAAGCTCATTTCAAAAGAAGTTCTAGAAAACTCTCACAGACAAGGCTTCCCAAAGAGTGGCCAAAGGGTCACATGAAGCCAGGCCCATTGAGGTCTACCATGTGAGGTCCATGTGTCTTTTGACTCTGAACTATGGCTACCAAGACATTCAGAATAAAATCATGTGATATTCTGGCTGATATTACCAGTGCACTGTGGAAAGCCACCCTGGGCCTAGATCTCACTTTCCAAAGTGATTCTCATGCGTGGCCTTCTAAAATCCCAACACAATCCATGGCATTACTTCTCTGAGGTCAGTTCCAGATCTCAGTCTTTAAGTGGAATCACAACAGAGTTTAAGCCCAGGTGGACCCAGTCATCTCTTCCAACTGCCACAAAAATGACCACAATTAAAACCAAAACACTCCCACATGGCCCTCATCTTCTTCCATATAGACACTCATCGTAACCTCGGGCTGGAGGTTTCCATGAGGGGCAAAGCCCAACACAGTGTCCAAAATAAGCTCCCTTGTTCTTTTTTTTTTTTTTTTTTTTTAGAAAGAGTGAGAGAGAGTGAGAAAGAGGGAGAGAGAGAGAGATAATTTTTTAATATGTTTTCTTTTGTTTTCGGCAGACACAACATCTTTGTATGTGGTGCTGAGAATTGAACCCGGGCCCCACGCATTCCAGGCGAGCGTGCTACCGTTTGAGCTACATCCCCAGCCCCTCCCTTGTTCTTCATTTGCCTAAAGTCAGGTTGGCCTGGACACCCTTCCTTTGAACCAGGAATAATCAAATAGGCCTGCCATTAACACTGCTCCGCTTCTTTAAATTGAGGTCTATTGACTGTAGGGTTTTAATTCTTTATGTGAATTTGATTCATGAGAAAACCCAAGACGTATGGGTTAGCCTCTGCAGGGCTTTGAAGAACTCCTTGGACCCCAAGGATCCCTATTCTCACTTGATGAATGTCAGGAACCTAACAGAGAAAGGAATGAGACTTCATCCACAGTGACTGATTTTTTTGCCATTTTTGTTTTGGATGCACACAAGGGTTTTTTTTTTTTTTTAGATCCACGAGGTGCTGAGAATCTAAGCCACAGACTCACACAAGGCTAAGAGGATGATTCAGACACATCCCTTTCCAAAGCAATTAAGCAAAGAGCCACAGGTAATGCTCATTCATTTTCATTTGAAAACTGTTTTCTTCAGGCTTCACAAAGGTGTGGACTGAGGCAAAGAACTTCCTAACATTCAGGGCAACAGAACAATAGGTAAGCAAAAGGAACAAATCAGGGTTTCTCCACTGAGACTTTCATAGTCACACTGATATCTGAGTTTTCTGAGATGCTAGCCATTCCTTTCAGCTATCATGTACATGGCCATGTCACAGATCTTGAAGGTGGTACATAACTTGGAGAAAAAACCATGATCCTATTCTGGAGAGTGGCCAGAATTCAGGAAGAAAACAGAAAATTAGGAAGATAGTAGGTGTTTCCCATCCATAAGGCAAGCTGCAGTCCATTAACAAATTGGGCAGGATGAATTCTGGGAAGCTTTCCACTAGACAGGACACATTCATTGATACATTCTCTTTTCTAATGGGTACAAAGATTTACACAGTGGGATACACAGACATAGAAGCACTCGCCTTCTCAAACAACTTACTAGAAATAGTCCACTCCCAACCAAACAAACCGCCTTTCCTCCCTATTCTCAGAACATGAGACAAAACCACAAAATCACACCCACACCTACAAAAGCACCTCCTTCCCCTATTTATGTCTGTGAGTATCGGGAGTGTCGTCTGACTGGTGGGCCATACTATCTTCCCCCGAAATGGACTGTCCTGTCTCAGATCTGGTCTGCTTGGCCAACTCAGTGAAGTTGTCAAGGGAAAGCGGTGACCCACTACCTGGTTACTTCGAAAAAGCCCCTTTTCAGAGGTTTCCTGGCATTTGGCCATCCTCACATCAGTAGGTACAAAGAAAGACTGACTCTGTCCTTGGTAAATCCAAACAAGTGAGATAACTGGGACTGAGTCAGGGACTGGCTCTTGGTGTCTGGCTTCCTGGATCCCATGTTCAGAGAGTTTCATCACCAAAAAAAGTGAGGTGAGGTCACTTCCTTCAGGAACTGAATGAGGTCACTGCCTTGGCAACCACTTTGTCCCAAAAGTTGCTTCCAAGTTTCCCATGAGATAGATGGTGCCCCGAATTCCTGTGACACTTTCACAAGTTAGAATTGTAAATCAACAATAGGCACCCAGGAACAGCTCTCCACACAGGCCTGATTTGGTCCATCTTCTCTACATTAAGAAGACAGAGGCTGATTAAGACACAACCCTTCATCCTGACCAGGATGAATGCCCTGGAAGATTAATTTTGCTTTATCAGGTCTTTCATAGCTGCCTACACCTTCTCCAGGGATAGTTTCTGCATGGACCTTCGAGGTTATCAGCAGGTGGAAGATATACTACATTCCTGTATTGGAAGACCTACTCTGACCCTGCTCTTATGTAAAGGTAGATTGAGGGAACAGTGTATGGTTAGGGTTAATAACATGTTTTATTTGGGTTAGGAATCATTCTGCAAGATGAATAATGGTATTTGGAACCTGCAATATTTATAAGAATATATAGGTGAAATATATGTATGGAAACAGAAATCTAAGTAAGATATGAAGCCCAGAAGGGCATTGGGCCCTTGATTAGAATATTTCACGTTGCATTACGTTCTGCACAATAGTCTCAGATAAATCGATATACAATGGCATAGGACATTGTAAGTGGGATTATTGAATGTAGAAGAGAACATCCAGTCAAAAAGGGATAGTCGGTACGATTAGGAAGATAGTCAGTAGGTTTAGGAACAGGAATGAGTATATGATTTGGAACAAAAGTTTTTTAGCAATAGGGTTTCATTTAGAGAGTGAATGTAAATGTCAGCACATGTGATGAGTCAGTCACAATGATGAACTGGGGAAAATATGTAGGAAAGCAGGTATCAATAGTGACATTACAAAATCAGGTGATTTATAAAATCAGTGATAGGATTAAACATTTTCAACAGGGTTGAGATAGAATATATAATCTTAGATAAAAACAAATATGTACTCACCAATAGGATTGACATTTGAGAGCATTAGGCAACCTGGACATGGATGATTTCCGTTATCCATGTTCACTAATCTTTTAGGCTTTGGTACAATCATAAGTGTGACCTTTGCATTTTGTGTCGAGAATATTACTGTGATAAAATGTACATGTAGATCAGGTGACATGAGTATTTCTTCCACCATTTCTGGGAACAATATTTTGAAGACCTATACATTAGTATTAGGGGAACAAAGAGGTGTACCATTTGTCTATGAATATAGAGATAATGCATGAATAGAATATACTGTGAATAAATAATGTAACTGGTTCCACTTTAAATAATGGATTGAATTGATATCTGAAAATATATAAGAAATCTTATATTGTTATACAATCATTCATTCCAACCAGTTATACATCTACTGGTAATATTAAGATTATGGTTTATCATGAAGGGTGTTTGAGTTTTGATTCATAAGTGATTATGAAAAACGAAAATAATGTGTTTGGAAAGAAGTCTCATGAAAAGACCAATCTAGAAACATGGAGGAATACATCTGTTCTGAAGCAGGAAGTGATTGATATTGAAACAAATGCCTATATATTTGCTAACTTGTGGATGGAATATATATCCTATGGTGTGCATAAACTGAAGAAATAGTAACGTACCAGTGTTGAATAAAAATGAACATCAAAATACACATCATGTCCCCTAGGAATCTACTTGCATTGATGTTAAAATGGGTCAGTTACTTTAGAAATATTAGGGTTTTTATGCACCATTAATGAAGTTCATTTTCAGTACTTGGAAACAAATATATATCAGGTGGGTAGATGGGGTAGAGAGAGAAGATGGGAGGGGAGGGGAGGGGGGATAGAAGAGGATAGGAAAGGGAGCAGAATACAATAGGAACTAATAGGGCATTATGTAAAAATGTGGATGTGTAACCGATGTGATTCTACAATCTGTAATGGGGTTAAAAATGGGAGTTTATAACCCACTTGAATCTAATGTATGAAATATTATATGTCAAGAGCTTTGCAATGTTTTGAACAACCAATAAAAGAATAATAAAGTAGCAATATATATGCCAATCGAAATTTATCATGAAATATATATAAACCACAGATCAAAAATATTCATTTTCCTGATCATGGATTTTTGTATAATGTTATTCAAATAGGAAGCTCACCCATAAGTTGAATTTTCAGTTCCAACAGCGTTTAGGAGGAGTTATCTCTTCTCACAATTTGTATCTGCCAATTCAGCCACCTCACAAGTATGTACGTGTGATAAAAGGTAGGATTCTATTTGTGCATATAAACATACATGTGCTGAATAGGCTACAGAGAATGGGAGACAGGAATTCACATATTTGTTAACTTTAAAAACACATGAAGAACTGTTTCAAAAAAAGTTGACTAGATTTATAACTCCTACCCTACATAATGCAAAAGGCAAGTCCAAATATACACCATGCCTTCTCTGAACTGCTTCTATTTCTATTCTGTTTGGGTTATTTTTCTCCATCATATTAGGATTATTAGTCACAGTCTAGTAGGGTATGGGTTAGTGTCAGGGATTCAGTATTTCAAATGGAAAAATTGGAAAATGAATTTAACGTGTATGTAAATATGTGCTACAGAAAAATCTTCCCACTCACATCCAGAACAATGCCTTGACATTATCTTTGCCACAAGTAAGACACATTTAGAGTAGAAAAGTGTGAAAATCTGTGACTACATATCAGGAATGGAATATGCTCAAAAGTTCACAATGTTGGAGGTGGTAGAGGAGTTTCCAAAATTAAAGGAAAGGGTAAACACTCCACAAACATGGAGCTCTGATGGCCTAAAACTTCTTGAGAAATTGCCTCCAAGGTTGGGCACTTGAAATATTTGTTGTTGACATGAGCTTTAGCTTATTTGTGGTGAGACCATCAAAGCTGGGTCTGCATCTATGTGACCTGGAGGACATGGTTTCTTATATTCCAATGAACATTAGGCAGAATTGCTGAATTCTCTCTTTTTAGGTAATCTGTGGCCACTGAGGGTTAAGTGTCTCTTGATGTGGACTGTGAAAACATTTGGTCATCCTCCATTTTTCCTGGTGTGTCTTGCTGCTGCACTGGTAATTTGGTATTTGCTTCACAAAATACAAGGAGTTCAACTGGGACACAATGCTGGAGCGAGTTCTGTCCTGTGAGGTAGGTCTTGGTCTACAGGAGAATGCACCAACCAGGCTTCTATCCCATTGCTTGCCCCAATAACCATAGCAACCTGATTCCGAACATTGCCCCAAACCTCTCCATATAACAAGATGCCCTTACATATAAAGGTCTGATGGCTGCACCATGTCAGGCACAAGCCATTTTGAAGCCAATGGCAGATCCACATGGCCCCAGCATGATGTTTCATCACACACATGGCCACCACTGCTCTAGGCCCACTACTCAGCAGGCTCCAAATTACTGGAATCTCTGTTCTACACCATTTTCATGAAATCCAGTCAGTCAAGGCACTTTCAGGTATCTTCATGATAAGCAACAGGACATCCAAAGGGTCTCCAGTGCCACCTGTTTATGGGAATTTCAAAAATTTCATGGTATTTATCTAGCCAATTTTTAAGGATGAAGTTTGAGGCACTGTGTATTTCAATTCTTTCAGGAAATATTAAATGGTGAAAAAGCTCATTTCAAAGAAAGTTCTGGATAACTCGCACAAGCAAGACTTCCCAAAGAGTGGCCAAATGGTCACATGAAGCCAGGCACATTGAGGTCTACCATGTGAGGTCCATGTGTCTTTTGACTCTCAACTACGGCTACCAAGACTTTCAGAATAAAATCATGTGATATCCTGGCTGATATTACCAGTGCACTGTGGAAAGCCACCCTGGGAGTAGATCTCACTTTCCAAGGGTGACTCTCATGTGTGGTCTTCTAATATCCCAACACAATTCATGACAATACTTCTCTGAGGTCAGTTCCAGAACTAAGTCTCTAAGGGGAATCACACCAGAGTTTAATCCCAGGTGGACCCAGCCATGTCTTCCAACTGCCACACAAATGACCACAATTAAAACCAAAACATTCCCACATGGCCCTCATCTTCTTCCATATAGACACTCATCATAACCTCTGGCTGGAGGTTTCCATGAGAGGCTAAGCCCAACACAGTGTCCAAAATAAGCTCCGTTGTTCTTCATTCGCCTAAAGTCAGGTTGGCCTGGACACCCTTTCTTTGAACCACGAGTGATCAAATAGGCCTGCCATTAACACTTCTCTGATTCTTCAACTTGAGGCCTACTGAATGTAGGGTTTAGATTCTTTATGTGAATTTGATTCATGAAAAAACCCAAGCACATATGGGTTAGCCTCTGCAGAGCTTTGAAGAACTTCTTTAACCCAAATGATCCCTATTCTCACTTGATGGAGGTCAGGAACCTTACAGAGGAAGGCAAGAGACTTCATGCACAATGACTGCTCTTTTGGCCATTTAGGTTTTTGATGCACACATGGGATCTTTCTTTAGATCCATCAGGTGCTGAGAATCTAAGCCACAGCCTCACACAGGGCCAAGAGGCTGTTTCAGACACATCCATTTCCAGAGCATTTAAGCAAAGAGCCACAGGTTATGCACATTGATTTCCATTTGAAAACTGTTTTTTTCAGGCTTCACAAAGGTGTGGCCTGAGGCAAAGAACTTCCTGACATTCAGGGCAACAGAAGCATAGGTAAGCAAAAGGAACAAAGCAGGGATTCTCCACTGAGACTTTCCTGGTCACACTGATATCTGAGTTTTCTGAGATGCTCGCCATTCTCTTCAGCTATCCTGTACATGGCCATGCCACAGATCATGGGGGTGGTACATAACTTGGACAAAAAACCATGATCCTATTCTGGAGCGTGGCGAGAATTCAGGAAGAAAACAGGAAATTAGGAAGATAGTAGGTGTTTCCCATCCATAAGGCAAACCGCAGTCCATTCATAAATTGGGCAGGATGAATGCTGGGAAGATTTCTACTAGACAGGACACATCCATTGATGCATTCTCTTTTCTAATGTCTACAACCATGGACACAGTGGGATACACAGACATAGAAGCACCCACTTTGTCAAACGACTTACTAGAAACAGTCCACTCCCAACCAAACAAACTGCCTCTCCTCCCTATTCTCAGAACATGAGACAAAACCACAAAATTACACCCACACCCACAAAGGCACCTCCTTCCTCTATTTATGTCTGTGAGTATCTGGAGTGTCTTCTGACTGGTGGGCCATACTATCTTCTCCCGAAATTGCCTGTCTCAGATCTGGTCCGCATGGCCAACTCTGTGAAGTTGTCTGGAGCCAGAGGTGAGACACTACCATCTTTCTCAGGAAAGGGCCCTCTTCAGAAGTTTCCTGGCATTTGGCCATCCTCACATCAGTTGCTACCAAGAAAGACTGACTCTGTCCTTGGTAAATCCAAACAAGTGATATAACTGGGACTGGGACAGGGACTAGCTCTGGGTGCCTGGCTTACTGGATCCCTTGTTCAGAGAGTTCCAAAGCCAAGGAAGTGAGTTGAGGTCACCTCCTTCAGGAACTGAATGAGGTCACTGCCTTTGCAACCACTTTGTCCTAACAGTTGCTTCCAAATGTCCCATAAGTTGGAGGCTGCCCCGACTGCCTGTTACACTTTTACAAGTTAGAATTGTATATCAACCAGAGGCACCCAGGAACAGCTCTCCACACAGGCCTGATTTGGTCCATCTCCTCTACATTAAGAAGACAGAGGCTGATTAAAACACAACCCTTCATCCTGACCAGAATGATTGCCATGGAAAGTGACTTTTGCTTTCTGAGGTCCTTCATAGCTGCCTACACCTTCTCCAGGGATAATTTCTGCATGGACCTTCGAGGTTATCAGCAGGTGGAAGATATACTACATTCCTGTATTGTAAGACCAACTCTGTCCCTGCTCTTTGTAAAGGTAAATTGAGGGAACACTATGTGGTTAGGGTATGTATGAAAACAGAAATATAAGTAAGATTTGAAGCCCAGAGGGCATTGGGCCCTTGATGGGAATATTTAGCATTGCATTACGTTCTGCACAATTGCCTCAGATAAATCTATATACAATGGCATAGGACCTTGTACTTTGGATGCTTGAATGTAGAAGAGAACATCCAGTCAAAAAGGGATAGTCAGTAGGCTTAGGAAGATATTCGGTGCGTTTAGGAAGAAGAATGAGTATATGATTTGAAACAAAAGTTCTCAAGCAATAGGGTTTCGTTTAGAGAATGTAAAGGTCAGCACATGTGATGAGTCAGTCACAATGATGAAGTGGAGAAAATATGTAGGAAAGCAGGTATCAGTAGTGACATTACGAAATTAGGCGAATTATAAAATGGGTGATAGGATTAGACATTTTCAACAGGGTTGAGATAGAATATATAATCTTAGATAAAAACAAATATGTACTCACCAATACGATTGATATTTCAGAGCATTAGGCAACCTGGACATGGATGTTTTTAGTTATCCATGTTCACTATCCTTTTAGGCTTTGGTACAATCATAAGTGTGACCTTTGCATTTTGTGTCGAGAATATTACTGTGATAAAATGTACATGTAGATTAGATGACATGAGTATTTCTTCCACCATTTCTGTGAACAATATTTTGAAGACCTATACATTAGTATTAGGGGAACAAAGAGGTGTACCATTTGTCTATGAATATAGAGATAACGCATGAATAGAATGTACTTTGAATAAATAATATAACTGGTTCCACTTTAAATAATGGATTAAATTGATATCTGAAAATATATAAAAATATTTATATTGTTATACAATCATTCATTCTAACCAGTTATACATCTAATGGTAATATTAGGATTATGGTTTATCATGAAGGGTGTTTGAGTTTTGCTTCATAAGTGATTATGAAAAACGAAAATAATGTTTTTAAAAAGAAGTCTCATGAAAAGACCAGTCAAGAAACATGGAGGAATATATGTGTTCTGAAGCAGGAAGTGATTGATATTGAAACAAATGCCTATATATTTGCAAACTTGTGGATGAAATATATATCCTATGGTGTGCATAAACTGAAGAAATAGTAACGTAACAGTGTTGAATAAAAATGAACGTCAAAATACACATCATGTCCCATAGGAATCTACTTGCATTGATGTTAAACTGGGTCCGTTACTTTGAAGTATTAGGGTTTGTATGCACCATTAATGAAGCTAGTTTTCAGTACTTGGAAACAAATATGTATTTCAGGTGGTTGAATATTTCTGAGAATAATCTTGTGGAAAGTTGATTGTAAATCCACATACATGAATATGAATTAATTTAGGGAGTGTATAATAAGACAAATATATTTCATGTTTTGAAAAATCAGGAGAATATATATTTATATATATATATATATATATACACACACACACACACATATATGCACACACACAGGCACAGACATTAAAAAGTAGCAATATAGGAGCGGGCATAGAGAGATCAAGTCTCTGACCTTTTCAGCTGCGTGGGCATAGGGAGTCGTAAACTGTCTTAATGCTGTTTGCTCAGAATCACTAGTCAATGCTGACCTGACGTGGATCTAGGGCGAACAGTCTGGGCCCATCAGAACACACACAGAGCCCAGATCGGCTGCATTCAAGCTCAGGTTCGCCTGCTTCTCGTGACTTAGCACTAAGGTTCCCACTGGAATAACTGGTTAGCCCTCTGAATTTATAGAGGTAAAAGCCAAGTGAGCCTTCATAGGCAGTGGCCACAGGATTGAAACGGTGCTTGGGAGAGACAGTCAGGACCCACCCATTGCATTGGTAAACCGGCAAAGGGAACGAACGGTCACCATTTGCATGGGATACCACCATGGCAGAGAACTGACATCATGGGCTGAGAAGATAACTTCATTGAAACCAGCACGACAGGTGTCTAATCCCCTAGCCATCTCTCTCCAAAAAGCGGGGAAACCTTAAGGGCCCCTCCCAGCTCTCCTATGAGCATGATAGCCTGACCGAGGGAGTCAGGAGTGGCGCGGGACTTCCGGGGTGGAACTCCCGGCTACTGCTTCCACCAGTGCTGACAACTGAGGTCTCTTGCACCAGGTACCAGGGGCGTGGCTGTGAACCAGGAGTGATCAAATATTCCTGCTGTTAAAGTGTTCCTCTTCTCCAATTTGAGGCCTACTGACTGTCGGGTATAGATTGTTTATATGATTTGATGTCATTAGAAAACCCAAGCACCTATGGGCGAGCCTCTGCAGGGCTTTGAAAAACTCATTTGACCCAAAGGATCCCTATTCTCATTTGATGGAGGTCAGGAATCTTACAGAGGAAGGAGAGAGACTTCATCCGCTGTGACTGCTCTGTTTGCCATTTTGGTTTTGGATGCACACATGGGATCATTCTTTACATCCATCAGGTTCTGACAATCTAAGATACAGCCTCACACAGGGCCAAGAGGCTGATTCAGACACATCCTTTCCAATGCAATTAAGCAAAGAGCCACAGGTGATGGCCATTTATTTTCATTTGAAACTGTTTCTTCAGGCTTCACAAAGAAGTGGCCTGAGGCAAGGACCTTCCTGACATTCAGGGCAACAGAAGAATAGGTAAGCAAAAGACTCAAAGCAGGGTTTCTCCACTGAGACTTTCCTGGTCACACTGATATCTTAGTTTTCTGAGATACTCTCCATAATCTTCAGCTATCCTGTACATGACCATGTCACAGATCTTAGAGAAGGTACATATCTTGGACACAAAGAGATGAGCCTATTCTGGAGAGTGGCGAGAATTCAGGAAAAAAAAACAGGAACTTAGGAAGATAGCAGGTGTTGCCCATCAATAAGGCAAGCTGCAGTCCATTCATAAATTGGTCAGTATGAATGCTGGGAAGCTTTCTAATACACAGGACACACGCATTGAGGCATACTTTTTTCAAATATCTACAACCATGTAGACAGTGGGATACATAGACACAGAATCACTCGCCATGTTAAACAACTTACTAGAAACAGTCCACTCCAAACCAAACAAACCACCTTTTTTGCCTATTCTCAGAACATGAGAGAACACCACAAACTGACATCCACACACACCAATGCACCTCATTCCCCGAAGTAGGTCTGTGAATATCCAGAGTGTCCTCTGACTGGTGGGCAGTACTATGTTCCCACAAAATGGCCTGTCCTGTCTCAGATCAGGTCTCCTTGGCCAACTCTGTGAAGTTGTCAGGAGCCAGTGGTGAACAACTACCTGCTTTCTCAGTAAAGTCCCCTCTTCTGAGCTCTCCTGACATTTGGCCATCCTCACATCAGTAGGTACCAAGAAAGACTCACTCTGTCCTTGGTAAATCCAAACAAGTGAGCCCATTGGGACTGGGACGGGGACGGGCTCTGGGTGCCTGGCATCTTGAATCCCAGGATCACAGAGTTTCATCACCAAAAATGTGATGTGAGATCACTTCCTTCAGGAACTGAATGAGGTCACTGCCTTGGCAACCACTTTGTCCTAACAGTTGAATTCAAGGACACCATGAGAAGGAGGCTGCCCCTACTTCCTGTGACACTTTCACAAGTTATAATGGTATATCAACCATAGGCACCTGGGAACAGCTCTCCTCACAGGCCAGGTTTGATCCATCTTCTCTACATTAAGAAGAGAGATTCTGATTCAGACACATCCATTCATCCTGACCAGGTTGTTTGCCATGGAAGATGACTTTTTCTCTCCCAGTTCCTTCATAGCTGCCTACATCCTTTCCAGGGATCATTTCTGCATGGACCTTTGAGATAATCAGCAGGTAAAAGATACCCTACATTCTTGTATTGTAAGACAAACTCTGTCCCTGCTCTTCTGTAAAGTTAGATTGAGGGAGTAGTGTATGGTTAGGGTTACTAACAGGTTTGATTTGGGTTAGGAATCATTCTTTTAGATAAATACTGTTGTGGGAAACTGCGATATTTACAAGAATATATAGGAGAAATATAAGTATGAAAACAGAAATCTAGGTAAGATTTGAAGCCCAGAATGGCATTGGGCCCTTGCTTGGGATACTTAGTTTTGAAATATGTTCTGCAGAGATGTCTAAGATAAATCGATATTCATTGGCATAAAACCTTGTACCTTGGATGATTGAGTGTAGAAGTGAACATCCAGCAAAAGGGGATAGTCGGTAGAATTAGGAAGATAGTCGGTAGGTTTAGAAAGAAGAGTGAGTATAGGATTTGGAAATAAATTTCTTTAGCAATAGGGTTTAGGGTAGAGAGTGAATGTAAATGTCAGCAGATGTGAAGAGTCAGTCACAATGATGAACTCGGGAAAATATGTAGGAAACAGATATCAAAAGAGACATTAGGAAATTAGACAATGTACAAAGTGAGTGATAGGATTAGACATTTTCAACAGGCTTGAGGTTAATATATAATCTTAGGAAGAAACAAATAGGTCGTCAAAAATATTATTGACAATTGAGAGCATTAGATAACAAGGATATGGATATTTTTAGTAATCCATGCTCATTTTCCATTTTGGATTTGGTACAATCATAAGTGTGATCTTTGCTTTTTGTGTCCAGAATATTACTGTGATAAAATGTTTATGTAGAGTAGGGAATATGAATATTACTTCCACCATTTCTGGGAGCAATATATTGAAGTCGTATAAATTAGTATTGGTGGTACAAATAGGGGTACCGTGTATCCATGAATATAGAGATAATGCATGAAAAGACCATACTGTGAATAAATAATATAACTGATTCCAACTTCAAACAATCGATTGAATTGATATCTTAAAATATACAGAAAATTTTATATTGATATCCATACATTCATTCCAACCAGTTATATATCTAATGGTAATATTAGGGTTATGGTTTATCATGAACAGTGTGTGAGTTTTGCTTCAAAGGTGAATATGAAAATCGAAAATAATGTGTTTGGAAAGAAGTCCCATGAAAAGACCAGTCAAGAAACCTGGAGGAATATATGTGTTCTGAAGCAGGAAGTGATTCAAAGTGAAACAAATGCCTATATATTTGTGGATAAAATATATATCCTGTGATGTGCATAAACTGAAGAACTAGTAATGTACCACTGTTGAAAATAATGATTATCAAAATACACATCATATCTGAACGGAATCTACTTGAATTGATGTTAAACTGGGTAAGTTACTGTAGAAATATTAGGATTTATGTGCACAATTCACTGAATTGTGCTTTTCAGTACTAGGAAACAAATGTGTATTTCAGGTGGTTGAATATTTTTGAGAATAATCTTGTGAAAAGTTGATTAGAAATCCATATATATATATATATATATATATATATATATATATATATATATATATACAAAACCCACACAGAGACATTAAAAAGTAGCAATACATATGCCAATCCAAATTAATTGTGAAATATATATCCTCCACAGATCCAAAAATATTCATTTTACTGAACATGGATTTATATATAATGTTGTTCAACCAGGAAGCTCACCCATATGTTGAATATTCAGTTCCAACAGTTTTAGGAGGAGTGATCTCTTCACACAATTTGTATCTTCCAAGTCAGCCACCTCAAAAAAAATGTATGTGTGATACCAGTTAGGATTCTATTTTTGCATATAAAAATACATGTGCTGAATAGGCTACAGAGAAAGGGAGACAGGAATTCACATATTTGTTAACTTTAAAATCACATGGAGAACTATTTCAACAAAAAATTGACTACATTTATAACTCCTGCCCTATATAATGCAAAACACAAGTCCAAATATACACCAGACCTCCACTGAACTGCTTGTATTTCTATTCTGTTTGGGTTATTTTTCTCCATCATTTTAGGATTAGTAGTGAGAGTCTAGTAGGGTATGGGTTAGTGTCAGGGATTCAGGATTTCTAATGCAAATTTGGAAAATGAATCCAATGTGTATTCAAATATGTGCTACACAAAAATCTTCCCACTTTCATCCAGAACAATGCCTTGACAATACCTTCGCCCCAAGTAAGACAGAATTACAGGAAAAGAGTTAGAAAATCTGTGAATACATAACTGGAATGGAAAATGCTCAGGAGTTTACAACCTTGGATGAGGTAGAGGTGTTACCAAAAGTAAGGGACAGGGTAAACACTACACAAACGTGGAGCTCTGCTGGCCTAAAATCTTCTTGAGAAACTGCCTCTGACGTTGGTTTGAAATATATTCTGTTGTACGGAGCTTTAGCTTCTTTTCTATTGAGACCATTAAAGATGGGTTTGCATCTTTGTGAACTGGAGGACATGGTTTCTTAATTTCCACTGAATATGAGGCAGCAGTGCTGAATTCTCTTTGTTGGTAAATGATGACACGGGGAGCTAAGTGTCTCCCCGTGTGGACTGTGAAGTCATTTGGAATTCCTCCACTTTTTGTGGTGGTTCTTGCTGCTGCACTGGATGTTTGGTATTTGCTTCACGAAATACAAGGAGCTCAACAAGGACACAGTGCTGTAGGAAGTTCTGTCACGTGTGGTGGGACAGGGTCTGCAGGAGAATGCACCAACCAGGCTTCTACCTCACATATCTTGCCCCCTTGACCATAGCAACCTGATTCTGAACATTGCCCTGAAACCTCTCCATATAACAATATGACATTACATATAAGGGTCTGCTGGCTGCACCATGTCAGTCGCAAGCCATTTGGAAGCCAATGGCAGATCCACATGGCCACACCACAGATTTTTTATCACACGCCTGCACACCACTGCTCTAGGTCCACTACTCAGCAGGCTCCAACTATCTGGCATCTCTGTTCTTCAACATTTTCATGAAACCCAGTCAATCATGACACTGTCTGGTACACTCATGATCAGCAGCAGGACATCCAAAGGTTCTCCAGTGTCACCTGGTCATGGGAATTTCAAAAATTTCATGGTATTTATCTAGCCACTGTTCAAGGATTGTGTTGGAGGCCCTGTGGGTTTCAATTTATTCAGGAAGCATTAAAAATAGAGGAAGCTAATTTCAATGAAAGCTCTGGAGAACCCTCTTAGGCAAGGATTCCAAAGAGTGGAAAAAATGACACATGAAGCCAGGCCCATTGAGGTCTACAATGTGAACTCCATGTGTGTTTTGTCTCTCACCTATGGCTTCCAAGTATCTAAGAATAAAATCATGTGATATCATGGCTGAGATTCCCAGTGCTCTGTGGAAAGCCACCCTGGGCCTAGATCTCAGTTTCCAAGGGCAACTCTCATGTGTGGCCTCCTAAAATTCTAACACTGTTTATTGCAATTCTTCTCTGAGGTCAGTTCCAGAACTTAGACTCTAAGGGCAATCACACCAGAGTTCAAGCCCAGGTTTACCCAGTCATCTCTTTCAAAGCACCACTCACTTGACCATAATTAAACCCAAAACACTCCCACATGACCCTCATCTTCGTCCATATAGACACTCATCATAACCTCTGGCTGGAGGTTTCCATGAGGGGTGCACTCCAAGACTGTGTCCAAAATAAGAGCCCTTGCCACTCATTTACCTAAAATCAGTGTGGCCTGGGCAACTTTACTGTGATCCAGGATTGTTCAAATAGGCCGGCCATTAATACTGCTCTGCTTCTTCAATTTGAGGCCTACTAACTCTGGGGTTTAGATTTTTTATGTGAATTGGAGTAGTGAAAAAACCCAAGCACCTATGGGCTAGCCTCTACAGGGATTTGAAGAGCTCGTTTGACCCAAAGGATCTCTATTCTCAAATAATGTAGGTCAGGAACCTAACATAGGAAGGCAAAAGACTTCATCCACAATGACTGATCTTTTTGCCATTTTGGTTTTGGATGCACACATGGGATCTTTCTTTAGATCTATCAGTTGCTGAAAATCTAAGTCAAAGCCTCACACAGGGACAAGAGGCTGATTCAGACACATCCCTTTCCAAAGCATTTAAGCAAAGAGCATCAGGTGATGCCCATTTATTTCCATTTGAAAACTGTTTTCTTCAGGCTTCACAAAGGTGTGGCCTTAGAAAAAGACCTTCCTGACATTCAGGGCAACAAAACAATAGGTAAACAAAAGGCCCAAAGTAAGGTTTCTCCACTGAGACTTTCCTGGTCACACTGATATCTGAGATTTCTGAGATGCTCGCCATTCCCTTCAGCTATCCAGTACATGACCATATCACAGAGCTTGGAGGTGGTACATATCTTGGACACAAAACCATGAGCCTATTTTGGATAGTGGTCATATTCAAGAAGAAAACAGGAACTTAGGAATATAGCAGGAGTTGCCCATCCATAAGGCAAGCAGCAGTCCATTCACAAATTGGGTTGGATGAATGCTGGGAAGCTCTCTAATAGACAGGACACGTCCATTGATACATTCTCTTTTCTAATATCTACAACCAGGGACAGTGGGATACACAGACATAGAAATACTCACCTTGTCAAAAGACTTACTAGAAACCGTCCAATCCAAACCAAACAAACCATCTTTTCTACGTATTCTCAGAACATGAGACAAAACCACAAACTCACACCCACACCCAAAAATGCGCCTCCTTCCCCCAAGTAGGTATGTGACTATCCGGAGTGTCCTCTGACTGGTGGGACATACTATGTTCTCCCGAAATGGCCTGCCTTGTCTCAGATCTGGTCTCCTTTGTCAACTCTGTGAAGTTGTCATGAGCCAGTGGTTAGCCACTACCTGCTTTCTCAGGAAAGGCCCCTCTTCAGAGCTCTCCTGGCATTTGGCCATCCTCACATCAGTAAGTACCAAGTAAATCCAAGTCCTTGGTAAATCCAAAAAAGTGAGCCCACTGTGACTGGGATAGGGACAGGCTCTGTGTGCCTGGATTCCTGGATCCCAAGTTCAGAGAGTTCCATCACCAAGAAAGTGAGGTAGGTAACTTCCTTCATGAATCGAATGAGGTCAATGCCTTGGCAATCACTTTTTCCTAACATTTGCTTACAATGGTCCCATGAGTTGGAGGCTGCCCCTACTTCCTATGACACATTGACAAGTTAGAATGGTATATCAACCATAGGCACCAGAGAACAGCTCTCCACACAGGCCTGGTTTTGTCCATCTTCTCTAGATTAAGAACAGAGAGGCTGATTAAGACACAACCCTTCATCCTGATCGGTTTGTCTGCCATTGAAGATGATTGTGTTCTCTCAGGTTCTTTATAGATGCCTAAGTCTTCTCCAGTGATCATTTTTGCATGTACCTTTGAGTTTCTCAGCAGTTGAAGATCCACTATATTTCTGTATTGTAAGACCAACTCTGTCCCTGCTCTATTGTAAAGTTAGATTGAGAAAACAGTGTATGGTTAGGGTTAATAACAGGTTCGATTTGGGTTAGGAATGATTCTGCAGGATGAGTAATGGTATTGGGAAACTGCAATATTTACAAGAATAAATAGGTGAAATATAAGTATGAAAACAGAAATCTAGGTAAGATTTGAAGCCCAGAAGTGCATTCGGCCCTTGATTGGGATACTTAGCTTTGAATTATATTCTGCAGAGATTTCTAAGATAAATCAAAATACAATGGCATATTACCTTGTACCTTGGATGATTGAATGTCAAAAAAAATCCAGTCAAAAGGATAGTGAATATGATTAGTAAGATATTAAGTAGGTTTAGAAAGCAGAGTGAGTATACGATTTGGACTAAAAGTTCTTTACCAGTAGGGTTTTGGGTAGAGAGTGAATGTAAATATTAGCACTTGTGAAGAGTCGGTCACTTTGATGAACATTGGAAAATATGTAGGAAACCATAAATCAATAGAGACATTAGGAAATCAGGCAAAGTATAAAGTGAGTGATAGGATCAGACATTTTCAACAGTGTTAAGGTTGAATATATAATCTTAGGAAGAAACAAATATTTGGTCACAAATAGGATTGACATTTTATACCATTATGCAACCTGGACATGTATGTTTTTAGTAATCCATGCTCACTTTCCATTTATACTTTGCTACAATCATAAGTGTGACCTTTGCATTTTGTGCACAGAATATTACAGTGATAAAATGTATATGTAGATCAGGTGACATGAGTGTTTCTTCCACCATTTCTAGGAGCAATATTTTGAAGACCTATAAATTAGTATTGGGGGTACAAATAGATGTACCATGTGTCTATGAATATAGAGATAATGCATGAATAGACCATAGAGTGAATAAATAATATAAATGGTTCCAACTTTAAATAATGAATTGAATTGATATCTGAAAATATACAGGAAATCTAATATTGATATACAGACATTCATTACTAAAAGTTATTCTTCTAATGGTAATATTAGGGTTATGTTTTATCATGAAGAGTGTGTGAGTTTTGCCTCAAAAGGGATTGTGGAAATCGAAAATAATGTGTTTTGAAAGAAGTCTCATGAAAAGACCAGTCAAAAAACTTGGAGGAATACATGTGTTCTGAATTAGGAAGTGATGGAAAGTAAAACAAAATGCCTATAAATTTGTGAACTTGTTGATGAAATATATATCTTATCATGTGCATTAACTGAAGAAAATGTAATGTACCAGTATTGAATAAAAAATGAACGTCAAAATACACATCATGTCCATAGGAATCTACTTGCATTAATGTTAAACTGGTCAGTTACTGCAGAAATTTTAGGATATGTATGCACTCTTTATTGAAGTTAGTTTTCAGTACCAGGAATCAAATATGTAGTTCAGGTGGATGAATATTTCTGAGAATAATCTTGTGAAATGTTAATTATAAATCCACATACATGAATATGAATAAATTTAGGGAGTGTATATAAGACACATATATTTCATATTTTGAATAATCTGGAGATTGTGTGTATATATATATATATATATATATATATATATATACACACACACACACACACACACACACACACAAACACACACACATACACACACACAGACAGACATGAAAAAGTAGCAATATATATGCCAATTGGAATTCACCATGAAATATATATCATCCACAGATTCAAAACTATTCATTTTACTGAACATGAATTTATGTATAATGTTATTCAGCTAGGATGCTCACCCATAGTTTGAATATTAAGTTCCAACAGTGTTTAAGAAGAGTGAACTCTTCTCACAATTTGTATCTTCCATGTCAGCCACCTCAGAAGAATGTACATGTGAAACCAGGTAGGATTGTATATGTGCATATAAATATACATGTTCTGAATAGGCTACAGATAAAGGGAGACAATAATTCACATATTTGTTAACTGTAAAAACACATGTAGAACTATTTCAATTACATATTGACTAGATTTATAACTCCTACCCTATATGTTGCAAAAGGTAATTCCAACTATACACCATGCCTCTTCTGAACTGCTTGAATTTATAATCTTTTTGGGTTATTTTTCTCCATCATATTAGGATTAGTAGTCAGAGTCCAGTAGGTTATGGGATAGTGTCAGGAATTCAGTATTTCAAATGAAAATTGGAAAATGAATCCAATAGGTAGGCAAATGTGTTCAAAACAAAAAATCTTTCCACACTCATCCAGAACAATGCCTTGACATAACCTTTACCCCAAACTAAGACGCAATTAGAAGATAAGAGTTTGAAAATCTGTGAATATATATCTGGAATGGAACATGCTCAGGATTTCACAACCTTGGAGGTTGTAGAGGAGTTTCCAAAAGTAAGGGACAGGGTAAACACACCACAAACATGGAGCTCTGCTGGCCTAAAGACTTCTTGAGAAACTGCCTCTGAGGTTGGGCACATGAAATATATGTAGTGGTCAGGAGCTTTAGCTTCCCTTGTAGTGAGACCATCAAACCTGGGTCTGCATCTATGTGACCTGGAGGACATGGTTTCTTATTTTCCAATGAACATGTGGCAGCAGTGCTTAATTCTCTCCTTGTAGGTAAACTGTGGCCACTGTTGCCTAAGTGTATCCCCATGTGGACTGTGAAGCCATTTGGTCATCCTCCAATTTTCTTGGTGTTTCTTGCTTCTTCACTGGGAGTTGGTATTTTCTTCATGAAATAAAAGGAGTTCAACTGGGACCCAGTGCTGGAGGGTTTTGTGTCAGGTTTGGTGTGTCAGGGTCTTCAGGAGAATGCACCAAACATGCTTCTATCTCACATACCTTGCCACCTTGACCACAGCAATTTATCTAGCCACTTTTCAAGGATGAAGTTGGAGGCACTGTGGGTTTCAATTCATTCAGGAACCATTAAATGGTGAGGAAGTTTATTTCAATGAAATATCTGGAGTATTCTCACAGGCAACGCTTCCCAAAGAGTGGCCAAGAGGTCACATGAAGCCAGGCCCATTGAGGTCTACAACGTGAGGACCATGTGTATTTTGACTCTCAACTATGGCTGCCAAGTCTTTAAGAATAAAATTATGTGAAATTCTGCCTGAGATTTCCAGTGCACTGAGGAAAGGCACACTGGGCCTAGATCTTAAATTCCAAGGGCGACTCTCATGCATGGCCTCCTAAAATCCCAACACAATTCATGGCAATACTTCTCTGAGGTTTGTCCCACAACTCAGTCTCTAAGGAAAATCACACCAGAGTTCAAGCCCAGGTGTAGCCAGTCATCTCTTTCAACAAATAGACAAATGAACACAATTAAAACCAAAACACTCCCACATGGCCCTCATCTTTTTCCATATAGACACTTATCATTACATCTGCATGGAGGTTTCCATGAGGGGTGCATCCAGAAGACAGGGTCCAAAATAAGCTTCCTGGCCCCTCATTTGCCTAAAGTCAGGGTGGCCTGGACACACTTCCTTTGAACCAGGAGTGATCAAATAGGCCTGCCATTAATACTGATCTACTTCTCCATTTTGAGGTCTACTTACTGTGGGGTTTATATTCTTTATGTGAATTGGAGGCATGAGAAAACCCAAGGTCTTATGTGCTAGCATCTGCAGGGCTTTTAAGAACTCATTTGTCACAAAGGATCCCTATTCTCACTTGATGGAGGTCAGGAACCTTTCAGAGGAAGGCAAGAGACTTCATCCACAATGATTACTCTTTTGGCCATTTTGGTTTTGGATGCACACATGGGATCATTCTTTAGATCCATCAGGTTCTGAGAATCTAAGCCACAGCCTCAAACAGGGCCAAGAGGCTGATTCAGACACATCCCTTGCCAAAGCAATTAAGCAAAGAGCCACAGGTTATGCACATTGATTTCCATTTGAAAACTGTTTTCTTCAGGCTTACCAAAGGGTTGGCCTGAGGCAAACAACTTCCTGACACTCAGGGCAACAGAACAATATATAAGCAGTAGGCCCAAA
Source organism: Callospermophilus lateralis (assembly GCF_048772815.1). Lineage (NCBI taxonomy): Eukaryota > Metazoa > Chordata > Mammalia > Rodentia > Sciuridae > Callospermophilus > Callospermophilus lateralis. The sequence goes on along the minus strand of NC_135316.1, from coordinate 3,877,531 downwards.
GCAGGTTTTGTCTACTGCGACTTCCCCGGGCACACTGCTATCTGAGTTTTCTGAGATGCTTGCCATTCCCTTCAGCTATCCAGAACATGGCCATGTCAGAGAGCTTGGAGGTGGTACATATCTTGGACACAAATCCATGAGCCTATTCTGTAGAGTGGCCAGATTTCAGGAAGAAAAAAGGAACTTATGAAGATAGCAGGTGTTGCCATCGATAAGGCAAGCCACAGCCCATTCATAAATTGGGCAGGATGAATGCTGAGATGCTTTCTGCTGGACAGAAAACATCCATTGATGCATTCTCTTTTCTAATGTCTACAAATACGAACACAGTGGGATACACAGACATAGAAACACTCGTTTTTCAAAGGACTTACTAAAATCAGTTCACTCCAAACTAACCAAACTACCTTTCCTACCTATTCTCAGAACATGAGACAAAACCACAAACCCACACCCACACCCACAAAGGCACCTCTTTCCCACATGTAGATCTGTGATTATCTGGAGTGTCCTCTGACTGGTGGGCTATACTATATTTCTCAGAAATGGCCTGTCCTGTCTCACATCTGGTCTACTTGGGGAACTCTGTGAAGTTGTCAGGAGTCAGCAGTGAGACACTACCTGCTTTCTCAGGAAACGCCCCTCTTCAGAGCTTTCCTGGCACTTGGCCATCCTCACATCAGTAGGTACCATGAAAGACTGACTCTGTCCTTGGTAATTCCAAGCAAGTGGGACCACTGGAACTAGGAATGGGACTGGCTCTGGGTGCCTGTCTTCCTGGATTTCAAGTTCAAAATTTCCATAGCTATAGGTGTGAGGAGAGGTCACTTCTGTCAGTAACTAAATGAGGTCACTGCCTTGGCAACCACATTGTCCTAACAGTTGGTTCCAAAGGTCCTATGAGATGGAGACTACCCCTACTTCTTTTGAAACTTTCAGAAGTTAGAATGGTATATTAACCATAGGAACCCGGGAACAGCTCTCCACACAGGACTGGTTTGATCCATCTTCTCTACATTAAGAAGACAGAGGCTGATTCAGACACAACCCTTCATCCTGACCAGGCTTTTTTGGCATGGAAGATGACTTTTGCTCTCTCAGTTCCTTCATAGCTGCCTACATCTTCTTCAGGAATAATTTCTGCATTGATCCTTGAGGTTCTCAGCAGGTGGTAAATCCCCTACATTTCTGTATGGTAAGACTAACTCTGTCCCTGCTCTTCTGTAAAGTTAGATTGAGGAAACAGTGTATGGTTAGGGTTAAAAGTATGTTTGATTTGGGTTAGGCAGTATTCTGCTTGCTGAATAATGGTACTGGAAACCTGTGATATTTACAAGAATATAGAGGTGAAATATATGTATGAAAACAAAAATTTAAGTAATATATGAATCCCAGAAGGGCATTGGGCACTGAATTGGGATACTTAGCATTGAATTACGTTGTGCACAGATGTCTCAGATAAATCGATATACAATTGCATAGGACCTTGTACGTTGGATGATTCAATGTAGAAGAGAACATCCACTCAAATAAGGATAGTCAGTAGGATCAGGAAGATAGTTTGTAGGTTTAGTAAGAAGAGTGAGTATAGGATTTGGACAAAAAGTTCTTTAGCAATAGGGTTTCGGTTACAGAGTGAATGTAAATGTCAGCACTTGTGAAGAGTCAGTCAAAATGATGAACTGGGGAAAATATGTAGGAAAGCATATATCAATAGAGACATTAGGAAATAAGGCAAAGTATAAAGTGAGTGATAGGATTAGACATTTTCAACAGGGTTGAGTTTGAATATATAATCAAAGAAGAAACAAATATATTGTCACGAATAGGATTGACATTTGAGAGCATTAGGCAACTTGGACATGGATGTTTTTACTAATCCATGTTCACTTTCTATTTAGGATTTGGTACAATCATAAGTGTGAACTTTGCATTTTGTGTCCAGAATATAACTGTTATCAAATGTATATGTAGACATGAGTATTTCTTCCACCATTTCTGGGAGCAATATTTTGAAGACATTTAAATTAGTATTGGGGGTACAAAGACGTGTACCCTGTGTCTATGAATATAGAGATATTGCATGAATAGACCATATTGTGGATAAATAATATAACTGGTTCCACTTAAATAATGGATTGAATTGATATCTGAAAATATATAAGAAATCTTACATTGATAGACAATCTTTAATTTCAACCAGTTATACATCTAATGGTAATATTAGGGTTATGTTTTATCATGAAAGGTGTGTGAGTTTTGCTCCAAAAGTGATTATAAAAAACAAAACTAATGTTTTTGGAAAGAAGTCTCATGAAAAGACCAGTCAAGAAACATGGAGGAATACATGTATTCTGAAGCAGGAAATGATTGAAAGTGAAACAAATGCCTATAAATTTGCGAAATTGTGGATGAAATATATATCCTATGATGTGCATAACTAAAGAAATAGTAATGTACCAGTGTTGAATTAATTGAACATCAGAATACACATCACATCCCATAGGAATGTACTTCCATTGATGTTAAACTGGGTCAGTTACTGTAGAAATATTAGGATTTGTATGCACCATTCACTGAAGTTAGTTTTCAGTACTAGGAAACAAATATGTATTTCAGGTGGATGAGTATTTCCAAGAATAATCTTGTGAAAACTTGATTATAAATCAAAATACATGAATAAGAATGAATTTAGGGAGTGTATATAAGACACATATATTTATATTTTGAAAAATCTGGAGAGTGTGTACACACACAGAGACATTAAAAAGTAGCAATATATGCCAATTGAATTTCAACTTGAAATATCTACATCTATATCTATATCTATATCTATATCTATATCTATATCTATATCTATATCTATATCTATCTATCTATCTATATATATATATATATATATATATATATATATATATAAAATTCACAGATCCAAAAATATTCAAATACTCATTTTACTGAATATGGATTTATGTATAATGTTGTTTGACTTAAAAGCTCACACATAGGTTGAATTTTCAGTTCCAACAGCATTTAAGAGTAGTGATTTCTTCTCACAATTTGTATCTTCCAATCAGCCTCCTCACAAGAATGTACGCATGGTACCAGGTAGGATTCTATATGTGCATATAAAAATACATGTGCTGAATAGGCTACAGAGAAAGGGAGACAGGAATTCACATATTTGTTAACTTTAAAAACACATGGAGAACTATTTTAACGAAAAATTGACTAGATTTATAACTCCTAACCTATATACTGCAAAAGGCAAGTCCAACTATACAACATGCCTTCTCTGAACTGCTTGAATTTCTATTCTGTTTGGGTAATTTTCCTCCATCTTATTAGGATTAGTAGTCAGAGTATAATAGGGTAGGGTTTAGTGTCAGGGATTAAGTATTTCAATTGGAAAATTGGAAAATAAATCCAATGTGTTTGTAAATATGTGCTACACAAAAATCTTCCCACTCTCATCCAGAACAATGCCTTGACATTACCCTCGCCCCAAGTAAGACACAATTAGCGGAGAAAAGTTAGAAAATCTCTGAATAGAAATCTGGAATGGAATATGTTCAGGAGTTCACAACCTTGGAGGTGTAGAGGAGTTTCCAAAAGTAAGGGACAGGGTACACACTCCACAAACATGTACCTCTGCTGGCCTTAAAGAGTTCTTGAGAAACTGCTTCTGAGGTTAGGCACTTGAAATAAATATCGTTGTCTGGAATTTTAGCTTCCGTTGTAGTGAGACCATAAAAGCTGAGTCTGCATCTATGTGACCTGTAGGACATGGTTTCTTATTTTCCAATTAACATGAGACAGCAGTGCTGAATCCTCTCTTTGCAGGTTAACTGTGGCCACTGGGGGCTAAGTGTCTCCCCGTGTTTAGTGTGAAGCCATTTGTTCGTCCTCCACTTTTCCTAGTGTTTCTTGCTGATGCACTGGGAGTTTTGTGTTTTCTTCACTAAATACAAGGAGTTCACCTCGGACACAGTGCTGGAGGGACTTCTGTCAGGTGTGGTGGGTCAGGGTGTGCATGAGCATGCACCAAACAGGCGTCTATATACCACATAGCTTACCCCCTTGACCACAGCAGCCTGATTCTTTAAATTACCCTGAAACCTCTCTATATAACAGGATGCCTTTACTTATAATGGTCTCCTGGCTGCACCATGTCCATCTAAAGGTATTTAGAATCCAATGGCAGAGCCACTTAGCCCCACCACAGATGTTTTATCACACACCTGACCAGCACTGTTCTACGCCCTCTACTTAGCAGGCTGCAACTTACTGGCATCTCTGTTCTGCACCATTTTCATGAAACCAAATCAATCAAGGCACTGTCTGGTACACTCATGATCAGCAATAGGAAATCCAAAGGTTCTCCAGTGCCACCTGGTCATGGGAATTTCAAAAATTTAATGGTATTTATCTAGCCATTTTTGAAAGATGACATTGGGGGCACTGTGGGTTTCAATTCATTCAGGAACTATTAAATGGTGAGGAAGCTCAGTTCAATGAAAACTCTGGGAAACTCTCACAGGCAAGGCTACCAGAAATTGTCCAAAAGGTCACATGAAGTGAATCCCAGTGATGTCTACAATTGAGGTCCATGAGTGTTTTGATCTCACCAATGGCTGTCAAGTCTTTCAGAATGAAATTTTGTGATATCCTGGCTGAGATTCCCCGTGCTCTGTGCAAAGCCACCCTGGGGCCTAGATCTAGTTTCCAAGGGCGACTCTCACGTGTGGCCTCCTAAAATCCCAGCACAATTCATGGCAATACTTCTCTGAGTTTTTTTTTCCACAACTCAGTCTCTGAGGGGAATCACACCAGAGTTTAAGCCCAGGTATACCCAGTCATTTCTTCCAACCGCCACACAAATCACAAAAATTAAAACCAAAACACTCCCACATGGCCCTCATCTTCTTCCATCTACTCACTCATCATAACTTCTGGATGGAGGTTTCCATGAGGGGCACAGTCAAAGACAGTGTCTACAATAAGCTCCCTTGCCCCTCATCTGCCTACAGTCAGGGTGGCCTGAACACCCTTTATGTGAACCAGGAGTGATCAAATAAGCGTGCCATTAATACTGCTCTGTTTCTCCAATTTGAGGCCTACTGACTATCAGGTATAGATTTTTTATGTGATTTGGAGTCATGAGAAAACCCAAGCACCTCTGCAGGGCTTTGAGGAACTCATTTGACCCAAAGAATCCCTATTCTCACTTAATGGTGTTCAGGAACCTAACAGAGGAAGGCAAGAGACTTCATCCACATTGACTGATTTTTTGCTGTTATGGTTTGGGATGCACACATGTGATCATTCATTAGATCCATCAGGTGCTGAGAATCTAAGTCACAGCCACACAAAATGCCAAGAGGCTAATTCAGACACATCCCTTTCCAAAGCAATTAAGAGCCACAGGTGATGAATATTCATTTCCATTTGAAAACTGTTTTCTTCAGGCTTCACAAAGTAGTGGCCTGAGGAAAAGAACTTTCTGACATTTAGTGTAACATTACAATGGGTAAGAAAAAGGCCCAAAGCAGGGTTTCTTCACTGAGATTTTCCTGGTCACACTGATATCTGAGTTTTCTGAGGTGCAGGCCATTCTCTTCAGCTATCCAGTACATGGCCATGTCACAGAGCTTGGAGGAGGTACATATCTTGGACACAAAAACATGAGCCTATTCTGGAGAGTGGCCAGAATTCAGGAAGAAAACAGGAACTTAGGAAGATATCAGGTGTTGCCCATCGATAAGGGAAGCTGCAATCCATTTAAAAATTGGGCAGGAAGATTATGGGAAGACTTATAGTAGACAGGACACATCCATTAATGCATTTTTTTTCTAATGTCTACAACCACGGACACAGTGTGATACACAGACATAGAAACACTCGCCTTCTCAAACGACTTACTAGAAACAGACCACTGCAAACCAAACATACCGCCTTTACTACATATTCTCAGAACATGAGACAAAACCACAAACCCACACCCACTCCCACAATGGTTCCTCCTTCCCCCAAGTAGGTCTGTGACTATCCGGAGTGACCTCTGACTAGTGGGCCATACTACGTTCCCTCGAAATGGCATCTCCAGTCTCAGATCTGATTTCTTGGCCAACTCTGTGAAGTTGTTAGCAAAAAGTGGTGAGCCACTCCCTGCTTTCTCAGGAAAGGTCCCTCTTCAGAGCTCTCCTGACATTTGGCCATCCTCACATCAGTAGGTACCAAGAAAGACTGACTCTGTCCTTGGTAAATATAAACAAGTAAGCTCACTGGGACTGGGACTGGCACTGCTTCTGGGTGCCTTTCTTCTTGGATACCATGATCCGAGAGTTCCATCACCAAGGAAATGGTGTATGTCACTTTCTTTCGAACTGAATGAGGTCACTGCCTTGGCAACCACATTGTCCTAACATTTTCTTCCAAGGATCCCATGAGATGGAGGCTGCCCCTACTTCCTGTGACACTTTCACAAGTTGGAATGGTATATCAGCCATAGGCACCCGGGAACAGCTCTCCACCCTGGCCTGGTTTGGTCCATCTTCTCTACAATAAGAAGAGAGAGGCTGATTCAGACACATCAATTCATCCTGACCAGGTTGTTTGCCATGGAAGATGACTACTGCTCTCTCAGGTTCTTCATACCTGCCTAGAACTTCTCAAGGTATCATTTCTGCATGGACCTTTGAGGTTCTCAGAAAGAGGAAGGTCCCCTAATTTCATGTATTGAAAGAACAACTCTGACTCTGATCTTCTGTAAAATGAGATTGAGGGAACAGTGTATGTTTATGGTTAATAACAGGTTCGATTTGGGTTAGGTATCATTCTGCATGATGAACAATGGTAATGGGAACCTGCGATATTTACTAGAATATAGAGATGAAATATAAGTATGAAAACAGAAATCTAGGTATCATTTGAAGCCAAGAAGGGCATTGGGCCCTTGATTAGGATACTTATCTATAAATTATATTGTGAACAGATGTCTCAGATAATTTGATATACAATGGCATCGGACCTTGTACCTTGGATGATTGAATGTAGAACAGAACATCCAGTCAAAAAGAGATGGTCGGTAGGATTAGGAAGATAACCAGTAGGTTTAGGAAGAAAAGTGAGTATAGGATTTGGACCAAAAGTTCTTTAGCAGTAGGATTTCGGTTAGAGAGTGAATGTAAATGTCACCACATGTGAAGAGTCATCACTATGATGAACTGGCGAAAATAAGTAGGAAAGCAGATAACAATATAAACATTACGAAATCAGGCAAAGTATAAAGTGTGGAATAGGATTAGACATTTTCAACAGGGTTGATGTTGTATATATAATCTTTGGAAGAAAAAAATATGTAGTGATCAAGAGGATTGACCTTTGAGAGCATTAGGAAACCTGGACATGGATGTTTTCAGTAATCCATGCTTACTTTCGTTTTAGGCTTTGGTACAATCATAAGTGTGACCTTTGCATTTGTGTCCAGAATATTACTGTCATAAAATGTGTATGTAGATCAGGTGAAATGAGTATGTCTTACACCATTTCTGTGGACTGTGAAGTCATTTGGTCATCCTCCAATTTTCCTGGTGTTTCTTACTGCTGCACTGTAATTTTGGTATTGGCTTCACTGAATACAAGGAGTTCAACTGGGACACAGTACTGGAGGGAGTACTCTCACGTGTGGTGGGTCAGGGTCTGCAAGAGAATGCACCAACCAGCCTTCTATCCCACAAATCTTGCCCCCTTGTCCATAGCAAACTGATTCGGAACATTTCCCAGAAACATCTCCATATAACAAGATGCCTTTACGTATAAGGGTATGCTGGCTGCACCATGTCAGTCACAAGCCATTTGAAAGCCAATGCAGATCCACGTGGCCCCACCACAGATGTTTTATCATACACCTGCACACCACTGCTCTAGGCCCACTACTCAGCAGGCTCCAACTTACTGGCATCTCTGCTCGACACCATTTTCATGAAACCCATTCAATCAAGGCACTGTCTGGTACACTCATGATCAGCAACAGGACATCCAAAGGTTTTCCAGTGCCACCTGGTCATGGGAATTTAAAAAAATTCAAGGTATTTATCTAGCCTTTCTCAAGGATGAAGTTGGTATCACTGTGGGTTACAATTCATTCAGGAACCATTAAATGGTGAGGAAGCTCATTTCCATAAAAGCTCGGGAGAACTCTCACAGCCAAGGGTACCGAAATAGTGGCCCAAAGGTCACATGGAGCCAATTGAGTCCAAGCCCGGGTGGACCAAGTCTTCTCTTCAAACTGCCACACAAATGACCACAATTAAAACCAAAACACTCCAACTTGGCACTCATCTTCTTCTATATAGACACTCATCATAACCTCTGGCTGGAGGTTTCCATGAGGAACGCAGCCCAAGACACTTTCCAAAATAATCTCCCTTGCCTCTCATTTTCCTAAAGTCAGGGTGGCCTGGAAACCCTTCCTGTGTACCAGCACTGATCAAATATGCCTGCCGTTAATACTGCTCTTCTTCTCCAATTTGAGGCCAACTGTCTGTGGGATATAGATTCTTTTTGTGAATTGGAGTCATGAGAAAACCCAAGCTCCTATGAGCTACCCTCTGCAGGGCTTTGAAGAATCCATTTGAGTGAGTCTAGCAGTTGGACCAAAAGTTCTTTAGCAATAGGGTTTTGGTTACAGAGTGATCGTAAATATCAGCACATGTGAAGAGTCAGTCACAATGAGCTGGAGAAGATGTGTAGGAAAGCAGATATCAATAGAGACATTAGAAAATCAGGCAAAGTACAATGTGAGTGATAGTATAAGACATTTTTAAGAGGGTTGAGGTTGAATATATAATCTTAGGAAGAAACAAATATGTAGTCATCAATAAGAATGATATTTGAGAGCATTAGGGAACCAGGACATGGATGCTGTTAGTAATACTTGCTCACTTTCAATTTAGGCTTTGGTAAAATCATATGTGTGACCCTTGCATTTCGTGTCAGCAATAATACTGTGATGAAATGTATATGTATACCAGGTGACTAAAGTATTTCTTCCACCATTTCTGAAAGCCATGTTTTAATGAATTATAAATTAGTTTGGGGATACAAATAGTGTACGGTGTGTCAAAGAAAATAGAGATGATGCCTTAATAGACCATACTGTGAATAAATAATATAACTGGTTCAAACTTTAAATAATGGATTGATTTGATATCTCAAAATATATAGGAAATCTTATGTTGATATGCATACATTCATTCCAACCAGTTATACATCTAATGTTAATATTAGCGTTATGGATTATCATGAAGAGTGTGTGAGTTTTTGCTTTAAAAATGATTATTGAAATAAAAAAAAATAATATGTTTGGAAAGAAGTCTCATGAAAAGACCAGTCAAGAAACATGGAGGAATATATGTGTTCTGAAGCAGGAAGTGATTGATAGTACACCAAATGCCTATAAATTTGTGAAATTGTGGATGAAAGGACATATCCTGTGATGTCCATAAACTGAAGAAATAGTAATGTACCATTGTTGAATAAAAATGAACTTCAAAATACACATCATGTCCCATAGGTATCTACTTGCATTGATGTTAAATTGGGTCAGTTACTGTAGAAATATTAGGATTTGTAAGCACCATTCACTGATATTAATTTTAAGTACTAGGAAATAAATATGTATTTCAGGTGGATGAATATTTATGACAATTGTCTTGTGAAATGTTGATTATAAATCCACATACAGAAACATGAGCAAATTTAGGGAGTGTATAAAAAGACACATATATTTCCTATTTTGGAAAATCTGGAGAGTATGTGTATATATATATATATATATATATATATATATATATATATATATATATAGAGAGAGAGAGAGAGAGAGAGAGAGAGAGAGAGAGACATAGAGAGACAGATAGATAGATAGATAGATACACACATACACAGACATATAAATGTAGCAATATATATGCCAATCGAAATTCATCATGAAATATATATCATCCACATATCCAAAAATATTCATTTTACTGAGCATTGATTTAGGTATAATGTTGTTCATCTAGGAAATTTACCCATGGGTTGAATTTCCAGTTGCATCAGTATATAGGGGGAGTGATCTCTTCTCACAATTTGTATCTTCCGAAATCAGCAAGCTCACAAGAATGTACGTGTGATACCAGGTAGGATTCTAAATATGTATAATAAATACATGTGCTGAATAGGCTACAGAGAAAAGGACACAGAAATCTACATATGTGTTAACTTTAAAAACTCATGGAGAATTATTACAATAAAAAGTTGACTAGATTTATTACACATACCCTTGATAAAGCAGAAGGCAAGTCCAAGTATACACCATGCCTCCAATGAATGGCCTCTATTTCTATTCCGTTAGGATTCTTTTTTTTTCTCCATCATATGAGGTTTAGTAGTCAGAGTCTAGTAGGGTATGGAATAGTGTCAGGGATTAAGTATTTCAAATGTAAAATAGGAAAATGAATCTAATGTGTATGCAAATATGTGCTACACAAAAATCTTCCCACTCTCATCCAGAACAATGCCTTGACATTACCTTCGCCCCAAGTAAGACACAATTAGTGCAGAAGAGTTAGAAATCTGTGAATACATATGTGGAAAGAAAAATGCTCAGGATTTCAAAACCTTGGAGGTGGTAGAACAGTTTCCAAAAGTAAAGGAGAGCATAAACCCTCCACAAATATGGATCTCTGCTGGCCTAATGTCTTTTTCCGAAAATGTCTCTGAGTTTGGGTCCTTGAAATATATGTTGTTGTCAGGAGTTTTAGCTTCCTTTGTAGTGAGACCATCAAAGATGGGTCTGCATTTACGTGATCTGGAGGACACAGTTTCTTATTTTCTAGTGAACATGAGGCAGCAGTTCTCAATTATCTCTTTGCAGGTAAACTGTGGCCAGTGGGTTCTAGGTGTCTAACCGTGTGGTCTGTGAAGCCATTTGGTCATCCTCCACTTTTCATGGTGTTTCTTACTGCTGCACTGGGAGTTTTGTTTTGGCTTCACAAAATACAAGGAGTTTAACTGAGACACAGTGCTGGAGGGAGTACTCTCATGAGTAGTAATCAGCATCTGCAGGAGAATGCACCAAGCAGGCTTCTATTCCACATACCTTGCCCCCTTGACAATAGAAACTTGATTCTGAACATTTTCTGGAATCGTGTCCATATAACAAGATGCCTTTACATATAAGGGTCTGCTGACTGCACCGTGTCAGTCACTAGTCATTTGGAAGCCAATGGCAGATACACGTGGCCCCACCACAAATATTCTTTCACACACCTACACTTCACTTCTCTAGGCCCACTAATCCACAGGCTCCAACTCTCTGGCATCTCTGTTCTACACCATTTTCATGAAACCCAGTCAATTAAGGCACTGTCTTGTACACTCATGATCAGCAGCAGAACACCCAAAGGTTCTCCAGTGCCACGTTGTCATGAGAATTTCAAAAATTTCATGGTATTTATCTAGCCATTTTTCAAATATGATGTTGGAGGCACTGTGGGTTTCAATTTATAAAGGAACTATTAAATGGTAAGGAATCTCATTTCAATGAAAGCTCTGGAGAACTCTCACAGGCAAGGCTTCCCAAGGAGTGGTGGAAAGGTCACAGGAAGCCGGGCACATTGAGGTCTACAATGTGAGTTCCATGTGTGTTTTGACTCCCAACTATGGCTGCCAAGTCTTTCATAATGAAATCATGTGATATCCTAGCTGAGATTCCCCGTGATCTGTGGAAAGCCATTCTGGGCCTAGATCTCAGTTTCCAAAGGCGACTCTCATGCCTGGTCTCCTAAAATCCCAAAACAAATCATGGGAATACTTCTCTAAGATCAGTTCCAGAACTCAGTCTCTAAGGGGAATCACACCAGAGTTCAATCCTAGGTTCACCCAGGAATCTCTTCCAACTGCCACACAAATAATCACAATTAAAAACCAAATAATCCCACATGGCCCTCATCTTCTTTTATATAGACACTCATCATAACCTCTGGCTGGAGGTTTCCATGAGGGGCCCAAGACACTCTCCAAAATAATCTCCATTTCACCTCATTTGCCTAAAGTCAAGGTGGCCTGGACACCAATCCTCTGAACCAGGAGTGATTAAATAGTCCTGCCATTAATACTGATCTGCTTCTCCAGTTTGAGGCATACAGACTGTCGGGTATAGATTCTTTGGGTTAATTGGAGTCATGAGAAAATCCGATTAGCTATGGGCTAGCTTCTGCAGGGCTTTCAAGAACTCATTTGTCCTGAAGAATCCCTATTCTCATTTGATGGAGGTCAGGAACCTTACAGAGGAATGTGAGAGACGTCATCCACTGAGACTACTCTTTTTGCCATTTTGGTTTTGGATGCACACATGGGATCATTCTTTAGATCCATTGGTTTCTGACAATCTAAGCCACAGCCTCAAACAGGGACAAGAGGATGATTCATACACATCCTTTCCAAAGCAATTAAGCAAAGAGCCAAGGTGAGGCCCATTTATTTCCATTTGATAACTCTTTTCTTCAGTCTTCACACAGGGGTGGCTTGAGGCTAAGACCTTTCTGACATTCAGTGCAACAGAAGAACAGGTAAGCCAAAGGCCAAAAGCAGGGTTCCTCCACTGAGACTTTCCTGGTCACACTGTTATCTGAGTTTTCTGAGATGCTTGCGATTCCCTTCAGCTATCCAGTACATGGCCATGTCACAGAGCTTGGAGGTGGTATATATCTTGGACACAAACAATGAGCCTATTCTGGAGAGTAGCCAGAATTCAGGAAGAAAACAGGAACTTAGGAAGATAGCAGGTGTTGCCCATCCATAAATCAAGCTACAGTTCCTTCATCAATTGGGCAGGATGAATGCTGCAAAGCTTTCTACTAGAAAGGACACATCCATTGATGCATTCTCTTTTTTAAAATCTGGAACCACGGACAAAGTGGGATACACAGACATAAAAAAAAAAAATTCGCCTTGTCAAACGAATTACTAGAAACAGTCCACACCAAACCAAACAAACCGCCTTTCCTACCTTTTCTCAGAACATGAGACAAAAACTTAAACTCACACCCACACCCACAAAGGAATCTCCTTCCCCCAGTAGGTCTGTGATCATCCGGAGTTTCCGCTGACTTGTGGGCCATACTATGTTCCCACGAAATGGCCTGGACTGTCTCAGATATGGTCTCCATGGCCAACTCTGTGGAGTTGTCAGGAGCCAGCGGTAGGCACTACCTGCTTTCTCACGACAGGCCCCTCTTCAGAGCTCTCCTGGTATTTGGCCATCCTCACATCACTAGGTAACAAGAAAGACTGACTCTGTCCTTTGTAAATACAAATAAATGAGCCCACTTGGACTTGGACTGGGACTGGCTCTGTGTGCCTGGCTTTTTTAGATCCTAAGTTCGGAGTGTTCCATCACCAAGGAAGTGAGGTGAGATCACTTCCTTCAGGAACTGAATGAGGTCACTGCCTTGGCAACCACATTTTCCTAACAGTTGCTTCCAAGGTTCCCATGAAATGGAGGCTGACCCTACTTCCTGTGACACTTACACAAGTTAGAATGGTGTATCAACCATAGGCACCCAGGAACAGCTGTCCACACAGGCCTGGTTTGGTACATCTTCTCTACATTAAGAATGGAGAGGCTGCCTCACACACAACCCTTCATCCTGACCAGGTTGTTTGCCATGGAAGATGACTTTTGCTCTCTCAGGTCCTTCTTAGCTGCCTACATCTTCTCCATGGATCATTTCTGCATGGACCTTTGATGTTCTCAGCAGGTGGAAGATCCCCTACATTCCTGTATTGTAAGACCATCACTGTCCCTTCTCTTCTGTAAAGTTAGTTTGAGGGAACCTGTATGGTTATTGCTAGTAACATGTTCGATTTGGGTTAAGAGTCATCCTGCGTGATGAATAATGGTATTGGGAATCTGCGATATGTACAGTAATATATAGGTGAAATATAAGTATGAAAACAGAAATCTAGGTAAAATATGAAGGCCAGAAGGGCATTGGGCCCTTGATTGGGATACTTAGCTTTGAATTATGTACTAAACAGATTTCTTAGTTAAATCGATATGCAATGGCATAGGAATTTGGACCTTGGATGATTGAATGTTGAAGAGAACATCGAGTCAAAAAGAGATAGTCAGTAGGATTAGAAAGATAGTCGATATGTTTAGAAAGAAGAGTGATTCTAAGATTTGGACCAAAAGTTCTTTAGCAACAGGGTTTCGGGTAGAGAGTGAATGGAAATGTCAGCACATGTGAAGAGTCAGTCACAATGATGAACAGGGGAAAATATGTAGGAAAGCAGATATCATTGGAGACATTAGGAAATCAGGCAAAGTATAAAGTGAGTGATAGGATTAGACATTTTCAACAGGCTTGAGCTTGAATATAAAATCTTAGGAAGAAACAAATAAGTAGTCACCAATAGGATTGGCATTTGAGAGCATTAGGCAACCTGGACATTGGTGATTTTAGTATTCCATGCTCACATTTCATTTAGGCTTTGATACAATCATAAGTGTGATATTTGCTTTTTGTGTCCAGAATATTACTGTGATAAAAAGTATATGTATATCTGAGTGACATGAGTATTTCTCACTCGATTTCTGGGAGCAATATTTTGAAGACGTATAAATTAGTATTGGGCGTACAAATACATGTACCATGTGTATATGAATATTGAGATGATGCATGAATAAACCATACTGTGAATAAATAATATAACTGGTTCCAACTTTAAATAACGGATTAAATTGATATCTGAAAATATGCAATAAATCTTATATTGATATACATTCATTCATTCCATCCAGTTATACATCTAATGGTAATATTAGGGTAATGGTTTTTCATAAAAAGTGTGTGAGTTTTGATTCAAAATTGATTATGGAAATCAAAAATTATGTGTTTGGAAAGAAGTCTCATGAATAGACAAGTCAAGAAACCTGGATGAATACATGTGTTCTGAAGCAGGAAGTGATTGAAAGTGAAAGAAATGCTTATAAATTTGTGAACTTGTGGATGAACTATATATCTTATGATGTGCACAAACTAAAGAAATAGAAATGTACCAATGTTGAATAAAAATGAACGTCAAAATATACATCATGTCCCATAGAATTCCACGTGCATTGATGTTAAACTGGGTCAGTTACTGTAGAAATATTAGGATATGTATGCACCATTCACTGAATTTTGTTTTCAGTACTAGGAAACAAATATGTATTTCTGAGATGAGTATTTCTGAGAATAATTTTGTGAAACGTTGATTATAAATCCACATACATTAACATGAATGAATTTAGGGAGTGTATATAAGACACATATATTTCATATTTTGAAAAGTCTGGAGAGTGTGTGTGTGTTTGTGTGTGTGTGTGTGTGTGTGTGTGTATACACACACACACAAAAACACCTTAAAAATTAGCAATATATATATATGCCAATTGAAATTCATCATGAAATATATATCATCCATAGATCCAAAACTATTTGTTTTACTGAACTTGAATTTATGTATAATGTTGTTCAACTCGGAAGCTCACCCATATATTGAATTTTGTGGTCCAACAGTGTTTAGGAGAAGTGATCTCTTCTCACAATTTGAATCTGCCAAGTCAGCCACCACACAAGAATGTTCCTGTGATATTCTATATGTGCATATAAAAATACATGTGCTGAATAGGCTACAGAGAAATGGAGACAGGAATTCACATATTTGTTAACTTTAAAAACACATGGAAAACTATTTCAATTAAAAATTGACTAGATTTATAACACCAACACTTTGTCATGCCAAAGGCAAGTCCAACTATACACCATGCCTCCTCTGAACTACTTGTATTTCTATTCTGTTTGGGTTATTATTCTCCATCATATTAGGATTAGAAGTCAGAGTCTAGTAGGGTATGGGTTAGTGTCAGGTATTCAGTATTTTTAATGGAAAATAAGAAAATGAATCCAATGTGTATGCAAAAATGGGCTACATAAAAATCTTCCCAGTCTCATCCAGAACAATGCCTTGCATTACCTTCACCGCAAGTAAGACACAATTAGAGGAGAAGAGTTAGAAAATCTGTGAATATATATCTGGAATGGAAAATGCTCAGGAGTTCACAACCTTGGAGGTGGTAGAGAAGTTTCCAAAAGTAAGGGAAAGTGTTGATAGACCCAACCTGATATTTTATTCAAATTGGGAGCCAACTTGCCACAAACCCATGGAAAGATAATTTTGACTTTACTATAAATTACTGCAAATTCTGAATGTGCTTGGAATGCCTGCCCTTGCCTTGAACTCACCAATGCCTATCTCTCTGACCAGATTGCAGCCGTCTCTGAAACTTTAGTGACAAATCATAATTTTTGGCCTTTCCTGGCCAGACAACGACCCTCTCTGAGTTTGTAAGTCATCATAATTTCTGATGTTGGGGCCAGAAATAAAATATATACTACCATTAGTGTGATGCTTGTCAAAGTTCTGTTATCTGTAACGTCCCTTTTGTGTATCTTTCTGGGTTATACAGTTGGGCTGTTGTAAAGGTGGTGTTGCTGTCTTGTTCCCGCCGTTTTGTTAGGGAGAGGCAGCCTGGCTGCTTGAAATAATAACCTTGCCTTAATTTGATTTTAAGTGGAATCAGTGGTCTTTTTTTATTGGTTGTTCCAAACTTTACAAAGCTCATGATATATCATATTTCATAAATTTGACACAATTGGGCGATGAACACCCATTTACACCCCAAATACAAATTGCAGAATGATATCCATTACACACTCACATTTTTACATAATGGCATATTAGTTGCTGTTGTATTCTGCTACCTTTCTTTTCCCCTACTATCTCTGCTCCCCTCCCCTCCCATCATCTCATCTCTCTCTACCTCATCTGCTGTTGTTCAATTCTATCCCTTTTTGCCCCCACCCTTTCCCCTCACATCCTCTTTTATGTAATTTTGTGTAACATTGAGGGTCTCCTACCATTTCCTTATGCTTTCCCTTCTTTCTTCCTTTCTCTCCCTCCATTCGTCGTTGTTTAATGTTTATCTTTTCCTCATGCTCTTCCTCCCTGTTCTGTTCTTAGTTGCTCTCTTTATATCAAAGAAGACATTTGACATTTGTTTTTTAAGGATTGGCTTGCTTCGCTGAGTATTATCTGCTCTGATGCCATCCATTTCCCTGCAAATTCTATGATTTTGGAATTTCTTATTGCTGCATAGTACTCCATTGTGTATAGATGCCACATTTTTTATCCATTCATCTATTGAAGGGCATCTAGGTTGGTTCCACAGTCTAGCTATTGTGAACTGTGCTGCTATGATCATTGATGTGGTAGTATCCCTATAGTACGCTGTTTTAAGTTCCTCAGGGAATAGTCTGAGGAGGGCGATAGCAGGGTCAAATGGTGGATCCATTCCCAGCTTTCCCAGGTATTGCCATACTGCTTTCCAAATTGGCATTACCAATTTGCAGTCCCACCAGCAGTGCCCAAGTGTACCCTTTCCCCACATTCTCGCCAACACTTATCGTTGTTTGACTTCATAATGGCTGCAAATCTTACTGGAGTGAGATGGTATCTTAGGGTGGTTTTGATTTGCATTTCTCTGACTGCTAGAGATGGTGAGCATTTTTTCATGTACTTGTTGATTGATTGTATGTCCTCCTCTCTGAAGTGTCTGTTCAAGTCCTTGGCCCATTTGTTGATTGGGTTATTTGTTATTTTATTGTTTAATTTTTTGAGTTCTTTTTATATTCTGGATACTAGGGCTCTATGTGAAGTGTGAGGGGTAAAAATTTGTTCCCAGGATGTAGGCTCTCTATTTAACTCTGTTATTGTTTCTCTTACTGAAGAAAAACTTTTTAGTTTAAGTAAGTCCCATTTATTTATTCTTGCTGTTAACTCTAGGGCTATGGGCGTCCTTTTAAGGAATTTGGAGCCCGACCCCACAGTATGTACATCGTAGCGAACTTTTTCTTCTATCAGATGCTGTGTCTCTGATTTAATATCTAGCTCCTTGATCCATTTTGAGTTAACTTTTGTGCGTGGGGAGAAAAAGGGATTCTGTTTCATTTTGTTGCATATGGATTTCCAATTTTCTCTTCACCATTTGTTGAAGATGCTATCCTTCCTCCATTGCATGCTTTTAGCCCCTATCTTCTTTCAGATTTTAGAGATAATGCCTTCAATTTTTCTCCATTCAGAATGATGCTAACCTGAGGCTTAGCATAGATTGCTTTTACAATATTGAGGTATGTTCCTGTTATCCCTAGTTTTCTAGAGTTTTGAACATAAAGGGATGCTGTACTTTGTCAAATGGTTTTCTGCATATATCGAGATGATCATATGGTTCTTGTCTTTAAGTCTATTGATGTGGTGAATAGTATTTATTGATTGCCGTATATTGAACCAGCCTTGCATCCCAGGGATGAATCCTACTTGATCATGGTGCACAATTTTTTTGATATGCTTTTGTATTCGGGAATCAGTGGTCTTTTCTTGAGTCCTGGTCTAACATTTTGAAGTTCCCCAGGGAGATGACCCTGCCCGACAAGATCACAAGACCAAACTGCTGGAAATTCTGAAGCTGGCCTTTCCTCCAGTGTTCTGGGCTGGAGAGCCACTCTAGGGGTGTGCAACTTGAGATGTTCCAAGGCCATGGAGTGAGCTTTAGGTCCGGGGAGCACTGCAGTGAACCACTGCACTAAAACGATTAGCAAGCACCTGGTGGAGGAGGCCTCCATAGGAAAGTGGCGCCTTTTTAACATCTGATATCCGGTTAAGGGAGATGTCTTCTGATGACAGAGAGGTGGCCTAGGGAGGCTCACATACACTCCTGTCCAGGATAGTAATGAGAATCGTTCTGTCCTCTGTTCTGTTCTGTAGGGAATTCCTCTGGAAGGGTAGAGAGTTGCAGATGGGCAGACACACATTCCTACCCCAGAGCTATAGCAAGATGTTGCATTGCTCTTCTGTATTTCTGTTTTGGCACCGGGTTTCTGTTTTTTTGTGTGTGTTTTGTTCTGTGTTCTATATGTTTATTGTTTGTTTGGTTTTGTGCGTTTTGTTGTGTGATTTCTGTCGTAAAAATTTAAGGATATTGGACGTGAAATTGGTTAACATAGCAAGTAAGCCTGACACCCCTTTGGACTGTGTTTTAAGGAATTGTGATGAACTTTACCCCCCTTTGTTAAGCAGGATGAGAGAAGCCCCTAGCTGGCTGCATGGAGCACACCCACTGCACAGGGCAATGCCTACTGGGGACCTAAGAACTGAGTATCTCCCAGGTTAACAAGTGAAACTCCTTTAAAACCCCTTGTCCCTCCTGATCAAGAGAGTCACAACCTTTGGGCAGAGTCCCCTGTGTTTCTCCTTTGTTAGAAAAGCAATAAACCTCCCTTTTTACTATTTCACAAAACCCTGTCCTCATTATTAAATTAGCATTAATTGGCTTCAAGGTCAGGAACCGAACTTTAAGTTACAAATTTTGATACAACACCCCCACCCCTGCCCTGGAAAGTTTTGAGAGCTGACTTCTGAAATGTTAGGAGATAGAGCGTGCTTAGGGTGGAAGTGAAGCAGAGGAGCTAATCTTGTAAGTAAAAGGAGGGACTGAGGGACTCCCAGCAGCTGCCCAAGCCCTGTTGCTTCAGGGAATTCTCTCCTTCCTTCCCTGCACTGCAATAATTATGCCACCTCTGTCTTCTTAAAAAAGAGAAAAAGAAAAAGGGGACACTAAATGCAGTAAAGTCACCATGGAGACCCTTAATTTAACATTTCAGGTTGCCCCTCTGTGAAAACATCCGCTCCCCTTGTGGGGACATCTATGGTGCCACTGGTGTAGGAGATTTTTCTCTTTTCTGCTCTGTTTTAAAGGCTTCTGTCTGTCAGCCATAGACTGGAGCTCCTTTCTGTCTGTCTTGTGTCTTTGTATCTGGCCCTTTAAGACATGTGCAATAATGTGTTGATATTTTAAATTGTTTCTTGGAAATGATCTTAGCTGAATGTGTGTCTAAATGATGATGTTTGATTATAAGAATCTGGCATCTGAATGGATTTTTTAAGCATTGCACAATATTGCAGTTAATAGTCGGGTTTAGGTAATTGTTTAGTTTATGATTTCAGATAATTCATCCCAAAGAACTTAAATACTTATGATGGAAAACTAAAGAACTCTACTTCCAACTTGGCAAGTAACTTTCCAATCATTCAGTCTTTTTTTAACCAATTTTGAATTGGGTAGCCTGGGAAAATGTCACTGAGTGTTCCAGTGCATTAATTTGGAGAAGGATAATAAATCATATTATATCTTTTGACAAAAGAAGATGTAAAGATATAAAATTTTCTTAATTGTATCTTAAACTTGTTTCATAATTTTCAACATCCTAACCTGAAAATTATGTTTAAAATGCCTTAGGCCTGAGGTTTCTCCTCAGAATAGCAGTTTTTTCCAGCTCCTTCCAGACCTCAGCCAAGACTTATGTTAAAATGCAAATAAAAGAAGCCTGCAAGCTCAGTAGGAGACTGATCTGAGGCCTAAGAGGGAAAAAAAAGGAAATTGTATGGTATCTACTAATTACTGGCTAGTCATTTTTTTCTAGGACTCTTATTTTTTTCCTTAGATTCATTTTTTTTTTGAGCTCCTGATTTTGATCCTATAGACTTAGGTTAATGTTTTTTCTGATCTGTTCTATCTTTGACCAACTGTGGAGTTTTGAAACATTGCAATGGAGATTTCATCTGTTAAAAGCTACAAGGCCTTTACTATTATTATGTGTGCATACTTTTGTTATGTGTTGTATATATATATATATATATATATATATATATATGTACATATATCATATATAGGATACACAAATTAACATATATAAGGTGCACTCATAGAAAAGCGCTCATAACAACAAATTTTAAAAAGTGGATCCAATTATTTTTAATTCACGTGATTTAAATGGTTCAATTTAAATTGGATAAACAGATAAAAATAAATGTCTTTAAATTTAAGCCTACAAGTTTTTCTAGGTGTTCAAAAATCTTATAAAATATTAATGTCCACAAAAGGTCTAATATGCTTTGTTTCTACGACTTTTCCTTCAACATAAAAATGGTTTACACTCTTAAATACATTTGTCTAATATTTTGATAAATAAGTAAAGGAAATTTGATATGGGATTACTCATTCATAGATACTTTTGTTAGACATCTGATTGATTTACTAAGGTCTGTATAAGTTTGTCCTAAAGTCTGCATAATATTGCAAAAATCAGTCATGATTTAAAGAGACAAAAATTTCATAAAACTTAAGTTTACCCATAACATTGTGTTTATTAAGTTTTATTTTTTCTAGAGCAAGCAACCATAAAAATTAAACAACTGATTAAATAAGAACTGTTCTTTTAGAGCACTGTACTGCATTTCTTTAAAAGCTAAACTTGGTTAATGAAGAAATATCAGTGTAATTCTGATGCTATTATTATGCTCACATCTTCCAGGTATACAAGTATATAATGTAGAAACTTTAAAAGAGCATCATATCAAGCTGGTGTTCTGAAGTTGTGTGGTAAAAAATATATTGGGGATTTATTTACCTTTTATCAATAAGATATGTAAAGTTTTCTGTTACTTTTTTCATTGGGGAACAATTTAAATATATTTTTAAGTTAACGATAGCCTAATCTATGTAAAGGTAAAAAACTTTCAGCCTTTCTTTAATTCATGTTTTGAATGTGATATCATATGGTGTTAGCTAATGTTCATGTGACCACAAACAATTTATGTAAACTTTGTAAAATGATATTTAAAAAACAAAGATCAGCTTTAGAACTAAAACACTTAAGATTTTTAAAGAGCCCTGCCTTACCTGAGATAAGGCTCTGTGTCCCATCTTACTACATGTGAGAATGACTAAGAAAGCAGTAGGTCAGATTTTATTTCATTTAAAGTTATGTTCAAAAGTCGTTTTTTTTTCTGTCAAGATTACTAGGATCTCAAATAGGGGATATAATGTAAAACTCAGCCAAAATTTCAGGGTAGCTATTATGCAAACTAAGTTTTTTTACTCTTGTTAAAAAATTTTATTTTGTAATTTCCTTATAAGTGATCTAAAGATTCCCTGTTATTGTTTTACAGATGTGTTGCTTTAAGAACAAAACATTGGTTAATTTAAGATAATAAGACATCACCTACAAGACTGACAGAATAATACAGATCCCAAGTAATAAAAAGATAAATAGTTATAAAGGTATAGACATTAAAGAACAGTACTCTTGATATAAGCCTGTTAAATTATATTTGCTAGATGTTTAAGATTAGGATTTAAAATTAAAGTTAAATAAAAGGGGCAAGATAACCAATATTTGGCAATTGCCCTCTGAGTAAGTCTGAATCCAGGGAACAGGGGACTTCTCTGAAGAACTTTGCAACTCTGAGCCACATAACCTCCTGATCAGGGAGATTAATTACACCACTGGAAAACAGAAATCCAATCAGTGCATTTGCTAGGAAGAGGAGATTCATCAGAGAAGGGAGACATCCCTGATGCTTCTGAGGGAAGCCACATGGTCAAGCAAGACCTGGACCCACCTAGCGCAAATGGCACTAGCAGAACTGAGAAGCTGCTCTCAAGTTTCCCCAGGAATGACTCCCATAAATGCACAGCTGACTGTTAACAATAGATAGACAAAAGTCAGATTGACTGCTTCATCTTAAACACTTAGCAAAGACCACTAAAACCAAAATGCAGCCATTCATGGGCATTTTAAATAATAATAATAATAATAATAATAATAATAATAATAATAATAATAATAATAATATTTTAAGGTACACACTTTATGTTAGCTTCTCAAAATAAGTAAGACTGGAGGCCACAAAGAAGGATTCTCAGACAGGAATGCCTGATAACTTTAAAAAGAGACTATCAAGAGGAGCTGCCAGAAGCAGAAGTATTTAGTTTAAGGCCTACAGATATTCCTAAACTACACAGGTAGGCTTGGTGTTTGCAAGTACAATTATCCAGCCATTGAGTAACAGAATTAAAGGTTTCTGTATTAGACACAAAGGTCATACTAGTAAAAGTATTTTGCAAGATCAGATGACACTAAATTATTAAACTCTATCTTATGGGGAGAGAGAACTGTAACACTAAAAGTGAAATGTTAAGTTGACAGTCCAGATAACTGGGGATATTAAAGACTGGTGAGGGAACTTCTATAGAGTCACATGTTCCAGCTGCTGCAACATTATTCAGTACTCAGGGTTTTGTTTCTCTCATAGAAGAACCCATCCCCAGATGACTTTACAACCTGTTCTTCCCCAACCAGACTTCAAACCGAAATGACTTCTAAAAGGCAACTCATGTCCCTCATGCCGTGCACCTTCACATCACCCTCTCTCAGCTCAGAAGAAGCCAAAATGAGTGACGCTTCTGTTCTTACAACAATGGAGCCAAAAATAAATTGACGATAATATAAGTAATTAATAAAGTCAGGTAAAATAATGGAGACCGGTTTTTGGAGAGTTCTAAAAATTTGGAGACTGTTACTTGAGGGATTAAAATTCCCTCAGTGCTCTTCCCCTATCCTATGAAAGATTTGGAAGGCACACATTAGAAAAAGGGGTAATGATAGACCCAACCTGATCTTTTATTAAAATTGGGAGCCATCATGCCACAAAGCTATGCAAAGAATATTTTGGATTAACTATAAATTACTGCAAATTCTGAACATGCTTGGAATGCCTGCCCGTGCCTTGAACTCACACATGCCTGGCTCTCTGACCAGATAGCAGCCCTCTCTGAAACTTTAGTGACACCTCATAAATATTCACATTCCATGGCGAGACAACGACCCTCTCTGAGGTTCTAATGGTCCTCATAAATTCTGATGTGGGGCCAGCAAAAAAAAAATGTAAACTACCATTAGTGTGATGCTTCTCAAAGTTCTGTTATCTGTAACCCCCAGTTTGTGTAACTTTCTGGGCTATAATGCTGAGCTGTTGGAAAGGTGGGGTTCCTGTCTTGTTACCGCCTTTTTGGGAGAAAGAGGCAGCCCGGGCTTCAAATAATTAGCTTGCATTAATGTGATTTTAATTGGAGTCAGTTGTCTTTTCTTGCGTCCTAGTCTAACAGGTAAACACTCCATAAACATGGAGCTCTGCCGGCCTAAAGTCTTCTGGAGAAACTGCCTCTGAGGTTGGGCCCTGGAAATATATGTTGTTGTCAGGAGCTTTAGCTACCTTTGTAGTGAGACCATCAAAGCTGAGTCTGCATACATGTGTCCTGGAGGACATGGTTTCTTATTTTCCAATGAACATGAGACAGCAGAGCTAAATTCCCTTTTTGTAGGTAAACTTTGGCCACTCAAGGCTAAGTGTCTCCCCGTGTGGACTGTGAAGCCATATGGTCATCCTCCACTTTTCGTGGTGCTTCTTGCTGCTGCACTGGGAGTTTGGGTGAATGCACCATCCAGGCTTCTATACCTCATCGCTTGCCCCCTTGTAAATAGCAACCTGATTCTGAACATTGCTCTGAAACCTCTGCATATAACAAGATGCCTTTAAATTGAAGGGTCTGTTGGCTGCACCATGTCAGTCACAAGCCATTTGGAAGACAATGGCAGATACACATTACCCCACCACAGATGTTTTATCACACACCTGAACACCACTCTGGGCTCTAGGCCCACTACTCAGCAGGCTTTAACTTACTGCCATCTCTGTTCTTCACCATTTTCCTGAAACCCAGTCAATCAAGGCACTGTCTTGTACACTCATGATCAGCAACAGGACATCCAAAGGTTTTCCAGTGCCACCTGGTCATGGGAATTTCAAAAATTTCATGGCATTTATATAGCCATTTTCCAAGGATTTAGTTGGAGGCACTGTGGGTTTCAATTCATTCAGGAACCATTAAATGGTGAGGAAGCTCATTTCAATGAAAGCTCTGGAGAACTCTCCCAGACAAGGCTTCCCAACGAGTGGCCAAAAAGTCACATGAAGCCTGGCCCATTGAGATATACAATGTGAGGTCCATGTGTGTTTTGACTCTCAACTATGACTGCCAAGTCTCTCAGAATAAAATCATGTGATATCCTGGCTGAGATTCTCTGTGCTTTGTGGAGAGCCACCCTGGGCCTAGATCTCAGTTTCCAATAGCGACTCTCATGTGTGGCCTCCTAAAATCCCAACCCAATTCATGGCAATACTTCTCTGAGGTCAGTTCCAGAACTCAGTATCTAAGGAAAATCACAGCAGAGTTCAAGCCCACGTGGACCTAGTCATCTCCTCCAACTGCCACACAAATGACGATAATTAAAACCAAAACACTCCCACATGGTCTTCATCTTCTTCCATGTAGACACTACTCATAACCTCTGGCTGGAGGTTTCCATGAGGGGTGCAGCCCACGACAGTGTCAAAAATAAGCTCCCTATTTCCTCATTTTCCTCTTCTCAGGGTGGCCTGGTAACCCTTCCTGTGAACCAGGAGTGATCAAATAGGTCTACTGTTAATACTGCTTCGGTTCTCCAATTTTAGGCATACTGACTGTGGGGTTTAGATTCTTTATATTAATTGGAGTCATGAGAAAATTCAGGCACCTATTTGCTAGCCTCTGCAGGGCTTTGAAGAACTCATTTGATCCAATGGATCCCTATTCTCACCAGATGGAGGTCAGGAACCTTACAGAGGAAGGTGAGAGACTTCATCCACAATGACTGCTGTTTTGGTCATTTTTCGTTTTGGATGCACACATGGGATATTTCCTTAGATCCATCAGGTGCTGAGAATCTAAGCAACAGCCTCACACAGGGCCAAGAGGCTGCTTCAGACCCATCCCTTTCCAAAGCAATTAAGCAAACAGACACAGGTGATGCCCATTCATTTCCATTTGAAAACTATTTTCTTCAGGCTTCACAAAGGGGTGGCCTGAGGCAAAGACCTTCCTGATATTCAGGGCAACAGAACTATAGGTAAGCAAAAGGACCAAAGAAGGGTTTTTAAACTGACACAATACTCGTCACACTGATATCTGAGTTTACTGAGATTCTCGCCATTCCCTTCAGCTATCCAGTACATGGCCATGTCACAGAGTTTGGAGGTGGTACATATCTTGGACAAAAAACCATGAGCGTATTCTGGAGAGTGGCCAGAATTCAGGAAGAAAACAGGAACTTAGGAAGATAGCAGGTGTTACCCATCCATAAATCAAGCCACAGTTCCTTCATCAATTGGGGAGGATGAATGCTGCGAAGCTTTCTACTAGAAGGACACATCCATTGATGCATTCTCTTTTTTAAAATCTGCAACCACGGACAGATAGCAGGTGTTGCCCATCTATAAGGCAAGCTGCAGTCCATTTATAAATTGCGCAGAATGTATGCTGGGAAGCTTTCTACTATACAGGACACATCCATTGATGCATTCTCTTTTCTAATGTCTACAACCATGGACACAGTGCAATACACAGACATAGAAACACTCGCCTTGTCAAACGACTTACTAGAAACAGTTCACTTCAAACCAAACATATCGCCTTTCCTACCTACTCTCAGAACATGAGACAAAATCACACCCACACACACAAAGGCACCTCCTTCCCCCAAGTAGTTCTGTGACTATCCCATGTGTCCTCTGACTGGTGGGCCATACTATGTTCCCTCGAAATTGGCCTGTCCTGTCTCAGATCTGGTCTCCTTGGCCAACTCTGAGATGTTTTCAGGAGCCAGCATTGAGGCACTACCTGCTTTCTCAGAAAAGGCCCCTCTTCAAAGCTTTTCCGGCATTTGGCCATCCTCTTATTAGTAGGTACCAAGAAAGACTGACTCTGTCCTTGGTAAATCCAAACAAGTGAGCCACTGGGACTGGAACTGGGACTGATTGTGGGTGCCCGGGTTCTTGGATCCCAAAATCACAGAGCTCCATCACCAAAAATGTGGGGTGAGGACACTACCTTCAGGAACTGAAAGAGGTCATTGCCTTGGCATCCACGTTTTCCTAACAGTGGCTCCCAAATGTCCAATGAGATGCAGGCTGCCCCTACTTCCTGTGACAGTTTCACAAGTTAGAATGATATATCAACCATAGGCAACTGGGAAGAGCTCACCACACAGCCTGGTTTGGTCCTTCTGCTCTACATTAAGAAGAAAGAGGCTGATTCAGACACATCCCTTCATTCTGACCAGGTTGTTTGCAATGGAAGAAGACTTTTGCTCTCTCAGGTCCTTCATAGCTGCCTACATCTTCTTCAGGGATTATTTCTGCATGGACCTTTGAGTTTCTTAGCAGTTGGAAGATCCCCTACATTCCTGTATTTTAAGACCTACTCTGTCCCTGCTCTTCTGTAAAGTTAAATTGAGGTAACAGTGTAAGGTTAGGGTTAATAACAGGTTCGATTTGGATTAGGAATCATTCTGCTGGATGAATAATGGTATTGGGAACCTGTGATATTTATAAGAATATATAGGTAAAAGATATGTATGAAAACATAAATCTAAGTAAGATATGAAACCCAGAAAGGAATTGGGGCCTTGATTGGGACACTTAGCATTGAAATACATTCTGCACAGATGTCTCAGATAAATCGATATACAATGGCATAGGACCATGTACCATGGATGATTGAATGTAGAAGAAAAGATCCATTCAAAAAGGGATAGTAAGTAAGATTAGGAAGATAATCGGTATGATTAGGAAGAAGAGTGAGAATAGAATTATGACAAAAATTACTTTAGCAATAGGGTTTTGGTTAGAGATTGAATGTAAATATCAGCACAAGTGAAGAGTCAGTCAGTATGATGAACTGGGGAAAATATGTAGGAAAGCAGATATCAATGTACACATTATGAAATCAGGCAAAATATAAAGTGAGTGATAGGTTTAGACATTTTCAACAGGGTTTAGTTTGAATATATAATCTTATGAAGAAACTAAAATACAGTCTCCCATAGGATTGACATTTGAGAGAATTTGGCAACCTTGGCATGGATGTATTTAGTAATCCATGCTCACTTTCCATTTAGGCTTTGGTACAATCATAAGTGTAACCTCTACTTTTTCTGTCCAGAATATTACTGTGATAAAATGTATATGTATATCGGGTGACATGAGTATTTCTTGCACCATTTCTTGGAGAGATGTTTTGAAGTCATATAAATTAATATTGGTAAAAGAGGTGTACCCTGTGTCTATGAATATAGAAATAATGCATTAATAGACCATACTGTGAATAAATAATATAACTGGTTCCAACTTTAAATAATGGATTGAATTGATACCTGAAGTTACAGGAAATCTTATATTGATATACAATCATTCATTTCAACCAGTTGTACATCTAATGGTAATATTAGGGTTTTAGTTTATCATGAAGAGTGTGTAAGTTTTGTTTCAAAAATGATTATGGAAATCGAAAATAATGAGAATGGAAAGAAGTCTCATAAAAAGACCAGTCAAGAAACCTGGAGGTATTCATGTGTTCTGAAGCAGGAAGTGATTAAAAGTGAAACAAATGCCTATAAATTTGTGAACTTGTGGATGAAATATATATCCAATTATGTGCAAAAACTGAAGACATAGTAATGTACCAGTGTTGAAAATAAATGAACGACAAAATCCATACCATGTCCCATAGGAATCTACTTGCATTGATGTTAAACTGGGTCAGTTATGTAGAATTATTAGGATTTGTATGCACCATTCACTGAAGTTAGTTGTCAGGACTAGGAATCAAATACATATTTCAGGTGGATGAATATTTCTGAGTATAATCTTGTGAAAAGTAGATTATAAATCCACGCACATGAACATGAATGAAATTAGAGAGTGTATAATAGGACACATATATTTCATATTTTGAAAAATCTGGAGAATATATATATATATATATATATATACACACACACACACACACACACACACACACACACACACACACAGACATTATAAAGTACCAATATATATGCCAATCTAAATTCATCATGAAATATATATCATCCACAGATCCAAAAATCTTCATTTTACTGAACATGTATTTATGTATAATGTTGTTCCACCAGGAAGCTCACCCATAGGTGTAATTTTCAGTTCCAACAGCGATTAGGAGGAGTGATCTCTTCTCACAATTTGTATCTGCCATGTCAACAAACTCACAATTATGTACTTGTGATACCAGGTAGAATTCTTTATGTGCATATAAAAATACATGTGCTGAATAGGCTACAGAGAAAGGGAGACAGGAATTCACATACTTTTCCACTTTAAAAACACATTGAGATGGGGAGTGGAAGAGCCGCCACTCGCGCCTGCAATGTAGGCGGACTTGCGACCCAAAGTCAGAACAGGCCTTGCAACCCACGGAGGGGCAGAGCCGCTCCCCGCGCCTGCAAGGTAGGTGGACCTGCGACCCACCATCAGAAGAGGCCCAGCGGCCTGCGAAGGGGTAGAGCCACCCTCCGCCTGTGCAAGGTAGGCGGACCTGCGATCACCAACAGACGAGGCACAGGGGCCCGACAGCGTGGTAGATACATCGCCATGGTTGAAGGAGGGGCAGAGGCGCCGCCCACGCCTGCAAGGTAGGCGGACCTGTGACCCACTGGCAGAACAGGCCCAGTGCCTGCAGAGGGGCAGAGCCATCGCCCGTGCCTGCATGGTAGGCGTACCTGCTACTGAACGGCAAAACAGGCCCAGCAGCCTATGGTGTTCTAGGCACATTGCCCCAATTCAAGGAGGGGAAGAGCCACCACCCGCACCTGTGAGGGAGACGTTGCAACTATACAAGAGCAATATAAATATATAGGGGGAAAATTCAATAACACAACAGTTTCCCCAAGTAGAAAGAAACGCAAACAGTATGAAAAGACAAGGAAAGAATGGACCACAAGCAATTCAGGTCAACTCAAGTTTAGAAAAGGTACTATTTGCAGCAAATGGAATGTCAGATATATAATTCAGGATATACATTCTTCAGATGATCTGGAGTTTCAAGGAAGACATTAGAAAGCAAAATCAGACAATGAAAGATCACTTTCACAATGAATTACATAAACAAATCCAAGAATCAAAAGATCAACTATACAGGGAGATAGAGGTTATAAAAAACAGACCAACAGAAATCGTAGAAATGCAGGAAGCAATAAATCAACTTAAAAACTCAATTGAGAATACTACCAGCAGAGTAAAACATTTAGAAGATAGAGCATCAGACAATGAAGACAAAGTATTTCAACTTGAAAAGAACATACACATCTCAGCAAGACTATTAAGAAACCATGAGGTGAACATGCAAGAAATATGGCATAACATAAAGAGACCAAACTAAAGAGTCATTGGAATACAGGAAGGTATAGAGGTCCAAACAAAAGGAATGAGCAATCTATTCAACAAAATAATATGAGAAAACCTCCCAGACTTGAAGAATAGGACAGAATCCCAAATCCTAGAAGCCTACAGAACTCCAAATGTGCAAAATCAAAGAGATCCACATCTAGACATATTATAATGAAGATGCCCAACATACAGAATAAGGAGACAATTTTAAAAGCTACAAGAGAAAGGAAGCAGATTACATTTAGGGGTAAATCAATCAGGATAACAGGTGATCTTTCAACAAAGACTCTGAAAACTGGAAGATCCTGAAATAACATTTTTCAAACACTGTAAGAAAATCGAATCCAACCAAGAATTGTGTATCCAGCGAAATTAAGCTTCAGGATGGAAGATGAAATTAAAACCTTCCATAATAGACAAAAGTTAAAAGAATTTGAAACTAGAAAACCATCTCTTCAAAACATCCTCAGCAAAACATTATAGGAAGAGGAAATGGAAAATAACAATGATAACCAACAGTGGGAGGTAGGACAGTATGGGGGGGGGAGAATAATCAAAGAGGAAAACAAACCATGTTTAACAACGTAAATAAACAAATACGGCTTGATGAAAAAAAAACATATCTCAATAATAACCCTAAATGTTAATGGCTTAAACTCACCAATTAAGAGACACAGGCTAGTAGAATGGATCACAAAACAAGACCCAACAATATGCTGTCTACAGGAGACACATTTGATAGGAAAAGACATACATAGCCTGAAGGTGAAAGGTTGGGAACAATCATATCACTCATATGGACTTCAGAAACAAGCAGCAATGTCCGCACTCATATCAAAAAAATTTGATTTCAAGCCAAAGTTAATCAAAAGGGATACTACATACTGCTCAAGGGAACCATACACCAACAAGACATAACAATCATAAATATATATGCCCCAAATAATGGTGCAGCTATGTTCATAAAACAAACTCTACTCAAGTTCAAGAGTCTAATAAACCACCATACAATAATCATGGATAACTTCAACACACCTCTCTCACTACTGGAAAGATCTTCCAAACTAAAGTTAAATAAGGAAACTATAGAACCCAATAACACAATTAATAACCTAGACTTAATTGACATATACAGAATATACCACTCAACATCAAGCAGTTACACTTTTTTCTCAGCACCATATGGATACTTCTCAAAAATAGATCATATATTATGTCACAGGGCAACTCTTAGACAATATAAAGGAGTAGAGAAATACCAGGCATCTTATCTGATAATAATGGAATGAAACTGAAAATCAATGATAAAAGAAGGAAGGAAAAATCATGCATCTCTTGAAGAATGAAAAATAGGTTACTGAATGATCAATGGGTTATAGAAGACATCAAGGAGTGAATTAAAAATTCTTAGAGATAAATGAAAGCACAGATACAACATATCAGAATCTATGGGACACATTGAAAGCAGTTCTAAGAGAAAAATTTATTACTTGGAGTTCATTCTTTAAAAAAAAAACAACAAATAAATGATCTCATACATCATCTCAAAATCCTAGAAAAAGAAGAGCAAAAGAACAGGAAAAGAAGTAGAAAGCAAGAAATAATTAAAATCAGAGCTGAAATTAATGAAATCAAAACAAAAGAAACAATTGAAAAAATTGACAAAATTAAAGGTTGTTTTTTGAAAAAATAAATAAAATTGACAGACCCTTAGCCATGCTAACTAAGAGAAGAAGAGAGAGAACTCAAATTACCAGCATACAGGATGAAAAAGGCAATATCACAACTTCAGTAATACAGAAGATAATCAGAAATACAGACACTTCAGAAATACAGAAGATAATCAAAAATTATTTTGAATCCTTATACTCCAATAAAATAAAAGACAGTGAAGGCATCGATAAATTCTTAGTCATATGATCTGACCAGATTGAGTCAGGAGGATATGCACAACCTAAACAGACCATTATCAACTGAGGATGTAGAAGAAACCATCAAAAGACTACTAACTAAGAAAAGTCCAGGATCGGACGAGTATAAAGCAAAGTTTTAAAAAACCTTTAAAGAGGAACTAATACCAATATTTGTCAAGCTATTTAAAAAAAATAGAAAAAGAGGGAGAGGTTCCAAATTCATTCTAGGAGGCCAACATCACCCTGAATCCTAAACCAGACAAAGACACTTCAAAGAAACAAAACTACACACCAATATCTCTAATGAACCTAGATGCAAAAATTCTCAGTAAAATTCTGGCGAATTGGATACAAAAACATATCAAAAAAATTGTGCAACATGATCAAGTATGATTTATCCCTGGGATGCAAGGATGGTTCAATATACGGAAATCAATAAATGTTATTCACCACATCAATACACTTAAAAATAAGAACCACATGATCATCTCGATAGATGCAGAACAAGCGTTGAACAAAGTACAGCATCCATTTATGTTCAAAACTCTAGAATACCTACGGATAACAGGAACATACCTCAATATTGTAAAAGCAATCTATGCTAAGCCTCAGGCTAGCATCAATCTGATTTGAGAAAAATTGTAGGTATTCTCTCTAAACTCTGGAACAAGACAGGGATGCCCTCTCTCACGACTTCTGTTCAACATAGTTCTTGAAACACTGGCCAGAGCAATTAGACAGATGAAAGACATTAAAGGCATAAATATAGGAAAAGAAGAACTTGAATTATCACTATTTTCACATGACAATATTCTATACCTAGCAGACCCAAAAGGGTATACAAAGAAACTATTAGAGATAATAAATGAATTTAGCAAAGTGGCAGGATATAAAATCAACACGCATAAATCAAAGGCATTCCTTTATATCAGCGACAAATCCTCTGAAATGGAAATGAAGACAACAACTCCATTCACAAAATAATCAAAAAATAAAATAAAATACTTGGAAATCAACCTAACAAAAGAGCTGAAAAATTTATACAATGAAAACTACAGAAACCTAAAGAGAGAAATAGAAGAAGATCTTTGAAGATGGAAAAATGTACCCTGTTAATGGATAGAAAGAATTAACATCATCAAAATGGCGATATTACCAAAAATTCTCTATAGGTTTAATGCAATGCCAATCAAAATCCCAATGGCATTTCTTGTACAAATAAATAAAGCAATTATGAAATTCATATGGAAAAATAAAAGACCCAGAATAGCAAAAACAACTCTAAGCAGGAAGTGTGAATCAGGTGGTTTAGTGATACCAGACCTCAAACTATACTACAGAGCAATAGTAACAAAAACAGCATGGTACTGGTACCAATACTGGCGGGTGGACCAATCCCACAGAATAGAGGACACAGAAACCATACCACAAAACTACAATTATCTTATATTTTATAAAGGGGCTAAAAGCATGAAATAAAGGAAGGATAGCATCTTCAACAAATGGTGCTAGGAAAACTGGAAGTCCATATGCAACAAAATGAAACTGAATCCCTTTCTCTCGCCATGCACAAAATTTAACTCAAAATTGATCAAGGACCTTGATAGCAAATCAGAGACACGGCATCTGATACAAGAAAAAGTTGGCTACGATCCACATACTATGGGGTCGGGCTCCAAATTCCTCAATTGGACACCCATAGCACAAGAGTTAATAACTAGAATCAACAAATGGGACTTACTCAACCTAAAAAGTTTTTTTTTCTCAGCAGAAGAATCAATAAGAGAGGTAAATGGGGAGTCTGCATCCTGGGAACAAATTTTTACTCCTCACATTTCAGATAGAGCCCTAATATCCAAAGTATACAAAGAATTCAAAAAATTAAAAAATAAGAAAATGAATAACCCATTCAAAAAATGGGCCAAGGACCTGAACAGACACTTCTCAGAGGAGGACATACAATCAATCAATAAGTACATGAAAATATGCTCACCATCACTAGCAGTCAGAGAAATGCAAATCAAACCCACCCTAAGATACCATCTCACTCCAGGAAGATTGGCAGCTATTATGAAGTCAAATGACAACAAGTGCTGGCGAGATTGTGGGCAAAAGGATACACCTGGTAAATTGCTGGTGGGACTGCAAATTGGTGCAGCCAATTTGGAAAGCAGTAAGGAGTTTTCTTGGTAAGCTGGGAATGGAACCACCGTTTGACCCAGCTATTCCCCTTCTTGGTCTATTCTCTAAAGACCTAAAAAGAGCATGCTACAGGGACACTGCTACATCGATGTTCATAGCAGCACAATTCACAATAGCAAGACTGTGGAACCAACCTAGTTGCCCTTGAATAGACGAATGTATAAAAAAAATGTGGTATTTATACACATTGGAGTATTACTCTGCATTAAAAAATGACAAAATAATGGAATTTTCAGGGAAATGGATGGCATTAGAACAGATTATGCTAAGTGAAGCAGCCAATCCCTAAAAAACAAATGCCAAATGTTTTCTTTGATATAAGGAGAGTAATTAAGAACAGAGTTGGGAGGAAGAGCATGAGAAAAAGATTAATATTAAACAGGGGTGAGAGGTGAAAGGCAAAAGGAAAGAGAAGGGAAATTACATGAAAATGGAAGGAGACCCTCATGGTTATACAAAGTTATATACAAGAGGAAGTGAGGGGAAAGGGGAAAAAAACAAGGGGGAGAAATGAATTTCAGTAGATGGGGTAGAGAGAGAAGATGGGAGGGGAGGGGATGGGGGATAGTAGAGGATAGGAAAGGAAGCAGAATACAACAGAAACTAGTACAGTAAAATGTAAAACAGTGGATGTGTAACTGATGTGATGCTGCAATCTGTATTCGGGGGAAAAATGGGAGTTCATAACCCACTAGAATCAAATTGTGAAATATGATATGTCAAGAACTATGTAATGTTTTGAACAATCAACAATAAAAATTAAAGTTAAAAAAATACATGGAGAACTATTTCAATTAAAAATTGACAATATTTATAACCCATACACTTTATCATGCAAAAGGCAAGTTCAACTATACACCATGCCTACTCTGAATTGCTTGTATTTCCATTCTCTTTGGTCCATGTTGTCTACATTAAGAAGAGAGAGGCTAATTCAGACACAACCCTTCTTCCTGACCGGGTTGTTTGCCATGGAAGATGACTTTTGCTCTCTCAGGTCCTTCATAGCTGCCTTCATCTTCACCAGGTATCATTTCTGCATGGAACTTTGAGGTTCTCAGTAAGTGGAAGATCCACTACATTCATGTTTTGTAAGACCAACTCTGTCTTTGCTCTTCTGCAAAGTTAGATTGAGGGAACAGTGTATGGTTAGGGTTAATAACGTGTTCAATTTCGGTTCGGAATCATTCTGCTGGATGAAAAATGGTATTGGCAACCTGCGATATTTATAAGAATATAGAGGTGAAATATAAGTATGAAAACAGAAATCTAGGTAAGATTGAGGCCCAGAAGGGAATTGGGCCCTAGATTCGGAAACTTAGCATTGAATTACATTCTGCACAGATGTCTCAGATAAATCAATATACAGTGGCATTGGATATTGTAACTTGGATGATTGAATCTAGAAGATATCATACACTCAAAAAGGGATAGTAGGTAGGATCAGGAAGATAGTCGGTAGGTTTCAGAAGAAGAGTGAGTATAGGATTTGGAGAAAAAGTTCTTTAGCAATAGGGTTTCCGTTAGAGAGTGAATGTAAAATTCAGCACATGTGAAGAGTCAGTCACAGTGATGAACTGGGGAAAATATGAGGGAAAGCAGATATCAATAGAGACATTAGGCAATCAGGCAAAACATAAAGTGAGTGATAGGATTAGACACTTTCAAAAGTTTGGAGGTTGATTATATAATCTTAGGAAGAAACAACTATGTAGTCACCAATTGAATTGACATTTGAGAGCATTAGAGAAACTGGACAAGGATGTTTTCAGTAATCCAAGTTCACTTTCCATTTAGGCTTTGGTACAATCATAAGTGTGACCCTTGCATTTTGTGTCCAGAATATTACTGTGATAAAATGTATTTGTAGATGAAGTGACATGAGTATTTCTACCACCATTTCTGGGAGCAATATTTTGAAGATGTATAAATTAGTATTGGGGGTACAAAGAGGTGAACCTTTGTCCATGAATATAGAGATAATCTATGAATAGACCATACAGTGAATAAATAACATAATTGGTTCCACTTTATAATGGATTGAATTGATTTTGGAAAATATATAGGAAATCTTATATTGATATACAATAATTCATTCCAACCAGTTATGCATCTTATGGTAATATTAGGGTTATGGTTTATCATGAACGGTGTGTGAGTTTTGCTTCAAAGGTGATGATGGAAATAAAAAATAGTGTGTTTGGGAAGAAGTCTTATGAAATGACCAGTCAAGAAACATGGAGGAATACATGTGTTCTGAAGCAGAAAGTAATTGAAAGTCAAACAAATGCCTATAAATTTGTGAACTTGTGGATGAAATATATATCCTATGATGTGCATAAACTAAAGAAATAGTAATGTACCAGTTTTGAATATAAATGAACATCAAAATACACATTATGTCCTATATGAATCTACTTGCTTTGATGTTAAACTCTGTCAGTTACTGTAGAAAAAGTAGGATTTGTATGAAACATTCACTGAAGTTAGTTTTCAGTACAAGGAAACAAATATGTATTTCAGATGCATGGATATTTCTGATAATAATCTTATGAAAACTTGATTATAAATCCACATACATGATTATGAATGAATTTAGGGACTGTATAATAAGACATATATTTCATATTTTGAAAAATCTGGAGAGGGTGTGTATATATATATATATATATATATATATATATATATATATATATACACAAACACACACACACACACACACATACACACACACATTAAATAGTAGCAATATATATGGCAATCGAAATTCACCACGAAATATATATCACCCACAGGTCCAAAAATATTTATTTTTCTGAACATGGATTTATATATAATGTTGCTGAACTAGGAAGCTGACAAATAGTTTAAATTTAAACCATGAGCCTAATCTGGAGAGTGGCCAGAATTCAGAAAGAGAACAGAAACTTAGGACGCTAGCAGGTTTTGCCCATCGATAAGGCTAGCCGCAGTCCATTCATAAATTGGGCAGGATGAATGCTGGGAAGTATTCTACTAGACAGGATACACCCATTGATGCATTCTCTTTTCTAATGTCCACAACCACGGACAAAGTGGGATACACACACATAGAATCACACGCCTTGTCAAACGACTTTCTAGAAACAGTCCAGTGAACACCAAACAAACTGCCTTTCATACCTATTGTCAGAACATGAGACAAAACCACAAAATCACACCCACATCCACAAAAGCACCTGTTCCCCCAAGTAGGTGTGTGACTATATGGAGTGTCCTCTGACTGGTGGGCAATACAATGTTCCCCTGAAATGGCCTGTCCTTTTTCAGATCTTGTCTTCTTGGCCAACTCTGAGGTTGTCAGTAGCCAGTTGTGAGCCACTACCTGCTTTCTCAGGAAAGGCCCCTCTTCAGAGCTTTCCTGGCATTTGGCCATCCTCACTTCACTAGGTACCAAGAAAGATTGACCCTGTCCTTGGTAAATTCAAACAAGTGAGCCCACTGAAACTGGGACTGAAACTGTCTCTGGGTGCCTGGCTTCCTGGATCCCAAGTTCAGATAGTTCCATCACCAAGTAAGTGAGGTGAGGTCACTTCTTTCATGAAGTGAATGAGGTCCCTGACTTGGCAACCACTTTGTCCTCACAGTTGCTTCCAAGGTACCATGAGATGGAGGCTGCCCCTACTTCCTGTGACACTTTCACAAGCTAGAATGGTATGTCAACCATAGGCACCCAGGAACAGCTCTCCAGACAGGCCTGGTTGGTCCACCTTCTCTACATTGAGAAGAGAGAGGCTCATTCAGACACATCCCTTCATCCTGACCAAGTTGTTTGCTATGGAAGATGAGTTTTGCTCCCTCAGGTCCTTCATAGCTCCCTACATCTTCTCCAGGGATCATTTCTGCATGGACCTTTGATGTTCTCAGCAGGTAGAAGATCCCCTAAATTCCTGTATTGTAAGACCAACTCTGTGCCTGCTCTTCTGTACAGTTAGATTGAGGGAACAGTGTATGGTTAGGATTAGTAACATCATCGACTTGCGTAAGGAATCATTCTGCAGGATGAATAATGGTATTGGAAACCTGCGATATTTATAAGAATATTGAGGTAAAATATAAGTATGAAAACAGAAATCTAGGTAAGATTTGAAGCCCAGAAGGACATTGAGCCCTTCCTGGAGATACTTATCATTGATTTACGTTCTGCACAGATGTCTCAGATAAATCAATATACAATGTCATAGGAACTTGTACCATGGATGATTGAATGTAGCAGAGAATATCAAGTCAAACAGGGATAGTCGGTAGGATTAGGAAGATATTCAATGGGTTTAGAAAGAAGAGTGAGTATAGTTTTTGGACCAAAAGTTCTTTAGCAATACATTTTTGGGGAGAGAGTGAGTGCAAAGGTCAGCAAATGGGAACAGTCAGTCACAATGATGAACTGGAAAAAACATGTAGGAAAGCAGATATCGATAGAGACATTAGGAAATCAGGCAAAGTATAAAGTGAGAGATAGGACTAGACAATTTCAACAGGCTTGAGTTTGAATATATAATCTTAAAAAGGAACAGGTATGTAGTCACCAATAGGATTGATATTTGAGAGCACTAGGCAACCTGGACAAAGATATTTTTAGTAATCCATGCTCACTTTCCATTTAGGCTTTGGTACAATCAGAAGCATGAACTTTGAATTTTGTTTCCAGAATGTTACTGTGATAACATGTACATGTAGATCAGGTGACATGAGTAATTCTTCCACCATTACTGGGAGCGATATTTTGAAGACGTATAAATTAGTATTATTGGTACAAAGAGGTATATCATGTGTCTATGAATATACAGATAATGCATGAATAGAACATACTTTGAATTAATAATATAACTGGTTCCGAATTTAAATAATGGATTGAATTGATATCTGAAAATATGCAGGAATTCTTATATTGATATGCATACATTCATTCCAACCAGTTATACATATAATGGTAATATTAGGGTTATGGTTTATCATGAATGGTGTGTGAGTTTGCTTCAAAAGTGATTATGGATATGGAAAATAATGTGCTTGGAAAGAAGTCTCATGAAAAACCAGTCAAGAAACATGGAGGAATATATGTGTTCAGAAACAGGAAGTGATTGAAAGTGAAACAAATGCCTATAAACTTGTGAACATGCGAATGAAATATATATCCAATGATGTGCATTAAGTGAGGAAATAATATTGTACCAGTGTTAAATAAAAATGAACTTCAAAATACACATAATGTCCCATAGGAATCTACTTGCATTAAT
This sequence comes from Callospermophilus lateralis, assembly GCF_048772815.1. NCBI lineage: Eukaryota > Metazoa > Chordata > Mammalia > Rodentia > Sciuridae > Callospermophilus > Callospermophilus lateralis. The sequence goes on along the minus strand of NC_135316.1, from coordinate 3,837,783 downwards.
GCTAAACTGGGTAAGTTACTGTAGAAATATTAGGATTTGTATGCACCATTCACTGAAGTTAATTTTCAGTAGTAGGAAACAAATATGTATTTCAGGTGGATGAATATTTCTGAGAATAATTTTCTTGTAAGTTAATGATAAATCCACATACATGAACCAGAATGAATTTAGGGAGTATATATAAGACACATATATTTCATATTTTGAAAAATCTCTATAAGACACATATATTTCATATTTTGAAAAATCTGTAGAGTGTATATATATATATATATATATATATATATATATATATATATATATATATATATATTACACACACACACACACACAAAACACTCACACAGACATTAACATTAGATATATATATGCCAATCTAAATTCATCATGAAATATACATAATCCACAGATGCAAAATGTTTATTTTACTGAACATGGGTTCATGTATAATGTTGTTCCACTAGGAAGCTCACCCATAGGTTTAATTTTCAGTTCCAACAGCATTTATGAGGAGTGATCTCTTCTCACAATTTGTATCTGCCAATTCAGCCACATCACAAGACGTAGGATTCTATATGTGCATATAAGAATACATTTGCTGAATAGGTACAGAGAAAGGGAGACAGGAATTCACATATTTGTTAACTTTAGAAACAAATGGAGACCTATTTCAATTCAAAATTGACTAGATTTATAACTCCTACCCAATATCATGCAAAAGTTAAATCCAACTATACACAATGCCTCTTCTGACCTGCTTCTATTTCTATTCTGTTTGGGTTATTTTTCTCCATCATATTAGGATTAGTTCCGGGTCTAATAGGGTATGGGTTAGGGTCAGGAATTCAGTATTTTTAATGTAAAATTAGATAAGGAATACAATGTGTATGCAAGTATGTGCTATACAAAAATCTTCCCACTCTCATCCAGAACAATGGCTTGACATTACCTTCCACCCAAGTAAGACACAATTAGAGGAGAAGAGTTAGAAAATCTGTGAATACATATCTGGAATGGAAAATGCTCAGAAGTTCACAACCTTGGAGGTGGTAGAGGAGTTTCCAAAAGTAAGGGACAGGGTTGATAGACACAACCTGATCTTTTATTAAAATTGGGAGCCATCTTGCCACAAAGCCATGAAAAGATAATTTTGGCTTTACTATAAATTACTGCAAATTCTGAACCTGCTTGGAATGCCTGCCCGTACCTTGAACTCAACCATGCCTATCTCTCTGACCAGATAGCAGCCCTCTCTGAAACTTTAGTGACACATCATAATTTTTGGCCTTCCCTGGCCAGACAACGACCCTCTCTGAGTTTGTAATGGTCATCATAATTTCTGATGTTGGGGCCAGCAAAAAAAAAAAAAAGGAAACTACCATTACTGTGATGCTTTTCAAAGTTCTGTTATCTGTATCCCCCCCTTTCTGTAACTTTCTGGGCTATATAGCTGGGCTATAGGAAAGGTGGGGTTGTTGTCTTGTTCCCGCCATTTTGGGAGGGAGAGGCAGCCCAGTCGGTTGAAATAATAAACTTGCCTTAATTTGATTTTAATTGGAGTCAGTCGTCTTTTCTTTCATCCTGGTCTAACATTTTGGAGTTCCCCAGCAAGATGACGCTGCCTGAACAGATCACAAGACCAGACTGCTGGAAATTCTGAAGCTGGCCTTTTCTCCTGGGCTCCCGACTACAGAGCCATTCTAGGGGATGCTCAACTTGAGATTTTCCAACGCCTTGGAGTGAGCTTTTGGTCCAGTGAGTACTGCAGTGAACCACTGGACTAAAACTATTGGCAAGCACCTGGTGGAGGAGGCCTCCATAGGTATGTGGCGCCTTGATAACATCTGATATCTGGTTAAGGGAGATCTCTTCTGATGACAGAGAGGTGGCCTGGGGAGGCTCACATATACTCCTGTCCGGGACAGTAACAAGAATAATTCTGTCCTCTGTTCTGTTCTGTAGGGAAGTCCTCTGAAAGGGTAGAGAGGTGCCAATGGGCATGCAGGAGCTCCTTCCCCGGAGCTTTAGCAAGGCGTTGCATTGCTCCTCTGTTTTTCTGTTTCGGCACCGGGTTTCTGTTTTTTTCTGTTTTGTTCTGTGTTCTATATATTTTTTGTTTGTTTGTTTTTGTGCTTTTTGTTGTGTGATTTCTGTGGTAAAAATGTAAGAATATTGGACGTGAAAATGGGTAACAAACAAGTAAGCATCACACCTTTTGGGACTGTTTTTTAAGGAACTGTGATGAACTTTACCCCCCTTTGTTAAGCAGGATGAGAGAAGCCCCTAGTTGGCTGCCTGGAGCACACCCACTGCACAGGGCAATGCCTGCTGGGGACCTAAAAAATGAGTATCTCTCAGGTTTACAAGTGAAACTCCTTTAAAACCCCCTTGTCGCTCCAGATCAAAAGAGTCACAACCTTTTTTGCAGAGTCCCCTGTGTTTCTCCTTTGTTAGCAAAGCAATAAACCTCCCTTTTTCTTTTTCTCAAACCCTGTCCTCATTATTAAAATAGCATTAATTGGTTTCAAGGTCAGGAACCGATCTTCAAGTTACAAATTTTGATACACCCCCGCCCCCCGGCCAGGAACTTCTTGAGAGCTGACTACTGAAATGTTAGGAGATGGAGCATGCTTGGGAAGGAACCGAAGCAGAGGAGCTAATCCTGTAAGTAAAAGGAGGGACTGAGGAACTCCTAGCAGCTGCCCAAGCCCTGGTGATTCAGGGATTTCCCTACTTTCTTCCCTGCAATGTAAGGATTATGCCACCTCTGTCTTCTTAAAAAAGAGAAAAAGAAAAAGGGGACACTAAATTCAGTAAAGTCACCATGGAGACCCTTGATTTTACTTTTCAGGTTGCCCCTCTGTGAAAACATGTGGTCTCCTTGTGGGGACATCTATGGTGCCAGTGGTGTAGGAGATTTTTTCTCTTATCTGCTCTGTTTTAAAGGTTTCTTTCTGTCAGCCATAGTCTGAAGCTCCTTTCTGTCTGTCTTGTTTCTTTGTTTCTGGCCCTTTAAGACATGTGCAATAATGTGTTGGTATTATAAATTGTTTCTTGGGAATGATCTTAGCTCAATGTGTGTCTAAATGATGATATTTAATTGTAACAATCTGGTCTCTGAATGGGTTTTTGAAGGATTGCACAATCTTGCAGTTAAAAGTTGGGTTTAGGTAATTGTTTAGTTTATGATTTCGGGTAATTCATGCCAGAGAACTTAAATACTTAGGATGGAAATCTAAAGAACTCTACTTCCAAGTTGACAAGTAACTTCCCAATCATTCAGTCTTTTGTTTCACCAATTTTGAATTGAGTAGCCTGGGAAAATGTCACTGTGTGTACCAGTGCATTAATTTGGACAAGGATAGTAAATCATTGTATGGTATCTGTTGGCAAAACAAGATGTAAAGATATAAAATTTTGTGAAATGTATCTTAAACTTGTATCATAATTTTCAAAATCCTAACCTGAAAATTATGTTTAAAATGGCTTAGGCCTGTGGTGTCTGTTCAGAATAGCAGTTTTTTCCTGCTCCTTCCGGACCTCAGCCAGGACTTATTTTGAAATGCAAATGTAGGAAGCCTGCAAGCTCAGTAGAAGACTGATCTGAGGCCTAAGGAAAAAAAAGGTAAATTGTATGGTTTTTACTAATTAGTGGCCAGTCATTTTTTATAGAATTCTTATTTTTTTCCTTAGATCCTTTTTTTTTTTGAGCTCATGATTTTGATCCACCAGACATAAGTTAATGTTTTTCTGATCAGTTCTATCTTTGACCAACTGTGGAGTTTTTGAAACATTGCAATGCAGATTTCACCTGCGAAAAGCTATAAGGCCTTTACTATTTTTATGTGTGCACACTTTTGTTATGTGTTGTATGTTTATATAGACATATGTCCGTATATCATATATATGATACAAAAATTAACATATAAAAGAGCGCTCATAAAAAAAAACGCTCATAAAAACAAATTTTAAAAAGTGGATCCAATGATCTTTAATTCACGTGATTTAAATGGTTGAATTTCAATTGGATAAACAGATAAAAATAAATGTCTTTAAATTTAAGCTTACAAGTTTTTCTAGGTGTTCAAATATCTAATAAAATATTAATATCTACAAAATGTCTAATACGCCTTGGTTCTAGGACTTTTCCTTCAACAAAAAATGGTTTACAATCTTCAATACATTTGTCTAATATTTTGATAAATAAGTAAAGTAAATTTGATATGGGATTACTCATTAATAAGTACTTTTGTTAGATATCTGATTGATTTACTAATGTCTGCACAAGTTTGTACTAAAGTCTGCATAAGATTGAAAAATCAGTCATGTTCTAAAGAGACAAAAATTTCTTAAAACTTAAGTTTACCCATAACATTGTGTTTATTAAGTTTTATTTTTTCTAGAACTAGCAACCATAAAAATTAAAAACTGATTAAATAAGAATTGTTATTTTAGAGCACTGTACTGCAATTTCTTTAAAAGCTAATCTTGGTTAACGTAGAAACATCAATGTAATTGTGTTGCTATTAATGTGCTCATGTCTTCCACGTATAGAAGTCTGTAAGGTAGTAACTTAAAAGAGCATTATATGAAGCTGGTGTTCTGAAGTTGTATGGTAATATATATATATATATATATATATATATATATATATATATATATATATATATATATAATTTATTTATCTGTTATCAATAAGATATGTAAAGTTTTATGTTGCTTTTTACATTGGGAACAATTTAAATGTATTTTTAAGTTAATGAGAGCCTAATCTATGTAAAGGTTAAAAACTTTCAGCCTTTCATTAATTCATGTTTTAAATGTGATATCATATGGTGTTAGCTAATGTGCATGTGACCTCGAACAATTTATGTAAACTTTGTAAAATTATATATGAAAAAAATGATCAGCTTTATAAGTAAAACTCTTAAAATTTGTAAAGAGACCTGCCTTACCTGAGATAAGGCTCTGTGTCCCATCTTACTACATGTGAGAATGACTATGAAAGCAGTAGGTCAGATTATATTTCATTTAAATTTATGTTCAAAAGTTGATTTTTTTTCTGTCAAGATTACTAGGATCTTAAACAGGGGATATAATTTATAACTTAGCCAAAAAATTCAGGGTAGCTATTATGCAAACTAAGTATTTATACGCTTGTTAAAAAAATTTATTTTGTAATTTCCTTATAAGTTATCTAAAGATTCCCTGTTAGTGTTTTACAGAAGTGTTGCTTTAAGAACACAACATGCGTTAATTTAAGATAATAAGTCCTCACCTACAAGACAGACAGAATAATACAGATCCCAATTAATTAAAAGATAAATAATTATAAAGTTATAGACATTAAAGCCCAGTACTCTTAATATAAGGCTGTTAAAATTTATTTGCTGAATATTTAAGATTAGGATTTAAAATTAAAGTTAAATGAAAAGGGCCAAGAAAACTAATATATAGCTCTTGCCCTCTGAGTGAGTCTGAATCCAGGGAACAGGGGACTTCTCTAAAGAGCATTGCAACTCTGGGCAACATCACCTCTTTATCAGGGAGATTATTGAGACCACTGGAGAACAGAAAGCCAATCAGTGCATTTGCTATGAAGAGGAGAGTCATCAGAGAAGGGAGACATCCCTGATGCTTCCGGAGAAGAGCCACGTGGTCAAGCGAGACCTGGACACACCTAGCGCAAATGGCACTAGCAGAACTGAGAAGCTGCTCTCAAGTTTCCCCAGGAATGACTCCCATAAAAGCTCAGCTGACTGTTCACAATAGATAAAAACAAAAGTCAGTTTGACTGCTTCATCTTAAACACTTAGCAAAGACAGTTAAAACCAAAATACAGCCATTTGTTGGAATTTTAAATAATAATAATAATAATAATAATAATAATAATGATATTTTTTTAAGGTATACACTTTATGTTAGCCTCCCAAAATAAGTAAGATTGGAGGCTACAAAGAAGGATTCTCACACCGGAATGCCTGATAACTATAAAAAGAGACTATCAAGAGGAGCTGACAAAGGCAGAAGTTTTCAGTTTAGGGCCTACAGATATTCCTAACCTACACAGGTAGTCTTGCTGTTTGCTAGTACGATTATCCAGCCCGGACTAACAGAATTAAATGTTTCTCTATTAGACATAGAGGTAATACTAGTAAAAGGATTTTGCAAGATCAGATGACATTAAATTATTAAACTGTTTCTTATGAGAGGGACAAATGTAATACTGAAAGTTAAATATTAAGTTGAAAGTCCTGATAACTGGGGAGAGAACTTCTATACACTCACATGTTCCAGCTGCTGCAACATTTTTTCAGTACTCATGGTTTCTGTTTCTCACATAGAAGGAACCATCCCCAGATGACTTTACAACCGGTTCTTCACCAACCAGACTTCAAACCAAACTGACTTCTAAAAGGCAACTCATTCCCCTCAACTGACTTCGAAAAGGCAACTCATGTCCCTCACACCGTGCCCACTCACGTCACCCTCTCTCAGCTTAGAAGAAGCCAAAAAGAGTGATGCCTCTCTTCTTACAACATTGGAGCCAAAAATAAATAGACTATCAATATAAGTAATTAATTAAGTCATGTAAAATCAGGGAGACCGGTTTTGAGTGAGTTCAAAAGTTTGGAGACTGTTACCTGATGGATTAAAATTTCCTCAGTTCTCTTCGCCTACTCTATAAAAGATTTGAAAGGGACACATTAGAAATGGGGGGAATGATAGACCCAACATGATCTTTTATAAAGTTTGTAGCCATCTTGCCACAAAGCCATGAAAAGATAATTTTGGCTTTACTATAAATTACAGCAAATTCTGAACCTTCTTGAAATGCCTGCCTGTGCCTTGAACTCAACCATGGCTGGCTCTCTGACCAGATAGCAGCCCTCTCTGAAGCTTTAGTGACACCTCATAAATATTGGCCTTCCCTGGCCAGACAACGACCCTCTTTGAGTCTCTAATGGTCCTCATAGATTCCGATGTTGGGGCCAGCAAAAAAAAAAAAAAAAAAGTAAACTACCATTAGTGTGATGCTTGCCCGAGTTCTGTTATCTGTAACCTGCCTTTTGTGTAACTTTCTGGGCTATAAATCTGGGCTGTAGAAAAGGTGGGGTTGCTGTCTTTTTCCAACTTTTTTGGGATGGAGAGGCAGCCTGGCCAGTGGAAATAATGAGCTTGTTTAATTTGATTTTATTTGGAGTCAGTGGTCATTTCTTGCATCCTGGTCAAATAGGTAAACGCTCCACAAACATGGAGCTCTGAAGGCCTAAAGACTTCTTGAGAAACTGCCTCTGAGGTTGGACACTTGAAATTTATGTTGTTGTCAGGAGCTTTCGTTTTTTTTTTTGTAGTGAGATAATCAAAGCTGTGTCTGCATCTATGTAACCTGGAGGATATGGTTTCCTATTTTACAATGAACATGAGGCAGCAGTGCTGAATTCTCTCTTTGTAGGTAAACTGTGGCTACTGGGGGCTAAGTGTCTCCCCCTGTGGACTGTGAAGCCATTTTCCATCCTCCAATATTTGTGGTGTTTCTTGCTGCTGTACTAGGAGTTTGGTATTTGCTTCACAAAATACAACGAGTTCAACTGGGACACAGTGCTGGAGGTAGTTCTGTCAAGAGAGCGGGTCAGGGTCTGCAGGAAAATGCAGCAATCAGGCTTCTATCTCACATAGCTTGGCCCCGTGTCTATAGCATTAAGATTCTGAACATTGCCCTGAAACCTCTCCATATAACAAGATGCCTTTACATATAAGGGTCTGATGGCTGCACCATGTTAACTCGAAACCATTTGGAAGCCAATGGCAGATCCACATGACCCCACCACAGATATTTTATTACACACCTGCACGCCATGCTCTAGGCCCAATACTCAGCACTCTCCAACTTACGGGCATCTCTGTTCTACACCATTTTCATGAAACCCAGTGAATCAAGGCAGTGTCTGGTACACTCATGATCAGCAACAGGAGATCCAAGGGTTCTCCAGTGCCAGCTGGTCATGGGAATTTCAAAAATTTCATGGTATTTATCTAGGAATTTTTCAAGGATAAAGTTGGAGGCACAGTGGGTTTCAATTCTTTCAGGAACCATTAAATTGTGAGGAAGCTCATTTCAATGAAACCTCTGGAGAACGCTCACAGGCAAGGCTTCCCAAAGAGTGGCCAAAAGGTCACATGAAGCCAGGCCCATTTTAGTGTACAATGTGAGGTTCATGTGTGTTTTGACTCTCAACTATGGCTGCCAAGTCTTTCAGAATACAATCATGTGATATCCTGGGTGAGATTTCCAATCTTCTCTGGAAAGCCACTTTGGACCTAAATCTCAGTTTCCAAGGGCGATTCTCATACGTGGGCTCCTAAAATCCCAACAGAATTCATGGCAATACTTCTCTGAGGTCAGTTCCGAAACTCAGACTCTAAGGGGAATGACACCAGAGTTCAAGCCCAGGTGGACCCAGTCATCTCTTCCAAGTGCCACACAAATGACCACAGTAAAAACCAAAACACTCCCACATTGCCCTCATCTTTTTCCATATAGAAACTCATCATTGCCTCTGGCTGGAGGTTTCCATGAGGGGCACAGCCCAAGACAGTCTCCAAAAGAAGCTCCCTTGCCTCTCATTTGCCTAAAGTCAGGGTGGCATGGGCACCCTTCCTGTGAACCAGGAGTGATCAAATAGGCCTACCATTAATATGGCTCGGCTTCTCCAATTTGAGTCCTATTGACTGTGTGGTTTAGATTCTTTATGTGAATTGGAGTCGTGAGAAAACCCAAGCACATATGGGCTTGCCTCTGCAGGGCTTTGTAGAACTCATTTGACCCACAGGATCCCTATTCTCACTTGATGGTGGTCAGGAACCTTACAGAGGAAGGCGAGAGACTTCATCCACAATGACTGCTCTTTTGGCCACTTAGGTTTTTGATGCACACATGGGATCTTTCTTTAGATCCATCAGGTGCTGAGAATCTAAGCCACAGCCTCACACAGGGCCAAGAGGCTGATTCAAACACATCCCTTTCCAAAGCAATTAAGTAAAGAGCCAAAGGTGATGGCCATTCTTTTCTATTTGAAAACTATTTTTTTCAGGCTTCACAAAGGCATGGCGTGAGGCAAAGAACTTCCTGACATTCAGGAAAACAGAAAAATAGGTAAGCACAAGGCCCAGGAACCATTAAAAGTTGAGAAAGCTCATTTCAATGAAAGCTCTGGAGAACTCTCACAGGCAAGGCTTCCCTAAGAGTGGCCAAAAGGTCACATGAAGCCAGTCCTATTGAGGTCTACAATGTGAGGTCCATGTGTTTATTGACTCTCAACTATGGCTGCCAAGTCTATCAAAATAAAATCATGTGATATCCTGGATGAGATTCCCAGTGATCTGTGGAAAGCCAACCTGGGCCTACATCTCAGTTTCCAAGGGCGACACTCATGCATGGCCTCCTAAAATCCCAACACATTTCATGGCAATTCTTCTCTGAGGTCAGTTCTAGAACTCAGTCTCTAAGGGGAATCACACCAGAGTTCAAGCCGAGGTGGACCCAGTCATTTCTTCCAACCACCACACAAATGACCACAATTAAAACCAAAACACTTCCACACGGCCCTCATCTTCTTCCATATAGACACTCATCATAACCTCTGGCTGGAGTTTTCCATTAGGAGCCCAGCGCAAGACAGTGTCGAAAATAAGCTCCCTTTCCCCTCATTTGCCTAAATTCACGGTGGCCTAGACAAACTTCCTGTGAACCAGGAGTGATCAAATAGGCCTGCCATTAATACTTTTCCACTTCTCCAATTTGAGGCCTTCTTACTGTGGGGTTTAGATTCTTTATGTGAACTGGGGTCAAGAGAAAACCCAATCACGTGTGGGTAGCCTCTGCGGGGCTTTGAAGAATTCATTTGACACAAAGGATCCCTATTCTCACTTGACGGAGGTCAGTAACTTTACAAAGAAAGGCGAGAGACTTCATCCACAATGACTGCAATTTTTGCCATTTTGATTTTGGATGCACACATGGGTTCTTTCTTTAAATCTATCAGGTGTTGGGAATCTAAGCCACAGCCTCACACAGTACCAAGAGGCTGATTCAGAGACATCCCTTTCCAAAGCAAATGAGCAAAGAGCCACAGGTGATGCCCATTCATTTCCATTTGACAACTGTTTTCTTCAGGCTTCACAAAGGGGTGGCCTGAGGGAAAGACCTTCCTGACATTCAGGGCAAAAGAACAATAGGTAAGCAAAAGGCACAAAGCAGCGTTTCTCCACTGAGATTTTCCTTCGCACACTGATATCTGAGTTTTCTGAGATGCTCGCCATTCCCTTCAGCTATACAGTACTTGGCCATATCACAGACTTGGAGGTGGTAAATATCTTGGACACAAAACCATGAGCCTATTCTGGAGTGTGGCCAAAATTCAGGAAGAAAACAGTAACTTAGGAAGATAGCAAGGGTTGCCCATCCATAAGGCAATCTGCAGTCTAATCATAAATTGGGCAGGATATATGCTGGGAAGCTTTCTACTAGACAGGACATATCCATTGATGCATTCTCCTTTCTAATGTCTACAACCACGGACACAGTGGGATACACAGACATAGAAACACTCACCTTGTCACATGACTTACTAGAAACAGTCCATACCAAACCAAAGAAACCGCCTTTCCTACCTATTCTCAGAACATGAGAGAAAACCACAAACTCACACCCACAACCACAAAGGCACCTCCTTCCCCCAAGTAGGTCTGTGACTATCCGGAGTGTGGTCTGACTGGTAGGTCATAATATATTTCCCCAAAATGGCCTGTTCTGTCTCAGATCTGGTCTCCTTGGCCAACTCTGTGAAGTTTTCAGGAGTCCGCGGTGAGCCACTACCTGCTTTCTCTGGAAAGGCCAGTTTTCAGAGCTTTCCTGGCATTTCATCATCCTCACATCAGTAGGACAAAAAAATAATTATTCTGTCCTTGTTAAATCAAAACAAGTGAGCCTATTATGAATGGGACTAGGACTGACTCTGGGGTCCTGGCTTCCTGGATCCCAAGTTCACAGTGTTCCATCACCAAAAATGTGAGGGGAGGTCATTTCCTTCAGGGACTGAGTGAGGTCACTGACTTGGCAACCACTTTGTCCTAACAGTTGCTTTCAATTGTCCTATGAGATGGGGGCTGCCCGTACTTCCTTTGAAATTTTCACAAGTTAGAATGGTATATCAACCATAGGCACCCGGGAACAGCTCTCCACACAGGCCTGGTTTTGTCCATCTACTCTACATTAAGAATATAGAAGCTGATTCAGACACATCCCTTCATCGTGACCAGGATATTCGCCATGGAAGATGACTTTTGCTCTCTCAGGTCTTTCATAGCTGCCTACATCTTCTCCAGGGATTATTTCTGTATGGACCTTTGATATTCTCAGCATGTGGAAGATACCCTACATTCCTGTATTGTAAGACAAACTCTGTCCGTGCTCTATGGAAAAATAAGATTGAGGGAAGAGTGCATGATTAGGGTTAATAACATGTTCCATTTGGGTTAGGAATCATTCTGTGGGATGAATAAAGTTATTGGAACATGCAATATTTATAAGAATATATTCGTGAAATATAAGTATGAAAACAGAAATCTAGGTAAGATTTGAAGCCCAGAAGGGAATTTTGCCATTGATAGGGATACTTAGCTTTGAATTACATTCTGCAGAGATGTCTCAGAAAATTCGATATAGAATGGCATAAGACCTTGTACCTTGGATGATTGAATGTAGAAGAGAACATCCACTCAAACTGGGATAGTCGGTAGGTTTAGGAAGAAGAGTGAGTATAGGATTTGGAACAAATTTCTTTAGTAATAGGGTTTCGGTTAGAGAGTGAATGTAAATGTCAGCACATGTGAAGAGTCAGTCACATGATGAACTGGGGAAATTATGTAGGAAAGCAGATATCAATAGAGACATTTGGCAATCACTCAAAGTATAAAGTGAGTGATAGGATTAACATTTTAACAGGGTTGAGTTTGAATATATAATCTTAGGAAGAAACAAATATGTAGTCACCAATAGGATTGATATTTGTGAGCATTAGGCAACCTGGACATGGATGTTTTTAGTAATCCATATTCACTTTCCATTCAGGCTTTGGTACAATCATAAGAGTGACCGTTGCATTTTGTGTGCAGAATATTACTGTGATAATATGTATATGTAGATCAGGTTACATGAGTAATTCTTCCACCATTTCTGGGAGCAATATTTTGAAGACGTATAAATTATTATTGGGGGTAGAAAGAGATGTACCCTGTGTCTATAAATATAGAGATAATGCATGAGTAGACCACACTGCGAATAAATAATATAACAAGTTCCACTTTAAATAATGGATTGAATTGATATCTTAAAATATATAAGAAATATTATATTGATATACTATCATTCATTCCAACCAGTTATATATATAATGGTAATATTAGGGTTATGGTTTATCATGAAGTGTGTGAGTTTTGCTTCAAAACTGATTATGTAAACCGAAAATCATGTGTTTGGAAACAAGTCTCTTGAAAAGACCAGTCAAGAAACATGGAGGAATAAATGTGTTCTGAAGCAGGAAGTGATTGAAAGTGAAACAAATGCCTATTAATATGCTAACTTGTGGATGAAATATATATCGTATGATGTGCATAAACTGAAGAAATGGCAACGTACCAGTGTTGAATAAAAATGAACGTCAAAATACATATCATGCCCCATATGAATCTACTTGCATTGGTGTAAAACTGAGTCAGTTACTGTAGAAATATTAGGATTTGTATGCACCATTCACTGAAGTTAGTTTTCCGTATTAGGAAACAAATATGTATTTCAGGTGGATGAATATTTCTGAGTATAATCTTGTGAAAAGTTGATTATAAATCCACATATATGAACATTATAGTATTTAGAGAGTGTATAATAAAACACATATATTTCATATTTTGAAAAATCGGGATAGTATATATATATATATATATATATATATATATATATATATATATATATTAAAAAGTAGCAATATATATGCCAATTGAAATTCCTAGTGAAATATATATCATCCACAGATACAAAAATATTTATTTTACTGAACATGAATTTGTGTATAATGTTGTTCAACTAGGAAAATGAATCTAATATGTATGCAAAATTGTGATACGCAAAAATTTTCCCACTATCATCCTGAAAAATGCCTTGACATTACCCTTACTTAAGTAATACACAATTATACGAGAAGAGTTAAAAAGTCTGTGAATACATATATTGAATGGAATATGCTCAGGAGTTCACAACTTTGGAAGTGGTAGAGGAGTTTTCAAAAGTAAAGGACAGGGTAAACACTTCACAAACATGGAGTTATGCTGGACTATAAACTTCTTGAGAAACTGACTCTGAGGTTGGGCCCTTGAAATATATGTTGTTGTCAGGAGCTTTAGCTTCCTTTGTAGTGAGACCATCAAAGCTGGGTCTGCATCTATGTTACCTGGAGGACATGGTTTCTTATTTTCCAATGAACATGTGGCAGCAGTGCTATATTCTCTCTTTGTAGATTAACTGTGGACCCTGGGGGCTAAGTGTCTCCCCGTGTGGACTGTGAAGCCATTTGGTCCTCCTCCACTTTCCACTGTGTTTCTTGCTAGTGCACTGGGAATTTGAATTATGCTTCACGAAATAAAAGGAGTTCAACTGGAACACAGTCTTTGGAGGAGTTCTGTTACGTGTGGTGGGTCGGGATCTGCAGGAGAATGCACCAACCTGGCTTCTATACCACATCGCTTGACCCCTTGACCACAGCAACCTGATTCTGAACATTGCCCTGAAAACTCTCCATAGAACAATATGCCTTTACATAGAAGGGTCTGCTGGCTGCACCATGTCAGTCACAAGACATTTGGAAGCCAATGGAAAATCCATATGGCCCCAACACAGATGTTTTATCACACACCTGCACACCACTGTTCTCTAGGCCCACTTCTCAGCAGGCTCCAAATTACTGTCATCATTGTTCTAAACCATTTTCATAAAACCCAGTAAATGAAGGCACTGTCTGGTATACTCATATCAACAACAGGATATCCAAAGGTTCTCCAAATCCACCTGGTCATGGGAATTTCCGTAATTTCATGGTATTTATCTCGCCACTTCTCAAGGATAAAGTTGGAGGCACTGGGGGTTTCAATTTATTCAGGAACTACTAAATGTTGAGGAAGCTCATTTCAATGAAACGTCTGAAGAACTCTCACATGCAAGCCTTTCCAAAGAGTGGCCAAAAGGTCAAAAGAAGCCAGGCCCATTGAGGTCTACAATGTGAGGTCCATGTGTGTTTTAACTCTCAACTATGGCTGCCAGTTCTTTCAGAATACAATCATGTGATATCCTAGCTGAGATTCCCAGTGCTCTGTGGAGTGCAACCCTGGGAGTAGATCTCAGTTTCCAAGGGCGACTCTCATGCATGGACTGTTAAAATTCCAACACAATTCATGGCAGTTCTTCTCTGAGGTCAGATCCAAAACTCAGTCTCTAAAGGTATCACACAAGAGTTCAAACCCAGTTGGACCCAGTCATCTCTTCCAAACACCATACAAATGACCACAATTAAAACCAAAACACTCTCCCATTTCCCTCATCTTCTTCCATATAAACAATCATCATAACCTTTGGCTGGAGGTTTCCATGAGGGTTGCAGCCAAAGAGAGTGTCCAATATAAGCTCCCTTGCCCCTCATTTGCATAAGGTCAGGGTGGCGTGGAAACCCTTCCTGTGAACCAGGAGTGATCAAATAGTCCTGCCATTAATACTGCTCTGCCTATCCAATTTTAGGCCTACAGACGGTGGGGTTTAGATTCTTTATGTGAATTGGAATCATGAGAAATCCCAAGCACCTATGGGCTAGACTCTGCAGGGCTTTGAAGAACTCATGTTACCCAAAGGATCCCTATTCTCACTTGATGGAAGTCAGGAACCTTACAGAGGAAGGCAAGAGACTTCATCCACAATGACTGCTCTTTTGGAAATTAGCTTTTGGATGCACACATGGGATCTTTCTTTAGATCCATCAGGTGCTGAGATCTAAGCCACAGCCTCACACAGGGCCAAGAAGCTGATTCAGACACATCCCATTCCAAAGCAAGTAAGCAAAGAGCAACAGGAGACACCAATTCATTTCCTTTTGAAAACCATTTTCTTCAGGCTTCAGAAAGGGTTGGCCTGAGGCAGAGACCTTCCTGACATTCAGGGAAACAAAACAATATGTAATCAAAAGGCCCAAAGCAGGGTTTCTCTACTGAGAGTTTACTGCTCACACTGATACCTGAGTTTTCTGTCATGCTTGCTATTCATTTCAGCTATCCAGTACGTGGCCATGTCACAGAGCTTGGAGGAGGTACATATCATGAACACAAAACCATGAGTCTCTTCTGGAGAGTGGCCAGAATTCAGAAAGAAAATAAGAACTTAGGAAGGTTGTAGGTGTTGCCCTTTGATAAGGCAAGACACAGTCCATTCATAAATTGGGCAGGATGGAAACTCGGAAGCTTTCTACTAGACAGGACACATCCATTGATGCATTCTCTTTTCTAATATCTACAACCACAGACACACTGGGATACACAGACATAGAAACACTTGCCTTGTCAAACGACTTACTAGAAACAGTTCACTCCAAACCAAACAAACCACCTTTTCTACCTTTTCTCAGAACATGAAAAAAACCCACAAACACACAACTACACCCACTAAGGCATCTCCTTGCCCCAAGTAGGTCTGTGACTATCCGGAGTGTACTCTCACTAGTAATCCTTACTATGTCCCTCCAAAATGGCCTGTCCTGTCTCAGATCTGGACTCCTTGGCCAACTCTGTGAAGTTGTCAGGAGCCCGCTGTGAGCCACTACTTGCTTTCTCTGGAAAGGCCAGTCTTCAAAGATTTCCTGGCATTTGGGCATCCTCACATCAGTAGATACCAAGAAAGACTGACTCTGTCCTTGGAATATTAAAACAAGTGAGGTCAGTGGGACTGGGACTGGGACTGTCTCTGGGTGCCTGGCTTCCTGGATTGCCAGTTCAGAGAGTTCCATCACCAAGGAATTGAGATGAGGTCACTTCCTTCAGGAACTGAATGAGGTCACTGCCTTTGCAACCACTTTGTCCTAACAGTTTCTTCCAAGGGTCCCATGAGATGGATGCTGCCCCTATTTCCCGTGACACTTTCAGAAGTTAGAATGGTATATCACCCATAGGCACCCGGGAACAGCTCTTCACACAGGCCTGGTTTGGTCCATCTTCTCTACAATAGGAATAGAGAGGCTTATTCAGACACAACCCTTCTTCCTGACCAGGTTGTTTGCCATGGTAGATAACTTTTGCTCTCTCAGGTCCTTCATAAATGCCTACATTATCTCCAAGGATCATTTCTGCATGGACCTTTGAGGTTCTCAAGAGGTGGAAGATCCCCTACATTCCTGTATTGTAAGACCAACTCTGTCCCTGCTCTTCTGTAAAGTTATATTGAAGGAAAAATGAATGGTTAGGCTTAATAACATGTTCGATTTGGGTTAGGAATCATTCTGCTGGATGAATAATGGGAACCTGTGATATCTATAAGAATATAGAGGAGAATTATAAGTATAAAAACAGATATATAGGTAAGATTTGAAGCCCAGAAGAACATTGGGCTCTTGATTCGGATACTTGGCATTGAATTATGTTCTGCACAGTTGTCTCAGATAAATCAATATACAATGGCTTAGGACCTTGTACCTTAGATGATTGACTGTGAAAGAGAACATCCAGTCAAATGTGATAATTGGTAGGATTAGGAAGATAGCCGTTAGGGTTAAGAAGAAGAGTGAGTATAGGATTTGGACCAAAAGTTCTTTAGCAATAGGGTTTCGGGTAGGGAGTGAATGTAAATGTCAGCACATGTGAAGAGAGAGTCACAATGATGAACTGGGGAAAATATGTAGGAAAGGAAATATCAATAGGGATATCAGGAAATCAGGAAAAGTATAAAGTGAGTGATAGAATTAGACATTTTCAACAGAGTTGAGTTTGAATATATAATTTTTGGAAGAACCAAATATGTAGTCACTAATAGGATTGATATTTGAGAGCATTAGGCAACCAGGACATGGATGATTTAGTAATCAATGTTAACTTTCCATTCAGCCTTTGGTACAATCATAAGTGTGATCTTTGCATTTTGTTCCCAGAATATCACTGTGATAAAATGTATAGGTAGATCAGGTGACATAAGTATTTCTTCCATCATTTCTGGGAGCAATATTTTGAAGACGTATAAATTAGTATTGGGGGTACAAAGAGGTGTACCCTGTGTCTATAAATATAGAGAACATGCATCAATAGACCATACTGTGAATAAATAATATAACTGGTTCCAACTTTAAATTGTGGATTGAACTGATACCTGAAAATATACAGGATATCTTATATTGATATACATACATTCATTCCAACCATTTATACATCTAATGGTAATATTAGGATTATGGTTTATCATGAAGATTGTGCGAGTTTTGCTTCCAAAATGATTATGGAAATCGAAAATAATATGTTTGGAAAGAAGTCTCATGAAAAGACTAGTCATGAAACCTGTAGGAATACATGTGTTTTGAAGCAGGAAGTCATTGAAAGTGAAACAAATGCGTATAAATTTGTGAATTTGTGGATGAAATATATATTGTATGATGCGCAACAATGAAGAAATAGTATTGTATCAGTGTTGAATGAATATGAACGTCAAAATACACATCATGTCCTATAGGAATCTACGTGCATTTCTGTTAAACTGGGTAAGTTACTGTATAAATATTAGGATTTGTATGCACCATTCTCTGAAGTTAGTTTTCAGTACCAGAAAACAAATATGTATTTCAGGTGGATGAATATTTCTGAGAATATTCTTGTGAAAAGTTGATTATAAATTCACATACATGAACATGAATGAATTTAGGGAGTGTATATGACACATATATTTCATATTTTAAAAAATCTGGAGATTGTATATATATACACAAAAAAACCACACACAGACAATAAAAGGTAGCAGTATATGTGCAAATCGAAATTCATCATGAAATATATATTATCCACAGATGCAAAAATATTCATTTTACTGAACATGGATTTATGTATAATATTGTTCTACTAGAAGCTCACCCATAGGTTGTATTTTCAGTTCCAACAGCGTTTAGGAGGAGTGATCTCTTCTCATAATTTATATCTTCCATCAGCCACCTCACAAAATGTAGATGTTATACCAGGTAGGATTCTATATGTGCGTATAAAAATATATGTGCTGAATAGGCTACAGAGAAAGAGAGACAGGAATTCACACATTTGTTTACTTTAAAAACACATGGAGAACTATTTCAATTAAAATTGACTAGATTTATAACACCTACCATTTATCATGCAAAAGAAAAGTCCAACTATACAGCATGCCTCCTCTGAACTTCTTATATTTCCATTCTGTTTGGGTTATTTTTCTCCATCATATTAGGATTAGTAGTCAGAAGCTAGTAGGTTATGTGTTTGTGTCAGGGATTCAGTATTTCAAATGGAAAATAGGAAAATGAATTAAATGTGTATGCAAATATGTGCTACACAAAAATCTTCTCACTCTTATCCAGAACTATGCCTTAGCATTACCTTCACCTCACTTAAGACACAATTAAAGAAGAAGAGTTAGGAATCTGTGAATACATATCTGGAATGAAAAATATTCAAGAATTCACAAGCTTGGAGGTAGTAGATGAGTTTCCAAAAGTAAGACACAGGTAAACACTCCACAAATATAAAGCTCTGCTGGCCTAAAGACTTCTTGAGTAACTGCCTCCGAGGTTGGGCACTTGAAATATATGTTGTTGTCTAGAGTTTTAGCTTCCTTTGTAGGGAGACCATCAAAGCTGGATCTGCATCTATGTGACCTAGAGGACATGGTTTCTTATTTTCCAATGAACATGAGGCAGCAGTGCTGAATTCTCTCTTTGTAGGTAAACTATGGCCATTGGGGGCTAAGTTTCTCCCCGTGTGGACTGTGAAGCCATTTGGTCATCCTCCACTTTTCATGGTGTTTCTTGCTGCTACACTGGGAGTTTGGTATTTGCTTCACGAAATACAAGGAGTTCAAATGGGTCAAAGTGCTGGAGGGAATTCTGTCACGTGTGGTGTGTCAGGTTCTGCAGGAGAATGCATCAACCAGGCTTCTATCCCACATAGCTTGCCCTCTTATCCATAGCAACCTGATTCTGAACATTGCCCAGAAACGTCTCCATATAACAAGATGCCTTTTCTTTTAAGGGTCTGCTGGCTGCACCATGTCAGTCAAAATCCATTTGGAAGCCAATGGTAGATCCACATAGCCACACCACAGATGTATTTTCACACACCTACACACCACTGCTCTAGGCCCACTACTCACAAGGCAAAAACTTACTTGAATCTCTGTTCTCAACAATTTTCATGAAACCCAGTCAATCAAGGCACTGTCTGGTACACTCATGATCAGCAATAGGATATCCAAAGTTTCTCCAGTGCCACCTGGTGATAGGAATGTCCAAAATTTCATGGCTTTTATCTAGACATTTTTCAAGAATGAAGTTGTAGGCACTGTGGGTTTCCCATTCATCCAGGAAAGCTCTGGAGAACTCTCACAGGCTAGTGGTCCCAAAAGGGGCCAAAAGGTCACATTAAGGCAGGCCTTTCTAGGTCTACAATGTGAGATCCATGTGTGTTTTGTCTCTTAACAATGGCTGCCAATTCCTTCATAATAAAATCCTGTGATATCCTGGCTGAGATTCCCAGTGCTCTGTGTAAAGCCACCCTTGACCTAGATCTCAGGTTCCAAGGGTAAATCTCATGCGTGGCCTCCTAAAATCCCAAAAGAATTCATGGCAATACTTCTCTGAGGTAAGTTCCAAAACTCAGTCTCTAAGAGGAAGCACACCAGAGTACAAGACCTGGTGGACCCAGTCATCTCTTCCAAACGCCACACAAATGACCACAATTAAATCCAAAACACTTCCACATAGCCCCCATCTTCTTCCTTATAGACTCATCATAAACTCTGGCTGGAGGTTTCCATGAGGGTTGCAACCCAAGACATTGTCCATAATAAGCTACCTTGCCCCTCATTTGTCTATAGTCAGGATGGACTGGACACCCTTCCTGTGATCCAGGAGTGATCAAATAGCCCTGCCCTTAATACTGCTCCACTTCTCCAATTTGAGGCCTAATGACTGTTGGGTACAGATTCTTTATGTGAGTTGGAGTCATGAGAAAAACCAAGCACTTATGATCTAGCCTCTGCAGGGATTTGAAGAAATCATTTGACCCAAAATATCCCTATTCTCACTTGAAGGAGATCAGGAATCTAACAAAGGAAGGCAAGAAAATTCATCCTCAATGACTGCTCTTTTTGCCCTTTTGGTTTCGATTGCACACCTGGGATCTTTTTTAGATCCATCACATGCTGAGAATCTAAGCCACAGCCTCACACAGGGCAAAGAGGCTGATTCAGACACATCCCACAGTGTCCAAAATAAGCTCGCTTGTCCTTCATTTGCATAAAGTCAGGGTGGCCTAGACACTTTTCCTGTGAACTAGGAGTGATCAAATAGGCCTGCCTTTCATACTGGTCTGCTTCTCCATTTTGAGGACTACTGAATGTGGGGTTTACATTCTTTTTGTGAATTGGAGACATGAGAAAACACAGGCACCTGTTGGCTATCCTCTACAGGGATTTGAAGAACTATTTTGACCCAAAGGATCCCTATTCTCACTTGATGGAGTTCAGAAACCTTACAGAGGAAGGCAAGAGTTTCTCCAGAATGACTGATTTTTTTCCATTTTTGTTTTGGATGCACACATTGGATCTTTCTTTAGATCCATCTGGTGTTGAGAATCTAAGTCACAGCCTCACACAGGGCCAAGTGTCTGATTCAGACAAATCACTTTTCAAATCAATTAAGCAAAGAGACACAGGTGATGCCCATTCATTTCCATTTGAAAACTGTTTTCTTCAGGCTTCACAAAGTGGTGGCCTGAGGCAAAGACCTTCCTGACATTCAGGGCAACAGAACAACAGATAGGCAA
The DNA here is from genome assembly GCF_048772815.1 of Callospermophilus lateralis. NCBI lineage: Eukaryota > Metazoa > Chordata > Mammalia > Rodentia > Sciuridae > Callospermophilus > Callospermophilus lateralis. The sequence goes on along the minus strand of NC_135316.1, from coordinate 3,816,645 downwards.
AAGGCCCAAAGCACGGTTTCTCCACTGAGACTTTCCTGGTCACACTGATATTTAAGTTTTCTGAGATGCTCGCTATTACATTCAGCTATCCAGCATATGGCCATGTCACAGAGCTTGGAGGTGGTACATATCTTGAACATATAACCATGAGCGTATTCTGGAGAGTGGCCAGAATTCAGGAAGAAAACAGAAACTTCAGAAGATAGTAGGTTTTTCCCATTGATAAGGCAAGCCACAGTGCATTCCTAAATTGGCAGGTTGAATGCTGGGAAGCTTTCAACCAGATAGGACACTTCCATTGATACATTCTCTTTTCTAATGTCAACAACCATGGACACAGTGGAATATACTCACTTAGAAACACTCGCCTTGTCAAACGACTTACTAGAAACAGTCCCCTCCAAACCAAACCAACCACCTTTCCTACCTTTTCTCAGAACATGATACAAAAATCACAAATCCACACCCACACCCACAAAGTCACCCCCTCTCCCCAGTAGGTCTATGACTATCTGGAGTGTCCTCTGACTCGTGGGCCATACTATGTTTCCAAGAAATGGCCTGTCCTGTCTCAGATTTGGTCTCCTTGGCCAACTTTGTGAAGTTGTCAGGAGCCAGCGGTGAACTACTACCCGCTTTCTCTGGAAAGGCCCCACTTCAGAGCTCTCCTGGCATTTGGCCATCCTCACATCAGTAGGTACCAAGAAAGACTGACTCTCTCTTTGGTAAATCCAAACAAGTGAGCCCACTGGGACTGGGACTTGGACTGGCTCTTGGTGCCTGGCTTCCTGGATCCCAAGTTCAGAGAGATCCATCACCAAGTAAGTGAGGTAGGTCAGTTATTTCATAAACTGAATGAGGTCACTGCCTTGGCAACCACTTTTTCCTAACAGTTGCTTCTGAGAGAACCATGAGATGGAGGCTGCCCCTACTTTCTGTGACACATTCACAAGTTACAATGATATATCAACCATAGGCACCTGGTAATAGCTCTCCACACAGGTCGTTTGGTCCATGTTCTCTACGTTAAGAAGAGAGAGGCTGATTCAGACTCATCCCTTCATCCTTACCAGGTTGTTTGCCAAGGAAGACGACTTTTGCTCTCTCTGGTCCTTTATAGCTGCCTACATCTTCAGGGGTTATTTCTGCATGGTCCTTTGAGTTTCTCAGCACGTGGAAGATCCCCTACATTCCTGTATTGTAAGACCTATTCTGTCCCTGCTTTCTGTAAAGTTAGATTGAGGGAACAGTATATGGTTAGGGTTAATAACAAGTGTGATTTGGTTTTGGAAACATTCTGATATATGAATTATGGTATTGAGAACCTGCGATATTACAAGAATATATAGGTGAAATATAATGATAAACACAGAAACTTAGGTAAGATTTGAAACAGAAAAAAACATTGGGCCGTTGATTGGGATACTTGGGTTTGAATTATATTTTGCAGTGATGTCTCTGATAAGTCAATACACAATGGCATAGGACCTTATACCTTGGATGATTAATTGTAGAAGAGAACATCCAGTCCAAAAGCGATAGTTGTTAGGATTAGGAAAATATCGGTAGGGTTAGAAAGAAGGGTGAGTACAGGATTTGAACCAAAAGTTCTTTAGCAATAGGCTTTTATTGATAGAGTGAATGTCAATGTCATCACATGGGAAGGGTCATTCTCAGTGATAAACTGGGGAAAATATGTATGAAAGCAGATATCAATAGAGACAATAGGAAATCAGGCGAAATATAAAGTGAATGATAGTATCAGACATTTTCAACAGGGTTGAGGTTGAATATATAATATTAGGAAGAAATAAATAAGTAGTCACCAATAGGATTGACATATGAGAGCATTAGGCTTACTGGACATGGATGTTTTAGTAATCCATATTCACTTTCCATTTAGGCTTTGGTACAATCAGAAGTGTGACCTTTGCATTTTGTGTCCAGAATATTACTGTGATAAAATGTATATGTAGATCAGGTGACATGAGTATTTCTTCCAGCATTTCTGGGAGCAATATTTTGAAGATATATAAATTAGTATTGGGGGTAGAAAAAGGTGTACCCCGTGTCTATTAATTTAAAGATAATGCATGAATAGAACATACTGGGAATAAATAATATAACTAGCTCCACTTTAAATAATGGATTGAATTGATATCTGAAAATATATAAGAAATCTTATATTGATGTACAATCATTCATTCCAACCAGTTATACATCTAATGATAATATTATAATTATGGTTTATCATGACGAGTGTGTGACTTTTGCCTCAAAAGTGATTATGGAAATCAAAAATAATGTTTTTGGAAGAAGTCCTATATAAAACCAGTAAAGAAACAAGGAGGAATATATGTGTTCTGAAGCATTGTAAATGAAAAAATGTCAGTTACTGTAGAAATATTAGGATTTGTAAGCACCTAGTACTGAAGTTAGTTTCAAGTACTATTAAAAAATTATGAATTTCAGGTGGATGAATATTTCTGAGAATAATCTTGTAAAAAGTTGATTATAAATATACATACATGAACACGAATGAATTTAGTGAGTGTATATTAGACATATATATTTCATATTTTGAAAAATGTGGAGAGTGTGTGTATATATATATTTTATATATATATATATATATATATATTTATATATATATATATATATATATATATATATATATATATATATGGCTACTTTTTAATGTCTGTGTTAAATATATATATATATATATATATATAATCGAAATTCATCATGAAATATATATCATCCACAGATCCAAAAATATACATTTTACTGAACATGGATTTATGTATAATGTTGTTCTACTAGGAAGCTCACCCATAATTTGAATTTTCAATTCCAACAGGTTTAGGAGGAGTGATCTCATCTCAAAATGTGTATCTGACATGTCAGCCACCTCAAAAAAATGTACGTGTGATACCAGGTAGGATTCTCTATGTGCCTATAAAAATACATGTGCTGAAAAGGCTGCAGAAAAAGGGAGGCAGGAATTCACGTATTTGTTAATTTTAAAATCACATGGAGAACTGTTTCAATTAAAAATTGACTAGATTTATAACACCTACCCTTTACCATGGAAGAGGAAAGTCCAACTATACACCATGCCTTCTCTGAACTTTTTGTATTTCAATTCTGTTTGGGTTGCCAAACAAACCGCCTTCCCTATTCTCAGAACATGAGACAAAACCACAAACCCTCACCCACACCACAAAGGCACCTCCTTCCCCCAAGTAGGTCTGTGTCTATCCGGAGTATCCTCTGACTGGTGGGCCATACTATGTTCCACGGAAATGGCATGTTCTTTCTCATACCTGGTCTCCTTGGCCAACTCTGTGAAGTTGTCAGGATCCAGTGGTGAGCCACTACCTGCTTTCTCTGAAATGACCCCTCTTCATAGCTTTCCTGGCATTTGGCCATCCTCATATCAGTAGGTACCAAGAAAATCTGAGTCTGTCCTTGGTAAATTCTAACAACGGAGACCACTGGGAATGGGACTGGGACTGTCTCTGTGTGCCTGGCTTCCTGGATCCCAAGTTCAGAGTGTTCCATCACCAAGGAAGTGAGGTGAGGTCACTTACTTCAGGAACTTAATAAGGGCACTGCCTTGGCAACCACTTTGTCCTAACAGTTGCTTTCAGGGGTCCCATGAGATGGAGGCTGCCCCTACTTCCTGAGACACATTCACAAGTTACAATGGTATATCAACCATTGACACCTGGGAACAGCTCCCCACACACCCCTGGTTTGGTCCATCTTCTCTACATTATGAAGAGAGATGCTGATTTAGACATATCCATTCATCCTTACCAGGTTGTTTGCCATGGAAGATGCAGGATAATGCACCAATCAGTCTTCTATCCCACATAGCCTGCCCCCTTGTCCATAGCAACCTGATTCTGAACATTGACCTGAAACCTCTCCATATAACATGATGCCTATTCATATAATGGTCTTCTGGCTGCACCAAGTCACTCACAAGCCATTTGGAAGCCAATGGCAGATCCACATGGCCACACCACAGATGTATTATCACAAACCTGCACACCACTGCTCTAGGCCCACTAATCAGCAGGCTCCAACTTACTGGCATTTCTGTTCTACACCATTTTCATGAAACCCAGTCAATCAAGGTACTGTCTGTTACACTCATGATGAGCTATAGGACATCCAATGGTTCTCCAGTGCCACCTGGTCATTGGGAATTTCAAAAATTTTATGGTACTTATCTATCCATTTTTCAAGAATGAAGTTGGAGGCACGTTGGGTTTTCATTCATCCAGGAACCATTAAATGGTGAGGAAGCTCATTTCAATGAAAGCTCTGGAGAACTCTCATAGGCAAGGCTTTTTAAAGAGTGTGCAAAGGTCACATGAAGCCAGGCCCATTGAGGTCTACAATGTGAGTTCCATGTGTGTTTTGACTCTTATCTATGACTGCCAAGTCTTTCAGAATAAAATCATGTGATATCCTGGCTAAGATTCTCAGTGCTCTGTGGAAAGCCACCCTGGGCCTAGATCTCAGGTTTCAAGGGAAACTCTCTTGTGTGGCCTCCTACATTCCCAACAGAATTAATGGCAATACTCTTCTGAGGTCACTTCCAGAACTCAGTCTCTAAGGGAAATCACACAAAAGTTCAAGCCCATGTTGACCCAGTCATCCTTTAAACCCGCCATATAAATGACCACAATTAAAACCAAAACATACCCACATGGCCCTCATCTTCTTCCATATAGACACACATCATAAACTCTGGCTATAGGTTTCCATGAGGGGCGCAGCCCAAGACAGTATTCAAAATATGCACCCTTGCCACTCATTTGTCTAAAATCAGGGTGGCCTGGACACCCTTTCTGTGAACCAGGAATGATCAAATAGGCCTGCCATTAATACTGCTCTGCTTCTCCAATTTGAGGCCTACTGACTTTCAGGTACAGATTCTTTATGTGATTTGGCATCATAAGAGAACCCAAGCACTTCTGCAGGGCTTTGAAGAAATCACTTGACCCAAAGGATCCCTATTCTCACTTGATGGTGCTCAGAAACCTAACAGAGGAAGGCAAGAGACTTCATCCACAATGACTGATTTTTTGCCATTTTGGTTTTGGATGCACACATAGGATCATTCTTTAGATCTATCAGGTGCTGAGAATAAAAGCCAGAGCCTCAAACAGGGCCTAGTGTCTGATTCAGACACATCCCTTTACAAAGCAATTAATCAAAGAGCCACAGATGAAACCCTACATTTCCATTTGAAAACTGTTTCTTCAGGCTTCAAAAAGGGGTGGCCTGAGGCAAAGACCTTCCTGATATTCAGGGCAACAGAACCATAGGTAAGCAAATGGCCCAAAGCAAGGTTTCTCCACTTAGACTTTACTGGTCAAATTGATATCTGAGTTTTCTGAGATTTTCCAATTCTCTTCAGCTATCAATAATGTGGCTTTGTCACAGAGCTTGGAGGGGGTGCATATCTTGGACAATAAACCATGAGCCTATTCTGGAGAGTGGCCAGAATTCAGGAAGAAAACAGGAACTTAGAAAGTTAGTAGGTGTTTCCTATCCATAAGGAAAGCCACAGTACATTCATCAATTGTGCAGGATGAATGCTGGGAAGATTTCTAGTAGACAGGACACCTCCATTGATGCATTCTCTTTTCTAATGTCTTAAACCACAGACACATTGGATACACAGACATAGAAACACACGCCTTGTCAAAAGCCTTACTAGAAACAGACGACTCCAAACCAAACCAACCACCTTTCCTACCTATTCTCAGAATATGAGACAAAACCACAAACTCACACCCACACCCACAAAGGCACCTCCTTCCCAAAAGTAGATCTGTGACTATTCGGACTTTACTCTGACTGGTGGGCCATACTATGTTTCCCTCGATATAGCCTGTCCTGTATCAGATCTTGTCTCCTTGACCAACTCTGTGATGCTGTGAGGAGCCAGTGGTTAGCCACTACCTGCTATCTCATGAAAGGCCCCTCTTTAGATCTCTACTGGCATTTGGCCATCCTCACATCAGTAGGTACCAACAAGGTCTGAATCTGACCTTGGTAAATACAAACAAGTTAGCCCACTGGGACTGGTACTGGGACTGGCTCTGTGTGCCTGCCTTCTTGGATCCCAATTTCAGAGAGTTTCATCACCAAGGAAGTTAGGTAGGTAACTTCTTTCAGGAACTGAATGAGGTCACTGCCTTGGCAATAACTTTGTTCTAACAGTTGCTTCCAAGGGTCCCATGAGATGGAGGCTGCCCCTACTTCCTGTGACAATTTGACTAGTTAGAATGGTATATCAACAATAGGAACAAGGAAAAAGCTCTAGACAAGTCTTGGTTTGATCCATCTTCTCTACATTAAGAAGAAAGAGGCTGATTCAGACACATCCCTTCGTCCTGTCCATGTCGTTTGCCATGGAAAATGGCTTTTGCACTATCGGGTTCTTCATAGCTGCCTGCATCTTCTCCAGGGATCATTTTCTGCATGGAACTTTGAGGTTCTTAGTAGTTCGAAGATAACCTACATTCTTGTATTGTAAGATGAACTCTGTCCCTGCTCTTTTGTAATGTTAGATTGAGGCAACAGTATAGAACTCAATAACACAATTAATAACATTGACTTAATTGGCAAATATAGAATAAACCACCCAACATCAAACAGTTACACTTTTTTGTCAGCAGCACATGGATCCTTCTCAAAATAGACCATATATTATGTCAAAGGGCAACTCTTAGACAATATAAAGGAGTAGAGATAATACCATGCATCTTATCTGACCATAATGGAATGAAACTGAAAATCAATGATATAAGAAGGAAGGAAAAATCATGCATCACTTGGAGAATGAATAATAGGTTACTGAATGATCAATGGGTTATAGAAGACATCAAGGATGAAATTAAAAAATTCTTATAGATAAATGAAAACACAGACACAACATATCAGAATCTATGTGACACATTGAAAGCAGTTCTAAAAGGAAAATTTATGGCTTGGAGTTCATTCCTTAAAAAAAGAAAAAAAAAAACAAATAAATGATCTCATACTTCATCTCAAAATCCTAGATAAAGAAGAGCAAAACAACAGAAAAAAAAGTAGAAGGCAAGAAATAATTAAAATCAGAGCTGAAATTAATGAAATCAAAACAAAAGAAACAATTGAAAAAATTGACAAAACTTAAAGCTGGTTCTTTCAAAAAATAAATAAAATCAACAGATCCTTAGCCATATTAACGCAGAGAAGCAGAGAGAGAACTCAAATTTCAAGCATACGGGATGAAAAAGGGAATATCACAACAGACACTTCAGAAATACAGAAGATAATCAGAAATTATTTTGAATCTTTATACTCCAATAAAATAGAAGATATTGAAGGCATCGAAAAATGTCTTAAGTCATATAAACTGTCCAGATTGAGTCAGGAGGATATAGACAACCTAAACAGACCAATATGAATTGAGGAAATAGAAGAAACCATCCAAAGAATACCAACTAAGAAAAGCCCAGGAACGGATGTGTATACAACAGAGTTTTATAAAACATTTAAAGAGGAACTAATACCAATACTTTTCAAGCTATTTCAGGAAATAGAAAAAGAGGGAGAACTTCAAAATTCATTCTATAAGGCAAACATCACCCTGATTCCTAAACCAGACAAACTCACTATAAAGTAACAAAACTACAGACCAATATCTCTAATGAAGCTAGATGCAAAAATCCTCGATAAAATTCTGACGAATTGGATAAAAAAACATATTAAAAAAATTGTTCACCATGATCAGGTAGGATTCATCCCTGGGATGCAAGGCTGGTTCAATATACAGAAATCAATAAATGCTATTTCCCACAACAATAGTCTTAAAAATAAGAACCATATGATCATCTCAATAGATGCAGAAAAAGCATTCCACAAAGTACAGCATACATTTATGTTCAAAACTCTAGAAAAACTAGGGATAAAAGGAACATACCTCAATATTGTAAAAGCAATCTATGCTAAGCCTCAGACTAGCATCATTCTGAATGGAGAAAAATTGAAGGCATTCCCGCTAAAATCTAGAACAAGACAGGGATGTCCTCTTTCACCACTTCTGTGCAAGATAGTTCTCGAAAAACTGGCCAGAGCAATTAGACAGATGAAAGAAATTAAAGGCATAAATATAGGAAAAGAAGAACTTAAATTAGCAATATTTGCAGGTGACATGTTTCGGTACCTAGCAGACCCAAAAGGGCCTACAAAGAAACTATTAGAGCTAATAAATAAATTCACCAAAATGCCAGGATATAAGATCAACATGCATTAATCAAAGGCATTCCTGTATATCAGTGAAAACTCCTCTGAAATGGAAATGAGGACAACCACTCCATTCACAATACCCTCTGAAAAATAAAATACCTGGGAATAAACCTAACAAAAAAGGTGAAAGACTTATACAATGAAAACTAAAGAACCCTAAAGAGAGAAACAGAAGAAGATCTTAGAAGATGGGAAAATATACCCTGTTCATGGATAGGCAGAACTAACATCATCAAAATGGCGATATTACCACAAGTTCTCAACAGGTTTAATGCAATGCCAATCAAAATCCCAATGGCATTTCTTGTACAAATAGATAAAGCAATTATGAAATTCATATGGAAAAATAAAATACCCAGAATAGCAAAAACAACTCTAAGCAGAAAGTGTGAATCAGGTGGTTTAGTGACACCAGACCTCAAACTATACTACAGAGCAGTAGTAACAAAAACAGCATGGTACTGGTACCAAAACAGGAGGGTTGAACAATGGTACAGAATAGAGGACACAGAAGCCAATCCTCAAAACTACAAGTATCTTATATTTGATAAAGGGGCTAAAAGCATGCAATGGAGGAAGGATAGCAACTTCAACAAATGGTGCTGGGAAAACTGGAAATCCAAATGCAACAAAATAAAACTGAATCCCTTTCTCTCGCCATGCACAAAGTTAACTAAAAATGGATCAAGGAGCTTGATATCAAATCAGAGACATGGCGTCTGATAAAAGAAAAAGTTGGCTACGATCTACATTCTGTGTGGCAGGGGTCAAAATTCCTCATTAGGACACCCATAGCACAAGAGTTAATAACTAGAATAAACAAATGGGACTTAAACAAACTTAAAAGTTTTTTCTCAGCAAAAGAAACAAGAAGAGAGGTAATTAAGGAGCCTACATCCTGAGAACAAATCTTTACTCCTCACACTTCACATACAGCCATAATATCCAGAGAATACAAAGAACACAAAAAATTAGAAAATAAAGTAACAAATAACCCAATCAACAAATGGGCCAAGGACATGAACAGACACTTCTCAGAGGAGGACATAAAATCAATCAACAAGTACATGAAAAAATGCTCACCATCTCTAGCAGTCAGAGAAATGCAAATCAAACCCACCCTAAGATACCATCTCACTCCAGTAAGATTGGCAGCCATTATTAAGTCAAACATCAACAAGCGCTGGCGAGGATGTGTCGAAATGGGTACACTTGTACATTGCTGGTGGGGCTGTATATTGATGCAGCCAATTTGGAAAGCAGTAAGGAGATTTCTTGGAAAACTGGGAATGGAACCACTATTTGACCCAGCTATTCCCCTTCTCGGTCTATTCCCTAAAGACCTAAAAATAGCATGCTACATGGACACTGCTACATCGATGTTCATAGCAGTACAATTCACAATAGCAAGACTGTGGAAGCACCCTAGATGCCTTTCAATAGACGAATGGATAAAAATATGTGGCATTTATACCCAATGGAGTATTACTCTGCATTAAAAAAATTACAAAATCATTGAATTTGCATGGAAATGGATGGCATTAGGGCAGATCATACTAAGTGAAGCTAGGCAATCCCTAAAAAACAAATGCCAATTTTCTTTTTTGATATAAGGAGAGTAACTAAGATCAGAGTAGGGACTAAGAGCATGAGAAGAAGATTAACATTAAACAGGGATGAGAGGTGGGAGGGAGCGGGAGAGAGAAGGGAAATTGCATGGAAATGGAAGAAGACCCTCAGGGTTATACAAAATTACGTACAAGAGGAAGTGAGGGGAAAAGGAAAAAAATACAATGGGAAGAAATGAATTAAAGGAGAGGAGGTATAGAGAGAAGAGGGGAGGGGAGGGGAGGGGAGGGGAGATAGTAGAGGATTGGAAAGGCAGCAGAATACAACAGACACTATTATGGTAATTTGTAAATCAATGGATGTGTAACTGATATGATTTTGCAATCTGTATATGGGATAAAAATGGGAGTTCATAACCCACTTGAATCAAAGTGTGAAACATGATATATCAAGAACTATACAATGTTTTGAACAACCAACAATAAAAATTAAAAAAAAAACCACATGGAAAACTATTTCAACAAAAAATTGACTAGACTTATAACTCCAAACCTATATAATGCAAAAGATAAGTCCAATTACACACCATGCCTCCTCTGAACTGATTGTATTTCTATTCTGTTTGGGTTATTTTTCTCCATTATATTAGAATTAGTAGTCAGAGTCAAGAGTCTAGCAGGGTATGGGTAAGTGTCAGGGATTCAGTATTTCGAATGGAAATTAGGAAAATGAATCCAATGTTTATGCAAATATGTGCTAAACAAAAATCTTCCCACTCTCATCCAGAACAATGCCTTGACATTACCTTCACCCCAAGTCAGACACATTTAGAGGAGAAGAGATAGAAATTCTGTTATTACTTATCTGGAATGGAATATGCTAAGGTGTTCACAATGTTGGAGGTGGTAGAAGAGTTTCCAAAAGTAAGGGACAGGGTAAACACTCCACAAACATGGTGCTCTGCTGGCCTAAAGACTTCTTAAGAAACTGCCTCTGCATTTGGGCACTTGAAATATATGTTGTAGTCAGGAGCTTTAGTTTCCTTTGTAGTGAGACCATCAAAGCTGGGTCTGCATCTATGTAACCTGGAGCACATAGTTTCTTATTCTTTAATGAACATGAGGCAGCAGTGCTGAATTCTCTCTTTGTAGGTAAACTGTGGCCAATGGGGGCTAAGTGTCTTCCCGTGTGGACTCTGAAGCCATTTGCTCATCCTCCATTTTTCATGGTCTTTCTTGCTGCTGCATTGGGAGTTTGGTGTTTGCTTCACGAAATACAAGAATTTCAACTGGGACACAGTTCAGTGCTAGAGGGTGTTCTGTCAAGTGTGGTGGGTCAGGGTCTGTAGGAGAATGCACCAACCAGTGCACTATCACACTTAGCCTGCCCCCTTGTCCATAGCAACAGATGTTTAATCACACACCTGCCCACCACTGTTCTTGGCCCACTACTCAGAAGGCTCCAACTTACAGGAACCATTAAATGGTGAGGAAGCTCATTTCAATGAAAGCTCTGGAGAACTCTAAAAGGCAAGGCTTCCCACAGAGTGGCCAAAATTTCACATGAAGCCAGGCCCATTGATGTCTACATTGTGAGTTCTATGTGTGTTTTGACTCTTTACTATGGCTGCCAAGTCGTTCGGAATAAAATTGTGTTATATCCTGACTGAGATTCCCAGTGCTCTGTGGAAAGCCACACTGGGGCTAGATATCAGTTTCCAAGGGCGACTCTCATGCGTGGCCTCCGAAAATCCCACCACAATTCATGGCAATACTTCTCTGAGTTCAGTTCCAGAACTCAGTCTCTAAGGGAAATCACACCAGAATTCAAGTCAAGGTGGACCCAGTCATCTCTTCCAACCGCCACAAAAATGACCACATTTAAAACCAAAACACTGCCACATGGCCCTCATCATCTTCCATATAGACACTCTGGATGGGGGTTTCCATGAGGGTCGTAGCCCAAGACAGTGTCCAAAATTAGATCCCTTGACCCTCATTAGCCTAAAGTCAGGGTGACCTGGACACACTTCCTGTGAACCACTAGTGATCAAATAGGCCTGCCATAAATACTACTCTGCTTCTTCAATTTAATCCTGCTGACTGCCAGGTATAGGTTCTTTAAGTGATTGGAGTCAATCGAAAACCCAAGCACACATGGGATCTTTCTTTAGATCTATCAGGTTCTGAGAATCAAAGCCACAACCTCACACAGTTCCAAGAGGCTGATTCCGACACATCCCTTTCCAAAGCAATTAAGCAAAGAGCCAGAGGTGATGCCCTTCATTTCCATTTGAAAACTGTTTTCTTCAGGCTTCACAAAGGGGTGGCCTGAGGTAAAGACCTTCCTGACATTCAGGGCAACAGAACAATAGGTAAACAAATGGCCCCTAGCATGGTTTCTCCACTGAGACATTACTGGTTACACTGATATCTGAGTTTTCTGAGATGTTCCCATTCCCTTCAGCTATCCAGTACATGGCCATGTCACAGATTTTGGAGGTGGTACATATCTTGGACACAAAACCATGAGCTTTTTCTAGAGAGAGGCCAGAAATCAAGAAATTTACAGAAACTTAGGAAGATAGTAGGTGTTGCCCATCCATAAGGCAACCCGCAGTCCATTCATAAAATGGGCAGGATGAATGCTGGGAAGTTTCCTACTAGACAGGACACCTCCATTGATGCATTCACTTTTCTAAAGACTACAACCACGAACACAGTGCATACACAGACATAGAAACACTCACCTTATCAAAAGACTTACTAGAAACTGTCGACTCCAAACCAAACAAACCACCTTTCCTACCTATTTTCAGAACATGAGACAAAACCACAAACTCACACCCACACCAACAAAGGGACCTCTTTCCCCCAGATAGGTCTGTGACTATCCGGAGTGTACTCTGACTGGTGGGCCATACTATTTTCCCCCAAAATGAACTGTCTCAGAAATGTTCTCCTTGGCCAACTCTTTGAAGTTATCAGGAGCCAGCAGTGAGCCACCACCTGCTTTCTCAGGAAAGGCCCCTCTTCAGAGCTATCCTGGCATTTGGCCATCCTCACATCAGTAGGTAGCAAGAAAGATGGACTCTGTCGTTGGTAAATCAAAACAAGTGAGCCCACTGGGATTGGGACTGGGACTGGCTCTCGGTGCCTGGCTTCTTGAATCCCAAGTTCAGAGAGTTCCATCACCAAAGAAGTTAGATAGGTCACTTCCTTCAGGAACTGAATGAGGTCACTGCCTTGGCAACCACTTTGTCCTAACAGTTGCTTTCAAGGGTCCCATGACATGGAGGCTGGCTCTACTTCCTGTGACACTTTGCCAAGTTAGAATGCTATATCAACAATGGTCACCAGGGAACAGCTCTCCACACAGGCCTTGTTTGGTCCATCTTCTCTACATTAAGAAGAGAGAGGTTGATTCAGACACAACCCTTCATTGTTTGCAATAGAAGATGACTTTTTCTCTCTCAGGTCCTCCATATCTGCCTACATCTTCTCCAGGGATCATTTCTGAATGGACTTTTGAGGTTCTCAGCAGGTGGAAGATCCCCTACCTTCCTGCATTGTAATACCAAATCTGTCCCTGCTCTTCTGTAAAGTTAGATTGAGGGAAAAGTGTATGGTTAGGTTTAATAGCATATTCGATTTGGATTAGGAGTGATTCTGCTGGATGAATCATTGTATTGGCAACCTGTGATATTTTAAGAAAATAGACGTGAAATATAAGTATGAAAACAGAAATCTAGGAAAGATTTGAATCCTAGAATGGCTTTGGGCCCTTGATTGGGATATTTAGCTTGAATTATGTTCTGCACCAAGGTCTCAGATAAATCGATATACAATGGAATAGGACCCTATACAACAGATGATTGAATGTAGAAGAGAGCATCCAGTCAAAAAGTGATAGTCCATAAGATTAGGAAGATAGTCATTAGGTTTAGGAAGAAGAGTGAGTCTATGAGTTGGAGAAAAATTTCTTTAGCCAAAGGGTTTCGGACAGAGAGTGATTGTAAATGACAGCACTTGTGAAGAGTCAGTCACAATGATGAACTGGGGAAAATATGTAGAAAAGCAGATATCAATAGAGAGATTACAAAATCAGGCAAAGAATAAAGTGAGTAATGGGATTACACATTTTCAACACGGTTGAGGTTGAATATATAATCATAGGAAGAAACAAATATGTAGTCACCAGTAGGATTTACATTTGAGAGCATTAGGAAACCTGAACATGGATGTTTTTAGTAATCCATGCTCACTTTCCATAAAGGCTTTGGTACAATCATAAGTGTGACCTTTGCATTTTGGATCCAGAATACTACTGTGATAAAATGTATGTGTAGATCAGGTGACAGGCGTATTTCTACCACCATTACGGGGAGCAATATTTTGAAAACTTATAAATTAGTACTGGGGATACAAATAGTTGTACCTGTGTTGATGAATACAGAGACGATGCATGAATAGACCCTATTATGAATAAATTATATAACTATTTACAACTTTAAATAATGGATTGAATTTACCTCTGTAAATATATAGGAAATCTTATATTGATATACATATATTCATTCCAAACTGTTATATATCTAATGGTAATATTAGGGTTACGTTTTATCATGAAGAGTGTGTGTTTTGCTTCAAAAATGATTATGAGATTGAAAATAATGTGTTTGGAATGAAGTCTCATGAAAAGTCCAGTCAAGAAACATGGAGAATTACATGTGTTCTGAAGCAGGAAGTGATTGAAAGTGAAAAAAAATGCCTATAAATTTGTGTACATTTCGATGAAAAGATATATACTATGATATCCATAAACTGAAGAAATAGTAATGTACCAGTGTTGAATAAAAATGAACTTCAAAATACACATCATGACCCAAAGGAATCTACTTGCATTGATGTTAAACTGGGTCAGTTACTGTAGAAATATTAGGATTTGAATGCACCATTCACTGAAGTTAGTTTTCAGTTCTAGAAAACAAATATGTGTTTCAGGTGGATGAATATTTCTGAGAATAATTTTGTGAAAATTTGATTATAAATCCACATACATGAATATGAATGAATTTAGGGACTGTATAATAAGACACATATATTTCATATTTTGAAATATCTGGAAAGCATATATATATATAAACACAGACACACACACAGACATTAAAAAGTAGCAATATATATGCCAATCGAAATACATCATAAAACATATATCATCCACAGATCCAAAAATCTTCATTTTACTGAACATCGATTTATGTATAATTTTGTTCAACTAGGAAGCTCACTCATAGTTTGAATTTTCAGTTCCAACAGCATTTAGGAGGAGTGATCTCTTCTCACAATTTGTATCTGCCAAGTCAGCAGCCTCACAAGTATGTTCGTGTGATACCAGGTAGGAATCTATATGTGCATATAAAAATACATGTCCTGAATAGGGTACAGAGAAAAGGAGACAGGAATTCACATATTTCTTAACTTTAAAAACACATGGAGAGGGGAGGAGCAGAGCCCCAACCACGCCTGCAAGGTAGGCGGACATGCGACACACCGGTAGAACAGGCCTAGCGGTCCACCAGCGTGAAAGACACATTGCCCTGGTTGGGGGAGTGGCAGAGCCACCGTGCGCCTGCAAGGTTCACGAACCTGCGACGCACAGCCAGATCAAGCCCAGCAACCCGCGGAGGGGCCGAGACGCCCCTTGCGACTTCAAGGTAGGTGAACCTGCACCCCACCAGCAGAACAGGCCCAATGGCCTTCAGATGGTCAGAGCCGCTCCCCGCGCCTGCGAAGTAGGCGAACCTACGAACACTGAAAGACCAGGCCCAGGGGCCCTTCATGGTGGTAGACACATCACCAGGTTGGGGGAGGGTCTGAGTGGCTGTCCATGTCTACAAGGCAGGTGGACCTCTGACCCACCGGCAGAACAGGCCCAGCGACCTGCCAGAGTGGTAGACACAACGCCCCGGTTTGAGGAGGGGCAGAGCCGCCACCCGTGACTGCAAGGTAGACACACCTGAAACCCACAGACAGGAGAGGCCCAGCGGCATGCCGAGGGGCAGAGACGACGCCCGCGCCTGCAAGGTAGGCGGACCTGTGACCCACTGGCAGAACAGGCCCAGCACCCGTAAAGTGGTAGAGCCACTGACCGCTCCTGAAATGTAGGCGGACCTGCTACCAACCGGCAGAACAGGCCCAGTGGCCTGCTTGTATGGTAGGCACATTGCCCCAATTGGAGGAGGGACAGAGCCACCGCCCACACCTGTGAGGGAGACTTTGCAACTATATAAGATCAATATAAATATTTAGTGAATAAATTAAATAACACAACAGTTTCACCAAGCAGAAAGAAAACGCGAACAGTATGAAAAGACAAGGAAAGAAAGGACCACAAGCAATGCAGGTCAACTCAACATTAGAAAAGGTCATATCTGCAGCAGATGGAATGTCAGATAACGAATTCAGGATATACATGCTTCAGTTGATGTGGAGTCTCAAGGAAGACATTAGACAGCAAAATCAGATAATAAAATATCACTTCAACAATGAATTATATAAACTTTTCCAAGAAGCAAAAGATCAACCATATAGGGAGATAGAGGTTTTCAAAAAAAAAAAAAAAAAACAACAACAAACAAACAGAAGTCCTGGAAATGCAGGAAGCAATAAACCAACTTAAAAACTAAATTGACAATACTACCAGCAGAGTAGATCTCTTAGAAGATAGAACATCAGGCAATAAAAACAAAGTATTTCAACTTGAAGATAACATAGACAGCTCAGCAAGACTGCTAAGAAACCATGAGCCGAACATCCAAGAAATATGGTATAAGATAAAGAGACCAAACTTATGAGTAATTTGGATACATTAAGGTATAGAGGCTCAATGCAAAGGAATGAGCATTCCATTCAATGAAATAATACGAGAAACCTTCCCAGACTTGAAGAATAAGAACGAATCCCAAATCTTAGAAGCCTACAAGACACCGAATGTGGAAAATCATAAGAGATCCACACCTAGACATATTATAATGAAGATGCCAAACATACAGAATAAGGAGAGAATTTTAAAAGCTACAAGAGAAAGGAAGCAGATTACATTTAGGGGTAAACCAATCAGGATAGCAGCTGGTCTTTCAACACAGACTCTGAAAGCTAGAAGATCCTGGAATAAGATTTTTCAAACACTGAAAGAAAATGGGTTCCAACCAAGAATTGTGTATCCAACGAAATTAAGCTTCAGGATCAAAGATGAAATTAAAACCTTCCATGACAAACAAAAGTTAAAAGAATTTGCAGCTGGAAAACCATCTCTTTAAAACATCCTTGGCAAAACATTATAGGAAGAAGAAATGGAAAATAACAATGAAAACCAACAGTGGGTGGTAGTACAGGAAAGGAGGGAAAATAATCAAGAGGAAAACAAACCATGTTTAGTAACATAAATAAACAAATATGGCTGGAAGAACAACCCATATCTCAATAATAACCCTAAATGTTAATGGCTTAAACTCACCAATTAAGAGACACAGGCAAGTAGAATGCATCACAAAACAAGACCCAACAATATGCTGCCTATAGGAGATGCATTTGATAGGAAAAGACATACATAGGCTGAAGGTGAAAGGTTGGGAAAAATCATATCACTCATATGGACTTTGGAAACAAGCAGGAATGTTCATACTCATATCAAATAAAATAGATTTCAAGCCAAAGTTAATCAAAGGGATAAAGAGGGACACTACATACTGCTCAAGGGAACCATACACCAACAAGACATAACAATCATAAATATGTATGCCCCAAACAATGGTGCAGCTCTGTTCATCAAAGAAACTCTTCTCAAGTTCAAGAGTCTAATAGACCACCATACAATAATCATTGGAGACTTCAACACACCTCTCTCAAATACTGGACAGATCTTCCAAACAAAAGTTGAATAAGAAAATTATAGAACTCAATAACACAATTAATAACCTAGACTTAATTGACATATATAGAATATACTACCTGCCATTAAGCAGTTACACTTTTTTCTCAGCACCACATGGATACCTCTCAAAAATAGATCATACATTATGTCACAGGTCAACTCTTAGACAATATAAAGGAGTACAGATAATACCAGGCATCTAATCTGATCATAATGTAATGAAACTGAAAATCAACGATAAATGAAGGAAGGAAAAATCATGCATCATTTGGAGAATGAACAATAGGTTACTGAATGAAAAATGAGTTATAGAAGACATCAAGGAGGAAAATAAAAAATTCTTAGAGATAAATGAAAACACAGACACAACATATCGGAATCTATGGGACACATTGAAAGCAGTTTCAAGAGGAAAATTCATTGCTTGGAGTTCTTTCCTTAAAAAAAGAAAAAAAAAAAAACAACAGATAAATGATCTCATAGTTCATCTCAGTATCCTAGAAAAGCAAGAGCAAAACAACAGCAAAAGAAGGAGAAGGCAAGAAAAAATTAATATCAGAGCTGAAATTAATATAATCGAAACAAAAGAAACAATTAAAAAAATTGACAATACTAAAAGTTGGTTCTTTGAAAAAATAATTAAAATCGACAGACCCTTAGCCATGTTAACGAAGAGAAGAAGAGAGAGAACTAAAATTACTAGCATACGAGGTTAAAATGGCAATATCGCAACAGACACTTCAGAAATACAGAAGATAATCAGAAATCATTTTGAATTTTTATACTCCAATAAATTAGAAGTTAGTGAAGGCATCGATAAATTTCTTAAGTCATATGATCTGCCCAGTTTCAGTAAGGAGGATATAGACAACCTATACAGACCAATATCAATTGAGGAAATAGAAGAAACCATAAAAAGACTACCAAGTAAGAAAAGCCCAGGACCGGATGGGTATACAGCAGAGTTTTACAAAACCTTTAAAGAGGAACTAATATCAATACTTTTCAAGATATTTCAGGAAATAGAAAAAGAGGGAGAACTTCCAAATTCATTCTATGAGGCCAATATCATCTGGATTCCTAAACCAGACAAAGACACTTCAAAGAAACAAAACTACACACCAATATCTCTAATGAACCTAGATGCAAAAATCCTCAATAAAATTTTGGCGAATCACATACAAAGACATATTAAAAAAAATTGTGCCACATGATCAAGTAGGATTCATCCCTTGGATACAAGGCTGTTTCAATATACAGAAATCAATAAACGTTATTCACCACACCAATAGACTTAAAAATAAGAACCATATGATCATCCCAATAGATGCAGAAAAAGCATTCGACCAAGTACAGCATCCCTTTGTGTTCAAAACTCTAGAATACCTAGGGATAACAGGAACATACATCAATATTGTAAGTGCAATCTATGCTAAGCCTCAGGCTAGCATCATTCTGAATTGAGAAAAACTGAAGGCATTCCATCTAAAATCTGGAACAAGATAGGGATGACCTCTCTCAACAACTGTGTTCAACATAGTTCTTGAAACACTGGCCAGAGAAATTAGGCAAATGAAAAAATTAAAGGCATAAAAATTTAAAAAAAGAACTTAAATTATCACTATTTGCAGGAGACATGATTCCATACCTAGCAGACACAAAAGGATCTACAAAGAAACTATTAGAGCTAATGAATGAATTCAGCAAAGTGGCAGGATATAAAATCAACATGTATAAATCAAAGGCATTCCTGTATATCAGTGACAAATACTCTGAAATGGAAATGAGGGCAACCACTCCATTCAGAATATCGTCAAAAAAAATGAAATACTTGGGAATCAACATAACAAAAGAGGTGAAAGACTTATACAATGAAAACTACAGAACCCTAAAGAGAGAAATAGAAGATTTAGAAGATGGAAAAATATACCCTGTTCATGGATAAGCAGAACTAACATCATCAAAATGGCGATATTACCAAAAGTTCTCTATAGGTTTAATGCAATGCCAATCAAAATCACAAGGACATTTCTTATAGAAATAGATAAAAAATTATGAAATTCATATGGTAAAATAAAAGACCCAGAATAGCAAAAACAACTTTAAGCAGGAAGTGTGAATCAGGCGGTATACCGATACCAGACCTCAAACTATACTACAGAGAAATACTAACAAAAAGAGTATGGTACTGGTACCAAAACAGGTGGGTGGAACAATGGTACAGAATAGAGGACACAGAAACCAATCCACAAAACTACAGCTATCTTATATTTGATAAAGGAGCTAAAAGCATGCAATGGAGGAAAGATAGCATCTTCAACAAATGGTGCTGGAAAAACTGGAATTCCATATGTAACAAAATGAAACTGAATCCCCTCCTCTCGCCATGCACAAAAATTAACTCAAATGGATCAAGGAGCTTGATATCAAATCAGAGACATGGCATCTGGTAGAAGAAAACTTTTGCTACGATCTACATACTGTGGGGTCGGGCTCCAAATTCCTCAATAGGACACCCATAGCACAAGAGTTAATAACTAGAATCAACAAATGGGACTTACTCAAACTAAATAGATTTTTCTCAGCAAAAGAAACAATAAGAGAGGTAAATAGGGAGCCTACATCCTTAGAACAAATCTTTGCTCCTCACACTTCAGATAGAGTCCTAATATCCAGATTATACAAAGAACTCAAAAAAATTAAACAATAAGAAAACGAATAACGCAATCAACAAATGGGCCAATGACCTGAACGGACACTTCTCAGAGGAGGACATACAATTAATCAATAAGTACATGAAAAAATGCTCACCATCTCTAGCAGTCAGAGAAAAGCAAAACAAACCCACCCTAAGATACCAACTCACTGCAGTAAGATTGGCAGCCATTATGAAGTCAAACGACAACATGTGCTGCCGAGGATGTGGGGAAAAGGGTACACCTTTACATGTTTGGTGGGACTGCAAATTGGTGCAGCCAATTTGGAAATTAATATGGAGATTTCTTGGAAAGCTGGGAATGGAAGCACCATTTGATCCAGCTATTCCCCTTCTCTGTCTATTCCCTAAAGACCTAAAAAGAGCACGCTACAGGGATACTGATAAATCGATGTTCATTGCAGCACAATTCTCAATAGCAAGACTGTGGAACCAACCTAGATGCCCTTCAATAGATGAATGGATAAAAAATGTGGCATCTATACACAATGGAGTATTACTCTGCATTAAAAAATGACAAAATCATACAATTTGCAGAGAAATGGAAGACATTAGAACAGATTATGATAAGTGAAGATAGCCAATCCCTAAAACAACTAAGAATAGAGTTGGGAGGAAGAGCATGAGAAGAAGATTAATATTAAACAGGGGTGAGAGGTTGGAGGAAAAGGAAAGAGAAGGGAAATTGCATGGAAATGGAAGAAGACCCTCATGGTTATACAAAACTAAATACAAGAGGATGTGAGGGGAAACAGGAAAAAAAACAAGGGGAAGAAATGAATTACAGTAAATGGGGTAGAGAGAGAAGATTGTAGGGGAGGGGATGGGAGAGAGTAGAGGACAGGAAAGACAGCAGAATACAACAGACACTAGAATAGCAATATGTAAAGCAGTGGATGTGCAACTGATGGGATGCTGAAATCTGTATACGGGGAAAAATGGAAGTTCATAACCCACTTGAATCAAAGTGTAAAATATGATATGTCAAGAATTATGTAAAGTTTTGAAGAACCAATAATAAAAATTAAAGGAATAAAAACACATGGAGAACCAATTCAATTAAAAATTGAATAGATTTATAACACCTACCCTTTATCATGCAAAAGGAAAGTCCAAATATACACCATGCCTGCTCAGAACTGCTTGTATTTCTATTCTGTTTGGGTATTTATCTTCATCATATTAGGATTAGTAGTCACAGTCTAGTCGGGTATGTGTTAGTGTCAGGAATTCAGTATAATGAATGGAAAATAGGAAAATGAATCCAATGTGTATGCAAATATGTGCTACACAAAAATCTTTCTTCTCTCTTCCAGAACAATGCCTTAACGTTACCTTCACCCCAAATAAGAAACAATTAGAGGAGGAGAGTTAGAAAATCTGTGAATACATATCTGGAGTGGAAAATGCTTAGGAGTTCACAAACTTGGAGGTGGTAGAGGAGTTTCCAAATGTAAGGGACAGGGTAAACACGTCACAAACATGGAGGTCTGCTGGCCTAAAGACTTCTTGAGAAACTGCCTCTGAGTATGGGCACTTGAAATATATGTTGTTGTCAGGAGCTTTAGCTTCCTTTGTAGTGAGACCGTCAAAGCTGAGTCTGCATCTATGTGACCTGGAGGACATGGATTTTTATATTCCAATGAAAATGAGGCAGTAGTGCTGAATTCTCTCTTTGTAGGTAAAATGTGGCCAATAGAGGCTAAGTGTCTCCCCGTGTGGATTGTGAAGCCTTTTGCTCATCCTCCACTTTTCGTGATGTTTCCTGCTGCCGCACTGGGAGTTTGGTATTTGCTTCACAAAATACAATGAGTTCAACTGTTAAACAGTGCTTGAGGGAGTTCTGTCACGTGTGGTTTGTCAGGTTCTGCAAGAAAATGCAACAACCAGGCGTCATTCCCACATAGCTTGCACCCTTATCCATATCAACCTGATTCTGAACATTGCCGTGAAAACTCTCCATATAACAAGATGCCTTTACATATAAGGATCTGCTCATTGCACCGTTTCACTGAGAAGCCATTTGCATATCAATGGCAAATCCACAAGGCGCCACCACAGATAATTTCTCACACACCTGCACACCACAGCTCTTGGCCCACTACTCAGGAGGGTCCAACTTACTGGCATCTCTGTTCTATATCATTTTCATAAAATTCAGTCAAACAAGGCACTGTCTGGTACACTCATGATCAGTAAAAGGGCATCCAAATGTTCTCCAGTACCACCTGGTCATGGGAATTTCAAAAATTTCATGGTATTTATCTAGCCATTTTTCAAGGATGAAGTTGGAGGCATTGTGGGTTTCAATTTATTTAGGAACCATTAAATCATGAGGAAGCTCATTTCAATGAAATCTCTGGAGAACACTCACAGGCAAGTCTTCCCAAAGAGTGGCCAAAGGTCACATGAAGCCAGGCCCATTGAGGTCTACAATGTGAGGTCCATGTGTGTTTTGACTCTCAACTATGGCTGCCAAATCTTTCAGAATAAAATCATGTGATATCCTGGCTGAGATTCCCAGGGTTCTGTGGAAAGCCACCCTGGGCCTAGATCTCAGTTTCCAATGTCGACTCTCATGCGTGGCCTCCTAACATCCCAAAACAGTTGATGGCAATACTTCTCTTTGGTCAGTTCCACAACTCATTCTATAAAGGGAATCACACCAGATTTCAAGCCCAGTTGGACCCAGTAATCTCTTCCAACTGCCACGCAAATGTACACAATTAAAACCCAAACACTCCCTCATGGCCCTCATCTTCTTCCATATAGACACTCATCATAACCTCTGGCTGTAGGTTTCTATGAGGGGTGCAACCCAAGACAGTGTCCAAATAAGCTCCCTTGCCGCTCATTTGCCTAAAGTCAGGGTGGCCTGCACACATTTCCTGAGAACCAAGAGTGATAAAATAGGCCCGCTCTTAATTCTGCTCTACTTCTACAATTTGAGGCCTACTGACTGTCAGGTATAGATTCTTTTTGTGATTTGGAGACATGAGAAAACCCAAGCACCAATGGGCTAGCTTCTGCATGGCTTTTAAGAAGTCACTTGACCCAACGAATCCCTATTCTCAATTGATGGAGGTCAGGAACCTTATAGAAGAAGGTGAGAGACTTCATACAAAATGACTGCTCTTTTGCCATTTTGGTTTTGTTTGCAAACATGGGATCTATATTTAGATTTATCAGGTGCTGACAATCTAAGCCACAGCCTCACACAGAGCCAAGAGACTGATTCAGACACATCCCTTTCCAAAACAATTAAGCCAAGAGCCACAGGTGATGCCCATTCATTTCCGTTTGAAAACTGTTTTCTTCTGCCTTTACAAAGGGGTGGCCTGAGGCAAAGACTTCCTGACATTCAGGGCAACAGAACAATAATTAAGCAAAAGGCCCCAAACAGGGTTTCTCCACTGAGACTTTCCTGGTCACACTGATATCTGAGTTTTTTGAAATGCTAGCCTTTCAGCTAACAAATACATGGCCATGTCACAGAACTTGGAGGTGGTACATATCTTGGACAAAAAACCATGAGCCTATTCTGGAGAGTGGCCAGAATTCAGGAAGAAAACAGGAACTTAGGAAGATAATAGGTGTTTCCCATGGATAAGGCAAGCCTCAGTCCATTCATTAATTGGGCAGTATGAATGCTGGGAAGCTTTCTACTAGACAGGACAAACTCATTGAGCCATTTTCTTTTCTAATATCTACAAACAATGACACAGTGGGATACACAGACATAGAAACAGTCTCCTTGTCAAATGACTTACTAGAAACCATCCACTCCCAACCAAACAAACCTCCTTTTTTACCTATTCTCAGAACATGAGACAAAACCACAAACTGACATACACACACACCAAGGCACCTCCTTCCCCCAAGTAGGTCTGTGCCTATCCAGAGTGTCCTCTGACCAGTAGGCCATATGATGTTCACCAGAAATGGCTGGTCCTGTCTCAGATCTGGTCTCCTTGGCCAATTCTGTAAAGTTGTCAGGAGGCAGTGGTGAGCCATTTCCTGCCCTCTCAGGAAAGGACCCTCTTCAAAGCATTCTTGGCATTTGGCCACGCTCTCATCAGTAGATTCCAAGAAAGACTGACTCTTTTCTTGGTAAATCCAAACAAGTGAGCCAACTGGGACTGGGACTGGGACTGGCTTTCGGTGCCTGGCTTCCTGGATCACAAAATTCAGAGAGTTCCATCACCAAGGAAGTGAGGTGAGGTCACTTCCTTCAAGAAATGAGTGAGGTCACTGCCTTGGCCACCACTTTGTCCTAACAGTTGCTTCCTAGGGTCTCATGAAAAGGAGGATGCCCCTATTTCCTGTGAAACTTTCACAATTTAGAATGGTATAGAAACCATAGGCACCTGGGAACAACTCTCCACACAGGCCTGGTTTGATCCATCTTCTCTACATTAAGAAGAGATAGGCTGATTCAGACACACCTTTTCATCCTTATCGGGTTGTTTGCAAAGGAAGATGACTTTTGCTGTCTCAGGTCCTTCATAGCTGCCTACGTCTTCTTCAGGGATCGTTTCTGCATGGATTGTGAGGTACTCAGCAGGTGGAAGATCTCCTAACTTCCTGTATTGTAATACTAATTTTGTCCCTGCTCTTCTGTAAAGTGAGATTGTGTGAAAAATCTCACATTACAAAATAGTTAGGGTTAATAGCTTCTTTGATTTGGGTTATGAATCATTTTGCCGGATGAATAATGATATTGGGAACCTGGGATATTTATAAGAATATAGATGAGAAATATAAGTGTGAAAACAGAAATTCAGGTAATATTTGAAGCCCAGAAAGAGTTTGGGCCCTTGATTGGGATCCTTAGCTTCAATTATGTTCTGCATCGAGGTCTCAGTTAAATCCATATACAATGGCATAGTACCCTGTACCTCTGATGATTGAATGTAGAAGAGAACATCCATTAAAAAAGGGATAGTCTGTAGGATTAGGAAGATAGTCAGTAGGTTTAGGAGGAAGAGTGAGTCTAGGATTTGGACCAAAAGTTCTTTAGCAATAGAGTTTCGGTTAGAGAGTGAATGTAAATGACACCACATGTGAAGAGTCAGGCACAATGATGAACTGGGGAAAATATATAGGAAAGCAGACATCAATAGAGACAATAGGAAATCAGGAAAAGAATAACGTGAATGATAGGAATAGACATTTTCAACATGGTTGAGGTTGAATATATAATCTTAAGAAGAAACAAATATGTAGTCACCAATAGGATTGAAATTTGAGAGTTTTAGGCAACCCGGACATGGATGTTTTTAGTAATCCATGTTCACTTTCCATTGAGGCTTTGGTACAATCATAAGTGTGACCTTTGCATTTTGTTTCCAGAATATTGCTGTGATAATATGTATATGTAGATCAGGTGACATGAGTATTTCTTCCACCATTTCTGGGAGCAATATTTTGAAAACTTATAAATTAGTACTGGGGATACTAATTGGTTTACCCTGTGTTGATGAATATAGAGATGATGCATTAATAGACCATACTGTGAATAAATTATATAACTGGTTCCAAATTTAAATAATGGATTGTATTGATATCTGAAAATATATAGGAAATCTTATATTGATATACATATGTTCATTCCAACCAGTTATATATCTAATGATAATATTAGCGTTACCATTTATCATGAATAGTGTGTGAGTTTTGCTTCAAAAATGATTATGGAATAGACAACAATGTGTTTAGAAAGAAGTCTAGTGAAAAGACCAGTCAAGAAACATGGAAGAATATATGTGTTCTGAAGTAGGAAGTGATTGAAAGTGAAACAAAAGTTTATAAATTTGTGAACTTGTGAATGAAAAGATATATCTTATGATGTCCATAAACTGAAGAAATAGTAACGTACCAGGTTTGAATATAAATGAACTTTAACAAACGCATCATATCCATAGGAATCTACTTTAATTGATGTTAAACTGGGTCAGTTACTGTAGAAATATTAGGATTTGAAAGCACCATTCCCTGAAGTTATTTTAACGTACTAGGAAAAAAATATGTATTTCAGGTGGATGTATATTTCTGAAAACAATCTTGTGAAAGATTGATTATAAATACACATACAGGAACATGAATGAATTTAGGCAGGGTAAAATAAGACACATATATTTCATATTTTGGAGAATCTGAAAACTGTATATATATATATAGATATATATATATATGGAGAGAGAGAGAGAAACACACACACATTATAATGTAGCAATATATATGCCAAATGAAATTCATCATGAAAATAACTCATCTGCATATCCAAAAATATCCATTTTACTGAACATGGATGTATGTATAATGTTGTTCATCTAGGAAGCTCACCCATGGGTTGAATTCTCAGTTCCAACAGCGTTTAGGATGAGTGACCTCTTCTCACAATTTGTATCTGCCAAGTCAGCCACCTCACAAGAATGTTCGTGGGAAACCAGGTAGGATTCTATTTGTGCATATAAAAATACATATGTTTAATTGGCTACACAGAAAGGGAGACAGAAATTCACTTATTTGTTAACTTTTAAAACACATGGAGAATTATTTCAACAAATAATTGACTAGATTTATAACTCCTACCTTATGTCATGCAAAAGGGAAGTCCAACTATACACCATACCTCTTCTGAACTGCTTGTATTTATATTCTGTTTGGGTTATTTTTCTCATCATATTAGTATTAGTAGTCAGAGTCTAGTAGGGTATGGGTTAGTGTCAGGGATTCAGTATTTTGAATGGAAAATTGGAAAATGAATCCAATGTGTATGCATGTATGTGGTACACACAAATCTTCCCCCTTTCATCCAGAACAATGACTTGACATTACCTTCGGCCCAAGTAAGTCACAATTAAAGGAGAAGAGTTTGAAAAATCAGTGAATACATATCTGGAATGGAAAATTCTCAGGAATTCACAATCTTGGAGGTGGTAGAGGAGTTTCCAAAAGTAAGGGACAGGGTAAACACTCCACAAACAAGGAGCTCTGCTGGCCTAAAAACTTCTTGAGAAACTCTCTCTGAGGTTGGGCACTTGAAATATATGTTGTTGTCAGGAGCTTTAACTTACTTTGTAGTGAGAACATCAAAGCTGGGTCTGCATCTATGTGACCTGGAGGACATGGTTCTTATTTTCCAATGAACATGAGGCAGCGTGCTGAATTATCTCTTTGTAGGTAAACTGTGGCCACTGGAGGCTAAGTGTCTCCTCGTGTGGACTAGAAGCCATTTGGTCATCCTCAATATTTCGTGGTGTTTCTTGCTGATGCACTGGGAGTTTGGTATTTGCTTCAAAAAATACAAGGAGTTCACCTGGGACACAGTGTTGGAGGGAGTTCTGTCACGTGTGGTGGGTCAGGGTCAGCAGTAGAATGCACCAACCAGGCTTCTATCCCACATAGCTTGCCCCCTTGACCATAGCACCCTGATTCTGAATATTGCCTTGAAACCTCTCCATATAACAAGATGCCTTTATATAGAAGGGTCTGCTGGCTGCACCATGTCTGTCTCAAGCCACTTGGAAGTCAATGGCAGATCCACATGGCCACACCACTGATGTTTTATCAAACACGTGCCCACCACTGCTCTAGACCCACTAGTCAGTAGTGTCCAACTTACTGGTATCTCTGCTCTACACCATTTTCATAAAACCCAGTCAATCAAAGCACTGTCTGGTATACTCATGATCAGGAACTGGACATCCAAAGGTTCTCCAGTGCCACCGTTCATGGAAATTTCTAGAAATTCACGGTATTTATCTAGGCATTTTTCACGGATGAAGGTGTTGGCACTTTGGGTTTCAATTCATTCAGGAACCATTAAAAGTTGAGAAAGCTCATTTCAATGAAAGATCTGGAGAATTCTCACAGGGAAGGGTTCCCAAAGAGTGGCCAAAATGTCACATGAAACCAGGCCCATTGAGGTCTACAATGTGAGGTCCATGTGTGTCTTGACACTCAACTATGGCTGCCAAGTCTTTCAGAATAAAATCATATGATATCCTGGGTGAGATTTCCAGTCCTCTGTTGAAAGCCTCCCTGGGTCTTGATCTCAGTTTCCAAGGGCGACTCTCATGCATGGCCTCCTAAAATCCCAACACAATTCATGGCAATATTTCTCTTAGGTCAGTTTCAGAACTCATTCTCTAAGGAGAATCACACCAGTGTTCAAGCCCTGTTTGACCAAGTCATCTCTTCCAACTGCCACACAAATGACCACAATTAAAACCAAACACTCCCACATGGCCCTCATCTTCTTCCATATAGACACTCCTCATAACCTCTGCCTGGAGCTTTCCATGTGGGGTACAATCCAAGACAGTGACCAAAATAAGCTCCCATGCCCCTCATTTGCCTAAATTCAGGTTGGCCTGGACACCCTTCCTGTGAACCAAGAGTGATCAAATAGGCCTGCCATTAATACTGCTCCACTTCTCCAATTTGAGGCCTTTTTACTGTGGGGTTCAGATTCTCCTTTTTTTAAATGTTTTGGAAATTTAATTGGTAAAAAAATTGTGTTGCAGAATATCAAATTTCTTATGGAAAAGCCTCATCTTGTTTGTGAAAGAAACCTTGATGCCTTGCCAATCTGGTTATATGGAGACACTCAAAACTTTCTGTTACATACTACATGGATGAATGGCTACAGCACATAGTTTTTTTTTAAAACTGAAAGGCATGTAACAGCAAGTAAGATAAAAAATAAAAGACAATTTTATTAAAAAATAAAGTTGTAAAATGAATCCATTATTGGAAATTCAATTCCTTTTTTTTCTTTTTTTTTTTGGTTGTTCAAAACATTATAAAGCTCATGATATATCATCTTTCCTACTTTTGACTCAAATGGGTTATGAACTCCCATTTTTACCCCAAATACAAATCACAGAATCACATCAGTTACACACTCAAGTTTTTACATAATAGCATATTAGTGATTGTTGTATTCTGCTACCTTTCCTATCTCCTACTATCCCCCCTCCCATCCCCTCCCATCTTCCCTCTCTACCTCATCTGCTGTTGTTCAATTGTCTTCCTTGTTTCCACCTCTTTCCCCTCACAACCTCTTATATGTAATTTTGTGTCACATGGTGTGTCTCCTACCATTTCCATATGCTTTCCCTTCTCTCTCCCTTTCTCTCCCCCACTCATCTCCGTTTAATGTTAATATTTTCCTCATGCTCTTACTCCCTGTTCTGTTCTTATTTGCTCTCTTTATATCAAAGAAAACATTTGGCATTTGTTTTTTAAAGATTGGCTAGCTTCGCATAGCATAATCTGTTCTAATGCCATCCATTTCCCTTCAAATTCTATGATTTTGTCATTTTTCAGTGCTGCTAATACTCCATTGTCTATAGATGCCACATATTTTTTATCCATTCCTCTATTGAAGGGCATCTAGGTTGGTTCCACAGTCTAGCTATTGTGAATTGTGCCGCTATGATCATTGATGTGGCAGTATACCTATAGTACGCTCTTTTAAGATCCTCAGGAAATAGTCCGAGAATGGCGATAGCTGGGTCAAATCACCAATTTGCAGTCCCACCAGCAGTGTACAAGTGTACCCTTTTCCCCACATCCTCGCCAACACTTATTGTTGTTTGACTTCATAATGGCTGTCAATCTTACTGGAGTGGGATGCTATTTTAGGGTGGTTTTGACTTGCATTTCTCTGACTGCTAGAAATGGTGAGCATTTTTTTATGTATTGTTGATCGATTGTATGTCCTCCTATGAGAAGTGTCTGGTCAGGTCCGTGCCCCATTTGTTGATTGGGTTATTTGTTATTTTATTTTTTAATTTTTTGAGTTCTTTGTGTATTCTGGATATTATGGCTCTATCCGAACTGTGAGGGGTAAAAATTTGTTCCCAGGGTGTAGGCTCTCTATTTACCTCTCTTATTGTTTCACTTGTTGAGAAAAAACTTTTTAGTTTAAGTAAGTCCCATTCATTTATTCTTGTTATTAACTCGTGGTCTACTATTGCTTTGTAGTACTGTTTGAAGTCTGGTATCGCTATACCTCCAGATTCCCACTTCCTGATAAGTGTTGCTTTTGTTATTCTGGGTCTTTTTTTTCCATATGAATTTCATGATTCCTTTATCTTTTTCTACAAAAAAATGCTGTTGGGATTTTGATTGGCATCGCATTAATCTTTTAGAGAATTTTGGGTAATATCGCCATTTAGATGATGGTAGTTCTGCCTATCCATGAACAGGGTACATTTTTTCATCTTCTAAGATCTTCTTCTATCTCTCTCTTTAGGGTTCTGTAGTTTTCATTATATAATTTTTTCACCTGTTTTGTTAGGTTTATTCCCAAGTATCTTATTTTCTTTGAGGATATTGTGAGTGGAGAGGTTTTCCTCATTTCAATTTTAGACGTGTTTTTGCTGATATACAGGAATGCCTTTTTTAATGCATGTTGATATTATATCCTGCCACTTTGCTGAATTCATTTATTAACTCTAGAAGTTTCTTTGTAGACCCTTTTTGTTCTGTTAAATATATTATCATGCCATCCACAAATAGCGATAAGTTAAGTTCTTATTTTTCTATTTTTATGCCTTTTTTATTTTTTTTATTGGTTATTCAAAGCATTACAAAGATTGCAGAATCACATCGGTTACACATCCACATTTTTATATAATACCATAATAGTAACTGGTGGATAGTAGAGGATAGGAAAGGTAGCAGAATATTTTTATGACTTTAATTTCATTTGTCTGTCTAATTGCTCTGGCTAGTATTTCAAGAACTAAATTGAATATAAGTGGCGATAGAGGGCATCCCTGTCTTGTTCCAGATTTTAGAAGGAATGCCTTCAGTTTTTCTCCATTTCGGATGATGCTAGCCTGAGGTTTATCATATATACCTTTTACCATGTTGAGGTAAGTTCTTGTTATCCCTAGTTTTTATAGTGTTTTGAACATAAAGGGCTGCTGTACTTTGTCGAATGCTTTTTCTGCATCTATCGAGATGATCATATGGTCATTGTCTTTAAGTCTATTGATGTGGTGGATTACATTTATTGATTTCCGTATATTGAACCAGCCTTGCAACCCAGGGATGAATCCTACTTGATCATGGTGCACAATTTTTTGATATGCTTTTGTATTCGATTCACCAGGATTTTATTGAGAATTTTTGCATCCAAGTTTATTAGAGATATTGGTCTGTAGTTTTCTTTCTTTGAAGTGTCTTTGTCTGGTTTCGGGATCAGGGTGATGTTGGCCTCATAGAATGAATTTGGAAGAACTCCTTCTTTTTCTATTTCTTGAAATAGCTTGAAAAATTTGGTGTTAATTATTCTTTGAAGGTTTTGTAGATCTCTGCTGTATACCCATCCGGTCCAGGGCTTTTTTTGGTTGGTGGTCTTTTGATGGTTTCTTCTAATTCTTCCTTTGTTATTGGTCTATTTAAATTCTGTGTGTCTTCCTGACTCAATCTGGGCAGATCATATGACTTAAGAAATTTATTGATATCTTCATTATCTTCTATTTTATTGGAATATAGGGTTTCAAAATACTTTCTAATTATCATCTGTATTTCTGTAGTGTGTGTTGTGATATTGCCTATTTTATCCCATATGTTAGTAATTTGAGTTCTCTCTCTTCTTCTCTTCATTAGCATGGCTAAGGGCATGTCAAACTTATTTATTTTTTTCAATTTTTTTTGTTTCAATTTCATTGATTTCTCCTCTAATTTTAATTATTTCTTGTCTTCTACTACATTTACTGTTGTTTTGCTCTTCCTTTTGTAGGTTTTTGAGGTGTCGTGTGAGTTCATTTATTTGTTCTTTTTTTTCTTTTTTTGAGGAAAGAATTCCAAGAAATGAATTTCCCTCTTAAAACAGCTTTCATTGTGTCCCATAGAATCCGGTATGTTGTGTCTGTATTGTCATTTGTCTCTAAGAATTTTTTTATCTCCTCTTTCATGTCTTCTGTAACCCATTAATCATTCAGTAACATATTGTTCATTTTCCATGTGATGTAGAATTTTTCCTTCCTTCTTTTATCATTGATTTCAAGTTTCATTCCATTATTATCAGATATGGTGCATGGTATTATCTCCATAACTTTATATTTACTAAGAGTTTTCCTATGGCATTATATTTGGTCTATATTTGAGTAGGATGCATGTGTTGCTGAGAAGAACGTGTATCCACTTGATGATGGTTGATATATTCTATATATGTCGGTTAAGTCTAGTTTATTGATTGTGATTTTGAGTTCTATAGTTTCTTTATTCAGTTATTGTATAGAGGATCTGTCTAATGCCGAGAGTGGTTTGTTGAAGTCACCCATAATTATTATGTTGTAGTCTATTTGACTCTTGATCTTGAGGAGAGTTTGTTTTATGAACGTTGCAGCTCCATTGCTTGGTGCATACAAATTGATAATTGTTATGTCTTGTTGGTGCATGCTTCATTTTAACAGAATATTGTGTCCTTCTTTATCCCTTTTATTGCCACTCCTTCTTGCTTCCGAGGGCCATGTGAGTGGTATGATTTTTCCCAACCTTTCACCTTCAGCCTGTGCATGTATTTTCCTATCATATGTGTCTCCTGAAGGCAGCATATTGTTGGATTTGTTGTTTTTTAGATCCAGGTTACTAGCCCATGTCTCCTGATTGGTGAGTTTAGGCCATTAACATTTAAGATTACAATTGAAATATGATTTGTACTTCCAGTCATGTAATTATTTATTATATTTTAGTTTGGCTGGTTTTTACTTTTTTGGTTATTTTCCTCCCCCTTTACTGAGATACTTCCCTCTGTTAGTTTTGGGGACTATTTTTCAATTCCTCTTCTTGTAGTATTTTCCTCAAAATGCTTTGCAGTGTTTTTTTTTTTGGCTGCAAATTCTTTTTGCTTTTGTTTACTGTGAAAGACTTTAATTTCCTTTTCAAATCTGAAACTTAATTTTGCTGGATACAGTATTCTTGGTTGGAATCCATTATTTTTCAGCATTTGAAATACATTGTTCTTGCATCTTCTCGCTTTCAAAGACAGTGATAAAAAATCAGTCGTTAACCTAATTGGTTTACCCCTGAATGTAATCTGCCTCCTTTCTCTTATAGTGTTTAATATTCTCTTTTTGTTCTGTATGTTGGCTATCTTCATAATTATATGTCTTGGAGTTGGTCTATTTTGGTTTTAAATGTTTGGGGTCCTGTAGGCTTCCAGGATTTGGCAATGCAATCCACCTTTCCTATCTGGCAAGTTTTCTAGAATTATTTAATTTAATACGTTCTCCATTCCTTTGGTTTGAATCTCTATGCCTTCTTCTATCCCGATGACTCTCATTTTTTTTTTAATGACATCCCATATCTCTTGAATTGATTGCTCATGGAATTTTGGCATCTTTTCTGTGTTGGCTATATTCTTTTCAATTTGATAAACTTTGTCTTCATTATCTGATTTTCTGACTTCTACTTGATCTAGTCTATTTGTAATATTCTCTTTTGAGTTTTTCATTTGTTTTATTCCTTCCTGCAATTCTAGGATTACTGTTTGATTTTTTTAAGATCTCTATCTCCTTGTAAAGCTCATTGTTTGCCATTTGAATTTGTTTGTTTAATTCATTTTCAAAATATACTTTTATTGCTTCGACTTGCTGCCTCATGTCTTCTCCAATATTCCTTTCCATCTGAGTTAGGTATGCCTTGAGTTCTTTCCCTATCCCTGTTTCTGATGCTTCTAGGTCCTCCTATAGAATTAAGTTGTCCTGCATTGTTTGTACTCCTTTCTTTCCCTTGTTTTTTCATGATGTTCACGTTACTTTACAGCTCTATTTGATTGCTGTATTTCTGCTTTATTCTATAGATTTGTTTTGGTGTTGTATATCTCTGTTGTCTCTCTTTTGTGTTTGTAGACTATGCTTGCTAAAGTGGATTTTACTTGGAAGGAATTCCGAAGGCCGTGCTCCAGTGACATCACCTCTATAATTTGGTGGGCCCCAGGCTCCTTGTCGAGGTGTCCAAATAGGCGGGGTGGGACTGGACTGTCTCTGGTTGGTTTCAGCTCTGGCTCACTGGCATGAGGGTGGTCTCCAGCTGGTCAGTTATGTGGTTGTTCGTTGGCAGGCAGGCAGTCTCCAGCTGCCCAGTCATGTGGGCAGCAGGTGGAATGTCGCCAGCGGGCGGGCAATCTCTAGGCACCCTGTGGTGTGGTCGGTCACTGGCGGGCAGGCATTCTCCATTCGCCCAGTCAGGCAGGCAGCAGATGCACTGTCGCCTACGGGCCTGCGGTCTCAAGCTGCCCAGTCACAAGGGCCTGGCCTCTAGTCGCCTCGTTTCTCCTGCTAGTCCTGGTTTCCCCTGCTAGACCAGATTTCCCCTGAGTGATGCCTCTCGGCAGCTCAAACTGTACTCTCTGCTTGCCGTTTTTTGGGTGTTGAGGGTGTCTATTGGGAACCCAGACACTCTATTGTTTTGATTTTTTCCGCTTGCTTCTCCCGCAGCACTGACTAGACATGTTTCATTTTCGCCACAGATGGGAGGAGGAGTTGAAAGTCAGATGTCTCTAGTTTTACCCATGTCTTTATGGAGGCTCACTCTGATAATCCCTCCCCCAGAAAGCCTAGGAGAGATTTTATGCGAATTCCCCGCTGTATGGGATATGAGCTGAGTAACACACACCTGTTTTATTTTTGCAATCTGTTGGAGACTGGCGGTGGTTACTTCAGCTCTCCAAGATGGTGGCCACTGGTTTCCTTGGTGGAGTTTCCTTTTTGGGGGAGAGAAATTTACTGCTTCCTTCCCCATCTGAAATCCCAAACTCAGCCCAGGGCTCAGTGG
Source organism: Callospermophilus lateralis (assembly GCF_048772815.1). Lineage (NCBI taxonomy): Eukaryota > Metazoa > Chordata > Mammalia > Rodentia > Sciuridae > Callospermophilus > Callospermophilus lateralis. The sequence goes on along the minus strand of NC_135316.1, from coordinate 3,781,301 downwards.
GGGCTCAGCCGGCAGGATTCCACAGAATCCGCAGCTACATTTCTCCCTGCTTGCAGGTCGCTTCTCAGTGGTGCCTTGCCATCTGTAACAGTGGGCCTCGCCACAGGATTCAATCAGCTCAGATCTCCCGTCACACAGTTGGCTATTAGGAACCCTGGCACTCTATTGTTTTGATTTTTTCCGCTTGCCCCTCCCCCAGTGCTGGCTAGACAGGTTTCATTTTCGCCACTGATGGGAGGGGGAGTTGAAGGTCAGGTGCCTCTAGTTTTCCCCCATCTTTATGCAGGCTCGCTCTGATAATCTCTCCCCCGGAAAGCCTAGAATAGATTTTATGCGAATTCCCCCATGTAAGGGAGGTGAGCTGAGTAATACACACCTGTTTTATTGTTGCAATCAGTAGGAGAGTGGCTGTGGTTGTTTCAGCTGTCCAAGATGGTGGCCGTTGGTTTCCTTGGAGGAGTTTCCATTGTGGGGGATAGAACTGTACTGCTTTCTTCCCAGTCTGAAATCCTGAACTCAGCCCAGGGCTCAGTGGGGGCTCTACCAGCAGGATTCCACAGAATCCGCATCAACGTTTCTCCCTGCTTATTGGTCATATCTCGGTGGTGCCCCGCCATCTGTAGCCACTGGGCGGGCGGTGCGGATCAGTCAGACCGGATCTCTAGTCGCACACTTGGCTCGTGTTTGAGACTCAATTACCGGACCTCAGTGCTAGAAATCCTTCTTATAGGTTTCTGTGCACCCTTATATTGCTGTAAGCTTTTAACAAGATAGTTTTTTGTCGTTCTAACTCGTCATTCACCTATGCAGTGGGGCGGTACACTGGGTGTGAGGCACTCTATTCGTGGCCATCTTGCAATGACGAAATATTATGATTTGTATGCACCATTTACTGAAGTTAGTTTTCAGTATTAGGAAACAAATATGTATTTCAGGTGGATGAATATATTTGAGAATAATCTTGTGAAAAGTTGATTATAAATCCACATACATGAATATGAATGATTTTAGGGAGTGTATAATAAGACACAGATATATCATATTTTTAAAAATCTGGAGAGTATATATATATATATATATATATATATATATATACACACACACACACACACACACACATACAAACACACACACACAGATATTAAAAAGTGGCAATATTTATGGCAATCGAAATTCATTATGAAATATATACCATCCACATATCCAAAAAATACATTTTATTAAATATGGACTTATGGATAATGTTGTTCAACTAGGAAGCTCACCCATAGGTTGAATTTTCAGTTCCAACAGCGTTTAGGAGGAGTGATCTCTTATCACAATTTGTATCTGCCAAGTCAGCCACCTCAGAAGAATGTCCGTGTGATACCAGGTAGTATTCTATATGTGCATATAAAAATACATGTGCTGAATAGGCTACAGAGAAAGGGAGACTGGAATTCACATATTTGTTAACTTTAAAAACACATGGAGAACTGAATCAATAAACATTGACTATATTTATAACTCCTACCCTATGTATTGCAAAAGGGAAGTCCAACTATACACCATGCCTCCTCTGAACTGCTTGTATTTCTATTATGTTTGGCTTACTATTCTCCATCATATTAGGATTAGTAGTCAGAGTCTAGTAGGGTATGGGTTAGTGTCAGAGATTCAGTATTTCGAATGGAAAATAGGAAAATAAACCCAATGTGTTTGCAAATATGTGCTACACAAACATCTTTCCACTCTCCTCCAGAACAATGCCTTGATATTTCCCTCACCGAAAGTAATGCACAATTAGAAGAGAAGAGTTAGAAAATCTGTGAATACATATCTGGAATGGAATATGCTCAGGAGTTCATAACCTTGGAGGTGGTAGAGGAGTTTCCAAAAGTAAGGGACAGGGTAAACACGCCACAAACATGGAGATCTGCAGGCCTAAACTTCTTGAGAAACTGCCTCTGAGTTTGGGCACTTGAAATATTTGTTGTTGTCAGGAGCTTTATCTTCCTATGTAGTGAGAGCATCAAAACTGGTTCTGCATCAGGAACTTTAGCTTCCTTTGTAGTGAGAGCATCAAAACTGGGTCTGCATCTATGTGACCTGGAGGACATGGTATCTTATTTTCCAATGAACATGAGGCAGCAGTGCTGAATTTTCACTTTGTAGGTAAACTGTGGCAAATGGGGGCTAAGCGTCTCTCCGTGTGGACTGTGAAGCCATTTGGTCATTCTCCACTTTTCCTGGTGTTTCTTGCTTCTGCACTGGGAGTTTGGTATTTGCTTCACGAAATACAAGGAGTTCAACTGGGACACAGTGCTGCAGGGAGTTCTGTCACATGTGGAGGTTAGGGTCTACAGGAGAATGCACCAATCAGACTTGTATCCCACATAGCTTGCCCCCTTGACCATGTCAACCTGATTCTGAACATTGCCCTGAAACCTCTCCATATAAGAAGATGCCATTACATATAAGGGTCTGCTGGCTGCACTATGTCAGTCACAAGCTATTTGGAAGAGAATGGCAGATCCACATGGCCCTGACACAGATGTTTTATCACACACCTGCCCACCACTGCTCTAGTCCTGCTACTCAGCAGGCCCCAACTTACTGGCATCTCTGCTCTACACGATTTTCATGAAACCCAGTCAAACAACACACTGTCTGGTATACTCATGATCAGCAACCAAACATCAAAAGGTTCTCCAATACCACCTGGTCATGAAAATTTCAAAAATTCCATGGTATTTATCTAGCCATTTTTCAAGGATGAAGTTGGAGGCACTGTTGGTTTCAATTCATTCAGGAACCTTTAAATGTTGAGGAAGCTCATTTCAAGGAAAGCTCTGGAGAACACTCACAGGCAAGTCTTCCCAAAGGGTGGCCAAAAAGTCACATGAAACCAGGCCCATTGAGGTCTACAATGTGAGATCCATGTGTGTTTTGACTCTCAACTATGGCTGCCAAGTCTCTCAGAATAAAATCATGTGTTATCCTGGCTGAGATTCCCCATGCCTTGTGGAAACCCTTCCTGGGCACAGATCTCAGTTTCCAAGGGCGACTCTCATGCATGGCCTCCTAAAATCCCAACATAACTCATGGCAATATTTCTCTGAGGTCAGTTCCAGAACTCAGTGTCTAAGGAGAATCACACCAGAGTTCAAGCCCAGGTGGAACCCGTCATCTTTTCCAATCGCCAAACTAATTACCACAATTAAAACCAACACACTTCCACATGGCCCTCATCTACTTCCATATCGACACTCATTATAACCTCTGGCTGGAGGTTTCCATGAGGGGCACAGTCAAAGACACTGTCCAAAATAAGCTCTCTTGCCCCTCATTTGCCTAAAGTTGGGGTTGCCTGAACACTTTCCTGTGAACCAGGAGTGATTAAATAGGCCTGCCTTTAATACTGCTCTGCTTCTCCAATTAGAGGACTACTGACTGTGGGGTTTGATTCTGTATGTGAATTGGAATCATGAGAAAACCCAAGCACCTCTGGGCTTTCCTCTGCAGGGCTTTGAAGAACTCATTTGATCCAAAAAAACCCTATTCTCACTTGATGGAGGTCAGAAATATTAGAGAGGAATGCGAGAGACTTCATCCACAATGACTCCTCTTTTGGCCATTTTGGTTTTGGATGAACACGTGGGATCCATCAGGTGATGAGAATCTAACCACAGTCTCACACAGGGTCAAGAGGCTGATTCAGACAAATCCATTTCCAAAGCAATTAAGCAAAGAGCCACAGGTGATGCCCATTCATTTTCATTTGAAAACTGTTTGTTTCAGGCTTCAAAAAAGAGTGCCCTGAGGTAAAAACCTTCCTGAAATTCAGGGCAACAGAACAATAGGTAAGCAAAAGGCCCAAAGCAGGGTTTCTCCACTGAGACTTTCCTGGTCACACTGAAATCTGAGGTTTCTGAGATGCTCACCATTCCCTTCAGCTATCCAGGACATGGCCATATCACAGAGATTGTAGGTTGTACATATCTTGGACACAAAACCATGAGGCTATTCTGGAGAGTGTCCAGAATTCAGGATGAAAACAGAAACTTAAGAAGATAGCAGGTGTTGCCCTTCGATAAGGCAAGTCACAGTCCATTTATAAATTGGGCTGGATCAATGCTGGTAAGATTTCTACTAGACAGGACACATCCGTTGATGCATTCTCTTTTCTAATATCTACAACCACAGACTGAGTGGGATACACAGACATAGAAGCACTCGCCTTGTCAAAGGACTTATTAGAAACAGTCCATGGCAAATCCAAACAAACTGCCTTCCAAACCTATTCTCAGAACATTAGACAAAACCACAAACACACACCCACACACAAAGGCACCTCCTTTGCCCAAGTAGGTCTATTACTATTCGGAGTGTCCTCTGAATGGTGAGCCATACTGTATTCCCCCAAAATGGCTTGTCTGTCTCAAATCTGGTCTCCTTGGCCAACTCTGTGAAGTTTTCAAGAACCATGGGTGATCCACTACCTGCTTTCTCAGGAATGGCCCCTCTTCAGAGCTATCCTGGCATTTGGCTATCCTCACATCAGTAGGTACTACGGAAGACTGATTCTGTCCTTGGTAAATTGAAACAAGTGAGACCACTGGGACTGGGACTGCGACTGTCTCTGGGTGCCTGTTTTCCTGAATCCCAAGTTCAGAGAGTTCCATTACCAAAGAAGTGAGGTGAGGTCACTTCCTTCAGGAACTGAATGAGGTCACTGCCTTGGTAACAACTTTGTCCTAACAGTTACTTCTAAGGGTCCCATGAGATGGGGCTGTCCCTACTTCCTGTCACACTTCCACAAGTTAGAATGGTATATCAACCATTGGCACCTGGGGACAGCTCTCCACACTGGCTTGGTTTGGTCCATCTTCTCTACATTAAAAAGAAAGAGGCTTATTCAGACACATCCCTTCATCCTGACCAGGTTGTTTGTCATGGAAGATGACTTTTGCTCTCTCAGATCCTTCATCGCTGCCTACATCTTCTCCAGGGATCATTTCTGCATGGACCTTTGATGTTCTCAGCAGGTGCAAGATCCCCTACATTCCTGTATTGTAAGCCCAACTCCGTCCCTGCTCTTTTGTAAAGTTAGGTTGAGGGATGACTGTATGTTTTTGGTTAATAACATGTTCGATTTGGGTTAGGAATCTCTCTACCGGATGAATAATAGTATTGGGAACCTGTGATATTTACAAGAATATATAGGTGAAATATAAGTATGAAAACAGAAATCTAGGTAAGATTTAAAGCCACAAAGGCATTGGGCCCTTGAGGGGATACTTAGGTTTGAATTATATTCTGCGCATGTGTCTCAGATAAATTGATATACAATGGCATAGGACCTTAAAACTTGGATGATTGATTGTCGAAGAGAACATCGAGTCAAAAAGCGATAGTCAGTAGGATAAGGAAGATAATCAGTAGGTTTAGAAAGAAGAGTGAGTATAGGATTTGGACCAAAAGTTCTTCAGCAATAGGGTTTCGGGTAGAGAGTGAATGTAAATGTCAGCATATCTGAAGTGTCAGTCACAATGATGAACTGGGGAAAATATGTAGGAAAGCAGATATCAATAGAGATACTAGAAAATCAGGCAAAGTATAAAGTGAGTGATAGGATTAGACATTTTCAACAGGCTTGAGGTTGAATATATAATCTTAGGAAGAAATGAATATGTAGTCACCAATAGATTTACATTTGAGAGCATCTGGCAACCTGGACATGGTTGTTTTTAGTAATCCATGCTCACTTTCCACTTAGGCTTTGATACAATCATGAGTGTGACCTTTGCTTTTTGTGTCCAGAATATTACTCTGATTAAACGTATATATAGATAAGGTGACATGAGCACTTCTTCTACCATTTCTGGGAGCAATATATTGAAGAGATATAAATTAGTATTGGGGGGACAAAGAGGTGTACACTGTGTCCAAGAATACAGAGATAAAGCATTAATTGATCATACTGTGAATAAATAACATAACTGGTTCCAACTTTAATTAATGGATTGAATTGAAATGTGAAAATATACAGAAAATCTTATATTGATATACATACCAGTATACATCTGGTAATATAATATTACCAGTTATACATCTAATGGTAATATTAATGTTATGGTTTATCATGAAGAGTTTGTGAGTTTAGCCTGTTTTCCTGAATCCCAAGTTCAGAGAGTTCCATCACCAAAGAAGTGAGGTGAGGTCACTTTCTTCAGGAACTGAATGAGTTCACTGCCTTGGCAACCACTTTGGCCTACCAGTTGCTTCGAAGTGTTCCATGAGATGGAGGCTGCCCCTACTTCTTTTGACACTTTCACAAGTTTGAATGGTATATCAACCTTAGGCAACCGGGAACAGCTCTCCACACAAGGCTTGTTTGGTCCATCTTCTCTACATTAAGAAGAGAGAGGCTGATTTAGACACAACCCTCTATCCTGACCAGGTTGTTTGCCACTGAAAATGACTTTTGGTCTCTCAGGTCCTTCATTTCTGCCTATATCTTCTCCAAGGATCATTTCTGCATAGACCTTTGAGGTTCTCAACAGGTGGAGGATCCCCTACATTCCTGTATTGTAAAAACAAATCTGTCCCTGATCTTCTGTAAAGTTAGATTGAGTGAAAAGTGTATGGGTAGGGTTAATATCATGATCAATTTGGGTTAGGAATCATTCTGCTGGATGAATAATGGTATTGGGAACCTGCGATATTTATAATAATATAGAGGTTAAATATATGTATGAAAACAGAAATTAAAGTAAGATTTGAATCCTAGAAGGGCATTGGGCCCTAGATGGGGATATTTAGCTTTGAAATATATCTGCACAGATGTCTCATTTAAATCAATATACAATGGCAGAGGAACTTGAACATTAAATGATTGAATGCGGAAGAGATCATCCAGACAAAAGGGATAGTTGGTAGGATTAGGAAGATAGCCGTTAGGTTTAGCAAGTAGAGTTAGTGTAGGATATGAAACAAAAGTTCTTTAGCAATATTTTTTCGGGTAGAAAGTGAATGCAAATGTCAGCACATATGAATAGTAAGACACAGTGTTGAATTGGTGAAAATATGTAGGAAAGTAGATATCAATAGGGACATTATTAAATCAGGTAATGTATAAAGTGAGTGATAGGATTAGACATTTTCAACATGGTGGAGATCGGATATATAATCTTAGGAAGAAACAAATATGTAGTCACCAATAGGATTGACATTTGAGAGCATTAGGCAACATGGACATTGATGTTGTTAGTAATCCATTTTCACTTTCTATTTAGGATTTGGTACAATCCTAATTGGGACCTTTGCATTGTTTCCAGAATATTACTGTGATAAAATATATATGGAGATCAGGTGACATGATTAATTCTTCCACCATTTCTGGAAGCAATATTTTGAAGACGTATAAATTAGTATTTGGGGTACAAAGAGGTGTACCCTGTTTCTATGAATATAGAGATAATGCATGAATAGACCTTACTGTTAATAAATAATATAACTGGTTCCACTTTAAATAATGGATTGAATTGATATCTGAAAATATATAAGAAATCTTATATTGATATAAAATCATTCATTCCAACCATTTATACACCTAATGTTAATATTAGGGTTATGGTTTATCATGAAGTTTGTGTGAGTTTTGCTTCAAAATTGAATATGGAAATCGAAAATAATGTGTTTGGAAAGAAGTCTCATGAAATGACCAGTCAAGGAACATCGAGGAATTCATGAGTTCTGAAGCAGGAAGTGATTGAAATTGAAAAAAAATGACGATAAATTTGCTAACTTGTGGATGAAATATATATCCTATGATGTGAATAACCTAAAGGAATAGTAATGTACCAGTGTTGAATAAAAATGAACATCAAAATACACATCATGTCCCATAGAAATCTACTTCCATTGATGTTAAACTGGGTCAATTACTGTAGAAATATTAGGATTAGTGTGCACCATTCACTGAAGTTAGTTTTCATTTTTTTTTGTTAATTTTTATTGTTGGTTGTTCAAAACATTACATAGTTCTTTATATATCATATTTCACACTTTGATTCAAGTGGGTAATGAACTCCCATTTTTACCCCATATACAGATTGCAGATTCACATCAGTTACACATCCATTGATTTACATATTGCCATACTAGGGTCTGTTGTATTCTGCTGCCTTTTCTAACTTCTAATACCCACCTCCCCTCCCCTCCCCTCCCCTATTCTCTCTCTACCCATCTAGTGTAATTCATTTCTCCCTCTTGTATTATTTTTTCCTTTCCACTCACTTCCTCTTGTATGTAATTTTTTATAACCCTGATGGTCTCCTTCCATTTCCATGCAATTTCTCTAATCTCTCCCTTTCCCTCCCACCTCTCATCCCTGTTTAATGTTAATCTTTTTCTCATGCTCTTCATCCCTACTCTGTTTTTAGTTACTCGCCTTATATCAAAGAAAACATTTGGCATTTGTTTATTAGGGATTGGCTAGCTTCACTTAGCATAATCTGCTCTAATGCCATCCATTTCCCTGCAAATTCCATGTTTTGTCATTTTTTAATGCAGAGTAATACTCCATTGTGTATAAATGCCACATTTTTTTATCCATTATCTTTTGAAGGGCATCTACGTTGGTTCTACAGTCTTGCTATTGTGAATTGTGCTGCTATGAACATGGATGTAGCAGTGTCCCTGTAGCATGCTCTTTTTGGGTATTTAGGGAATAGACCGAGAAGGAGAATAGCTGGGTGAAATGGTGGTTCCATTCCCAGCTTTACAAGAAATCTCCATACTGCTTTCCAAATTGGCTGCACCGAGTTGCAGTCTCACCAGCAATGTACAAGTTTACCCATTTCCACACATCCTCGCCAGCACTTGTTGTTGTTTGACTTCATAATGGCTGCCAATCTTACTGAAGTCAGATGGTATCTTAGGGTGGTTTTGATTTGCATTTCTCTGACTGCTAGAGATGGTGAGCATTTTTTCATGTAATTGTTGATCGATTGTATGTCCTCCTATGAGAAGTGTCTGTTCAGGTCATTGGCCCATTTGTTGATTGGGTAATTCATTTTCTTATTGTTTAATTTTTTGAATTCTTTGTATACTCTGGATATTAGAGCTCTATCTGAAGTATGAGGAGTAAAGATTTGTTCCAAGGATGTAGGCTCCCTATTTACCTCTCTAATTGTTTCTTTTGCTGAGAAAAAAAAATCTTTTTAGTTTGAGTAAGTCCCATTTGTTGATTCTAGTTATTAACTATTGTGCTATGGGTGTCCTATTGAGGAACTTGGAGACAGACCCCACAGTATTTGTTTCTTCATAAGATTATATATTCAACCTCAACCCTGTTGAAAATGTCTAATCCTATCACTCACGTTATATTTTGCCTGATTTCCTAATGTCTCTATTGATGTCTGCTTTCCTAAATATTTTTCCGAGTTCATCATTGTGCCAGACTCTTCACATGTGGTGTCATTTATATTTACTCTCTAACCGAAACCCTATTGCTAAAGAACTTTTGGTCCAAATCCTAGACTCACTCTTCCTCCTAAACCTACCAACTATCGTCCTAATCCTACAGACTATCCCTTTTTGACTGGATGTTCTCTTCTACATTCAATCATCTGAGTTACAGGGTCTTATGCCATTGTATATTGATTTAACTGAGACCTTTGTGCAGAATATAATTCAAGCTAAGGATACCAATCAAAGGCCCAAATCCTTCTGGGATTCAAATATTACCTAGATTTCTGTTATCATACTTATATTTCACCTCTATATTCTTATAAATATTGCAGGTTCCCAATGTCATTATTCATCCAGCAAAATGATTCCTAACCCAAATCGAACATGCTATTAACATAACCATACACTGTTTACTCAATCTCACTTTACAGAAGAGCAGAGACAACGTTGGTCTTACATTACAGGAAGTTAGGAGATCTTCCAACTGCTGAGTACCTCAAAATCCATGCAGAAATGATCCCTGGAAAAGATGTAGGCAGCAATGAAGGACCGGAGACAGCAAAAGTCATCTCCCTTTGCAAACAACCCGATCAGGATGAAAGGATGTGTCTGAATCATCCTATCTCTTCTTAATGTAGGAAAGAAGTATCAAACCAGGCCTGTGTGGACAGCTGTTCCCGGGTGCCTATAGTTTCTATACCATTCTAACTTCTGAAAGTGTCACAGGAAATAGGGGCAGTCTCCTTTTCCTGAGACCCTAGGAAGCAACTGTTAGGACAAGGTGGTGGCCAAGGCAGTGACCTCATTCATTTCTTGAAGGAAGTGACCTCACCTCACTTCCTTAGTGATGTAACTTTCTGAATTTTGTGATTCAGGAACCCAGGCACCCAGAGTCAGTCTCAGTCCCAGTTCCACTGTTCTCACTTGTTTGAATTTACCAAGGACAGAGTCAGTCTTTCTTGGTACGTACTGATGTGAGGGTGGCCAAATGCCAAGAAAGATTTGAAGATGGTCCTTTCCTGAGAGGGCAGGAAATGGCTCACCACTGCCTCCTGACAACTTCACAGAATTGGCAAAGGACCAGATCTGAGAGAGGACTGGCCATTTCTAGAAAACATCGTATGGCCTACTAGTCAGAAGACACTCCAGAGAGTAGCAGACCTACTTGGGGGAAGGAGGTGCCTTGGTGTGTGTGGATGTCATTTTGTGGTTCTGTCTCATGTTCTGAGAATAGGCAAAAAAGGAGGTTTCTTTGGTTTGGAGTGGACTGCTTCTAGTAAGTCATTTGACAAGGAGACTGTTTCTATGTCTGTGTATCCCACTGTGTCCTTGCATGTAGATATTAGAAAAGAAAATGGCTCAATTTGTATGTCTTGCCTAGTACAAAGCGTCCCAGCATTCATCCTGCACAATTAATGAATGGACTGATGCTTGCCTTATCCTTGGGCAACACCTGCTATCTTTCTAGTTCCCATTGTTTCCTGAATTCTGGCCACTCTCAAGATTAGTTTCATGGTTTTTTGTACAAGATATGTGCCACCTTCAACCTCTGTGACATGGCCATGTACTGGATAGCTGAAGGGAATGGCAAGCATCTCAGAAAACTCAGATATCAGAGTTACCAGGAACTTCTCAGTGGAGAAACCCTGCTTGGGGTCTTTTGATTACGTATTGTTCTGTTGCCCTAAATGTCAGAAAGGTCTTTGCCTCAGGCCAAATCTTTGTGAAGATTGAAGAAAAGAGTTTTCACATGGAAATGAATGGGCATCTCCTGTGACTCTTTGATTAATTGCTTTTGAAAGGGATGTGTCTGAATCAGCCTCTTGGCCCTGTGTGAGTCTGTAGTTTAGATTTTCAGCACCTGATCGATCTAAAGGAAGATCCCATGTGTGCATCCAAAACCAAAATGGCAAAAATATCAGTCATTGTGGATGAAGCCTCTCCCTTTTCTCTGTAATACTCCTGAGCTCTATCAAGTGAGAATAGGGATCCTTTGTGTCAAATGAGTTCTTCAAAGCCCTGCAGAGGGTAGCCCAGAGGTGCTTGGGTATTCTCATGATGCCAATTCAATTAAGAATCTAAAAAACACAGTCAGTAGGCCTCAAATTGCAGAAGCAGAGCAGTATGAATACCAGGCCTATTGATAAATCCTGGTTCACAAGAAGGGTGTGCAGGCCACCCTGACTTTAGGCAAATGAGGGGCAAGGGAGCTTATTTTGGACACTCTCTTGGGCTGCACCCCTAACGGAAAGCTGCAGGCATAGGTTATGATGAGTGTCTCTATGGAAAAAGATGAGGGCCATGTGGGAGTGTTTTGATTTTAATTGTGGTCATTTGTGTGGTGGTTGGAAGAGATGACTAGGTCCACCTGGGTTTGAACTCTGGTGTAATTCCTTTTAGAGTCTGAGTTCTGGAACTGACCTTAGAGAAGTATTGCCATGAATTGTGTTGCGATTTCAGGAGGCCAGGCATGAGAGTCGCCCTTGGAAACTGAGATCTAGGCCCAGGGTGGCTTTTCCAAGAGTACTGGGAATCTCAGTCAGGATATCACATGATTTTATTCTGAAAGACATGGCATCCATAGTTGAGAGTCAAAACACAAATTGACCTCACATTGTAGACCTCAATGGGCCTGGCTTCATGTGACGTTTTGGCCACTCTTGGGAAGCCTTGCCTGTGAGAATTCTCCAGATCTTTCATTGAAATGAGCTTCCTCAACATTTAATTGTTCCTGAATGAATTGAAACCAAGAGTGCCAACAACTTCATCTGTGAAAAATGGCTAGATAAATACCATAAATATTTAGAAATTCCCATGACCAGATGGCACTGGAGAACATTTGGATGTCCTTTTGCTGATCATAAGTATACCAGACAGTGCCTTGATTGACTGGATTTCATGAAAATGTGTAGAACAAAGATGCCAGTAATCTGGAGCCTGCTGAGTAGTGGGCCTAGAGCAGTGGTGGGCAGGTGTGTGATAAAATATCTGTGGTGGGGCCATGTGGATCTGCCATTGACATTCAAATGGCTTGAGACAGACATGGTGCAGCCAGCAGACCATTCTATATAAAGTCATCTTGTTATATGGAGAAGTTTCAGTGTAATATTTAGAATCAGGTTGCTATGGTCAAGAGGGCAAGCTATGTGGGATAGAAGCCTGGTTGGTGCATTCTCCTGCAGACTCTGACCTACCACACGTGAGAGAACTCCCTCCAGCACTGTGTCGCAGTTGAACTACTTGTATTTCATGAAGTCAATACCAAACTACAAATGCAGCAGCAAGAAACACCACAAAAATGGAGGATGACCAAATGGCTTCACAGTCCACATGGGGGAGACACTTAGACCCCAGTGTCAACAGTTTACCTACAAAGAGAGAATTTAACACTGCTGCCTCATGTTCATTGGAAAATCAAAAACCATATCCTCCAGGTCACATAGATGCAGACCCAGCTTTAATGGTCTCACTACAAAGGAAGCTAAATCTCCTGACAACAACATATATTTCAAGTGCCCAACCTGAGAGGTAGTTCCTCAAGAAGTATTTAGGCTGCCAGAGCTCCATGTTTTTGGAGTCTTTACCATGTCCCTTACCTTTGGAAACTCCTGTACCTCGTCCCAGCTTGTGAACTCCTGAGCATATTCCATTCCAGATATGTATTCACAGATTTTCTTACTCTTCTCCTCTAATTGTGTCTTAATAGGGACGAAGGTAATGTCAAGGCATTGTTCTGGAGGAGAGTGGGAAGATTTTTGTCTAGCACATATTTGCATACACATTTGATTGATTTTCCTATTTTCCATTTGAAATATTGAATCCCTGAAACTAATCCATACACTACTAAACTCTCACTACTAATCCTAGTATGATGGAGAAAAAGAAACCTAACAGAATAGAAATACAGGCCGTTCATAGGGGGCATGCTGTATACTATTACATGCCTTATGCTTTATCAAGGGTATGTGTTATAAATCTAGTCATCTTTTCATTGTAATACTTCTCCATGAGTTTTTAAAGTTCACTCATATGTAAATTCCTGTCTTCCTTTCTCTGTAGACTATTCAGCACATGTAGTTTTTTTATGCATATAAAGAATCCTACCTGGTATCACACGTACATTCTTGTGAGCTCACTGATTTTCAAATATACAAATTGTGAGAAGAGATCACTCCCCCTAAACACTGATGGAACTGAAAATTCAACCTATGGGTGAGCTTCCTAATAAAAAATATTATACATAAATCCATGTTGAGTAAAATGAATATTTTTGATATGTGGATGAATTATATAAAATGATGAATTTTGATTGGAATATATATTGGACATTTTAATGTGTGTGTGTGTGCGTGTGTTTATATATATATATATATATATATATATATATATATATATATATATATATATATCTCCAGATTTTCCAACATATGAAATATATATGTCTTATTATACACTCCCTAAATTCATTCATGTTCCTGTATGTGGATTTATAACCAACATTTCACAACATTATTCTCAGAAATATCCAACCACTTGAAATACATATTTGTTTCCTAGTACTGAAAACTAAGTTCAGTGAATGGTGCCTACAAATCCTAATATTTCTACAGTAACTGACCCAGTTTAACATAAATGCAAGTAGACTTCTATAGAACATGATGTGTATTTTGAAATTCATTTTTACTCAACACTGGTACATGACTATTTCTTCAGGTTATGACATCATAGGATATATCATTTCATCAACAAGTTTACAAATATATATGCATTTGGTTCACTTTCAATCACTTCCTCCCTGCAGAACACATGTATTCCCCCATGTTTCTTTGCTGATCTTTTCATTAGACTTCTTTCAAAACACGTTATTTTTGATTCCATAATCATTTTTGAAGCAAAACTCACACACTCTTCATGAAAAACCGGAACCCTAATATTACCATTAGATATATAACTGGTTGTAATGAATGTATGTATATCAATATAAGATTTCCTTTATATTTTCAGATATCAATTCAATCCATTATTTAAAGTTGGAACTGGTTAATATAATTTATTCACAATATGGTCTATTCATGTATCATCTCTATATTCATTAACACAGGGTAAACTTATTTATATCTCCAGTACTAATTTATTAGTTTTCAAAATATTGCTCCCTGTAATGGTGGAAGAAATACTCATGTCACCTGATATACATATACATTTTATCACAGTAATAATCTGGAAACAAATTGCAAAGGTCACACCAATGATTTTACCAAAGCCTAAATGGAACTTGAGCATGGAATACTAAAAATATCATGTCCAGATTGCCTAATGCTCTCAAGTATCAATCCTAATGGTGACTACTTATTTGTTTCTTCCTAAGATTATATATTCAAACTCAACCCTGTTGAAAATGTCTAATCCTATCACTCACTGTATACTTTGCCTGATTTCGTAATGTCTCTATTGATATCTGCTTTCCTATATTTTCCCCAGTTCATCATTGTGACTGACTCTTCACATGTGCTGACATTTACATTCTTTCTCTACCCGAAACCCTATAGCGAAACAACTTTTGGTCCAACTACAAGACTCACTCTTCTTCCTAACATACTGATTATCTTCATAATCTTACCGACTACCCATTTTTGACTGGATGTTCTATTCTACATTCAATCATCCAAGGTTTTGCGTCCTATGCCATTGTATATCGATTTATCTGAGTCCTCGGTGCAGAACATTATTCAAACTAAGTATCCCAATTGAGGGTGCAATGCCCTTCTGGGCTTCAGATCTTTCCTAGATTTCTGTTTTCAAACTTATATTTCATGTCTATATTCTTATAAATATCGCAGGTTCCCAATACCATTATTCATCCAGCAGAATGATTCCTAAGCCAAATCGAACATGCTATTAACCCTAATCATGCACTATTCCCTCAATCTCACTTTATAGAAAGCAGGGACAGAGTTGGTCTAACAATAAAAAAAAGGTAGGGGATCTTCCACCTGCTGAGAACCTCAAAAGTCCTTGCAGAAATGACCTCTGAAGAAGATATAGGCAGCTTTAAAGGACCTGAGAGAGCAAAAGTCATATTCCATGGCAAACAACACGGTCAGGATGAAAGGATGTGTCTGAGTCAGCCTCTCTCTTCTTAATGTAGGGAAGATGAACCAAACCAGACCTGTGTGGAGATCTGTTCCCAGGTGACTATGGTTTCTATAGCATTCTAACTTGTGAAAGTATCACAGGAAGTAGGGGCAGCCTCCATGTCAGGAGACTGTAGGAAGCAACTGTTAGTACCAAGTGGTGGCCAAGGCAGTGACCTCATTCAGTTCCTAAAGGAAGTGACCTGACCTATTTCTTCTGTAATGGAACTCTGAATTTGGGATCCAGGAAGCCAGGCACCCAGAGCCAGTCCCAGTCCCAGTCCCGGAGGGCTCACTTCTTTGGATTTACAAAGGACACAGTCAGTCTTTCTTTGTACCTACTGATGTAAGTGTGGCCAAATACCAAGAAAGCTCTGAAGAGGGGTCTTTCCTGAGGGGACAAGAATTGGCTCATGACTGCCTCCTGAAAACTTCACAGAGTTGTCCAAGGAGACCAGATCTGAGACAGAAAAGGCCATTTATGGGGAAGATTGTACAGCCTACCAGTCAGAGGACACTTCAGATAGTCACAGACCTACTTGGGGAAAGGAGGTGCATTTTTGGGTGTGGGTGTGGGTTTGTGGTTTTTTCTCATGTTCTGAGAATAGGTTAAAAAGGTGGTTTGTTTGGTTTGGAGTGGACTGTTTCTAGTAAGTCATTTGACAAGGTGAGTGTTTCTATGTCTGTGTATCCCACTGTCTCAGTGGTTGTAGACTTTAGAAATTAGAATGTCTCAATGGGTGTGTCCTGTCTAGTAGAAAGCTTTCCAGCATTCATCCTGACCAATTTATGAATGGACTGCGGCTTGCCTTATCCATGGGCAACACCTACTATCTTCCTAAGTTCCTGTATTTTTCCTGAATTCTGGCTATTCTCCAGAATAGACTCATGGTTTTGTGTCCAAGATATGTACCACCTCCAAGCTCTGTGACATGGCCATGTACTGGATAGCTGAAGGGAATAGCGAGCATCTCAGAACACTCAGATATCAGTGTGACAAGTAATGTCTCAGTTGAGAAACCCTGCTTTGAGCCTTTTGATTACCTATTGTTCTGTTGCCATGAATGTCAGGAAAGTCTTTGCCTCATGCCACCACTTTGTGAAGCCTGAAGAAAACAGTTTTCAAAGAGAAATGAATGGGCATCACCTGTGGCTCTTTGCTTAATTGTTTTGGAAAAGGATGTGTCTGAATCAGCCTCTTGGCCTTGTGTGAGGCTGTGGCTTAGATAGTCAGCACCTGATGGATCTAAAGAATTATCCCTGTGTGCATCCAAAACCAAAATGGAAAATAGATCAGTCATTGTGGATGAAGTCTCTCGCCTTCCTCTGTAAGATTCCTGACCTCCATTAATTAAGAATAGGGATCATTTGTGTCAAATGAGTTCTTCAAAGCTCTGCAGAGGCTAGACAATAGGTGCTTGGGTTTTCCCATGACACCAATTCACACAAAGAATCTATACCCGACCGTCAATAGGCCTCAAATTTGAGAACGGAGCAGTGTTAGCAGCAGGCCTTTTTGATAACTTCTGGTTCACAGAAAGGTTGTAGAGGCGACGCTGAGGCCCTTTAGGCAAATGAGGGACAAGGGAGATTATTTTTGACACTGTCTTGGGCTGCGCCCCTCATGGAAAACTCCAGCTAGAGGTTATGATTAGTGTCTGTATAAAAGACGAAGGAGGCCATGTGGGAGTGTATGGTTTTAGTTGTTGTCATTTGTGTGGCAGTTGGAAGAGATGCCTGCATCCACCTGGGCTTGAACACTGTTGTGATTTCCCTTAGAGACTGAGTTGTGGAACTGACCTCAGAGAAGTATTGCCATGAATTGTGTTGGGATTTTAAAAGGCCACGCATGAGAGTCGCCATTGGAAACTAAGATCTAGGCCCAGGGTGGCTTTCCACAGAGCACTGGGAATCTCAGCCAGGATATCACATGATTTTATTCTGAAAGATTGGCAGCCATAGTTGAGAGTCAAAACACACATGGACCTCACATTGTAGACCTCATGGCACCTGGCTTCATGTGACATTTTGGCCACTCTTTGGGAAGCCTTGCCTGTGAGAGTTCTCCCGAGGTTTCATTGAAATGAGATTCCTCAACATTTAATGGTTCCTGTATAAATTGAATTCCACAGTTCCTCCAACTTCATTATTGAAAAATATCTAGATAAATACCATGAATTTTTTGAAATTCCTTTGACCAGGTGGCACTGGAGAACCTTTGGATATCCTGTTGCTGATCATGATTGTACCAGACAGTGCCTTGATTAACTGGGTTTCATGAAAATGGTGTAGAACAGAGATGCCAGAAAGTTGGAGCCTGCGGACTAGTGGGCCTACAGCAGTGGAGTGTAGGTGTGTGACAAAAACATCTGTGATGGGGCCACGTGGATCTGCCATTGGCTTCCAAATTACTTGTGACTGACATGGTACAGCCAGCAGACCCTTCTATGTAAAAGCATATTTTTATATGGAGAGGATTCCTGCCAATGTTCAGAATCAGGTTGCTATTGTGAAGTTGAAAAGCTATGATGGATTGAAGCCTCATTGGTGCATTGTCCTGCAGACACTCACCCACAACACGTGAGAGTACTCCCTCCAGCACTGTGTCCCAGTTGAACTCCTTGTATTTCATGAAGCCAATACCAAACTCACAGTGCAGCAGTAAGAAACACCACAAAAGTGGAGGATGACCAAATGGCTTTACAGACCACAAGGTTAGATACTTAGACCCCAGTGGTCAAAATTTACCTACAAAGAGAGAATTCAGCACTGCTGCCATATGTTCACTAGAAAATAAGGAACCATGTCATCCAGGTTACATAGGTGGAGACCCAACATTGATGGTCTCACTACGAAGGAAGCTAAAGCTCCTGACAACAACATATATTTCAAGTGCCCAGCCTCACAGGGAGTTTCTCAAAAAGTCATTAGTCCAGCAGAGCTCCATGTTTGTGGAGTGTTTACCTTCTCCCTTACTTTCGGAAACTCTTCTCCCTCTAAAAGGTTGTGAACTCCTGAGCATTTTTCTTTCCACATATGTATTCACAAATTTTCTAACTCTTCTTCTCTAATTGTGTCTTATTTGGCGTTAAGGTAATGTCAAAGCATTGTTCTGGATGAGAGTGGGAAGATTTTTGTGTAGCACATATTTGCATACACATTAGATTCATTTTCCTATTTTCCATTTGAAATACTGAATCCCTGACACTAACCCATACCCTACTAGACTCTGACTACTAATCCTAATATGATGGAGAAAAAGAAACCTAACAGAATAGAAATACAGGCCTTTCATAGGAGGCATGGCGTATACTTCGACTTGCCTTCTGCTTTATCAAGGATATGTGTTATAAATCTAGTCAACTTTTTATTGTAATACTTTTCCATGCTTTTTTAAAGTTCACACATATGTAAATTTTTGTCTCCATTTCTCTATAGCCTATTCGTCACATGTATTTTTTTATGCATATTTAGAATTCTACCTGGTATCACACGTACATTCTTGTGAGCTCGTTTATTTTGGAAGATACAAATTGTGAGAAGAGATCACTCCCTCTAAATACCGATGGAACTGTAAATTCAACATATGGGTGAATTTCCTAGATGAACAATATTATGCATAAATGAATGTTCAGTAAAATGAATACTTTGGATATGTGGATGATATATATTTCATGATGAATTTTGAATGGCATATATATGGCTACATTTTAATGTCTGTGTATGTGTATCTATCTAATTATCTATCTATCTATCTATCTATCTATATAGATATAGATATCTACTCTCAAGATTTTCCTAAATATGAAATATATGTGTCTTATTATTCACTCCCTAAATCCACTCGTATTCATGTATGTGGATTTATAACCAACTTTTCACAAGAATATTCTCAGAAATATTCATCCACCTGTAATACATATTTATTTCCTAGTACTGAAAACGAAATTCAGTGAATGATACTTACAAATCCTAATATTTCTACAGTAACTGACCCAGTTTAACATCAATGCAAGTAGACACCTATGGGACGTGATGTGTATTTTGAAGTTCATTTTTATTCAACACTGGTACTTTACTATTTCTTCAGTTAATGGACATTATAGGATATCTCATTTCATCCACAATTTCACAAATTTATAGGCATTTGGTTCACTTTCAATCACTTCCTACTTCAGAACACATGTATTCCTCCATGTTTCTTGACTGTTCTTTTCATGATATTCTTTCCCAACACATTATTTTCGATTTCCATAATCACTTTTGAAGCAAAACTCACACACACTTCATGATAAACTGTAACGCTAATATTATCAGTAGATGTATTACTGGTTGGAATGAATGTATGTGTATCAATATTGGATTTCTTGTATATTTTCAGATATAAGTTCAATCCATTATTTAAAGTTGGAACCAGTTATATTATTTATTCACAGTATGGTCTATTAAGGAATCATCTCTATATTCATAGACCCAGGGTATACCTATTTGTATCCCCAATACTAATTTATAAGTCTTTAAAATATTGCTTTCAATAATGGTGGAAGAAATACTCTAGTCGCCTGATATACATATACATTTCATCACAGTAATATTCCTGAGAAAAAATGCAAGTGTCACACTTATGATTGTACCAAAGCCTATATTGAAAGTGAGCATGTATTACTAACAACATCCATGTCCTTATTCACTAATGATCTCAAATATCATTCCTATTGGTAACTACATATTTGTTTCTTCCTAAGATTTTATATTCAATCTCAACCCTGTTAAAAATGTCTTATCCTATCACTCACTTTTTACTTTGCCTGATTTCCTAATGTCTCCATTGATATCTGCTTTCCTACACATTTTCCCCAGTTCATCACTGTGGCTGACTCTTCACATATGCTGACATTTACATTCACTCTCTAACCAAAACCCTATATCTAAAGTACTTTTGATCCAACTCCTCGATTCACTCAAATGGGTTCTTCAAAGCCCTTCAGAGGGTATCCCACAGGTGCTTGCATTTTTTAATGACCCCAGTTGACATAAAGAATCTATAACCCACAGAGAGTAGGCCTCAAATTGGAGAAGTAGAGCAGAATTAATGGCAGGCCTATTTTATCACTCCTGGTTCAAAGGAAGGGTTTCCAAGCCACCCTGACTTTAGGCAAATGAGGGGCAAGTGAGCTTATTTTGGAAAGTGTTTTAGGCTGTGCCCCTCATGGAAACCTCCAGCCAGAGGTTATTATGACTGTCTATATGGAAGAAGATCAGGGCCATTTTGGAGTGTTTTGGTTTAATTGTGGTCATTTGTGTTACGGTTGGAAAAGATTCCTGGGTCAACCTGGGCATGAACTCTTGTGTGATTCCCCTTAGAAACTAAGTTCTGGAACAGATCTCAGAGAAGTTCTGGCATGAATTGAGTTGGGATTTTAGGAGGCCACTCATGAGATTTGCCCTTGGAGACTGAGATCTTGGCCCAGGATGGCTTTCCAAAGAGCACTGGGAATCTCAGCCAGGATATCACATGACTTTATTCAGAAAGACTTGGCAACCATAGTTGAGAGTCAAAACACACATGGAAATCAATTGTAAACCTCAATGGGCCTGGCTTCATGTGACCTTTTGGCCCATCTTTGGGAAGCCTTGCCTGTTGAGAGTTTTCCCAAGCTTTCATTCAAATGAGCTTCCTCACTATTTCATGGTTCCTGAATGAATTGAAACCCACAGTGCCTCCAACTTCATCCTTGAAAATTGGCTAGATAAATACCATGACATTTTTGAAATTCCTATGAACAGGTGGCACTGGAGAACCTTTGAATGTCTGTTGCTGATCACGAGTATACCAGACAGTGCCCTGATTGACTGGGTTTCATGAAAATGTTGTAGAACACAGATGCCAGAAAGTTGGAGCCTGCTGAGTAGTGAGCCTAGAGCAGTGGTTGTCAGGTGTATGATAAAACATCTGTCTTGGGGCCACATGGATCTTCCATTGGCTTTCAAATGGCTTGTGACTGACATGGTGCAGCCAGCAGATCCTTACAAGAAAAGGGATCTTGCTATATGGAGAGGTTTTAGGGCAATGTTCAGAATCAGGTTGCTATGGATATGGATGCAAGTTTTTGGGATAGAAGCCTGATTGGTGCATTCTCCTGCAGACCCTCACCCACCACACTTGAGAGTACTCCCTCCAGCACTGTGTCCCAGTTTATCTCCTTGTACTTTGTGAAACCAATACCAAACTCAGAGTACAGCAGTAAATAATACCACAAAAAGTCGAGTATGACAAAATGGCTTCACAGACCACACAGTTAGACACTTAGACCACAGTGGCCAAAGTTTACCTACATAGAGAGAATTTAGAACTGGTGCCTCATGTTCAATAGAAAATAAGGAACCATGTCATCCAGGTCACATAGATGCTGACCTAGATTTAATGGTCTCACTACAAAGGAAGCTAAAGCTCCTGACAACAACAAATATTTCAAGGTCCCAAACTCAGAGGCAGTTTCTCAAAAATTCATTAGTCCACCAGAGCTCCATGTTTGTGGAGTGTTTACACTGTCCCTTACTTTTGTAAATTCCTCTACCACCTCCAAGTTTGTGAACTTCTGAGCATTTTCCTTTCCAGATATATATTCACAGATTTTCAAATTCTTCTCCACTAATTTTGTCTTACTTGGGGTGAAGTAATGTCAAGGCATTGTTCTGGAGGACAGTGGGAAGATTTTTTCTGGCAAATATTTGTATACACAGTAGATTCATTTTCCTATTTTCTATTCAAAATACTGAATTCCTGACACTAATCCATACCCTACTAATCTTTGACAACTAATCCTAATATAATGGAGAAAAGTAACCGAAACAGAATAGAAATACAAGCAGTTCAGAGGAGGCATGGTGTATAGTTGAACTTGCCTTTTGCATGATAAAGTGTTGGTGTTATAAATCTAGTCACTTTTTTAATTGAAATGGTTCTCTATGTGTTTTTAAAGTTAACAAATATGTGAATTCCTGTCTCCCTTTCTCTGTAACCTATTCAGCACATGTATTTTTATATGCACATATAGAATCCTTCATGGTATTACACGTACATATTTGTGAGGTACCTGATTTGGCAGATACAAATTGTTAGAAGAGATCACTCCTCCTAAACTCTGTTGGAACTGAAAATTCAACCTATGGGTGAGCTTCCTACTTGAACAACATAAATCCATGTTCAGTAAAAGGAATATTTTTGGATCTGTGGATGATATATATTTCATGGTAAATTTGATTGGCATACATAATGTTACTTTTTAATGTCTGTGTGTGGGTGTGTGTGTGTGTGTGTATATATATATATATATATATATATATATATATATATATATATTCACTCTCCTGATTTTTCAAAATATGAAATATATGTGTCTTATTATATACTCAATAAATTCATTCATATTCATGTATGTGGATTTATAATCAAATTTTCACAAAAATATTGTCAAAAATATTCATCCACCTGAAATACATATTTGTTTCCTAGTACTGAAAACTAACTTCAGGGGATCATATAATGGCGGTGAAGGGAGTTCATCACCCCTGTGTACTGCGTCACTTTGTGGAAGAATGACGAGTTAGAAAGGTTAAAAGCTATCTTGTTAGGAATTTCCAGCAAAATTGGGATGCACCAAAACCTAGAGGAAGGATTTCTATCGCATGAGGACCAGCTACGGGGGCTCAAATGCAAGTGATTTTTCTGCACGGAGGGTCACGCTGCTTATTCAGCAAATTGCACCGCGGCTAGAGTCTGCAGTTTCCGCTGGGAAACGACGAGATAGCAACGCAAATATACAGCGCTGCGGATTCTGCGGCCTCCTGCCAGCTGTGCAGTCACTGTGCTCAGTGCTGAATTCTGGGTTTGAGACGGGGGAAAGAAGCGGTCAAATTCAGTTCTGTACACCAGTCAGACCACAGAGGAAGCTATCGGCCACCATCTTGGAGAGCTGACATCACCATCCCTGTTTTCGACTAATCACAGCTCATTCACATATAGAACATGTAATTTCAGGCTGCCATTCGCCTGCATCTTGCAGACAAATTACTCAGGCTCAGTGCTATCGAACCCATGGAAATTGCTTCTTGGAGCCTGCTCCTATCAGAACATACACCAAACCCGGAGCAGCTGATTTCCGGGTCCCGGAACTGCTCTGGCCCAGGGCTAAAGAACCCGCGGAAACTGCTTCTCGGTCTGGGTCCTGCTGAATACTGTGGAGGTAAATACCAACCGAGCCTTCATAGGCAATGGCAATAGGATTGAGACAGGGCTTGTAAGGGCCGGTCAGGATTCACCCTTTGCTTTGGTCACCCGGCAAAGGGAATGAAATGCTGCCATTTACATGGGATACCAACATGGCAGAGATCTGATGTCAGAAAGCGGCGGGGGAGGTAACTTCGTCGATACCAGTGGCGACAGAAACAGTTGGTCTCCTGGTAAAGAAAGTGAGTCACAATCACCCGAGTCTCTCTCACTTTGTCATAAAGCCAGAAGGGAAGAGCAAAGCTGCCGCCCGTGCCTGGAGAAGGCCCAGGAACCCACCGGCGTGGTAGTCACATCACCCCAATTGGAATAAGGGCAGAGCAGAAGCACCGCCTGTGCCCAGAACAGGCCAAGCGAACCGCAGGCATAGTAGTCAGGTCACCCCAATTCGAGTAAGGGCAGAGCAGATCTGCCTCCTGAGCCCGAAAGATAGGCAGACCTGCGACCGACCTGCAGAAGAGGCCCAGTGTTCTGCGGGCGTGGTAACCACGTCACATCAATTTGAGGAGAGGCAGAGCAGAGGCACCGTCCGTGCTTGCAAGGTAGGCAGACCTGCAAACGACCGGCGGATCAGGCCCAGCGGCCTGCCGGCATGGTAGATGCGTCACCCTAATTGGAGTAGGGTCCGAGCAGAGCCACTGCCTGCTCACGGAACAGGCCCAGAGACCTGACGCCATGGTAGTCATGATACCGCAATTGGAGTAGGGGCAGAGCAGAGCCGCCACCCACGCCTGCAAGGTAGGCAGACCTGGGACCGACCAGCAGAACAGGCCCAGTGGCCTGCCAACATGGCAGACACGTCACCCCATTTGGAGTAGCGGCAGAGCAGAGCTGCTGCCCACGCCCGCAAGGTAGGCAGACCAGCAACCGACTGGCAGAACAGGCTCAGCGGCCTGCTGGGATGGTAGACACGTCACCCCAATTGGAGTAGGGGAAGAGCAGAGCTGCCACGCATGCCTGCAAGGTAGGCAGACCTGGAACCGACCGGCGGAACAGGCCCAGCGGCCTGCCGGCACGGCCGACACATCACCCCATTTGGAGTAGGGGCAGAGCAGAGCCGCCGCCTGTGCCCGCAAGGTAGGCAGACCTGCAACTGACTGGCGAAACAGGGCTAGCCACCTGCCGAAATGGTAGAAATGTCACCCCAATTGGAGTAGGGGCAGAGCAGAGCTTCCGCCGGAACAGGCCCAGAGGCCCACCGGCATGGTTGTCTAATCACCCCAATTGGAGTAGGTCAAAGCAGAGGTGCCACACGCGCCCAGGACAGGCTCAGTGACCCGCTGGTGTGGTAAACACGTCACCCCAATTTTAGTAAGTGCAGAGCAGAGCCGCAGACCATGACTGCAAGGTAGGCAGACTTGCCACAGACTGGCAGAAGAAGCCCAAGGGTCCGTGGGTGTGGTAGATATGTCTCACCAATTGGAGGAGGGGCAGAGCAGAGCTGCCACCCACGCCTGCAAGGTAGGCAGACCTGCGACCAACCGACACAACAGGACCAGTGGCCAGTCAGCGTGGTAGACAGATAACCCCAATTGGAGGAGCAGCACAGCTGCCGACAACCCCTGCAATGGAGACTTTTCCAATATACAAGAGCAATATAAATATATAGGGGAAAAATTTCAAAAAGCCAACAGTTTCACCAAGTAGAAAGTAACGTGAGCAGTATGAAAAGATAAGGAAAGAAAGGACCAAGAGCAATGCAGGTCAACTCAACTTTAGGAGAGGTAATATCTGCAGCAGATGGAATGTCAGATAAAGAATTCAGGATATTCATGCTTCAGATGATCTGGAGTCTCAAGGAACACATTAGACAGCAAAATCAGACAATGAATGATCACTTCGACAATGAATTACATAAAAAATCCAAGTAGCAAAATATCAACTATACAGGGAGATAGAGGTTATAAAAAACAAACACACAGGAATCCTAGAAATGCAGGAAGCAATGAGCCAACTTAAAAACTCAATTGAGAATACTACCAGCAGAGTAGAATACTTAGAAGATAGAACATCAGACAATAAAGACAAAGTATTTCAACTCGTAAAGAACATAGACAGCTCAGCAAGACTGTTAAGAAACCATGAGCAGAACATCCAAAAAATATGGGACAACATAAAGACAGCAAACTTAAGAGTCATTGGGATACAGGAAGGTATAGAGGTCCAAACAAAAGGAATGAGCATTCTATTCAATGAAATAATACGAGAAAACTTCCCAGACTTGAGGAATGAGACAAAATCCCAAATCCTAGAAGCCTACAGATCGCCAAATGTGCAAAATCATAAGAGATCCACACCTAGATACATTATAATGAAGATGCCCAAAATACAGAATAAGGAGAGAATTTTAAAAGCTACAAGAGAAAGGAAGTAGAATACATGTAGGGGTAAAGCAACTAAGATAACAGCTGATTTTTCAACACAGACTCTGAAAGCTAGAAAATCCTGGAATAACATATTTCAAACACTGAAAGGAAATTCCAATCAAGAAGCATGTATCCAGCGAAATTAAGCTTCAGGATGGAAGACGAAATGATAACCTTCCACGATAAACAAAAGTTAAAAGAATTTGGAGCTAGAAAACCATCTCTTCAAAACATCCTAGGCAAAACATTACACGAATAGGAAATGGAAAATATCAATGAAAACCAACAGTAGGAGGTAGGACAGTAAAGGGGGGGAAATAATCAAAGAGGAAAACAAACCATGTTTAGTAACATAAATAAAGAAATATGGCTGGAAGAACAACCCATATCTCAATAATAACCCTAAATGTTAATGGCTTAAACTCACCAATTAAAAGACACAGGCTAGTAGAATGGATCACAAAACAAGAACCAACAATATGCTGCCTAAAGGAGACGCATTTGATAATAAAAGACATACATAGACTGAAGGTGAAAGGTTGGAAAAATCATATCACTCATATGAACTTCGGAAACAAGCAGGAGTGTCCATACTCATACCAAATAAAACAGATTTCAAGCCAAAGTAAATCAAAAGGGATAAAGAGGGACACTATATACTGCTCAAGGGAACCATACACCAACAAGAAATAACAATCATAAATATATATGCCCCAAACCATGATGCAGCTATGTTCTTCAAACAAACTCTTCTCAATTTCAAGAGTATAATAGACCACCATAAAATAACCTAGGGTGACTTCAACACACCTCTCTCACAACTGGACAGATCTTCCAAACAATAGTTGAATAAGGAAACAATAGAGCTCAATAATACAATTAATAACCTAGACTTAATTGACATATATAGAATATACCACCCAACATCATGCAGTTACACTTTTTTCTCAGAACCACATGGATCTTTCTCAAAAAATAAATCATATATTATGTCACAGGGCAACTCTTAGACAATGTAAAGGAGTTGAGATAATACCATGCATCTTATCTGATCATAATGGAATGAAACTAAAAATCAACGATAAAAGAATGAAGGAAAAATGATTCATCACTTGGAGAATGAACAATAGGTAACTGAATGATCAATGGTTTATAGAAGACATCAAGAAGGGAATTAAAAAATTCTTCGAGATAAATGAAAACACAGACACAACGTATCAGAATCTATGGGACACATTGAAAGCAGTTCTACGAGGAAAATTCATTGCCTGGAGTTCATTCCTTAAAAAAAGAAAAAGCAACAAGTAAATGATCTCATATTTCATCTCAAAATCCTAGAAAAAGAAGAGCAAAACAACAGCAAAAGAAGTAGAAGGCAAGAAATAATTAAAAACATATCTGAAATTAAAGAAATCGAAAAAAAGAACCAATTGAAAAAATTGACAAAACTAAAAGTTGGTTCTTTGAAAAAATAAATAAAATCGACAGACCCTTAGCCATGCTAACGAAGAGAAGAAGACAGAGAACTCAAATTAATAGCATACGGGATGAAAAAGGCATTATCACAAGAGACACTTCAGAAATACAGAAGATAATCAGAAATTATTTTGAATCCTTATACTCCAATAAAATAGAAGATATTGAAGGCATCGAAAAATGTCTTAAGTCATATAATCTGCCCAGATTGAGTCAGGAGGATATATACAACCTAAACAGACCAATATCAATTGAGGAAATAGAAGAAATCATCCAAAGAATACCAACTAAGAAAAGCCCAGGAAAGGATGTGTATACAAAAGAGTTTTACAAATCATTTAAAGAGGAACTAATACCAATACTTTTCAAGCTATTTGAGGAAATAGAAAAAGAGGGAGAACTTCAAAATTCATTCTATGAGGCCAAAATCACCCTGATTCCTAAACCAGACAAAGTCACTATAAAGTAACAAAACTACAGACCAATATCTCTAATGAACCTAGATGCAAAAATCCTCAATCAAATTCTGGCGAATTGGATAAAAAAAAATATCAAAAAAATTGTTCACCATGATCAGGTAGGATTCATCTATGGGATGGAAGGGTGTTTCAATATACAGAAATCAATAAATGCTATTCCCCAAATCAATAGACTTAAAAATAAGAACCATATGATCATCTCAATAGATGCAGAAAAAGCATTCGACAAAGTACAGCATCCCTTTATGTTCAAAACTCTAGAAAAACTAGGGATAAAAGGAACATACCTAAATATTGTAAAAGCAATCTATGCTAAGCCTCAGGCTAGCATCATTCTGAATGGAGAAAAATTGAAGGCATTCCCTCTAAAATCTGGAACAAGACAGGGATGCCCTCTCTCACCACTTCTGTTCAACATAGTTCTCGAAACACTGGCCAGAGCAATTAGACAGACGAAAGAAATTAAAGGCATAAAAATAGGAAAAGAAGAACTTAAATTATCACTATTTGCATTTGACATGATTCTATACCTAGCAGACCCAAAAGGGCCTACAAAGAAACTATTAGAGGTAATAAATGAATTCATCAATGTGGCAGGATATAAAATCAGCACGCATAAATCAAAGGCATTCCTGTATATCAGCGACAAATCCTCTGAAATGAAAATGAGGACAACCACTCCATTCACAATATCCTCAAAAAAAAAAAATACTTGGGAATCAAACTAACAAAAGAGGTGAAAGACTTACACAATGAAAACTACAGAACCCTAAAGAGAGAAATAGAAGAAGATCTTAGAAGATGGAAAAATATACCGTGCTCATCGATAGGCAGAACTAACATCATCAAAATGGCAATATTACCAAAAGTTCTCTATAGGTTTAATGCAATGCCAATCAAATTCCCAACGGCATTTCTTGTAGAAATAGAGAAAGCATACATGAAATTCATATGGAAAAATAAAAGACCCACAATAGCAAAAACAATGCTAAGCATGAAGTGTGAATCAGGTGGTATAGCGATAACAGGCTTCAAACTATACAACAGAGCAATAGTAACAAAAACAGCATGGTACTGGAACCAAAACAGGCGGGTGGACTAATGGTACAGAATAGAGGACACAGAAACTAATTCAAAAAACTACAACTATCTTATATTTGATAAAGAGGCTAAAAGCATGCAATGGAGGAAGGATAGCATCTTCAACAAATGGTGCTAGGAAAACTGGAAATTCATATGCAACCAAATAAAATTGAATCCCTTTCTTTCACCATGCACAAAAGTTAACTCAAAATGGATCAAGGAGCTTGATATCAAATCAGAGATACGGAATCTGATAGAATAAAAAGTTGGCTATGGTCTACATACTGTGGGGTCTGTCTCCAAATTCCTCAATAGGACACCCATAGCACAATAATTAAAAACTACAATCAACAAATGGGACTTACTCAAACTAAAAAGTTTTTTCTCATCAAAAGAAACAATAAGAGACGTAAAGAGGGAGCCTACATCCTTGGAACAAATCTTTACTCCCCACACTTCAGATAGAGCCCTAATATCCAGAGTATAAAAAGAATTCAAAAAATTAGACAATGAGATAACAAATAACCCAATCAACCAATGGGCCAAGGACCTGAACAGACACTTCTCATAGGAGGACATACAATTGATCAATAAGTACATGAAAAAATGCTCACCATCTCCAGCAGTCAGAGAAATGTGAATCAAAACCACCCTAAGATACCATCTCACTCCAGTAAGATTGGCAGCCATTATGAAGTCAAACAACAACAAGTGCTGGCAAGGATGTTGGGAAAAGGGTACACTTGTACATTGCTGGTGGGACTTCAAATTGGTATAGCCAATTTGGAAAGCAGTATTGAGATTTCTTGGAAAGCTGGGAATAGAACGACCATTTGAGCCAGCTATTCTCCTTCTCGGTCTATTTCCTAAAGACCTAAAAAGAGCATGCTACAGGGACACTGCTATATCAATGTTTATAGCAGCACAATTCACAATAGCAAGACTGTGGAACCAACCTAGATGTACTTCAATAGATGAATGGATAAAAATTGTGGCATTTATACATAATGGAGTATTACTCTGTATTAAAAAATGACAAATAATAAAATTTGCACGGAAATGGATGGCATTAGAGCAGATAATGCTAAGTGAAGCTAGCCAATCCCTAAATAACAAATGCCAAATGTCTTCTTTGATATAAGGAGAGTAACTAAGAACACAGTAGGGTTGAAGAGCATGAGAAGAAGATTAACATTAAACATGGATGAGACATGGGAGGAAAAGGAAGAACGAAGGGAAATTGCATGGAAATGGAAGGAGACCCTCAGGGTTATACAAAATTACATACAAGAGAAAGTTAGGGAAAAGGGGAAAATAATATAAGGGGGAGAAATGAATTACAGTAGAGAGGTAGAGAGAGAAGAGGGGAGGGGAGGGGAGGGGAGGGGGGATACTAGAGGTTAGGAAAGGCAGCAGAATAAAACAGACACTAGTATGGCAATATGTAAATCAATGGATGTGTAACGGATGTGATTCTGCAATCTGTATACGGGGTAAAAATGGGAATTCATAACCCACTTGAATCAAATTGTGAAATCTGATATATCATTAACTAGTTAATGTTTTGAACAACGAACAATAAAAATTTTAAAAGAAAGAAAAATATCTTCGGTGAATGGTGCACACGTATCATAATATTTCTACAGTAACTGTCTCAGTTTTACATCAATGCAAGTAGATTCCTATGGGACATGATGTGTAT
Organism: Callospermophilus lateralis; assembly: GCF_048772815.1. NCBI lineage: Eukaryota > Metazoa > Chordata > Mammalia > Rodentia > Sciuridae > Callospermophilus > Callospermophilus lateralis. The sequence goes on along the minus strand of NC_135316.1, from coordinate 3,750,315 downwards.
TTTGATGTTCATTTTTATTTAACACTGGTACATTACTATTTCTTCAGTTTATTAACATCATAGGATATATATTTCATCCACAAGTTAGCAAATTTATCATCTTTTTTTCCAATTTCAATCACTTCCTGCTTCAGAACTCATGAATTCCTCTGTGTTCCTTGACTGGTCTTTTCATGAGACTTCTTTCCAAGCACATTATTTTCGATTTCCATAGTCACTTTTGAAGCAAAACTCAAACAAACTTCATGATAAACCATAACCCTATTATTAACATTAGGTGTATAAGTGGTTGGAATCAATAATTGTATATCAATATAAGATTTCTTATATAATTTCAGATATCAATTTAATCCATTATTTAAAGTGGAACCAGTTATATTATTTATTCACAGTAAGGACTATTCATGCATTATCTCTATATTCATAGAAACAGGGTACAGCTCTTTGTACGCCCAATACTAATTTATACGTCTTCAAAATATTGCTCAGAAATGGTGGAAGAAATAATCATGTCTCCTGATCTATATATATATTTTATCACAGTAATATACTGGAAACAAAATGCAAAGGTCCCACTTAGGATTGTACCAAAGCCTAAATGGAAAGTGAGCATGGATTACTAACAACATCAATGTCCATGTTGCCTAATGCTTTCAAATGTCAATCCTATTGCTGACTACATATTTGTGTTTTCCTAAGATTATATATTCAATCTCAACCCAGTTGAAAATGTCTAATCCTATCACTCACTTTATACTTTCCCTGATTTCCTAATGTCTCTATTGATATCTGCTTTCCTACATATTTCCTCAGTTCATCATTGTGTCTAACTCTTCATATGTGCTGACATTTACATTCACTCTGTACCCGAAAAAATATTGCTAAAGAACTTTTGTTACATATCCTATACTAACTCTACTTGCTAAACCTAAGGACTATCTTCCTAATCCTACTGACTATCCCTTTTGACTGGATGTTCTCTTCCGCATTCAATCATCCAAGGTTCAAGTTCCTCTGCCATTGTATATTGATTTATATGAGAAATCTTTGCAGATAGTAATTCAAAGCTAAATATCCCAATCAAGAGCCAAATGTCCTTCTGGGATTCAAATCTTACTTTAATTTCTGTTTTCATACATATATTTAACCTCTATATTCTTATAAATATCGCAGGCTCCCAATACCATTATTCATCCAGCAGAATGATTCCTAACACAAATCGAACATGATATTAACCCTAACCATACACTGTTCACTCAATCTAACTTTACCGAAAAGCAGGGACAGATTTGTTCTTACAATACAGGAATGTAGGGGATCCTCCACCTGTTGAGAACTTCAAAGGTCCATGCAGAAATGATCTCTGGAGAAGGTGTAGGCAGCAATGAGAGAAGTGAGAGAGCAAAAGTCACCTTCCATGGCAAACAACCTGGTCAGTATGAAGGGTGGTGTTGGAATCAGCCTCTCTCTTCTTAATATAGAGAAGATTGACCAAACCAGGCTTGTGTGGAGATCTGTTCCAGGGTGCCTAAGGTTGATATACCATTCTAACTTGTGAAACTGTCAAAGGAAGTAGGGGCAGCCTCCATCTCATGTGACCCTTGGAAGCAACTGTTAGGACAAAGTGGTTGCCAAGGCAGTGACCTCATTCAGTTCTTGAAGAAAGTGACCTACCTCATTTCCTTGTTGATAGAACTCTCTGAACTTGGGATCCAGGAAGCCAGGCACCCAGAGTCAGTCCAAGTCCCAGTCCTAGTGGTCTCATTTGTATGGAATCACCAAGGACAGAGTCAGTCTTCTTGGTAGCAACTGATGTGAGGATGGCCAAATGCCAGGAAAGATCTGAAGAGGGGCCTATCCTGATAAAGCAGGTAGTGCCTCACCACTGGCTCCTGACTGCTGCACAGAGTTGGCCAAGGAGACCAGATCTGAGACAGGACAGACCATTACCGGGGAACATAGTATGGCCCACCAGTCAGAGGACACTCCGGATAGTCACAGACCTACTTGGGGGAAGGATGTGCCTTTGTGAGTGTGGGTGTGTGGTTTTGTCTCTGTTCTGAGAATAGGTAGGAAAGAAGGATTGTTTGGTTTGGAGTGGACTGTTTCTAGTAAGCCCTTTGACAAGGTGAGTGTTTCTATGTCTGTGTATCCCACTGTGTCCATGGTTGTAGACATTGGAAAATAGAATGCATCAATGGATGTGTCCTCTCTAGTAGAAAGCTTCCCAGCATTCATGCTGCGCAATTTATGAATGGAGTGCGTCTTGCCATATGGATGGGCAACACCTACTACTTTCCTAATTCCCTGTTTTCTTCCTGAATTCTGGCCACTCTCCAGAATAGGCTCTTGGTTTTGTGTCCAAGATATGTACCACCTCCAAGCTCTGTGACATGCCATGTACTGGATACCTTAAGGGAATGGCCAGCATCTCAGAAAACTCAGATATCAGTGTGACCAGGAAAGTCTCCGTGGAGATACCCTGTTTTGGGCCTTTTGCTTACCTATTGTTCTGTTTCTCTGAATGTCAGGATGTCTTTGCCTCAGGCCACGCCTTTGGGAAGACTGAAGAAAACAGTTTTCAAATGGGCATCAATGGGCATCACCTGTGACTCTTTGTTTAATTGATTTGGAAAGGGATGTGTCTGAATCACTCTCTTGGCCCTGTGTGAGGTAGTGGCTTAGATTCTCAGCACCTGATGGATCTACAGAAAGATCACATGTGTGCATCCAAAACCAAAATGGCAAAATATCAGTTATTGTGTATGAAGTCTCTTGCCTTACTCTGATAGGTCCTGAACTCCATCAAGTGAGAATAGTGATTATTTGGATCAAATGAGTTCTTCAAAGCCCTTCAGAGGCTAGCCCATTTGTGCTTTGGTTTTCTCATGACTCCAAATCACATAAAGAATCTATACCTGACAGTGAGTAGGCCTCAAATTAGAGAAGCAGTGCAGTATTATGGTCAGGATTATTTGATCACTCCTGGTTCACAGGAAGGGTGTCCAGGGCACCCTGAGTTTAGGCAAATGAGGGGCAAGGGAGCTTATTTTGGACACTGTCTTGTGTTGCGCCCCTCATGGAAACCTCCAGCTAGAGGTTATGATGAGTGTCTATATGGAAGAATGTGAGGGCCATGTGGGAGTGTTTTGGTTTTAATTGTGTTCATTTGTGTGGTGGTTGGAAGAAATGACTGGGTCCACCAAGGCTTTAACTTTGGTGTGATTCCCCTTAGAGACTGAGTTCTGGAACTGACCTCAGAGAAGAATTGCCATGAATTGTGTTGGGATTTTAGAAGGCCACACATGAGAGTCGTCCTTGGAAACAGATCTAGGCCAAGAGTGGCTTTCAATTGAGCACTGGGAATCTCAGCTAGGATATCACATGATTTCATTCTGAAAGATTTGGCAGGCATAGTTGAGAGTCAAAACACACAGGGACTTCACATTGTAGACATCAATGGGATTGGCTTCATGTGACCTTTTGGCTACTCTATGGGAAGCCTTACCTTTGAGAGTTCTTCAGAGCATTCACTGAAATGACGTTCCTCAACTTTTAATGGTTCCTGAATGAATTGAAACCCACAGTGCCTTCAAATTTATCCTTGAAGAGTGACTAGATAAAAACCCTGAAATTTTTGAAACTCCCATGACCAGGTGGCACTGAAAAACATTTATATCTTCTGCCGCTGATCATGAGGGTACCAGACAGTGCCTTGATTGACTCGGTTTCACGAAAATGGAGAAGAACAGAGATGACAGTAAGTTGAGACTGCTGAGTAGTGGGCCCAGAGCTGTGGTGTGCAGGTGTGTGATAAAATATGTGAGGTGGGGATCTCAAATTGACTTCCAAATGTCTTGTGGCTTCCAAATGGCTTGTGACTGACATGGTGCAGCCAGCAGACCCTTATATGTAAAGGCATCATGTTATATGGAGAAGTTTCAAGGCAATGTTCAGAATCAGGTTGCTATTGTCAAGGGGAAAGCTATGTGGGATAGAAGCCTGGTTGGTGCATTCTCCTGCAGACCCTGACACACCACACGTGACAGAACTTCCTCCAGCACTGTGTACCAGTTAAACTCCTTGTATTTCATGATGCAAATACCAACCTCCAAGTGCAGCACCAAGAAACACCACAAAAATGGAGGATGACCAAATGGCTTCACAGTCCACACGGGGAGACACTTAGCCCCCAGTGGCCACAGTTTACCTACAAAGAGAGAATTCAGCACTGCTGCCTCATGTTCATTGGAAAATAAGAAACCATGCTCTCCATTCACAGAGATGCAGACCCAGCTTTGATGGTCTCACCAGAAAAGAAGCTAAAGCTCCTTACAACAACATATATTTCAAGTACCCAACCTCAGAGGCAGTTTCTCAAGAAGTCTTTAGGCTGGCAGAGCTCTATGTTTGTGGAGTGTTTATCTGTTAAACTAGAACACTGACTCCAATTAAAATCAAATTAAAACAAGCTTATTATTTCCATTGGCTGGGCTGCCTCTCCCTCCCAAAATGGCATGAACAAGAGAGCAACCCCACCTTTCCTACAGCCCAGCTTTATAGCCCAGAAAGTTGCACAAAAGTGGAGTTAAAGATAACAGAACTCTGACAAGCATCACACTAATGGTAGTTTACATTTTTTTTTTTTGCTAGCCCCAACATCAAAATTTATGAGGACCATTAGACCCTCAAAGAGGGTCATTGTCTGGCCATGGAAGGCCAATATTAATGAGGTGTGACTAAAGACTCAGAGAGGGCTGCTATCTAGTCAGAGAGAAATGCATGGGTGAGTTCAAGGCATGGGCAGGCATTCCAAGCAGGTTCAGAATTTACAGTAATTTTTAGTAATGCCAAAATTATCTTTTCATGGCTTTGTAGGAAGATGGCTACCAATTTTAATAAAAGATAAGATTGAGTCTATCATTCCCCCCTTTTCTTATGTGTCCCTTTCAAATGTTTGATAGTGTAGGGGAAGAGCACTGAGAAAATTTTAATCCCTCAGGTAACAGTCTCCAAATTTTTAGAACTCACCGAAAACTGGTCTCAGGCATTCCTGTCTGAGAATCCTTCTTTGTAGCCTCCAGTCTTCCTTATTTTGGGAGGCTAACATAAAGTGTATACATTAAAATATTATTATTATTATTATTATTATTATTATTATTATTAATGACGAGGAATGGCTGTATTTTGCTTTCAACTGTCTTTGATAAGTGTTTAAGATGAAGTAGTCAAACTGACTTTTGTTTCTATCTATTGTTAACAGTCAGCTGAGCTTTTATGGGAGTCATTCCTGGGGAAACTTGAGTGCAGCTTCTCAGTTCTGCTAGTGCCATTTGCGCTAGGTGGGTCCAGGTCGTGCTTGACCATGTGGCTTCCCTCGGAAGCATCAGGGATGTCTCCCTTCTCTGATGACTCTCCTCTTTGTAGCAAAATCACTGATTTGCTTTCTGTTCTCCAATCATCTCATTAATCTCCCTGATGGGGAGCTTATGTGGCCCAGAGTTGCAAAGCTCTTAGAGAAGTCCCATGTTCCCTGGATTCAGACTGACTCAGAGGGCAAGAGCCAAATATTGGTTTTCTTGGCCGTTTTCATTTAACTTTAATTTTTAAATCCTAATCTGAAACATCCAGCAAATAAATTTTAACAGCCTTATATTAAGAGTACTGGGCTTTAATGTCTATAACTTAATAATAATTTATATTTTTATTTATTGGGATCTGTATTATTCTGTCTTTCTTGTAGGTGATGACTTATTATCTTAAATTGACCCATGTTGTGTTCTTAAAGCAACACTTCTGTAAAACACTAACAGGGAATCTTTAGATCACTAATAAGCAAATTAAAAAATATAAATTTTTAACAAGAGTAAAAATACTTAGTTCATTTAATAGCTACCCTGAATTTTTTGGCTGACTTATACTTTATATCCCCTATTTGAGATCCTAGTAAACTTGACAGAAAAAAAAAAAAAGAAAAAAACAAAACTTTTTAACATAACTTTAAATGAAATAAAATCTGACCTACTTCTTTCATTGTGATTCTCACATATAGTAAGATGGGACACAGAGCCTTATCTCAGGTAAGGCAGGGCTCTTTATAAATCTTAAAAGTTTTATTTCTAAAGCTTATCTTTGTTTTTTAAATATCATTTTACAACGTTTAGATAAATTGTTTGAGGTCACATGAACATTAGCTAACACCATATGATATCACATATAAAACATGAATTAAAGAATGACTGAAAGTTTTTAACATTTACATTGATTAGGCTCTTATTAATTTAAAAATACATTTAAATTGTTCCCCAATGTAAAATGTTACATATAACTTTACATATCTTATTGATAACAGGTAAATGAATCCCCAATATATATTTTATTTACCATAAAACTTCAGAACACCAGCTTGATATAATGCTCTTTTAAAGTTTCTACCTTATAGAATTGTATATCTGGAAGATATCAACAAATTAATACCATCACAATTATATTGATGTTTCTACATTAACCAAGATTAGCTTTTAAAGAAATGGCAGTAAAGTGCTATAAAAGAACAGTTCTATTTTAAACAGTTGTTTAATTTTTATGGTTGCTTGCTGTGGAAAAAATAAAACTTAATAAACACAATGTTATGGGTAAACTTATGTTTTAAGAAATTTTTGTCTCTTTAACACATGACTGATTTTTACAATCTTATACAGACTTTAGTATAAAGTCTGTATAAGATTGTAAATATCTTATACAGACATTGTACTAAAAATTGATAGACCTCAGTATATCAAATATCAAACAAAAGTACTCATGAATGAGTAAATCCATATCAAATTTACTTTACTTATTTATCAAAATATTAGACAAATGTATTGAACAGTGTAAACCATTTTTGGGTTGAAGGAAAAGTCCTAGAACAAAGGCATATAGACCTTTAGTAGACAATAATATTTTATTAGATTTTTCAACACCTAAAAAAACTTGTAGGCATAAATTTAAAGATATTTATATTTATCTGTTTATCCAATGTAAATTGAAACATTTAAATCACATGAATTAAAGATCTTTGGTCCACTTTTTAAAATTTGTTTTTATGAGCGCTTTTTTATGTGAGTGCTCATTATATATGTTAATTTGTGTATCATATTTATGATATACGGACATATGTATATATATAGACATACAACACATAACAAAAGTGTGCACACATAATAATAGTGAAGGCCTTGAAGCTTTTCACAGGTGAAATCACCATTTCAATATTTTAAAAACTCCACAGTTGGTCAAAGATAGAACTAATCAGAAAAACATTAACCTAGGTCTGTAGGATCAAAATCATGAACACAAAAAATGAAAAGAATCTAAGAAAAAATTATGAGTCCTAGAAAAAATGACTGTCCAGTATTTAGTAAATACCATTCAATTTACCTTTTTTTCCCTTTGCCCTCAGATCAGTCTCCTACTGAGCTTACAGGAGTCTTTCATTTCCATTTCAACATAAGTCCTGGCTGAGGTCTGGAAGGAGCAGGAAAAAACTTCTATTCTGAGCAGACACCTCAGGCCAAAGGCATTTTAACCATAATGTTCAGGTTAGGATGTTGAAAATTATGATACAATTTAAGATACAATTCACAAAATTTTATATCTTTACATCTTGTTTTGTCAACAGATTTCATACTATCTTTTACTATCCTTGTCCAAATTAATGCACTGGTACACACAGTCACACTTTCCCAGGATACCCAATTCAAAATTGTTGAAAAAAAGACTGGTTGATTGGGAAGTTACTTGCCAACTTCGAAGTAGAGTTCTTTAGTTTTCCATCCTATGTATTTAAGTTCTCTGGCATGAATTATCTGAAATAATAAACTAAACAATTACCTAATCCCGACTTTTAACTGCAATATTGAGCAATGCTTCAAAAACCCATTCAGATATCAGATTGTTACAATAAAACATCATCATTTCGACACACATTCAGCTAAGAGCATTCCCAAGAAACAATTTATAATATCAACACATTATTGCACATGTCTTAAAGGGCCAGAAACAAAGGGACAAGACAGACCGAAAGGAACTCCAGAATATGGCTGACAGACAGAAGCCTTTAAAACAGAGCAGATAAGAGAAAAATCTTCTGCACCAGTGGCACCACAGATGTCCCCACAAGGGGACCAAATGTTTTCACAGAGGAGCTACCTGAAATGTAAAATCAAGGGTCTCCATGGTGACTTTACTGCATTTAGTGTCCCCTTTTTCTTTTTCTGTTTTTTAAGAAGACAGAGGTGGCATAATCCTTACAGTGCAGGGAAGGAAGGAGGGAATTCCCTGAAGCAACAGGGCTTTGGCAGTTGCTGGAGTCCCTCAGCCCCTTCTTTTACTTACAGGATTAGCTCTTCTGTTTCGGTTTCACTCCAAGCATGCTCCATCTCCTAACATTTCAGTAGTCAGCTTTCAAAAAGTTCCAGAAAGGTGGGGGGGTATCAAAATTTGTAACTTAAAGTTTGGTTCCTGAACTTGAAGCCAATTAAAGCCAATTTAATAATGAGGACAGGGTTTTGAGAAAAAGAAAATGGAGGTTTATTGCTTTGCTAACAAAGGAAAAACATGGGGACTCTGCCCAAAAGTTGTGACTCTCATGATCTGGAGGGACAAGGGGTTTTAAAGGAGTTTCTCTTGTTAACCTGGGATATACTCAGTTCTTCGTTCCCCAGCAGGCATTGTCCTGTGCAGTGGGTGTGCTCCAGGCAGGCAGGTAGGGGCTTCTTTCATCCTGCTTAACAAAGGGGGGTAAAGTTCATCACAGTTCCTTAAAACACAGTCCAAGGGTGTCAGGCTTACTTGCTTTGTTACTTTTTTTCATGTCCAATATCCTTAAGATTTTACCAGAGAAATCAAACAACAAAACGCACAAAAACAAACAACAAAAAACATATAGACACAGAACAAAACACAAAAAACAGAATCCTGGTGCCGAAACAGAAAAACAGAGGAGCAATGCAACGTCTTGCTGAAGCTCCAGGGTAGGAGCGCATGCGTGCCCATCGGCACCTCTCTACCCTTCCAGAGCAATTCCCTACAGAACAGAACAGAGGACAGCATGATTCTCATTACTGTCCTGGACAGGAGTGTATGTGAGCCTCCAAAGGCCACCTCTCTGTCATCAGAAGAGATCTCCCTTAACCATATATCAGATGTTATAAAGGCGCCACTTACCTATGGAGGCCTCCTCCACCAGGGCTTGGTAATAGTTTTAGTGCGGTGGTTCACTGCAGTGCTCCCCAGACCGAAGGCTCACTCTAAGGCCTTGGAACATCTCAAGTTGCGCACCCCCTAGCGTGGCTCTCCAGCCCGGTGCCCTGGAGGGAAGGCCAGCTTCAGAATTTTCAGCAGTCTGGTCTTGTGATATGGTCAGGCAGGGTCATCTCACTGGGGAACTCTAAAATGTTGGACTAGGATGCAAGAAAAGACCACTGAATCCAATTAAAATCAAATTAAGGCAAGCTTATTATTAAAACCGGCCGGGCTGCCTCTCCCTCCCAAAATGGCGGGAACAAGACAGCAACACCACATTTCCTACAGCCCAGCTGTATAGCCCAGAAAGTTACACAAAAGGGGGGTTACAGATAACAAAACTTTGAAAGCATCACACTAATGGTAGTTTACATTTTTTTTGCTGGCCCCAACATCAGAAATTATGAGGACCATTAGAGCCTCAGAGAGGGTCATTGTCTGGCCAGGGAAGGCCAATATTTATGAGGTGTCACTAAAGTTTCATAAAGCACTATTATCTGGTCAGAGATCCAGACATGGATGAGTTCAAGGCACGGGCAGGCATTCTAAGCAGGTTCAGAATTTGCAGTAATTTATAGTAAAGCCAAAATTATCTTTTCACGGCTTTGTGGCAAGATGGCTCCCGATTTTAATAAAAGATCAGGTTGGGTCTATCAAGCCTGTCCCTTACTTTTGAAAACTCCTCTACAAACTCCAAGGTTGTGAACTCCTGAGTATTTTACATTCCAGATATGTATTCACAGATTTTCTAACTCTTCTCCTCAAATTGTGTCTTATTGGAAGGAAGGTAATATCAAGTCATTGTTCTGGATGAGAGTGGAAAGATTTTTGTGTAGCACATATTTGCATAATCATTTAGGAGATCACTCCTCCTAAACACTGTTGGAAAAGAAAATTCAATCTATGGGGGAGCTTTCTAGTTGAACAACATTATACATAAATCCAAGTTCATTAAATAAATAGATTTGGATCTGTGGATGATATATATTTCAAGATGAATTTGAATTGTCATATACATTGCTACATTTTAATGTCTGTGTGTTTTGTGTTTATAATGTTTGTGATTTATGTGGATTTAAAATCAACTTTTCACAAGATTATTTTCAGATATATTCATCCACCTGAAATACATATTTGTTTCCTAGTACTGAAAACTAACTTCAGTAAATGGTGCATAAAAATCCTAATATTTCTACAGTAACTGACCCAGATTAACATCAATGCAAGTAGATTCCTAGGGGACATGATGTGTATTTTGATGTACATTTTAATTCAACACTGGTACATCACTATTTCTGCAGTTTATGCACATCATACTGTATATATTTCATCCAAAATTTCACAAATTTATATGCATGTGTTTCACGTTCAATCACTTCCTGCTTCAGAACACATGAATTCCTACAGGTTTCTTGAGTATTCTTTTCATGAGACTTCTTTCCAAACACATTATTTTTGATTTCCATAATCACTTTGAAGCAAAACTCACACACCTTGCAAGATAAACCATAACCCTAATATTACCATTAGATGTATAAGTGGTTGGAATGAATGATTGCATATCAATATGAGATTTCTTTTATATTTTCAGATATCAATTCAATCCATTATTTAAAGTGGAACTAGTTATATTATTTACACACAGTATGGTCTATTCATGCATTATCTGCATATTCATAGACACAGGGTACACATATTTGTACCCCCAATACTAATTTATACGTCTACACAACATTGCTCCAGAATTGGTGGAAGAAATACTCATGTCACCTGATCTACACATACATTTTATCACAGTAATATTCTGGACACAAAATGCAAAAGTCACACTTATGATTTTAAAAAAGCCTAAATGGAAAGTGAGCATGGATTACAAAAAAACATCCAAGTCCTGGTTACCTATTGCTCTCAAATTCAATTTTATTTGTGACAACATATTTGTTTCTTCCTAAGATTATATATTCAAACTGAACCCTGTTGAAAATGTCTAAACCAATCATACACTTTATTCTTTTGCTGATTTTCTAATTTCTCTATTTATGTCTGCTTTCCTACATATTTTCCCCATTTCATCACTGTGACTGACTCTTCACATGTGCTGACATTTACATTCACTCTCTACCCGAAACCCTATTTGTAAAGAACTTTTGGTCCAAATCCTATACTCACTCTTCTTTCTAAACCTACTGACTATCTTGCTAATCCTACGGACTATCCCTTTTGACTGGGTGTTCTGTTTGTTATTCAATTATCCGAGGTTTCAAGATTCAATTTCATTGTATATCGACTTATCTGAGACATCTGTGCAGAACATAATTCAAAGCTAAGTATCCCACTCAAGGGCCCAAAGCCCTACTAGCCTTCAAATCTTCCCTAGATTTCTGTTCCCATACTTATATTTCACCTATATATTCTTGTAAATATCTCAGGTTCCCAATAACATTATTCATCCAGCAGAATGATTGTAAACCCACATTGAACATATTATTAACCTAACCATACACTGTTCCCTCAATCTAACTTTATAGCAGTGCAGGGACAGAGTTGGTCTTACAATACAGGAATGTAGGGGATCTTCCACCTGCTTAGAATATCAAAGATTCATGCAGAAATGATCCCTAAAGAAGATGTAGACTGCTATGAAGGACCTGAGAGAGCAAAAGTCATCTTCCATGGCAAACACCTGGTCAGGATGAAGGTATGTGTCTGAATCAGTCTCTCTCTTTTTAATATAGAGAAAATGGACCAAACCAGGCCTGTGTGGAGATCTTTCCTCCGGTACCTATGGGTGATACACCATTCTAACTTTTGAAAGTGTCACAGGAAGTAGGGGCAGGCTCCATCTCATGACACCCTTGGAAGTCACTGTTAGGACAAACTGGTTGCCAAGGCTGTGAGCTCATTCAGTTCATGAAGGAAGTGACCTACCTCACTTCCTTGGTGATGGAACTCTCTGAACTTGGGATCCCAGAAACCAGGCATCCAGAGTCAAGCCCAATAAAAGTCACAGAGGTCTCACTTGTTTGGATTTATCAAGGAGAGAGTCAATCTTTCTTGGTACCTACAGTTGTGAGGATGGCCAAATGCCAGGAAAGTATCTAAACCCCACAGTCAGAAGGCCTCAAATTGGAGAAGCGGAGCAGTATTAATGGTAGGCCTTTTTGATCACTCCTGGTTCACAGGAGGGGTGTCCAGGCCACCCTGACTTTATGGAAATTACCGGCAAGGGAGCATATTTTGGACACTGTCTTGTCCTGCGCCCCTCATAGAAACCTCCAGCTAGAGGTTATGATGAGTGTCTATATGGAAGAAAATGAGAGCCATGTGGGAGTATTTTGGTTTTAATTGTGGTCATTTGTGTGACGGTTGGAAGAGATGACTGGGTCCACCTGGGCTTGAACTCTTGGTGAATCCCCTTAGAGACTGAGTTCTGGAACTGACATCAGAGAAATATTGCCATGAATTGTGTTGGGATTTTAGGAGGCCACGCATGAGAGTCGCCCTTATAAACTGAGATCAAGGTCCAGGGTGGCTTTCCACAGAGCACTTGGAATCTCAGCCAAGATACGCCATGATTTTATTCTTAAAGACATGGCAGCCATACTTGAGAGTCAAAACACCCATGGACCTCACATTGTAGACCTCAATGGCCCTGGCTTCATGTGATCTTTTGGCCTCACTTTGGGAAGCGTTGCCTATGAGAGTTCTCCAGATTTTCAGTGAAATGAGCTTCCTCAACATTTAATGGTTCTTGAAACCCACAGTGCCTCCCAACTACATCCTTGAAAAATGGCTAGATAAATACCATAAAATTTTTAAAATTCCCATGACCAGGTGGCACTGGAGAATCTTTGGATGTCCTGTTGCTGATCATGAATATACCAGAGAGTGCCTTGATTGACTGGGATTTATTGAAATAATGTAGAACAGAGATGCTAGTAATTTGGAGCCTGCTGAGTAGTGGGCCTAGAGCAGTGGTGGCCACGTGTGTGATAAAACATCTGTGGTGGGTCCATGTGATTTGGCCATTGGCTTCCAAATTGCTTGTGACTGACATGGTTCAGCCAGCTGACCCTTATTTGTAAAGTCATCTTTTTATTTGGCGAGCTTTCAGGGTAATGATCAAAATTAGGTTGATATGGTCAAGGGTGCAAGCTATGTGGGAAAGAAGCATGGTTGGTGCATTCTCCTGCAGAACCTAACCCACCACATGTGACAGAACTGTCTCTAGCACTGTGCCCCAGTTGAACTTCTTGTATTCCATGAAGCAAATACCAAAGTCCCAGTGCAGCAGCAAGAACTACCACGAAGAGTTGAGGAGGACCAAATGGCTTCACAGTCCACACGGGGTGACACTTAGCCTTCAGTGGCAACAGTTAACCTACAAAGAGAGAATTCAGCACTGCTGCCTCAGGTTCATTGGAAATTAAGAATCCATGTCCTCCAGGTCATATAGATGCAGACCCAGCTTAGATGGGCTCACTACAATGGAAGCTAAAGCTCCTTACCACAACATATATTTCAAGTGCCCAGCTTCAGAGGCAGTTTCTCAAGAAGTCTTTAGGCCAGCAGAGCTCCATGTTTGTGGAGTGTTTACCATATCCCTTACTTTTGGAAACTGGTCTATCACCTACAAAGTTGTGAACTCCTGAGCGTATTCCATTTCAGATATGCATTCACAGATTTTCTAACTCTTCTCTTCTAATTGTGTCTTACCTGGGGTGAAGGTAATGTCAAGGCATTGTTGTGGATGAGAGTGGGAAGATTTTTGTGAACCATATATTTGCATACACATTGGATTCATTTTCCAATTTCCCATTCAAAATACTGAATCCCTGACACGAACCCATACCCTACTAGACTCTGACTACTAATCCTAATATGATGGAGAAAAGTAACCCAAATAGAATAGAAATACAAGCAGTTCAGAGGAGGCATGGTTTATAGTTGGACTTGCATTTTGCATTATGTAGGGTAGGTGATATATATATAGTTAATTTTTAATTGAAATAGTTCTCCATGTGTTTTTAAAGTTAACAAAAATGTGAATTCCTGACTCCCTTTCTCTGTAGCCTATTCAGCAAATGTATTTTTATATGGACATAAAGAATCCTAGCTGGTATCACATGTACATTCTTGTGAGGCGGCTCACTTGGCAGATAAAAATTATGAGAAGAGATCACACTTCCTAAATGCTGTTGGATCTTAAAATTCAACCTATGGGTGATCTTCCTAGTTGAACAACATTATTCATAAATCCATGTTCAGTAAAATTAATATTTTTGAACCTGTGGATGATATATATTTTATCATGAATTTAGATTGGCATATATACTGCTACTTTTTAATGTCTGTGTGTGTTTTGTATATATATATATATATATATATATATATATATATATATATATATATACACATTCTCCAGATTTTTCAAAATATGAAATATATGTGTCTTATTATACACTCCCTAAATACATTAATATTCATGTATGTGGATTTATAATCAACTTTTCACAAGATTATTTTCAGAAATATTCATCCCCCTGAAATACATATTTGTGTCCTAGTACTGAAAACTAACTTCAGTGAAAGGTGCATACAAATCCTAAAATTTCTGCAGTAACTTACCCAGTTTAACATCAATTCAAGTAGATTCCTATAGGACATTATGTGTATTTTGACGTTCATTTTTATTCAACACTGGTACAGTACTATTTCTTCAGTTTATGCACATCATAGGGTATATATTTCATCCAAAATTTCAAAATTTAAAACATTTGATTCACTTTCAATCACTTCCTGCTTCAGAACACATGTATTCCTCCATGTTTCTTGACTGGTCTTTTATGAGACTTCTTTCCAAACACATTATTTTCGATTTCCATAATCACTTTTGAAGCAAAACTCACACACTCTTCATGATTAACCGTAACACTAATATTACCATTAGATGTACAACTGGTTGTAATGAATGTATGTATACCAACATCAATATAAGATTCCCTGTATATTTTCAGATATCAATTTATTCCAATTCCAATTTCTAAAGTTGTATCCAGTTATATTATTCATTCACAGTATGGTCTATTCATGCATCATCTCTATATTCATCGATACATGATACACCTAATTTTATCCCCAATACTAATTTATAGGTTTTAAAAATATTGCTCCTAATAATGGTGGAAGAAATACTCATGTCACCGGATGTATATATACATTTTATCACAGTAATATTCTGAACACAAAAGTAAAGGTCACACTTATGATTGTACCAAAGCATAAATTGAAAGTGAGTATATATTACTAAAAACATCCATGTCCATGTTGCCTAATGCTCTCAAATTTCAATGCTATTGGTGACTATATATTTGTTTCTTCCTAATATCATATATTCAACCTCAACCCTGTTGAAAATGTCTAATCCTATTACTCACTTTATACTTTGCCTGATTTCCTAATATCTCTATTTTATATCTTCTTTCCTACATATTTTTCCCAGTTCATCATTGTGACTGACTCTTCACATGTGCTGACATTTACATTCACTCTCTAAAAAAACCCTATTGCTAAAGAACAATTGTTCCTATACTTGAAGACTCACTCTTCAACCTAAACCTACTATCTTCCTAATCCTACCGACTATCCCTTATTGACTGGATGTTCTCTTAGACATTCAGGCATATGAGGTACAAGGTTTTATTCCATTGTATGTAGATTTATCTGAGACCACAATGCAGAATGTAATTCAAAGCTAAATATCACAATCAAGGTCCCAATGCCCTTCCTGGCTTCAAATCTTTCCTAGGTTTCTCTTTTCATACTTATATTTCATATAATATTCTTATTAATATTGCAGTTTCCCAATAGCATTATTCATCCAGCAGAATGATTCCTAACACAAATCAAACATGTTATTATCCCTAACCATACACTCTTTCCTCAATCTAAATTTACAGAGAGAAGGGACAGAGTTGGTCTTACAGAAAAGAAATGTAGGGGATCTTCCACCTACTGAAAACCTCAAAGTTCCATGCAGAAATGATTACTGGAGAAGATGTAGGCAGCTATGAAGGACCTGAGAGAGCAAAAGTCATGTTCAATGTCAAACAACCTGGTCAGGATGAAGAGTTCTGTCTGAGTCAGCCTCTGTCTTCTTAATGAAGAGAAGATGGACCAAACCAGGCCTGTGTGGAGAGCTGTTCCCAGGTGCATATGGTTGATATACCATTATAACTTGTGAAAGTGTCACAAGAAGTAGGGGCAGCCTCCTTCTCATGTGACACTTGGAAGCCACTGGTAGGACAAAGTGGTTGCCAAGGCATTGACCTCATTCAGTTCCTGAAGGAAGTGACCCCACATCACTTCCTTGGTGAAGGAAATCTCCGAACTTGGGATTCATGAAGCCAGGCACCCAGAGCCAGTCCCAGTTCCAGTCCCAGTGTTCTCACTTGTTTGGATTTACCAAGGACAGAGTAAGTCTTTCTTGGTACCTATTGATGTGAGGATTGCCAAATGCCAGGAAAGTTCTGAAGAGGGACCTTTCCTTAGAAACCAGGTAGTGGCTTACCTCTGGGTCCTGACACCTTCACTGAGTTGGCCAAGGAGACCAGATCTGAGACATTTTAGGCCATTTCGGGGGAACATATTATGGCCCACGAGTCAGAGGACACTCCGGATAGTCACAGACCTTCTTGGGGAAAGGAGGTGCCTTTGTGGGTGTTGGTTTGTGGTTTTGTCTCATGTTCTGAGAATAGGTAGGCAAGGCACTTTATTTGGTGTTAAATGAACTGTTTATAGTAAGTCATTTGACAAGGCGAGTGTTTCTATGTCTGTTTACCTCACTGTGTCTGTGGTTGTAGACATTAGAAAAGAGAATGCATCAATGGATGTGTCCTGTCTAGTAGAAAGCCTCCCAGCATTCATGCTGCCCAATTTATGAATGGACTTCAGATTGCCTTTCCAATGGGTAACACCTGCAATCTTCCTAAGTTCCAGTTTTCTTTTGGAATTCTCGTCCCTCTCCAGAATAGTCTCATGGTTTTGTCTCTAAGGTATGTACCACCTCCAAGCTATGTGACTTTGCCCTGTACTGGATAGCTCAAGTGAATGGCGAGCATCTCCGAAAAATCAGATATAAGTGTGACCATTAAAACTTAGTGGAGAAACCCTGCTTTGTTCCTTTTGCTTACCTATTATTCTGTTGCCATGAATGTCAGGAAGTTCTTTGCCTCAGGCCACCAATTTGTGAAGCCTGAAGAAAACGGGTTTCAAATGGAAATGAATGGACATCACCTGGGGCTCTTTGCTTAATTGCCATGGAAAGGGATGTGTCTGAATCAGCCTCTTGGCCCTGTGTGAGGCTGTGGCTTAGATTCTCAGCACCTGATGGATCTAAAGAAAGATCCCGTGGGTGCATACAAAACCAAAATAGCCAAAAGAGCTGTCATTGTGGATGAAGACTCTCGCCTTCCTCTCTAAGGTTCCTGACATCCATCAAATGAGAATAGGGATTCTTTGGGTCAAAGAATTCTTCAAGGCCCTGCAGAGGCTAGCCCATAGGTGCTTGGGTTTTCTCATGACTCCAGTTCACATACAGAATCTAAACCCCACAGTCAGAGGCCTCAAATTGAAGAAGTGGAAAAGTGTTAACGGCAGGCCTATTTGATCACTCCTGGTTCACAAGAAGGGTGTCTAGGCCACCGTGACTTTAGGCAAATGAGGGGCAAGGGAGCATATTTTGGACACTGTCTTGGGTTTCGCCCTTAATGGAAAACTCCAGCCAAAGGTTATGATGAGTGTCTTTATGGAAGAATATTAGGGCCGTGTGGAAGTGTTTTGGTTTTAATTGTAGTCATTTGTGTGGCAGTTGGAAGAAATGACTAGTTCTACATCGGCTTGAACTCTGGTGTGATTCCTCTTAGAGACTGATCTAGAGCCGACCTCAGAGAAGTATTGCCATGAATTGTGTTGGGATTTTAGGAGGCCACACATGAGAGTCACGCTTGGAAACTGAATCTAGGCCCAGGTTGGCTTTCCACAGATCACTGGGAATCTCAGCCAGGATACCAAATGATTTTATTCTGAAAGACTTGGCAGCCATTGTTGAGAGTCAAAAAAACACAGGGACCTCACATTGTAGACCTCAATAGGCCAGGCTTCATGTGACCTTTTGGCCACTCTTTGGGAAGCCTTGCCTGTGAGAGTTCTCCAGAGCTTTCATTGAAATGAGCTTCCTCACCATTTAACGGTTCCTGAATATATTGAAACACCGTGCCTCCAACATCATCCTTAAAAAATGGCTAGATGAATACCAGGAGATTTTTCAAATTCCCATGACCAGGTGGCACTGGAGAACCTTTGGATGTCCCGGTGTTGATCTTGAGTATGCCAGACAGTGCCTTGATTGACTGGGTTTCATGAAAATGGTGTGGAACAGAGATGCCAGTAAGTTGGAGTCTGCTGAGTAGTGGGCCTAAAACAGTGCTGGGCAGGTGTGTGATAAAACATGTGGTGAGGCAATATGGATCTCCTTTTGGCTTCCAAATGGCTTGTGACTGACATGGAGCAGCCAGCAGAACCTTCTGTGTAAAGGCATCTTGAATAGGGATCCTTTGGTTTAAATGAGTTGTTCAAACCTCTGCAGAGACTAGCCATATGCGCTTGTGTTTTCGCATGACTCCAATTCACATAAAGAATCTGAACCCCACAGTCAGTAGGCCTCAAATTGGAGAAGCCGAGCAGTATTAATGGCAGGCCTATTTGATCACTCCTCGTTCACAGTCAGGATTTCCAGGCCACACTGATTTTGGCAAATGAGGGGAAAGGGAGGTTATTTTAGACACTGTCTTGGTCTGAGCCCCTCATGGAAAACTCCATTCAGAAGTTATGATGAGTGTCTACATGGAAGAAGATAAGGGCCATGTGGGAGCATTTTGATTTGAATTGTGGTAAGTTGTGTGGCAGTTGGAAGAGATGCCTGGGTCAACCAGGGCTTGAACTCTGGTGTGATTTCCCTTAGAGTCTGAGTTCCGGAACTGACCTCAGAGAAGCATTCTCATGAATTGTGTTTGGATTTTACTAGACCATGCATGAGAGTTTCCCTTGGAACCTGAGATCTAGGTCCAGGGTTGTTTTCACAGAGAACTGGGAATCTCAGCCAGGATATCACATGATTTTATTCTGAAAGACTTTGCAGCCACAGGTGACTCAAAATACACATGCACCTCACATTGTAGACCTCAATGGCCCTGGTTTCATGTGACCTCTTGGCCACTCTTTGGGAAGCCTTGCCTGTGAGTGTTCTCTAGAGCTTTCATTGAAATGAGCTTCCTCAACATTTAATGGTTCCTGAATGAATTGAAACCCACAGAGCATCCAACTTCATCCTTGACAAATGGCTTGATAAATACCATGAATTTTTTGAAATTCCCATGACCAGTTGGCACTGGAGAACTTTTGGATGTCCTGTTGCTGATGATGAGTGTACCAGATAGTGCATTCATTGACTGGGTTTCATGAAATTTGTTTAGAACACTGATGCCAGTAAGTTGGATCCTGCTGATTAGTGGGCCTAGAGCAGTGGTGTTAAGGTGTGTAATAAAACATGTGTGGTGGATCCATGTGGATCTGCCATTGGCTTCCAAATGACTTATGACTGACATGGTACAGCCAGCAGACCCTTCAATGCAAAGGCATTTTTATATAGAGAGGTTTCAGGGCAATATTCAGAGTGAGGTTGCTATGGACAAGGGGGCAACGTATGTGGGATAGAATCCTGGTTGGTGCATTCTCATGCAGACTGTGACCCTCCACACGTGACAGAACTCTCTCCAGCACTGTGTCCCAGTTGAACTCTGTATTTAATGAAGCCAATACCAAACTCCCAGTGCACCAGCGAGAAACACCACGAAAATTAGAGAATGACCAAATGGCTTAACAGTCCACACGGGAGATACTTACACCCCAGTGACCATAGTTTAACTACAAAGAGAGTATTCAGCACTGCTGCCTCAGGTTCATTGGAAAATTAGAAACAATGTCCTCCAGGTCACATAGTTGCACACCCAGATTTGATGGTCTCCCTACAAAGGAAGCTAAATCTCCTGACAACAACATATATTTTAAGTGCCCAACCTCAGAGGAAGTTTCTCAAGAAGTCTTTACACCAGCAGAGCTCCATGTTTGTGGAATGTTTACCCTGTCCCTTACTTTTGAAACCTCCTCTACCACCTCGGAGGTTGTGAACTCCTGAGCATTTTTCATTCCTGATATATATTCACAGATTTTCTAACTTTTCTCCTCTAATTGTGTCTTACATGGAATGAAGGCAATGTCAAGGCAATGTTCTGGATGAGAGTGTGAACATTTTTGTGTAGCACATATTTACATACACATTGGATTCATTTTACAATTTTCCATTCAAAATACTGAATCCCTGACACTAGCCCATACTCTACTAGACTCTGACTACTACTCCTAATATGATGGAGAAAAATAACACAAACAGAATAGGAATACAAGCAGTTCAGAGGAATCATAGTGTATAGTCGTACTTTTCTTTTGCATGATTAATGGTAGGTGTTATAAATCTAGTCAATTTTTAATTGAAATAGTTCTCCATGTGTTTTGAAGGTTAACAAATATGTGAATTCCTGTTTCCCTTTCTCTGTAGCGTATTTAGCACATGTACTTTTAAATGCACATATAGAATCCTACCTGGTTTCACATGTACATTCTTGTGAGGTGGCTGATTTGGCAAATACAATTTGTGAGAAGTGATCACTCCTCTTACACGCTGTTGGAACTGAAAATTCAACCTATGGGTGAGCTTCCTAGTTGAACAACATAATTCATCAATCCATGTTCAGTAAAAGAAATATTTTTGCATCTGTGGATGATATATATGTCATGATAAATTTCGATTGGCATATATATTGCTAATTTAATGTGTCTGTGTGTGTGTGTGTGTGTATTGTGTGTGTGTGTGTGTGTGTGTGTGTGTGTGTGTCTGTATATATACACACATATGGGACATGATGTGTATTTTGACGGTCAATTATATTCAGCTCTGGTACATTACTATTTCTTCAATTTATGCACATCATAGGATATATATTTCATCCACAAGTTAGCAAACTTATAGGCATTTGTTTCACTTTCAATCACTTCCTGCTTCAGAACACATGGAGTCCTCTAGGTTTCTTTACTGGGCTTTTCATGAGACTTCATTCCAAACACATTATTTTCAATTTCCATAATCACTTTGGAAGTAAAACTCACACACTCTTCATGATAAACCATAATCCTCATATTACCATTAGATGTATAAGTGGTTGGAATGAATGAATGTATATCAATATAAGATTTCCTGTATATTTTCAGATATCAGTTGAATCCATTATTTAAATTTGGAACCCGTTATATTATTTATTATAGTATGGTCTATTCATGCATTATCTCTATATTCATAGTCACAGGGTATACCTATTTGTACCAAAATACTAATTTATACATATCCAAAATATTGCTCCCACAAATGATGGAAGAAATACTCACGTCACCTTATCTACATATACATTATATCACAGAAATATTCTGGACACAAAAAGCAAAGGTCACACTTATTATTTTACCAATGAAAAGGTCAGGTGAGCGTCAGAGGAAGAGACCACCAGAGACTGTCTCATGCAACAGCCAAGGGTTTATGGGGGTCCAGCATGCTGGGGCTCAGAGCTCCCTTGAATAGAGCAGAGAGTCCTGAGAACAGCTTAAGCAGAGCTTATATACTTTCCTTGGAGAGGGCAGGGAGGCAAGTTTATTGATGGGTCAGAGCGAGTGGGCAGTTTGCGTGCATACAGGTGAGGGTGTACATTCTGCAGTTTGGCAGTTGGTACAGCACATTCAGGGAACTAGATTAGCAAACAGTTCTCAAGATATCAACAGTGTTTTGTTAAGCATACCGAAAAATTGGAAGTGACAAGTACCTATTTAATTAACCTTTCATTCCTCACTTCTTCTTTTGGTTACTTTTAATCATAAAAGTGATCATTGGGGGTGTCACATTTTATGTCTGCTAATGTGGTATATTGTTTTCTGATTACCATAAGTTTAACTTGTCTAATTTGAGCTTGGAGAAAGGAAACTACACGGTTGACCAAACAGGGTCCTACAGTTAGCAATAATATGAGGATTATTAATGGACCGGTCAGGGCTAATAAAAACGTAGTTAACCAGGGGGACTCTGTGAACCAAGACTCAAACCACCCTTTTTGGGCCTCTCTCTCTTGTTGATGCTCTTCAAGGTGTCTTCTTAATTTAATCATAGATTCTTTCACAACTCCAGTATCGTCGGCATAAAAACAACATTCTTCCCTCAATGCAGGACGAAGGCCCCTTCTCTCATGAAGAGGAGGTCCAACAATCGACTGTTCTGTAAAACAACTTCAGAGAGAGAGGTTAAATATTTGTGTAAAGCTGTGATGGAAGTTGTTAATATCTTTAAGTTTTGGTCTATTACTTCTTCTAATTGGGTCACTTGTTGCGTCCCATGGACCAGAACAGTGGTTTCTGTGCCTTCCCCTGCAGTAACTCCTATTCCTAATAGGATGGCTAAAGTGAGGGATACAGGTTCCTGGCAGAACCGGGTTGTATGCCCCCCTATTTGATATTTAAAAATACCTGCGTCATGATAGAGAACTCTCCGAAACATCTGCACCATTACATAATTAATCATATCTGTTGACCATTTTATGAAAACATAAACAATGTTTATGTATATAGAATTATACTGTTGTAGGGACGGATGAGGCAAGGCACCTAAGATAGCACAGAAGACAGGGAAACAGTCTTATTTGGTTGCAACCGGATTTAGAGGGCATTGCTTCTGTTGTAATCAATTAATCCCTGAACCCCAAGTTTAGGTAGTTTCAGAATTTTGTACCCAGCATGTAAGGGAAGTGGCTCAGAAGTTCACAGTCTGCAGAAGTTCACAAAAAGCAGTTTTTGTTTCTGTTTTTTTTTTTCCTCTATTCTTGGCAAGTTTACTTTTTAAGGACACCTGGGAGGGGGAGAGCTTTTTTCTTATCTTTTTTTTTTCTCCCTGCCAGCTGTTACCATGGAGCCCAGTTGGTAACCTCTTTATCTTAGAAATGTAGCCATCTCTATGAAGCCCCAGCTCAAGGCCAGAGGCCTTGTTCACATATTTTTTGAAAAACTGGTAAGGGGGTGTCTAGCTTAGGAGTGCTGATTTTTCCAGTCAGTGGCCAAGTAGAACAGAGCAACACAAAAAGAGGAAGTTTATCTACATTGAACTCTTTTATAGGGACTCTGTTGTCAGCAATGGTGAAGACTATTGGAGAAGGTCGTTTAAGACTTTTCTGAGTGCCTGGTACAGGGGGGAAGAATGGGAAGGCAGTGGATGAGAGCAGCCGCGTGGATCTGAGAATAAGGAAAAAGAGATATAAAAGAATAATAGGAAAGGGGTTTGGGATTTTCCTGGCAACAACACTTGAGCAGCAGAACAGGTAGAGCAGAGGGGAAGACGGGAGTGAGTATCTCAAAAAGCCTGTGAGGGACTTTAAATTCTTCGTAACCTGTTTTCAGTGATGACAAAGCAACTTTAAAGGCCATTTTAATTACTTCTTGGATAGGCATCTGAGGGCACTCCTCAGCTGGTTTGAGCTTTGGGTTAGCTGGTAAGAGGACCTGGTGGGACCCGGTGCGGGCACTGACAGGAGAAGAGAGGAGTGAGTGGGTGGAAGGATACCTCAGTACCTGCTACCTCAGCAAGGGGGCAATGGTCTGAGAACCGACGGAGATTTGGGTTTTTGATCTAGTAATTGGAGCTGAGAAATCAGGTTGCTGATGTGGGAGTGACAGCAGAGAGTCTAGAGCAGAAGGCTGCGGGTGAGGATCTATTGGAGAAGAATGGTTCAGGATGTGAGCAAAGGAGGGAAAAGGCCTACACATAGGGGAATTTCCTTCCACCCTTTTGAGCACTTGCTGAAGTTGAGAAGGTCACGCAGAATTTGAGGATCTAGAGACCCCTCTGGGGGCCATCGGTTTTGGTTATCTAATTGGTAATATGGCCAATGCTGTGTACTGAATTTGATGAGGAGTTTGGGTTCCACCAGGCAGCCCCTGTATGCTCACATCCCCATTATTTACAGAAGAAGTCGGCTTTTCCCCCACACACTCGTGGCTGTTTTTGGCTTTGATAGTCTGCCGGGCAAACATAGTAATCTAGGCTAGACAACCTGCATCTGACTCGCGTGTCCCTACATCCATAATGTTTGTTTCCATTATCTTTGGTACGAAAGGGATTTAATGGAATTTTTTGGGATGCTCTTCATCAGGGATTTCCTAATAGGAAAGACCTATAGCAAGCTGACAAATATCTGGGTGGAGAGATGGCCACCAGGTCCCTAAGGGTGCTATTTGTGAGATAGATCATACTTCTTTTCTAGTAGGATTTTTGATCAGCCATCGCTGCTGAACAGGCTGATGAGGGTTAGGACTACTGGTGGCCAAGGGGAGAGTCTATAGTCTTATTCATATGGTGAATACGCAATTTGAAAGTGTTACCAGTCTTTTCTGGTTTCCAGCCAGAGTCTGGACAGGACGCAAACTTGAGATGAGAATTAGGAACCAGGAAGTGATTCCCTCTAACTTTAGCACTGTAGGTGTTATAAGTAGCACCTGGTATGGTCCTGTCCAGCGGGGTTCCAGGGATGACACCTGATGTCGTCTTATGTAGACAAAGTCTCTTACTTAATATCGATGTGGAGTCCCCTCTTCACCAGGTTGGTAGGCAGTGGCCAGCTTTTTCAATAAGTATTGCTGAGTTCTTTCCAGATCTTTAAGTCTGTCAAGCAAGGTGGTGTGGGAGGGATCGTTAGGTCTTAGAGTTAGGGTTAGGTCCCTTACTGGAGGAGGGGCCCGATAGAGAATTTCATAGGGGGTGAGGTTTCACAAAGAAACAGAGGGAGTGTTTCTTGCATGAAACAGTGCATAAGTCAGGAGCATAGTCCAATCCTTTATGCCGCTCTCTAAGCTTAATTTCGTTATGGTCTCTTTAATGGTTCTATTTTTTTACCTGTCCTGAACTCTGGGTTCTATAAGCACAATGTAACTTCCAATTAATCCCCAGGATCCTGGCTAACCCCTGATTTATCTGGGCCATGAACGCTGGTCCATTATCAGACCCTATTACCTTAGGCATGCCGTACCTTGGAAAAATATCTTTCAGGATCTTCTTGACCACCATTTGTGCCTTTTTTTGGGGGGGGGGGCGTGGGAAGGCTTCAATCCATCCTGAAATGTATCTACAAAGACTAGGAGATATTTAAGTCCATACATTGCTTGCTTAATTTTAGTAAAGTCCACTTCCCAAAATTGTCCTGGTCTGGTTCCTCATAGGTGCTTTCCTGCAGGAAGCTTGGAAGGATAAGCATTAACCTATTGACAGACCCGACAGCTTTTTTTTTTTTAACCTGTTCAGTTATTTCCTTTT
The DNA here is from genome assembly GCF_048772815.1 of Callospermophilus lateralis. Lineage (NCBI taxonomy): Eukaryota > Metazoa > Chordata > Mammalia > Rodentia > Sciuridae > Callospermophilus > Callospermophilus lateralis. The sequence continues at coordinate 3,724,517 of NC_135316.1, read as the reverse complement.
GCTGTGAGTGGATTAGTGGAAATCTCTCTTCTTGATCCTTCAGGAATGCCTGCAATTTCTTTGAACCAAGGTGAGTGAACTGATGTACATTTTTAACGTAGTGTAGGGCTTTCTGAAATTGCAGGCTTGGCTCAGTGAAGTTGAGGAGTTCAGTGTCAGTGTCCTTAGATGTTATCAAAAGCTTGCTGGTGCTCCGGGGTCCACTGGAATTGGACATCTCCCTTTAACAGCGGGTATAAATGAGAAGTTAAGGACGCAAACACAGGAATCCATAACCTTCAAAACCCAGCAGTCCCAAGAAACTCTCTGTGTTGTCTGCTGTTAGATGGGGGTGTTATCTGCACAACCGTTTGTTTTCTGGGCTCAGTGAGCCATCGCTTAACACCCCTAAGGGAATAGCCCAGGAAGATTACTTCTTGCTGGCAAATTTGGGCCTTTTTGGCAGAAGCTCTATACCCGAGTTGAGGAAGCTCATATATTAGTGCTTGGTTCCCAGACTCACAGATTTCCTTGATGTTGGCTGCCAGTAGCAGGTCATCCATGTATTGAAGCTGGGTGACTTTGGGGTGCATAGTTCTGAAGCTGTTGAGATCTCTGTGGAGGGCTTCATCAAAGAGAGGGGGGGGAGTTTTTGAACCCTTTTGGGGAGTCTAGTCCAAGTTAGTTGACCAGACGTTCCGGTTTCTGGGTCTACCCACTAGCAAGCAAACAGCAACTGACTATCTTTATGCAAAGGCAAGCAAAGTAAAGCATCTTTTAAGTCCATATCAGTATACCATTTCCGCTCATGGTTCAGAATGATAAGCAGATAGTATGGATTAGGTACCGTGGGGTGAATGTCCTACACTCTGTTGTAGATCTCTCTTATGTCTTGAATGGGGGATAGTCCTCTGTTTCTGGCTTTTATTACTGGTAGCAGGGTAGTGTTCCAGGCCGATTGACGGGGCCTTAGGACCCTAAGGCCAGATATTTCTGAATATGGAGCCTTATCTCATCTTTAGCTTTTTTGCTCAGAGGATATTGTTTGACATTGATTGGGGAGGCTGAGGTTTTTAACTCCACTGTTATTGGAGGTTGTTTTATGGCTAGGCCTAACCCAGCAGTTTTTTCCCAGGAATCTGGGTAATCTGTTATCCATTTCTGGGGTAGCTTGCCTGTTTGATCAGTCTTGGCGGGTGTGAAGAGTTGCTGTTCATCTTTTACTGACATATTTAAAGCCGTGAACACAGGAGTTTTTACTGAAGGATTTAGAAATTTCATTTTTGGGACTTCAGGGTTAAAAGTTGTTTTGTCCAGGAGCTTGGTGTGCAGATCTCTGCCCATCAATGGGGCCAGGCATTCTGGAATTACTAGGAAGGAGTGATGGATTTTTCCTTTCCCCATGTCCATGGTTTTCTTAGTTGTCTAATTCCCATACTTACTGGTGTTAGCCCTTTGAACTAGAGACATTTTATTTGATATAGGGCCCAGTGGGGCCTTAAGGACTGAGTATACTGCCCCTGTATCCACTTCAATGTTTACTGGGGTCTCTTCCACATCAAAAGTTACCCTGAGTTCTGGGAAGGGATCTGAGCCCCGACTTTCTTAGTCATCCTGAAGACTCAGAATGGCTGGCTGGTGTGGCTGTCTCTTTCTAGGGCACTCTTTGGCCCAGTGTCCGTTTTCTTTACAGTAGGCACATTGATCTGAGTCCAGGGGTTGGCTCTGGCATGGGCCCAGGTATCCCTTCCTCTCTCCCTCTTTCTTAATTTCTTGCCTATTTATTGTTGTGACCAGGACCTTAGTCAATGCCTTAGTCTGTCTTTTGCTCCTCTCATCCTCCCTTTGCTCTCTTTCTTTCTCTCTGTTTCTCTCTTATAGTATACTTTCTCAGCTTCTCTGACTAAATCTCTCAAAGTCATATCTTGTAATCCATCTAAGCATTGTAACTTTCTTTTAATATCCAGGGCAGCTTGCCCAATGAAGACCATCATGACAGATGCATTTTGATCCTCTGCCTGAGGATCGAAAGGATCTCCTATATGCCTCCATAATTCTCTCTAGAAACATAGAAGGATATTCATCAGGCCCATGAATAATCTCTCTTACCTTGGCCAAATTAGTTGGTCGCCTAGCAGCCGCTTGGAAACCCAGTATTAGGGCTCAGCAGTAAGTGGAAAGATGCAGCCTACCTTCAAAGCTGTTGGTGTCCGAGTTGGGTCAGTTCAAGGGGAGGCTGGCTTTGATTATGATGGGAAGTTGTGTCAGTCGCCCATCTGGTTAGAGGATATTTTTTTCTAGCTTCCAGGAGGTTTCTCTGTTGTTCCTCTGTCATGAAGAAAGTCCCTAGGATTTTTTGGCAGTCATCCCAAGTAGGCAGGTGTGAAAATGCCAGGGAGTTCTTTGAGTACTTTTAGAAGGGCCAGCTTCCTCCAGGGAAGGAGGGGCTGTGTGTGCGGTGGGGGAGTCATCTGGAGGGCGCTGGGCCGGCCTAGTTTCCTCCAATGGCGGAGAGGCTGAGTCAGCAGCAGGGGAATCACTTAGAGGTTGTTGGGGGTTGGGGGACGAGGGCAGGGGATAAGAAGTGTGAGGAGAGTTCAGTAGAACCTTTAGACTCAGGGAGAACAGAGGGTGGAGGAGGACGAGCAAAGGGTTTGAGAGATAGAATCATGGGGGAAGGAATAGGAGCGGGGGGCAGGGACAAGGAAAGGCTTCACCCATCGAGGAGGAGATTTGCAGAGGCCCTGCAAAGTTAAGATATATGGCTGTTGATCTGGATGGCTATGTGGCCCTGGCTGAAAGACAATATCTCTGACTTTTCAAATTAATGGGAAGTAGAAATATCCTTCTGGGGGCCATCCGACTCCAAAGGTGGGTCATTCTGAGGCACAGAGAGTCTGCCAGGTCTGGTGTTTTACTGAAAAAGAAAGATTCTGGGCCCTTAAGCGGACTTTGGTTCAGTGATCAAGGGTCAGGGACAGAGGCGTTGAAGTGCTCTGTTCCATATTGAGAGATACACAAACAGTGAAAGCAACAACACACTACACAGACAAGACAAGGCAATTAAGACAGGCAATGAACGTCCAATTCTGAGACCAGGAGTGAGTAGTCGGCAAAACCTGATGGGCTGGCAATACCGAATCCGAAACAAAATATCACTGAGTCAAGTAGACTATTGTTCCTCGATTTCCTGAGTCTTCTGGGGCGTCCCCCAGGGACGTGACCTGTGGCTCTGTGACACGTCTATCAGCCACCATCAGAGAGAGCTCACACTCATCACCAGGAGCCATTTTGCAAAGCCCTAACATGAAACCTGAAACCAGAGAAAGACACCTTACTTATCCTGAAAGGAGCCCATTGGGGGTTTTTCGTCCGCCGCTGAAGGATCTCGCTGGGGCCACCAGATGTAAAGGTCTGGCGAGGAAGAGACCACCAAAAGAATGTCTCATGCAACAATAAAGGGTTTATTGGAATTCTAGCATTCTGGGGCTCAGAGCTCACTTGAATAGAGCAAAGAGCAATGAGAACAGCTTTAGCAGAACTTTTATACTTTTTTTGGAGAGGGCAGGGAGGGAAGTTTATTGATGGGTCAGGGCGAGTGGGCGGTTTGCGTGCAAACAGGTGAGGGAGTACATTCTGCAGTTTGGCAGTTGAGTACAGCCCATTCTGGGAACAAGATTAGCAAACAGTCCTCAAGGTTTCAACAGTGTTTTGTTCCGCATACAGAAAAACAGGAAGTGACAAGTACCTATCGTATTAACCTTTCACAAAATCCTAAATGGAAAGTGAGCATGGAATACTAAAAACATCCATGTCCAGGTTGCTTAATGCTCTCAAATCAATTCTATTGGTGACTACATATTTGTTTTTTCCTAAGATTATATATTCAACCTCAACCCTGTTGAAAATGACTAATACTATTCCTCACTTAATACTTTGCCTGACTTCCTAATGTCTCTATTGACATCTGCTTTCCTACATATTTTCCGGAGTTCATCATTGTTACTGACTTTTCACATGTGCTGACATGTACATTCACTCTCTATCCGAAACCCTATTGCTAAAGAACTTTTGGTCCAAATCCTCTACTCACTCTTTTTTCTAAACCTACCGACTATCTTCCTAATCCTACTGTCTATCCCTTTTTGACTGGAAGTTCTTTTTGACAATCAATCATCCAAGGTACAAGGTCCTATGCCATTGTATATCGATTTATCTGAGACATCTGTGCAGAACATAATTCAAAGCTAAGAATCCCAATCAACAGCCCAATGCCCTTCTTGGATTCAAATCTTATCTAGATTTCTGTTTTCATACTTATATTTCAACTATATATTCTCGTAAATATCGGGAGTTCCCAATATCATTGTTCATTCCTCAGTATGATTCCTAACCTAAATTGAACCTGTTATTACCCTAACCGTACACTGTACCCTCAAACTAACTTTACAGAAGAGCCGGGACAGAGTTTGTCTTACAATACAGTAATGTAGGGGATCTTCCACCTGCTGAGAACATCAAAGGTCCATGCAGAAATGACACCCTGGAGAAGTTGCAGGCAGCTATGAAGGACCTAATAGAGCAAAAGTCATCTTCCTTGACAAACAACCTGGTCAGTATGATGGTATGTGTCTGAATCAGCCTCTCCTTTCTTAATTAGAGAAGATTGATCAATCCATGCCTGTGTGGAGAGCTGTTCCCAGGTGCCTATGGTTGATATACCATTCTAACTTGTGAAAGTGTCACAGAAAGTAGGGGCAGCCTCCATCTCATTGGACCCTTGGAAGAATATGGTAGGACAAGGTGGTTGCCAAGGCAGTGATCTCATTCAGTTCCTGAAGGAAGTGACCTCATCTCACTTCCTTGGTGATGGAAGTCTCTGAACTTGGTATCCAGAAAGCCAGGTACCGAGAGCCATTCCCAGTCCCAATCCCAGTGGTCTCACTTGTTTGGATTTAGCAAGGACAGAGTCAGTCTTCCTTATTAACTACTGATATGAGGATTGCCAAATGCCTGAAGAGCTCTGAAGAGGGGCCTTTCCTGAGAAAGCAGGTATTGGTTCACCGCTGGCTCCTGACAACGGAGTAGGCCAAGGAGACCAGATCTAAGACAAGACAGGCCATTTCAGGGTAACATAGTATGGCCCACCTTTCAGAGGACACTTTGAATAGTCACAGACCTACTTGGGTTAAGGAGGTGCCTTTGAGGGTGTGGGTGTGAGTTTGTGGTTTTGTCTCATGTTCTGAGAATAGGTGGGAAAGGCTGTTTGTTTGGATTGGAGTGGACTGTTTCTACTAAGTCGTTTGACAAGGCGAGTGCTTCTATGTCTGTGTATCCCACTCTGTCTGTGTTTGTAGATATTCGAAAAGATAATGTATCGATATATGTTTCCTGTCTAGTAGAAAACTTTCCAGCGTTCATCAGGCCTAATTGATGAATAGACTGTGGCTTGCCATATGGATGGGCAACACCTACTAACATCCTAAGTTCCTGTTTTCTTCCTAAATTCTGGCCACTCTCCAGAATAGGATCACGGTTTTGTGTCCAAGATATGTACCACCTCCAAGCTTTGTGATATGGCCATGTACTTGATAGCTGTAGGGAATGGGAACATCTTAGAAAGCTCAGATATTATTGTGACCAGTAAACTCTCAGTGGAGAAACCCTGCTTTGGTTCATTTGCTTACTATTGTTCTGTTGCACTGAATGTCAGGAAGGTCTTTGCCTCAGGCCACCGCTTTGTGAAGCCTGAATAAAACAGTTTTCAAATGAAAATAAATTGGCATAACCTGTGTATCTTTGCTTTGGAAAGGGATGTGTCTGAATCAGCCTCTTAGCCCTGTATGAGACTGTGGCTTAGATTTTCAGCACATGATGGATCTAAAGATAGATTCCATGTGTACAATCAAAACCAAAATGGCAAAAAATCAGTCATTGTGGATGAGTCTCTTGCCTTCCTGTTAGGTACCTGACCTCTATCAAATGAGATAGGGATCCTTTGGGTCAAATGAGTCCTTCGAAGCCCTGCAGAGGTGCTTGTGTTTTCTCATGACTCCAAATCACATAAAGAATCTATACCTGAGAGTCAGTAGTCCTCAAATTGGAGGAGCAGAGCAGTATTAATGGCAGGCCTATTTGATCATTCCTGGTTCACAGGAAGGGTGTCCAGGCCACCCTGACTTTAGGCAAATGAGGGGCAAGGGAGAATATTTAGGACACTGTCTTTGGATGTGACCCACATGGAAACCTCCAGCCAGAGGTTATGATGAGTGTCTATATTAAAGAAGATGAGGGCCATGTGGGAGTGTTTTGGTTTTAATTGTGGTCATTCGTGTGGCGGTTAGAAGAGTTGACTGGATCCAACTGGGCTTGAACTCTGGTGTCATTCCCCTTAGAGACTGAGTTCTGGAACTGACCTTAGAGAAGTATTGCCATGAATTGTGTTGGGATTTTAGGAGGCTACGCATGAGCATGAGAGTCACCCTTGGAAACTGAGATCTAGGCCCAGGGTGACTTTCCACAGAGCACTGGTAATCTCAGCGAGAATATCACATAATTTTATTCTGAAAGACTTGGCAGCCATATTTGATAGTCAAAACACACATGGACCTCAATTGCAGACCTCAGTGGGCCTGTCATCATGTGTCCTTTTGGCTACTCTTTGGGAATCCTTGCCTGTGAGAGTTATCCAGAGCTTTCATTGATATGAGCTTTCTCACCATTGAATGATTCCTGAATGAATTGAAACCCACAGTGTCTCCAACTTCATCCTTGAAAATTGGCTAGATATACCATGAAATTTTTGAAATTCCGTTGACCAGGTGGCACTGGAGAACACTTGGATGTCCAGTTGCTGATCATGAGTGTACCAGACAATGTGTTGATCGACTGGTTTTCATGAAAATGGTGTAGAACAGAAATGCCAGTAATTTGGAGCCTGCTGAGTAGTGGGCCTAGAGCGGTGGTGGGCAGGTGTGTGATAAAACATCTGTGGTGGGGTCATGTGGATCTGCCATTGGCTTCCAAACGGCTTGTGACTGACATGGTGCAGCCAGGAGATTCTTGTATGTAAAGACATCTGGTTATATGGAGAGGTTTCAGGGCAATGTTCAAAATCAGGTTGCTATGGTCAAGGGAGCAACCTATGTGGTATACAAACCCTGTTGGTGCATTCTCCTGCAGACCCTGACCCACCACACGTGACAGAACTTCCTCCAGCACTGTGTCAAAGTTGAACTTCTTGTATTTCATGAAGCAAATATCAAACTCCGAGTGCACTAGCAAGAAACGTTATGAAAAGTGGAGGATGACCAAATGGCATAACAGTCCATATGGGGAGACACTTAGTCCCCAGTGGCCATAGTTTACCTACAAAGAGAGAATTCAGCACTGCTGCTTTATGTTCATTGGAGAATTATAAACCATGTCCTCCAGGTCACAGATGTGCAGACCAAGCTTTGATGGTCTCACTAGAAAGGAAGCTAAAACTCCTCAAAACAACATATATTTCAAGTGCCCAACCTAGAGGCAGTTTCTCCAGACGTTTTTAGGCTGGCAAATCTCCATGTTTGTGGAGATTTTACACTGTCCCTTACTTTTGGAAACTCCTCTACCAACTCCAAGGTTGTGAACTTCTGAACATTTTTTATTTCAGATATGTATTCAAAGATTTTCTAACTCTTCTCCTCTAATTGTGTCTTACTTGGGGTGAAGGTAATGTCAAGGCATTGTTCTGAATGACAGTGGGAAAATTTTTGTGTAGCACACATTTGCATACACATTGATCCATTTTCCAATTTTCCATTTGAAATACTCAATTATTTACATTAACTCATACCCTACTAAACTCTGACTACTAATCCTAATATTATGGAGAAAAATACCCAATCAGAATAAAAATACAAGCAGTTCAGAGGAGGAATGGTGTATAGTTGGTCTTCCTTTTTTCATGATAAAGGGTAGGTGTATTTTTAATTGAAATAGTCCTCCATGTGTTTTTAAAGTTAACACATATGTGAATACCTGTCTCCCTTTCTCTGTAGAGAGAAATACATGTGCTGTATAAAAATATGCACATATAGAATCCTACCTTGTATCACACGTACATTTTTATGAGTTTCCTGACTGGGCAGAAACAAATTGTGAGAAGATATCAGTCCTCGTAAATGCTGTTGGAACTGAGAATTCAAACTATGGGTGAGCTTCCTAGTAAAACAATACTATACATAAATCCAAGTTCAGTAAAATAAATATTTTTGCATCTGTGGATGATATATATTAATGATGAATTATGTTTGGCATATATATTGATACTTTTTAATGTATTTTTGTGTTTTTTTGTATATATATATATATATATATATATATATATATATATATATATATACACTCTCCAGATTTTATAAAATATGAAATATATGTGTCTTATATACACTCCGTCAATTCATTCATGTTATTGTATGTGGATTTATAATCAACTTTCTACAAGATTATTCTCAGAAATATTCATCCACCTGAGATACATATTTGTTTCCCAATATGAAAACTAACTTCAATCAATGGTGCTTACAAATCCTAATATTTCTACAGTAACTGACCCAGTTTAACATCAATGCAAGTAGATTCCTCTGGGACATGATGTCTATTTTGACGTTCATTTTAATTCAACACTGGTACATTACTATTTCTTCAGTTTTTTCACATCATAGGACATATATTTCATCCACAAGTTCACAAATTTATATCAATTTGTTTCACTTTCAATCACTTCCTGCTTCAGAACACATGTATTCCTCCATGTTACTTGACTGGTCTTTTCATGAGACTTCTTTCCAAACACATTATTTTCGATTTCCATAATCAATTTTGAAGCTAAACTCACACACTCTTCATGATAAACCATAACATTAATATTACCATTAGATGTATAACTGGTTGGAATGAATGTATGTATATCAATATAAGATTTCCTGTATATTTTCACATTTCAATTCTATCCATTATTTAAAGTTGGAACCAATTATGTTATTTATTCACAGTATGGTCTATTAATGCATTACCTCTATATTCATAGACACAGTGTACACCCCATTACTAATTTATACCTCTTCAAAATATTGCTCCCAGAAATGGTGGAAGAAATACTGATGTCACCTTATCTATATATACATTTTTTCACAGTAATATTCTGGACACAAAAAGCAAAGGTCACACTCATGATAGTATCAAAGCCTAAATGGAAAGTGAGCATGGATTACTAAAAACAACCATGTCCAGGTTGCCTATTGCTCTCAAATGTAAATCCTATTCATGACTACATATTTGTTTCTACCTAAGATTATATATTCAACTTCAAGCCTGTTGGAAATGTCTAATTCTATGACTCCCTTTACACTTTGCCTGATTTCCTAATATCTCTATTGATATCTTCTTTCCTACATATTTTCTCCAGTTTATCATTGTGACTGACACTTCACATATGCTGATATTTACATTCACACTCTACCCGAAACACTATTGCTAAAGAATTTGGTCCAAATCCTATACTCACTCTTCTTTATAAACCTACTGACTATCTTACTAATCCTACTGACTATCGCTTTATGACTCGATGTTCTCTTCTACAATCAATCATCCAAGGTATAAGGTCCTATGCCATTTTATATCAATATATCTGAGACACATGTGCAGAACATAATTCAATCCTAGGTATCTCACTCAAGGGCCCAATGCCCTTCTGGCTTCATATCTTACCTGCATTTCTGTTTTCATACTTATATTTCACCTATATATTCTTGTAAATATCACAGGTTCCCAATACCATTATTCATCTGGCAGAGAGATTCCTAACCCAAATCGAACATGTTATTAACCCTAAACATACACTGTTCCCTCAATCTAACTTTACAGAAGAGGAGGGACAGAGTTTCTTTTTAAATACAGGAATGTAGGGGATCTTCCACCTGCTGAGAACATCAAAGATCCATGGAGAAATGATCCATGGAGAAGATGTAGGCAGCTATGAAGGTCCTGAGAGAGCAAAAGTCATCTTCCATGGCAAACAACCTGGTCAGGATGAAGGGATGTGTCTGAATCAGCCTCTATCTTCTTAATGTAGAGAAGATGGACCAAACGAGGCCTGTGTGGAGAGGTGTTCCCAGGTGCCTATGGTTGATATACCACTCTAACTTGTGAAAGTGTGACAGGAAGTAGGGATGGCCTCCATCTCATGGGACCCTTAAAAGTAACTGTTTGGACAAAGTGGTTGCCAAGGCAGTGACCTCATTCAGTTCATGAAGAAAGTGACCTCACCTCACTTTCTTGGTGATGAAACTCTCTGAACTTGGGATCCAGGAAGACTGGGACCCAGAGCCCATCGCAGTCCCAGGCCCAGTGGTCTCACTTGCTTCAATTTACCAAGGACAGAGTCAGTCTTTCTTAGTGCCAACAGATGTGAGGATGTCCAAATCCCAGAAAAGCTCTGAAGAGTGGCCTCTCCTGAGTAAGCAGGTAGTGGCTCACCCATGACTACTGACAACTTCACAGAATTGGCCAAGGAGACCAGATTTGAGACAGGACAGGCCATTTTGGGGGAATATAATATGGCCCATCATTCAGAGAACACTCCGGGTACTCACTGACCTACTTGGGCAAAGGAGGTGCCTTTGTGGGTGTGGGTGTATGTTTATGGTTTTGTCTCATGTTCTGAGAATAGGTAGGAAAGACTGTTTGTTTGGATTGGCTTGGACTGTTTCTAGTTAGTCTTTTTACAAGGCGAGTGCTTCTATGTCTGTATATCTCACTGTGACCTTGGTTGTAGACATTAGAAAAGAGAATGCATCAAAGGATGTGTCCTGTCTAGTAGAAAGCTTCCCAGCATTCATCCTGCCCAATTTATAAATGGACTGCAGCTTGTGTTACTGAAGGGCAACACCTGGTATCTTCCTAAGTTTCTGTTTTCTTCCTGAATTCTGGACACTTTGTAGAATAGCTTCATGGTTTTGTGTCCAAGATATATACCACCTAAAACCTCTGTGATATGGCCATGTACTGGATAGCTAAAGGGAATGGCGAGCATCTCAGAAAACTCAGATATCAGTTCGACCAGGAAAGTCTCAGTGGAGAAACCCTGCTTTGGGCCTTTTCCTTACCTATTGTTCTGTTTCCCTGAATATCAGGAAGGTCTTTACCTCAGGCCACTTCTTGGTGAAGCATGAAGAAAACAGTTTTCAAATGGAAATAAATGGCCATCACCTGCGGCTCTTTGCTTAATTGCTTTGGAAATGTATTTGTCTGAATCAGCCTCTTGGCCCTGTGTGAGGCTATGGTTAGATTCTCAGCACCTGATTGATTCCATGTGTTCATCCAAAACCAAAATGACCAAAAGAGCAGTCATTGTGGATGAAGTCTCTCGCCTTCCTCTTTAAGGTTCTTTACCTCCATCAAGTGAAAATAGGGATTCTTTGGGTCAAATGAATACTTCAAAGCCAAGTAGAGGCAAGCCCAAAGGTTCTTGGATTTTCTCATGATTCCAATTCACAAAAATAATCTAAACCCCACAGTCAGTCGTCCTCAAATTGGAGAAGCAGAGCAGTATTAATGGCAGGACTATTTGATCACTCCTGGTTCACAGGAAGGTGTTCAGGCCACCGTGACTTTAGGCAAATGAGGGGCAATTGAGCTTACTTTGAACACTTTCTTGTTCTGCATTCCTCATGGAAACCTCCAGCAAGAGTTTATAATGTGTGTCTAAATGGAAGAAGATGAGGGCCTTGTGGGAGTGTTTGGGTTTTAATTTTGGTCATTTGGGTGGCGGTTGGAAAAGATGACTGGCTCCACCTGGGCTTGAACTCTGGTGTGATTACCCTTAGAGAGTGAGTTCAGGAACTGACCTCAGAGAAGTATTGCCATGAGTTGGGTTGGGATTTTAGGAGTCCATGAATGAGAGTCGCCCTTTGAAACTGAGATCTGTGCCCAGGAAGGCTTTCCACAAGGCACGGGGAATCTCAGCCAGGATATCACATGATTTTATTCTGAAAGTCTTGGCAGCCATAGTTGAGAGTCAAAAAACACATGATCTCACATTGCAGACTTCAATGGGCCTGGCTTCATGTGACCTTTTGGCCACTCTTTGGGAAGCCTTGCCTGTGAGTGTTCTCCAGAGCTTTTATTGAAATGAGCTTCCTGAACATTTAATGGTTCCTGAATGAATTGAATATTATAGTGCCTCCAACGTCATCCTTGAAAAGTGACCAGAGAAATACCATGGAATTTTTGAAATTTTCATGACCAGGTGGCACTGGAGAACCTTTTGATGTCCAGTTGCTCATCATGAGTATACCAGACAGTGCCTTGATTGACTGGGTTTCATGAAAATGGTGTAGAAAAGAGATGCCAGTAAGTTGGAGCCTGCTGAGTAGCGGGCCTGGAGAAGTGGTGGGCAGGTGTGTGATTAAACATCTGTGTTGGGGCCATGTGGATCTGCCATTGGCTTCCAAATGGCTTGTGACTGACATGGTGCAGCCAGCAGACCCTTATATGTAAAGGCATCTTGTTATATGGAGAAGTTTCAGGGCAATATTCAGAATCAGGTTGCTATTGTCAAGGGGGCGAGCTATGTGGGATAGAAGCCTGATTGGTGCATTCTCCTGCAGACCCTGACACACCACATGTGACAGAACCCCCTCCAGCACTCTGACCAAGTTGAACGCCTTGTATTTCGTGAAGCAAATACCAAACTCCCAGTGCAGCACCAAGAAACACCAGGAAAAGTAGAGGATGACCAAATAGCTTCACAATCCACACAGAGAGACACTTAGCCCCCAGTTGCCACAGTTTACCTAAAAAGTGAGAATTCAGGACTGCTGCCTCATGTTCATTGGAAAATAAGATACCATGTCCTCCAGGTCATATAGATGCAGACCAGTTTTGATGCTCTCACTACATAGGAAGCTAAAGCTCCTGACCACAAGATAAATTTCAAGTGCCCAAACTCAGAGGAATTTTCTCAAGAAGTCTTTAGGCCTGCAGAGCTCTATGTTTGTGGAGTGTTTATACTGTCCCTTACTTTTGGAAACTCCTCTACCACCTCCAAGCTTGTGAAATCCTGAGCATATTCCATTCCAGATATGTGTTCACAGATTTTCTTACTCTTCTCCTCTAATTGTGTCTTATTTCAGGTGAAGGTAATGTCAAGGCATTGTTCTGGATGAGAGTGGGAAGATTTTTGTGTAGCACATATTTGCAAACACAATGGGTTTTTTTTTCCTATTTTCTATTCGAAATACTGAATCTCTGACACTAATCCATACCCTACTAGACTCTGACTACCACTCTTAATATGATGGAGAATAGTAACCCTAACAGAACAGAAATACAAACAGTTCAGAGAAGGCATGGTGTATACTTGGACTTCCCTTTTGCATTATATTGGGTTGGAGTTATAAATATAATCAATGTTTATTGAAATATTTCTCCATGTGTTTTTAAGGATAACAAATATGTGAATTCCTGTCTCCCTTTCTCTGTAGCCATTTCAGCACATGTATTTTTATATGCACATATCGAATATTACCTGGTATCACATGGACATTTTTCTTAGGTGGCTGACTTGCAGATACAAATTGTGAGAAGAGATCACTCCTCCTAAACCCTTTTGGAACTGAAATTAAAACCTATGGGTGAGCTTCCTAGTTGAACTACATTATTCATAAATGCAATTTCAGTAAAATGTATTTTTTTGGATTTGTGAAAGATATATATTTCATTTTGAATTTTAATTGGCATATATATTGCTACTTTTTAATGTCTGTGTGTGTGTGTGTTTGTGTGTGTGTGTGTGTGTTTGTGTGTGTATATATATATATGCACTCTCCAGATTTTTTTAAAATCTGAAATATATGTGTTTTATTTTACACTCTCTAAAATCATTCATACTCATATATGTGGATTTATAATCAACTATTCACAAGATTATTCTCAGAAATATTCATCCACCTGAAATACATATTTGTTTCCTAATACTGAAAACTAACTTCAGTAAATGCTGCATACAAATCATAATATTTCATCATTGAAAGATGGCGGCGAATAGAGTGCATCACACCCAGTGTACCGCACCACTGCACAGGTGCATAACAAGTTAGAACGACAAAAAAACTATCTTGTTAGAAACTTACAGCAAAATGGGGGTGCACCAAAACCTATAAGAAGGATTTCCAGCACCGAGGTCCGGCAATTGATTCTTAAAAACGAGCCAACTGTGCAACCGGAGATCCGGTCTGACTGATCCTCGCGGCCCGCCCAGTGGCTACAGATGGTGGAGCACCACCAGGATGCGACCAATAAGCAAGAAGAAACGTTGATGCGGATTCTGTGGAATCCTGCCAGTAGAGCCCTCACTGAGCCCAGGGCTGAGTTCAGGATTTCAGTAGAGGAAGGAAGTGGTACAGTTCTATCCCCCACAAAGGAAACTCCTCCAAGGAAACCAATGGCCACCATCTTGGAGAGCTGAAGTAACCACAGCCACTCTCCTACAGATTGCAACAATAAAACAGGTGTGTGTTACTCAGCTCATCTCCCTTACATGGGGGAATTCGCATAAAATCTCTTTTAGGCTTTCCGGGGGAGAAATTATCAGAGCAAGCCTGCATAAAGTTGGGGGAAAACTAGAGGCGCCTGACCTTCAACTCCCCCTCCCATCAGTGGCGAAAATGAAACCTGTCTAGCCACCACTGGGGGAGGGGCAACTGGAAAAAATCAAAACAATAGATTGCCAGGGTTCCCAATAGCCAACTGTGTGACCGGAGATCCGGGCTGATTGAATCATGTGGCCAGGCCCACTGTTACAGAAGGCGGGGCACCATAGAGAAGCGACCTGCAAGCAGAGGGAAATGTTGCTGGGGATTCTGTGGAATCCTGCCGGCTGAGCCCGCACTGAGCCCCGGGCTGAGTTTGGGATTTCAGACGGGGAAGGAAGTGGTAAAGTTCTATCCCGCACAAAGGAAACTCCACCATGGAAACCAGCGGACACCATCTTGGAGAGCTGAAGTAACCACCGCCAATCTCCTACAAATTGCAACAATAAAACAGGTGTGTGTTACTCAGCTAATCTTCAATAGAGAGGGGATTTTGCATAAAATCTCTCATAGTCTTTCTGGGGGAGGGATTATTAGAGCGAGCCTGAATAAAGACGTGGGAAAAACTAGAGACACCTGACTTTCAACACCCCCTCCCATAAGTGGCAAAAATGAAACGTGTCTAGCCAGCGCTGGGGGAGGGGCAAGCCAAAAAAATCAAAACAATAGAGTGTCTGGGTTCCCAATAGACAGCCTCCACACCCAAAAAACGACAGGCCCAGAATACAGATTGAACTGCCGAGAGGCATCACTCAGGGGAAATCTGGTCTAGCAGGAGAAACCAGGACTAGCACGAGAAACCAGGAGACTAGAGGCCAGGCCCTTGTGACTGGGTGGCAGGAGACCGAAGACCCGCAGGTGACAGTCCACCTGCTGCCTATATGACTGGGCGTCTGGAGAACGCCCGCTCGCCGGCGACCGACCGCACCACTGGGTGGCTAGAGATTGCCAACCCGCCAGTGACCTGGAGCTGAAACAAACTGGAGACAGTCCAGTCCCATCCCCCTATTCGGGCACCTCGGCAAGGAGCCTGGGGTCCGCCAAAGCAGAGAGGTGACGTCACTGGAGCTCGGCCTTCGGAATTACTTCCAAGCGGAATCCAGGTTAGCAGGCATAGTCTACCAACACAAAGGAGAGACAACAGAGATATACAACACCAAAACAAATCTATAGAATAAAGCAGAAACACAGCAATCAAATAGAGCTGTAAAGTAACGTGAACATCATGAAAAAACAAGGGAAAGAAAGGAGTACAAACAATGCAGGACAACTTAATTCTATAGGAGGACCTAGAAGCATCAGAAACAGGGATAGGGAAAGAACTCAAGGCATACCTAACTCAGATGGAAAGGAATATTGGAGAAGACATGAGGCAGCAAGTCAAAGCAATAAAAGTATATTTTGAAAATGAATTAAACAAACAAATTCACATTGCAAACAACGAGCATTATCAGGAGATAGAGATCTTAAAAAAATCAAACAGTAATACTAGAAATGCAGGAAAGTATAAACCAAATTAAAAACTCAAACGAGAATATTACAAATTGACCAGATCTTGTAGAAGTCAGAACATCAGATAATGAAGACAAAGTTTATCAACTTGAAAAGAATATAGTCAACACAGAAAAGATGCCCAAATCCCACTAGCAATCTATTCAAGAGATATTGTATGTCATAAAAAAAAAATTGACAGTCATCAGGATAGAAGAAGGCTTAGATATTAAAACCAAAGGAATGGAGAACATATTAAAAGAAATAATTCTAGAAAACTTCCCAGAGATGAAAGATGGATCGGATTGCCAAATCTTGGAAGCCTCCAGGACCCCAAACATTCAAAACCATAATAGACCAACTCCAAGACATATAATTATGAAGATAGCCAACATACAGAACAAGGAGAGAATATTAAACACTATAAGAGAAAGGAGGCAGATTATATTCAGGGGTAAACCAATTAGGATAATGACTGATTTTTCATCACAGACTTTGAAAGCGAGAAGATCCTAGAACAATGTATTTCAAATGCTGAAAAATAATGGATTCCAACCAAAAATACTTTATCCAGCAAAAGTAAGCTTAAGATTTGAAAATGAAATTAAAGTCTTTTACAATAAACAAAGGCTAAATGAATTCGCAGCCAGAAAATGAGCACTGAAAAGCACCATCCACCAAGAAGGCATAACAATTATCAATTTGTATGCACCAAGCAATGGAGCTGCAATGTTCATAAAACAATCTCTCCTCAAGTTCAAGAGTCAAATACACTACAACATAATAATTATGGGTGACTTCAACACACCACTCTCGGCATTAGACAGATTCTCTAGACAAAAACTGAATAAAGAAACTATCGAACTCAACAGCACAATTAATAACCTAGGCTTGACCAACATATTTAGAATATATCAACCATCATCAAGTGGATACACGTTCTTCTCAGTGGCACATGGATCCTACTGAAAGATAGATGATATATTATGCCATAGGGCAATTCTTAGTAAATATAAAAGCATGGAGATAATACCATGCACCATATCTGATAATAATGGAATGAAACTGGAAATCAATGATAAAAGAAGGAAGGAAAAATTCTACATCACATGGAAAATGAACAACATGCTACTGAATGATCAATGGGTTACAGAAGACATAAAGGAGGAGATAAAAACAATTCTTAGAGAAAAATGACAATACAGACACAACATACCTAAATCAATGGGACACAATCAAAGCAGTTTTAAGAGGGAAGTTCACTTTTTGGAGTTTTTCCTCAAAAAAAGAAAAAAAACCAACAAATAAATGAACTCACACTACACCTCAAAAACCTAGAAAAGGAAGAGCAAAACAACAGTAAATGTTGTAGAAGACAAGAACTAATTAAATTTAGAGCAGAAATCAAAAAAATTGAAACAAAAAATTGAAAAAAATTGATAAAACTAAAAGTTGTTGCATTGAAAAAATAAATAAGATTGACAGGCCCATAGCCATGCTAATGAAGAGAAGAAGAGAAAGAACTCAAATTACTAACATACGGGATGAAGCAGGCAATATCACAACAGAGACTACAGAAATACAGAATATAATTTGAAAGTATTTTGAAACACTATATTCCAATAAATTAGAATATAGTGAAGATATCGATACATTTTTTAAGTCAAATGATCTGCCCAGATTGAGTCAGGAAGACACACACAATTTAAACAGACCAATAACAAAGGAAGATATGGAAGAAGCCAACAAAAGACTACCAACCAAAAAAAGCCCTGGACCGGATGGGTATACAGCGGAGTTCTACAAAACCTTTAAAAAAGAATTAATACCAATATTTTTCAAGCTATTTCAAGAAATTGAAAAAGAAGGAGCTCTCCAAAATTCATTCTATGAGGCCAACATCACCCTGATCCCGAAACCAGACAAAGACACTTCAAAGAAAGAAAACTACAGACCAATATCTCTAATGAACTTGGATACAAAAATTCTCAATAAAATCCTGGCAAATCGAATACAAAAGCATATCAAAAAAATTTTGCACCATGATCAAGTAAGATTCATCCCTGGGATGCAAGTCTAGTTCAATAGATGAAAATCAATAAATGACATTCACCACATCAATAGACTTAAAGACAAGAACCATATGATCATCTCGATAGATGCAGAAAAAGAATTTGACAAAGTTCAGCATCACTTTATGTTCAAAACACTAGATAAACTATGGATAACAGGAACTTACCTCAACATTGTGAAAGCTATATATATGCTAAACCTCAGGCTAGCATCATCCTAAATGTGGAAAACCTGAAGGCATTCCCTCTAAAATCTGGAACAAGACAGGGATGCCCTCTATCATCACTTCTATTCAATTTAGTTCTTGAAATACTAGCCAGAGCGATTAGACAGACAAAAGAAATTAAAGGCTTAAAAATAGGAAAAGAAGAATTTAAATTATCGCTATTTGCAGATGTCATGATAATATATTTAACAGACCCAAAAGGGTCTACAAAGAAACGGCTAGAGTTAATTAATGAACTCAGCAAAGTGGCAGAATATTAAATCAACATGCATAAATCAAAGGCATTCCTGTATGTCAGAAACTCAACTTCTGAAATGGAAATGAGGAAAACCACTTCTTTCACAATATCCTCAAATAAAATAAGATACTTGGGAATCAACCTATCAAAAGAGGTGAAATTTTTATATATTGAAAACTACAGAACCCTAAAGGGAGAGAGAGAAGATCTTAGAAGATGGAAAAACAAAAGACCCAGAATAGCAAAAGCAACTCTAAACAGGAAGTATGAATCTAGAGGTATAGTGATACCAGAGTTCAAATTGTACTACAAAGCAATAGTAACAAAAACAGCGTGGTACTGGTACCAAAACAGGCAGGTGGAACAATGGTACAGAATTGAGGACACAGAAACCAATCCACAAAATTACAACTTTCTTATATTTGAAAAAGGGACTGAAAGCATGCAATGGAAGAAGGATAGCATCTTCAAAAAATGGTGCAGGGAAAATTGGGGAAGGGGCGGGCAAGGGAGAGAAGTGAACAACAGCAGATGAGGTAGAGAGGGAAGAGGGGAGAGGAGGGGAGGGGAGGGGGGATAGTAGGGGATAGGAAATGTAGCAGAATACAACAGTCCCTAATATGACATTATGTAAAAATGTGAATTTGTAACCAATGTGATTCTTCGACTCTTATTTGGGGAAAATTGGGAGTTCATAACCCAATTGAGTCAAATGTATGAAAAATGATATATGATGAGCTTTGTAATGTTTTGAACAACCAATATAAAATAAATAAATAAAGGTTTAAAATTGAGAGGGAAGAAATCAGCTAAAAAAGTGTTGAGATGCATTCATTTTGCTAAGCAGAAACTTTGTTTTGTGTAGTTGTAACTAACACAAATTTATTTTACCAGAAAACTGGCTTTTGATAATGCACATAATTGAGATTAAAGAATAATCCACCTACCTTCTTGAAAAATTCATAGCATTTCCTATATTTTTCATATTTCATTTTTTTCGTGAATATTTTGTCATGGACCAGGTCTTGTCTTAGGCTATTCTTCCAGAATACTACCTCATCTGACAAGTTGGTACAATGTGTTGGATTGTTCTTTTAATCTTTTATTTAATAGTTTCTAGAAGATAATATGTATTTTTCCTTATCTTTATTTGGACATACATACCCAACTGTATCTTTGCATTTTATGTTTTACTGGGGAAGAGACTCATCAAAAGCTCTTTATTATATGTATCAACAATCAAACATTTAGAGCATGCAATTATTCTTAATTTTGCATGAAAATATCTTTGTACCATTTTTTATAAACATTTAGAATTATAGTAACTACTTACAAGAAGAATTAAAGAATTGACTTTATATCAATTATGAATATGAAAATTACTAAAATAAGTATTTTGCAATTAATACGCAATTGATAGAAATTGAAATCACAAGAAAGCCATTTAAAATGTCAGTGCATATGGTCCTTAAATAATAGGTTGTTCAAAAAAATTTCTCTAATTCATAAGAGTTAATATGCCATATTACAGCTTAATGTGATATAAAACCATAAATTATCAGTATTGATAAATAAGAATGATACCTGTTTACTTAAAAATGTTTATTTGATTTTCACTGTAAGATGTTAATTCTGGAAGACTTGAGAATTAAGAAAGACTTGGTCTATATTATTTCTAACAGGCTAATCAAAAAAAAAAATATATATATATATATATATATAGATAAATATATAGATATAGATATATATATAGATATATAGATATACATATATACATAATACATATGCATGAATATAGATACATATGTATAATAAATGTTTTGTAATATATTTATCAGGTGGTTATAATTTTTAAATTTTCTCAAGAACAAAGAATGAATATAATAAACAGTTTTAAATGTAAATTTCATAACATTGTACTGTTTGTAATGATATGAGAGAAAAATATATATGGAGGAAAAAGGAAAAAGGAAGAGAGAGAAGGGGAAAAATGAGGAAGAAAGTGAGTAAATAAGAGGGAGAGGAGTGTTTGATGGAAAGATAAAAGTGGAGGGGCTGGGTTAGTGGCTCAGTGTTAACATGCTTGTCTAGCATGTGCGAGACACTAGGTTATATTCTCAGCACCACATTCAAATACAAAAAATGAAGGTCTATCAATAACTGATAAAATAAAAAAAGGAGAAATATTACCAAAATTCCAAGTTTTTATGAATGTTAAATTAAAAAAAAATTATGTTGCATAGCCTTATGTAATTTCTAGACTCCCCAAAACAATCATTAAATGTTAGATTGTTAGTGCTATAACTAAAAATCCATTGCTCATTCCTATACATTCTGTGGCATGCTAGTGCTAAAATAAATTGTATTATAACACCAAAATAAAATTCTAATATTTCTACAGTAACTGACCCAGTTTAACATCAATGCAAGAAGATTCCTATGGGATATAATGTGTATTTTGACGTTCATTTTTCTTCAAAACTGGTACATTGCTATTTCTCCAGTTTATGCACATCATAGGATGTATATTTTATCCACAATTTAGCAAATTAATACGCATTTGTTTTACTTTCAATCACTTCCTGCTTCAGAACACATGTATTCCTCCATGTTTCTTGACTTCTCTTTTCATGAGACTTCTTTCCAAACACATTATTTTCGATTTCCGTTATCACTTTTGAAGCAAAACTGACACACCCGTCATGATAAACCATAACAGATGTAAAACTGGTTGAAATGAATGATTGTACATCAATATAAGATTTCTTGTATACTTTCAGATATCAATTAAATCCATTATTCAAAATGAAACCAGTTATATTATTTATTCACAGTATGGTTAATTCATGCATTATCTATATATTGATAGACACAGGGTATACCTCTGTGTACCCCCAAAAATAATTTGTATATCTTCAAAATATTGCTCCCAGAAATGGTGGAAGAAATACGCATGTCAACTGATCTACATATACATTTTATCACAGTAATATTCTGGACACAAAATGCAAAGGCCACACTTATGATTGTCCCAAAGCCTAAACAGAAAGTGAACATGGATTACTAAAAACATCCATGTCCAGGATGCCTAATGCTCTCAAATGTCAATCCTATTGGTGACTACATATGTGTTTCTTCTTAAGATTACATTTTCAATCTCAACCCTGTTGAAACTGTCTAAACCTATCACTCATTTTATAATTTGCCTGATTTCCTAATCTGTATTCATATCTGCTTTCCTACTTTTTTCCCCAGTTCATCATTGTGACTGACTCTTCACATGTGCTGACATTTATATTCAATCTCTACCCAAAACTCTATTGCTAAAGACTTTTGGTCCAAATCCTAGACTCAATCTTCTTCCTAAACCTACCGACTATCTTCCTAATCCTAGCAACAATCCCTTTTTGACTGGATGCTCTCTTCTACATTCAATCATCGAAGGTACAAGGATCTATGCCATTGTATATCGATTTATCTGAGACATATGTGCAGAACATAATTCAAAGCTAAGTATCCCACTCAAGGGCCAAATTCCCTTCTGGGCTTCAAATCTTACCTAGATTTATATTTCCATACTTATATTTCACCTATATTTTCTTGTAAATATCGCAGGTTCCCAATAACATTATTCATCATGCAGAATGATTCCTAACCTATATTGAACATGTTATTAACCATAACCATACACTTTTCCTCAATCTAACTTTACAGAAGAGCAGAGACAGAGTTGGTATTACAATACAGGAATGTAGGGATCTTCCACCTGCTGAGAGCCTCAAAGTTCCATGCAGAAATAATCCCTGGAGAAGATGTAGGATGCTATGAACGACCTGAGAGGGCAAAAGTCATCTTCCATGCCAAAAAACATGGTCAGGATAAAGGGTTGTGTCCTAATCAGAATCTCTCTTCTTAATGTAGAGAAGATGGACCGAACCAGGCCTGTGTGGAGAGCTGTTCCCCAGTACCTATAGTTGATATACCATTCGAACTTATGAAAATGTCACAAAAAGTAGGTGCAGCCTCCATCTCATAAGACCCTTGGAAGCATCTGTTAGGACAAAGTGGTTGCCAAGATTGTTACCTCATTCAGTTCCAGAAGGAAGTGACCTACCTCACTTCCTTGGTAATGGAACTCTCTGAACTTGGGATCCAGGAAACCAGGCACACAGAGCCAGTCCCAGTCCCAGTCTCAGTGGTCTCACTTGTTTGGATTTACGAAGGACAGAGTCCGTCTTTCTTGGTACCTACTGATGTGAGGATGGCTAAATGCCAGAAAAGCTCTGATGAGGGGCCCTTCATGAGAAAGCAGAAAGTGGCTCACTGCTGGCTCCTCAGAACTTCACAGAGTTGGACAAGGAGAATAGATCTGAGAGAGGACAGGCCATTTTGGGGTAACATAGTATGGCCCACCATTCAGAGGAGACTCCATATAGTCACAGACCTACTTGGGAGAAGGAGGTGCCTTTGTGGGTGTGGGTGTGAGTTTGTGGTTCTGCCTCATGTTCTGAGAATAGGTAGGAAAGGCGGTTTGTTTGGTTTGGAGTGGACTCTTTATAGTAGTTCATTTGACACGGTGAGTGTTTCTTTATCTATGTATCCCACTGTGTCCATGGTTGAAGACATTAGAAAAGAGAGTGCATCAAGGATGTGTCCTGTCTATTAGAAAGCTTCCCAGCATTCATCCTGCCCAATTTATTAATGGACTGTGGCTTGTCTTATGGATGAGCAACTCCTACTAAATTCCTAAGTTCCTGTTTTCTTCCTAAATTCTGTCCACTCTCCAAAATAGTCTCATGGATTTGTGTCCAAGATATGTACAACCTCCAAGCTCTGTGACAATTCCTTGTACTGGATAGCTGAAGGAAATGGGAGAATCTCAGAAAACTCAGATATCAGTGTGTCCAGTAATGTCTCAGTGGAGAAACCCTTCTTTTGGCCTTTTGCTTACCTATTGTTCTGTTGACCTGAATGTCAGGAAGGTCTTTGCCTCAGTCCACCCATTTGGGAAAACTGAAGAAAACTGTTTTCAAATGGAAATGCATGTGCATCACCTGTCGCTCTTTGTTTAATTGCTTAGGATAGGGATGTGTCTGAATCAGCCTCTTGGCCCTGTGTGAGGCTGTGGCTTACATTCTCAGCACCTCATGGATCTAAAGAAAGATCCCATGTGTGTATCCAAAACAAAAATGCTAAAAAATCAGTCATGGTGGATGAAGTCTCTACCCTACCTCTGTTAGGTTCCTGAAATCCATCAAGTGAGAATAGTGATCTTTTTGGTCAAATGAGTTCTTCAAAGCCCTGCAGAGGCTAGCCCATAGGTGCTTGAGATTTCTCATGACTTCAGATCACATAAAGAATCTATAACTGAGAGTCAGTAGGCCTCAAAATGTAGAAGCAGAGCAGTATTAAAAGCAGGCCTATTTGATCACTCTTGGTTCACAGAAAGGGTGTCCAAACCACGCTGACTTTAGGAAAATGAGTGGCAAGGGAGCTTATTTTGGACACTGTCTTGGGCTGCACCCCTCATGGAAACCTCCAGCAAGATGTTATGATGAGTGTCTATATGGAAGAGGATGAGGGCCTTGTGGGAGTGTTTTGGTTATAATTGGGGTCATTTGTGTGGCGGTATGAAGAGATGACTGGGTCCAGCTGGGCTTGGAGTCTGGTGTGATACCCCTTAGAGACTGAGGTCTGGAACTGACATCAGAGAAGTATTGTCATGAATTGTGTTGGGAATTTAGGAGGCCATGCATGAGAGTTGCTCTTGGAAACTGAGATCTTGGACCAGGGTGGCTTTTCATAGAACACTGGGAATCTCTGCTAGGATATCACATGATTTCATTCTGAAAGACATGGCAGCCATAGTTGAGAGTCAAAGCACACATGAACCTCACATTGTAGACCTCAAAGGGCCTGGCTTCATGTGACATTTTGGTCACACTTTGGGAAGACTTTCCTCTGAGAGTTCTCTAGAACTTTCATTGAAATGAACTTCCTCAACATTTATTGGTTCCTGGATGAATTGAAACCCACAGTGCCTCCAACTTCATCCTGGAAAAATGGCTAGATAAATACCATGACATTTTTTAAATTCCCCTGACCAGATGGCACTGGAGTAACTTTGGATCTCCTGATGTTGATCATGAGTGTACAAGACAGTGCCTTGATTGACTTGGTTTCATGAGAATGGTGTAGAACAGAGATGCCAGTAATTTGGAGACTGCTGAGTGGTGGGCCTAGAGCAGTGGTGTGCAGGTGTGTGATAAAACATCTGTGTTGGGGCCATGTGGATCTGCCATTGGCTTCCAAATGGCTTGTGACTGACATGGTGCAGCCAGCAGACCCTTATATATAAAGGCATCTTGTTAAATGTAGGTTTTTCAGGGCAATGTTCAGAATCAAGTTGCTATGGTCAATGGGGCAAGCATGTGTGATAGAAACCTCGTTGGTGCACTTTCCTGCAGACCCTGACACACCACATGTGACAGAAATCCCTCCAGCACTGTGTCCCAGTTGAAGTCCTTGTATTTCAAGAAGCAAATACCAAACTCCCAGTGCAGCAGCAAGAAACATCACGAAAACTGCAGGATGACCAACTGACTTCACAGTCCAAACAGGGAGAAACTTAGCCCCTGGTGGCCACAGTTTACCTACAAAGAGAGAATACAGCACCGCTGCCTACTCATGTTCATTGGAAAAAAAGAAACAACATCCTCCAGGTCACATAGATGCAAACCCAGCTTTGATGGTCTCCTACAAATGAAGCTATAGCTTCTGACAACAACATATATTTCAAGTGCCCAACCTCAGAGGCAGTTTCTCAAGAATTCTTTAGGCCAGCAGAGCTCCATGTTTTTGGAGTGTTTACCTTTTCCCTTACTTTTGGAAACTCCTCTACCACCTCCAAGGTTGTGAACTGCTGAGCATTTTTTATTCCAGATATGTATTCAAAGATTTTCTAATTCTTCTCCTCTAATTGTGTCTTACTTGGGGCGAAGGTAATGTCAAGGCATTTTTCTGGATGAGAGTGGAAGATTTTTGTGTAGCATATGTTTGCATACACATTGGATTCATTTTCCTATTTTCCATTCGAAATACTGAATCCCTGACACTAACTCATACTACTAGACTCTGGATTCTAATCCTAATATGATGGAGAAAAACAACCCAAACAGCAAAAAAAGAGAAGCTGTTCAGAGGAGGCATGGTATATATTTGGACTTGCCTTTTGCATGATAAATGGTAGGTGTTATAAATCTAGTCAATTTTTAATTGAAATAGTCCTCCATGTGTTTTTAAAGTTAATAAATATGTGAATTCCTGTCTCCCTTTCTTTATCCTATTCAGCACATGTATTTTTATATGCACATATGGAATCCTACCTTTTATCACACGTATATTTTTGTGTGGTAGCTGACTTGGCAGATACAAATTTTGAGAAGAGATCACTCCTCCTAAATGCTGTTGGAACTGAAAATTCAACCTGTGGGTGAGCTTCCTAGGAGAACAACATTATACAAAAATCCTGGTAAGTAAATTGAATATTTTTGGATCTGTGAATGATGTATATTTCATGGTGAATTTCGATTGGCATATATGTTGCTACATTTTAATATTTCTGTGTGTGTGTGTGTGTGTGTGTGTGTGTGTGTGTGTGTGTGTGGGTATACACACAAACTCTCCAGATTTTTCAAAATATGAAATATATGTGTCTTATTTAAACTCCCTAAATTCATTCATGTTCAAGTATGTGGATTTATTATCAACTTTTCACATGATTATTCTCCGAAATATTCATCCACCTGAAATACATATTTGTTTCCTAGTACTGAAAACTAACTTCAGTGAATGGTGCATACAAATCCTGTTGATAGTCATAGCCAAAGGGGCCCCAGCAAACTTCCAGCTGCCAGCAAACTTTCAGCTGCCGGCTCACAGCGGCCCCAGCAACATCTAGCTGATTGGCTCCTCTGCGGTGATGCTCATTGGAGATGCTCATTGAGCTGTTTCCCCACCCTTTCAGACTGCCAGCTGATGATTGGCTCACAGCAGCCCCAGCAACATCTAGCTGATTGGCTCCTCTGCAGTGATGCTTATTGGGCTGTTTCTCTGCCATTGCAGACCATGGAGCTGCTCATTGGGGGACTTTTTTGGCTCTTCCCACGTGACCCAGCCAATTTGCCTCAAGAGCAGGAGAATTGTGAGAAGTGGATAGAGGCTTGTGTGGGAGGGAGAGGGTTGTGGGAAGCTGGTGTTGGGAGTTGGGGCTCTAAGGGTTTTTTCTGAGGGGCTGTTTTGCTTGGCGTGTGTGGTTCTAAAACTAAAGTTTGTTTCTTTTGACATGTGGCTCCTGATTGTGGCAGCCAGACTGCGGCATTTGGTGGCTCGTACGGGGAGCAACTGAGGGTAACTATTAAGGTAAACTGCTCGCCCATGAGGGCAGGGCGAGAGGATGGGTAGCCATTTTATGATTCCTCTTTTATTTTAGGTTGCCTGTCCCTGGAGATGAGTGAGATGGAAGAAAAACTGCTCACATCTGAGGAAAAACTATTTGTGTCTGAGGAACAGATAGGGAGAAAGGCTAAAATAATTTTTGTTGTTCCATTTTTATTTTTTTCTATCTCTTTTTTGTTTGGTATTATCTTGTTGGTTTTTATTATAGTAGAAATATGGGATCAGAAATTAGAAAAAAACAAACCAAGAAAGTGTTAAGAAAATTGTTAGAGGAAGAAGGCATCCCAGTAAAATCAAGACCAGTCAGGGCAATTGTTAATACAATACAAAAATGTAGACCATGGCTTTTTAAGGAGGAGTTGTTAAATATATCACAATGGAACCATCATGGTGCAGATTTAAAAAGAATAGAAAAGAAAAGCCCAGGGACTCTGCCAGTTGGCACATTGCCATTGTGGACATTCGTATCTTGTTTGCTTAGTCCAAAGCCTTCAGTTCTGTCAGTGGTAGAGGAAGGAGAAGACATATTGATTCAAGTAAAACAGAATGTCTCTCAAGTTAGTCAGAAAGAGGAAAAAATTCAAGTAAAAGAGAAGGTCTCTCGAGCTAGTCAGACAGAGAAAGAAAGTGTAAAACAGTAAAAACGATCGGAAGAAATTATCAACAGGAGACTGCTACTAACATCTTTCTATCACCAAAGGGTGTAAGTATCCAACCAACAACACCACCTCTACAGGAGACTGCTACTAACACCTTTCTATTACCAGAGGACAAAAGTGTCAAACTAACAAGGTCACCTCCATATGCTGAGAGGCCCCCAACTCCTGCAGTTGATAGTTGGGATCCTGAGACAAGATCTCAAATATTAACATGCCCTGTTTTTGAGGGAGGGGGGCAGCCAGTTTACCATGCTTTAAATATCAAAATACTGAAGCAGCTAAAAGAGGCTGTAACAACCTATGGTCCTCAAGCACCCTTAACTGTAAGCATGGTCGAATCCATTAACAACTTGAAGATGAAGCCAGCGGATTGGGCTAATATGTGTAATATTGTGCTAATTGGAGGACAATACCTGTTATGGAAGGTTGCCAATGAGGAATTTTGCAAGGAGACAGCTAGGTGAAATGCAGGAGCTGGTTATCCTCAGAGAAATCTAGATATGTTGTTAGGAAAGGAACCTTATGAGGATCAGAAGCAACAAATTGCATATGATCATGGTGTATGTGCACAAATTGCTGTAGATGCAATTAAGGCCTGGAAAACTTTACAAGAACATGGAGGTTTACAAGGTCAATTATCTAAGGTAATACAAGGAGCTAATGAACCTTATGCTTAATTTGTAGATAGGCTTATTCAAACAGCTACCAGAGATTTTGGGAATACAGAACAAGCAATGCCATTACTAAAACAACTGGCTTATGAGCAAGTGAATCATTGGTGCAGAGATATCATTAGACCATGGAAACATGAAGATTTAAACACATACATTAAATTATGTGGAGACATTAATGAACAAGAGCAAGTCATGGCAGCTGCAGTAAAACAGGCTTTAGATGCCAGAGACATTAATGAACAAGGGCAGATTGTGACAGCTGCAGTAAAACAGGCTTTAGATGCCAGACCAAGAACATGCTACAATTGTGAAGAAACAGGACATTTTAAAAGGAATTGCCCCTTAGAAAGAGGGTTTAACAAAATTAGGTATCAAAGGAGTAGAATACAAGGTATTTGCCCACGATGCCGTAGAGCGAGACATTGGGCTAATGAATGCTGTTCTCAAACCACCATAGAGGGTACTCCATTATCAAAAAATGAACAAGGACCAGGTATTTTTCCACGATATCATGGAGAAAGGCATTGGGCTTCATTGCCAAAAAATGGACA
The DNA here is from genome assembly GCF_048772815.1 of Callospermophilus lateralis. Lineage (NCBI taxonomy): Eukaryota > Metazoa > Chordata > Mammalia > Rodentia > Sciuridae > Callospermophilus > Callospermophilus lateralis. Next base: position 3,695,533 of record NC_135316.1, on the reverse strand, counting down.
GGGGTCTCAATGCTCTGGGGCCCAAAACCACAAATATATGGAGCAATGGAGGAACCCAGCAAACCCATCAGGGTAGTGCCCAGGACACATTGTCCATCAGATCCCTCATCAGACAAACCAGAGAAAGCACAGGGTTGGACATCTGCGCCTCTGCCAGATCAGTACTATCTCCAGAGATGGGAATTCAAATCATTCCCACAGGTGTAAAAGGACCTCTTTCCAAAGGAACCATAGGCTTATTATTGGGATGCAGCTCTTCTACTCTAAAAGGTCTTATGATAAGTCCTGGGGTGATTGATCTCGATTATGAAGGTGAATTAAAAATTATAGCCAGTTCTCCAAAGGGAATATCAGTAATTTCACCAGGAGATAGAATAGCACAGTTACTAATAATATTCAGCCGACATAAAAAATTTTCCAGTGGTACTGTAGAAAGAGGTTCCAAGGGATTAGGCTGCACAAGTGTAGATTGGGCTATGTTTTCTTTAAATATAGATTCTCGCCCATGCTTAAACTAAATATTCAAGGACATGAATTTAATGGGCTACTGGATACAGGTGCAGACAGCATCATCTCTTGTCAAGAATGGCCAAAAAATTGGCCATTACAACAAGCTACTCAAACGCTTCAAGGCCTATGAGTGGCGACTAATCCCCATAGAAGTGCAATGGTATTAGATTGGAAGGATCCTGAAGGATGTGAAGGAACTATACAGCCATATGTATTGGATCATCTTCCTGTAAATTTATGGGGACGAGATGTCCTAGATCAATTAGGTTTGACATTAACAAATAACATCAACCAAAATGCACCCACTATTATTACTAGACAAGGTTTTAGGAAAGGAAAAAGTTTAGAAAAACAAGAACAAGGTATAGCAGCACCAATACAAATAGATCAAGAAACAGACAGACATGGGTTGGATTTTCAGAAAGGGCCACTGAGACAATAAAAATTACCTGGAAATCAGAAAGACCAGTATGGGTTCCTCAGTGGACCCTGACTAAAGAAAAGTTACAAGCAGTCCATGACCTGGTCAAACAACAATTAGCAGAAGGACCTATACAACCGTCTGTATATCCCCATAATACTCCCATTTTTGTCATCAAAAAGAAATCTGGTAAATGGAGATTATTGCAATATTTAAGAGCCATTAATAATGAGATGGTTATTATGGGACCTGCTCAATAAGGATTCCTCAATTGTCTGCTTTGCCAAAAACCTGGTATGTTTTAGTTATAGATATTAAAGATTGTGTTTTTTTTTTCAATTCTAATTTATCCTGAGGATAGTCCATGTTTTGCTTTTAATATCCCTGCACTGAATCATGAAGGTCCTGATCAGAGATATGAATGGAAAGTACTCCCTCAAGAGATGGCTAACAGCCCAACTATGTGTCAAACTTATGTTAACAAAGTAATCCAGCCACTTAGAAATCAAAATCCTGAACTACAAATATTTCACTATATGCATGATGTATTATTAGCACACAAAGCTAAAAACACATTGTTAGAAAGTTATGCCACACTTACAAACTTATTAAAAATTATAATCTAGAGATAGCAATAGATAAAGTACAATTAAATTTTCCAATTAATTATTTAGAAGTTCTATTATCGTTAACCATGGTCAGTCCACCAAAAATTCAAATACGAGTAGATCAACTCAAATCACATAACGACATTCAAAAGTTATTAAGAGACATAAATTGGATAAGGCCTTATCTAGGTATACCAACATGAGAGTTGGGACCTTTATTTGATATCCTAAAAGGTCCATTAGGTCCAAATTCACCCCGCATGTTAATGCCTGAAGCAAGAAAGGCATTAAAAATCATTGAAACATATATGCAAAATATGCATTTGGATAGAATTGATATAATTTTGCCTTTATTATTTATTGTACTACAAACAAAAAATATTCTTACAGGAGTATTTTGGAAAGAAGATCCATTATTATGGATACATTTATCTTATTCTCCTAACACTATTCTTACTAGGTATCCTGAGGCTTTAGGATAATTTATACTCAAAGGAATAAAAGCAGCAAAGAGAGTGTTAGGAATTTCTCCCAATAAAATTATTACTCCATATACTGTGAATCAAATTGATGAGTTAGCTAATGAGTTAAATACTTGGGCAATAATCATGGTCCAATCTAATGTTTCATTTGATAACCACGTATTATCTAATCCTTTATTGTCTTTTTGGTCATCACATCCTGTAATTTTTCCAATATTGACAAGAAAAACACTTATCATGAATGCTCCAAATATATTCACTAATAAATCAAATAATGGTACAGCAGCAAAAGTTACACCTGATCAAACTTTTATATTTTTAGTACCCAAACAATCAGCTCAAAAGGTAGAGCTTAATGAAGTGTTACAAGCTTTTGAGATATTTAAAGATTCTGTATTCAATTTATTTTCCGATAGTCAGTATATAGTTAACGCTATAGTATCCCTTGAAGATGCTGGTAGGATTTCCCCTTCCTCTACTGTTTTCTCTTTACTTTCCAATATACAAAGTCTAATCTGGGACAGAAAAAATCCATTCTTTATAGGACATATCAGGGCAAATAAAGGATTGCCTGGAGCCCTTAGTTTGGGCAATGATTTAGCAGATAAAACTACACATGACATACATATTTTCTCCACACTAGAAGAAGCTATAAATTTTCATAAAAAGTTCCGTGTCAAAGCTAATTCATTACAAAAGTGTTCTAAAATAACTAAGGAACAAGCTAGACAAATAATAAAACAATGTCAAAATTGTGTGACATTTTTACCACAAGTGAATCTTGGAGTCAATCCTAGAGGATTGATACCTAACCATATTTGGCAGATGGACATCACACACTTGCCAGAATTTGGAAAATTAAAATATTTGCATGTTACAATTTATTCTTCTTTTGGATTTTTGATGGGCTCCATTCATGCCAGAAAAAAACTAAAGATATTGTAGCTCATTGCTTACAAAAGTTTGCCACTGTGGGCGTTCCAAAACAGTTAAAAACGGATAATGCCCCTCTTTATACTTCTACCTCTTTTAAACAATTTTGGTTATCATTTGGCATCACTCATATAACAGGAATCCCACACAATCCACAGTGACAAGTTATAGTTGAAAAAGCTCATCAAACTATTAAAATGTAATTATTAAAGAAAAAAGACAGAATTGGGAAGGGGTATATATTGCCCAAAGATAAACTTAAAATAACCCTTTTTACTCTAAACTTTTTACTTTAAACTTTTGGATTCATCAGGACTTAGTGCTGCAGATAGGCATATGTGTCCAAAAATTGTGCATAAGCCCAAGGTTCTTTGGAAGGATATTCTAACAGCACAATGGAAAGGTCCTCACCCAGTAATTGTCTGGAGTCGGGGGTCTGTTTGTGTGTTTCCACAGGGAAAATAGCAGTCGATTTGGATTCCAGAGAGATTAACCAAGGTCCTGACCCAATGATTGTCTGGAGTTGGGTGCCTGTTTTTGTGTTTCCACAGGGAGAACAACAGCCGATTTGAATTTCAGAGAGATTAACTAAAGCGATTTCTACAGAACAAAAAGAAGTTGATTTGACTCAAGTCCATATCAGCTGATATCCAAAACTCCAGTTTGGCTATCCTTACATCTGAGATATAACCAGGATGCTTTTTTCAATGTCTATTTTATTATTGCCCTTTCCCACATTCTGTTTTGTTTTATGAGCTCATACAGACCTAGTTTAATGTTTTGCTGATCAGTTCTATTTTTGGACAATAGAGTTTTTAAACATTGCAATGGAGATTTCACGTGTAAAAAGTTATAAGGCCTTTACTATTAGGTTATGTGTTATATGTATTATATTATGTGTGCACACTTGTGTTTTGTGTTATATGTTTGAATGTTTGTATGTCCATATATCATATATGATGAGCGCTCATGAAAAAATGGATCCAAATTTTTTTAGACATTATTTAAATGGTTTAATTTAAATTGGGTAAAGAGCTGGTGAGGATTGTTTTAAAATGTGAACAAAAAAGGAGGTTAACAGATCTGTTTGTTTTCTTTCACCTTTCCTTTTCATTATATTTAATAATTCTCTTCAAGACAATGTAAATTGTTAGGAAAATTGTTTTCTTTCAGTGCCTTCTGGAATGTTACATAATTTTTTCTTTAGCCATTATTGCCAGAATTCCTATCTTCATCCCAGTGCTGGTGAAATCAAAGATAAAACCAATCTACAGCTTCTGCAATAGCCATCACTGAACTGCTTGCAGAACTTGCTTGGACACATTGTAAACTCACCTGTATGCATTGTAAACTATCTGTTTGTGCAGCGACTTGTGGTAGTGTTGGGGTATATTTGCTGATGATGTCATCGGTGGTACAATTTTTCCAAAAGGAGCCGTCAATTGGCTTGGTGTATCTTCCTCCCTTCTGTGTGTCATGATCATCCAGCTAAAGTTTGGGGGCCATCAGAGGTGAGGCAAAGAACTTCACCCCCCCCCCCGCTGGTACAAAGACCTCTCCACAGGTGTGGCTGTATACTGGACCGGTATTCAGTTATGGGTAAGATCCAATTGCAATGGTACCAACTTAACGGGTAAGGACCATATGTACTATTGGACAACCAAAGGCAGGAACTGTGCCTAAGCCACTGTGTGTTGTTTAAACAGAGAGGGGGAGATGTTGAGAGCCACAGCCAAAGGGGCACCAGCAAAATTCCAGCTGCCAGCAAACTTCCAGCTGCTGGCTGATGAATGGCTCACAGCGGCCCCAGCAACATCTAGCTGATTGGCTCCTCTGCGGTGATGCTCATTGGAGATGATCATTGAGATGTTTCCCCGCCCTTTCAGACTGCCAGCTGATGATTTGATCACAGCGACCCCTGCCACACCTAGCTGATTGGCTCCTCTGCGGTGATGCTAATTGGGCTGTTTCCCTGCCCTTTCAGACTACAGAGTTGCTCATTAGGGGACATTTTTGGCTCTGCACACATGACCCAGCCAATCGGCCTCAAGAGCACAAAGATTGTGGGAGGTGGAGAGAGGCTTGTGTGGGAGAAAGAGGCTTTTGGGAAGCCAGTGGTGACAGTTGGGGCTCTGAGGCTTTATCCTGAGAAGCTGTTTTGTTTGGCCTGTGTGGTTTTAAAAATAAAGTTAGTCTCTTTTGATAAGTGGCTCCTGATTGTGCCCAGAAAGACTGCGGCATTATCCTAATATTTCTACATTAACTGAGCCAGTTTAACATCAATGCAAGTAGATTTTTATGAGACATGATTTGTATTTTGACGTTAATTTTTATTCAACACTGGTACATTACTATTTCTTAAGTTTATGCACATCAGAGGATATATATTTCCTCCACAACTTAGCAAAATTATAGGCATTTGTTTCACTTTCAATCACTTCCTGCTTCAGAACACATGTATTACTCCAGGTTTCTTAACTGGTCTTTTTATCAGACTTCTTTCAAACACATTATTTCTGATTTCCATTATAATTGTTGAAGCAAAACTCACACACCCTTCAAGATAAACCATAACTATAATTTCACAATTAGATGTAAAAACTGGTTGGAATGAATGATTGTATATCAATATAAGATTTCTTATATATTTTTCGATATCAATTCAATCCATTATTTAAAGTGGAACCAGTTATATTATTTATTCACAGTATGGTCTATTCATGCATTATCTCTATATTCATACACACAGGGTACACCTCTTTGTACCCCAAATACTAATTCATACATCTTCAAAATATTGCTCCCAGAAATGGAGGAAGAAATACTCATGTCACCTGATCTAAATATGCATGTTATCACAGTAATATTCTGGACAAAAAATGCAAAATTCACACGTGTGATTGTACCAAACCCTAAATAAAAACTGGACATGGATTACTAAAAACATCCATGTCCAGGTTGCATAATGCTCTCAAAAGTCAATCCTATCAGTGACTACGTATTTGTTTCTTCTTAAGATAATATATTCAACCTCAAAACTGTTGAAAATGTCTAATACTATCACTCACTTCATACTTTGCCTGATTTCCTAATGTCTCTATTGATATCTGCTTTCCTACATATTTTTCCCAGTTCATCATTGTGACTGACCTTTCACTTGTGCTGACATTGATATTCACTCTCTAACCAAAACCCTATAGCTAAAGAACTTTTGGCACAAATCCTAAGTTCACCCTTGTTCTGAAATCTACCGACTATCTTCCTGATCCTATTGATTATTCCTGTTTGAGTGGATGTTCTCCTCTACATTCAATCATCCAAGGTACAAGTCCTATGGCATTGTATATCGATTTATCTGAGACATGTGTGCAGAACGTAATTCAAAGCTACATATCACAATCAATTGCCCAATGCACTTCTCAGCTTCAAATCTCACCTAGATTTCTGTTTATGTACTAATATTTTACCTCTGTATTCCTATAAATATTGCTGGTTTCCAATACCATTGTTCATCTCAAAGAATGATTTCTAAACCGAATCGATCCTGTTATTATCCCTAACCATACACTGTTGCCTCAATCTAACATAACAAAAGAGCAGGGACAGAGTTTGTCTTACAATACAGGAATGTAGGGGATATTACACCTGCTGAGAACATCAAATTTCCATGCAGAAATGATTCCTGGAGAAGATGTAGGCAGCTATGAATGACCTGAGAGAGGAAAAGCCATCTTCCATTGCAAACACCTTGTGATAACGAAGGGATGTGTATGAATCAGTCTCTCTCTTCTTAATGTAGAGAAGATGGACCAAACCAGGCATGCGTGGAGAGCTGTTCCCGGGTGGCCATTGTTGATATAGCATTCAAACTTGTCAAAGTGTCACAGGAAGTAGGGGCAGCCTCCATCTCATGAGATCCATGAAAGCAACTGTTAGGACAAAGTGGTCGCCAAGGCAGTGATCTCATTCAGTTCCTGAAGAAAGTGACCTACCTAACTTCCTTGGTGATGGAACTCTCTGAAATTGGGATCCAAGAGGCCAGGCACCCTGAGCCAGTCCCAGTCCCCGTCCCAGTTTTCAAACTTGTTTCGATTTACCAAGGACAGAGTTAGTCTTTCTTGGTACCTAATGATATGAGGATGGACAATGCCAGTAGAGCTCTGAAAAGGGGCCTTTCCTGAGATAGCAGATAGGGACTCAATGCTGGCTGCTGACAACTTCGTAGAGTGGGCCAAGGAGAACAGATCTGAGACAGGAAAGGCCATTTCGGGGAAACATAGTATGGCCTCCAGTCAGAGGACACTCCGGATAGTCACAGACCTACTTGCGGGAAGGAGGTGCCTTTGTGGATGTGGGTGTGAGTTTGTGGTTTTGTCTCATGTTCTGAAAATAGGTAGGAAAGGTGGTTTGTATGGTTTGGAGTCGACTGTTTCTAGTAAGTCGTTTGACAAGGCGAGTGTTTCTATGTCTCTGTATCCACTGTGTTCGTGGTTGTAGTCTTTGAAAAAGAGAATGCATCAATGGAGGTTTCCTGTCTAGTAGGAAACTTCCCAGCATCATCCTGCCCACTTTATGAATGGACTGCAGCTTGCCTTATGGATGGGCAACACCTACTATCTTCCTAAGGTCCTGTTCACATCTTGATTTCTGGCCTCTCTCCAGAATAGGCTCATGGTTTTGTGTCCAAGATATGTACCACCTCCAAAATCTGTGACATGGCCATGTACTGGATAGCTGAAGGGAATGGGAACATCTCAGAAAACTCAGATATCAGTGTAACCAGTAAAGTCTCAGTGGAAAAACCCTGCTTTGGGCCATTTGCTTACCTATTGTTCTGTTGCCCTGAATGTCAGGAAGGTCTTTGCCTCAGGCCACCCCTTTGTGAAGCCTGAAGAAAACAGTTTTCAAATGGAAATGAATGTGCATCTCCTGTGGATCTTTGCTTAATTGCTTTGGAAAGAGATGTGTCTGAATCAGCCTCTTGACCCTGTGTGAGGTTGTGGCTTTGATTCTCAGAACCTGATAGACCTAAAAAAAGATCCCATGTGTGCTTGGGTTTTCTATTGCCTCCAAATCACATAACGAATCTATACCTGACAATCAGTAGGATTAAATTGGAGAAGCAGAGCAGTATTAACGGCAGGCCTCTTTGATCACTCCTGGTTCACAGGAACGGTGTCCAGGTCACTCTGGCTTTAGGTAAATGAGGGGCAAGGGAGCTTATTTTGGACACTGTCTTGTGCTTCGCCCCTCATGGAAACCTCCATCCAGAGGTTATGATGAGTGTCTATACGCAAGATTATGAGGGTCATGTGGAAGTGTTTTGGGTTTAATTGTGGTCATTTGTGTGGCAGTTGGAAGAGACGACTGGGTCCACCTGGACATGAACTCTGGTGTGATTCCCCTTAGAGACTGAGTTCTGGAACTTACATCAGGGAAGTATTGCCATGAATTGTGGTGGGATTTTAGGAGGCCATGCATGAGAGTCGCCCTTGGAAAATGAGATCTAGTCCCAGAGTGTCTTTCCACAGTGCACTGGGAATCTCAGCCAAGATATAACACGATTTTATTCTGAAATACTTGGCAACCATAGTTAAGAGTCAAAACACACATGGAACTCACATTGAGTAGACATCAATGGGCCTGGCTTCATGTGACATTTTGGCCACTCTTTGGGAAGCGTTGCCTTTTAGAGTTCTCCAGAGCTTTCATTGAAATCAGCTTCCTCACCATTTATTGGTTCCTGAATGAATTGAAAAACCAGTGCCTCCAACTTGGTACTTTAAATGTGGCTAGACAAATACCATGAAATTTTTGAAATTCTCATGACCAGGTGGCACTGGAGTACCTTTGGATGTCCTGTTGCTGATCATGAGTGTACCAGACAGTGCCTTGATTCACTGGGTTTCATGAAAATGATGTAGAACAGAGATGCCAGTAAGTTGGAGCTTGCTGAGTAGTGGGCCTAGAATAGTGGTGGGCAGGTGTGTGATTAAACATCTGTGTTGGTGTCATGTGTATCTGCCATTGGCTTCCAAATGGCTTGTGACTGACATGGTGTAGCATGAAGACCCTTGAATGTAAAGGCATCTTGTTATATGGAGAGGTTTCAGGGAAATGTTCAGAATCAAGTTGCTATGGACAAGGGGGCAGTCTATGTGGGATAGAAGACTGGTTGGTGAATTCTCCTGGCAGACCCTGACCCACCACAAGTGACAGAACTCCCTCCAGGACTGTGTCCCAGTTGAACTCCTTGTATTTCGTGAAGCAGACACCAAACTCCCATTGCAGCAGAAAGAAAGACCATGAAAAATGGAGGATGAACAAATGGCTTCAGAGTCCACAAAGGAAGACCCTTAGCCCCCATTGGCCACAGTTTACCTACAAAGAGAGAATTCTGCACTACTGCCTCATGTTCATTAAAAAATAAGAAAACATGTGTTCCAGGTTTCATTGATGCAGACCCAGCTTTGATGGTCTCACTGCAAAGGAAGCTAAAGCTCCTGACTACAACATATATTTCCAGTGCCCAAACTCAGAGGCAGTTTCTCATAAGTCTTTAGGTCAGCAGAGCACCATGTTTGTGGAGTGTTTACCCTGTCCCTTACTTTTGGAAACTCTTCTACCACCGCCAAGGTTGTGAACTCCTGAGCATATTGCATTCCAGATAAGTATTCATAGATTTTCCAACTCTTCTCCCTCTAATTGTGTCTAACTTGGGACGAAGGTAATGTCAAAGCATTGTTCTGGATGAGAGTGGGAAGATTATTTTTAGCACCTATTTGCATAAACATTGGATTCATTTTCCTAATTTCCATTCAAAATACTGAATCACTGACACTAACGCATACCCTACTAGACTCTAGACTCTGACTACTAATCCTAATATAATGGAGAAAAATAACCCAAAATTAATAGAAATACAAGCAGTTCAGAGGAGGCATGGTGTATAATTGGACTTGCCTTTTGAATTATGTAGGTTTGGAGTTATAAATCTACTCAATTATTTGTTGAAATAGTTCTCCATGTGTTTTTTTTTAATTTTTGTTGTTCATTGTTCAAAACATTATATAGTTCTTGATATATCATATTTCACACTTTGATTCAAGTGGGTTATGAACTCCCATTTTTATCCTGTATACAGATTGCAAAATCATATCAGTTACGCATCCATTGATTTACATATTGCCATACTAGTGTCTGTTGTATTCTGCTGCCTTTCCTATTCTCTACTGTCCCTCCTCCTCTCCCCTCCCCTCCCATATTCTCTCTCTACCCCCTCTACTGTAATTCATTTCTCCCCCTTGCATTTTTTTCCCTTTCCCCTCACTTCCTTTTGTTCGTAATTTTGTATAACCCTGAGGGTTTTCATCCATTTCCATGCAATTTTCCTTCTCTGTCCCTTTCCCTCCTACCTCTCATCCCTGTTTAATGTTAATCTTCTTCTCATGCTCTTCGTTCCTACTCTGTTCTTAGTTACTCTCCTTATATCAAAGAAGACATTTGGCATTTGTTTTTTAGGGATTGGCTACCTTCATTTAGCATAATCTGCTCTAATGCCATTCATTTCCCTGCAAATTCTATGATTTTGTCATTTTTAATGCAGAGTAATACTCCATTGTGTATAAATGCCACATTTTTTAACCATTCGTCTATTGAAGGGCATCTAGGATGGTTCCACACTCTTGCTATTGTGAATTGTGCTGCTATGAACATCAATGTAGCAGTGTCCATGTATCATGCTTTTTTAGATCTTCAGGAAATACACCGAGAAGAGGAGTAGCTGGGTCAAATGGTGGATCCGTTCCCAGATTTCCATGAAATCTCCATACCGCTTTCAAAATTGGCTGCACCAATTTGCAGCCCCACCAGCAATATAAATGTGTACCCATTTCCACACATCCTTGACAGCACTTGTTGATGTTTGACTTCATAATGGCTGCCAATCTTACTGGAGTGGGATGTTATTTTAGGGTGGTTTTGATTTGCATTTCTCTGACTGCTAGAGATGGTGAGCATTTTTTCATGTACTTGTTGATTGATTGTATTCCTCCACTATGAAGTGTCTGTTCAGGTCCATGGCCCATTTGTTGATTGGGTTATTTGTTATCTTATTGTCTAATTTTTTGAGTTCTTTGTGTACTCTGGATATTAGGGCTCTATCTGAAGTGTGAGGAGTAAAGATTTGTTCCCAGGATGTAGGCTCCCTATTTACCTCTCTTATTGTTTCTTTTGCTGAGAAAAATTTATTTAGTTTGAGTAAGTCCCATTTGTTCATTCTAGTTATTAACTCTTGTGCTATGGGTGTCCTATTCAGGAATTTGGAGCCCGACCCCACAGTATGTACATCGTAGCCAAGGTTTTCTTCTTTCAGATGCCGTGTCTCTGATTTGATACCAAGCTGTTTGATCCATTTTGAGTTAACATTTGTGCATGGTGAGAGAAAGGGATTCAGTTTCCTTTTGTTACATATGGAACTCAAGTTTTCCCAGCACTATTTGTTGAAGATGCTATCCTTCCTCCATTGCATGCTTTTAGCCCCTTTATCAAATATAAGATAGTTGCAGTTTTGTGGATTGGTTTCTGTGCCTCTATTCTGTACCATTGGTCCCCCCGCCTGTTTTGGTTCCAGTACCATGCTATTTTTGTTACTATTGCTCTGTAGTACAGTTTGATATCTGGTATCGCTATACCGCCTGATTCACACTTCCTGCTTAGCATTGTTTTTGCTATTCTGGGTCTTTTATTTTTCCATATGAATTTCATGATTGCTTTCTCTATTTCTACATAAAATGCCATTGGGATTTTGATTGGCATTGCATTAAACCTATAGAGAACTTTTGGTAATATCGCCATTTTGATGATGTTAGTTCTGCGTATCCATGAACAGGGTATATTTTTCCATTTTTTTAAGATCTTCTTCTATTTCTCTCTTTAAGGTTCTGTAGTTTTCATTGTATAAGTTTTTCACCTCTTTTGTTAGGTTGATTCCTAAGTATTTTTTTTTTTTGAGGATATTCTGAATGGAGTGGTTGACCTCATTTCCATTTCAGAGGATTTTTCAGTGATATACAGGAATGCCTTTGATTTGTGCATGTTGACTTTACATCCTGCTACTTCGGTGAATTCATTTATTATCTCTAAAAGTTTCTTTGTAGACCCATTTGGGTCTGCTAGGTATAGAATCATGTCAGCCGCAAATAGTGATAATTTAAGTTCTTCTTTTTCTGTTTTTATGCCTTGAATTTCTTTTAATTGTCTAATTTTCTGGCCAGTGTTTTAAGAACTATGTTGAACAGAAATGTTGAGAGAAGGCATCCTTATCTTGTTACAGATTTTAGAGGGAATGCCTTCAATTTTTCTCAATTCAGAATAATCCTGGCCTGAAGCTTAGCATAGATTGCTTTTACAATATTGAGGTATGTTCCTGTTATCCCTAGTTTTTAGAGTTTTGAATATAACTGGATGCTGTACTTTGTCAAATGTTTTTTTCTGCATATATCGAGATGATCATATGGTTCTTATTTTTAAGTCTATTGAAGTGGTGAATAACAATTATTGATTTCTGTATATTGAACCAGCCTTGCATCCCAGGGATGAATCCTACTTGATCATGTTGCACAATTTTTTTAATATGTTTTTGTATCTGACTTGCCAGAATTTTATTGAGGATTTTTGCGTCTAGGTTCATTAGAGATATTGGTCTATAGTTTTGTTTCTTTGAAGTGTCTTTGTCTGGTTTAGGAATCAGGGTAATATTGGCCTCCTAGAATAAATTTGGAAGTTCTTCATCTTTTTCTATTTCCTGAAATATCTTGAAAACTATTGGTATTAGTTCCTCTTTAAAGGTTTTGTAAAACTCTACTGTATACCTATCCATTCCTGGGCATTTCTTAGTTGGTAGTCTTTGGATGATTTCTTCGTTTTCCTCAATTGATATTGCTCTGTTTAGGTTGTCTATATCCTCCTGACTCAATCTGGGCAGATCATATGACTTAAGAAATCTATCGATGCCTTCACTATCTTCTAATTTATTGGAGTAAAAGGATTCAAAATTATTTCTGATTATATTCTGTTTTTCGGATATGTCTGTTGTGATATTGCCATTTTCATCCCGTATGCTAGTAATTTGAGTTCTCTCTCTTGTTATGTTCCTTAACATGGTTTAGGGTCTCTCGATTTTATTTATTTTTTCAAAGAATCAACTTTTAGTTTTGTCAATTTTTTTCAATTGTTTCTTCTTTTTCGATTTTATTAATTTCAGCTCTGATTTTAATTATTTCTTGCCTTCTACTTCTTTTGCTGTTGTTTTCTTCTTCTTTTCTAGGATTTTGAGATGAAGTATGAGATTATTTATTGATTTTTTTTTTAAGGAAAATATTCCAAGCAATGAATGTTCCTCTTAGAACTGCTTTCAATGTGTCCCCTAGATTCTGATATGTTCTGTCTGTCTTTTTATTTATCTCTAAGATTTATTTATTTTCCTCCTAGATGTCTTCTATTACCCATTGATCATTCAGTAACATATTGTTTATTCTCCAAGTGATGGATGATTTTTCCTTCCTTCTTTTATCGTTGATTTACAGTTTCATTCCACTATGATCAGATAAGATGCCTGGTATTATCTCTACCCCTTTATATTGTCTAAGAGTTGCCCTGTGACATAATATATGATCTATTTTTGAGAGGTATCCATGTGCTACCGAGAAAAAAATTGTAACTGCTTGATGTTGGGTGGTATATTCTATATATGTCAATTAAGTCTAGGTTATTAATTTTGTTATTGAGTTCTATTGTTTCCTTATTCAACTTTTGTTTGGAAGATCTGTCCAGTAGTGAGAGAGGTGTGTTGAAGTCTCCCATGATTATTGTATGGTGGTCTATTAGACTCTTGAACTTGAGAAAAGTTTGTTTAGTGACCATAGATGAACCATTGTTTGGGGCATATATATTTATGATTGTTATGTCTTGTTGGTGTATTGTTCCCTTGAGAAGTATGTTGAGTCCCTCTTTATCCCTTTTGATTAACTTTGGCTTGAAATCCATTTTTTTGATGTGATCATGGACACTCCTGCTTGTTTCTGAAGTCCATAGGAGTGATATGATTTTTCCCAACTGTTCACCTTCAGTCTATGTATGTCTTTTCCTATCAAATGCGTCTCCTGTAGGCATCATATTGTTGGGTCTTGTTTTGTGATTCATTCAACTAGCCTGTGTCTCTTAATTGTTGAGTTTAAGCCATTAACATTTATTATTAAGATATGGGTTGTTCTTCCAGCCATATTTGTTTATTTATGTTACTAAACATGGTTGTTTTCCTCCTTGATTATTTCCCCCCCCTTTTCTGTACTACCTCCCACTGTTGGTTTTCATTGTTATTTTCCATTTCCTCTTCTTATTATGTTTTGCCGAGGATGTTTTGAGGAGATGGTTTTCTAGCTGCAAATTTATTTAACTTTGTTTATCATGGAAGGTTACAATTTCATCTTCCATCCTGAAGCTTAACTTCTCTGGATACACAATTATTGGTTGGAACTCATTTTCTTTCAGTTTTTGAAAAATGTTATTCCTGGATCTTCTAGCTTTCAGAGTCTGTGTTGAAAGATCAGCTGTTATAGTGATTGGTTTACCGCTAAATGTAATCTGCTTCCTTTCTCTTGTAGCTTTTAAAATCCTCTCTTTATTCTGTATGTTTGGCATCTTCAGTATAATATGTCTAGATGTGGATCTCTTATAATTTTGCACATTCGGCATCCTGTAGGCTTCTAGGATTTGGGATTCTGTCTCATTCTTCAAGTCTGGGAAATTTTCTCTTATTATTTCATTGAATAGAATTCTCATTCCTTTTGTTTGGATCTCTATACCTTCCTGTATTGAATTATTCTTAAGTTTGGTGTCTTTATGTTATCCCATATTTCTTGGATGTTCTGCTCATGGTTTCTTAACAGTCTTGCTGAGCTGTCTATGTTCTTTTCAAGTTGAAATACATTGTCTTCATTGTCTGATGTTCTATCTTCTAAGCGATCTACTCTGCTGGTAGTATTCTCAATTGAGTTTTTAAGTTGGTTTTTTGCTTCCTACATTTCTATGATTTCTGTTTGTTTGTTTTTTATAACCTCTATCTCCCTGTATAGTTGATCTTTTGCTTCTTGGATTTGCTTATGTAATTCATTGTCAAAGTGATCTTTCATTGTCTGATTTTGCTGTCTAATGTCTTCCTTGAGACTCCAGATCATCTGAAGCATGTATATCTTGAATTCTTTATCTGACATTCCATCTGCTGCAAGTATTACCTCTTCTAAAGTTGAGTTGACCTGCATTGCTTGTGGTCCTTTCTTTCCTTGTCTCTTCATACTGTTCGCGTTTCTTTCTCCTTGTTCAAACTGTTGTGTTATTGAATTTTACCCCTAAATATTTACATTGCTCTTGTATAGTTGCAAAGTCTCCCTCACAGGCACAGGCCGTGGCTCTGCCTCTCCTGTAATTGGGGCAATGTGCCTACCACACCAGCAGGCCGCTTGGCCTGTTCTGCTGGTCGGTAGCAGGTCCACCTACCTTGCAGGAGCGGGCACTGGCTCTACCCTTCTGCGGGCGCTGGGCCTGTTCTGCCAGTGGGTCACAGTTCCACCTACCCTGCAGGTGCAGTCGTCGGCTCTGCCCCTCTGCACGACGCTTGGCCTCTTATGTCTGTGGGTTGCAGGTCTGTCTACCTTGCAGGCGCGGGTGGCGGCTCTGTCCCTCCCCAAACTGTGGGGATTTGTCTACCACGCTGGCAGGTCGCAGGGCCTCTTGTGCTGGTGGGTCAGAGGTCCACCTGCCTTGCAGGCACGGGCGACGGCTCGGACCCTCCCCCAACCTGGTGATGTGTCTACCACCCTGTCGGGCCCCTGGGCCTGGTTTGTCGGTGTTCACAGATCTGCCTACTTCGCAGGTGTGGGGGATGTCTCAGCCCCTCTGAAGGCCGCTGGGCCTCTTCTGCTGGTGGGTCGCAGGTTCACCTACCTTGAAGTTGCAAGGGGTGCCTCTGCCCCACCGCAGTTTGCTGGGCCTGTTCTGCCTGTTCGTCGCAGGTCCGCATACCTTGCATCCGCGCGGTGGCTCTGCCCTTTCCCCAACCAGTGCAATGTGTCTTTCACCATGGCGGGCTGCTGGGCCTGTTCTACCGGTGGGTCGAGGGTCCGCCTACGTTGCAGGCGTGCTTGGTGGCTCTGTCCCTCCCCCTCTCCATGTGTTTTTAAAGTTAACAAATATGTGAATTCCTGTCTCCATTTCCCTGTACCCTATTCAGCACATGTATTTTTATATGCACATAGAGAATCCTACCTGGTATCACAAGTAAATACTTGTGAGGTTGCTGACTTGGCAGAAACAAATTGTGAGAAGAGATCACTCCTCCTAAACGCTGTTGGAACTTAAAATTCAAACTATGGGTGAGCTTCCTAGTTGAACAACATTATACATAAATCTATGTTCAGTAAAATGAAGATTTTTGGATTTGTGGATGATATATATTTCATGATGTTTTTCAATTGGCATATATATTGCTACTTTTAAATGTGTGTGTGTGTGTGTGTGTGTGTATGTGTGTGTGTATATATATATATATATATATATATATATACACTCTCCAGATTTTTCAAAAAATAAAATATATGTGTCTTATTATACACTCCCTAAATTCATTCATGTTCACGTATGTGGATTTATAATCAACTTTTCACAAGATTATTCTCAGAATTATTCATCCACCTGAAATACATATTTATTCCTTAGTACTGAAAACTAACTTCAGTGAATTGTGCATACAAATCCTAATATTTCTACAGTTACTGACCATGTTTAACATCAATGCAAGTAGATTCTTATGGGACATGATATGTATTTTGACGTTCATTTTTTTCAACACTGGTACATTACTATTTCTTCAGTTTATGCACATCATAGAATATAAATTTAATCCACAAGTTAGAAGATTAATATCAATTTGTTTCACTTACAATCACATCCTGCTTCAGAACACATGTATTCCTCCATGTTTCTTGACTAGTCTTTTTATGAGACTTCTTTCCAAACACATAATTTTGGATTTTCATAATCACTATTGAGGCAAAAGTCACACACACTTCATGATAAACCATAACACTAATATTACCATTAGATGTATAACAGGTTGGAATGAATGTATGAATATCAATATAAGATTTCCTGTATATTTTCAGATATCAATTCAATCCATTATTTAAATGTGGAACCAGTTATACTATTTATTCAGAGTATGGTCTATTAATGCATTTTTTTTATATTCATATAACACAGATTACACCTATTTGTACCCCCGATACTAATTTATACGTCTTCAAAATATTTCTCCAAGAAATGGAGGAAGAAATACTCATGTCACCTGATCTATATATACATTTTATCACAGTAATATTGTGGAAACAAAAAGCAGGGTCACACTTATGATTGTACCAAATCCTAAATGAAAAGTGAGCAGGGATTACTAAAAACATCCTTGTCCAGGTTGCCTAATGCTCTCAAATGTCAATCTTATTGGTGACTACATATTTGATTATTCCTGAAATTACATATTCCACCTCAACCCTGTTGAAAATTTCTAATCCTATCACTCACTTTTCTATTTCCTGATTTCCTAATTTCTCTATTGATATCTTATTTCCTATATTTTTTCCCCAGTTAATCATTGTGACTGACTCTTCAAATGTGCTGACATTTACTTTCACTTTCTACCCGAAACCTGATTGCTAAAGATCTTTTGGTCCAAATCCTATAGACACTCTTCATTCTAAACCTACCGACTATCTTCCTAATCCACCAACTATCCCTTTTTGACTGGATGTTGTCTTTGACATTCAATCATCCAAGGGACAAGGTCCTATGCCCCTGTATATCAATTTATCTGAGACACCTGTGCAGAACATAATTCAAAGCTAAGAATCACAATCATAGGCCCAATGCCCTTCTGGGCTTTAAACATGACCTAGATTTCTGTGTTCATACTTATATTTCATCTATATATTCTTGTAAATATAGCAAAATCCCAATACCATTATTCATCCCGCAGAATGATTCCTAACCCAAATGAAACCTGTTATTAACCTTAACCATACAATGGTCCCTCAATCTAACTTTACAGAAGAGGAGGGACAGAATTGGTCTTCCAATACAGGAATGTAGGGGATCTTCCACTTGCTGAGAACCTCAAAGTTCCATGCAGAAATGATCCCTGGATAAGATGTAGGCAGCTATGAAGGTCCTGAGAGAGCAAAAGTCATCTTCCATGGCAAACAAACTGGTCAGGATGAAGGGATGTGTCAGAATCAGCCTCACTCTTCATAATGTAGAGAAGATTTACCAAACCAGGCCTGTGTGGAGAGCTGTTCCCGGCTGCCTAAGGTTGATATACAATTCTCAGTAGTGAAAGTGTCACAGGAAGTAGGGGCAGCCTCCTTCTCATGGGAAACTTGGAAGCAAATGTTAGGACAAATTGGTTGCCAAAGCAGTGACCTCATTTAGTTCATAAAGGAAGTGACCGTCCTCACTTCCTTGGTGATAGAACTCTCTGAAATTGGGATCCAGGAAGCCATGGACCCAGAGCCAGTCCCAGTGGTATCACTTGTTTGGATTTACCAAGAACAAAGTCAGTATTTCTTGGTACCTACTCATGAGAGGATGGCCAAATTTCAGGAGAGCTCTGAAGAGTTGCCTTTCGTGAGAAAGCAGGTACTGGCTCACCGCTGGCTCCTGACAACTTCATACAGTTGTCCAATGAGATCAGATTTAAGACAGGACAGGCCACTTCAGGGGAACATAGTATGTCCCACCAGTCAGAGGACACTCCGGATAGTCACAGACCTACTTGGGGGAAGGAGGTGCCTTTGTGGGTGTGGGTTTGAGTTTGTGGTTTTGTCTCATGTTCTGAGAATAGGTAGGAAAGGTGGTTTATTTGGTTTGCACTGTACTGTTTTTAGTAAGTCGTTTGACAAGGCGAGTGTTTCTATGTCTGTGTATCCCACTTTGTCCGTGGTTGTAGACATTAGAAAACAGAATGCATCAATGGATGTGTCCTGTTTAGTAGAAAGCTTCCCAGCATTTATCCTGCCCAATTGATGAATGTACTGTCACTTCCCTTATGGATGGGAAACACCTACTATTTTCCTAAGTTCCTCTTTTCTCCTGATTCTGGCCACTCTACAGAATAGACTCATGCTTTTGTGTCCAAGAAATGTACCACCTCCAAGCTCTGTGACATGGCCATGTACTGGATAGCTAAAGGGATGGCGAGCATCTCAGAAAACTCAGATATCAGAGTGACGTGCAAAGCCTCAGTGGAGTAACCCTGCTTTGGGCCTTTTGCTAACCAATTCTTCTCTTCCCCTGAATGTGAGGAAGATCTTGGCCTCAGGCCACTCTTTTGTGAAGCCTGAAGAAAACAGTTTTCAAATGGAAATGAATGGTCATCACCTGTGGCTCTTTGTGAATTGCTTTGGAAGCAGATATGTCTGAATCAGCCTCTTGGCCCTGTGTGAGGCTGTGGCTTAGATCTCAGCACCTGTTGGATCTAAAGAAAGATCCCAAGTGTGCATTCAAAACCAAAATGGTAAAAAGATCAGTCATTGTTGATGAAGTCTCTCGCCTTCCTCTGTTAGGTTCCTGACCTTTATCAAGTGAGAATAGTGATTCTTTGAACAAATGAGTTATTCAAAGCCCTGCAGAGGCAGGCCCATACATGCTTGTGTTTTCTCATGACTCCAAATCACATAAAGAATCTATACCCGACAGTCAGTAGGCCTCAAATTGGAGAAGCAGAGCAGTATTAATGGAATGCATTTTTGATCCCACCTGGTTCACAGGCGGGGTGTTCAGGTCACCCTGACTTTAGGGAAATGACAGGCAAGGGAGCTTATTTTGGACACTGTCTTGGGCTGCGCCCCTAATGGAAAACTCCAGCCAGAGGTTATGAGTACTGTCTACATGGAATAAGATGAGAGCCATGTGGGAGTGTTTTGGTTTTAATTGTGGTCATTTGTGTGTCGGATGGAAGAGATGACTGGGTCCACCTGGGCTTGAACTCTGGTGTGATTCCACTTAGAGACTGAGTTCTGGAACTGACATAAGAGAAATATTGCCATGAATTGTGTTGTGGTTTTAGGAGACCACAGATGACATTCGCCCTTGAAACCTGAGATCTATGCCCAGGGAGGCTTTCCACAGAGAACTGGGAATCTCAGACAGAATATCCCATGATTATATTCTGAAATACTTGGCAGCCATAGTTGACAGTCAAAACACACATAGACCTCACATTGTAGACCTAAATGGGCCTTGCTTCATTTGACTTTTGGCCACTTTTTGGGAAGCCATGCTTGTGAGAGTTTTCCAGAGCTTTCATTGAAATGAGCTTCCTCAACATTTAATGGTTCCTGAATGAATTGAAAACCACAGTGCTTCCAATTTCATCCTTGAAAAATGACTAGATAAATACCATGAAATTTTTTAAATTCCCATTACCATGTGGCACTGGAGAACCTTTGGATGTCCTGTTCCCAATCAAGAGTGTACTAGACAGTGCCTTGATGGTGTAGAACTGAGATGCCAGGAAGTTGGAGCATGGTGAGTAATGGGGGTAGAGCAGTGGTGGGGAGGTGAGTGATTAACCATCTTTGGTGGGTTAATGGGGATCTGCAATTGGCCTACAACTGGCTTGTGACTGACATGGTGCAGCCAGCAGACCCTTGTATGTAAAGGCATCTTGTTATATTGAGAGGTTTCAGGGCAATGTTCAGAATCAGGTTGCTATGGTCAAGGGGGCAAGCTATGTGGGATAGAAGCCTGTTTGGTGCATTCTCTTGCAGACCCTCAAAAACCACATGTGACAGAAGTCCCTCCAGCACTGTGACCCAGTTGAACTCCTTGTATTTTGTGAAGCAAATACCAAACTCACATTGCAGCAGCAAGAAACACCACGACAAGTGAAGGATGACCGAATGACTTCACAGTTCACACAGAGAGAGACTTAGTCCCCAGTGGCCACAGTTTACCTACAAAGAGAGAATTCAGCACTGATGCCTCATGTTCAATAGAAAATAAGAAACCATGTCCTCCAGGTCACTTAGATACATACCCAGCTTTGATGGTCTCTCTACAAAGCAAGCTAAAGCTCCTGAAAACAACAAATATTTCAAGTGCCCAAACTCAAGGCAGTTTCTCAAGAAGTCTTTAGTCCAGCAGAGCTCCATGTTTGTGGAGTATTTACCCTGTCCTTTACTTTTGGAAACTCCTTTACCACCTTCAAGGTTGTGAACTTTTGAGCATATTCCATTCCAGATATGTATTCACAGTTTTTCTAACTCTTCCACTCTAATTGTGTTTTACTTGGGGCGAAGATAAAGTCAAGGCATTGTTCTGGATGAGAGTGGGAAGATTTTTGTGTAGCACATATTTACATACACATTGGATTCATTTTTCTATTTTGCATTCAAAATACTGAATCTCTGACACTAACCCATAACCTACTAGACTCTGACTACTAATTCTAATATGATGGAGAATAATAACCCAAACAGAATAGAAACACAAGCAGTTCAGAGGAGGCATGGTGTATATTTGGACTTGCCTTTTGCATTATATAGGGTAGTAGTATTAAGTCTAATCAATTTTTTGTTGAAATAGTTCTTCATGTGATTTTAAAGTTAACAAATAGGTGAATTCCTCTCTCTCTTTCTCTGTAGCCAATTCAGCACATGTATTTTCATATGCACGTATTGAATCATACCTGTTACCACATGTACATTCTTGTGAGGTGGCTGACTTGGCAGATACAAATTGGAATAAGAGATGACTCCTCCTAAATCCAGTTGGAACTGAAAATTCAACCTATTGTTGAGCTTCGTAGATAAACAACATGATAAATAAATCCATGTTCAGTAAAATGAATATTTTTGGATCATTGGATAATATATATTTCATGATAAATTTTGATTGGCATATATATTGCTACTTTTAATGTCTCTGTGTGTTTGTGTGTGTGTATATATATATATATATATATACACTCACCAGATTTTTCAAAATATAAAATATATGTGTCTTATTGTACACTCCCTAACTTCATTCATATTCACTCTATGTGGATTTATAAACATATTTTCGAAAGATTATTCTCAGAAATATTCATCCACCTGAAATACATATTTGTTTCCTAGAACTGAAAACTAACTTCAGTGAATGGTGCATTCGAATCCTAATATTACTACAGTAACTGACACAGTTTAACATCAATGCAAGTAGATCCCTATGAGTCATGATGTGTATTGTGATGTTCATTTTTAGTCAACACTGGTACATTACTCTTTCTTCAGTTTATGCCCATCATAAGATATATATTTCATCCACAAGTTAGCAAATTTAAAGGCATTTCTTTCACTTTCAATAACTCCCTGCTTCAGAACACATGTATTCCTCCATGTTTCTTGACCAGGTCTATTCATGAGACATCTTTCTAAACACATTATTTTTGTTTTCCATAATCACTTTGAAGCAAAACTCACACACTCTTTATGATAAAACATAACCCTAATATTACCATTAGAAGTATAACTGGTTGGAATGAATTATTGTATATCAATATAAGATTTTCTGTATATTTTCAGATATCAATTTAATCTGTTATTTAAAGCGGAACCAGTTATATCAATATAAGATTTCTTATATATATTCTGATATCAATTCAATGCATTATTTAAAGTGGAACCAGTTATATTATTTATTCACAGTATGGAATATTCTTGCATTATCTCTATATTCATAGACACAGGGTACACCTCTTTGTACCCCCAATAATCATTTCTATGTCTTCAATATATTGATCCCAGAAATGATGGAAGAAATACTCATGTCACCTGATCTACATATACATTTTATCACAGTAATATACTGGAAAATAGAGCAAAGGTCACACTTATGATTGTACCAAAGCCTAAATTTAAAGTGAGCATGGATTTCTAAAAACACCCATGTCCAGGTTGCCTAATGCTCTCAAATGTCAATCCAATTGGTGACTACATATGTGTTTCTGCCTAAGATTATATATTCAAACTCAACCCTGTTGAAAATGTCTAATCCTATCACTCACTTTATACTTTGCATGATATCCTAATGTCTCTCCTGATATATGCTTTCCTACATAATTTCCCAGCTTTATCATTTTGACTGACTGTTCATATGTGCTGATATTTACTTTCAGTCTCTCCCTGAAACCCAATTGCTAAATAACTTTTGGTCCAAATCCTATACTCACTCTTCTTTCTGAATATACCTACTATCTCCTAAATCCTACTGACTATCCTTTTTTGAATGGATGTTCTCTTCGACATTCAATCACCCAAGGTACAAGGGCAAATGCCAATGTATACTGATTTATCTGAGACATCTGTGCAGGACATAAATCAAAGCTAAGTCTCCCAATCAAGGGGCCCATACTTTTCTGGGCTTCAAATCTTCCTTAGATTTCTGTTTTCATACAGTGTGACCAGGAATGTCTCAGTGGAGAAACCCTGCTTTGGGCCTTTTGCTTACCTATTGTTCTTTTGCCCTGAATGTCAGGAAGGTCTTTGCCTCAGGCCACCCCTTTGTGAAGTCTGAGGAAAACAGTTTTCAAATGGAAATGAATGGGCATCCCCTGTGGCTCTTTGCTTAATTGCTTTGTAAAGGGATGTGTCTGAATCAGCCTCTTAGCCCTGTGTGAGGCTGTGGCTTAGATTCTCAACTCTTCATGGATGTAAAGAAAGATCCCATGTGTGCATCCAAAATCAAAATGGCAAAAATTTCAGTCATTGTGGATCAAGCCTCTCGCCTTCCTCTGTAAGGTTCCTGACCTCCATCAAGTGAGAATAGGGATCCTTTGGGTCAAAGAATTCTTCAAGGCCCTGCAGAGGCTAGCCCATAGGTGCTTGGGTTTTCTCATGACTCCAGTTCACATACAGAATCTAAACCCCACAATCAGAGGCCTCAAATTGAAAAAGTAGAAAAGTGTTCATGGCAGGCCTATTTGATCACTTCTGGTTCACAGGAAGGGTGTCCAGGCCACCGTGACTTTAGGCAAATGAGGTGCAAGGGAGCATATTTTGGACACTGTCTTGGGTTTCACCCCTAATGGAAAACTCCAGCCAAAGGTTATGATGAGTGTCTTTATGGAAGAATATTAGGGCCATGTGGAAGTGTTTTGGTTTTAATTGTAGTCATTTGTGTGGCAGTTGGAAGAAATGACTAGTTCCACATCGGCTTGAACTCTGGTGTGATTCCTCTTAGAGACTGATCTGGAGCCGACCTCAGAGAAGTATTGCCATGAATTGTGTTCGGATTTTATGAGGCCACACATGAGAGTCACGCTTGGAAACTGAATCTAGGCCCAGGTTGGCTTTCCACAGATCACTGGGAATCTCAGCCAGGATACCAAATGATTTTATTCTGAAACACTTGGCAGCCATTGTTGAGAGTCAAAAAAACACAGGGACCTCACATTGTAGACCTCAATAGGCCAGGCTTCATGTGACCTTTTGGCCACTCTTTGGGAAGCCTTGCCTGTGAGAGTTCTCCAGAGCTTTCATTGAAATGAGATTCCTCACCATTTAATGGTTCCTGAATATATTGAAACACACAGTGCCTCCAACATCATCCTTGAAAAATGGCTACATGAATACCAGGAAATTTTTCAAATTCCCATGACCAGGTGGCACTGGAGAACCTTTGGATGTTCTGGTGTTGATCTTGAGTATGCCAGACAGTGCCTTGATTGACTGGGTTTCATGAAAATGTTGTGGAACAGAGATGCCAGTAAGTTGGAGTCTGCTGAGTAGTGGGCCTAGAACAGTGCTGGGCAGGTGTGTGATAAAACATGTGGTGGGGCAATATGGATCTCCTTTTGGCTTCCAAATGGCTTGTGACTGACATGGAGCAGCCAGCAGAACCTTCTGTGTAAAGGCATCTTGTTGTATGGAGAGGTTTCAGGGCAATGTTCAGAATCAGGTTGCTATGGTCAAGGGGGCAAGCTATGTGGGATAGAAGCCTTGTTGGTGCATTCTCCTGCGGATCCTGACCCACCACTCATGACAGAACTCCCTCCAGCACTGTGACCCAGTTGAAATCCTTGTATTTTGTGAAGCAAATACCAAACTCCCAGTGCAGCAGCAAGAAACACCACAGAAATTGCAGGATAACCAAATGGTTTCACAGTCCACACGGCGAGACACTTAGCCCCCAGTGTCCACAGGTTACCTACAAATAGAGAATTCAGCACTGCTTCCTTATTTTTATTGGAAAATAAGAAACCATGATCTCCAGGTCACATAGATGCAGAACCAGCTTTAATGGTCTCACTGCAAAGGAAGTAAAGCTCCTGAAAACTACGTATATTTCAAGTGCCCAACCTCACAGGCAGTTTCTCAAGAAGTATTTAGGCCAGCAGAGTTCCATGTTTGTGGAGTGTTTAACCTGTCGCTTACTTTTGGAAACTCCTCTACCACCTCCAAGGTTTCAAAACCCTGAGCATATTCCATTCAATATATGTATTCACTGATTTTCTAACTCTTCACCTCTAATGGTGTTTTAGTTGGCATGAAGGTACAGTCAAGGCATTTTTCTGGATGAGAGTGGGTAGATTTTTTTTGTAGCACATATTTACATACACATTGGATTCATTTTCCAATTTTCCATTCGAAATACTGAATCCCTGACACTAACCCCTAACCTACTACACTCTGAATACTAATACTAATAAGATGGAGAAAAATAACACAAACAGAATAAAAATACAAGCATTACAGGAGGCATGGTGTGTAGTTGGCCTTGCCTTTTGCCTTATGTATGGTAGGAGTTATAAATCTAGTCAATTTTTTGTTGAAATTATTCTCCATGTTTCTTTAAAGTTAACCATTATGTGAATTCCTGTCTCCCTTTCTCTGTAGCCTATTCACCACCTGTATTTTTATATGCACACATAGAATCCTACCTGGAACCACACGTACATTCTTGTGAGGTGGCTAACTTGGCAGATACAAATTGTAAGGGATCACTCTTCCTAAACGATGTTGAAACTGAAAATTCAAATTATGGGGGAGCTTCCTACTTGAACAATATTATTCATAAATCCATGTTCAGTAAAATAAATATTTTTGGATCTGTCGATGATATATATTTCATTATGAATTTTGATTGGCATATGTATTGCTATTTTTAATGTCTCTCTGTGTGTGTGTGTGTATCTATATATATATATATATATATATATATAATATATATATATATATATATATACACATATATACACTCTCCAGATTTTTCAAAATATGAAATATGTGTCTTTTTTTACACTCAGCAAATTCATTCATATTCATGTATGTGGATTTATAATCAACTTTTTACAAGATTATTTTTAGAAATATTCATTCACCTAAAATACATATTTGTTTCCTAGTACTGAAAAGTAACTTCAGTGAATGGTGCATACAAATCCTAATATTTCTACAGTAACTGACACAGTTTAACATCAATGCAAGTAGATTCCAATCGGACATGATGTGTATTTTGACGTTCATTTTCATTCAACACTGGTAGATGACTATTTCTTCAATTTATGCACATCATAGGATATATATTTCATCCACAAGTTAGGAAATTTATAGGCATTTGTTTCACTATCAATCACTTCCTGCTTCAGAACACATGTATTCGTCCATATTTCTCGACTGGTCTTTTCATGAGAAAAGGGACAGACAAGGCAAGGCAAGGCACCGAAGACAGGGAAACAGTCCTATTTGGTTGCAAATGGATTTAGAGGGCATTGCTTCTGTTGTAATAAATTAATCCCCTGAACCCCAAGTTTAGGTTGTTTCACAATTTTGTACCCAACATGTAATGGAGGCGCTCAGAATTTCACAGTCTGAAGAAGTTCATAAAAACAATTTTTGTTTCTGTTTTTTTTTTTTTCTCTGTTCTAGGCAAGTTAACATTTTAAGGACACCTGGGAGGGGGAGAGCATTTTTCTTCTCTTTTTTTCCTTGCCAGCTGTTACCATGGAGCCCAATTTGTAACTTCTTTATCTTAGAAATATAGCCATTTCTGTGAAGCTCCAGCTCAAGGCCAGAGTCCTTGTTCACATATTGCCAGCATTGTGACTTACTCTTTCCAAACACATTATTTTCGATTTCCATAATCACTTTTGTAGCAAAACTAACATATCTTCATGAGAAACCAGAACCCTAATATTAATATTAGATGTATAAACTGGTTGGGATGACTGATTGTATATCAATATAAGATTTCTTATATATTTTCAAATATCAATTCAATCCATTATTTAATGTGGAACCAGATATATTATTTATTCACTGTATGGTCTATTCATGCATTATCTCTATATTCATAGACACAGTGTACACCTCTTTGTACTTTCAATACCCATTTATATGTCTTCAAAATATTGCTCCAGAATTGGTGGAAGAAATACTAATTTCACCAGAGCTACATATACATTTTATCACAGTAATATTCTGGACACAAATGCAATGGTCACGCTTATGATTGTACCAAAGCCTAAATAGAAAGTGAGCATGGATTACAAAAAACATCCATGTCAAGGTTGCCTAATGCTCTCAAATATCAATCATATTGGTGATTACATATTTGTTTCTTCCTAAGATTATATTCTAACTCACCCCTCTTGAAAATGTCTAATCCTATTACTCACTTTATACTTTGCCTGATTTATTGATATCTGCTTTCCTTCATATTTTCCCCAGTTCATACTTGTGACTGTTCACATGTGCTGACATTTACATTCACTCTCTAACCGAACCCCTATTGCTAAAGAACTTTTGTTCCAAATCCTATACTCACTCTTCTTCCTAAACCTACGGACTATCTTCTTAATCATACCGACTATCCCTTTTTGACTGGATTTTCTCTTCTACATTCAGTCGTCCAAGTAATGTTCGTGCGAGCATCGGAGGAAAAGACCACCAAGAGACTGTCTCATGCAACAGAAAAGGGTTTATTGGGGGTCCAGCATGCTGGGGTTCAGAGCTCACATGAATAGAGCAGAGAGCCCTGAGAACAGCTTAAGCAGAGCTTATATAATTTCCTTGGAGAGGGCAGGGACGGAAGTTTATTGATGGGTCAGGGCGAGTGGGCGGTTTGCGTGTAACTGGGTGAGGGAATACATTTTGCAATTTGGCAGTTAGGGGACAGCACATTCTGGTAACAAGATTAGCAAACAGTTCTCAATATTTCAACAGTGTTTCGTTAAGCATACAGAAAAACAGGAAATTAAAAGTACCTATTTTATTAACCTTTCTTTTCCCACTTCTTCTGGCTACTTTTAATCATAAAAGTGATCATTGGGGGGTGTCACATTCTATGTCTGCAAGTGGGGTATTACCAAATTTAACTTCTCCAATTTGAGCTTGGAGAAAACAAATTACATGTTTGAGCACACAGGGTTTTATACTTAGCAATAATATGAGGATTATTATTGGACCGACCAGGTTTGATAAAGGCGTAGTTAACCAGGGGGACTGTATGAACCAGACTCAAACCACCCTTTTTGGGCCTCTCTCTTTCATTGACGCTCTTCAAGGTGTCTTTTTAATTTACTCATAGATTTTTTTACACCTACAGTACGTTCGGCATAAAAACAACATTCTTCCCTCAATGCAGCCAAAGGCCCCCTTCTCTCATGAAGAGGAGGTCCAACCCTTGACTATTCTGTAAAACAACTTCAGAGAGAGAGGATAAAGATTCCTACAAAGCTGTGATGGAGGTTTCTAATATCTTTAAGTTTTGGTCTATTGCTGCTTCTAATTGGGTCATTTGTTGTGTCCCATGGACTAGGGCAGCGGTTCCTGTGCCCAGCCCTGCAGCAACTCCTATTCCTAATAGGATGGCTAAAGTGAGGGATATATGTTCCCAGCAGAACCGGGTTGTATGCCCACCTGTTTTAACTTCAAATGAACCTGCATCATTATAGAGCACTCTGAGAAACATCTGCAGCATTACACAATTAATCACATCGGTGACCATTTCATGAAAACATAAAAAATGTTTAAGATTTTATTGTTGTAGGGGCGGACAAGGCAAGGCACCTAAGATAGCACCGAAGCAGTCGCCAGCTATTTCCACAGGTATCGCTGAGTTCTTTCAAGAGATTTAAGTCTGATGAGTCCTATTTGGTTGCAACTGGATTCAGAGGGCATTGCTTCTGTTGTAATCAATTAACTCCCTGAACCCCACGTTTATGTAGTTTCTGAATTTTGTACCCAACATGAAAGGGAAGGGGCTCAGAAGTTCACAGTGTTCAGAACTAAACAAAAAGAAGTTTTTTTTCTCTTTTTTCCTCTGTTTTGGGCAAGTTAACTTTTCAAGGACACCTGGAAAGGGGAGAGCTTTTTCTTCCTTTTCTTTTATCCCCCTGCAGCTATTACCATGGAGCCCAGTTTGTAATTTTTTACCTTAAAAATGTAGCCATCTCTGTGAAGCCCCAGCTCAAGGCCAGAGGCCTTGTTCACATATTGTGTGAAAAACTATTAAGGGGGTGTCTATCTTAGGTGTGCTGATTTTTCTAACCAGTGTCCAAGTAGAACAGGGCAACAGAAAAAGAGGAAGTTTATCTACACTGAAATCTTTTATAGGGACTCTTTTGCTGAAAGTCCTAAAGTCAGCCATGGTGAAGACTTCTGGAGAAGTTCAGTTAAGATTTTTCTGTGGGCCTGGTACAGAGTGGGATGATGGGGAATGCAGAAGGTGAGAGCAGCTCCATGGATCTGAGAATGAGGCAGATGAGATGTAAAAGAATAATTGGAAAGGGGTTTGGGATTTTCCTAGCAACAAAAACTTGAGCAGTAGAACAGATAGAGCAGAGGGAAAACAGGAGTGAGTATCCCAAAAATCCTGTGAGGTACTTTAAATTCTTAGTAACCTGTTTTCAGTGATGACAAAGCAAATTTAAAGGCCATTTTCATTACATCTTCGATAGGGGTCTGAGGGCTCTCCTCAGGTGGTTTGAGCTTTGGGTTAGCTGGTAAGAGGACCTGGTGGGACCTGGTGCGGGCACTGACAGGAGAAGAGAGGAGTGAGTGGGTGGAGGGGTACCTCAGTACCTGCTACCTCAGCAAGGGGGCAATTGTCTGAGACCCGGCGGAGGTTTGGGTGTTTGATCTAGTAATTTGAGGAGAGGAATCAGGTTGCTGATGTGGGAGTGACAGCAGAGAGTCTGGAGCAGAAAGCTGAGGGTGAGGATCTATTGGAGAAGCATAGTCCAGGATATGAGCGAAAGAGGGTACAGGCCTCCACATAGGAGAATTTCCTTTGATCCTTTTGAGCACTTGCAGAAGTTAAAAATGTCACACAGAATTTGAGGATCTAGAGACTCTTATGGGGGTTTGGTTTTGGTTGTCTAATTGGTAATATGGCCAATGCTCTGTACTGAATTTGATAAGATTTTGGGTTCCACCAGGCAGCCCCTGTATGCCGAAATCCCAATGCCTTACAGATGATTTTGGCTTTTCCCCCACACAGCCATGGCTCTTTGAGGCTTTAATAGTCTGCCGAACAAACATACTCATCTAGGCTAGCCAACCTGCATCTGGCTCACGTGTCCCTACATCCATAACATTTGTTACCATTATCTATGTTACAGAAAGGATTTAATGGAATTTTAGTGGGATCCTCTTCATCTGGGATATTCCAATAGAAAAATGTATCTACAAAGACTAGGAGATATTTAAGTCCATATCTTCCTGGCTTAATTTCAGTAAAGTCCACTTCCCAGAATTGTCCTGGTGTGGTTCCTCATAGGTGTTTTCTGCAGGAAGCTTGGAAGGGTAAGCTTTAACCAATTGACAGAACTGACAGGCTTTTGTTACCCGTTTAGTTATTTCCTTTTGCTGTGAGTTAGTCGAAAACTCTGTCCTTGATCATTCAGGAATTCCCGCAGTTTCTTTGAACCAAGGTGAATGAGTTGATGTACATTTTTAACCTAGTGTAGGGCTTCCTGAAATTGCAGGTTGGGCTCAGTGAAGTTGAGGAGTTCAGTGTCAGAGTCCTTAGATGTTATCAAAACTTGCTGGTGCTCAAGGGTCCATTGGAATTGGACATTCTCATTTAACAGCAGGTATAAAGGAGCAGCTAAGAACACAATCCCAGGTATCCATAACCTGCAAAAGCCAGCAGTCCCAAGAAACTCTCTGTGTTTTCTTCTGTTAGATGGGGGTGGTATCTTCACAACGGTTTGTCTTCTGGGCTCAGTGAGCCATCATTTACCGCCCCTAAGGGAATACTCCAGGAAGATTACTTATTGCTGGCAAATTTGGGCCTTTTTAGCCGAAGCTCTATACCCGAGTTGAGCAAGTTCGGATAATAGTGCTTGGGTCGCAGACTCACAGTTTTCCTTGTTGTTGGCTGCCAATAGCAGGACATCCACATATTAAAGCAGGGTGACTTCGGGGTGTGTAGTTCTGAAGTTGTTGAGATCTCTGTGGAGGGCTTCATCAAAGAGAGTGGGGGAGTTTTTGAACCCCTGTGAGAGTCTAGTCCAAGTTAGTTGACCAGACTTTCTGGTTTCTGGGTCTACCCACTCTAAAGCAAACATCAACTGACTATCTTTATGCAGAGGCAAGCAAAAGAAAGCATCTTTTAAATACAGAACAGTATACCATTTTCACTCAGCAACAGCAAAGGTTTTATTGGGGGTAGAGCATGCTGGGGCTCAGAGCTCCTTTGAATAGAGCAGAGAGCCCTGAGAACAGCTTTAATAGAGCTTATGTATTTTCCTTGGCGAGGGCAGGGAGAAAATTTATTGATGGGTCAGGGCGAGTAGGCGGTTTGCGTGCAACTGGGTGAGGGAGTACATTCTGCAGTTTGGCAGTCGGGTACAGCACATTCTGGGAACAAAATTAGCAAACAATTCTCAGATTTCAACAGTGTTTTATTAAGCATACAGAAAAACAGGAAGTGACAAATACCTATTTTATCAACCTTTCACCAAAGCAAAATTGAAAGTGATGATGGATTACTAAAAACAACCATGTCCAGGTTGCCTAATGCTCTCAAATGTAAAACCTATTGGTGACTACACATTTCTTTCTTCCTAAGATTATATATTCAACATCAACCACGTTGAAAATGTCTAACCCTATCACTCACATTATACTTTGCATGATTTCCTAATGTCTCTATTGATATCTGCTTTCCTACATATTTTCCCCAGTTCATCATTGTGACTGACTCTTCATATGTGCTCATATTTACGTTCACTCTCTACCCTAAACCCTATTGCTAATGAAACTTTTGTTCAAATCCTATACTCACTCTTTTTTCTAAACCTACTGACTATCTTCCTAATCCTATGGACTATTTCTTTCTGACTGGATATTCTCTTGGACATTCAATCTTCCAAAGTACAAGGTCCAATGCCTTTGCATATCGATTTATCTGAGACATCTGTGCAGAAAAAAATTCAAAGCTAAGTATCTCATTAAAAGTCCCAATGCCCTTCTGGGCTTCAAATCGTACCCAGGTTTCTGGTTTCATACTTATATTTCACCTATATATTCTTGTGAATATAGCAGGTTCCCAATATCATTATTTATCCCACAGAATGATTTCTAACCCAAATAGAATATGTTATTAACCCTATTCTTACACTCTTCCCTCGATCTAACTTTACAGAAGAGCAGTAAAAGAGTTGGTCTTACAATACAGGAATATAGGGGATCTTCCACCTGCTGAGAACCTCAAAGGTCCATGCAGAAATCATCCCTGGAGAAGATGTAGGCAGCTATGAAGGACCTAGAGAGAAAAAGTCATCTTCCATGGCAAACAACCTGATCAGGATGAAGGGATGTGTCTGAATCAGCCTCTCTCCTCTTGATATAAAAAGATGGACCAAACCAACCCTGTGTGGAGAGCTTCTCCTGGGTGCCTATGGTTGATATACCATTCTAACTTCTGAAAGTGTCACAGGAAGTAGGGGCAACCTCCACCTCAAATGACCCTTGGAAGCGACTGTTAGGACAAAGTGGTTGCCAAGACAGTGGCCTCATTCCCTTCCTGAAAAAAATTGACCTGCCTCACTTCTTTGGTGATAGAACTTTCTGAACTTGGGATCCAGGAAGCCAGGCTCACAGAGCCAGTCCCAGTTTCATTCCCAGTGGTCTCACTTGTTTGGATTTACCAAGGAAAGAGTCTGTCTTTCAGGTACCTAGTGATTTGAGGATGGCCAATTGCAAGTAGAGCTCTGAAGAGAGTCCTTTCCTGAGAAAGCAGCTTGTGTTCAGCACAGGCTCCTGACAACTTCACAGAGTTGGACAAGGAGACCAGATCTGAGACAGGACAGGCCATTTTGGGGGAACATAGTATGGCCCACCAGTCAGAGGACACTCTGGATAATCACAGACTTATTTGGGGAAGGAGGTGCCTTTTTGAGTGTGGGTGTGAGTTTGTGGTTTTGTCTCAAGTTCTGAGAATAGGTAGGAAAGGTGGTTTGTTCGGTTTGGAGTGGACTCTTTCTAGAAAGTCCTTTGACAAGACGAGTGTTTCTGTGTCTGTGTATTCCACTGTGTCCGTGGTTGTACACATTAGAAAATAGACTCTATCAATGGATGTGTCCTGTCTAGTAGAAAGCTTCCCAGCATTCACCCTGACCATTTTAGGAATGAACTGCAGGTTTCCATATCGATGGGCAACACCTACTCTTTTCTTAAGTTCCTGTTTTCTTCCTGAATTCTGGCCACTCTCGAGAATAGGCTCATTGTTTTGTGTCCAAGATATGTACCACCTCCGAGCTCTGTGACATGGCCATGTACTGGATAGCAGAAGGGAATGGCGAGCATCTCAGAAAACTCAGATATCAGTGTGACCAGGAAAGTCTCAGTGGAGAAACCCTGCTTTGGGCCTTTTGCAAACCTATTGTTTTGTTGCCCTGAATGTCTGGAAGGTCTTTGCCTCAGGCCACCCCTGAGAAGAAGCCTGAAGAAAACAGTTTTTAAATGTAAATGAATGGGCATCACCTGTGGCTCTTTGCTTTATTGCTTTGGAAATGGATGTGTCTGAATCAGCCTCTTGGCTTTGTGTGAGGCTGTGGCTTAGATTATCAGCACCTGATGGATCTAAAGAAAGATCTAATATGTGCATCCAAAACCAAAATGGCAAAAAGAGCAGTCATTGTGGATGAAGTCCCTCGCCTTCCTCTGTTAGGTTCCTGACCTCCATCAAGTTATAGTAGCTATCCTTTGAGTCAAATGAGTTCTTCCAAGCCCTGCAGAGGTGCTTGGGTTTCCTCATGACTCCAAATCACATAAGGAAACTATACCTGACATTCAGTAGGCTTCAAACTGGAGAAGCAGAGCAGCATTAACGTCAGACCTATGTGATCATTCCTGGTTCACAGGAAGGGTGTCCAGGCCACCATGAGGTTAGGCAAATGAGGGGCAAGGAAGCTTATTTTGGACACTCTCTTGGGCTGCGCTATTCATGGAAACCTCCAGCCATAGGTTATGATGAGTGTCTATATGGAAGAAGATGAGGGCCTTTGGGGAGTGTTTTGGTTTTAATTGTGGTCATTTGTGTGGCGGTTGGAAGAGATGACTGGGTACACCTGGGCTTGAACTCTGGTGTATTTCCGCTCAGAGACTGAGTTCTGTAAACGACCTCAGAGAAGTAATTGCTTTGGAAAAGGATGTATCTTAATCAGCCTCTTGGCCCTGAGTGAGGCTGTGGCTTAGAATATCACCACCATGTGGATCTAAAGAAAGATCCCATGCCTGCACCCAAAACCAAAATGGCCAAAAGAGCAGTCATTGTGGATGAAGTCTCTCACCTTTCTTTGTAAGCTTCTGAATGTATAAAAGAAATTGAAATTGAAAAGTAAAGAAACAGGTTTTGTAAAATTTACAAGCTGCACTCAAAACCTGAAATTCCTGTGGCAGTCAAGACAATTCCCGGACCTGCCCATTAGATGTGTGTTGAAATCTTCCCTGACCACCTAGTTACTTAACAATCCCTTCTGAGAAACCGTGCAGCTCAGCACATATACATCTCAAGGCTTCAACCAATCAGTTTAAATGTATACCCATTCTCAGGGCTGACCAATCACCCCTGCCCGACGTGTTCCCACCAATGAAGGTGCTAATCATGTTTTAGAGTTGTTATTGGATTTTCCCATGGTTTAAGATGATTTGCTAAAGGAGGGTATGATGTATGTAAAGTCCCTTCCCTCTCTAAAGAATGTATATAAACTCTGCTCAAGTTGTTCTCGGGGCTCTTTGTTCTTTGCTCCTCTGAAGTGAACTCTGAGCCCCAGCATGCTGGACCCCCAATAAACCCTTTGCTGTTGCATGAGAAAGTCTTTTGGTGGTCTTTTCCTCCAACATTCGTCCCATCTTTTCACCTGGAGGCCCCAGGTGAGATATCCGGCCGCGGTGGACAAAAGTCCCCAACGGACTCCTCTCGGGGTAAGTAAGGTGCCTCTTTCTGGTTTCGGGTTTCAGGTTAGGGCTTGGCTAAGTGATTTTTGGTGAAGAGCATTAACTGTCTCCGACGGTGGCTGACAGACGTGTAACAGAGCCACAGGCCACGTCCTGGGGGAAACTCCAGAGGACTCGGGAAATCAAGGAATAGTAGTTTCCTCAACTCGGTTATATTTTCCTTCAGGATTCGGTTTGACAGCCCATCAGGTTTTGCCGGCTACTCAATTTTCTTCATTGTCAGGAACTCATGTTGAATTTACTGTCTGTCTTTATTTTCTAACCCATCAGATTTTGACAGTTACTCAGTTCCAATCTTTGTCATGGACTCATGTTAAACGTTTACTGTTTGTCTTTGTCTGTGTCATGTTTGTGTATTCACTGTCCTTGTTTGAGTAACTCCCATTATGGGTCAAAGTACTTCTACACCTCTGTACCTTACCCTTGATCATTGGACTGATGTCCGCTCAAGGGCCCAGAATCTTTTTTTTTTTTTTCAGGAAAACGCTGTACCTGGCAGACTCTCTGTGCTTCAGAATGGCCCATCCTTGGAGTCGGATGGCCCCCAGAAGGATCCTTCCACTTCCCTCTAATCAGAAAAGTTATAGATATTGTCTTTCAGCCGGGGCCATGTCCACCCAGATCAACAGCCATATAATCCTTCCCCCACGATCCTATCATTCAAAACTTTCACTCATGCCCCTCTTCCCTCAATTCTCCCTGAGTCACAATACTGGACACTCCTCCCACTACTTATCCTCTACCCTTGCTCCCCAACCCCCAACACGTTCCTGATGATCCTCCTGACACTGACTCAGCCTCTCCACCACTAGAGGCAATTGGGTCTTCCCCGCAGCAGCAGCCCCTCCTACCCTGGAGGAAGCTAGGCCACCTTAAGGAAACTGCCGGCAACAGATAATAGAAAACTCGGAAGCCCCTGTGATGCTCCCTCTCCATCCTTACGGGCCCATGAAACGATCCAACTGGGACCCCAACACCTTTGAAGGTAGGTAGCATCTGTCCACTTATCACCAGGCTCTAATAGCAGGTCTTCGAGTGGCCGCCAGAGGGCCGACTAATTTGGTCAAGGTAAGAGAGATTTTCCAAGGGCCTAATGAGTCTCCCTCTATGTTTCTGGAGAGAATTATGGAAGCATATAGGATATATACTCCTTTTGATCCTCAGGCAGAGAAGCAAAAGGCATCTGTCGCAATGACCTTTATCGAGCAGGCTGCCCCAGATATTAGGAGAAAGTTACATCGTCTAGATGGATATCAAGATATGGCTTTAAGATATTTTCTCAGAGAAGTTGAGAAAGTATATTATAAGAGAGAAACTGAGGAGGAGAGGGAACATAGGAGAGAGAAGAAAAGGGATCAAAAGGAGGATGAAAGGAGCAAAAGGCAGACTAAAGCATTGGCTAAGGTTTTTTTCACAGCAGCAAATACGCCAGAAGTTAAAAAGCAGGGAGACAGGAAGGGATACATGGTCCCATGACAAAGTCTGCCCCTGGCCTCAGATCAATGTGCCTACTGTAAAAAAAAAGGACACTGGGCCAAAGAGTGCCCCAAAAAGGAGCAGCCATGCCAGCCCGCTATGCTGACTCTAGAAGAGGACTAGGAATGTCGGGGCTCGGATCACCTCCCGGAATTCAGGGTAACATTTGAAGTGGAGGGAACTCCAGTGAACTTTGAAGTGGATACAGGAGCAGTATTCTCAGCCCTTAAGACCCCACTGGGCCCCCTATCAAATAAATGGTCCCTAGTTCAAGGGGCTAATGGATGTAGATATCGGGCTTGCACAACTAAGAAGATTATGGACCTAGGAAAGGAAAAAGTCCACCACTCTTTCCTAGTAGTCCCAGAATTCCCAGCCCCATTGATGGGCAGGGATCTGCTTAACAAACTCTGGGATAGAATAACCTTTAACTCTGATGGTCCCCAAGTGGATGTTCTAAAGCCTTCAGTAAAAACTCCCATAGTCACGGCTTTGACTATGTCCATAGAAGATGAACATCAACTCTTCTTGCTCCCTAGGACTGATCAAACAGGCAAAGTACCATAGAAATGGATAAAAGATTATCCTAATACATGGGCAGAAACTGGTGGGTTAGGTCTAGCCATAAAACAACTTCCAATAGTAGTAGAATTAAAAGCCTCTGTCTCTCCAATCAGTGTTAAACAATATCCTCTAAGCAAAGAAGCTAAGGATGGGATAAGGCGCCATATTCAGAAATACCTGGCTCTTGTTGTCTTAAGTTCCTGTCAATAAGCCTGGAATACCCCCCTGCTACCAGTAGAAAAGCCAGGAACTGGTGAATACCGTCCTGTTCAAGACCTAAGAGAGATCAACAATAGAGTGCAGGACATTCACCCCACACTACCCTATCCATATAAATTGTTTAGCACTCTGAATCTGGAGGGGGAATGGTACACTGTGCTGGACTTAAAAGATGATTACTTCTGCTTGCCCCAACATAAGGAAAGTCAGTTGCTGTTTGCTTTCGAGTGGATAGACCCAGAAACTGGAACAACTGGCAAAGTAACCTGGACTAGACTCTCACAGGGGTTCAAAAACTCCCCCACGCTTTTTGATGAAGCCCTCCACAGGGACCTTAACGACTTCAGAACTGCACACCCCGAAGTCAGCCTACTCCAATATGTGGATGATCTGCTACTGTCAGCCAATACCAATGAGAAGTATGAGTCTGGGACCCAAGCAGTATTATCTGAGCTTGCTCGGCTTGGATATAGGGCTTCGGCCATAAGGCCCAAATTTTTCAGCAAGAGGTAATCTTCCTGGGTTATTCTCTTAGGGGTGGAAAACGATGGCTCACTGAGCTCAGAAAACAAACTGTTGTGCAGATACCACCCCCATCTAATAAGAGACGACTCAGAGTTTCTTGGGACTGCCGACTTTTGCAGGTTATGGATTCCTGGGTTTGCATCTCTGGCTCCCCCTTTATTCCCACTGATAAAGGGGGATGCACACTTCCAATTGACCCCTGAGCACCAACAAGCTTCTGATAATGTCAAAAAAATGTGCTGCTATCTGCTCCGGCCTTAGCACTCCCAGATGTAGAAAAACCCTTCAATCTCTACATCGAGGAAAAGAAAGAAATAGAACGGGGAGTGCTCACTCAGACTTTGGAAACTTGGAAAAGGCTGGTAGCATTCTTATCAAAAAAACTGGACCCAGTGGCTAGTGGGTGGCCGCATTGCTTAAGAGCTATATCAGTGGCAGCCTTTCTAATAAAAGATGCTCATAAATGAGCTTGGAACAGAAGCTAACCATTATAGCCCCCCATGCCTTCGAGAGCATCATCTGTCAACCTCCAGAGAGGTGGCTATCAAATTCCAGAATAAACCACTACCAGAGCCTCTTGCTTGACAAAGACAGAATAATGTTGGGACCCCCTGCTCCACTCAACCTGGCTACACTGCTGCCAGAAGAATCATCAGGACCCGTCGCTCATGAGTGTCAACACATATTGGAAGAGGAAACCAGTATACGACGAGACTTGAAGGATCAGTCACTGCCTCGCCCTGAAGTCGTATGATTTACAGGCAGCAGCTTGCTCCAAGACGGTAAGTGGCGGGCTGGAGCAGCAGTAGTTAGCGAAACTAATGT
Organism: Callospermophilus lateralis; assembly: GCF_048772815.1. NCBI lineage: Eukaryota > Metazoa > Chordata > Mammalia > Rodentia > Sciuridae > Callospermophilus > Callospermophilus lateralis. The sequence goes on along the minus strand of NC_135316.1, from coordinate 3,656,412 downwards.
CATCTGGTCCTCTGGTCTCCCAGAAGGGACATCAGCCCAAAAAAGCAGAACTGATTGCCCTTACGAAAGTATTGGAACTAGCAACAGGCAAAAGGGCCACCATGTACACTGATAGCCGCTATGCATTTGCCACTGCAAATGTGCACGGGGCTATTTACCAGCAAAGGTGGCCATTAACCTCTGCTGGGAAAGAAATAAAGAACAAAGATGAGATCCTCCACCTTCTCTCAGCAGTGCAGGGCCCTAAGGACCTAGCTATAGTGCACTGTCCAGGGCACAAGAAGGGAAATGATCCCGTGGCAATTGGAAACAGAAGAGCAGATGAGGAAGCTTAAATGGCAGCCCTAAAGGGAGTGACTCTGTTAACTTTTTCCACACTGGGGGGAACAAAAAGTGGTCAAAAAGATCCTAGAAGACATTTTTCCAAGGTTCGGCCTGCCTAAGGTAATAGGGTCCGATAATGGACAGGCATTCGTGGCCAAGGTAAGTCAGGGATTCACCAGGATCCTGGGGATTAATTGGAAGTTACATTGTGCTTATAGACCCCAGAGCTCAGGACAGGTAGAATGGATGAATAGAACCATCAAAGAGACCTTAAAGAAATTAAGCTTGGAGACCGGCATAAAAAATTGGACAATGCTCCTACCTTATGCACTGTTTTGTGCAAGAAATACCCCCTTTGCCTCTTTGTGTAACTTCACCCCTTATGAAATTCTCTATGGTGCCCCTCTTCCAGTAAGGGACCTAACCCCAACTCTGAGACGTAATGATTCCTTAATGATTCCTTTCACACCTCCTTGCTTGACAGACTTTAAGCCCTTGAAGAAACCCAGCACCCAGCGATACCTGTGGAAACAGTTGGCCACTGCTTATCATCCTGGAGATGAGGGAACCCCACATCGATATCAAGTGGGAGACTTCGTCAACGTGAGACGGCATCAGGTGTCATCCCTGGAACGCCGCTGGAAAGGACCATACCAGGTGCTACTTATAACACTTACAGTGGTGAAAGTGGATGGGATCACTTCCAGGATCCATGCCTCCCATATCAAACCTGCACCCTGTCCAGACTCTGGCTGGAAACTGGAACAGACTGGTAACCATCTCAAGTTGCGTATGGGGAGGGCTATGGATTCTTCCCATGACCACCAGCAGTCATAATCCCCATCAGCCTGTTCAGCAACAATGGCAAGTTATAAATCCTACTGGGCAAGTAGTGTGGTCTATTTCACATACAGCCCCCTTATGAACTTGGTGGCCATTTCTCCCCCAGGATATTTGTCAGCTTGCCATAGGCCTCTCTGACTGGGTTCTCCCTGACATAGAGAACCCCACACAGATCCTACTCAAACCCAAACCAGGGCAACATAGACCACCTTACCCCATGAATTATGGATGTCATCTCCCCCAGCTCAGGTGTAAACTAGCCAGTCTTGATTTTTATGTGTGCGCAGCTGATTTCCAAAGTCGCAAACAGGCCCAAACCTGTGGAGGACCCAGTGCCTAGATCTACCAGAACTCCTCTAACATCCCATACTTCCCAGTTTCCATTTTTGCCTACTTCCCCAGTCCAGAGTACAGCTGACTCCTCCCCCTGGGAACTAATTAAAGGAACCTTTGTGGTACTGAACTCCACATAGTTAGAACTCCTTGCATTTCAGCCCACGTATTGGACAGCTCTCTAAAATATTGAGTAATGGTGCAGATACTCCCCAGGGTGCTCTATCATGATGCAGAATCATTTGAAAGTCTACTAGGGGGACAAACAACCCGATTTCAACAGGAGCCAGTGTCCCTTACTCTAGCCATCCTATTGGGGAAAGGAGCTGATGCAGGAGTGGGTATGGGAACAGCTGCTATGATCCGTGGGTCACAACAAATGGCCAAATTAGAAACAGCAATAGATCAAGACTTGAAGACGTGAGAGACCTGCATCACAGTTTTTCAGAAATCCTTAACCTTTCTCTTTGAAGGGGTTTTACAGAACAGGCGAGGATTAGACCTCCTCTTCATGAGGGAGGGGAGCCTCTGAGCTGCACTGAGAGAAGAATGTTGTTTTTATGCTGACCATAATGGAGTTGTAAAAGAATCCATGAGTAAATTGTGAAAATGCCTTGAAGAGTGCCAGAGAGAAAGGGAGATTCAACAAGGGTGGTTTGAGTCATGGTTAACCCAGTCCCCCTGGTTAACTACACTCCTATCAGCCTTAGCAGGACCCCTGATCATTTTTATGGTGTTGCTAACTGTGGAAACTTGTTTGCTTAACTGCATAGTTACCTTTCTCCAGGCTCAGTTTGGTCAGGTAAAACTCATGGTAGTCAGACAGAAATACGCTCCACTGGCAGAAATATAATGTGAGACCCCACAATAATTATGAATCATTATTTTTAAGATTAAAATTTTTCAGAAAAAGCAGTGGGAAATGAAAAAATAAAAGAAATTGAAATTGAAACGTAAAGAACCAGGGTTTGTAAAGTTTACAAGCTGCACTCAGAACCTGAAATTCCTGTGGCACTTAAGACAATTCCCGGACCTGCCCATTAGATGTGTGTTGAAATCTTCCCTGTCCACCTACTTACTTAACAACCCCTTCCCAGAAACCGTGCAGCTCAGTACATATACATCTCAGGGCTTCAACCAATCAGTTTAAATGTATACCCATTCTCAGGGCTGACCAGTCACCCCTGCCTGACGTGTTCCCGCCAAAGAATGTGCTAATCATGTTCTAGAGTTGTTATTTGATATTCCCGTCGTATATGATGATTTGCTAAAGGAGGCTATGATGTATGTAATGTCCCTGCCCTCTCTAAAGAATGTATATAAACTCTGCTCAAGTTGCTCTCGGGGCTCTTTGCTCTTTGCTCCTCTGAAGTGAGCTCTGAGCCCCAGCATGCTGGACCCCCAAAACACCCTTTGCTGTGCCATGAGACAGTCTCTTGGTGGTCTTTTCCTCTGACATTCGACCGACATTTTCACCTAACAAGGACCTGAGAGAGCAAAAGTCAACTCCATGTCAACTTCCATATAAAACAACCTGGTCAGAATGAAGGGATGTGTCTGAATCAGCCTCTCTCTTCTTAATGTAGATTAAATGGACCTAACCAGGCCTGTGTGGAGAGCTGTTCCCAGGTGCCTATGGTTGATATAACATTCTAACTTGTGAAAGTGTCACAGGAAGTAGGGGAAGCCTCCATCTCATGGAACCCTTGGAAGCAACTGTTAGGACAAAGTGATTGCCAAGGCAGTGACCTCATTCAGTTCCTGAAGGAAGTGACCTACCACACTTTCTTGGTGATGGAACTCTCTGAACTTGGGATCCCGGAAGCCAGGCACCTAGAGCAAGTCCCAGTCCCAGTCCCTGTGGTCTCAATTGTTTGGATTTACCAAGGACAGAGTCAGTCTTTCTTGGTACCTACTTATGTGATGATGGCCAAATGCCCTGAGAGTTCTGAAGAGGGGCCTTTTCTGGGAAAGCAGGTAGTGGCTCAACCATGATTCCTGACAATTTCAAAGAGTTGGCAAAGAATACCAGATCTGATACAGGACAGGCAATTTCGGGGGAACAAAGTATGGCCCACCAGTCAGAGGACAGTCAGGATAGTCACAGACATACTTGGGGGAAGGAGGTGTCATTGTGGGTGTCAGTGTGAGTTTGTGGTTTTGTCTCATGTTCTGAGAATAGGTTGGAAAGGTGGTTTGTTTGTTTGGACTGGAATGTTTCTAGAAAGTCGTTTGATAACACCAATGTTTTTGTCTGTGTTTCCCACTGTATCCGTTGTTGTAGACATTTGAAAAGCAAATGCATCAATAAGTTGTGTCCTGTCTAGTAGAAAGCTACCCAGGATTCATCCCGCCCAATTTAAGAATGGAGAGCGGCTTGCCTTATGAATGGGCAACAGCTACTATCTACCTAAGTTCCTCTTTTCTTCCTGAATACTGGCCACTCTCCAGGATAGCCGCATGGTTTTGTTTCCAAGATATGTACCACCTCCAAACTCTGTGACATGGCCATGTACTGGATAGGTGAAGGAAATGGGAGCATCTCAGAAAATTCAGATATCAGTGTGACCAGTAAAGTCTCAGTGGAGAAACCCTGCTTTGGGCCTTTTGCTTACCTATTGTTGTGTTGTCCTGAATGTCAGGAAGGTCTTTGCCTCAGGCCACCCCTTTGTGCAGCCTGAAGAAAACAGTTTTCAAATGGAAATGAATGGGTATCACCTGTGACTCTTTGCTTAATTGCTTTGGAAAGGGATGTTGCTGAATCAGCCTCTTGGCCCTGTGTGAGGCAGTGGCTTAGATTCTCAGCACCTGATGGATTAAAGAAAGTTTCCAAGTGTGCATCCAAACCAAAATGCCCAAAAGATCAGTCATTGTGGAAGAAGGTTCTCGCCTTCCTCTGTTAGCTTCCTGACCTCCATCAAGTGAGAATAGGGATCCTTTGGGTCAAATCATTTCTTCAAACCCTGCAGAGGCTAGCTGATATGTGCTTAGGTTTTCTCATGACACCAATTCACATAAAGGATCTATACGAGACAGTCAGTAGGCCTCATTTTGGAGTAGCAGAGCAGTTATATAGCAGGCCTATTTGATCACTCTTGGTTCACAGGAAGGGTGTCAAGGCCACCCTGACTTCAGGCAAATGAGGGGCAAGTGTGCTTATTTTGGACACTGTCTAAGGCTGCACCCCTCATGGAAAACTCCAGTCAGAGATTAATATGAGTATCTATATGGAAGAAGATGAGGGCCATGTGGAAGTGTTTTGGTTTTATTTGTGGTCATTTCTATGGTGGTTGGAATACATGCCTGGGTCCACCTGGGCTTGAACTAGGGTGTGTTTTCCCTTAGAGACTGAGTTATGGAACTGACCTCAGGGAAGTATTGCCATGAATTTTGTTGCGATTTTAGGCTATGCATGAGAGTCGCCCTTGAAAACTGAGATCTAAGCCCAGGGTGACTTTCCACAGAGCACTGGGAATTTCAGCCAGGATATCACATGATTTTATTCTTATAGACTTGGCAGCCATAGTTGAGAGTCAAAACACACATGGACCTAACATTGTAGACCTCATGGCCCTGGCTTCATGGTTTTTTTTTTTTTGTACACTCGTTGGGAAGCCTTGCCTCTGAGAGTTCTCCAGAGCATTTCTTGAAATGTGCTTGCTCAAAATTTAATGGTTCCTTAATGAATTGAAACCCACAGTTTCTCCAACTTCATCCTTGAAAAATGGCTAGATAAATGGCATGAAATTTTTGAAATTCCCATGACCAGGTGGCACTGGAGAATCTTTGGATATCCTGTTGCTGATCATGAGTATACCAGAGAGGGCCTTGATTGACTGGGTTTCATGAAAATGGTGTAGAACAGAGATGCGAGTATGTTGGAGCCTGCTGAGTAGTGGTCCCAGAGCTGTGGTGTGCAGGTGTGTGATAAAATATCTGTGGTCGGGCCATGTGGATCTGCCATTGACTTCCAAATGGCTTGTGGCTGACATGGTGCAGACAGGAATCACTTATATGTCTGAAACCTCTCCATAAAAGGCATCTTGTTATATGGAGATGTTTCAGGGCAATGTTCAGAATCAAGTTGCTATGGTCAAGGGGCAATCTATGTGGGATTGAAGACTGGTTGGTGCATTTTCCTGCAGACCCTGACCCACCACACGTGACAGGACTCCCTCCAGCACTGTGTCCCAGTTGAACTCCTTGTATTTCATGAAGCAAATTCCAAACTCCCAGTGCAACAGCAAGAAACACCATGAAAAGTGGAGGATGACCTAATGGCTTCACAGTCCACATGTGGAGACGATAAGCTTTCAGTGGCCACAGTTTACCTACAAAGAGAGAAGTCAGCGCTGCTGCCTCATGTTCTTTGGAAAATAAGAAACAATGTCCTCCCGGTCACATAGATGCAGACCCAGCATAGATGGTCTCATTAGAATGGAAGCTAAAGCTCGTGAAAACAACATATATTTCAAGTGCCCATCCTCAGAGGCAGTTTCTCAAGAAGTCTTTAGGCCAGCAGAGCTCCATGTTTGTGGAGTGTTTATCTTTTATACCAGGATGCAAGAAATCACCTCTGACTCCAATTAAAATCAAATTATAACAAGCTTATTATTTCCACCACCCTGATGCCCCTCCCTTCCAAAACTGAGGGAACAATAGAGAAACCCCACCTTTCTTACAGCCCTGCTTTATAGCCCAGAAAGTTACACAAAAGGGGGGTTACACATAACAGAACTCTGACAGGCATCACACTAATGGTAGTTTAAATTATTTTTTTACTGGACCCAACATTAGAATTTATGGGGACCATTAGAGCCTCAGACAGTGTCATCTGACCAGGGAAGGCCTATATTTATGAGGTGTCAACAAAGTTTCAGAGAGGGCTGTTATCTGGTCAGAGAGCCATCCATGGGTGTGTTCAAGGCACGGGCAGGCATTCCAAGCAGGTTTAGAAATTGCTGTAATTTATAGTTAAGAAAATTATCTTTTCATGGCTTTGTGGCAAGATGGCTCCAAACTTTAATAAAAGATCAGGTTGGGTCTATCATTCCCCCCTTTTCTAATGTGTCCCTTTCAAATCTTTCATAGGGTAGGGGAAGAGCACTGAGGGAATTTTAATCTCTCAGGTAACAGTCTCCCTATTTTTTGAAATATCCAAAACCGGTCTCCCTGATTTTACCTGACTTAATTAATTACTTATATTGATAGTCTATATATTTTTGGTTCCACTGTTGTAAGAAGAGAGGCGTCACTCATTTTGACTTCTTCTGAGCTGACAGAGGGTTACGTGAGGGGGAACGGCATGAGGGACATGAGTTGCCTTTTAGATGTCAGTTTGGTTTGAACTCTGATTGGGGAAGAACAGGTTGTAAAGTCATCTGGGGATGGGTTCTTCTATGAGAGAAACAAAAACCATGAGTACTGAATAAATGTTGCAGCATCTGGAACATGTCATTGAATAGATGTTTCCTCACCAGTCTTTAATATCCCCAGTTATCAGGACTGTCAACTTAATATTTAACATTTAGTGTTACAGTTGTCGCTCCCCATAAGATACAGTTTAATAATTTAATGTCATCTGATCTTGCAAAATAATTTTACTAGTATGACCTCTGTGTCTAATAGAGAAACCTTTAATTCTGATACTCAGTGCTGGATAATCGTACTAGCCAACACCAAGCCTACCCTTGTAGGTTAGGAATATCTGAGGCCTAAAACTAAAAACTTCTGCCACTGGCAGCTCCGCTTGATTGTCTCTTTTTATAGTTATCAGGCATTCCTGTCTGAGAATCCTTCTTTGTAGCCTCCAGTCTTACTTATTTTGGGAGGCTAATATAAAGTGTATACATTAAAATATTATTATTATTATTATTATTATTATTATTATTATTATTATTTAAAATGCCCAGGAATGGCTGTATTATGCTTTCAACTGTCTTTGCTAAGTGTTTAAGATGAAGCAGTCAAACTGACATTTGTATCTATCTATTGTTAACAGTCAGCTGAGCTTTTATGGTTGTCATTTCTGGGGAAACTTGAGAGCAGCTTCTCAGTTCTGCTAGTGCCATTTGCGCTAGGTGGGTCCAGGTAGATTCCCTCGGCAGCATCAGGGATGTCTCCTTTCTCTGATGACTCTCTTCTTCTTAGCAAATGCACTGATTGGCTTTCTGTTCTCCAGTGGTCTCATTAATCTCACTGATGGGGAGATAATGTGGCCCACAGTTGAAAAGCTCTTTAGAGAAGTCTCCTGTTCCCTGGATTCAGACTGACTCAAAGGGCAAGAGCCAAATATTGGTTTTCTTGGCCCTTTTCATTTAACTTTAATTTTAAATCCTAATCTTAAATATCCAGCAAATAAATTTTAACAGCCTTATATTAAGAGTACTGGGCTTTAAAGTCTATAACTTTAAAATTATTTATCTTTATATTAATTGGGATCTGTATTATTCTGTCTGTCTTGTAGGTGATGACTAATTATCTTAAATTAACCCATGTTGTGTTCTTAAAGCAACACTTCTGTAAAACACTAACAGGGAATCTTTGGATCACTTATAAGGAAATTACAAAATGAAAATTTTTAATAAGAGTAAATATACTTAGTTTGCATAATAGCTTCCCTGAATGTTTTTTTCTTAGTTATTAATTATATCCCCTGTTTGAGATTCTAGTAATCTTGACAGAAAAAAAACAACTTTTGAACATAACTTTAAATGAAACATTATCCGACCTGCTCTTTTCGTAGTCATTCTCACATGTAGTAAGATGGGACACAGAGCCTTATCTCAGGTAAGGCAGGTCTCTTTATAAATCTTAAGGGTTTTAGTTCTAAAGCTTATCTTTTTTTTAAAATATGGTTTTACATAGTTTACATAAATTGTTTGAGGTCACATGAACATTAGCTAACACCATATGATATCACATTTAAAACATGAATTAAAGAAAGGCTGAAAGTTTTTAGCTTTTACATAGATTAGGCTCTCATTAACTTAAAAATACATTTAAATTGTTCCCAATGTCAAAAGTAACATAAAACTTTACTTATCTTTTTGATAACAGATAAATAAATTCCCAATATACATTTTTATCATACAACTTCAGAACGCCAGCATGATATAATGCTCTTTTAAGTTTCTACCTTACAGACTTGTATATGGAAGATATGAGCATATTAGTAGCATCATAATTACATTGATGTTTCTACATTAACCAAGTTTAGCTTTTAAAGTAATGGCAGTACAGTTCTCTAAAATAACAGTTCTTATTTAATCAGTTGTTTAATTTTTATGGTTGCTAGCTCTAGAAAAAATAAAACTTAATAAACACAATGTTATGGGTAAACTTATGTTTTAAGAAATTTTTGTCTCTTCAACACATGACTGATTTTTACAATCTTATACAGACTTTTGTACAAACTTGTACTGACCTTAGTAAATCAATCAGATATCTAACAAAAGTACTCATGAATGAGTAATCACATATCAAATTTAATTTACCTATTTATCAAAATATTAGACAAATGTATTGAAGATTGTAAACCATTTTTTTGTTGAAGGAAAAGTCCTAGAACCAAGACATATTCGATATTTTGTAGATATTAAAATTTTATTAGATATTAATAATAAAAACTTGTAAGATTAAAACTTGTAAGTTTAAATTTAAAGACATTTATTTTTATCTGTTTATCCAATTTAAATTGAACCATTTAAATCACATGAATTAAAGATCCTTGGATCCACTTTTTAAAATTTGTTTTTATGAGCGTTTTTTTAATGAGCGTTCTTTATATATGTTAATTTTTGTATCATATATTTGATATACGGACATATGTATATATAGACATACAACACATAACAGAAGGGTGCACACATAAAAATAGTAACGGCCTTATAGCTTTTCACAGATGAAATCTGCATTGCAATGTTTCAAAAACTTCACAGTTGGACAAAGATAGAACTGATCAGAAAAACATTAACTTAGGTCTATATGATCAAAATCATGAGCTAAAAAAAACAAAATAAAGTATCTAAGGAAAAAAATAAGAGTCCTAGAAAAAAATGACTGGCCAGCAATTAGTAAAAAACATACAATTTGCCTTTTTTTCCCCCCTTAGGCCTCAGATGAGTCTGCTACTGAGCTTGCAGGCTTCTTTTATTTGCATTTCAAAATAAGTCCTGGCTGAGGTCTGGAAGGAGCAGGAAAAAACTGCTATTGAGAGCAGACACATCAGGCCTAAGGCATTTTAACCATAATTTTCAGGTTAGGATGTTGAAAATTATGAAACAAGTTTAAGATACAATTCACAAAATTTTATATCTTTGCATCTTGTTTTGTCAACAGATACCATAAAATGATTTACTATCCTTGTCTAAATTAATGCACTGGTACACACAGTGACATTTTCCCAGGCTACCCAATTCAAAATTGGTGAAAAAAAGACTGAATGATTGGGAAGTTACTTGCCAACTTGGAAGTAGAGATCTTTAGTTTTCCATTCTAAGTATTTAAGTTCTCTGGCATGAATTATCTGAAATCATAAACTAAACAATTACCTAAACCCGACTTTTAACTGCAATATTGTGCAATGCTTCAAAAACCCATTCAGATACCAGATTGTTACAATAAAACATCATCATTTAGACACACATTCAGCTAAGATCATTCCCAAGAAACAATTTATAATATCAACACATTATTGCACATGTCTTAAAGGGCCAGAAACAAAGACACAAGACAGACAGAAGGGAACTCCAGACTCTGGCTGACAGACAGAAGCTTTTAAAACAGAGCAGATAAGAGAAAAATCTCCTACACCAGTGGCACCATAGATGTCCCCACAAGCGGACCAGATGTTTTTAGAGAGGGGCAATCTGAAATGTAAAATCAAGGGTCTCCATGGTGACTTTCCCGAATTTAGTATCCCCTTTTTCTTTTTCTCTTTTTTAAGAAGACAGACGTTGCATAATACTTACAGTGCAGGGAAGGAAGCAGAGAATTCCCTGAAGCAACAGGGCTTCGGCAGCTGCTGGGAGTCCCTCCTTTTACTTACAGGATTAGCTCCTCTGGTTCGGTTCCACCCCAAGCATGCTCCATCTTCTAACATATCAGTAGTCAGCTCTCAAAAAGTTCTGGGGCGGGGGGGGGATGTTTTATCAAAATTTGTAACTTAAAGTTCGGTTCCTGACCTTGAAGCCAATTAATGCCAATTTAAAAATGATGACAGGGGTTTTGAGAAAAATAAAGAGGGAGGTTTATTGCTTTGCTAACAAAGGAGAAACACAGGGGACTCTGCACAAAGGTTGTAACTCTCTTGATCTGGAGGTACAAGTGGTTTTAAAGGAGTTTCACTTGTTAATCTGGGAGATACTCAGTTTTTAGGTCGCCAGCAGGCATTGCCCTGTGCAGTGAGTCTGCTCCAGGCAGCCAGCTAGGGGCTTCTCTTATCCTGCTTAAAAAAGGGGGGTAAAGTTCATCACAGTTCCTTAAAACACAGTCCATATAGGTGTCACGCGTACTTGGTTTATTACCCATTTTCACGTCCAATATCCTTAAGTTTTTACCACAGAAATCACACAACAAAGCGCACAAAAACAAACAACAACAAAAAAAGACATATAGAACACAGAACAAAACAGAAAAAAAAAGAAATCCTGCACCAAAACAGAAAAGCAGATGAGCAATGCAACGTCTTGCTAAAGCTCCTAGGAAGGACCGCGTTCGTGCCCATCCGCACCTCTCTACCCATCCAGCAGAATTCCCTACATAACCGAACAGAGGACAGCATGATTCTCGTTACTGTCCCAGACAGGAGTATATGTGAGCCCCACCAGGCCTCCTCTCTGTCATCAGAAGAGATCTCCCTTAACCAGATATCAGATGTTATAAAGGTGCCACTTAACTATGGAGGCCTCCTTCACCAGGTGCTTGCTAATAGTTATAGTCCAGTGGTTCATTGCAGTGCTCCCTGGACTGAAGTCTCATTCCAAGGCGTTGAAACATCTCAAGTTGAGCATCCCCTAGAGTGGCTCTGTAGCCAGGAGCCCTGGAGGGAAGGCCAGCTTCAGAATTTCCAACAGTCTGGTCTTGTGATCTGTACGGGCAGGGTCATCTTGCTGGGGAACTGCAAAATGTAAGACCAGAATGAAAGAAAAGACCACTGACTCCAATTAAAATCAAATTAAGGAAAGTTTATTATTTCAACTGGCGGGCCTGCCTCTCCCTCACAAAACGGCGGGAACAAGACAGCAACCCCACCTTTCCTACAGCCCAGCTATATAGCCCAGAAAGTTACAGAAAAGGGGGATTACAGATAACAGAACTTTGACAAGCATCACAATAAATATAGTATACTTTTTTTTTGCTGCCCCAACATCAAAGATTATGATGACCATTAGACCTCAGAGAGGGTCGTTGTCTGGTCAGGGAATGCCAAATATTATAATGTGTCACTAAAGTTACAGAGAGGGCTGCAATCTGGTCAGAGAGATAGGCGTGGGTGAGTTCAAGGCACGGGCAGACATTCCAAACAGGTTCAGAAATTGCAGTAATTTATAGTAAAGCCAAAATTAGCTTTTCGTGGTTTTGTGGCAAGATGGCTCCCAATTTTAATAAAAGATCAGGTTGGATCTATCAACCCTGTCCCTTACTTTTGGAAACTCCTCTACTACCTCCAAGGTTGTGAACTCCTGAGGATTTTTCATTTCAGATATGTATTCACAGATTTTCTAACTCTTCTCCTCTAATTGTGACTTACTTGGGGTGATGGTAATGTCAAGTCATCGTTCTGGATGAGAAAGGGAAGATTTTTGTATAGCACATTTTTGCATACACATTGGATTCCTTATCTAATTCTCCATTTGAAATACTGAAACCCTGACACTATCCCATACCCTACTAGACTCTGACTACTAATCGAATATGATGGAGAAAATAACCCAAACAGAATTTAAATACAAGCAGTTCAGAGGAGGCATGGTGTATAGTTGGACTTGCATTTTGCATGATAAACGGTTGGTGTTATAAATCTAGTCAATTTTTAATTGAAATAGTTCTCCATGTGATTTTAAAGGCAACAAATATGTCAATTCCTGTCTCCCTTTCTCTGTAGCCTATTCAGCACATGTATTTTTGTATGCACATACAGAATCCTACCTTTTATCACAAGTACATTCTTGTGAGGAGGATGACTTGGCAGATACAAATTGGGAGAAGAGATCACTCCTCCTAAACACGGTTGGAACTGAAAACTTAATCTATGGGTGAGGTTCCTAGTTGAACAAAATTATACATAAATTCATGTTTAGTAAAATAAATAGTTTTGGGTCTGTGGATGATATATATTTAATAATGAATTTCAATTGGCATATATATTGCTACTTTGTAATGTCTCTGTGCGTGTTTTGTATATATATATATATATATATATATATATATATATATATATATATATATAATCTCCAGATATTTCAAAATATGAAATATATGTGTCTTATAATACACTCCTTAAATTCATTCATGTTCATGTATTTGTATTTATAATAAACTTTTTACAAGATTATTCTCAGAAATATTCATCCACCTGAATTACCTATTTGTTTTCTAGTACTGAAAACTAACTTCGGTGAATGGTGCATACAAATCCTAATATTTCTAAAGTAACTGACCCAGTTTAACATTAATGTAAGTAGATTCCTATGATACAAAATGTTTATTTTGACATTCATTTTAATTCAACACTGGTACATTACTATTTCTTCAGTTTATGCATATCATAGAATATATATTTATCCACAAGTTCACAAATTTATAGGCAATTGTCTCTCTATCAATCACTTCCTGCTTCAGAACACATGTATTCCTCCAGGTTTCCTGGCTGGACATTTCATGAGACTTCTTTCCAAAAGCATTATATTTGATTTCTATAATAATTTTGAAGCAAAACTCACACACTCTTCATGGAAAACCATAACCCTAATGTTACCATTAGATGTATAGCGGGTTGGAATGAATGATTGCATATCAATATAAGATTTCCTGTATATTTTCAGATATCAACTCAATCCATTATTTAAAGTTGGATGTAGTTATGTTATTTATTCACAGTATGGTCTATTCATGCATTATCTCTATATTGATAGACAAATGTACACCTATTTGTATCCCAAATACTAATTTATATGTCTTCAAAATATTGCACCCAGAAATGGTGGAAGAAATACTCATGTCACCTGATCTACATATATATTTTATCACAGTAATATTCTGGAGAAAAATACAAAGATTACACTTATGTTTGTACCAAAGCCTAAATGGAAAAATGAGCATGGATTATGAAAAACATCTAATGCTCTCAAATGTCAATCCTATTGGTGACTACATATTTCTTTCTTCCTAAGATTATATATTCAACCTCAAGGCTGTTGAAAATGTCTTATCCTATCACTCACTTTATAATTGGCCTGATTTGCTAATGTCTCTATTGATATCTGCCTTTCTACATATTTTCCCCAGTTCATCATTGTGACAGATTCTTCACATGTGCTGACAATTACATTCACTCTCTACCTGAAACCCTATTGCTAAAGATCTTTTGGGGTTCCAGAGAATCCTGGACCAAGAGTCACTGCCTGGATCTGTTGACACTTGGAGAGCCAGACCATTCCATCCAGACGTGCAGAGAGGCCAGACCGGAGCAGGAAGCCGCGACAGCCGCCCGGCCAGACCGGAGCAGGAAGGCACCAGCCGCCAGCCAGACCGGAGCAGGAAGGCGCCAGCCGCTCAGCCAGACCGGAGGAGGAAGTCCGATCCCGCCCCAAGCGCTAATCTCCAGGAAGCCCATCAACCCTTAAAACCCATCAAAGTGGGTGTGGCTACCAGCACAATTGCGGCTGATCCAGGTACCCGGTTTCCAACTCCCCCACCCTTAGCTGCGATAACTCAAAATATTTCCCACAAGCTTTTGGGGATTGTAGCTATCAACACAAAACAACAACTGTAGAGGCACCTGGTTTCTACCTCAGAGATTAGAGTAGGGAAGATACAGGTGGAAGCTCATTTCCCTTCACACTGGCTATACCCACCACCCTGAATACAGAGGATCAAACTAGGAATAGACAACGCCACCTACTGGAAGCAAGGAAAACAGTGTTCTGAGAGACTTTTTTTTTTCCTCTCTTTCTCTTTTCTTCTCTCTCTTCCACAACTTCAGCATATGTGAAACCAAGAACTGAGCATGAACAACTGAATTACCAAAGTAATATAATATAGAGGAATTGCATATACCCCACCTCCCCCCTATTTTTTTTCTGTATTTCTATCTTACTTCCCTTTCCCTTCTCTTATTTCTCTTTTCTTCCTTGTTATTTCTTTTCTTTTCTTTTTTTTTAAATTCATATTCTCTCTATACCACTTTCAATCTCCTAACTTTTGCTATCTATACATAGGGTAACTATCTAAATAGGAGGTTGAGTCTATACATTCTTCCATAAATTACCAGTCGAGTGGTTAGAGTTCTCCAAAGGTGCTAAGTTAGTTTAACCTCATTCCCTCACTCCTTTCTCTTTAAGTATAACATCCTTCGTCTGAAATTAAGTTTTCTATATGCCACCAGATATGGTACGCCTTTTATGAAACTAAGGAATATATTCTTAAGTAATAATTAAATCCAATATCTATAGTCTTAGAATCTAACTATAAATGTATTAATAATGAAAACTTGTCCTTAGATAATGTACTGTTGATATTGGGATCTGTTAACATTGTCTTTCTCCGAAAAAGAGGGATATTGGAGCTATTCAAGAACAATACAAATATATAAGGGGAAAAAACATTAGCTCAACAGTTTCACAAAGCTAGAAAGAATCATGAGCACTATGAAAAGACAAGGAAAGAAAGGACCACAAACAATACAGGTCAATTCAACATTAGATGAGGTAATATCTGCAGCTGATGGAATGTCAGACAAAGAGTTCAGGATATACATGCTTCAGAGGATCTGGAGTCTCAAGGAAGACATTATTCATCAAATTCAGACAATGAAAAATCACTTTGACAATGAATTACATAAACAAATCCAAGAAGCAAAAGATCAACTCTATAGGGAGATAGAGGATATAAAAAACAAACAAACAGAAATCCTGGAAATGCAGGAAACAATAAACCAAATTAAAAACTCAAATGAGAGTATTACCAGCAGAGTAGAACACTTCGAAGATAGAACTTCAGACAACGAAGACAAAGTTTTTCAACTTGAAAAGAACATAGACAGCTCAGCGAGAATGTTAAGAAATCATGAGCAGAACATCCAAGAATTATGGGATAACATCAAGAAACCAAACCTAAGAGTTATTGGGATACAAGAGGGTACAGAGGTCCAAACCAAGGGAATGAGTGATCTATTCAATGAAATAATACTAGAAAACTTCCCAGACTTAAAGAATGAAAAAGAAATCCAAATACTAGAAGCCTACAGGACACGGAATATACAAAATCATAAGAGATCCACACCAAGACATATAATAATGAAGATGCCCAACATATAGAATAAGGAGAGAATTTTAAAAGCCACAAGAGAGAGGAAGCAGATTACATTTAAGGGTAAACCAATCAGGATAACTGCTGATCTTTCAACACACACTCTGAAAGCTAGAAGATCCTGGAACAACATATTTCAAACGCTGAAAGAAAAAGGGTTCCAACCAAGAATCATGTATCCAGCGAAATTAAGCTTCAGGATTGAAGATGAAATAAAAATCTTCCACGATAAGCAAAAGTTAAAAGAATTTGCAGCTAGAAAACCAGCTCTTCAAAACATCCTTGGCAAAACATTACAGGAAGAGGAAATGAAAAATAACAATGAAAACCAACAATGGGAGGTAGTACAATAAAGGAAAAACTAAGCATAGAGGAAAAACTAATCATGTTAAGTATCATACATAACCAAATATGACTGGAAATACAAACCATATCTCAATAGTAACCCTAAATATTAATGGCTTAAATGCACCAATCAAAAGACATAGGCTAGCAGAATGGATTAAAAAAAAGATCCAACAATATGCTGCCTACAGGAGACTCATCTGATAGGAAAAGACATACACAGACTGAAGGTGAAAGGTTGGGAAAAATCATATCACTCATAAGGACCCCGGAAGCAAGCAGGGGTGTCCATACTTGTATCAAATAAAATAGACTTCAAGCCAAAGTTAATCAAAAGGGATAAACAAGGACAATACATACTGCTCAAGGGAACCATACACCAACAAGACTTGACGATCATTAATATATATGCCCCAAACAATGGTGCAGCTACGTTCATCAAACAAACTCTTCTCAAGTTCAAGAGTCTAATAGACCACAACACAATAATCATGGGAGATTTTAATACACCTCTCTCATAAATGGACAGATCTTCCAAACAAAAATTGAATAAAGAAACCATAGAGCTCAATAATACAATAAATAACTTAGACTTAATTGATATATACAGAATATACCACCCAACATCAAGCGGATACACTTTCTTCTCAGCAGCACATGGATCCTTCTCAAAAATAGACCATATATTATGTCACAGGGCAAAGCTTAGCAATTACAAAGGAGTTGAGATACTACCATGCATTTTATCTGATCATAATGGAAGGAAATTGGAAATCAATAATAAAATGAGAAAGGAAAAACCCTACATCACATGGAGATTAAACAATATGCTACTGAATGAACAAAGGGTTACAGAAGACATCAAAGAGGAAATTAAAAAATTCTTAGAGGTAAACGAAAACTCAGAAACAACATATCGAAATCTTTGGGACACTATGAAAGCAGTACTAAGAGGAAAATTCATTTCATGGAGTTCATTCCTTAAAAGAAGGAAAAGCCAACAAATAAATGACCTCACACTACACCTCAAAGCCTTAGAAAAAGAAGAACAAATCAGCAGCAAATACAGTAGAAGGCAAGAAATAATTAAAATTAGAGCTGAAATCAATGAAATCGAAACAAAAGAAACAATCGAAAAAATTGACAAAACTAAAAGTTGGTTCTTTGAAAAAATAAATAAGATTGATAGACCACTAGCCACACTAACAAAGAGAAGAAGAGAGAGAACCCAAATTACTAGCTTACGGGATGAAAAAGGCAACATCACAACAGACAATTCAGAAATACAGACGATAATTAGAACTTATTTTGAAACCCTATACTCTAATAAAATAGAAGACAGTGAAGGCATAGATAAATTCCTTGAGACATATGAACTACCCAGATTGAATCAGGAAGATATAAACAACCTAAACAGATCAATATCAAGGGAGGAAATAGAAGAAGCCATCAAAAGACTACCAACCAAGAAAAGCCCAGGACCGGATGGATATACAGCAGAGTTTTACAAAACATTTAAAGAGGAACTAATACCAATACTCCATAATCTATTTCAGGAGATAGAAAAAGAGGGAGAACTCCCAAATTCATTCTAATGAGGCCAATATCACCCTGATTCCCAAACCAGAGAAGGACACCTCAAAGAAAGAAAACTACAGACCAATATCCCTAATGAATTTAGATGCAAAAATCCTCAATAAAATTCTGGCAAATCCTATACAAAAACATATCAAAAAGATTGTGCACCATGATCAAGTAGGATTCATCCCTGGGATGCAAGGCTGGTTCAATATACGGAAATCAATAAACGTTATTCACCACATTAATAGACTTAAAGATAAGAACCATATGATCATCTCGGTGGACGCAGAAAAAGCATTCGACAAAGTACAGCATCCCTTTATGTTCAAAACATTAGAAAAACTAGGGATAACAGGAACTTACCTCAAAATTATAAAAGCTATATATGCTAAGCCTCAGGCTAGCATCATTCTAAATGGAAAAAAACTGAAGGCATTCCCTCTAAAATCTGGAACAAGACAGGGATGCCCTCTCTCACCACTTCTATTCAATATAGTGCTCGAAACACTGGCCAGAGCAATTAGACAGACGAAAGAAATTAAAGGCATAAAAATAGGAAAAGAAGAACTTAAATTATCACTATTTGCGGATGACATGATCCTATACCTAGAAGACACAAAAGGGTCTACAAAGAAACTACTAGAGCTAATAAATGAATTCAGCAAAGTGGCTGGATATAAAATCAACACGCATAAATCAAAGGCATTCCTGTATATCAGCGACAAATCTTCTGAACTGGAAATGAGGATATCTACCCCATTCACAATATCATCAAAAAAAAATAAAATACTTGGGAATCAACCTAACAAAAGAGGTGAAAGATTTATACAATGAAAACTACAGAACCCTAAAGAGAGAAATAGAAGAAGATCTCAGAAGATGGAAAAATATACCCTGTTCATGGATAGGCAGAACTAACATCATCAAAATGGCAATATTACCAAAAGTTCTCTATAGGTTCAATGCAATGCCAATCAAAATCCCAACGGCATTTCTTGAAGAAATAGATAAAGCAATCATGAAATTCATATGGAAAAATAAAAGACCCAGAATAGCAAAAGCAATTCTAAGCAGGAAGTGTGAATCAGGAGGTGTAGCGATACCAGATTTCAAACTGTACTACAAAGCAATAGTAACAAAAACAGCATGGTACTGGTACCAAAACAGGCTGGTGGACCAATGGTATAGAATAGAGGACACAGAAACCAATCCACAAAATTACAACTATCTTATATTCGATAAAGGGGCTAAAAGCATGCAATGGAGGAAGGATAGCATCTTCAACAAATGGTGCTGGGAAAACTGGAAATCCATATGCAATAAAATGAAACTGAATCCCCTCCTCTCGCCATGCACAAAAGTTAACTCAAAATGGATCAAGGACCTTGATATCAAATCAGAGACTATGCGTCTGATAGATGAAAAGTTTGGCTTCAATCTACATATTGTGGGGTCGGGCTCCAAATTCCTTAATAGGACACCCATAGCACAAGAGTTAAAAACAAGAATCAACAAATGGCTCTTACTTAAACTAAAAAGTTTTTTCTCAGCAAGAGAAACAATAAGAGAGGTAAATAGGGAGCCTACATCATGGGAACAAATTTTTACTCCTCACACTTCAGATAGAGCCCTAATATCCAGAGTATACAAAGAACTCAAAAAATTAAACAATAAGAAAACAAATAACCCAATCAACAAATGGGCCAAAGACCTGAACAGACACTTCTCAGAGGAGGACATACAATCAATCAACAAGTACATGAAAAAATGCTCACCATCTCTAGCAGTCAGAGAAATGCAAATCAAAACCACCCTAAGATCCCATCTCACTCCAGTAAGATTGGCAGCCATTATGAAGTCGAACAATAACAAGTGCTGGCGAGGATGTGGGGAAAAGGGTACTCTTATACATTGCTGGTGGGACTGCAAAATGGTGAGGCCAATATGGAAAGCAGTATGGAGATTCCTGGGAAAGCTGGGAATTAAACCACCATTTGACCCAGCTATTGCCCTTCTCGGACTATTCCCTGAAGACCTCAAAAGAGCGTACTACAGGGATACTGCCACATCGATGTTCGTAGCAGCACAATTCACAATAGCTACACTGTGGAACCAACCCCGATGCCCCTCAATAGATGAATGGATAAAAATAATGTGGCATTTATACACAATGGAGTACTACGCAGCACTAAGAAATGACAAAATCATGGAATTTGCAGGGAAATTGATGGCACTAGAGCAGATTATGCTAAGTGAAGCTAGCCAATCCCTAAAAAACAAATGCCAAATGTCTTCTTTGATATAATGAGAGGAACCAAGAACAGAGCAGGGAGGAAGAGCAGGAGGAAAGATTAACATTAAGCAGAGTCATGAAGTGGGAGGGAAAGGGAGAGAAAAGGGAAATTGCTTGGAAATGGAAGGAGACTCTCATTGTTATACAAAATTACATATAAGAGTTTGTGAGGGGAATGGGGAAAAAATAAGGAGAGAAATGAATTACAGTAGATGGGGTAGAGAGAGAAGATGGGAGGGGAGGGGAGGGGGGATAGTAGAGGATAGGAAAGGTAGCAGAATACAACAGTTACTATTATGGTATTATGTAAAATGTGGATGTGTAACCGATGTGATTCTGAAATCTTTGTAATGTTTTGAATAACCAATAAAAAAAATAAAAAAAAATAACACCCAATCTTTGCATATGGCCCCCGTTGGGGTACACACAGTTGAAAATATTAATAAATACAATATTTCTTTAGGATTAACTCGAAAAAAAAAATAAAGATCTTTTGGTCCAAATCCTATACTCACTCTTCTTTCTAAACCTATTGACTATCTTCCTAATCCTACAGACTATCCCTTTTTGACTGCATGTTCTCTTCTACATTCAATCATCCAATGTACAAGGACCTATGCCATTGTATATCGATTTATGGGAGACATTTTTGCAGAACATAATTCAAAGCTAAGTATCCCAATCAAGGGCCCAATGTCCTTCTGGTCTCCAAAGCTTATGTAGATTTCTGTTTACCTACTTATATTTCACCCATATATTCTTATAAATATCACAGGTTCAGAATACCATAATTCATCCTGCAGAATGATTCCTAACCCAAATTGTACATGTTATTAACCCTAATCATACACTCTTTCCTCAATCTAACTTTACAGAAGAGCTGGTACAGAGTTGGTCTTATAATTCAGGAATGGAGGGGATATTCCACCCACTGAGAACCTCAAAGGTCCATGCAGAAATTATCCCTGTAGATGATGTAGGCCGCTATGAAGGACCAGATAGAGAAAAAGTCATCTTCCAAGCCAAACAACCTGGTCAGGATGAAGGGATGTGTCTGAATCAACATCTGTCTTCTTAATGTAGAGAAGATGGACTAAACCAGGCCTGTGTAGAGAGCTGTTCCTGGGTGCCTATGGTTGATATACCATTCTAACTTGTGAAAGTGTCACAGGAAGTAGGGACAGCCTTCATCTCATGGGAACCTTGGAAGCAACTGTTAGGGCAAAGTGGTTGCCAAGGCAGTGACCTAATACAGTTCCTGATGGAAGTGACCTACCTAACTTCCTTGGTAATGGAACTCCCTGAACTTGGGATCCTGAAAGCCAGGCAAACAGATCCAGTCCCAGTTCCAGTCCAGGTGGGCTCACTTATTTGGATTTACCAAAGACAGAGTCAGTCTTTCTTGGTGCCTACTGATGTGAGGATGGCTAAAAGCCCGGAGAGCTCTGAAGAGGGGCCTTTCCTGAGAAAGCAGGAAGGGGCTCACCACTGGCTCCTGACAACTTCACAGAGTTGGCCAACGAGATCAGATCTGAGACAGGACAGGCCATTTGGGGGTAACATTGTATGGCCCACCAGTCAGAGGACATTCCAGACAGTCACAGACCTACTTGGGGGAAGGAGATGCCTTTTTGGGTGTGGGTGTGAGATTGTGGTTTTGTCTCATGTTCTGAGAATACGTAGGAGAGGCGGTTTGTTTGTTTTTGAGTGGACTGATCTAGTAAGTCATTTGACAAGGCGAGTTTTTCCTTCATGTGTGTATCCCATTGTGTCACTTGATGTAAAGAGTAGAAAAGAGAATGCATCAATGGATGTGCCCTGTCTAGTGGAAAGCTTCCCAACATTCATCCTGCTCCATTTCTGAATGGACTGTGGCTTGCCTTAGGGATGTGCAACACCTAATATCTTCCTAAGTTCCTGTTTTCTTCCTTAATTCTGGCCACTCTGCAGAATAGGCTCATGGTTTTGTACCACCTCCAAGCTCTGTGACATGGCCATGTTCTGGATAGCTGAAGGGAATGGCAAGCATCTTAGAAAACTCAGATATCAGTGTGACCAGGAAAGTCTCAGTGGAGAAACAC
This sequence comes from Callospermophilus lateralis, assembly GCF_048772815.1. Classification (NCBI taxonomy): domain Eukaryota; kingdom Metazoa; phylum Chordata; class Mammalia; order Rodentia; family Sciuridae; genus Callospermophilus; species Callospermophilus lateralis. The sequence goes on along the minus strand of NC_135316.1, from coordinate 3,634,080 downwards.
TGCTTTGGGCCTTTTGCTTACATATAGTTCCGTTTCCCTGAATGTCAGGAAGGTCTTTGCTTCAGGCCAAACCTTTGTGAAGCCTGAAGAAAACAGTTTTCAAATGGAAATGAATGGGCATCATCTCTGGCTCTTTGCTTATTTGCTTTGGAAAGGGATGTGTCTGAATCAGCCGCTTGGCCCTATGTGAGGCTGTGGCTTAGATTCGCAGCACATGATGGATCTATAGAAAGATCCCATGTGTGCATCCAAAACCAAAATAGCCAAAATTGCTGTCATTGTGGATGAAGTCTCTCGCCTTTTTCTGTAAGGTTCCTGACCTCCATCAAGTGAGAATAATGATCCATTGGGTCAAATGAGGTTTTCAAAGCCCTGCAGATGGTAGCCTATAGGTGCTTGGCTTTTCTCATCACTCCAATTCACATAAAGAATCTAAACAACACAATCAGAAGGCCTCAAATTGGAGAAGCAGAGTACTATTAACGGCAGGCCTATTTGATCACTCCTGGTTCACAGGAAGGGTGTCCATTCCACCCTGACATTAGGCAAATGAGGGGCAAGGGAGCTTATTTTGGACACTGTCTAGGGCTGCGCCCCTCATGGAAAACTCCAGCCAGAGGTTATGAAGAGTGTATATATGGAAGAAAATGAGGGCCATGTGGTAGTATTTTGGTTTAATTTTGGTCATTTGTGTGGTGGTTGGATGAGTTGACTAGGTCCACCTGGGCTTGAACTCTGGCGTGTTTGCCATTAGAGACTGAGTTCTGGAACTGACTTCAGAGAAGTATTGCCATGAATTTTGTTGGAAATCTAGGAGGCCACGCATGAGAGTCACCCTTGGAAACTGAGATCTAGGCTCAGGGAGGCTTTCCACGGGTATCTCAGCCAGGATATCACATGATTTTATTCTGAATGAATTGGCAGCCATTGGTGAGAGTCAAAACACACATGGATCTCACATTTAGTCCTCAATGCGCCTGGATTCATGTGACCTTTTGGCCACTCTTTGGGAAGCCATGCTTGTAAGAGTTCTGCAGAGCTTCATTGAAATGATCTTCCTCACAATTTAAGGGTTCCTGAATAAAATGAAACCCACAGGGCTTCCAACTTCATCCGCAAAAAATGGCTACATAAATACCATGAAATTTTTGAAATTCCCATGACCAGATGGCACTGGAGAACTTTGGATGTCCTGTTGCTGATCAGGAGTATACCAGACAGTGCCTTGATTGACTGGGTTTCATGAAAATGGTGTAGAACAGAGATGCCAGTAAGTTGGAGCCTACTGAGTAGTGGGCATAGAGTCGTGGTGTGCAGTTGTGTGATAAAACTCTTGTGGTGTGGCCATGTGGATCTGCCATTGGCTTCAAAATGTCTTGTCACTGACAGGGTGCAGCCAGGAATCCCTTATATGTAAAGGCATCTTGTTATATGGAGAGGTTTCAGGACAATGTTCAGAATCAGGTGCTACAGTCAAGCGGGAAAGCTATGTGGGATAGAAGCATGGTTGGTGCATTCTCCTGCAGACCAGGACCCACCACATGTGACAGAACTCCCTCCAGCCCTCTTTCCCAGTTGAACTCCTTGTATTTCCTGAAACAAATACCAAATTCCCCATGCACTAGTAAGAAACACCATGAAAAATGGAGAATGACCAAATGACTTCACAGTCCACACAGGGAGACACTTAGACCTCAGTGGCCACAGTTTACCTTCAAAGAGAGAATTCAGCACTGCTGCCTCATGTTCATTGGAAAATAAAAAACCGTTTTCTCCCTTACACTAACCATAACCTACTAGACTCAGACTACTAATCCTAAAATGACGGAGAGAAATAACCCTAACAGAATAGAAATACAAGCATTTCACAGGAGGCATAGTGTATAGTTGGAATTGCCTTTTGCATTATATATGGTAAGAGTTTTAAATCTAGTCAATTTTTTGTTGAAATAGTTTACCATGTTTTCTTAAAGTAAACAAATATGTGAATTCCTGTCTCACTTTCTCTGTAGGCTATTCAGCACATGTATTTTTATATGCACATATAGAATCCTACCTGGTATCAGACTTACATTTTTGTGAGGTGGCTGACATTTCACATAAAATTTGTGAGAAGAAATAACTCCACCTAAACGCTGTTGGAAATGAAAATTCAACCTATGTGTGAGCTTCCTAGTATAACAACAACAAAAAAATAAATCCATGTTCAGTAAAATGAATATTTTTGTATCTTTGGATGATATATGTTTCATGATGAATTTACTTTGGTATATATATTGCTACTTTTTAATGTCTGTGGGTGTGTTTCCTGTGTGTGTGTGAGTGTGTGTATATATATATATACACACACAATCTCCAGATTTTTCAAAATGCGAAATATATGTTTCTTATTACACACTCCCTAAATTCATTCATATACATGTGTGTGGATTTATAATCAACTTTTCAAAAGATTATTATCAGAAATATTTATCCACCTGAAATACATATTTGTTTCCTATAACTGACAACTAACTTCATTGAATTGTGTATGGAAATCCTAATATTTCTACAGTAACTGACCCAGTTTAACATAAATGCAGTAGATTCCTATGGGACACGTGTGTATTTTGATGTTCATTTTTAATCAACACTGTTACATTACTTCTTCTTCAGTTTTTGCACATCATAGGATATATACTTCATCCACATGTTCAGAAATTTACAGGCATTTGTTTCGCTTTGAATCACTTCCTGCTTCAGAACCCATGTATTCCTCCATGTTTCTTGACTGGTCTTTTCATGAGACTTTTTTCCAAACACATTATTTTCGATTTCGATAATCAATATATATATATATATATATATATATATATATATATATATATATATATATATATAATATTCATAATTTATAATGTTCAGAATCAGGTTGCTATGGTCAATGGGGCAATGTATATGGAATAGAAGCCTGGTTGGTGCATTTTCCTGCAGACCCTGACCCACCACTCCTGACAGAACTCCATCCAGAACTGTGTCCCTTTGAACGCCTTGTATTTTTTGAAGCAAATACCAAACTCCCAGAGCAGCAGGAAGAAACAACACAAAAAAGTGGAGGATGACCAAATGGTTTCACAGTCCATACGGGGAGACAGTTATACCCAGTGGCCACAGTTTCCCTACTAAGAGAGAATTCAGTACTGCTGCCTCATGTTAATTGGAAAATAAGAAACCATATCCTCCAGGTCACATAGATGCAGACCCAGCTTTGATGGTCTCACTACAAAGGAAGCTAAAGATCCTGACAACACCATATATTTCAAGTGCCCAACCTCAGAGGTAGTTTTTTAAGAAGTCTTTAGGCCAGCAGAGCTCCATATCTGTGGAGTGTTTACCCTGTCTCTTACTTTTAGAACTCCTCTTCCACCTTCAAGATTGTGAACTCCTGAGGATTTTCCATTCTGGATATGTATTCACAGATTTTATAACTCTTCTCCTGTAATTGTGTCTTACTTAGTTCGAAGGTAATGTCAAGCCATTTTTCTGGATGAGAGTGGGAAGTTTGTTTGGGTAGTACATATTTGCATACACATTGGATTTATTTTCCAATTTTCCATTTCAAATACTGAATCCCTGACCCTAACCTATACCCTACTAGGCTCTGACTACTAATCCTAATATGATGGAGAAAAATAACCCAAACAGAATAGAAATACAAGCAGGTCAGAAGAGGCATGTGTATAGTTGGATTTTCTTTTTGCTTGATATTGGGTAGGAGTTATAAATCTAGTCAATTATTTGTTGAAATAGTTTTCCATGATTTTTTAAAGTTAACAAATGTTTGAATTCATGTCTCCCTTTCTCTGTAGCCTACTCAGCACATGTATTTTTATATGCACATATAGAATCCTACCTCTTGTGTGGTGGCTGAATTGGCAGATACAAATTGTGAAAAGAGAGCACTTCTCATAAATGCTGTTGGAACTGAAAATAAAACCTATGGGTGAGCTTCCTAGTTTAACAACATTATACATAAATCCATGTTCAGTAAAATACATATTTTGCATCTGTGAATTATATATATTTCATGATGAATTTCGATTGGCATATATATAGTTAATTTTAATTTCTGTTTGAGTGTTTTTTGTATATATATATATATATATATATATATATATATACACTCTACAGATTTTTCAAAATATGAAATATATGTGTCTTATATACACTCCCTTAATTCATTGTTGTTCAGAGGACACTCCATATAGTCACACACCTACTTGGGAGAAGCAGGTGCCTTTGCGGGTGTGGGTGTGAGTTTGTGGTTTTGTCTCATTTTCTGAGAATAGTTAGGAAAGGCAGTTTGTTTGGTTTGGACTGGACTTTTTCTAGAAAGTCCTTTGACAAGTCGTGTGTTTCTATGTGTGTGTATTCCACTTTTCCGTGGTTGTGGACATTTGAAAATAGAATGCATAAATAGATGTGTCCTGTCTAGTAGAATAATTCCCTGCATTCATCCTGCGCAATTTATGAATGGACTGCGGCTAGCCTTATCGATGGGCAACACCTGCTACTTTCCTAAGTTCCTGTTTATTTCGTGAATTCTGGCCACTCTTCAGAATAGCCTCATGGTTTATAATTTAACCTATTAGTGAGCTTCCTAGTTCAATATCATTAAATATAAATCCATGTTCAGTAAAATGAAAGTTTTTGGACCTGTGGATGATATATATTTCATGGTGAATTTTATTGACATATATGTTGCTACTTTTTAATGTGTGTGTGTGTATGTGTGTGTTTGTGTGAGTTTGTGTATATATATACACACACTCTCCAGATTTTTCAAAATATGAAATATATGTGTCTTATTATACAGTCCCTAAATTCATTCATATTCACATATGTGGATTTATAATCAACTTTTCACAAGATTATTATCAGAAATATTCATCCACCTGAAATACATATTTGTTTCCTAGTACTGAAAACTAACTTCATTGAATGGTTCACAAAAATCCTAATATTTCTACAGTAACTGACTCAGTTTAACATCAAAGCAAATAAATTACTATGGGACATAATGTGTATTTTGTCCTTCATTTTTATTAAAAACTGGTACATTACTATTTCTTCAGCTTATGCACATGATAGGATATATATATCATCCACAAGTTCACAAATTTGTAGGGATTTGTTTCACTTTGAATCACTTCCTGCTTCAGAACAAATGTATACCTCCATGTTTCTTGACTGGTCTTTTCATGAGCCTTCTTTCCAAACACATTATTTTCGATTTCAATAAACACTTTTGACGCAAACTCACACACTCTTCAAGATAAACCCTAACCATAATATTACCATTAGATTATAACTGGTTGGAATAAATTATTGTATATCAATAAAAGATTTCTTATATATTTTCAGAAATCAATTCAATCCATTTTTTAAAGTGGAACCAGTTATATTATTTATTCACTGTATGGTCTATTCATGCATTATCTCTATATTCATAGAAACAGGTTACACCTATTTGTAACCCCAATACTAATTTATACGTCTTCAAAATATTGCTCCCAGAAATGGTGGAAGAAATTCTCATGTCACCTGATCAACATATATATTTTATCACAGTAATTTTCTGGACACAAAATGCAAAGGTAACACTTATGATTGTACCAAAGCCTAAATGGAAAGTGAACATGGATTACTAAAACATCCATGTCCAGTTTGCCTAATGCTCGCAAATGTCAATCCTATTGGTGCCTCCATATTTGTTTCTTCTTAAGATTATATATTCAAACTCAACCCTTTTGAAAATGTCTAATCATATCACGTACTTTATATTTTGCCTGATGTCATAATGTCTCTGTTGATATCTGCTTTCCTAATTATTTTCCCCAGTTCACTTTCGTGACTGACTCTTCACATGTTCCAACATTTACATTCACTCTCTAACCGAAACCCTATTGCTAAAGAACAATTGTTCCAAATCCTATATTCACTCTTCTTCATAAACCTACCAACTATCTTTCTATTCCTATGGAATATCCCTTTTTGATTGGATGTTCTCTTCGACATTCAATAATCCAAGGTACATGGTTCTATGCCATTGTATATGGATTTATCTGAGACATCTGTGCAGAATGTAATGCAAAGCTAACTATCCCAATCAAGGGCCCAATGCCCTTCTGGGCTTCAAATAATTCTTTGAATGTACCTTGGATTATTGAATGTCGAAGAGAACATCCAATCAAAAGGGACCTATTCCATAGGAATAGAAAGATAGTTGGTTAGGTTTATGAAGAAGAGTGAATATAGGATTTGAACAGTTCTTTAGCAATAGGGTTTCGGTTAGAGAGTGAATGTAAATGTTGGAACATGTGAAGAGTCAGTCACGAAAGTGAACTGGGGAAAATAATTTAGGAATTGACCTGCTGAGATCTCAACAGAGACATTATGACATCAGGCAAAATATAAAGTACGTGAGGAGTATGATTCTTCTTCCATGGTAAACAACTTGGTCAGGATGAAGGGTTGTGTTCTGAATTGGCCTCTCTCTTCTTAATGTAGAGAAGATGGACCAAACCAGGCCTGTGTGGAGAGCTGTACCTGGGTGCCTATGGTTAATATATCATTCTAACTTGTGAAAGTGTCACAGGAAGTAGGGGCAGCCTCCATGGGACTCTGGAAGCAAATTTTAGGACAAATTGGTTTCCAAGGCAGTGTGTCCTCATTCAGTTTCTGAAGGAAGTGACTTCACCTCACTCCCTTGGTGATAGAAATCTCTGAACATGGAATCCTGGAAGCGAGGAACACAGAGTCAGTCCCAGTCTCAGTTCCAGTGGTCTCACTTGTTTGGATTTACCAAGAACAGAGTCAGTCTTTCTTGGCACCTACCGATGTGAGGATGGCCAAATGCCAGGATAGCTCCGATGAGGGGATTTCCTGAGAAAGCAGTTAGTGGCTCAATACTGGCTCCTGACAACTTCACACTGTTGGCCAAGGAGACCAGATCTGAAACAGGACAGGCCATTTCAGGGGAACATAGTATGGCCCACCAGTCTGAGGACACTGTGCCTAGTCACAGACCTACTTGGGGGAAGGAGGTGCCTTTGTGGGTGTGGATGTGGGTTTGTGGTTTTGTCTCATGTTCTGAGAATAGATATAAAAAATGGTTTGTTTGGTTTCAAGTGAACTGTTTCTAGTAAGTCCTTTGACAAGGCGAGTCTTTCTATGTCTGAATATCCCACTGTGTCTGTGGTTGTAGACATTAGAAAAGGGAATGCATCAATGAATGTGTCCTGTCTTTTAAAACGCTTCCCAGGATTCATCCTGCATAATTTATGAATGGACTGCAGCTTGCCTTATCTATGGGCAACACCTGCTATCTTTCTATGTTCCGGTTTTCTTCATAAATTCTAGCCACTCTCCAGAATAGTCTCATGGTTTTGTGTCCAAGATTTGTACCACCTCCAAGCTCTGTGACATGGCCATGTACTGGATAGTTGAAGAATGCCGAGCATCTCATAAAACTCAGATATCAGTGTGACCACGCAAGTCTCAGGGAGAAACCCTGCTTTGGGCCTTTTGCTTACCTACTGTTCTGTTGACCTGAATGTCAGGAAGGTCTGTGCCTCAGGCAAACCCTTTGTGAACCCTGAAGAAACACTTTTCAAATGGAAATGAATGGGCATCACCTGTGGCTTTATGCTTAATTGCTTTGGAAAAGGATGTGTCTGAATCAGCCCCGTATGAGGCTGTGGCATAGATTCTCAGCACTTGATGGATCTAAAGAAAGATCCAAAGTGTGCATCCAAAACCAAAATGGCCAAAATTGCTGTCATTGTGGATGAAGTCTCTAGCCTTCTTCTGAAAGTTTTCTGACGTCCATCAAGTGAGAATAGGTACAGATTGGGTCAAATGGGTTCTTCAAATCCTGGAAGAGGCTTGCCCATATGTGCTTGGGTATTCTCATGACTCCAATTCACATAAAGATTCTCAACCTCATAGTCAGTAGGCCTCAAATTGGAGAAGTGGAGCAGTATTAACGGCAGGCTTATTTCATCACTCTTGGTTCACAGGAATGGTGTCCAGGCCACCCTGACTTTAGGCGAATGAGGGAGAAGGGAGCTTATTTTGGACACCGACATGGGCTGCGCCCTTCATGGAAACCTCCAGTCAGAGGTTATGATGACTGTCTATATGAAAGAAGATGTGCTCCATGTGGCATTATTTTGGTTACAATTGTGGTCATTTGTGTGGTGGTTGGAAGAGATGACTGGGTACACCTGGGCTTGTTCTCTGGTGTGATTTTCCTTAGAGACTGAGTTCTGGAACTGACCTCAGAGAAGTATTGCCATGAATTGTGTTGGGATATTAGGAGGCCACACATGAGAGTCACCTTGGAAACTGAGATCTAGGCGCAGGGTGGATTTGCACAGAGCACTTGGAATCTCAGCCATGATATCATATGATTTTATTCTTAATGACTTGGCAGCCATAGTTGAGAGTCAATACACACATGGAGCTCACATTGTAGACCTCATGGGCCTGGATTCATGTGACCATTTGGGCACTCTTTGGGAAGCCTTGCCTGTGAGAGTTCTGCAGAAGTTTCATTGACACAATCTTCCTCACTATTTAATGGTTCCTGAAAGAATTGAAACACACAGAGCCTCCAACTATATTCTTGAAAAATGGCTCGATAAATACCAGGAAATTTTTGAATATTCCATGACCAGGTGGCAGTGGAGAACCTGTGGATGTCCTATTGCTGATCAAGAGTATACCAGACAGTGCCTTGATTGACTGGGTTTCATGAAAATGGTGTAGAACAGAGATCCCAGTAAGTTGGAGCCTGCTGAGTAGTGGGCCTAGAGCAGTGGTGTGCAGGGGTGTGATAAAATATCTGTGCTGGGGCCATATGGATCTGCCATTGCTTCCAAATGGCTTGTGACTGATGTGGTGCAGCCAGGAGTCCCTGATATGTAAATACATCTTGTTATATGGAGAAGTTTCAGGGCAATGTTCAGAATCAGGTTGCTATGGACAAGGGGGAAAACTATGTGGGATAGAAGACTGGTTGTTGCATTCTCCTGCAGACCCTGACCCACTACACGTGACAGAACTCCCTCCAGCACTGTGACCCTTTTCAATTCCTTGTATTTCGTGAAGCAAATACCAAACTCCCAGTGCAGCAGCAAGAAACACCACGAAAAGTGGAGGATGACAAAGTGGCTTCACAGTCCACATGGGGAGTCTCTGTGGCCCCTTGTGGCCACAGTTTACCTACAATGAGAGAATTCAGAACTGCTGCCTCATGTTCACTAGAAAATATTAAACCATGTCCTCTAGGTCACAAAGATGTAGACCCAGCTTTGATGGTTTCACTACAAAAAAAGCTAAGGCTCCTGACAACACCATATATTTCAAGTACCGAACCTCAGAGGCAGTTTCTCAAAAAGTCTTTAGGCCAACAGAGCTCCATGTTTGTGGAGTGTGTACACTGTCCCTTACTTTTGGAAACTCCTCTACCACCTCCAAGGTTGTGATCTCCTGAGCATTTTCCATTCCAGATATGTATTCAGATATTCTAACTCTTCTCTTCTAATTGTGTCTTATTTGGGGCGAAGGTAATGTCAAGCCATTATTCTGGATGATAGTGACAAGATTTTTGTGTAGCACATATTTGCATACACATTGGATTCATTTTCCTATTTTCCATTCGAAATGCTGAATCACTGACACTAACACATACCGTACTAGACTCTGACTACTAATCCTTTTATGATGGAGAATAATAACCGAAACAGAATAGAAATGCAAGCTGTTCAGAGGAGGCATGGTGTATACTTGGACTTGCTTTTGCATGATAAAGGGTAGGTGTTATAAATCTAGTCAACTTTTAGTTGAAATAGTTCTCTATGTGTTTTTTTTTTCCTTTAATTTTTATTGTTGGTTGTTCAAAACATTACCTGTTTCTTGACATATCATATTTCACACATTGATTCAAGTGTATTATGAACTCCCATTTTTACCCCGTATACAGATTTCAGCATCACATCTTTTACACATCCACTGTTTTACCTATGGCTATAGTAGTGTCTGTTGTATTCTGCTGCCTTTCCTATCCTCTACTATCCCCCATCCCCTCCCCTCGCATATTCTCTCTCTACCCCATATACTGTAATTCATTTCTCCCCCTTGGTTTTCTCCCCATTCCCCTCACATCCTCTTGTATGTAATTTTGTATAACCATGAGTGTCTCCTTCCATTTCCATGCAAATTCCCTTCTCTTTCCTTTTCCCTCCCACCTGTCACCCCTGTTTAATGTTAATCTTTTTCTCATGCTCTTCCTCCCAACTCTGTTCTTAGTTACTCTCCTTATATCAAAGAAAACTTTTGGCATTTGTTTTTTAGGGATTGGCTAGTTTCACTTAGCATAATCTGTTCTAATGCCATCAATTTCCCTGCAAATTCTATGATTTTATCATTTTTTTAATGCAGAGTAATACACAATTGTGTATAAATGCCACATATTTTTATCCATTCATCTATTTAAGGGCATCTAGGTTGGTTCCACACTCTTGCTATTTTGAATTGTGCTGCTATGAACATCAATGTAGCAGTGTCCCTGTAGGATGCTCTTTTTAGGTCTTAGGGAATAGATCGAGAACGGGAATAGGTGGGTCAAATGGTGATTCCATTCCCAGCTTTCCAAGAAATCTCATACTGCTTTCCAAATTGGCTGAATCAATTTGCAGTCCAACCAGCAATGTACAGCTGTATCCTTTTCCCCACATTCTCGCCAGCACTTGTTGTTTGACTTCATAATGACTGCCAATCTTACTGGAGTGAGATGGTATCTTAGGGAGGGTTTGTTTTGCATTTTTCTGACTGCTAGAGATGGTGAGCATTTTTTCATGTACTTATTGATTGATTGTATGTCCTCCTCTGAGAAGTGTCTGTTCAGGTTCTTAGCCTATTTGTTGATTGGGTTATTTGTTTTCTTATTGCTTAATTTTTTGAGTTCTTTGTATACTCTGGATATTAGGGCTCTATCTGAACTGTGAAGAGTAAAGATTTGTTCCCAGGATGTAGGCTACCTATTCACCTCTCTTATTGTTTCTTTTGCAGAGAAAAATTTTTAGTTTGAGTAAGTCCCATTTGTTCATTCTAGCTATTAAATCTTGTGCTATGGGTGTCCTATTGAGGAATTTGGAGCCCGACCCCACAGTATGTAGATCGTAGCCAACTTTTTCTTGTATCAGATGCCATCTCTCTGATTTGATATCAAGCTCCTTGATCCATTTTGAGTTAACTTTTGTGCAAGGCGAGAGAAATGGATTCAGTTTCATTTTGTTACATATGGAATTCCAGTTTTCCCAGCACCATTTGTTGAAGATGCTATCCTTCCTCCATTGCCTGCTTTTAGCCACTTTATCAAATATAAAATAGTTGTAGTTTTCTGGATTGGTTTCTGTGTTTCCTATTCTGTACCATTTGTCCAGCCGCCTGTTTTGGTAACAGTACCATGCTGTTTTTGTTACTATTGCTTTGTATTATAGTTTGAGGTCTGGAATCGCTATACCGCCTTATTCACACTTCTTGCTTAGAGTAGTTTTTGCTATTCTGGGTCTTTTATTTTTCCGTATGAATATCATAATTGCTTTATCTATTTCTACAAGAAATTCCGTTGGGATTTTGATTGGCATTGCATTTAATATATAGAGAACTTTTGGTAATATCGCCATTTTGATTATGTTAGTTCTGCCTATCCATGAACAGGGTATATTTTTGGGTCCTCTAAGTTCTTCTTCTATTTCTCTCTTTAGAGTTCTGTACTTTTCATTGTATAAGTCTTTCACCTCTTTTTTTAGGTTGATTCCCAATGTTTTTTTTTTTTTTTTTTTTTTTGAGGATATTGTTAATGGAGTGGTTGTCCTCATATCCGTTTCAGAGGATTTGTCGTTGATATACAGGAATGCCTTTGACTTATGCTTGTTGATTTTATATCCTGCCACTTTGTTGAATTCATTTATTTACTCTAATAGTTTCTTTGAATACCCTTTTGGGTCTTCTAAGTATAGAATCATGTCATTTGCAAATAGTGATAATTTAAGTTCTTCTTTTCCTTTTTTATGCCTTTAATTTCTTTAATCTCTCTAATTGTTCTGGCCAGTATTTCGAGAAATATGTTGAAAAGAGGTAGTGAGAGAGGGCATCCCTATCTTCTTCCAAATTTTAGAGGGAATACCTTCAAATTATCTCCATTCAGAATGATGCTAGCCTGAGGCTTATCATAGATTGCTTTTACAATATTGAGGTATGTTCCTGTTATCCCTAGTTTTTCTAGAGTTTTTAACATAAAGGGATGCTGTACTTTGTGAAATGATTTTTCTGCATCTATCGAGATGATCATTTTGTTCTTATTTTTTAAGTCTATTGATGTGGTGAATAACATTTATTGATTTCCATGTATTGAACGAGCCTTGCATACCAGGAATGAATCCTACTTGATCATGGTGCATAAATTTTTTGATATGTTTTTGTATCCGATTCGCCACGATTTTGTTGAGCATTTGTGCATTTTTTCTGAAATAGCTTGAAAAGTATTGGTATTAGTTCCTCTTTAAAGGTTTTGTAAAACTCTGCTCTATACCCATCCAGTCCTGGGCATTTCTTAGTTGGTAATCTTTTGATGGTTTCTTCTATTTCCTCAATTGATATTCGTCTGATTAGATTGTCTATATCCTCCTGACTCAACGTGGGCAGATCATAGGACTTAAGAAATTTATCGATGCCTTGACTGTCTCCTATTTTATTGAAGAATAAGGATTCAAAATAATTTCTGATTATCTTCTGTATTTCTGAAGTGTCTATTGTGATACTGCCTGTTTCATCCCGTATGCTAGTAATTTGAGTTCTCTCTCTTCTTCTCTTTGTTAGCATGGCTAAGGGTGTGTCGATTTTATTTATTTTTACAAAGAACCACGTTTTAGTTTTGTCAATTTTTTCAATTGTTTCATTTGTTTCTATTTCATTATTTTCAGCTCTGATTTTAATTATTTCTTGCCTTTTACTTCTTTTGCTGTTGTTTTCCTATTCTTTTTCTAGGATAATGAGATGAAGTATGAGATCATTTATTTGTTTTTTTTTCTTTTCTTAAGAAATGAACTCCAATCAATGAATTTTGTTCTTAGAACTCTTTTCAATGAGTCCCGTAGATTCCGATATGTTGTGTCTGTGTTTTCATTTATCTCTAAGAATTTTTTAATTTTCTCCTTGATGTCTTGTATAACCCATTAATCATTCAATAACCTATTTTTCATTCTCCAAATGATGCATGATTTTTCCTTCTTTCTTTTATGATTGATTTTCAGTTTCATTCCATTATGATGAGATAAGATGCCTGGTATTATCTTTACTCCTTTATATTGTCTAAGAGTTGCCCTGTGACATAATATATGATCTATTTTTGAGAAGTATCTATGTGCTCCTGAGAAAAAAGTGTAACTGCTTGATGTTGGGTGGTATATTCTATATATTTCATAAGTCGGGGTTATTAATTGTGTATTGAGTTCTATAGTTTCATTATTCAACTTTTGTTTGGAAGATCTGTCCAGTAGTGAGAGAGGTGTGTTGAAGTCTCCCATGATTATTGTATGGTGGTGTATTAGACTCTTGAACTTGAGAAGAATTTGTTTGATGAACATAGCTTCACCAATGTTTTGGGCATATATATTTATGATTGTTATGTCTTGTTGTTGTATGGTTCCCTTGAGCAGTATGTAGTGTCCCTCTTTATCCCGTTTTGATTTACTTTGGCTTGAAATCTATTTCACTTGATATGAGTATGGACAGTCCTGCTTGTTTCCGAAGTCTATATGAGTGATATGATTTTTCCCAACCTTTTACCTTCAGTGTATGTATGTCTTTTCCTATCAAATGCGTCTCCTGTAGGCAGCATATTGTTGTGATCCATTCTACTAGACTGTGTCTCTTAATTGGTGAGTTTAAGCCATTAACATTTAGGGTTATTATTGAGATATTGGTTGTTCTTCCAGCCATATTTGTTAATTTATGTTACTAAACATGTTTTGTTTTTCTCTTTGATTATTTTCACCCCTTTACTGTCCTATGTCCCACTGTTGGTTTTCCTTGTTATTTTCCATTTCTTCTTCCTGTAATGTTTTGCCGAGGATGCTTTGAAGACATGGTTTTTAGCAGAAAATTCTTTTAACTCTTCTTCTGAAAGCTACCGACTATCATCCTAATCCTACTGACTTTCCCTGTTCAAGTGGAAGTTCTCTTCTACATTCAGTCATCCAAGGTACAAGATCCTATGCCATTGATTATCGAATTATCTGAGACATATGTGCAGAATATAATTCAAAGCTAAGTATCACAATCAAGAGCCCAATGCACTTCTGGTTTCAAATCTTACCTAGATTTCTGTTTTCATTCTTATATTTCATGTCTATATTTTTATAAATATCACTGGTTCCCAATACCATTATTCATCCAGCAGAATGATTCCTAACCCAAATCGAACATGTTATTAACACTAACCATACACTGTTCCCACAATCTCAATTAATAGAAGAGCAGGGACAGTGTTGTTCTTAAAATACAGGAATGTAGGTGATCTTTCACATGCTGAAAACCTCAAAGGTCCATGCAGAAGTGATCCCTGGAGAAGATGTAGGCAGCTATGAAGGACCTGAGAGAGCAAAAGTCATCTTCCATTGCAAACAACCTGGTCAGGATGAAGGGTTGTGTCTGAATCAGCCTCTCTCTTTTTAATGTAGAGAACATGGACCAAACCAGGCCTGTGTGGAGAGCTGTTCCGGGGTGTCTATGGTTGATACACCATTCTAACTTGTGAAAGTGTGACTGGAATTAGGGGTAGCCTCCATCTAATTGGACCCTTGGAAGTAACTGTTAGGACAAAGTGGTTACCAAAGCAGAGTCTTCATTCACTTCCTAAAGTAAGTGACCGCACCTCTCTTTCTTGGTGATGGAACTCTCTGACTTTGGGATCCAGAAGCCAAGCACCCAGAGCCAGTCCCAGTCCCAGTCCCAGTTGGCTCACTTGATTGGAATTACCAAGGACAGAGTCAGACCTTCTTGGTACCTATTGATGTGATGATGCCCAAATGCCAGGAAAGCTGTGAACACGGGTGTTTCCTGAGAGAGCAGGTAGTGGTTCATCACTAGCTCCTGACAACTTCAAAGAGTTGGCAAAGACACCAGATCTGAGACAGTACAGGCCATTTCGAGGGATCATAGTATACCCACCAGTCAGGGGAAATTCCGGATAATCAAAGACCAACTTGGGGGAAGGAGGTGCTTTGTGGGTGTGGGTGTGAGTTTGTGGTTTTGTCTCATGTTTTGAGAATAAGTAGGAAATGTGGTTTGTTTGATTTGTAGTGGACTGTTTCTAGTAAGTCGTTGGACAATGCAATGTTTCTATGTCTGTGTATCGCACTGTGTCCGTGGTTGTACACATTAGGAAAGACAATTCATCACTGGATGTGTCCTGTCTAGTAAATATCTTCCCAGCATTCATTCTGCACAATTTTTGAATGGACTGCGGCTTGCCTTATGGATGGGCAACACCTAGTAACTTCCTAAGTTCCTGTTTTCTTCCTGAATTCTGGCCACTCTCCAGAATACACTCATGGATTTATATCCAATATATGTACCACCTCCAAACTCTGTGACATGGCCATGTGCTGGATAGCTGAAGGGAATGGCGAGCATCTCAGAAAACTCAGATATCAGTGTGACCAGGAAAATCTCAGTGGAGAAACCCTGCTTTGGGCCATTTGCTTATCTATGGTTCTGTTGCCGTGAATGTCAGGAAGGTCTTTCCCTCAGGCCACCACTTTGTGAAGCCTGAAGAAACAGTTTTCAAAGGGAAATGAATGGGCATCACCTGTGGCTCTTTGTTTAATTGCTTTGGAAAGGGGTGTGTTTGAATCAGCCACTTGGCCCTGTGTGAGTCTGTGGCTTAGATTCTCAGAACTTGATGGATCTAAAGAAAGATACCACGTGCGGACCCAAAACCAAAATGGCCAAAATAGCAGTCATTGTGGATGAAGTCTCTCGCCTTCTTCTACAAGGTTCCTGAAATCCATTAAGTGAGAATGGAGATCCTTTGGGTCAAATGAGTTCTTCAAAGACCTGCGGAGCCTAGCCCATAGGTGCTTGAGTTTTCTCATGACTCCAATTCACACAAAGATTCTATACCCGCTAGTCAGTAAGCCTCATATTGGAGAATCAGAGCAGTATAAAGGGCAGGAATATTTTATCACTCTTGGTTCAGAGAAAAGGTGTCCAGGCCACCCTGACTTTAGGCACATAAGGGGATAGGGAGCATATTTTGGACACTGTCTTGGGCTGCGCCCCTCATGGAAACCTCCAGACAGAGGTTCTGATGAGTGTCTATATGGAAGACCATGAGTGCTGCCACGTGGGAGTTTTTTCGTTTTAATTGTGTTCATTTTTGTGGTGGTTGGAAGAGATGACTGGGTCCAACTGGGCTTGAACTCTGGTGTGATTCCCCTTAGAGACTGAGTTCTGGAACTGAACTCAGAGATGTATTGCCATGAATTGTGTTGGGATTTTTGGAGACCACGCATGAGAGTCGCCCTTGGAAAATGAGATCTAGGCCCAGGGTGGCTTTCCACAGAGCACTGGGAATCTCAGGCAGGATACAACATGATTTTATGCTGAAACACTTGGTAGCCATAGTTGAGAATCAAAACACACATGGGCCTAACATTGTAGACCTCAATGGGCCTGATTTCATGTGATCTTTGGCCACTCTTTGGGAAGCCTTGCCTGTGAGAATTCTCCAGAGCTTTCATTGAAATGAGCTTCCACAACATTTAATGGTTCCTAAATGAATTTGAACCCACAGTGCCTCCAAATTCATCCTTGAAAAGTGGCTAGATAAATACCATGACATTTTTGAAATTCCCATGACCAGGTGGCAGTGGAGAACATTTGGATGTCCTGTTGCTGATCATCAGCATAGCAGACAGTGCCTTGATTGACTGGGTTTCATGAAAATGGTGTAGAACAGAGATGCCAGTAAATTGGACCATGCTGAGTAGTGGGCCTAGCGCAGTGGTGGCAAGGCGTGTGACAAAAAATCTGTCGTTGTGCCATGTGGATCTGCCATTGGCTCCCAAATTGCTTCTGAGTGATATGGTGCAGCCAGCAGACCTTTATATGTAAATGTTTCTTGTTATATGGAGAGGTTTCAGCGAAATGTTCAGAATCAGGTGCTATGGTCAAAGGGGCAAGCTATGTGGGATAGAAGCCTGGTTGGTGCATTATTTTGTAGACCCTGACACACCACATGTGACAGAACTCCCTCTAGCACTGTGTCCCAGATTAACTCCTTGTATTTCGTGAAGCAAACACCAATCTCCCAGTGCAGCAGCAAGAAACACCACGAAGTGTGGAGGATGACCAAATGGCTTCAGAGTCAACACGGGGAATCACTTAGCCCCCAGAAGAAACAGCTTACCTACAGAGAGCAAATTCATCACTGCTGCCTCATGTTCATTGGAAAATAAGAAACCATGTCCTCCAGGTCACATAGATGCAGACCCAGCTTTGAAGATCCCACTACAAAGGAAGCTGAAGCTACTGACAATAACATATATTTCAAGTGCCCAACCTCAGAGGCAGTTTCTCAAGAAGTCTTTAGGCAAGCAGAGCTCAGTGTTTGTGGAATGTTTACCTTGTCCCTTACTTTTGGAAACTCCTCTACCACCTCCAAGTTTCTGAACTCCTGAGCATTTTCCATTCCAGATTTGAATTCACAGAATTTCTAACTCTTCTCCTCTAATTGTGTCTTACTTGGTACGAAGGTAATGTCATGGCATTGTTCTGGATGAGAGTGGGAAGATTTTTGTGTAGCACATATTTGCATACACATAGGAATCATTTTCCAATTTTCCATTTGGAATACTGAATCTCTGACACTAACCCATATCCTAGTAGACTCTGGCAATTAATTGTAATATGATGGAGAATAGTAATCAAACAAAATGGAAATACAAGCAGTTCAGAGGAGGCATGGTGTATAGTTGGACTTGCATTTTGCATTATATAGGGTAGGTATTATAAATCGAGTCAAATTTTGTTGAAATAATTCTCCATGTGCTTTTAAAGTTAAAAAATTTGTGAATTCCTCTCTCCCTTTCTCTGTAGCCTATTCAGCACATGTATTTTTATATGCACATTTAGAATCCTACCTGGTATCACACGTACATTCTTGTGAGGTGGCTGACTTGGCAGATACAAATTGTGAGAAGAGATCACTTCTCCTAAACGATGTTGAAACTGAAAATTCAACCAAGGGGTGGTCTTCCTACTATAACAATATTATACATTAATCCATATTAAGTAAAATGAATATTATTTCATCTGTTCATGATATATATTTCATTATGAATTTTGATTAGCATATATATTGCTACTATTTAATGTATTAGTGTGTGTGTATATATATATGTGTGTGTATATATATATATATATATATATATATATATATATATACACTCTCCATATTTTTCAAAATCAGAAATATATGTATCTTATTTACACTCCCTAAATTTATTCATGTTCATATATGCGAATTTAAAATCAACTTTCCACAAGATTATTCTCAGAAATAGTCATCCACCTGAAATACATATTTGTTTCTTAGTACTGAAAACTAACTTAAGTGAATGTTGCATACAATTCCTAATATTTCTTCAGTAACTGACCTAGTTTAACATCAATGCAAGTAGATACCTATTGGACATGATGTGTATTTTGATGTTCATTTTCATTCAAAACTGGTACATTAATATTTCTTCAGTTCATGCATATAATGGGATATATATTTCATCCACAAGTTCATAAATTTTTATGCATTTTTTTTTCACTTTCAATCACTTCCTGCTTCAGAACACATGTATTCCTCCAGGTTTCTTGACTTGTCTTTTCAAGAGACTTTTTTCCAAACATATTATTTTCGATTTCCATAATCACTTTTGAAGCAAAACTCATACACTCTTCATGATAAACCATAACCCTAATATTACCATTAGATATATAACTGGTTGGAATGAATGATTGCATATCAATATAAGAGTTTGTGTATATTTTCAGATATCAATTCAATCCATTAATTAAAGTTGGAACCAGTTATATTATTTATTCACAGTATGGTCTATTCAGGCATTATCTCTATATACATCGACACTGGGTACACCTATTTGTATCCCAACAATACTTTACATGCTTTCAACATATTATTCCCATAAATGGTGGAAGAAATACTCATGTCACCTGATCTACATATACATTTTATCACAGTAATATTCTGGAAACAAAAAGCAAAGTTCACTCTAATGATTGTACCAATGCCTTAAAGGAAAGTAAGCATGGATTATTAAAAACATCCATGTCCAGTTTACCTAATGAGCTCAAATGTCAATCCTATTGGTGACTACATATTTCTTTCTTTCTAAGATTATATGTTCAATCTCAAGCCTGACGAAAATGTCTAATCCTATCACTCACTTTATACATTGCCTGATTTTCAAAAGTCTCTATTGATATCTGCTTTCCTACATATTTTCCTCAGTTCATCATTGTTACTGACTCTTCATATGTGCTGACATTTACATTCACTCTCTACGCAAAACCCTATTGCTAAAGAACTTTTAGTCCAAATCCTATACTCACTCTTCTTTCTATACATACCGAATATCTTCCTTATCCTACCGACTATCTCTTTTTGACTGGATGTTCTCTTAGACATTCAATCATCCAAGGTACATGGTCCTATGCCATTCTATATAGATTTATCTGAGTCATCTGTGCAGAGTGTATTTCAAATCTAAGTATCGCAGTCAAGGACCCAATGCCCTTCGAGGCTTCAAATCTTACCTAGATTTCTGTTTTCATACTTATATTTCACATGTATAGTCTTATAAATATCGCAGGTTCACACTACCATTATTCATTCTGCAGAATATTTCCTACCCCAATTTGAACATGTTATTAACGCAAACCATACACTGTTCCCTCAATCTTACATTACAGAAGAGCAGGAACAGAGTTGGTCTTAAGATACTGGAATGTAGGGGATCTTCCACCTGCTGAGAACCTCAAAGATCCATGCAGAATGATCCCTTGAGGAGATGTAGGCAGCTATGAAGGACCTGAGAGAGCAAAAGTCATCTTCCATGGCAAACATCCTGTTCAGAATGAAGGGATGTGTTTGAACCAGCCTCTATCTTCTTAA
Organism: Callospermophilus lateralis; assembly: GCF_048772815.1. Classification (NCBI taxonomy): domain Eukaryota; kingdom Metazoa; phylum Chordata; class Mammalia; order Rodentia; family Sciuridae; genus Callospermophilus; species Callospermophilus lateralis. Next base: position 3,613,781 of record NC_135316.1, on the reverse strand, counting down.
TGTAGAGAAGATAGACAAAAACAGGCCTGGTTGGAGATCTCTTTTTGGGTGCCTAAGGTTGATATACCATTCTAACTTGTGAATATGTCACAGGAATTAGGGGCAGCCTCCATGTCATGGGACCCTTGAAAGCAACTGTTAGGACAAAGTGGTTTCCAATGCAGTGACTTCATTCAGTTCCTGAAGGAAATAACATACCTCACTTCCTTGGTGATGAAACTCTCTCAACTTGGGATCAAAGAATCCAGGAACCCAGAGCCAGTCCCTGTCTCAGTACCAATGGGCTCACTTGTTTGATCCTTCCAAGGACAGAGTCAGTGTTTCTTGGTACCTACTGCTGTGAGGATTGCCAAATGCCAGGAGAGCTCTGATGAGGTGCCTTTACTGAGAAAGCAGGTTATGGTTCACCGCTGGCTCCTGACAACTTCACAGGTATGCCAAGGAGACCAGATCTGAGAGAGGACATGCCATTTCCGGGGAACATAATATGGCTCACCAGTCAGAGGACACTCCAGATACTCACAGACCTGCCTGGGGAAGAAGTTGCCTTCGTGGGTGTGGGTGTGAGTTTTTGGTTTTTGTCTCATGTTCTGAGAATAGGGAGGAAAGGCGGATTGTTTGGTTTAGAGTGGAGTGCTTCTAGAAAGTCATTTGACAAGGCGAGGGTTTCTATCTGTGTATCCCACTGTGTCCGTGGTTGTAGACATTTGAAAAGAGAATGCATCAATGGATGTGTCCTGTCTAGTAGAAAGCTTCCCAGCATTCATCCTGCCCAATTTATGAATGGACTGCAGCTTGCCTTATCAATGGGCAACACCTACCAACTTACTAGGCTCCAGTTTTCTTCCTGAATTCTGGCCACTCTCCACAATAGGCTCATGGTTTTGTGTCCAAGATATGTACCACCCTTTAGCTTTGTTACATGGCCATGTACTGGATAGCTAAAGGCAATGGGAGCATCTCAGAAAACTCAGATATCGGTGAGATCAGGAAAGTCTCAGTAGAGAAACCCTGCTTTGGGCCATTTGCTTACCTATTGTTCTGTTGCCCTGAATGTCAGGAAGGTTTTTGCCTCAGGCCACGCCTTCGTGAAGCCTGAAGAAAACAGTTTTCAAATGGAAATGAATGGGCATCACCTGCGGTTCTTTGCTTAATTGCTTGGAAATGGATGTGTCTGAATCAGCTCCTTGGCCCTGTGTGAGGCTGTGGCTTAGATTCTCAGAGCCTGATGGATCTACAAAAAGATCCCATGTGTGAATCCAAAACCAAAATGGCCAAAAGAGCAGTCAACGTGGATGAAGTATCTTGCCTTCCTCTGTAAGTCCTGACCTCTATCAAGTGAGAATAGCTATCCTTTGGGTCAAAAGAGTTGTTCAAATCCCTGAAGAGGCTAGGGAATAGGTGCTTGGATTTTTTCAGGACTCTATACCCGACAGTCAGTAAAAGTCGAAATGGAGAACCAGAGCAGTATTAAGGGCAGGCCTATTTGATCACTCCTGGTTCACAGGTAGAATGTCCAGGCCACCCTGAATTTAGGAAAATGAGAGGCAAGGGTGCATATTTTGGACACTGTCTTGCGCTGCGTCCCTCATGGAAACCTGCAGCAAGAGGTTATGATGAGTGTCTCCATGGCAGAAGATGAGGGTTATGTGGGAGTGTTTTGGTTTCAATTGTCCTCATTTGTGTGGCAGTTGGAATAGATGACTGGGTCCACCATGGCTTGAACTCTGCTGTAATTCCACTTAGAGACTGAGTTCTGGAACTGACCTCAGAGAAGTATTGCCATGAATTGTGTTGAGATTTTTCGAGGCCACTAATGAGTGTCGCCCTTGGAAACTGAGATCTAGGCACAGGATGTCTCTTCACAGATCACTGGGAATCTCAGCCAGAATATCACATGATTTTATTCTGAAAAACTTGGCAGTCAGAGTAGAGAGTCAAAACACACATGGACCTTACATTGTAGACCTCAGTGGTCCTGGCTTCATGTGAACTTTTTGCCACTCTTTGGGAAGAATTGCCTGTGAGAGTTCTCCAGAGCTTTCATTGAAATGAGCTTCCTCACCATTTAATGGTTCCTAAATGAATTGAAACCCACAGTGCTGCAACTTCATCCTTGAAAAGTGGCTGCATAGATACCATGAAATTTTTGAAATTCCCATGACCAGGTGGCACTGGAGAACCTTTTGATGTCCTGTTGCTGATCATGAGTATACCAGACAGTGCCTTGATTGACTGGGTTTCATGAAAATGGTGTAGAACACAAATTCCAGGAAGTTGGAGCCTACTGAAGAGTGGGCGTAGAGCAGAGGTGTGCAGGTGTGTAATAAAACATCTCTGGTGGGGCCATGTGGATCTGCCATTGGCTTCCAAGTGGCTTGTGACTCACATGGTGCATCCAGCAGAACCTTATATGTCTGAAACCTCTCCATATAAATGCATCTTTTAATATGGAGATTTTCAGGGCAATGTTCAGAATCAGGTTGCTATGGTCAAGGGGAGAATCTATGTGGGATTGAATCCTGGTTTGTCTATTCTCCTGCAAACCCTGACCCACCACATGTGACAGAACTCCCTCCACCACTGGGTCCCAGTTGAACTCCTTTTATTTCGTGAAGCAAATACTAAACTCCCAGTGCAGCAGCAAGAAACACCATGAAAGTGAAGGATTACCAAATGGCTTCACAGTCCACACAGGGAGACACTTACCCCACAGTGGCCACAGTTTACCTACAAAGAGTGAATTCTGCACTGTTGCCTCTTTTCCTTTGGAAAATAAGAAACCATGTCCTCCAGTTCACATAGATGCAGACACAGCTTTGATGCTCTCACTAGAAAGGATGCTACAGCTCCTGACAACAACATATATTTCAAGTGCCCAACCTCAGAGGCAGTTTCACAAGAAGTCTTTAGGCTGGCAGAGCTCCATGTTTCTGGAGTGTTTACCTGTTAGACCAGGATGCAAGAAAAGACCACTGACTCCAATTAAAATCAAATTAAAGAAAGCTAATTATTTCCACTGGTCTGGCTGTGTCTCCCATGTAAAATGGCGGGAACAAGACAGCAACCCCACCTTTCCCACAGCCCAGCTTTATAGTTCAGAAAGTTACAGAAAACGGGGATTACAGATAACAGATCTCTGACAAGCATCACACTAATGGTAGTATACATTTTCTTTTGCTGGCCCCAATATCAGAATTTATGAGGACCATTAGAGCCTCAGAGAGGGTCATTTTCTGGCCAGGGAAGGCCAATATTTATGAGGTGTCACTAAAGTTTCAGAGAGGGCTGCTATCTTGTCAGAGAGCCAGGCATGGGTGTGTTCAAGGCACTGGCAGGCATTCCAAGCAGGTTCAGAATTTGCAGTAATTTATAGTTAAGCCAAAATTATCTTTTCATGGCTTTGTGGCAAGATGCCTCCCAATTTTAATAAAATATCACGATGGGTCTATCATTCCTTCCTTTTCTAATGTGTTCCTTTCAATTCTTTGATAGGGTAGGGGAAGAGCACTGAGGGAATTTTAATCCCTCACGTAACAGGCTCCAAATTTTTAGAACTCACCCAAAACTGGATTCCTGATTTTACCTGACTTAATTAACTACTTATATTTATAGTCTATTTATTTTTTGCTTCATTGTTGTAAGAAAAGAGGCATCAGACATTTTGGCTTCTTCTGAGCTGAGAGAGGGTGGCGTGAGGGGGCACTGCATGAGGGACATGAGTTGCTTTTTAGAAGTCAGTTGAGATACATGAGTTGCCTTTTAGAAGTCATTTCGGTTTGAAGTCTGGTTGGGGAAGAACAGGTTGTAAAGTCATCTGGGGATGGGTTTTTCTATGATAGAAACAAAAACTATGAGTACTGAATAAATGTTGCAGCAGTTGGAATATGTCATTGTATAGAAGTTCCCTCACCAGTATTTAATATCCACAGATATCAGGAATGTCAAATTAACATTTTACTTTTAGTGTTAAAGTTTAATAATTTAATGTCATCTGATCTTGCAAAGTCTTTTTACTAGTATGACCTCTATTTGCAATGGAGAAACCTTTAATTCTGTTACTCAGGTCTGGATAAACATACTAGCAAACACCAAGCCTACCTGTGTAGGTTAGTAATATCTGTAGGCTTTAAACTAAAAACTTCTGCCTCTGGCAGCAACTCTTGATAGTCTATTTTTATAGTTATCAGGCATTCCTGTCTGAGAATCCTTCTTTGTAGCCTCCAGTCTTACTTATTTTGGGAGGCTAACATAAAGTGCATACATTAAAATATTATTATTATTATTATTATTATTATTATTATTATTATTATAAATGCCCAGGAATGGCTGTATTTTGGTTTTAACTGTCTTTCCTAAGTGTTTAAGAGGAAGCAGTCAAACTGACTTTTGTCAACAGTCAGCTGAGCTTTTATGGGAGTCATTTCTGGGGAAACTTGAGAGCAACTTCTCAGTTCTGCTAGTGCCATTTGCGCTAAGTTGGTCCAGGTCTTACTTGACCATGTGGCTTCCCTTGGAAGCATCAGGGATGTCTCCCCTCTCTGATGGCTCTCCTCTTTGTAATAAATGCACTGATTGGATTTCTGTTCTCCAATGTTCTCATTAATCTCCCTAATTAGGAGGTTATGTGGCTCAGAGTTGCAAAGCTCTTTAGAGAAGTCCCCTGTTCCCTGGATTCAGACTGACTCAGAGAGCAAGAGCCAAATATTAGTTTTCTTGGCCCTTTTCATTTATCTTTAATTTTAAATCCTAATCTTAAACATCCAGCAGATAAATTTTAACAGCCTTATATTAAGAGTACTGGGCTTTAATGTCTATAACTTTATAATTACCTATCTTTTTATTAATTGTGATCTCTATTATTCTGTCTGTAGGTGATGACTTATTATCTTGAATAAACCCATGTTGTGTTCTTAATGCAACACTTCTGTAAAACACTAACAGGGAATCTTTAGATCACTTATAAGAAAATCAAAATAATATTAAGAGTAAATATACTTAGTTGGTGTAATAGCTACCCTGAATTTTTTGTCTGAGTTATAAATCATATTCCCTGTTTGAGATTCTAGTAATCTTGACAGAAAAGAAAACAACTTTTGAACATAACTTTAAGTTAAATAAAATCTGACCTACTGCTTTTGTAGTTATTCTCACATGTAGTAAGATGGGACACAGAGCCTTATCTCAGGTAAGGCAGGGCTCTTTATAAATCTTAAGTGTTTTAGTTCTAAAGATGATCTTTCTTTTTTTAAATATCATTTTACAAAGTTTACATAAATTGTTTGAGGTCACATGAACATTATCTAACATCATATTTTATCACATTTAAAACATGAATTAAAGAAAGGCTGAACGTTCTTAACCTTTACATAGATTAGGCTCTCATTAATGTAAACATATATTTAAATTGTTCCCAATGTAAAAAGTAACATAAAACTTTACATATCTTATTGATAACAGGTAAATGAATGTCCAATATATTTTTTACCATAAAACTTCAGAACACCAGCTTGATATAATGCTCTTTTAAGTTTCTACATTACAGATTTGTATACCTGGAAGATATGAGAACATTAATAGCATCACAATTACATTGATGTTTCTACATTAAGCGAGGTTATCTTTTAAAGAAATGGCAGTACAGTGCTCTAAAATAAGAGGTCTTATTTAATCAGTTGTTTAATTTTTATGGTTGCTAGCTCTAGAAAAAATAAAACTTAATAAACACAATATTATGGGTAAACTTATGCTTTAAGAAATTTTTGTCTCTTTAACACATGACCGATTTTTACAAACTTATACAGACTTTAGTACAAACTTATACAGACCTTAGTAAATCAATCAGATATCTAACAAAAGTACTCATGAATGAGTAATCCCATGTCATATTTAATTTACATACTTATCAATATATTAGACAAATGTATTGAAGAGTGTGAACCATTTTTTTGAAAGAAAAGTCCTAGAACCAACTCATATTAGATATTTTATAAACATTAATATTTTATTTGATTTTTGAATACCTAGAAAAACTTTTAAGTTTAAATTTAAAGACATTTATTTTTATCTGTTTATCCAATTTCAATTAAACCATTTAAATCACGTGAATTAAAGATCTTTGGATCCACTTTTTAAAATTTGTTTATATGAGCGCTCCTTATATATGTTAATTTGTGTTTCATATGTATGATATACGGACACATGTATATATAGACATACAACACAAAACAAAAGTGTGGACACATAATAATAGTAAAGGCCTTTAGCTTTTCAAAGTGCAATCTCCATTGCAATGTTTCAAAAACTCCACACTTGGTCAAAGATAGATCTGATCAGAAAAACATTAACCTAGGTCTGTAGGATGAAAATCATGAGATCAAAAAAAAAAATCCAGAATGTAAGGAAAAAAATAAGAGTCCTAGAAAAAAAGACTGGCCAGTAATTAGTAAATACCATATAATTTACCCTTTTTTTTCCCCTTAGGCTGCAGATGAGTCTCCTACTGAGCTTGCAGGCTTCTTTCGTTTGAATTTTAATCTAAGTCCTGGATGAGGTCTGGAAGGATCAGGAAAAAACTGCTATTCTGAGCAGACACCTCAGGCCTAAGCATTTTAACCAAAATTTTAAGGTACAGATGTTTAAAATTATGATATAAGTTTAAGATACAATTCACAAAATTTTATATCTTGACATCTTGTTTTGTCAACAGATACCATAATATGATTTACTATCCTTGTCCAAATTAATGCACTGGTACACACAGTGATATTTTCCTAGGCTACCCAATTCAAAATTGGTGAAAAAAAAGCCTGAATGATTGGGAAGTTACTTGCCAACTTGGAAGTAGAGTTCTCTAGTTTTCCATCCTAAGTATTTATGTTCTCTGGCATGAATTACCTGAAATCATAAATTAAACAATTACTTAAACCCGACTTTTAACTGCAAGATTGTGCAATATTCTAAAACCCATTCAGATACCTGATTGTTACAATAAAACATCATCATTTAGACACACATTCAGCTAAGATCATTCCCAAGAAACAATTTATAATATCAACACATTATTGCACATGTCTTAAAGGGCCAGAAACAAAGACACAAGACAGACAGAAAGGAGCTCCAGACTATGGCTGACAGAAGCCTTTAAAACAGAGCAGATAAGAGAAAAATCTCCTACACCAGTGGCACCATAGGAGTCCCCACAAGGGAACCAGATGTTTTCACAGAGGGGCAACCTGAAATTTAAATTCAAGGGTCTCCATTGTGACTTTACTGCATTTAGTGTCCCCTTTTTCTTTTTCTCTTTTTAAACAAGACAGAGGTGGCATAATCCTTACCATGCAGGGAAGGAAAAAGGGAATTCCCTGAAGCAACAGGGGTTTGGCAGCTGCTGTGAGTCCCTCAGTCCCTCCTTTTACTTACAGGATTAGCTTCTCTGGTTCGGTTCCACCCCAAGCACGCTCTATCTCCTAACATTTCTGTAGTCAGCTCTCAAAAGGTTCTGGGTCTTTTGGGGGGTGGTGTATCAAAATTTGTAACTTAAAGTTCGGTTCCTGACCTTGAAGCCAATTAATGCCAATTTAAAAATGAGGACGGGGTTTTGAGAAAAAGAATAATTGAGGTTTATTGCTTTGTGAACAAAGGAGAAACACAGGGGACTCCTCCCAAAGTTTGTGACTCTCCTCATCTGGAGGGACAAGGGATTTTAAAGTAGTTTCACTTGTTAACCTGGGAGAAACTCAGTTCTTAGATCTCCCAGCAGGTATTGCCCTCTGCAGTGGGTGTGCTCCAGACAGCCAGTTAGGGGCTTCTCTCATCCTGCTTAACAAAGCGGGGATAAAGTTCATCATAGTTCCTTGAAACTCAGTCCTAATGGGTGTCAGGCTTACTTGCTTTATTACCCATTTCCACGTCCAATATCCTTAAGGTTTTACCACAGAAATCACACAACAGAATGCACAAAAACGAACAAACAAAAAAACATATAGAACACAGAAGAAAACACACACACACACACAAAAAAAAAAAAACCAGAAACCCGGCACCGAAACAAAAAACAGCAGAGCAATGCAATGTCTTGCTAAAGCTCCTGGGTAGGAGCAAGTGCATGCCTGTTGGCACCTCTCTATCCTTCCAGAGCAATTCCCCTCAGAACAGAACAGAGGAGAGAACAATTCTCCTTACTGTTCTGGAGAGGAGTATATGTGAACCTCCCCAGGCCACCTCTCTGTCATCAGAAGAGATCTCCCTTAATCATATATTACATGTTATAAAGGTGCCACTTACCTATGGATACCTCATTTACCAGGTGCTTCCTAATAGTTTTAGTGCAGTGGTTCACTGCAGTGCTCCAAGACCAAAGGCTCATTCCAAGGCCTTGGAACTTGGCTTTCCAGCCTGGAACCCTGGAGGGAAGGCCAGCTTCAGAATTTCCAGCAGTCTGGTCTTGTGATCTGTTGGGGCAGAATCATCTCACTGGAGAACTCCAAAATGTTAGACCAGGATGAATAAAAGACCACAGACTCCAATTAAAATCAAATTAATGCAAGCTTATTATTTCAACCGCCTGGGATGTCTCCCTCCTAAAACTGCACAAACAGAACAGCAAACCCACCTTTCTTACAGCACAGCTTTATAGCCCAGGAATTTACACACAAGGGGGTTACAGATAACAGAACTTTGACAATCATCCATCTATTGGTAGTTTACATTTTTTTTCTTGCTGGCCCCAACATCAGAAATTATGAGGACCATTAGAGCCTCAGAGTGGGTCGTTTTCTGGCCAGGAAAGTGCAATAATTATGAGGTATCACCAAAGTTTCAGAGAGGGCTGCTATCTGGTCAGAGAGCCAGGTATGGGTGAGTTCAAGGCATGGGCAGGCATTCCAAGCAGGTTTAGAATTTTCAGTAATTTATAGTAAAGCCAAAATTATCTTTTCATGGATTTGTGGCAAGATGGCTCCAAAATTTAGTAAAATATAAGATTGGATATATCAACCCTGTCCCTTACTTTTGGAAACCGCTTTACCACCAAAAGGTTGTGAACTCCTGAGCACTTTCCATTCCAGATATGTATTCACTGCTTTTCTAACTCTTCTCCTCTAATTTTGTCTTGCAAGGTAATGTCAAGGCATTGTCTGGATGAGACTTGGAATATTTTTGTGTAGCATATATTTGCATAGACATTGGATTCATTATCTAATTTTCCATTCTAAATACTGAATCTCTGACACTAACCCATACCCTACTAGACTCTGACTACTAATCCTAATATGATGGAGAAAAATAACCCAAAAGGAATAGAAACACAAGCAGTTCAGAGGAGGCATGGTGTATAGTTGGATTTGTCTTTTGCATGATACAGTGTTGGTGTTATAAATCTAATCAATTTTTAATTGAAATACTTCTCCATGTGTTTTAAAGTTAACAAATATGTGAATTCCTGTCTCCCTTTATCTGTTGCCTATTCAGAACATGTATTTCTATATGTACATACAGAATCCAAACTGGTATCACACGTACATTCTTGTGAGGTGGCTGACTTGGCACACACAAATTGTGAGAAGAGATCACTCCTCCTAAACAATGTTGGAAATAAAAATTCAACCTATGGCTGAGCTTCCTAGTAGAACAACATTATACATAAATCCATGTTCAGTAAAATAAATATTTTTGCATCTGTGGATGATATGTAATTCACGATGACTTTCGATTGGCATATATATTGCTACTTTTTAATGTCTGTGTATGTGTGTGTATATATATATACACACACTCCAGTTTTTTTAGAATATAAAATATATGTGTCTTATTATACACTCCGTAAATTCATTAATATACATGTATGTGGTTTTATAATCAACTTTTCACAAGATTATTCTCTGAAACATTCATCCACCTGAAATATATATTTGTTTCCTAGTACTGACAACTAACTTCAGTGAATGATGCATATAAATCCTAATATTTCTACAGTAATTGACCCAGTTTAACATCAATGTAAGTAGATTCCTATGGGACATGTTGTGTATTTTGACGTTCAGTTTTTTACAACCCTGGTGCGTTACTATTTCTTCAGTTTATGCACATCATTGGATATATATTTTATCCACAATTCGCAAAATTATAGGCATTTGTTTCACTTTCAGTCACTTCCTGCTTCAGAACACATCTATTCCTCCATGTTTCTTGACTGGTCTTTTCATGAGACTTCTTTCCAACACATTATTTTCGATTTCCATAACCACATTGAAGAAAAACTCACACACCATCCATGATAAACAATAACCCTAATATTACCATTAGATGTATAACTGGTTGGAATGAATGATTGTATATCAATATAAGATTTCTTATATATTTTCAGATATGAATTCAATCCATTATTTAAAAAGGAACCAGTTAAATTATTTATTCACCGTATGGTCTATTCATGAATTATGTATATATTCATAGACACAGGGTACACCTTTTTGTAAACCCAATACTAATTTATATGTCTTCAAAATATTGCTCCCAGAAATGGTGGAAGAAATACTCATGTCACCTGATCTCCATATACATTTTATCACAGTAATATTCTGGACACAAAATGCAAAATTCACACTTATGAATGATCCAAAGCCTAAATGGAAAGTGAACATGGATTACTAAAAACATCCATGTTCAGGTTGCCTAATGCTTGAGTGGGTGGTTTGCGAGCAATTGGGTGAGGGAGTATATTGTTTGGCAGTTGGGGACAGCACAGTCTGGGAACAAGATTAGCTACCAGTTTTCAAGATTTCAACAGAGTTTTCTTAAGCATACAGAAAAACAGGAAGTGACAAGTACCTATTTTACTAAACCTTCAATATAAGTATGAAAACAGAAATCTTGGTAAGATTTAAATCCCAGAAGGGCATTGGGCCCTTGATTGGGATACTTAACATTGAATTACGTTCTGCACAGATGTCTGAGATAAATCAATGTACAATGGCATAGGACCTTGTACCTTGCATGATTGAATGTATAAGAGAATATCCCGTCAAAAAGGGATAGTCGGTAGGATTAGGAAGATAGTCGGTATGTTTAGGAAGAAGAGTGAGTATGGGATTTGGAACAAAAGTTTTCTAGCAATGGGGTTTCAGTTAGAGAGTGAATGTATATGTCACCACATGTGAAGCGTCAGTCACAATGATGAACTGGGGAAAATATGTAGGTTAGCAGATACCAATAGAGACATTAGGAAATCAGCAAAGTATAAAGTGAGTGATAGAATTAGACATTTTCAACAGGCTTGAGGTTGAATATATAGTCTTAGGAAGAAACAAACATTTAGTCACCAATAGGATTGACATTTGAGAGCATTAGGCAACATGGACATGGATGTTTTTAGTAATCCATGTTCATTTTCCATTTCGGCTTTGGTACAATCATAAGTGTGACCTTTGCATTTTGTGTCCAGAATAGTACAGTGATAAAATGTATATGTAGATCAGGTGACATGAGGTTTTTTTCCACCATATTGGATCGATATTTTGAAGATATATAAATTAGTATTGGGGGGACAAAGAATTTTACCATCTGTCTATGAATATAGAGATAATGCATGAATAGACCATACTGTGAATAAATAATATAACTGTTTGCACTTTAAACAATGGATTGAATTGATATATGAAAATATATAAGAAATCTTATATTGATATACACTCATTCATTCCAACCAGTTATACATCTAATGGTAATATTAGGGTTATGGTATATCATGAAGGTTGTGTGAGTTTTGATTCAAAAGTGATTATGGAAATCAAAAATTATGTGTTTGTAAAGAAGTCTCATGAAAAGACCAATCAAGAAACATGTAGGTATACATGTTTTCAGAAGCAGAAAGTGATTGAAAATGAAACAAATGCCTATAAATTTGTTAATTGTGGATGAAATATATATCCCATGATGTGCATCAATTGAAGAAATAGTAATGTACCAGTTTTGAATGAAAATGAACGTCTAAATTCACAACATGTCCCATAGGAATCTACTTGCATTGATGTTTAACTGGGTCAGTTACTGTAGAAATATTCGGATTTGTAAGCACAATTCACTGAAGTTAGTTGTAAGTACTAGGAAACAAATATGTATTTCAGGTGGATAAATATTTCTGAGAATAATCTTGTGAATATTTGATTATAAATCCACATATATGAATATGAATGAATAAAGGAAGTGTATAATAAGACACATATATTTCAAGTTTTGACATGTCTGGAGAATATATATATATATATATATATATATATATATATATATATATATATATTTATACACACACACACACACACAGACATTTATAAGAGCAATATATATGCCAATCAAAATTCACCACAAAATATATATTATCCACAGATCCAAAAATATTCATTTTACTGATCATGGATTTACGTATAGTGTTAATCAACTAGGAAGCTAACCCATAGGTTGAATTTTCAGTTCCAACAGCGTTTAGGAGCAGTGATCTCTTCTTACAATTTGTATCTGCCAAGTCATCCACCTCACTAGTATGTATGTTTCAAACCAGGAAGGATTCTATATGTGCATATAAATATATATGTGCTGAATAAGCTACAGAGAAAGGGAGACAGGAATTCACATATTTGTTAACTTTAAAACACATGGAGAACTATTCCAACAAAAAATTGACTAGATATATAACTCCTACCCTATATAATGCAAAAGGAGAGTCCAAATATACACCATGCCTCCTCTGATCTGCTTGTATTCCTATTCTGTTTGGGTTATTTTTCTCCATCATATTAGGATTAGTAGTCAGAGTCTAGTAGGGTATGTGTTAGTGTCAGGGTTTCAGTATTTCGAATGGAAAATTAGATAAGGAATTTAATGTGTATGCAAATATGTGCTACAGAAAAATCTTCCCACTCTCATCCAGAACAATGACTTGACATTACCTGTGTGTGTAAACAATCCAAAAACATGGAGCTCTGTTGGCCTATAGACTTCTTGAGAAACCTCCTCCGAGGTTGGGCACTTGAAATATATGTTATTGTCAGGAGCGTTAGCTTCCTTTCTAGTGAGACCATCAAAGCTGGGTCTGCATCTATGAGACCTGGAGGACATGGTTTCTTTTTTTATATTGAACATGAGCCAGCATTGCTGAATTCTCTCTTTGTAGGTAAACTGGCGCCACTGGGGCTAAGTTTCTTCCCGTGTGGACTGTGAAGCCATTTGGAATTCCTCCACTTTTCGTGGTTTTTATTGCTGCTGCACTGGGACTTTGGTATTCACTTCACGAAATACAACAAGTTCAACTGGGAGACAGTGCTGGAGGGAGTTCTGTCATGTGTGGTGGGTCAGGATCTGTAGGAGAAAGCACCAACCAGGCTTCTATCCCACATAGATTGCCCCCTTGTCCATAGCAACCTGATTCTGAATATTGCCCTGAAATCTCTCTAAATAACAAGATACCTTTACATATAAGGGTCTGCTGGCTGCCCCATGTCAATCCCAAGCCATTTGGAAGCCAATAGCACATCCACATGGACCCACCACAAATGTTTTATCACCCACTTGCACACCACTGCAATTGACCCACTACTCAGCAGGGTCCAACTTACTGGCATCTCTGTTCTACACCATTTAAATGACACCCAGTCAATCAACTCACTGTCTAGAACACTCATGATCAGCAACAGGACATCCAAAGCTTTTCAAGTGCCACCTCGTCATGGGAATTTAAAACATTTCATGGTATATATCTTCCCCTTTTTTCAAGGATGAAGTTGGACGCACTGTGGGTTTCAATTCATTCAGGAACCATTAAGTGTTGAGGAAGCTCATTTCAATGAAAGCTCTGGAGAACTCTCACAGGCAAGGCTTCCCAAAGAGTGGCCAAAAGGTCACATGAAGCCAGGCCCATTGAGTTCTACAATTTGAGGTCCATGTGTGTTTTGACTCTCAAATATTGCTGCCAAGTTTTTCAGAATAAATCATATGATATCCTGGCTGAGATTCCCAGTGCTCTCTAGAAAGCCACCCTGGGCCTAGATCTCAGTTTCCAAGGGTGACTCTCATGCGTGGCCTTCAAAAATCCCAACAAAATTCATGACAATGCTTCTCTGAGTTCAGTACCTGAACTCATTTTCTAAGGGGAATCACTCCAGAGTTCAAGCCCAGATGGACACAGTCATCTCATTCAACTGTCACACAAATGACCACAATTAAAACCAAAACACTCCTTCATGGCCCTCATATTCTTCCACATAGATACTCATCATAACCTATAGCTGGAGTTTTCCATGAGGGGTGCAGCCCAAGACAGTGTACAAAATAATCTCCCTTGCACCTCATTTGGCTAAAGTCAGGGTGGGCTGGACACCCTTTCTGTGAACCAGGAATCGTCAAATAGGCCTGCCTTTAATACTGCTCTGCTTCTCCAATTTGAGGCCTAATGACTGTCAGGTACAGATTCTTTATGTGATTTGGAGTCATGAGAAAACCCAAGCACCTATGCGCTAGCCTCTGCAGGGCTTTGAAGATCTCATTTGAAAGAAAGGATCCCTATTCTCTCTTGACTGAGATAAGTAACCTAACAGAGGAAGGCAAGAGACTTCATCCACAATGACTGAACTTTTTGCCATTTTGGTTTTGGATGCACACATGGGATCATTCTTTGGATCCATCAGGTGCTCAGAATCTAAGCCACGGCCTCACACAGGGCCAAGAAGCTGATTTAGACAAGTACCTTTCCAAAGCAATTAAGCAAAGAGCCACAGGTGATGCCTATTCAATTCCATTTAAAAACTGTTTTCTTCAGGCTTCACAAAGTGGTGGCTTGAGGCAAAGACCTTCCTGACATCAGGGCAACAGAACAATAGGTAAGAAAAAGGCCCAAAGCAGGGTTTCTCCACTGATATTTTCCTGGTCACACTGATATCTGAGATTTCTGAGATGCTCCCCATTCCCTTCAGCTATCCAGTGAATGGCCATGTCACAGAGCTTGGAGGTGGTACATATCTTGCACACAAAACCAAGAGCCTATTTTGGAGAGTGGCCAGAATTCCTGATGAAAACAGGGACTTAGGAAGGAAGTAGGTGTTACCCATCCCTAAGGAAAGCGGCAGTCCATTCATTAATAGGGGAGGATGAATGCTGGGAAGCTTTCTACTAGACAGGACACATCCATTGATGCATTTTCTTTTCTAATGTCTACAACCAAGACACAGTGGGATACACAGATATAGAAACACTCACCTTATCAAAAGACATACTAGAATCTGTCCACTCCAAACCAAACAAACCGCCTTTTCTTTTTATTCTCAGAACATGAGAAAAACCACAAACTCAAACCCACAACCACAAAGGCACCACCTTCCCCCTAGTATGTCTGTGACTATCCTGAGTGTCCTCTGACTGGTGGGCCATACTAGATTTTCTTGAAATGGCCTGTCCTGTCTCAGGTCTGGTCTCCTTGGCCAACTCTGTGAAGTTATCAGCAGCCAGCGGTGAGCCACTACATGCTTTCTCAATAATGGTTCCTTTTCAGAGCTCCCCTGGCTTTTTCCAGCCTCACATCAGCAGGTACCAAGAAAGACTGACTCTGTCCTTGGTAAATCCAAAAAAGTGAGCCCACTGGGACTGGTACTGCAACTGGTTCTGGGTGCCTGGCTTCCTGGATCCCAAGTTCAGAAAGTTCCATCACCAAAGAAGTGATGTAGGTCACTTCCTTTAGGAACTGAATGAGGTCACTGCCTTGGCAACCACTTGGTCCTAACAGTTGCTTCCATGTGTCCCATGAGATGGAGGTTGCCGCTACTTCCTGTGACACTTTCACAAGTTAGAATGGTATATCAACCATAGGCACCCAAAAACAGCTCTCCAAACAGGCCTGGTTTGGTCCATCTTCTCTATATTAAGAACAGAGAGGCTGATTCTGACAAAACCCTTCATCCTGACCAGGTTGTTTGCAATTGAAGATGACTTTTGCTCTCTCAGGTCCTTCATAGCTGCCTACATCTTCTCCAGTGATCATTTCTGCATGGAACTTTGAGGTTCTCATTAGTGGGAAGATCCCCTACATTCCTGTATTGAAATACCAACTCTGGGCCTGCTCTTCTGTAAAGTTAGATTGAGGGAACAGTGTATGGTTAGGGTTAATAACAGGTTTGATTTGGGTTAGGAATTATTCTGAGGGATGACTAATAGTATTGGGAATCTGCAATATTTACAAGAATATATAGGTGAAGTACAAGTATGAAAACATAAATCTAGGTAAGATTTGAAGCCCAGAAGGGCATTGGGCCCATGATTGGTATACTAAGCTTTGAATTACATTCTGCACAGATGTCTCTGATAAATCGATATAAAATGGGATAGGACCTTCTACCTTGGATGATTGAATGTCAAAGAGAACATCCAGTCAAAAATGGGATAGTCGGTAGGATTAGGAAGATAGCCTGTAGGTTTAGAAAAAAGAGTGATTATAGAATTTGGACCAAAAGTTATTTAGCAATAGGGTTTCGGGTAGAGAGTGAATGTCAGTGTCAGCACACGTGAAGGGTCAGTCACAATGATGAACTGGGGAAAATAGGTAGGAAAGCAGATATCAATAGAGACTTTAGAAAATCAGCAGGAGTATAAAGTGAGTTATAGGATTAGACATTTTCAACAGGCTTGAGGTTGAATATATAATCTTAGGAAGAAACAAATATGTAGTCACCAATAGGATTTACATTTGAGAGCATTAGGCAAAGTTAACATGGATGTTTTAGGAATCCATGCTCAATTTCCACTTAGGAGATGGTACAATCATAAGTGTGAACTTTGCATTTTGTGTTCAGAATATTACTGTGATAAAATGTATGTGTAGATCAGGTGACATGAGTATTTCTTCCAGTATTTCTGGGAGCAATATATGAATACGTATAAATTATTACTGGGGGTGCAAATAGGTGTACCCTGTGTCTATGAATATAGAGATAATGCTTGAATAGACCATACTATGAATAAGTAATGTAACTGGTTCCAACTTAAATAATGGATTGAATTGACATCTGAAACTATACAGGAAATCTTATATTGATATACAATCATTCATTCCAACCAGTTATACATCTAATAGTAATATTAGGGTTATGGTTTATCATGAAGTGTGTGTGAGTTTTGCTTCAAATTGATTATGGAAATTGAAAATAATGTGTTTGAAAAAAAGTCTCATGAAAAGACCAGTCAAGAAACGTGGAGGAATGCATGTGTTCTAAAGCAGGAAGTGATTGAAAGTGAAACAAATGCCTATAAATTTGTGAACTTGTGGATGAAATACATACATTATGAAGTGCAAAAACTGAAGAAATATTAATGTACCAGTGTTGAATGAAAATGAACGTTAAAATACTCATCATGTCCCATAGGAACCCAGTTGAATTGATGTTAAACTGGGTCAGTTACTGTAGAAATATTAATATTTATAACCAAAATTCGCTGTAGTGAGTTTTATGTTCTAGAAAACAAATATGTATTTCAAGTGGATGAATATTTATGAAATAAATCTTGTGAGAAGTTGATTATTAATCCACAAACATGAACATGAATGAATTTTGAGAGTGTATATAAGATACATGTAATTCATATTTTGAAATATCTGTAGAGTGTATATATACATACACACACACACACACACACAACAAACACAGAAATTAAATAGTAGCAATATATATGAAAAACGTAATTCATCATGAAATATATACCACCCACAGATGGAAAAATAATATTTATTTTACTGAAAATGGATTGATGTATAATGTTATACTAGGAAGCTCACCCATAGATTGAGTTTTCAGTTCCAACAGCGTTTAGGAGGAGTGATATCTTCTCACAATTTGTATCTGCCAAGTCAGGCACCTCACACAAATGTACGTGTGATACCAGGTAGAATTCTATATGTGCATATAAAAATACATGTGCAGAATAGGCTAGAGAGAAAGGGAGTCAGGAATTGACATATTTGTTAACTTTAAAAACACATGGAGAACTATTTTAATAAAAAATACACTAGATTTATAACACCTACCCTTTATCTTGCAAAAGGCAATTCCAGTATACACCATGCCTCCTCTGAACTGCTTGTATTTCAATTCTGTTTGGGTTATTTTTCTCCATCATATTAGTATTAGTAGTTAGAATCTAGTAAGCTCTGGGTTAGTTTCAGGGATTCAGTAATTCGAATGGAAAATTGGAAAATGAAACCAATGTATATGCAAATATGTGCTGCACAAATATTTTCCCACTCTCATCCAGAATAATGTCTTGACATTACCTTGGCCCCAAGTAAGACACAATTAGAAGAGAAGAGTTAGAAAATCTGTGAATACATATCTGGATTGGAAAATGCTCAGGAGTTCACAACCTTGGAGGTTGTAGAGGAGTTTTCAAAAGTAAGGGACACGGTTGATACACCCAACCTAATCTTTTATTAAAATTAGGAGCCATCTTGCCACAAAACCATAAAAAGATAATTTTGGCTTTAGTATGAATTACTGCAAATTCTGAACCTGCTTAGAATGCCTGCCCATGCCTTGAACTCACCCATGCCTGGCTCTCTGACCAGATCACAGCCCTCTCTGAAACTTTAGTGACAACTCATAAATATTGGCCTTTCCTGGCCATACAACGACCCTCTCTGAGGCTCTAATGGTCCTCATAATTTTTGATGCTGGGGCCAGCAAAAAAAAAAAAAATGTAAACAAAAATTAGTCTGATGCTTATCAAAATTCTGTTTTCTGCAACCCCCCTTTTGTGTAACTTTCTGGACTATAAAGCTGGGCTGTAGGAAAGGTGGGTTTGCTGTCTTGTTTCCACTGTTTTGAGAGGAAGAGGCAGCCCAGCCATTGGAAATAATAAGCTTGCCTTAATTTGACTTTAATTGTAGTCAGGGGTCTTTTCTTGCATCCTGGTCTAACATTTTGTAGTTCTGCAGTGAGATGACCCTGCCCCAACAGATCACAAGACCAGATTGCTGGAAATTCTGAAGCTGGCCTTCGCTCCAGGGCTCTGGCCTAGAGAGGCAAGTTCCAAGGCCTTGGAGTGAGCTTTTGGTCGGGGGAGCACTGCAGTGAACCACCGCACTAAAATTATTAGTAAGCACATGTTGGAGGAGGCCTCCATAGGTAAGTGGCGCCTATATAACATCTGATATCTGGTTAAGGAAAATCTCTTCTGATGACAGAGAGGTGGCCTGGGGAGGCACACATATACTCCTGTCTGGGACAGTAACGAGAATCGTTCTGTCCTCTGTTCTGATCTGTAGGGAATTCCACTGAAAGGGTAGAGAGGTACCAATGGGCAAGCAGGAGCTCCTATCCCGGAGCATTAGCCAGATGTTCCATTGCTCCTCTGTTTTTCTGTTTCTGCACCGAGTTTCTGGTTTTTTGCGTTTTCTTCTGTGTTCTACATGTTTTTTGTTTGTTTTTGTGTGTTTTGTTGTGTGATTTCTCTGGTAAAAACTAAAAGATATTGCACATAAAAATGGGCAATAAAGCAAGTTAGACTTACACCCCTTTGGACTGTGTTTTAAAGAACTGTGACGAACTTTACCCCCTTTGTTAAGCAGAATGAGAGAAGCCCCTAACTGGCTCCCTGGAGCACACACACTGCACAGGGCAATGCCTGCTGGGGACCTAAGAACTGAGTATCTCCCATGTTAACAAGTGAAACTCCTTTAAAACCCGTGTCCCTTCAGATCAAGAGAGTCACAACCTTTGGGCAGAGACCGCTGTGTTTCTACTTTGTTAGCAAAGCAGTAAAACTCCTTTTTGTTTTTTTCAAACCCTGTCCTCATTATTTAATTGCCATGAATTGGCTTCAAATTCAGGAACCTAACTTTAAGTTACAAATTTTGGTACCCCCCCCGCCCCAGAACTTTTTGAGAGCTGACTACTGAAATGTTAGGAAATGGAGCATGCTTGAAGTGGAACCGAACCAGAGGAGCTAATCCTGTAAGTAAAAGGAGGGACTGAGAAACTCCCAGCAGCTGCCAAAGCCCTGTTTCTTCAGAGAATTACCTACTTCCTTCCATGCACAGTAATAATTATGCCACCTCTGTTTTCTTAAAAAAGAGAAAAAGAAAAAGGGGACACTAAATGCAGTAAAGTCACCATGGAGACCCTTGATTTTACATTTCAGGTTGTCCCTCTGTGAAAACATCTGGTTCCCTTGTGGGGACATGTATGGTGCCACTGGTGTAGGAGATTTTTCTCTTATCTGCTCTGTTTTTTTAAAGAGAGAGAGAGAGACAGAGAGAGAGAGAGAATATTTTAATATTTATTTGTTTATTTATTTATGTTTTTAGTTCTCGGCGGACACAACATCTTTGTATGTGGCACTGAGGATCGAACCCAGGCTGCACACATGCCAGGTGAGCGTGCTACCGCTTGATCTGCTCTGTGTTAAAGGCTTCTGCAAGCCATAGTCTGGAGCTCCTTTCTGTCTGTCTTGTGTCTTTGTTTCTGGCCCTTTAAGACATGTGCAATAATGTGTTGATATTATAAATTGTTTCTTGGGAGTGATCTTAGTTCAATGTGTGTCTAAATGATGATGTTTTATTGTAACAATCTGATATCTGAATTGGTTTTTGAAGCATTACACTATCTTGCAGTTAAATGTTGGGTTTAGGTAATTGTTTAATTTATGATTTCAGATAATTCCTGCCAGAGAACTTAAAAACTTAGGATGGAAAACTAAAGAACATTACTTCCAAGTTGGCAAGTAACTTCCCAATCATTCAGGCTATTTTTCACCAATTTTGATCTGGGTAGCCTGGGAAAATGTCACTGTGTGTACCAGTGCATTAATTTGGACAAGGATAGTAAATCATAGTATGGTATCTGTTGACAAAATAAGATGTAAAAATATAAAATTTTGTTAATTGTGTCTTAAACTTGTATCATAATTTTCAACATCCATACCTGAATATTATGGTTTAAATGCCTTATGCCTGAGGTGTCTGCTCAGAATAGCAGCTTTTCCCTGCTTCTTCCAGACCTCAGCCAGGACCTAAGTTGTAATGCAAATGAAGAAGCCTGCAAGCTCAGTAGGAGACTGATCTGAGGCCTAAGGGAAAAATAAAAGTTAGATTGTATTGTATTTAGTAATTAAATACCAGTCATTTTTTTCTAGGACTCTTATTTTTTTTCCTTAGATGCTTCTTTTTTTTTTTTTTTTTTTTTTTTTTTTTTTTTTTTTTTTGAGCTCATGATTTTGATCCTACAGACCTAGGTTAATGTTTTTCTGATCAGTTCTATCTTTGACTAACTGTGGAGTTTTTGAAACATTGCAATGGATATTTCACCTGCGAAAAGCTACAAGACTTTTACTATTATTATGTGTGCACACTTTTGTTATGTGTTGTATGTCTATATATACATATGTCCATATATCATATATATGATACACAAATTAACATATATAAACAGCACTCATAAAAATAACGCTCATAAAAAACAAATTTTAAAATGTGGATCCAAAGATCTTTAATTCACGTGATTTAAATGGTTCAATTGAAATTTGATAAAAAGATAAAAATAAATGTCTTTAAATTTAAGTTTAAAAATTTTTCTAGGTGTTCAAAAATCTAATAAAATATTAATGTCTAAAAAAGTTCTAATATGCCTTTGTTCTAGGACTTTTCCTTAAACAAAAAAATGGTTTACACTGTTCAATACATTTGTCTAATATATTGATAAATAAGTAAAGTAAATTTGATATGGGATTACTCACTCATGAGTACATTTGTTAGATTTCTGATTGATTTACTAAGGTCTGTACAAGTTTGTATTAAAGTGTAAAAATCAGTCATGTGTTAAAGAGACAAAAATTTCTTAAAACATAAGTTTACCCATAACATTGTGTTTATTAAGTTTTATTTTTTCTAGAGCAAGCAACCATAAAAATTAAACAACTGATTAAATAAGAACTGTTATTTTAGAGCACTGTACTGCCATTTCTTTAAAAGCTAAACTTGCTTAATGTATAAACATCAATGGAATTGTGATGCTATTAATGTGCTCATATCTTTCAGGTATACAAGTCGGTAAGGTAGAAACTTTGAAAGAGCATTATATTAAGCTGGTGTTCTGAAGTTGTATGGTAAAATTATATATATTGGGCATTCATTTACCTGTTATCAACAAGTATGTAAAGTTTTATGTTACTTTTTACATTGTGGAACATTTTAAATGTATTTTTATGTTAATGAGAGCCTTATCTATGTAAAGGTTAAAATCTTTCAGCGTTTATTAAATTCATGTTTTAAATGTGATATCATATGGTGTTAGCTAATGTTCATGTGACCTCAAACAATTTATGTTAACTTTGTAAAATGATATTCAAAAAAACAAAGATCATCTTTAGAACTAAAACCCTTAAGATTTATAAAGAGCCCCGCCTTACCTGAGATAAGGCTCTGTGTCCCATCTTACTACATCTGAGAATGACTACGAAAGAAGTAGGACAGATTTTATTTCATTTAAAGTTATGTTCAAAAGTTGTTTTTTTCTTTCTGTGAAGATTACTGGGATCTCATACAGGGGATATAATGTATAACTCAGCTAAAAAATTCAGGGTAGCTATTGCACGAACTAATTATTTTTACACTTGTTAAAAATTTTTATTTTGTAATTTCCTTATAAGTGATCTAAAGATTCCCTGTTAGTGTTTTCCAGAAGTGTTGCTAAGAACACAGCATGGGTTAATTTAAAATAATAATTCATCACCTACAAGACAGATAGAATAATACAGATCCCAATTAATAAAAAGATAAATAATTATAAAGTTATAGACATTAAAGCCCAGTACTCTTAATATAAGGCTGTTAAAATTTATTTGCTGGATGATTAAGATTAGGATTTAAAATTAAATTTACATGAAAAGAGTCAAGAAAAACAATATTTGGCTCTTACCCTCTGAGTCAGTCTGCATCCAGGGAACTGGGGACTTCTCTAAGAGCTTTGCAACTCTGGGCCTCATTACCTCCCAATCAGGGAGATTAATGAGACTACTAGAGAACAGAAAGCCAATCAGTGCATTTGCTCTGAAGAGGAGAGTCATCAGAGAAGGGAGACATCCCTGATGCTTCTGAGGGAAGCCACATGGTCAAGCAAGACCTGGACCCATCTAGCACAAATGGCACTACAGAACTGAGAAGCGGCTCTCAAGTTTCCCCAGGAATGACTTTCATAAAAGCTCAGCTTACTGTTAACAATAGATAGAAACAAAAGTCAGTTTGACTGCTTCATCTTAAACACTTAGCAAAGACAGTTAAAACCAAAATACAGCCATTCCTGGCATTTTAAATAATAATAATAATAATAATAATAATAATAATAATAATAATAATAATAATAATAATATTTTAAGGTATTCACTTTATGTTAGCCTCCCAAAATAAGTAAGACTGGAGGCTACAAAGAAGGATTCTCAGTCAGCAATGCCTGATATCTATAAAAAGAGACTATCAAGAGGAGCTGCCAGAGGCAGAAATTTTTAGTTTAAGGCCTACAGATATTCCTAACCTACACAGGTAGACTTGGTGTTTGCTAGTATTATTATCCAGCCCTGAGTAACAGAATTAAAGGTTTCTCTATTACACACAGAGGTCATACTAGTAAAAGAATTTTGCAAGATCAGATGACATTAAATTATTAACCTGTATCTTATGGGGAGGGACAACTGTAACACTAAATGTTAAATATTAAGTTGACAGTGCTGATAACTGTGGATATTAAAGCTTGCTGAGGGAACTTCTTTACAGTGACATGTTCTAGCTGCTGCAACATTTTTTCAGTACTCATGGTTTTTGTTTCTCACATAGAAGAACCCATCCCCAGATGACTTAACAACCTGTTCTTCCCCAACCAGACATCAAACGGAACTGATTTCTAAAAGGCAACTCATGTCCCTCAACTGACTTCTAAAAGGCAACTCATGTCCCTTACGTGGTCCCCTCTCA
Source organism: Callospermophilus lateralis (assembly GCF_048772815.1). NCBI lineage: Eukaryota > Metazoa > Chordata > Mammalia > Rodentia > Sciuridae > Callospermophilus > Callospermophilus lateralis. The sequence continues at coordinate 3,589,786 of NC_135316.1, read as the reverse complement.
CGTCACCCTCTCTCAGCTCAGAAGAAGGCAAAATGAGTGACGCCTCTCGTCTTACAACTATGGAGCCAAAAATAAATAGACTATCAATATAAGTAATTAATTATGTCAGGTAAAATCAGGAATCCAGTTTTGGGTGAGTACTAAAAATTTGGAGACTGTTACCTGAGGGATTAAAATTCCCTCATTGCTCTTTAACTACCCTATCAAAGATTTGGAAAGGACACATTAAAAAATGGGGAATGATAGACCCAACCTGATCATTTATTAAAATTGGGAGCCATCTTGCCATAAAACCATGAAAAGATAATTTTGGCTTTACTATACATTACTGCAAATTCTGAATCTGCTTTGAATGCCTGCCTATGTTTTGAACTCACCCATGCCTGGCTCTCTGACTAGATAGAAGCCCTCTCTGAAACTTTAGTGACACCTCATAAATATTTGCCTTCCCTGGCCAGACAACAACAATCGCTGAGTCACTAAGGGTCCTGATAAATTCTGATGATGGGGCCAGCAAAAAAAAAAAAAAAAAAATGTAAACTAGCATTAGTGTGATGCTTCTCCGAGTTCTCTTATCTGTAACCCACCTTTGTGTAACTTTCTGTGCTATAAAACTGGGCTGTGGGAAAGGTGGGGTGGCTGTCTTGTTTCTGCCATTTTGAGAGGGAGACGAAGCCCGACCAGTGGAAATAATAAGCTTGCATTAATTTGATTTTAATTGGAATCAGTGGTCTTTTCTCATGTCCTGGTCTAACAGGTAAACACTACACAAACATGGAGCTCTGCCGGCCTAAAACTTCTTGAGAAACTGCCCCTGACCTTGGGCACTTGAAATATATGTTATTGTCAGGAGCTTTAGCTTCTTTGTAGGGAGACAATCAAAGCTAGGTCTGCATCGATGTGACCTGGAGGACATGGTTTCTTATTTTCCAATGAACATGAGGCAGCAGTGCTGAATTCTCTCTTTGTAGGGAAACCTGGCCACTGAAGGTTAAGTGCCTCCCTGTGTGGACTGTGAAGCCATTTGCTTATCTTCCACTTTTCATGGTGTTTCTTGCTGCTGCACTGGGAGTTTAGTATTTGCTTCACGAAATACAAGGAGATCAACAGGGACTCAGTGCTGGAGGGATTTCTCACATGTGTGGTGGGTCAGGGTCTGCAGGAGAATACACCAACAAGGCTTCTATCCCACATAGCTTGTCCCCTTGACCATTGCAACCTGATTCTGAACATTGCCCTGAAACCTCTCCATATAACAAGATGCCTTTATATGAAGAGGTCAAACATATAAGGGATTACAAGCTGCACCATTTCAGCCACAAGCCATTTGGAAGTCAATGGCAGATCCACATGGCCCCACCAGAGATGTTTTAAAACACACCTGCACACCACAGCTCTGTGTCACTACTCAGCAGGCTCCAACATACAGGAATCTTTCTTCTACACAATTTTAATGAAACCCAGTCAATCAAGGCACTGTCTAGTATACTCATGAACAGCAACAGGATATCCAAAGGTTTTCCAGTGCCACCTGGTCAAAAGAATTTCAAAAATTTCATGGTATTTATCTAGCCATTTTTCATGGATGAGGATGGAGACACTGTGGATTTCAATTCATTCAGGAAACATTAAATGGTGAGGAAGCTCATTTCAATGAAAGTTGTAGAGAACTCTCACAGGCAAAGTGTCCCAAAGAGTGGCCAAAAGGTCACATGAAGCTAGGCCCATTGAGGTCTACAATGCGAGGTCCATGTGTGTTTTGACTCTCAACTATGGTTGCCAAGTTTTTCAGAATAAAATCATGTGATATCCTAGCTGATATTCCCAGTGTTCTGTGGAGATCCACCCTGGGCATAGATCTCAGTTTCCAAGGGCGACTCTCATGAGTGGCCTCCTAAAATCCCATCACAATTCATGGCAATTCTTCTCTGAGGTCAGTTCCAGAACTCAGTCTCTAAGGGGAATCACACCAGAGTTCCAGCCATGGTGGACACAGTCATGTCTTCCAACCGCCACACAAATGACCACAATTAAAACCAAAACACTCCCACATGGCCCTCATCTTCTTCCATTTAGACACTCATCAAATTCTCAGGGTGGAGGTTTACATAACTGGCGCAGTCCAAGACAGTGTCCAAAATGTGCTCCCTTGCCTCAATTTTGCCTAAAGTCAGTGTGGCCTGAACACCCTTTCTGTGAACCACGAGTGATCAAATAGGCCTACACTTATTACTGCTCCACTTCTCCAATTTGAGGCCTAATGACTGCCAGGTATAGATTCTTTATGTGAATTGGTGTCATGAGAAAACCCAAGCATCTATGGTCTTGCCTCTGCAGGCATTTGAAGAACTCATTTGTCCCAAAGGATCCCTATTCTCACTTGATGGAGGTCAGGAACCTTACAGAAGATGGCGAGAAACTTCATCCACAATGACTGCTATTTTGACAAATTTGGTTTTGTAGCACAATGGAATCTTTCTTTAGATCCATCAGGTGCTGAGAATCTAAGCCACAGCCTCACACAGGACCAAGAGGCTGATTCAGACACATCCCTTTCCAAAGCAATTAAGCAAAGAGCCAAAGGTGATGCCCATTCATTTCCAATTGAAAACTGTTTTCTTCAGGCTTCACAAAGAAGTGGCCTGAGACAAAGACCTTCCTGACATTCAGGGCAATGGAACAATAGGTAAGCAAATGGCCCAAAGCAAGGATTCTCCACTGAGACTTTACTGGTCACATTGATATCTGAGTTTTCTCAGATCCTCCCATTCCCTTCAGTTATCATGTACATGGCCATTTCACAGAGCTTGGAGGTGATACATATCTTGGACACAAAACCATGAGCCTATTCTCGAGAGTGGCCAGAATTCAGGAAGAAAACTGCAACATAGTGAGATATAAGGTGTTGCCCATTCATAAGGCGAGTTGCAGTCCATTCATAAATTGGGAAGAATGAATCCTGGGAAGATTTCTACTAGACAGGACATATCCATTGATGCATTCTTTTTTCTAATGTCTACAACCACGGACACAGTGGGATACACAGATATTGAAACACTCGCCTTGTCGAACAACTTACTAGAAAAAGTCCACTCCAAACCAAACAAACCGCCTTTTCTACCTATTCTCAGAACATGAGACAAAACCACAAACTGACACCCACACCCAAAAAGGCACCTCCTTTTCCCAAGTAGGTCTGTGACTATCTTGAGTGTCCTCTGACTGGTGGTCATACTATGTTCCCCCAAAATGGACTATCCATTCTCAGATCTGGTCTCCTTTGCCAACTCTGTGAAGTTGTCAGGACCCTGTGGTGAGACACTACCTGCTTTCTCAGGAAAGACCCTAGCATTTGGCCATCCTCACATCAGTAGGTACCATGAAAGACTGTCTCTTTCCTTAGTAACACAAAACAAGTGAGCCCACTGGGACTGGAACTGGGATTGGCTCTGGGTACCTGGCTTCCTGGATCCCAAGTTTAGAGAGTTCCAGAACCAAGGAAGTGAGGTAGGTCACTTCCTTCAGGAACAGAATGAGGTCACTGCCTTGGCAACCACTTTGTCCTAACAGTTCCATTCAAGTGTCCCAATAGATGAAGGCTGCTCCTACTTCCTGTGACACTTTCACAAGTTAGGATGGTATATCAACCATAGGCACCCAGGAACAGCTCTCCACACAGGCCTGGTTTGGTCCATCTTCTCTACATTAAGAAGAGAAAGGCTGATTCAGACACAACCCTTCATCCTGACAAGGATGTTTGCCATGGAAGATGACTTGTGCTCTCTCAGGTCCTTCATAGCTGCCTACAACTTCTCCAGGGATCATTTCTGCATGGACCTTTGAGGTTCTCAGCAGGTGGAAGATCCCCTACATTCCTCTTTTGTAAGACCAACTCTGATCCTGCTCTTTGTAAAGTTAATTGAGGGAACAGTGTATGGTTAGGGTTAATAGCATGTTCGATTTGAATTAGAAATCATTCTGTGGGATAAATAATGGTACTTGGAACCTGCAATATTTACAAGAATATATAGGGGAAATATAATTATGAAAACAGAAATCTAAGTAACATTTGAAGCCCCCAAGGGCATTGGGCCCTTGAATGGGATATTTATCTTTGAATTATGTTCTGCACAGTTGTCTCAGACAAAGCGATATACAATGGCATAGGACCTTGTACCTTGGATGATTAAATGTAGAAGAGAACATCCAGGCAAAAAGGGATAGTCGGTAGGATTAGGATGATAGTTGGTGGGTTTAGGAAGAAGAGAGAGTATATGATTTGGACCATAAGTTCTTTCACAAGAGCGTTTCGAGTAGAGAGGGAATGTAAATGTCAGCACATGTGAAGAGTCAGTCACAAAGATGAACTGGGGAAATATGTAGAAAAGTAGATATCAATAGAGACATTATGAAATCAGGAAAAGCATAAAGTGAGTGATAGGATTAGACACTTTCAACAGGCTTGAGGTTGAGTATAAAATCTTAGAAGGAAACAAATATATAGTCACCAATAGGATTTACATTTGTGAACATTAGGCAACATGGACATGGATGATTTTAGTAATCCATGCTCACTTTCCATTTAGGATTTGGTACAATCATAAATGTGACTTTACATTTCATGTCCAGAATATTACTGTGATAAAATGTATATGTACATCAGGTAACATGAGTATTTCTTCCACCATTTCTGGGAGCAAGTTTTTGAAGATATACAAAATAGTATTGGGAGTAAAAATAGATGTGCCCTGTGTCTATGAATATAGAGATAATGCATGAATAGGCCATACTGTGAATAAATAATATAACTGGCTCCAACTTTAAATAATGGATTGAATTGATATCTGAAAAAATACAGGAAATCTTATATTGATATACATCCATTCACTACAACCAGTTATACATCTAATGGTAATTTTACAGTTATGCTTTATCATGAAGACTGTGTGAGGTTTGCTTTAAAAGTGATGATGGAAATCGAAAATAATGTGTTTGGAAAGAAGTTTCATGAAAAGGCCAGTCAAGAAACCTGGAAGAAATCATGTGTTCTGAAACAGGAAATGATGGAAACTGAAACAAATGCCTATAAATTTGTGAACTTCTGGATGAAATATATATATTATGATTTGCAAAAACTTAAGAATTAATAATATACCAGTGTTGAATGAAAATGAACCTCAAAATACACATCATGTCCCATAGGAATCTGCTTGCGTTGATGTTAAACTGAGTCAGTTACTGTAGGAATATTAGGATTTGTAACCATCATTCACTGTAGTGAGTTTGTTGTAATAGGAAACAAATATGTATTTCACATGGATGAATATTTCTGAGAAAAATCTTGTGAAAAGTTGACTATAAATCCACATACATGAACATGAATAAATTTAGGGAGTGTATATAAGACTCATATATTTCATATTTTGAAAAATATGGAGAGTATATATATATACACACACACACACACACACAAAACACACACACAGACATTAAAATGTAGCAATATATATGCCAATCGAAATTTATCATGAAATATATATCATCCACACATGGAAAAATATATATTTTAATGAAAATGGATTTATGTATAATATTCCACTAGTAAGGTCACCATAGTTTGAATTTTCACTTCCAACAGCGTAAGGAGGAGTGATCTCTTCTCACAATTTGTATCTGCCAATGCATGCACTCACAATAATGTACTTGTGATACCAGGTAGACAATAATGTACTTGTGATACCAGGTAGGATTCTATATGTGCATATACAAAATACATATGCTGAATAGGCTAAAGAGAAAGGGAGACAGGAATTCACATAGTTGTTAACTTTAAAAACTCATGGAGAACTATTTCACTTAAAAATTGACTAGATTTATAATACCTACACTTTGTCATGCAAAAGGCAAGTCCAAATATATGCGATACATCCACTGAACTGCTTGTATATCTATTCTGTTTGGATTATTTTTCTCCATCATATTTGGATTAGTAGCCAGAGTCTAGTAGGGTATGTGTTAGTGTCAGGGATTCAGTATTTCGAATGGCAAATAGGAAAATGAATCTAATGTGTATGCAAATATGTGCTACACAAAAATCTTCCCACTCTCATCCAGAAAAATGCCTTTACATTACCTTCGCCTTAAGTAAGACACAATTAGAGAAGATTTTGAAAATATGTGAATACATATCTGCAATGGAAAATGATCAGGAGTTCACAACCTTGGAGGTGGTAGAGGAATTTTCAAAACTAAGGGACAGGGTAAACACTCCACGTACATGGAGCTCTGCCGGACTAAAGACTTCTTGAGAAACTGCGTCTGTGGTTGGACACATGAAATATACATTGTTGTCAGAAACTATGTTCCTTTGTAGTGAGAACATCAAAACTGGCCCTGCATCTATGTTACCTGGAGGACATTTTTTCTTATTGTCCAATGAAAATGAGACAGCAGTGCTGAATTCTCCCTTTGTAGGTAAACTAAGGCCACTGTGGGCTAAGTGTCTTCCCGTGTGGACTGTGAAGCCATTTGGTTATCCGCCACTTTCCATGGTGTTTTTTGCTCCTGCACTGCGAGTTTGGTATTTGCTTCATGAAATACAAGGAGTTCAACTGGGACACAGTGCTGGAAGGAGTTCTGTCACATGTGGTGTGTCAGGATCTGCAGGAGAATGCACCAAACAGGCTTCTATCCGACATAGCTTTCTCCTTGACCATAGCAACCTTATTCTGAACATTGCCCTGAAACCTCTCCATATAAAAAGATGCCTTTGCAAGTAAGAGTCTGCTGGCTGCACCATGTCAGCCACAAGCCATTTGGAAGTCAATGGGAGATCCACATGTCCCCACCACAGATATTTTTTTCACACACCTGCACACCACAGCTCCTTGCCCACTACTTTGCAGGCTCCAATATACTGGAATCTCTGTTCTACACCATTTTCATGAAACCAAGTCAATCAAGGCACGGTCTGGTACACTCATGATCAGCAACAGGACATCCAAAGGTTCTCCAGTGCCACCTTGTCGTGGGAATTTCAAAAATGTCACGGTATTTATCTAGCCATTTTTCAAGGATGAAGTTGGAGGCACTGTTGGTTTCAATTCATTCAGGAATCATTAAATTTTGAGGAAGTTGGTTTCAAAGAAAGCTCTGGAGACCTCTAACCAGCAAGGCTTCCAAAAGAGTGGCCAAAAGGTCACATGAAGCCAGGCCCATTGAAGTCTCCAATATGAGGTCCATGTGTGTTTTGACTCTCAATTATCACTGTCAAGTCTTTCAGAACAAAATCATGTGATATCCTGGCTGAGATTCCCAGTACTCTGAGGAAAGCCACCCTGGGCCAAGATCTCAGTTTTCAAGGGTGACTCTCATGCGAGACCTCATAAAATCTCAACAAATTCATGGCAATACTTCTCTGAGGTCAGTTCCAGAACGCATTCTCTAAGGGGAATCACACCAGAGTTCAAGCCCAGGTTGACCCAGTCATCTCTTCACACCACCAAACAAATGACCACAATTAAAACCAAAACACTCCCATATGGCCCCCATCTTCTTCCATATAGACACTCATCATAACCTCTGGTTGGAGCTTTTTATGAGGGGCACATTCCAAGAGAGTGTCCAAAATAAGCTCCCTTGGCCCTCATTTGCCTAAAGTCAGGGTGGGCTGGATACCCTTCCTGTGAACAAGGAGTGATCAAATAGGCCTGCTCTTAATACTGCTCCGCTTCTCCAGTTTGAGGCCTTTTGACTGTGGGGTTTAGATTCTATATGTGAATTGGAATCAGAAGAAAAGACAAGCACCTCTGCAAAGATTTGAAGAACTCATTTGACCCAAAGGATCCCTATTCTCACTTGATGGATTTCAGGATCCTAACAGAGGAAGGCAATAGAATTCATTCACAGTGACTGAAATTTTGCCATTTTGGTTATGGATGCACACATGGGATCTTTTTTTAGATCCATCAGGTGCTGAGAATCTAAGGCACAGCCTCACACAGGGCCAAGAGGCTGATTCAGACACATCCCATTCCAAAGCAATTAAGCAAAGAGCCCAAGGTGATGCCCATTCATTTCCATTTGAAAACTGTTTTCTTCAGGCTTCACAAAGGTGTGGCCTGAGGCAAATACCCTCCTGATATTCAGGGCAACAGAACAATAGATAAGCAAAAGGCCGAAATCAGGGTATCTCCACTGAGACTTTCCTGGTCACACTGATATCTGAGTTTTCTGAGATACTGACCATTCCCTTCAGCTATCCAGTACATGGCCATGTCACAGACATTGGAGTCGACACATATCTTGGACACAAATCCTTGAGCCTATTCTAGAGAGTGGCCAGAATTCAGGAAGAAAACAGGGACTTAGGAAGGTAGTGGTTGTTGCCCATCCATAAGGCAAGCCAAACTCCATTCATAAATTGGGCAGGATGAATTCTAGGAAGCTGTCTACTAGACAGGACACATCCATTGTTGCATTGTCTTTTCTCATGTTTACAACCACGGACACAGTGGGATACACAGACATTGAAACACTCACTTTGTCAAATGACTTACTAGAAACAGTTCACTCCAAGCAAAACAAACCGCCTTTCCTACCTATTCTCAGAACATGAGACAAAACCACAAACCCACACTCACAAAGGCACCTCCTTCCCCCAAGTACGTCTTTGACTATCCGGTGTGTCCTCTGACTGGTGGGCCATACTATGTTCCCCCAAAATGGCCAGTACCCTCTCAGATCTTGTTTCCTTGGCCAACGCTGTGAAGTTGTCAGGAAAAAGTAGTGAGCCACTACCTGCTTTATCAGGAAAGGTCCCTATTCAGAGCTCTCCTGGCATTTTGCCATGCTCACATCAGTAGGTACCAAGAAAGACTGACTCTGTCCTTGTTAAATCCAAACATTCGAGATCACTCGGACTGAGACTGGGAATGCGTCTGGGTGCCTGGCTTCTTGGATACCAAGTTCAGAGAGTTCCATCACCAAGGAAATGAGGTATGTCTCTTTCTTTGGAATTGAATAAGGTCACTGCCTTGGCAATCCCTTTGTCATAACAATTGCTTCCAAGGGTCCCGTGAGATGGTGGCTGACCCTACTTCCTCTGACACTCTCACAAGTTAGAATGGTATATCAACCATAGGCACCCGGGAACAACTCTCCACACAGGCCTGGTTTGGTCCATCTTCTCCACAATAAGAAGAGAGAGGCTGATTCAGAAACATCCCTTCATCCTGACCAGGTTGTTTGCCATGCAAAATGGCCTTCTTAGGTCCTTCATACCTGCCTACAACTTCTCCAGGTATCATTTCTTCAAGGACCTTTGAGGTTCTCAGCAGGTGGAAGATCCCCTACTTTCCTGTATTGTAAGAACAACTCTGTCCCTGCTCTTCTGTAAAATGAGATTGAGGGAACAGTGTATGTTTAGGGTCAATAATAGGCTCGATTTGGGTTAGAATTTATTCTGCGTGATGAATAAAGGTATCGGGAACCTGCAATATTTACAAGAATGTAGAGATGAAATATAATTATGAAAACAGAAATCTAGGTATTATTTAAAACCCAGAAGGGCATTGGGCCCTTGGTTGGGATACTTAGCTGTGAATTATGTTCTGCACAGATGTCTCAGAAAATTCGATATACAATGGCATAGGACCTTGTACCTTGGAAGATTGAATGTAGAATAGAACTTCCACTCAAAAAAGGATAGTCATAAGGATTTGGAAGATAGTCGGTAGGTTTAGGAAGAAGAGTGAGTATATGATTTAGACAAAAAGTTCTTTAGCAATAGGGTTTCAGTTAGAGAGTGAATGTATATTTCAGCACATATGAAGAGTCAGTCACTATGATGAACTGGGGAAAATATGTAGAAAAGCAGATATCAATAGAGACATTACTAAATCAGGCAAAGTATAAAGTGAGTGAAAGGATTAGACATTTTCAACAGGGTTGATTTTGAATATATAATCTTAGGAAGAAAGAAATATGTAGTTACCAATAGTATTGACATTTGAGAGCATTAGGCAAACTTGACATGGATGTTTTTAGTATTCCATGTTCACTTTCCATTTAGGCTTTGGTACAATCATAAGTGTGACCTAAACAATTTTTTTCCATAATATTATTGTGATAAAATGTATATGTAGATCAGGTGACATAAGTATTTCTTCCACCATTTCTGGGAGCAATATATTGAACACGTATAAATTAGTATTGGGGGTACAAATAGGTGTACCCTGTGTCTTTGAATATAGAGATAATGCATGAATAGACCATACTGTGACTAAATAGTATAACTTGTTCCAACTTTAAATAATGGGTTGAATTGATATCTGAAAAATTACAGGAAATCTTATATGGATATGCAATCATTCATTCCAACCAGTTATTTATCTAATGGTAATATTAGTGTTTTGGTTTATCATGAAGAGTTTGTGAGTTTTGCTTCTAAAGTGATTATGGAAATCGAAAATAATGTGTTTGGAAAGAAGTCTCATGAAAAGACCAGTCAAGAAACCCTGACAATACATGTGTTCTGAAGCAGGAAGTGATTAAAGTTGAAACAAATGCCTAAAAATTTGCTAATGTGTGAATGAAATATATATCCTATGATGTGCAAAACCTGAAGAAATAATAATGTACCAGTGTTGAGTAAAATTGAACATCAAATTATATATCATGTCCCATAGGAATCTACTTGAATTGATGTTAAACTGGGTCAGTTACTGTAGAATTATTAGGATTTGTAGACACCATTCACTGAAGTTAGTTTTCAGTACTAGTAAACAAAAATATATTTAAGGTGGATGAATATTTCTGAGAATAATCTTGTGAAAAGTTGATGATAAATCCACATACATGAACATGAATGAATTTAGAGGGTGTATATAAGACACATGTATTTCATATTTTAAAAATCTTGAGAGAGTGTGTATATATATATACAAAAAAATAACCACACACAGACATTACAAAGTACCAATATATATGCCAGTCGAACTTCATCATTAAATATATATCATCCACACATGCAAAAATATTTATTTTACTTAACATGAGTTTATGTATAATGTTGTTCTACTAGGAAGCTCCCCTATAGGTGGAATTTTCAGTTCCAAAAGCGTTTAGGAGGAGTGATCTCTTCTCACATTTGTATCTGCCAAGTCAGCCACCTCACAAAAATGTACCTATGATACCAGGTAGGATTCTATAAGTGCATATAAATATACATGTGATGAATAGGCTACAGAGAAAGGATACAGAAATTCACATATTTGTTAATTTTAAAAACACATGGAGAAGTATTTTAATTAAAAATTGACTAGATTTATAACACCTACCGTTTATCATGCAAAAGGCAAGTCCAACTATACACCATGCCTCCTCTGAACTGCTTGTATTTGTATTCTGTTTGGGTTATTTTTCTCCATCATATTAGGATTAGTAGTCAGAAGCTAGTAGGGTATGAGATAGTGTCATGATTTCAGTATTTCGAATGGAAAATTGGAAAATGAATCCAATGTGTGTGCAAATATGTGCTACTCAAAAATCTTCCCACTTTCATCCAGAACAATGCATTGACATTACCTTCGCCCCAAGTAGGACACAATTAGAGGAGAAGAGTTAGAAAATCTGTAAATACATATCTGGAATGAAATATGATCAGGAGTTCACAACCATGGAGGTGGTAGTGGAGTTTCAAATGTAAGGGACAGGGTAAACACTCCACAATCATGGAGCTCTGCTGGCCTAAAGACTTCTTGAGAAACTGCCTCTGAGTTTGGGGACATGAAATGTACGTTGTTGTCAGGAGCTTTTTCTTCCTTTCTAGTGAGACGATCAAAGCTGGGTCAGCATCTATGTGACCTGGAAAACATAAATTGTAATATTCCAATGAAAATGAGGGAGCAGAGCTGAATTCTCTCTTTGTAGGTATACTGTGGCCACTGGGGGCTAAGTGTCTCCCCGTGTGGACTGTATAGTCATTTGTTGCTCTTCAACTCTTCATTGTGTTTCTTGCTCCTGCACTGTCAGTTTGGTATTTGCTTCAACAAATACATGGAGCTCAACTGGGACACAGTGCTGGGTGAACTTCTGTCACGTGTTGTGGGTCAGGTTCTGCAGGAGAATGCACCAACCAGGTTTCTATCCAACATAGTTTGCCCCCTTGAACATAGCAAGCTGATTCTGAATATTGCCTTGAAACCTCTCCATATATAAAGTTTCCTTTACATAGAAAGATCTGCTGGCTGCACCATGTCAGTCACAAGCCATTTGGAATCCTATGGTAGGTTCTCATTGCCCTACCACAGATGTTTTATCACACATATGCCCACCACTTCTCTAGGCCCACTAGTCAGCAGGATCCAACTTACAGGCATCTCTGTTCTACACCGTTTTCAGGAAACCCAGTCAATCAAGGCACTCTCTGGTATACTCATGATCAGCAACAGGACATCCAAAGTTTCTCCAGTGCCACCAGGTCATTGGAATTGCAAAAATTTAATGGTATTTATATAGCCATTTTTCAAGGATGAAGTCAGAGGCACTGTGGGTTTCAATTCATTTAGGAACCCTTAAATGGTGAGAAAGCTCATTTCAATGAAAGATCTGGAGAACTCTCACAGGCAAGGCTTCCCAAAGATTGGCCAAAAGATCACATAAAGCCAGGCACGTTGAGGTCTACAATGTGAGGTCCATGTGTGTTTTGACTCTCAACTATGGTTGCCAAGTCTTTCAGAATAAAATCATGTGATATCCTGGCTGAGATTCCCAGTCTCTGTGGAAAGCGACACTGATCGCATTTTCCAAGGGCGACTCTCATGTGTGGCCTCCTAAAATCTCAACACAATTCATGGCAGCACTTCTCTGAGGTCAGTTCCACCACTCAGTCTCTAAGGGGAATCACACCGGAGTTTAGGCCCAGGAGGACCCAGTCATCACTTCCAACCGCCACACAAATGACCGCAATTAAAATCAAAACACTCCAACATGGGCCTCATCTTCTTCCACATAGACACTCAGCATAACCTCTGGCAGGAAGTTTCCATGAGGGGTGCAGTCCAAGACAGTGTTCAAAATAAGCTCCCTTGCCCCTCATTTTCCTAAAGTTAGGGTGGCCTGTACATCCTTCTTTTGAACCAGGAATGATCAAATAGCCCTGCCATTAATACTGCTCTGCTTCTCCAATTTGAGGCCTACTGACTGTCAGTAGGCCTCAAATTGTCTTTATGTGATTTGGAGTCACGAGAAAACCCAAGCACCTATGGGCTATCCACTGTAGGGCTTTGAAGAACTCTTTTGACCCAAAGGATCCCTATTCTCACTTGATAGAAGTCAGGAACTGAAAAGGTCAGACAAACGTCATAGGAAAAGACCACCAAGAGACTGTCTCATGCCACCGCAAAGGGTTTATTGTGGGTCCAGCATGCTGGGGCTCAGAGCTCACTTCAGAGGAGCAAAGAACCAAAAGCCCCGAGAACAACTTGAGCAGAGTGTATATACATTCTTTAGAGAGGGCAGGGTTTTTACATACATCATAGCCTCCTTTAGAAATTCATCATATACCGTGGCAAAATCAAATAAAACTCTAAAACATGATTAGCACACTCATTGGCGGGAACAGGTCATGCAGCGGGTGATTGGTCAGCCGTGAGAAGCGGTATACATTTAAACTGATTGGTTGAAGCCCTGAGATGTATACGTGCAGATCTGCATGGTTTCTGGGAAGGGGTGTTAAGTAACTAGCTTGTCAGGGAAGATTTCAAGACACATCTAATAGAAAGATATGGGACTTGTCTTAAGTGCCATAGGAATTTCAGGTTCTAAGTGCAGCTTGGAAAATTCACAAAACCTGCTTCTTTACATTTCAATTTCAATTTATTTTATTCTTTCATTTCCCACTCTTTTTTCTGACTACTTTTAATCTTAAAAGTAATAAATCATAATTATTGTGGGGTCTCACATTCTATTTCTGCCAGTGGAGCACATTTCTGTCTGATTACCATGAGTTTTACCTACCCAATCTGAGCCTGGAATAAGGAAACTATGCGGTTAAGCAAACAAGGTCCCACAGTTAGCAACACCATAAGGATGATCAGGGGTCCAGCTAAGTCTGAGAGGAGTGTAGTTAACCAGGGGTACTGTGTAAACCATGACTCAAACCACCCTTGTTGAATCTCCCTTTCTCTCTGGCACTATTCAAGGTATTTACTTAATTTACTCATGGATTATTTTGCAACTCCAGTATGAACTAACAATGTTGTTTTTATACCTTGACCATACTGGTCAGCATAAAAACAACATTCTTCTCTCAGTGCCGCACAGAGGCCCCCCTCCCTCATGAAGAGGAAGTCTAGTCCTCCCCTGTTCTGTAAAACAACTTCAGAGAGAGAGGTTAAGGATTCCTGCAGCGCTGTGATGGAGATCTCTAATGTCTTCAAGTCTTGATCTATTGATGTTTCTAATTGGGCAAATTGTTGTGCCCATGGATTATAGCAGCTGTTTCCGTACCCACTCCTGCAGCAGCTCCTATCCCTAGAATAAGGGACAATGGCTCCCAGCAAAATCGGGTTGTTTGTTCCCCTAGTAGACCTTCAAATGATTCTGCATCATGATAGAGCACCCTGCGGAGTATCTGCACCATTACACAATAATTTACAGAGCTGTCAAATACCTGGGCTGAAATGCAATGAGTTCTGACTGTGTGGAGTTCAGTACCATAAAGGTTTCTTTAATTATTTCGCAGGGGAGAAGTCAGCTGTACTTTGGACTGGGGAAGTAGGCAAAGATGGAAACCGGGAAGTATGAGATGGTAGAGAGGTTCTGGTAGATCTAGGCATGGGAGTTTTAGGAGGCTTAATTCCTAGCTTGAGGGGATTGGGCCCTATTGCTGTGGGATTTTCTTTCTTTTTAAGCCAGATGGTGAACCACAGACCAAAGTCATAACTGGGGCCATAAATATAATATCACATTCCCCACGTATTTCCCATAGGCCATGTTGTTCTGGGGTAGCCCCTTTCTTTGGAAGTGAAGGTTATATTGAGAAGGTAACATTGACTATTCTTTCCAAAGCGAGTTTTTGATACCACTTGACTAGTGGCACATTTCTTGGGATCAATTCAGGTGTCATTTTATCCCACCCAAATCATGCTGTCTGGGGAATTTGGGTTCCACCATGCAGCTTCCGTTTGTTCACAATCACAAGATCTACAATAAAAGTCACTGGGTCCTCCACAGGTTTGGGCTTGTTTGTGACTTTGGAAATCAGGTGGGCACACATAATAGTCAAGACTGGCTAGTTTACACCTGAGCTGGGGGAGATGACATCCATAATTCATGGGGTAAGGTGGTCTATGTTGCACTGGTTTGGGTTTGAGTGGGATCTGTGTGGGGTCCTCTATGTCAGGGAGATCCTAGCCAGAGAGGCCTATGGCAAGCTGACAAATGTCCGGGTGGAGAGATGGCCACCAAGTCCATAAGGTGGCTGTATGTGAAATAGACCACACTACTTGCCCAGTAGGATTTATAACTTTCCATTGTGGCTGAACAGGCTGATGGGGATTAGGACTGCTGGTGGTCAGGGGACGAATCCATAGCCCTACCCACAGGATAGATACGCAACTTCAGATGGTTAACAGTCTGTTTCAGTTTCCAGCCAGAGTCTGTACAGGGTGCAGGCATGAGATGGGAGGCATGGATCCAGGAAGTGATCCCATCCACTTTCACCACTGTGGGTGTTATAAGCAGCACCTGGTATGGGCCTTTCCAGTGGGGTTCCAGGGATGACACCTGATGCCGTCTCACGTAGATAAACTCTCCCACTTAATATCGATGTGGGGTTCCCTCATCTCCAGGCTGATTAGCAGAGGCCAACTGTTTCCACAGGTATCGCTGGGTGCTGGATTTGTTCAAGGGCTTTAAGTCTGTCAAGCAAGAGGGTGTGAAAGGAATCATTACGTCTCAGTGTTGGGGTTAAATCCCTTACTTGAGGAGGGGCTCATAGAGAATTTCATAAGGGGTGAGGTTACACAAAGAGGCAGAAGGGGTATTTCTTTCACAAAACAGTGCATAAGGTAGGAACATAGTCCAATTTTTTATGCCGGTCTCCAAGCTTAATTTCGTTAAGGTCTCTATGATGGTTCTATTCATCCTATCTACCTGTCCTGAGCTCTGGAGTCTATAAGCACAGTGTAATTTTCAATTAATCCCCAGGGTCCTGGCAAATCCCTGACTTACCTCGGCCACGAATGCAGGTCCGTTATCGGACCCTATTACTTTAGGCAGGCTGAACCTTGGAAAATGACTTCTAGGATCTTTTTGACCACCATCTTAGCCGTTTCTTTCTTCATGGGGAAGGCTTCGAACCATCCTGAAAAAGTATCTACAAAGACTAGGAGATATTTATGTTCATGCCTTGCTGGCTTAATTTCAGTAAAGTTCACTTCGCAGAATTGTCTTGGTCTGGTTCCTCGTAAGCTCTTGCCTGCATGAAGCTTGGATGGGTAAGTATGAACTAATTGGCCAACTTGACAAGCTCTAGTCACCTGTGCAGCTATTTATTTCCTCTGTGAGTCAGTCAATAATAAACCCTTTCTTCGGTCCTTTAAGAGTGCGTATAACTTCTTTGAGTCTAATTGGGTGAGCTGGTGTACGTCTTTGACATAAAAGTGGGCTTTTGGAAATTGTAAACTTGGCTCTGTAGTTCCCAGAGTTCTGTATCTGTCTCCTCAGATGATAAGTTGCCTGAATGTTCCAGTGCGGCCAAGTCTCCTGATTGTTGTCCCCCCCCCCCCCCCGGGAGTGGAAAATGTTAACAGAGTCACTCTGTTTAGGGCTGCCAATTAAGCTTCCTCATCTGCCCTTCTGTTTCCAACCGCCATGGCGTCGTTTCCCTTCTGGTGTCCTGGACAGTGCACTATAGCTAGGTCCTTAGGGCCCTGCACTGCAGAGAGAAGGTGGAGGATCTCATCTTTGTTCTTTATTTCTTTCCCAGCAGAGGTTAATAGCCACCTTTGTTGGTAAATAGCCCCTTGCACATTTGCAGTGGCAAATGCATAGTGGCTATCAGTGTATATGGTGGCACTTTTGAATGTTGCTAGTACCAATGCTTTCATAAGGGCAATTAGTTCTGCTTTTTCGGCTGATATCCCTTCTAGGAGACCAGAGGACCAGATCACATTAGTTTTGCTAACTACTGCTGCTCCAGCTTGCCGCTTACCGTCTTGGAGGAAGCTGCTGCCCTCCATAAACCATACAACTTCAGGGCAAGGCAGTGGCTGATCCTTCAAGTCTCGTTGTATACTGGTTTCCTCTGCCGGTATGTGTTGACACTCATGAGCGACGGGTCCTGATGATCCTTCTGGCACCATCTTAGCCGGGTTGAGTGGAGCAGGGGGTCCCAGTGTTATTCTGTCTTTGTCAAGCAAGAGGCTCTGGTAGTGGTTTATTCTGGAGTTTGATAGCCACCTCTCTGGAGGCTTACACATGATATTCTCCAGGGCATGGGGGGCTATAATCATTAGCTTCTGTCCCAATATTAATTTATGAGCATCTGTTATTAGAAGAGCTGCCGCTGCTATAGCTCTTAAGCAATGGGGCCACCCACTAGCCACTGGGTCCAGTTTATTTGATAAGTATTCTACTGGCCTTTTCCAAGGTCCCAAAGTCTGAGTGAGCAAAACCCGTGCTATTCCTTTCTTTTCTTCGATGTAGAGAGTGAAGGGTTTTTCTACATCTGAGAGTGCTAAGGCCGAATCAGATAGCAGCACCTTTTTTTGACATTATCTGAAGCTAGTTGGTGCTCAGGGGTCCATGGGAAGTGGGCATCCCTCTTTATCAGCGGGTATAAAGGGGCAGCCAGAGACACAAACTCAGGAATCCATAACCTGCATAAGCCGGCAGTCCCAAGAAACTCTCTGAGTTGTCTCTCATTAGATGGGGGCGGTATCTGCACAAAGGTTCGTTTTCTGGGCTCAGTGAACCATCATTTGTCACCACTAAGAGAATAACCCAGGAAGATTACTTCTTGCTGACAAATTTGGGCCTTTTTGGCAGAAGCCCAATATCCAAGCCAAGCAAGCTCGGATAATAAAGCTTGGGTCCCAGACTCATTGTTCTCCTTGGTGTCAGCTGCCAGTAGCAGATCATCCAGGGTGTGCAGTTCTGAAGTCATTGAGGTCCCTGTGGAGGGCTTCATCAAAGAGAGTGGGGGAGTTTTTGAACCCCTGTGGGAGTCTAATCCAGGTTAGTTTGCCAGATGTTCCTGTTTCTGGGTCTATCCACTCGAAAGCAAACAGCAACTGACTGTCCTTATGTAGGGGCAAGCAGAAGTAAGCATCTTTTAAGTCCATCACAGTGTACAATTCCCACTCCCGATTCAGAGTGGTAAGCAAATTTTATGGATTGGGTACTGTGAGGTGAATGTCCTGCACTCTGTTGTTGATCTTTCTTAGGTCTTGAACAGGACAGTAGTCCCCAGTTCCTGGCTTTCTTACTGGTAGCAGGGTCATTTTCTAGGCCGATTGACAGGGCCTTAGTAACCCAAGGGCCAATTATTTCTGAATATGGGGCCTTATCCCATCCTTAGCTTCTTTGATTAGAGGATATTGTTTAACACTGATTGGTGAGGTAGAGGCTTTTAATTCTACTAATATTGGAGGTTTTTTTTATTGTTAGACCTAACCCAGCAGTTTCTGCCCAGGCATTAGGATAATCTTTTATCAATTTCTGGGATAGTTTGCCTGTTTGATCAGTTCTAGGGCACACGAAGAGTGGATGTTCATCTTCTATGGACATAGTCAAAGCAGTGCCTATGGGAGTTTTTACTGAAGGCTTTAGAAACTCCATTGGGGACCATCAGTGTTAAAGGTTATTCTAGCCCGGAGTTTGGTAAGCAGATCCCTGCCCATCAATGGGGCCGGGCATTCTGGGATTACTAGGAAAGAGTGGTGGACTCTTCCATTTCCTAGGTCCATTGTCCTCTTAGTTGTCCAAGCCCATTATTACTGCCATTAGCCCCTTGAACAAGCGACCATTTATTTGATAGGGGGCCCAGTGGGGTCTTAAAGGCTGAGTATACTACTCCTGTATCCACTTTAAAGTTCACTGGGGTCCCCTCCAATTCAAATGTTACCCTGAGCTCGGGGAGGAGATTCAATCCCTGACTTTTCTAGTCCTCTTCTAGAGTCAGCACGGCGGTCTGGCATCTCTGCTTCTTTTTGGGGCACTCTTTGGCCCAGTGTCATTTTTCTTTACAGTAGGCACATTGATCTGAGGACAGGGGCAGCCTTTGGCAAGGGCCCATGTATCCATTCCTGTCTCCGTGCTTTTTAACTTCTGGCCTATTTGCTGCTCTGACCAGAAACTTAGCCAATGCTATAGTCTGCCTTTTGCTCCTTTCATCCTCCTTTTGTTCCCTTTCCTTCTCTCTCCTCTGTTCCCATTCCTCCTCAGTTTCTCTCTTATAATATACTTTCTCAGCTTCTCTGACAAAATCTCTTAAGGCCATATCTTGTAATCCATCTAGACGTTGTAACTTTCTCTTAATATCTAGGGCAGCCTGCTCGATTAAGGCCATTGCAACAGATGTCTTTTGTTCCCATGCCTGAGGATCAAAAGGAGTATATTTCCTATATGCTTCCATAATTCTCTACAGAAACATAGAGGGAGACTCATTAGGCCCTTGGATAATCTCTTTTACCTTGGCCAAATTAGTCGGCCCTCTGGAGGCCGCTCGGAGGCCCGCTGTTAGAACCCGGCGATAAGTGGACAGATGCTACCTACCTTCAAAGGTGTTGGGGTCCCAGTTGGGTCGGTTTATGGGCCCATAGGTACGGAGAAAGAGTATCACAGTGGCTTCCGAGTTTTCTATTATCTGTCGCCGGCGGGTTCCTTTAGGTTGCAAAGCTTCCTCCAGGAGAGGAGGGCCTGCTGCGGCTGTGGGGAAATCCCCTGGAGGGCTTGGGTCTGGCCCAATTGCCTCTAGCGGTGGAGAGGCTGATCAGGAACATGTTGGGGGTTGGGAAAAGAGGGTAGAGTATAAGGAAGGGGAGGAGTGTCCAGTTTTGTGACTCAGGGAGAATGGAGGGAAGAAGGTGAGGAGCGGAATGTTTGAATGATAGGATCCTGGGGGAAGGGGTATTTGGCTGTTGAGGTGGGTGGCCACATGGCGCCAGCTGAAAGACAATATCTCTGACTTTTCGGATTTGAGGGAAGTGGAAGGATCCTTCTGGGGGCCACCCGACTTTGAGGATGGGCCAATCTGAAGCACAGAGAGTCTGCCAGGTCCGGCATTTTACTGAAAAATAAAGATTCTGGGCCCTTGAGTGGATGATCAAGGGTCAGGGACAGAAGCATGGAAGTGCATTTTCCCATAATGGGAGTTACTCAAACAGGGACAGTGAAGACACAAACGCAACACAAAGACAAAGAATAAACGTTTAACATGAGTCGAAGACAAAGACAGACAGTAAACTCAACATGAGTTCGGACAATGAACAAAACTGAGTAGCCGGCAAAACCTGATGGGCTGGCAAACCGAATTTTGAAGCAAAAGATAACCGAGTTGAGGAAACTACTATTCCTTGATTTCCTTCGTTTTCTGAAGTGTCCCACAGAGACGTGGCCTGCAGTTCTATGACATGTCTGTCAGCCACCGTCAGAGAAAGCTAATGCTCTTCACTGACAGCCACTTTGCCAAGCCCTAACCTGAAACCCGAAACCAAAAAGAGGTGCCTTACTTACCCCGAGTGAAGTCCCTTGGGGTCTTTCGTCCGCTGCGCCAGATATTTCACCTGGTATTCACCTGGGGCCTCCAGGTGGAAAGGTGGGGTGAACATCGGAGGAAAAGAAGACCAACAGGCTTTCTCATGCAACACCAAAGGGTTTATTGGGGATCCAGCATGCTGGAGCTCAGGGCTCACTTCAGAGGAGCAAAGAAAAAAGAGCCCCGAGAACAACTTGAGCAGAGTTTATATACATTCTTTAGAGAGGGCAGGGACTTTACATACATCATAGCCTCCTTTAGCAAATCATCATATACCGCAGGAAAATCAAATAACAACTCTAAAACATGATTGGCACATTCATTGGCGGGAACAGGTCGGGCAGGGGGTGATTGGTCAGCCCTGAGAAGGGGTATACATTTAAACTGATTGGTTGAAGCCCTGAGATGTATACGTGGCGAGCTGCACGGTTTCTGAGAAAGGGGTTGTTAAGTAACCAGGTGGTCAGGAAAGATTTCAACACATATCTAATGTGCAGATCCAGGAATTGTCCTAACTGCCACAGGAATTTCAGCTGCTGAGTGCAGCTTGGAAAATTTACAAAACCTGGTTCTTTACATTTCAATTTTAATTTCTTTTATTCTTTCAGAACCTTACAGAGGAAGGCGAGAGACTTCATCCACAATGACTGCTCTTTTGGCCATTTTGGTTTTGGATGCACACATGGGATCTTTCTTTAGATCCATCTGGTGCTGATAATCTAAGCCGCAGGCTCAAACAGGGCCAAGAGGCTGATTAAGACATATCCATTTCCAAAGCAATTACTATTCTGAGGTCAGTTACAGAACTCAGTCTCTGAGGAGAATCAAACCAGTGTTTAAGCCCAGGTGCACCCAGTCATCTCTTCCAACAGCCACACACGTGACCACAATTAAAACCAAAGCAATCCCATATGGCCCTCATCTTCTTCCATAGAGTCACTCATCATAACCTCTGGCTGGATGTTTCCTTAAATGGCACAGCCCAAAAGAGTGTCCAAAATAAGCTCCCTTGCCCCTCATTTGCCTAACCTCAGGGTGGCCTGGACACCCTTCCTGTGAACCAGGATCGATCACATAGTTCTGCCATTAATACTGCTTTGCTTCTCCAATTTGAGGCTTACTGACTGTCAGGTATAGATTCCTTATGTGATTTTGAGTCATGATTAAACCCCAGCACCTCTGCAGGGATTGGAAGAACTCATTTGACCAAAAAAATCCCTATACTCTCTTGATGGAGGTCAGGAACCTAACAGAGGAAGGCAAGAGACTTCATCCACAATACTGATCTTTTTACCATTTTGGTTTGGATTCACACATTGGATCTTTCTTTAGATCCATCAGGTGCTGAGAATCTAAGCCACAGCCTCACACAGGGCCAAGAGGCTGATTCAGACACATCCCTTTCCAAAGCAATTAAGCAAAGAGCCATTGGTGAGGCCCATTCATTTCCATTTGAAAACTGTTTTCTTCAGACTTCACAAAGGGGTGGCCTGAGGCCAAGTCCTTCCTGACATTCAGGGCAACAGAACAATAGGTAAGCAAAAGGCCCAAAGCAGGGTTTATCCACTGAGACTTTCCTGGTCACACTGATATCTCAGTTTTCTGAGATGCTTGCCATTCCCTTCAGCTATCCATTACATGGCCATGTCACAGAGTTTGGAGGTGGGACATATTTTGGACCCAAAACCATGAGCCTATTCTGGAGAGTGGCCAGAATTCAGGAAGAAAACAGGAACTTAGGAAGATAGTAGGTGTTGCCCATTGAAAAGGCAACCTACAGTCCATTCCTAAAATGGGTAGGAGGAATGCTGGGAAGCTTTCTACTAGACAGGACACATCCATTGATGCATTCTCTTTTCCAATGTGTACAACCACGGACACAGTGGGTTACACAGACACAGAAACACTCACCTTCTCAAAGGACTTTCTAGAAACAGTCCACTCCAAACCAAGCAAACCGCCTTTCCTACCTATTCTCAGAACATGAGACAAAACTACAAACTCACACCCACACTGAAAAAGGCACCTCCTTCCCCCGAATAAGTCTGTGACTATCCACAGTGTCCTCTGACTGGTGGGCCATTCTATGTTCCCCCGAAATGGCCTGTCCTGTCTCACATTTGCTGTTCTTGTCCAAATCGGTGAAGTTGTTAGGAGCCTGTGCTGACCACTACATGCTTTCTCAGGAAAGGCTCTCCTCACTTTTGGCCATCCTCACATCAGTAGGTAGCAAAAAAGACAGACTCTGTCCTTGGAAAATCCAAACAAGTTAGCCCACTGGGACTGGGACTGGGACTGGCTGTGTGTTCCTGTCTTCCTGGAACCCAAGTTCAGAGAGTTCCATGACCAAAGAAGTGAGGTAGGTCAATTCCTTTAGGAACTGAATGAAGTCAGTTCCTTGGTGACCACTATTTCATTAAACTTTCAATATAATTATGAAAACAGAAATCAAGGTAAGATTTGAAGTCCAGAAGGGCATTGGGCCCTTGTTTGGGATACTTAGCATTGAATTAGGTTCTGCACAGATGTCCGAGATAAATCAATAGGACCTTGTGCCTTGGATGATTGAATGTAGAAGAGAACTTCCCGTATAAAAGGGATAGACGGTAGGATTAGGAAGATAGTTGGTAGGTTTAGAAAAAAGAGTGAGTACAGGATTTAGACCAAAAGTTCTTTAGCAATCATGTTTTGGGTAGAGAGTGAACATAAATATCAGCACAAGTGAAGAGTCAGTCACAATGATGAACTGGGGAAAATATCTAAGAATACAGATATCAATAGAGACATTAGGAACTCAGGCAAAGTATAAAGTGAGTGATAGGATTAGACATTTTCAACATGGTTGAGGTTGAATATATAATCTTTGGAAGAAACAAATATGTAGTAACAAATAGGATTGACATTTGAGAGCATTAGGCAACCTGGACATGGTTGTTTTAGTAATCCATGCTCAGTTTCCATTTCGGTTTGGTGAAAGGTTAATAAAATTAGCACTTGTCACTACCTGTTTTTCTGTATGCTTAACAAAACACTGTTGAAATCTGAGAACTGTTTGCTAATTTTGTTCCCAGAATGTGCTGTCCCCAACTGCCAAACTGAGGATTTTACTCCCTCACCCGCTTGTACCAAACCGCCCACTCGCTCTGATCCATCAATAAATTTCCCTCCCTGCCCTATCCAAAAAAGTATATAAGCTCTGATTAAGCTGTTCTCAGGGCTCTCTGCTCTACTCAAGTGAGCTCTGAGCCCCAGTATGCTGTAGCCACAATAAACACTTTGTTGTTGCTGAGTGAAAATGGTATACTGTTCTGGACTTAAAAGATGCTTTCTTTTGCTTGCCTCTGCATAAAGATAGTCAGTTGCTGTTTGCTTTCCAGTGGGTAGACCCAGAAACTGCAACATCTGGTCAACTAACTTGGAGTAGACTCCCACAGGGGTTCAAAAACTCCCCCATTCTCTTTGATGAAGCCCTCCACAGAGATCTCAACAACTTCAAAACTACATACCCCGAAGTCACCCTGATTCAATATGTGGATATCCTGCTACTGGCAGCCAACACCAAGAAAAACTGTGAGTTGCAACCCAAGAACTGTTATCCGAGCTTGCTCAACTTGTGATAGAGCTTCTGCCCAAAATGCCCAAATATGCCAGCAAGAAGTAATTTTCCAGGGTATTCCCTTAGGGGCGGTAAATGATGGCTCACTGAGCCCAGAAAACAAACCGTTGGGCAGATACCAAACTCATCCGACAGGAGACAACTCAGAGTTTCTTGGGACTACTGGCATTTGCAGGTATGGATACCTGGGTTTTTGTTCTTAGCTGCTCCTTTATACCCGCTGTTAAATGAGGATGCCCAATTCTAATGGACCCTTGAGCACCAGCAAGCTTTTGATAACATCTAAGGACACTGACACTGAATTCCTCAACTTCACTGAGCCCAGCCTTCAATTACAGAAAGCCCTACACTACTTTAAAAATGTACATCAACTCACTCACCTTGGTTCAAAGGAACTGCAGGCATTCCTGAAGGATCAACAACAGAGTTTTTGATTAACCAACTCAGAGCGAAAGGAAATATCTGAACGGGTAACAAAAGCCTGTCGGGTCTGTCAATTGGTTAATGCTTACCCTTCCAAGCTTCCTGCAGGAAAGCACTTACGAGGAACCAGACAAGGACAATTCTGGGAACTAGACTTTACTGAAATTAAGCCAGCAAGGTATGGACTTAAATATCTCCTAGTCTTTGTAGATACATTTTCAGGATGGATTGAAGCCTTTCCCACAAAATAAAAATCAATGGCGCAAATGATGGTCAAGAATATCCTGAAAGATATTTTTGAATATACGGCCTGCCTAAGGTAATAGGGTCTGATAATGGACCGGCGTTCATGGCCCAGGTAAGTCAGGGGTTAGTCAGGACCCTGGATATTAATTGGAAGTTACATTGTGCTTGTAGACCCCAGAGCTCAGGACAGGTAAAAAATAAATAGTACCATTAAAGAGACCTTAAAGAAATTAAGCTTAGAGACCAGCATAAAAGATTGGACTATGCTCCTACCTTATGCACTGTTTCATGCAAGAAATTCTCCCTCTGATTCTTTGTGTAACCTCACCCCCTATGAAATTCTCTATGGTGTCCCTCCTCCAGTAAGGGACCTAACCCCAACTCTAAGACTTAATGATCCCTTCCACACCCCCTTGCTTGACAGTCTAAAAGATCTCAAAAGAACTCAGCGATACCTGTTGAAACACCTGGCCACTGCCTACCATCCTGGGGACGAGGGGACTCCAAATCGATATCAAGTAAGAGACTTTATCTAAATAAGATGACATCAGGTGTCATCCCTGAAACCCCGCTGGACAGGAGCATACCAAGTGCTACTTAGAACACCTACAGCGGCAAAAGTAGACGGAATCACTTCCTGGATCCATGCCTCAAGTCTCAAGCCTGTGGCCTGTCCAGACTCTGGCTGGAGACTGGAAAAGACTGGTAACCCTTTCAGATTGTGTATTCGCCATGTGGATAAGGTCTTCGAGTTGGGGTTAGGTCCCTTACTGGAGGAGGGGCCCCATAGAGAATTCATAGGGGGTGAGGTTACACAAAGAAACAAAGGGAGCATTTCTTGCATGAAACGGTGCATAAGGCAGGAGCATAGTCTAATCTTTTATGCTGATGTCTAACCTTAATTTTGTTAAGGTCTCTTTAATGGTTCTATTTAATTTTTTTACGTGTCCTAAGCTCTGGGGTCTATAAGAACAATGTAACTTTCAATTAATCCCCAGGGTCCTGGCTAACCCCTGATTTACCTGGCCCATGAATGCCGTTCTATTATCAGCCCATATTACATTAGGAAGGCCGTGTCTTTGAAAAATATCTTTCAGGATCTTCTTGACCACCATTTGTGCCGGTTTTTTTTTTTTTTTTTTTTTTTGTGGGAAAGGCTTTAATCCATCCTGAAAATGTATCTACAAAGACTAGGAGATATTTAAGTCCATACCTTGGTCGCTTAATTTCAGTAACGTCCACTTCCCACAATTGTCCTGGTCTGGTTCCTCGTAAATGCTTTCCTGCAGGAAGCTTGGAAGGGTAAGCTTTAACCAATTGACAGAACCGACAGGCTTTACCCGTTCAGTTATTTCCTTTCACTGTGAGTGAGTTAGTCTAAAACTCTGTTCTTGATCCTTCAGGAATGCCTGCAGTTTCTTCGAACCAAGATGATTGAGTTGATATACATTTTTAACGTAGTGTAGGGCTTTCTGAAATTGCAGGCTGGGCTCAGTGAAATGAGGAGTTCAGTGTCAGTGTTCTTAGATGTTACCAAAAGCTTGCTGGTGCTCAAGGGTCCATTGGAATTGGGCATTCTCATTTAACAGCAAGTATAAAGGAGCAGCTAAGAACACAAACCCAGGTCCATAACCTGCGAAAGCCAGCAGTCCCAAGAAACTCTCTATGTTGTCTCCTGTAACATGGGGTAGGTATCTTCACAACGTTTTGTTTCCTGGGGTCAGTGAGCCATCATTTACCGCGCCTAAGGGAATACCCCAGGAAGATTACCTCTTGCTGGCAAATTTGCGCCTTTTTGGCCGAAGCTCTATACCCAAATTGAGCAAGCTCAGATAATAGTGCTTGGGTCGGAGACTCACAGTTTTCCTTGGTGTTGGCTGCCATATTGAATTAGGGTGACTTCGGGGTGCGTAGTTCTGAAGTTTTTGAGATCTCTGTGAAGGGCTTCATCAAAGAGAGTGGGGGAGTTTTTGAACCCCTGTGGGAGTCTAGTCCAAGTTAGTTGACAAGACGTTCCAGTTTCTGGGTCTACCCACTCGAAAGCAAAC
This sequence comes from Callospermophilus lateralis, assembly GCF_048772815.1. Classification (NCBI taxonomy): domain Eukaryota; kingdom Metazoa; phylum Chordata; class Mammalia; order Rodentia; family Sciuridae; genus Callospermophilus; species Callospermophilus lateralis. The sequence continues at coordinate 3,562,689 of NC_135316.1, read as the reverse complement.
AGCAACTGACTATCTTTATGCAGAGGCAAGCAAAAGAACGCATCTTTTAAGTACAGAACAGTATACCATTTTCACTCAGCCACAGCAGAGTTTATTGGGGGTCCAGCATGCTGGGGCTCAGAGCCCACTTGAATCGAGCAGAGAGCCCTGAGAACAGCTTTAACAGAGCTTAGATACTATCCTTGGAGAGGGCAGGGAGGGAAATTTATTGATGGGTCAGGGCGAGTGTGCAGTTTGCGTGCAACCGGGTGCGGGAGTATATTCTGCAGTTTGGCAGTTGGGGATAGCATATTCTGCGAACAAAATTAGCAAACAGTTCTCAGGATTTCAACAGTGTTTTCTTAAGCATACAGAAAAACAGGAAGTGACAAGTGCCTATTTTATTAACCTTTCACCAAAGCAAAATGGAAAGTGAGAATGGATTACTAAAAACAACCATGTCCAGGTTGCCTAATGCTCTCAAATGTCAATCCTATTGGTGACTACATATGTCTGTCTTCCTAAGATTATATATTCAACCTCAACCATGTTGAAAATGTCTAACACTATCACTCACATTATACTTTGCCTGATTTCCTAATGTCTCTATTGATATCTGCTTTCCTACATATTTTCCCCAGTTCATCACTGTGACTGACTCTTCATATGTGTTCATATTTACGTTCACTCTCTACCCGAATCCCTATTGCTAATGAACCTTTTGTTCAAATCCTATACTCACTCTTTTTTTCTAAACCTACTGACTACCTTTCTATTCCTGACGACTATTCCTTTTTTGACTGAATGTTCTCTAGGACATTTAATCATCCAAGGTACAAGGTCCTCTGCCATTGCATATTGATTTATCTGAGACAACTGTGCAGAACATAATTCAAAGCTAAGTATCCCACTAAAGGCCTCAATGCCCTTTTGGGCTTCAAATCGTACCTAGATTTCAGGTTTCATACTTATATTTCACCTATATATTCTTGTGAATATTGCAGGTTCCCAATACCATTATTTATCCTGCAGAATGTTTCCTTACCCAAATAGAATATGTTATTAACCCTAACCATACACTGTTCCCTCAATCTAAATTTACAAAAGAGCAGGGACAGAGTAGGTCTTACAATACAGGAATGTAGGGGATCTTCCACCTGCCGAGAACCTCAAACGTTGATGCATAAATGATCCCTGGAGAAGATGTAGGCAGCTATGAAAAACCTGAGAGAGCAAAAGTCATCTTTCATGGCAAACAACCAGGTCAGGATGAAGGGATATGTCTGAATCAGCCTCTCTCCTATTGATATAAAGACGATGGACAAAAACCAACCCTGTGTGGAGAGCTTCTCCTGGGTGTCAATGGTTGATATACCATTCTAACTTCTGAAAGTGTCACAGGAAGTAGGGGCAGCCTCCATCACAATGGACCCTTGGAAGCAACTGTTAGGACGAAGTGGTTGCCAAGGCAGTGACCTCATTCCCTTCCTGTAGGAATTGACCTACCTCACTTCTTCAGTGATGTAACTCTCTGAACTTGGCATCCAGGAAGCCAGGCACACAGAGCCAGTCCCAGTCCCATTCCCAGTGGGCTCACTTGTTTGGATTTACCAAGGAGAGAGTCTGTCTCTCTTGGTACCTAATGGTTTGAGGATGACCAAATGCAAGTAGAGCTCTGAAGACGGGCCTTTCCTGAGAAAGCAGGTAGTGGTCAGCACAGGCTCCATACAACTTCACAGAGATGGACAAGGAGACCAGATCTGAGACAGTACAGGCCATTTCAAAGGAACATACTATGACCCACCAGTCATAGGACACTCTGGATAGTCACATACTTTCTTGGGGGATGGAGGTGCCTTTTTGAGTGTGGGTGTGAGTTTGTGGTTTTGTCTCAAGTTCTGAGAATAGGTAGGAAAGGCGGTTTGTTTGGTTTAGAGTGGACTGTTTCTATAATGTCCTTTGACAAGGCGAATGTTTCTGTGTCTGTGTATCACACGGTGTCCTTGGTTGTACACAATAGAAAAGAGAATGCATAAATGGATGTATCCTATCTAGGAGAAAGCTTCCCAGCATTCATTCTGCCCATTTTTGGAAAGGACTGCTGGTTGCCTTTTCGATGGGCAACACCTACTAACTTCCAAAGTTCCTGTTTTCTTCCTGAATTCTGGACAGGCTCCAGAATAGGCTCATGGTTTTTTGTCCAAGATATGTACCACCTCCAAGCTCTGTGACATGGCCATGTACTGGATAGCTGAAGGGAATGGCAAGCATCTCAGAAAACTCAGATATCATTGTGACTAGTAAAGTCTCAGTGGAGAAACCCTGCATTGGGATTTGTTAACTTATTGTTCTGTTGCCATGAAGTCAGGAAGGTCTTTGCCTCAGGCCACCCCTTTGTGAATCTTGAAGAAAACAGTTTTGAAATGGAAATGAATGGGCATCACTTGTGGCTCTTTGCTTAATTGCTTTGGAAAAGGATGTGTCTGAATCAGCCTCGTGGCCCTGTGTGAGGCTGTGGCTTAGATTATCAGCGCCTGATGGATCTAAAGAAAGATCTAATATGTGCATCCAAAACCAAAATGGCAAAAAGATCAGTCATTGTGGATGAAGTCTCTCGCCTTCCTCTGTAAGGTTCCTGACCTCCACCATGTGAGAATAGGGATCCTTTGTGTCAAATGAGTTCTTCCAATCCCTCCAAAGTTGCTTTGGTTTCCTAATGACTCCAAATCACATAAGGAATCTAAACCTGACAGTCAGTAGGCCTCAAATTGGAGAAGCAGAGCAGTATTAAAGGAAGAACTATGTGATCAATCCTGTTTCACAGGAAGGATGTTCAGGCCACCCTGAGGTTAGGCAAATGAGGGGCAAGGGAGCTTATTTTGGACAGTCTCTTGGGCTGCGCCATTCATGGAAACCTCTAGCCAAAAGTTATGATGACTGTATATATGTAAGAAGATGAGTGCCATGTGGGAGTGTTTTGGTTTTAATTGTGGTCATTTGTGTGGCGGTTGGAAGAGATGACTGGGTCTACCTGTGCTTGAACACTGATGTGATTCCCCTCAGAGAAATATTTCTGTAAATGACCTCAGAGAAGTAATTGCTTTGGAAAGGGATGTGTCTTAATCAGCCTCTTGGCCCTGTGTGAGGCTGTGGTTTAGATTATCAGCAACAGACGGATCTAAAGAAAGATCCCATGTGTGCATCCAAAACCAAAATGGCCTAAAGAGCAGTCATTGTGGATGAAGTCTCTCGCCTTCCACTGTAAGGTTCTGAAAGAATAAAACAAATTAAAATTGAAACGTAAACAACCATGTATTGTAAAGTTTCCAAGCTGCACTCAGAACCAGAAATTCCTTTAGCAGTTAAGACAATTCCTGAAACTGCCCATTATATGTGTGTTGAAATCTTCCCTGACCACCTAGTTACTTAACAACCCCTTCCCAGAAACCGTGCAGCTCACCACGAATACATCTCAGGGCTTCAACAAATCAGTTTAAATGTATACCCCTTCTCATGGCTGACCAATCACCCCCTTCCCGACCTTTTCCCGCCAATGAATGTGCCAATCATGTTTTAGAGTTGTTATTTGATTTTCCCATGGTACATGATGATTTCCTAAAGGAGGCTATGATGTATGAAAAAGTCCTTGCCCTCTCTAAAGAATGTATATAAACTCTGCTCAAGTTGTTCTCGGGGCTCTTTGTTCTTTGCTCCTCTGAAGTGAGCTCTGAGCCCTTGCATGCTGGACCCCCAATAAACCCTTTGCTGATGCATGAGAAAGCCTCTTTGTTGTCTTTTCCTCTGACGTTCACCGCACTTTTTCATCTGGAGGCCCCAGGTGAGATATCCGGCAGTGGTGGAGGAAAGACCTCAAGAGACTCTTCTTGGGGTAAGTAAGGTGCCTCTTTCTGGTTTTGGGTTTCAAGTTAGGGCTTGGCAAAGTGGCTATTGGTGAAGAGCATTAGGTCTCTCCTATGATGTGACAGACCTGTCACAGAGCCAAAGGTCACGTCCCTGGGGGACACTCCGGAGGACTAGTGAAATCAAGGAATAGTAGTTTCCTCAACTCGGTTATATTTTGCTTCAGGATTCGGTTTGCCATCCCATCAGGTTTTGCCGGCTACTCAGTTTTGTTCATTGTCCTGAACTCATGTTGAGTTTACTGTCTGTCTTTATTGTCTAACCCATCAAGATTTGCCAGTTACTCAGTTCTAATCTTTGTCTTGGACTCATGTTAAAGGTTTACTGTTTGTCTTTGTCTGTGTTGCATTTGTGTCTTCACTGTCCCTGTTTGAGTAACTCCCATTATGGGACAAAGCACTTCCTCTTCTCTGTCCCTGACCCTTGATCATTGGACTGATGTCCACTCAAGGGCCCAGAATCTTTCTTTTTCAGTAAAATGGCATACCTGCAGACACTTTGTGATTCAGAATGGCCCATCCTCGAAGTCAGATGGCCCCCAGAAGGATCCATCCACTTTTCTCTAATCCGAAAAGTCAGAGATATTGTCATTCAGCGGGGACCACGTGGCCACCCAGATCAACAGCCATATACCCCTTCCCCCAGGATTTTATCATTCAAACCTTTCGCTCTTCCCCCTGTTCCTTCCATTCTCCCTGAGTCACAAGACTGGACACTCCTCCCGCCCCTTATCCTCCACTCTCCCTCCCCAACACCCAACAAAGTTACTGATGATCCTCCCACCGCTGACTCAGCCTCTCCACTGCTAGAGGCAATTGAGCCAGACCCAAGCCCTCCAGGGGAATTCCCCGCAGCAGCAGCAGCCCCTCCTCCCCTGGAGGAAGCTGGGCAACCTAAAGGAACCCACCAGCGACGCATAATAGAAAACTCAGAAGCCCCTGTGTTGCTCTCTCTCCGTCCCTATGGGCCCATGAACCGACCCAACTTGGACCCCAACACCTTTGAAGGTTGGAAGCATCTGTCCACTTATGGCCGGGCTCTAATAGCGGTTCTCCGAGTGGCCGTCAGAGGGTCGACCAATTAGGCCAAGGTAAGAGAGATTATCCAAGGGCCTAATGAGTCTCCCTCTATGTTTCTGTAGAGAATTATGGAAGCATATAGGAAATATACTCCTTTTGATCCTCAGCCAGAGGACCAAAAGGCATCTGTTACAATGGCCTTTATTGAGCAGGCTGCCCAAGATATTAAGAGTAAGTTACAATGTCTAGATGGATTACAAGAAAGGACCTTAAGAGATTTAGTCAGAGAAGCTGAGGAAGTATATTAAAAGAGAGAAACTGAGGAGGGGAGAGAACAGAGGAGAGAGAAGGAAAGGGTAAAAAAGGAGGATGAAAGGATCAAAAGGGAGACTATAGCATTGGCTAAGGTTTTTGTTCACAGCAGCAAATATGCCAGAAGTTAAAAAGCAGGGAGTCAGGAAGGGATACTTGGGCCCAAACCAAAGGATGCCCCTGGCCTCAGATCAATGTGCCTACTGTAAAGAAAAAGGACACCTGGTCAAAGAGTGCCTCCAAAAGATGCAGCCATGCCAGCCCGCCATGCTGACTCTAGAAGAGGACTAAAAATGTTGGGGTTTGGATCCCCTTCCTGAGCTCAGGGTAACATTTGAAGTGGAGGGGACTCCAGAGAACTTTGAAGTGGATACAGGAGCAGTATACTCAGCCCTTTAGACCCCACTGGGCCCCTATCAAATAAATGGTCCCTAGTTCAAGCGTCTAATGGCAGTACATATCGGGCTTGGACACTAAGAGGATTATGGACATAGGAAAAGGAAAAGTACACCACTCTTTCCTAGAAATCCCAGAATGCCCAGCCCCATTGATGCACAGGGATCTGCTTACCAAACTCGGGGCTAGAATAACCTTTAACCCTGATGGTCCCCAAGTGGATGTTCTAAAGCCTTCAGTAAAAACTCCCATAGTCACGGCCTTGACTATGTCCGTAGAAGATGAACATCAACTCTTCTCGCTCCCTAGGACAGATCAAACAGGCAAACTACCACAGAAATGGATAAAAGATTATACTAATACCTGGGCAGAAACTGCTGGGTTAGGTTTAGCCATAAAACAACCTCCAATAGTAGTAGAATTAAAAGCCTCTGCCTCTCCAATCAGTGTTAAAAAATATCCTCTAAGCAAAGAAGCTAAGGATGGGATAAGGCCCCATATTCAGAAATAATTGGCCCTTGGGTTACTAAGGCCCTATCAATCAGCCTGGAATACCCCCCTGCTACCAGTAAGAAAGCCAGGAACTAAGGACTACCATCTTGTTCAAGACCTAAGAGAGATCAACAACAGAGTGCAGGACACTCACCCCACAGTACCCAATCCATATAATTTACTTAACACTCTGAATCTGTAGCGGGAATGGTACACTGTGCTGGACTTAAAAGATGCTTACTTCTGCTTGCCCCTACATAAGGACAGTCAGTTTCTGTTTCATTTAGAGTAGATAGACCCGGAAACTGGAACATCTGGCCAACTAACCTGGACTAGACTCCCACAGGGGTTCAAAAACTCTCCCACTGTCTTTGATGAAGCCCTCCACAGGGACCTCAAAGACTTCAGAACTGCACACTGCGAAGTCACCCTACTCCAATATGTGGATGATCTGCTACTGGCAGCCGACACCAAGGAGAACTATGAGTCTGGGACCCAAGCACTATTATCCGAGCTTGCTCGACTTGGATATAGGGCTTCTGCCAAAAGCCCCAAATTTGTCAGCAAGAAGTAATCTTCCTGGGTTATTCTCTTAGGGGTGGCAAACAATGGCTCACTGAGACCAGAAAACAAACCATTGTGCAGATACCGCCCCCATCTAATAAGAGACAATTCAGAGAGTTTCTTGGGACTGCCGGGTTTTGCAGGTTATGCATTCCTGGGTTCACATCTCTGGCTGCCCCTTTATACCCGCTGATAAAGGGGGATGGCCATTTCCAATGGACCCCTGAGCACCAAAAAGCTTTTGATAATGTCAAAAAAAGGTGCTGCTATCTGCTCCGGCCTTAGCACTCCCTAATGTAGAAAAACCCTTCACTCTCTACATCGAGAAAAAGAAAGGAATAGCACGGGGAGTGTTCACTCAGACTTTGGGACCTTGGAAAAAGCCGGTAGCATTCTTATCAAAAAAACCAGACCCAGTGGCTAGCTTGTGGCCCCATTGCTTAAGAGCAATAGCAGTGGCAGCCCTTCTAATAAAAGATGCTCATAAATGAACTTGGGACAGAAGCTAACCATTATCGCCCCCCATGCCCTGGAGAGCATCATCTGTCAGCCTCCAGAGAGTTGGCTATCAAACTCCAGAATAAAGCACTACCAGAGCCTCTGGATTAGCAAAGACAGAAAAACTCTGGGACCCCCTGCTCCACTCAACCTGGCTACACTGCTGCCAGAATAATCATCAGAACCTGTCGCTCATGAGTGTCAACACATACTGGCAGAGGAAACCAGTATAGGACGAGACTTGAAAGATCCAGCCACTTCCTCACCCCGAAGTCGAATGGTTTACGGACTAGAGCAGCTTCCTCCAAGATGGTAAGTGGCGGGCTGGAGCAGCAGTAGTTAGCAAAACTAATGTCATCTGGTCCTCTGGTCTCCCAGATCAGACATCAGTTCAAAAGGCAGAACTGATTGCCCTTACAAAAGCATTGGAACTAGCAACAGGCAAAAGGGCCACCATATACACTGATAGCTGCTATGCATTTGCCAATGCTAATGTGCACAGGGCTATTTACCAGCAAAGGGGGCTATTAACCTCCGCTGGGAAAGAAATAAAGAACAAAAATGAGATCCTCGAACTTGTCTCAGCAGTGCAGGGCACTAAGGAACTAGCTATTGTGCACTGTCCAGGGCACCAGAAGGGAAACGACCCCGTGGCAGTTGGAAACAGAAGGGCAGATGAGGAAGCTTAATTGGCAGCCCTAAAGGGAGTGACTCTGTTAACATTTTCCACACTGGGGGGATCATTCAAGAGACTTGGCCGCACCGGAACATTCAGGCAACTTATCATCTGAGGAGACAGATACAGAACTCTGGGACCCTTCAGAGCCAAGTTTACAATTTCAAAAAGCCCACATTTATGTCAAAGACATACACAAACTCACCCACTTAGGCTCAAAAACGTTATAGGCACTCTTAAAGGACCGAAGAAAGGACTTATTATTGACTGACTCACAGAGGAAAGAAATAGCTGAGCAGGTGATTAGAGCTTGTCAAGTCTGTCAATTAGTTAATGCTTACCCATCTAAGCTTCCTACAGGGAAGCGCTTATGAGCAACCAGACGAGGACAATTCTGGGAAGTGGACTTTACTGAATTTAAGCCAGCAAGATATGGACTTAAATATCTTCTAGTCTTTGTAGATACTTTTTCAGGATGCTTGAAGCCTTCCCCATGAAGAAAGAAACGGCTTAGAGGGTGGTCAAAAAGATTCTAGAAGACATTTTTCCAAGGTTTGGCCTGCCTAGGGTAATAGGGTCCGATAATGGAACAGCATTCGTGGCCCAGGTAAGTCAGGGATTAGTCAGGACCCTGGGGATTAATTGGAAGTTAAATTGTGCTTATAGACCCCAGAGCTCAGGACAGGTGGAAAGGATGAATAGAACCATCAAAGAGACCTTAACGAAATTAAGCTTGGAGAACGGCATAAAAAATTGGACTATGCTCCTACCTTAAGCACTGTGTAGTGCAAGAAATACGCCCTCTGCCTCTTTGTGTAAACTCACCCCTAATGAAATTCTCTATGGTGCCCCTCCTCCAGTGAGGGACCTAACCCCAACTCTGAGACTTAACGATTCCTTTCACAACCCCTTTCTTGACAGCCTTAAAGCCCTTGAACAAACCCAGCACCCAGCGATACCTGTGGAAACAGTTAGCAACTGCTTATGTCCTGGAGATGAGGGAACCCCACATCAATATCAAGTGGGCAACTTCGTCTACATGAGACGGCATCAGGTGTAATCCCTGGAACCCCTCTGAAAAGGACCATACCAGGTGCTGCTTATAACACCCACAGTGGTGAAAGTGGATGGGATCACTTCCTGGATCCATGGCTCCCATCTCAAGCCTGCGCCCTGTCCAGACTTCGGCTGGAAACTGGAACAGACTGGTAACCGTCTCATGTTGGGTGTCTATCGTGTGGGTAGGGCTATGGATTCTTCCCCTGACCACCAGCAGTCCTAATACACATCAGCCTGTTCAGCAACAATGGCAAGTTATAAATCCTACTGGGCAAGTAGTGTGGTCTATTTCACATACAGCCACCTTATGGACTTGGTGGCCATCTCTCCACCCAGACATTTGTCAGCTTGCCATAGGCCTCTCTGACTGAGATCTCCCTGACATAGAGGACCCCCACAGAGATACCACTCAAACCCAAACCAGGGCAACATAGACCACCTTACCCCATGAATTATGGATGTCATCTCCCCTAGCTCAGGTGTAAACTAGCTAGTCTTGATTTTTATGTGTGCCCAGCTGGTTTCCGAATTCGCAAACAGGCCCAAACCTGTGGAGAACCCAGTGACTTTTATTGTAGATCCTGGGGTTGTGAACAAACGGGGAGCTGCATGGTGGAACCCAAACTCCCCAGACAGTATGATTCAGGTAGGAAGAAATGACACCTGGATTGATCCCCAAAAAATGTGCCACTATCCAAGTGGTGTAAAAAACTCGCTGTGGAAAGAATAGTCTATGTTACCCCCTCAATATAACTTTCACTTCCAAGGGGCTACCTCAGAACAACATGGCCTATGGGAAATACGTGGGGAATGTGATTCTATATTAATGGCCCTCGTTATGACTTTGGTCACTGGTTCACCATCCGGCTTAAAAAGGAAGAAAATCCCACAGCATTTGGGCCCAATCCCCTAAAGCCAGGAATTAAGCCTCCTAAACCTCCCATGCCTAGATCTACCAGAACCCCTCTACCATCTCATACTTCCTGGTTTCCATCTTTGCCTACTTCCCCAGTCCAGAGTACAGCTGACTCCTCCCCCTGGGAACTAATTAAAAGAACCTTTATTGTACTGAACTCCACACAGTCAGAACTCCTTGCATTTCAGCCCAGGTATTTGACAGCTCTGTTAATTATTATGTAATGGTGCTGATACTCCCCAGAGTGCTCTATTATGATGCAGAATCATTTGAAGGTCTACTAGGGGGACAAACAACCCGATTTTTCTGGGAGCCAGTGTCCCTTACTCTAGCCATCCTATTGGGGATAGGAGCTGCTGCAGGAGTGGGTACGGGAACAGCTGCTATGATCCGTGGGTCACAACAAATGGCCGGATTAGAAACAGCAATAGATCAAAACTTGAAGACGTTAGAGACCTCCATCACAGCGCTGCAGGAATCCTTAACCTCTCTCTCTGAAGTTGTTTTACAGAACAGGGGAGGATTAGACCTCCTCTTCATGAGGGAGGGGGCCTCTGTGCTGCACTGAGAGAAGAATGTTGTTTTTATGCTGACCATACTGGAGTTGTAAAAGAATCCATGAGTAAATTGAGAAAATGTCTTGAAGAGCGCCAGAGAGAAAGGAAGATTCAACAAGGGTGGTTTGAGTCATGGTTTACCCAGTCCCCCTAGTTAACTACACTCCTGTCAGTATTAGCTGGACCCCTGATCATCCTTATGGTGTTGCTAACTGTGGGACCTTGTTTGCTTAACCGGATAGTTTCCTTATTCCAGGCTCAGATTGGGTAGGTTAAACTCATGGTAATCAGACAGTAATACGCTCCACTGGCAGAAATAGAATGTGAGACACCTCAATAATTATGATTCATTACTTTTAAGATTAAAAGTAGTAAGAAAAAGGAGTGGGAAATGAAAGAATAAAAGAAATTGAAATTGAAACATAAAGAACCAGGTTTTGTAAAGTTTCCAAGCTGCACTCAGAACCTGAAATTCCTGTGGCAGTTAAGACAATTCCCGGAACTGCCAATTAGATGTGTGTTGAAATCTTCCCTGACCACCTAGTTACTAAACAACCCCTTCCCAGAAAACGTGCAGCTCAGCACGTATACATCTCAGGGCTTCAACCAATCAGTTTAAACGTATACACCTTCTAAGTGCTAACCAATCACCCCGTGCCTGACCTCTTCCCGCAAATGAATGTGCTAATCATATTTTAGAGTGGTTATTTGATTTTCCCATTGTATATGTTGATTTGCTAAAGGAGGCAATGATGTATGTAAAGTCCCTGCCCTCTCTAAACAATGTATATAAACTCTGCTCAAGTTGTTCTTGGGGCTCTTTGTTCTTTGCTCCTCTGAAGTTAGCTCTGAGCCCCAGCATGCTGGACCCCCCATAAACCCTTTGCTGTGGCATGAGACAGTATCTTGTGGTCTTTTCCTTCGACTTGTGTGCGACCTTTTCACCTATGAAGGACCTGAGAGAGCAAATGTCAACTCCATGTTAAACAACCTGGTCAGAATGAAGGAATGTGTTTGAATCAGCTTCTCTCTTCTTAATGTAGATTAAATGGACCAAACCAGGCCTGTGTACAGAGCTGTTCCCGGGTGCCTATGGTTGATATACCATTCTAACTTATGAAAGTGTCACAGGAAGTAGGGGCAGCCTCCGTCTCATGGGACCATTGGAAGCAACTGTTAAGTCTAAGTGGTTTCCCAAGGCAGTGACCTCATTCAGTTTCTGAAGGAAGTGACCTACCACACTTTCTTGGTGATGGAACTCTCTGAACTTGGGGTCCAGAAGCCAGGCACCCAGAGCAAGTCCCAGTCCCAGTCCCAGTGGTCTCAATTTTTTGGATTTATCAAGGACAGAGTCAGTCTTTCTTGGTACCTACTTATGTGATGATAGCCAAATTCCAGGAGAGCTCTGAAGAGCGGCCTTTTCTGAGAAAGCAGGTAGTGGCTCAACCATGACTCCTGACAACTTCAAAAAGTTGGCAAAGAAGACCAGATCTGAGACAGGACAGCCCATTTCGGGGAAACATAGTATGGCCCACCAGTCAGAGGACACTCAGGATAGTCACAGACATACTTGGGGGAAGGAGGTGCCGTAGTGGGTGTTGGTGTGAGGTTGTTGCTTTGTCTCATGTTCTGAGAATAGGTAGGTAAGGTGGTTTGTAGGTTTGGACTGGAAAGTTTCTAGAAAGTTGTTTGACAACACGAGTGTTTCTATGTCTGTGTATCCCACTGTATCCGTGGTTGTTGACATTTGAAAGCAAATTCATCAATGGTTGTGTCCTGTCTAGTAGAAAGCTTACCAGCATTCATCCTGCCCAATTTAAGAATGGAGAGTGGCTTGCCTTATGGATGGGGAACACCTACTACATTCTTAAGTTCCTCTTTTCTTCCTGAATACTGGCTACTCTCCAGAATAGCCTCATGTTTTTGTTTCCAAGATATGTACCACCTCCAAGCTCTGTGACATGGCCATATACTGGATAGCTGAAGGGAATGGGAGCATCTCAGAAAACTCAGATATCAGTGTGACCAGTAAAGTCTCAGTGGAGAAACCCTGCTTTGGGCCATTTGCTTACTTATGTTTCTATTACCCTGAAGGTCAGGAAGGTCTTTGCCTCAGGCCACCCCTTTGGGAAGCCTGAAGAAAACAGTTTTCAAATGGAAATGAATGGGCATCACCTGTGGCTCTTTGCTTAATTGCTTTGGGAAGGGATGTGTCTGAATCAGCCACTTGGCCCGGTGTGACAGCAGTGGCTTAGATTCTCAGCACCTGATGGATCTAAAGAAAGTTTCCATGTGTGCATCCAAAACCAAATTGGCCAAAAGAGCAGTCATTGTGGATGAAGTCTCTCGCTTTCCTCTGTAAGCTTCCTAAGCTAAATCAAGTGAGAATAGGGATCCTTTGCGTCAAATCAGTTCTTCAAAGCTTAGCAGAGCCTAGCTGATAGGTGCTTGGGTTTTCTCATGAAACCAATTCACATAATGAATCTATACCAGACAGTCATTAGGCCTCAAATTGCAGAAGCGGAGCAGTTATAGAGCAGGCCTATTTGATCACTCTTGGATCACAGGTCGGGTGTCCAGGCCACCCTGACTTTAGGCAAATGAGGGGCAAGGGTGCTTTTTTTGAACAGTGTATTGGGCTGTGCCCTTCGTGGAAACTTCCAGGCAGAGTTTATGATGAGTGTCTATGTGGAAGAAGATGATGGCCATGTGGGAGTGATCTAGTTTTAATTGTGGTCATTTGTGTGGTGGTTGTAAGAGATGCCTGTGTCCACCTGGGCTTGAACTCTGGTGTGATTCCTCTTAGAGACTGCGTTATGGAACTGACATCAGATAAGTATTGCCATGAATTGTGTTGGGATTTTAGGAGGTCACACATGAGTGTCGTCCTTGGAAACTGAGATCTAAGCCCAGAGTGGCTTTCCACAGAGCACTGGGAATCTCTGCCAGGATATCACATGATTTTATTCTGAAAGACTTGGCAGCCATAGTTGAGAGTCAAAACACACATGGACCTCACATTTTAGACCTCAATGGGCCTGGCTTCATGTGACCTTTTGGCCACTCTTTGGGGGCCTTGACTGTGAGAGTTCTCCAGAGCATTCCTTGAAATGTGCTTCCTCAAAATTTAATGGTTCCTTAATGAATTGAAACCCACAGTTTCTCCAACTTCATCTTTGAAAATGGCTAGATAAATACCATGAAGTTTTTGAAATTCCCATGAACACCTGGCACTGGAGAATCTTTGGATGTCTTGTTGCTTTTCATGAGTATACCAGAGAGTGCCTTGATTGACTGGGTTTCATGAAAATGGTGTAGAACAGAGATGCCAGTATGTTGGGGCCTGCTGAGTAGTGGGCCCAGAGCTGTTGTGTGCAGGTGTGTGAGAAAACATCTGTGGCCGGGCCATGTGGATGTGCCATTGACTTCCAAATGACTTTTGGCTGACATGGTGCAGACAGGAATCACTTATATGTCTGAAACCTCTCCATAAAAAACATCTTGTTATATGGAGATGTTTCAGGGCAATGTTCAGAATCAGGTTGCTATGGTCAAGGGGGCAAGCTATGTGGGATAGAAGCCTGGTTGGTGAATTCTCCTGCAGACCCTGACCCACCACACATGACACGACTCCCTCTAGCACTGTGTCCCAGTTTAACTCCTTGTATTTCGTGAAGCAAATACCAAACTCCCAGTGCACTAGAAAGAAACACCATGAAAAATGGAGGATGACCAAATGGCTTCACAGTCCACATGCAGAGACACTTAGCTTTCAGTGACCACAGTTTAGCTATAGAGAGAAGTCAGCAGTGCTGCCTCATATTCTTTGGAAAAATATAAACAATGTCCTCCAGGTCACATAGATGCAGACCCAGCTTTGATGGTCTCATTAGAATAGAAGCTAAAGCTCCTGACAGCAACATATATGTCATGTGCCCATCCTCAGAAACAGTTTCTCAAAGTCTTTAGTCCCGCAGAGCTCCATGTTTGTGCAGTGTTTACCTTTTAGACCAGGTCAAAAGAAAAGACCACTGACTCCAATTAAAATCAGATTAAAGCAAGCTTATTATTTCCACCACTCTGGCTTCCTCTCCCTCCCAAAATGGCGGGAACAAGAGAGCAACACCACCTTTACTGCACCCCAGCTTTATAGCCCAAAAAGTTACACAAAAGGGGGGTTACAGATAACAGAACTCTGATAAGCATCACACTAATGGTAGTTTACATTTTTTTTTTGCTGGCCTTAACATCAGAATTTATGAGGACCATTAGAGCCACAGAGAGTGTCGTCTGGCCAAGGAAGGACAATATTTATGAGCTGTCAATAAAGTTTCCGAGAGGGCTGTTATCTGGTCAGAGAGCCAGGCATGGGTGAGTTCAAGGCACGGGCAGGTATTCCAAGCAGGTTCAGAATTTGCTGTAATTTATAGTTAAGCCAAAATTATCTTTTCATGGCTTTGTGGCAAGATGGCTCCCGATTTTAATAAAAGATCAGGTTGGGTCTATCATTCCCCCCTATTCTAATGTGTCCCTTTCAAATATTTGATAGGGTAGGGGAAGAGCACTGTGGGAATTTTAATCCCTCAGGTAACAGTCTCCCTATTTTTTGAACTCATTCAAAAACAGGTCTCCCTGATTTTACCTGACTTAATTAATTACTTATATTGATATTCTATTTATTTTTGTCTCCATTGTTGTAAGAAGAGAGGCGTCACTCATTTTGGCTTCTTCTGAGCTGAGAGAGGGTGATGTGAGGGGGCACTGCCTGAGGGACATGAGTTGACTTTTAGAAGTCAGTTCGGTTTGAAGTCTGGATGGGGAAGAACAGGTAGCAAAGTCATCTGGGGATGGGTTCTTCTATGAGAGAAACAAAAAACATGAGTACTGAATAAATGTTGCAGCCTCTGGAACATGTCACTGTATAGAAGTTTTCTCACCAGTCTTTAATATTTCCAGTTATCAGGACTGTCAACTTAATATTTAATATTTAGTGTTACAGTTGTCCCTCCCCATAAGATACAGTTTCATAATTTAATGTCATCTGATCTTGCAAAATAATTTTACTAGTATGACCTCTGTGTCTAATAGAGAAACCTTCAATTCTGTTACTCAGTGCTGGATAATCGTACTAGCCAACACCAAGCCTACCCTTGTAGGTTAGGAATATCTGAGGCCTTAAACTAAAAACTTCTACCTCTGGCAGCTCCTCTTGATAGTCTCTTTTTATAGTTATCAGGCATTCCTGTCTGAGAATCCTTCTTTGTAGCCTCCAGTCTTACTTATTTTGGGAGGCTAATATAAAGTGTATATATTAAAATATTATTATTATTATTATTATTATTATTATTATTATTATTTAAAATGCCCAGGAATGGGTGTATTTTGCTTTCACCTGTCTTTGCTAAGGGTTTAAGATGAAGAAGTCAAACTGAAATTTGTTTCTATCTATTGTTAACAGTCAGCTGAGCTTTTAGGGTTGTCATTTCTGGGGAAACTTGAGAGCAGCTTCTCAGTTCTGCTAGTGCCATTTGCGCTAGGTGGGTCCAGGTCTTGCTTGACCATGTAGCTTCCCTCGCCAGCATCAGAGATGTCTCCTTTCTCTGATGACTCTCTTCTTCTTAGCAAATGCAGTGATTGGCTTTCTGTTCTCCAGTGGTCTCATTAATCTCCCTGATCGGGAGGTTACGTGGTTCAGAGTTGCAAAGCTCTTTAGAGAAGTCCGCTGTTCCCAGGATACATCTGACTCAGAGGGCAAGAGCCAAATATTGGTTTTCTTGTCCCTTTTCATTTAATTTTAATTTTAAATCCTAATCTTAAACATCCATCAAATAAATTTTAACAGCCTTATATTAAGAGTACTGGGCTTTAATGTCTATAATTTAAAATTATTAATCTTTTTATTAATTGGGATCTGTATTATTCTGTATGTCTTGTAGGTGATGGTTTATTATCTTAAATTAACCAATGTTGTGTTCTTAAAGCAACACTTCTGTAAAACACTTACAGGGAATCTTAATATTACCAATAAGGAAATTACAAAATAAAATTAACAAGAGTAAACATACTTAGTTTGTGTAATAGCTACCCTGAATTTTTAGGCTGAGTTATAGATCATATCCCCTGTTTGAGATGCTAGTAATCTCGACAGAAAAAAAAAACAACTTTTGAACATAACTTTAAATGAAATAACATCTGACCTACTGCTTTCATAGTCATTCTCACATATAGTAAGATGGGACACAGAGCCTTATCTCAGGTAAGGCAGGACTTTTTATAAATCTTAAGTGTTTCAGTTCTAAAGCTGATATTTGTTTTTAAATATCATTTTACAAAGTTTACATCAATTGTTTGAGGTCACATGAACATTAGCTAACACCATATGATATAACATTTAAAACATGAATTAAAGAAAGGCTGAAAGTTTTTAACCTTTACATACATTAGGCTCTCATTAACTTAAAAATACATTTAAATTTTTCCCCAATGTAAAAAGTGAGATAAAAGTTTACATATCTTATTTATAGCAGGTAAATAAATCCCCAATATATTTGTTTTACCATACAACTTCAGAACACCAGCTTGATATAATGTTCTTTTAAAGTTTCTACCTTACAGACTTGTATACCTGGAAGATATGAGCACATTAACAGCATCACATTGATGTTTCTACATTAACAAAGTTTAGCTTTCAAGGAAATGGCAGTACAGTGCTGTAAAATAACAGTTCTTATTTAATCAGTTGTTTAATTTTTATGGTTGCTTGGTCTAGAAAAATAAAACTTAATAAACACAATGTTATGGGTAAACTTATGTTTTAAGAAATTTTTGTCTCATTAACACATAACTGATTTTTACAATCTTATGCAGATTTTAGGACAAACTTATACAGACCTTAGTAAATCAATCAGATATCTAACAAAAGTACTCATGAATGAGCAATCCCATGTCAAATTTACTTTACTTATTTATCAAAATATTAGATAAATGTATTGAACAGTGTAAACGATTTTTTTGTTAAAGGAAAAGTCCTACAACCAAGGCATATTAGACCTTTTGTCGGCATTAATATTTTATTAGATTTTTGAACACCTAGAAAAACTTATAAGCTTAAATTTAAAGACATTTATTTTTATCTGTTTACCCAATTTAATTTGAACCAATTAAATCACGTGAATTAAAGATCTTTGGATTCACTTTTTAAAATTTGTTTTTATGAGTGCTTTTATTTATGAGTGCTTCTTATATATGTTAATTTGTATATCATATATATGATATACGGATATATGTATATATAGACATACAACACATAACAAAAGTGTGCACACATAATAATAGTAAAGGCTTGGTAACTTTTTGCAGGTGAAACCTCCATTGCAATGTTTCAAAAACTCCACTGTTGGTCAAAGATAGAACTGATCAGAAAAACATTAACCTAGGTCTGTAGGATCACAATCATGAGCTCAAAAAAAATACAGAATCTAAGAAAAAAAAATTGGAGTCCTAGAAAAAACGACTGGCCGTAATTAGTAAATACCATACAATTTACCTTTTTCCCTTAGGCCTCAGATCAGTCTCCTACTGAGCTTGCAGGCTTCTTTCATTTGCATTTCAACATAAGTCCTGGCTGAGGTCGGGAAGGAGCAGGGAAAAACTGCTATTCTGAGCAGACACCTCAGGCCTAAGGCATTTTAACCATAATTTTCATGTTCCGATGTTGATAATTATGATACAATTTTAAGATAAAATTCACAAAATTTTATATCTTTACATCTTGTTTTGTCAACAGATACCTTACTATGATTTACTATCCTTGTCCAAATTAAGGCACTGATACACACTGTGACATTTTCCCAGTCTACCCAATTCAAAATTGGTGAAAAATAAAAGTGAATGTTTGGGAAGTTACTTGCCAACTTGGAAATAGAGTTCTTTAGATTTCCATCCTAAGTATTTAAGTTATCTGGCATGAATTATCTGAAATCATAAACTAAACAATTACCTAAACCCGACTTTTAACTGCAATATTGTGCAATGCTTCAAAAAACCATTCAGATACCAGATTGTTACAATAAAACATCATCATTTAGACACACATTGAGCTAAGATCATTCCCAAGAAACAATTTATAATATCAGCATATTATTCCACATGTCTCAAAGGGCCAGAAACAAAGACACAAGACAGACAGAAAGGAGCTCCAGACTATGGCTGACAGATAGAATCCTTAAAAACAGAGCAGATAAGAGAAAAATCTCCTACACCAGTGGCACGATAGATGTCCCCACAAGGGGATGAGATGTTTTCACAGAGGGGCAACCTGAAATGTAATATCAAGGGTCTCCATGGTGACTTTACTGCATTTAGTGTCCCCTTTTTCTTTTTCTGTTTTTTAAGAAGACAGAGGTGGCAAAATACTTATAGTGCAGGGAATGAAGTAGGGAATTCCCTGAAGCAACAGGGCTTTGGCAGCTGCTGGGAGTCACTCAGTCCCTCCTTTTACTTACAGGATCAGCTCCTCTGGTTGGGTTCCACCCCAATCACACTCCATCTCCTAACATTTCAGTAGTCAGCTCTCAAAAAGTTCGGCGTCAGGGGCGTATCAAAATTTGTAACTTAAATTTCGGTTCCTGTCCTTGAAGCGAATTAATACCTATTTAATAATGAGGACAGGGTTTGAGAAAAATAAAAAGGGAGGTTTACTGCTTTGATAACCAAGCAGAAACACAGGGGACTCTGCCCAAAGTTTGTGACTCTTTTGATCTGGAGCGACAAGTTGTTTTAAAGGAGTTTCCATTGTTAACCTGGGAGATACTCTGTTCTTAGGTCGCCAGCAGGCATTGCCCTGTGCAGTGGGTGTGCTCCAGGCAGCCAGCTAGGGGCTTCTCTAATCCTGCTTAACAAAGGGGGGTAAACTTTATCACAGTTCCTTAGAACACAGTTAAAACGGGTGTCAGTTTTACTTGCTTTATTACCCATTTTTACGTCCAATATCCTTAAGTTTTTACCACAGAAATCACACAACATGTTGCCCAAAAACAAACAAACAAAAAACATATAGAACACAGAACAAAACACAAAGAAACAGAAACTTGGCGAAGATACAGAAAAACAGAGGAACAATGCAATGTCTTGTTGAAGCTCCGGGGTAGGAGCTCCTGTGTGCCCGGCTGCACCTTTCTACCCTTTCAGAGGAATTCCCTACAGAACAGAAAAGAGGACAGAACAATTCTTGTTACTGTCCCGGACAGGAGTATATGTGAGCCTCCCCAGGCCACCTTTCTGTCATCAGAAGACATCTCCCTTTACCGGATATCAGATGTTATAAAGCCACCACTTACCTATGGAGGCCTCCTCCACCAGGTGCTTGCTAATAGTTTTAGTGAGATGGTTTACTGCAGTGCTCCCTGAACCGAAGGCTCACTCCAAGGCCTTGGAACTTTGCTCTCCAGCCCTGAGCCCTGGAGGAAAGGCCAGCTTCAGAATTTCCAGCAGTCTGGTCTTGTGATCTGGTCAGGTCATCTCACTGGGGAACTCCAAAATGTTAGACCAGGACGCAAGAAAAGACCACTGACTCCAATTAAAATCAAATTAAGGCAAGCTTATTAGTTCAACCGGCCGGGCTGACTCTCCTTCTCAAAACGGTGGGAAAAAGACAGCATCCCCACCTTTCCTACGCCCCAGCTTTAAAGCCCAAAATGTTACACAAAAAGGGAGTTTCAGAAAAAAGAACTTTGACAAGCATCACACTAATTGTAGTTTACATTTTTTTTTTTGCTGGCCCCAGCATCAGAAATTATGAGGACCATTAGAGCCTCAGAGAGGGTCGTTGTCTGGCCAGGGAAGGCCAATATTTATGAGGTGTCACTAAAGTTTCAGAGAGGGCTGCAATATGGTCAGAAAGCAAGGCAGGGGTGAGTTCATGGCATGGGCAGGCATTCCAAGCAGGTTCAGAATTTGCAGTAATTTATAGTAAAGCAAAAATTATCTTTCCATGTCTTTGTGGCAAGATGGCTCCCAATATTAATGAAAGATCAGGTTGGGTGATCACCCCTGTCCCTTACTTTTGGAAACTCCTCTACCACCTCCAAGGTTGTGAACTCCTGAGCATTTTTCATTCCAGATATGTATTCACAAAATTTCTAACCCTTCTCCACTAATTGTGTCTTACTTGGGGCAAAGGTAATGTCAAGGCATTGTTCTGGATGAGAGTGGGAAGTTATTTTATACCACATATTTGCATACACATTGGATTCATTTTCCAATTTTCCATTCAAAATACTAAATCCCTGACAATAACCCATACCCTACTAAACTCTACAAAGTAATACTAATATGATGGAGAAAAATAAGCCAAACAGAATTGAAATACAAGCAGTTCACAAGAGGCATGGTGTATATTGGACTTGCCTTTTGCAAGATAAAGGGTAGGTGTTATAAATCTAGTCAATTTTTAATTGAAATAGTTCTCCATGTGTTTTTAAAATTAATAAATATGTGAATTCCTGTCTCCCTTTCTCTGTAGCCTATTCTGCACATGTATTTTTATATGCACATATAGAATCCTACCTGATGACACGTGTATATTTTTGTAAGGTGCCTGACGGGGCAGATACAAACGGTGAGAAGAGATCACTCCTCCTAAATGCTGTTGGAACTGAAAATTCAAGCTATGATTGAGCTTCCTAGTTGAACAACGTTATACATAAATCCATGTTCAGTAAAATGAATGTTTTTGGATCTGTGGATGATATATATTTCATGGTGAATTTCGATTGGCATATATATTGCTACTGTTTAATGTCTGTGTTTGTGTGTGTGTGTGTATATATATATATATATATATATATATATATATATATATATATATATATATACTCTCAAGATTTTTCAAAATATGAAATATATGTGTCTTATGTACACTCCCAAAATTTATTCATGTTCATGTATGTGGATTAATAATCAACTTTTCCCAAGATTATTCTCAGAAATATTCATCAACCTGAAATACATATTTGTTTCCTAGTACTGAAAACTAACTTCAGTGAAAGGTGCATACAGATTCTAATATTTCTACCGTAACTGACCCAGTTTAACTTCAATGCAAGCAGATTCCTATGAGACATGATGTGTATTTTGACGTTCATTTTTATTCAACACTGGTACATTACTATTTCTTCAGTTTATGCACATCATAGGATATTTATTTCATCCACTATTTAGCAAATTTATTGGCAATTGTTTCACTTTCAATGACTTGCTGCTCCAGAACTCATGTATTTCTGTATGTTTCTTGACTGATCTTTTTATGAGACTTCTTTTCAAATACATTACTTTTGATTTCCATAATCACTTTTGAAACAAATCTCAAGCACTCTTCACGATAAACCGTAACCCTAAGATGACCATTAGATATATAACTGGTTGGAATGAATGATAGTATATCAATATAACATTTCTTATATATTTCGAAATATCTATTCAATCAATTATTTAAAGTGGATCAAGTTATATTATTTATTCACAGTATGGTCTATTCATGCATTATCTCTATATTCATAAACACAGGGTACACCTATTTGTACCCCCATATTAATTAATACATCTTCAAAATATTGCTCGCAGAAATGGTGGAAGAAATACTCATGACACCTGATCTACATATACATTTTATCACAGAATATTCTGGACACAAAAAGCAAAGGTCACACTTATGATTGTACCAAAGCCTAAATGAAAAGTGAACATGGATTACTAAATACATCCATGTCCAGGTTGCCTAATGCTCTCAAATGTCAATCCAATTGGTGACTACATATTTGTTTCTCTTAAGATAATATATTCAACCTCAAGCCTGTTGAAAATGTCTAATCCTATCACTGTCTTTATACTTTGCTTGATTTCCTAATGTCTCTATTGATATCTGCTTTCTTACATGTTATCCCCAGTTCTTCATTTTGACTGACTCTTCACATGTGCTGACATTTACATTCACTCTCTACCCGAAACCCTATTGCTAAAGAACTTTTGGTCCAAATGCTATACTCACTCTTCTTTCTACACCTACCGACTAGGTTCCTAATCCTACCGACTATCGCTTTTTGACTGGATGTTCTCTTAAACATTCAATCATCCAAGGTACAAGGTCCTATGCCATTGTATATTGATTTATCTGAGAGAAATGTGCAGCATATAATTGAAAGCTAAGTATCCCACTCAAGGGCCCAATGCCCTTCTGGGCTTCAAATCTTACCTTAATTTCTGATTTCATACTTAGATTTCACCGATATACTCTTGTAAATATCGCAGGTTGCCTATAACATTATTCATCCTGCAGAAATATTCCTAACCCAAATCGAAGCTGTTATTAAACATAACCATACACTCTTCCCTTAATATAACTTACCGAAGAGCTGGGACAGAGTTGGTCTGACAATATAGGAATGTAGGTGATCTTCCACCTGCTGAGAACCTCAAAGATCCATGGAGAAATGATCATTGGAGAAGATGTAGGCAGCTATGTGGGCCCTGAGAGAGCAATAGTCATCTTCCATGGCAAACAACCTGGTCAGGATAAATTGATGTGTCTGAATCAGCTTCTCTCTTCTTATTGTGGAGAAGATAGACCAAACCAGGCCTGTGTGAATAGCAGTTCCCGGGTGCCTATGGTTGATATACAATTCTAACTTCTGAATATGTAACAGTATGTAGGGGCAGCCGCCATCTCGTGGGAACCTTGGAAGCAACTGTTAGGACAAAGTGGTTACCAAGGCAGTGACCTCAATCAGTTCCTGAAGGAAGTGACCTTACCCCACTTCCTTGGTGATGGAATTCTCTGAACTTGGGATCCAGGAAGCCAAGTACCCAGAGCCAGTCCCAGTCCAAGTCCCAGTGGGCTAACTTGTTTGCTTTTCCCAAGGACAGAGTCAGTCTTTCTTGTACCTACTGATGTGAGGATGGCCAAATGCCAGCAGAGCTCTGAAGAGGGGCCTATCCTGAGAAAGAAGGTAGTGGCTCACCGTTGGCACCTGAAAACTTCACAGTGTTGGCCAAGGATACCATATCTGAGACAGGACAGGCCGTTTCACGGGAACATTATATGTTCCACCAGTCAGAAGACACTCCGGATAGTTACAAACCTACTTGGGGGAAGGAGGTGCCTTTGCGGTTGTCGGTGTGAGTTTGTGGTGTTTTCTCATGTTCTGAGAATAGGTAGGAAAGGCAGTTTGTTTGGTTTGGAGTGGACTGTTTCTAGCAAGTCTTTTGACATGGTGAGTGTTTCTATATCTGTGTATCCCACTGTATCCGTGGTTGCAGACTTAGAAAAGAGAATGCATCAATGGATGTGTTGTCTCTAGTAGAAATCTTCCCAGCATTCATCTTGCCCATTTGATAAATGGACTGCAACTTGCCTTATGGATGGGCAACACCTACCATCTCCCTAAGTTTCTGTTTTTTTCGTGAATTCTGGCCACTCTCCCGAGTAGGTTCATGTACCACCAGAAGTCTCTGTGACATGGCCATGTACTGAATAGCTGAAAGAATGGGAGCATCTCAGAAAACTCAGATATCAGTGTGACCAGTAAATTCTCAGTGGAGAAACCTCCTGTGGGCCATTTGCTTACTTATGTTTCTATTAACCTGAATGTCAGGAAGGTCTTTGCCTCAGGCCACACATTTGTGAAGCCTGAAGAAATCTGTTTTCATATGGAAAAGAATGAGCATCACCTGTGGCTCTTTGCTTAATCGCTTTGGAATAGGATGTGTCTGAATCAGCCTCTTGTCCTTGTGTGAGGTTGTGGCTTAGATTCTCAGTACCCGATGGATCTAAAGAAAGATCCAATGTTCTTCCAAAACCAAAATGGCCAAAAGAGCAGTCATTGTGGATGAATTTTTTGCAATCTTGTTTTAGGTTCCTGACCTCCATCAAGTGAGAATAGGGATTATTTGGGTCAAGTGAGTTCTTCAAATCCCTGCAGAGGCTAGGGCATAGGTGCTTCGATTTTCTCATGACTCCAAATCACATAAAAAAATTTATACCTGACAGCCAGTAGAACTCAAATTGGAGAAGTGGAACACTTTAAGAGCAGGAATATTTCATCACTCCTGATTCACAGGAAAAGTGCCCAGGCCACCATGATTTTAGGCAAATGAGGGGCAATTGAGCTTATTTTGGACACTTTCTTGGGCTGCGACCCTCATAGAAACCTCCAGCCAGACGTTATGATGAGTGTCTATATGGAAGAAGATGAGGGCCATGTGGGAGTGTTTTGGATTTAATTGTGGTCATTTTTGTGGCGGTTGGAATAGATGACTGGGTCCACCTGGGAACGAAATCTGGTGTGATTCCCTTTAGAGACTGACTTCTGGAACTGAATTCAGAGAAGTATTTCCATGAATTCTGTTGGGATTTTAAGAGGTCATTCATGAGAATCGCCCTTGGAAACTGAGGTCTAGGCCCAGGGTGGTATTCCACAGAGCACTGGGAATCTCAGGTAGCATATCACATGATTTTATTTTGAAAGACTTGGCAGCCATAGTTGAGAGTCAAAACATACATGGACCTCACATTGTAGACGTCAATTGGCCTGGCTTCATGTAACATTTTGGCCACTCTTTGGGAAGCCTTGCCTCTGGGAGTCCTCCAGTGCTTTCATTGAAATGAGCTTTCTCAACACTTAATGGTTCCTGAATGAATTGAAACCCACAGTGCCTCCAACTTCATCCTTGAAAAATGACTAGATAAATACCATGAAATTTTTGAAATTCCCATGACCAGATGGCACTGGAGAAACTTTTATGTCCTGTAGCTGATCATGAGTATACCAGAGAGTGCATTGTTTGACTGGGTTTCATGAAAATGGTGTAGAACAGAGATGCCAGTTATTTGGTGCCTGCCGAGTAGTGGGCCTAGAGTAGGGGTGGGCAGGTGTGTGATAAAACATCATGGTGGGGCCATGTGGATCTGCCATTGACTTTCAAATGGCTTGTGACTGACATGGTGCAGCCCGCAGATCCTTATATGTAAAGGCATCTTGTTATATGGAGAGCTTTCTGGGCTATGTTCAGAATCAGGTTGCTATGGTTATTGGTGCAAGCTTTGTGGGATAGAAGCCTGGTTGGTGTATTCTCCTACAGACCCTCAACCACCACACGTGACAGAACTCCCTCCAGCACTGTGTCCCAGTTGAGCTCTTTGTATTTTGTGAAGCAAATACCAAACTCTCAGTGCAGCAGCAAAAATATGACAAAAAGTGGAGGATGACCAAATGGCTTCACAGTCCACACGGGGAGACACTTAGCCCACAGTGGCCACAGTTTCACTACAAAGAGAGGATTCAGCACTGCTGCCTCATGTTCATTGGAAAATAAGAAACCGTGTTCTTCAGGTCACATAGATGCAGACCAGGCTTTGATGGTCTCACTACAAAGGAAGCCAAATCTTCTGACAACAACATATATTTCAAGTGCCCAAACTCAGAGGCAGTTTTTGAAAAAGTTTTTAGGCTCTCACAGCTCCATGTTTGTGGAGTGTTTACCATATCCCTTACTTTTTGGAAACTGCTCTACCACCTCCAAGTATGTGAACTCCTGAGCATATTCCATTTCAGATATGTATTCACAGATTTTCACACTTTTCTACTCTAATTGTGTCTTACTTGGGGCGAAAGTAATGTCAAGGCATTGTTCTGGATGTGAGTGGGAATATTTTTGTGTAGCACATATTTACATACACCTTGGATTCATTTTCCAATTTTCCATTTGAAATACTGAATTCCTTACACTAACCCATATCCTACTAGACTCTGACTAATAATCTTAATATGATGGTGAAAAATAACCCAAACACAATAGAAATACAAGCCGTTCAGAGGAGGCATGGTGTGTAGTTGGAATTGTCTTTTGCATTATATAGTATTGGAGTTATAAATCTAGTCAATTTTTTGTTGAAATAATTCTACATGTGTTTTTAAAGTTGACAAATATGGGAATCCTGTGTCCCTTTCTCTGTAGCTTATTCAGCACATGTATTTTTATATGCACATAGAGAATCCTATCTGTTATCACACGTACATACTTGTGAGGTGGCTGAATTGGCAGATACAAATTGTGAGAAGAAATCACTCCTCCTAAACGCTGTTGAAACTGAAAATTCAACCTATGGGTGAGCTTCCTAGTTGAATAACATTATACATAAATCCATGTTCAGTAAAATGAATATTTTTGCATCTGTGGATTATATATATTTCATGATGAATTTCGATTGGCATATATATTGCTACTTTTTTTTCTTTTTTTGGTTGCTCAAAACATTACAAAGCTCTTGACATATCATGTTTCATACATTAGATTCAAATGGGTTTTGAACTCCCATTTTTACCCAAAACACAGAATGCAGAATC
Organism: Callospermophilus lateralis; assembly: GCF_048772815.1. NCBI lineage: Eukaryota > Metazoa > Chordata > Mammalia > Rodentia > Sciuridae > Callospermophilus > Callospermophilus lateralis. The sequence goes on along the minus strand of NC_135316.1, from coordinate 3,535,900 downwards.
ACATTGGTTACACATCCACATTTTTACATAATGCCCCATTAGTTACTGTTGTATTCTGCTACATTTCCTATACTCTACTATCCTCCCTCCCTTTTCCTCCCATCTTCTCTCTCTACCCCATCTATTGTAATTCATTTCTCTCCTTGTTTATTTTCCCATTCTCCTCACAACCTCTTATATGTAATTTTGTGTAACAATGAGGGTCTCCCTCCACTACCATGCAATTTCCCTTTTATCTCCCTTTCCCTCCCACCTCATGTCTCTGTTTAATGTTAATATTTTCTTCCTGTTCTTCCTCCCTGCTCTGTTCTTAGTTGTTCTCATTATATCCAAGAAGACATTTGGTATTTGTTTTTTTAGGAATTGGCTAGCTTCACTAAGCATAATCTGCTCTAGTACCATCCATTTCCCTGAAAATTCCTCGATTTTGTCATATTTTGGTGCTGCATAATACTCCATGGTGTATGAATGCCACATTTTTGTTACCCATTCATCTATTGAAGGGCATCAGGGTTGGGTCCACAGTGTAGCAATTGTGAATTGTACTGCTATGAGCATCGATGTGGCAGTATCCCTGAGGTACACTCTTTTAAGGTCTTCAGGGAATAGTCCGAGAAGGGCAATAGCTGGGTCAAATTGTGGTTCCATTTCCAGCTTTCCCAGGAATCTTCATACTGCTTTCCAAATTGGCCGCACCAGTTTGCGGAAACAGCTCTCCACATCGGCCTGGTTTGGTCCATCTTCTCAAAATTAAGAAGAGAGAGGCTTACTCAGACACAACCCTTCATGCTGACCAGGTTGTTTGCCATAGAAGATGACTTTTGGTCTCTCAGGTCCTTCATAGCTGCCTACATCTTCTCCAGGGATCAAATCTCCATGGACCTTTGAGGTTCTCAGCAGGTGGAAGATCCCCTACATTGCTGTATTGCAAGACGAACTCTGTCCCTGCTCTTCTGTAAAGTTAGATTGAGGGAACACTGTATGGTTAGGGTTAATAACATGTTCGATTTGGGTTAGGAAAAATTCTGCTGGATGAATAAAGGTATTGGGAACCTGCGATATTTATAAGATTATAGAGGTGAAATATAAGTATGAAAACAGAAATCTAGGTAAGATTGTAGCCCAGAGGGCATTAGGCTCTTGATTGGGATACTTAGCTTTTAATTATATTCTCCAAGGTTGTCTCAGATAAATTGATAATCAATGGCATAGGACCTTGTACCTTGGATGACTGATTGGAGAAGAGAACATCCACTCAAATTGGGATTGTCGGTAGGATTAGGAAGACAGTCGGTAGGTTTAGGAAGAAGACTGAGTATAAAATTTGAATCAAATGTTCTTTAGCAATAGGGTTTTATTTATAGAGTGAATGTAAATGTCAGCACATGGGAAAAGTCAGTCACAATGATGAACTGGGGAAAATATAGGAAAGAAGATATCAATAGAGACATTACAAAATCAGGCAATTATAAAGTGATAGGTTTAGACATTTTCAACAGGATTGAGATTGAATACATAATCTTACGAAGAAACAAATATGTAGTCACCAATACAAATGACATTTGAAAGCATTAGGCAACCTTAACAAGAATGTTTTTAGTAATCCATGTTCAATTTCCATTTACGATTTGAGACAATCATAAGTGTGACCTTTGCATTGTGTGCCCATAAAATTACTGTGATAAAATATATATGTAGATCATGTGAAATGAGTATTTCTTCCACCATTTCTGTGAGCAATATTTGAAGACATAAATTAGTATTGGTGGTACAAAGTGGTGTACCCTGTGTCTATGAGTATAGAGATAATGCATGAATAGAACATACTGTGAATAAATAATATAACTGGTTCCACTTTAAATAATGGATTGAATTGATATCTGAAAATATATAAGAAATCATATATTGACATACAATCATTCATTCCAACCAGTTAAATATCTAATTGTAATCTTAGGGTTATTGTTTATCATGAAGTGTGTGTGAGTTTTGCTTCAAAAGTGATTACAGAAATCGAAAATAATGTGTTTGGAAAGAAGTCTCATGAAATTACCAGTCAAGAAATATGGAGGAATACATGTGTTCTGAAGCAGCAAGTGATTGAAAGTGAAAGAAATGCCTATAAATTTGCTAAATTGTGGATGAAATATAAATCCTATAATTGCATAAACTGATGAAATAGTAATGTACCAGTGTTCAATAAAAATGAACGTCAAAATAGACATCATGTACCATAGGAATCTACTTGCATTGATGTTAAACTGGGTCAGTTACTGTAGAAATATTAGGATTCGCGTGCATCATTCACCGAAGTTAGTTTTCTTTTTTTTTAATTTTTATTTATGCTTGTTCAAAACATTACATAGTTCTTGATATATCATATTTCTCACTTTAATTCAAGTGCGTTATGAACTCCCATTTTTACCCTGTATACAGATTGCAGAATCAAATCAGTAACACATCCATTGATTCACATATTGCCATACTAGTGTCTGTTGTACTCTGCTGCCTTTCCTATCCTCTACTATCCCCCCTCCACTACCCTCTCCTCCCCTCTTCTCTCTCTACCTCCTCTACTGAAATAAATTTCTCCCCCTTGTATTATTTTTTCATTTCTTCTCACTTCCTCTTGTATGTAATTTTGTATAACCCTGAGGGTCTCCTTCCATTTCCATGCAATTTCCCTTCTCTCTCCCTTTCCCTCCCACCTCTCATCCCTTTTTTAATGTGAATCTTCTTCTCATGCTCTTCATCCCTACTCTGTTTTTAGTTACTCTCCTTATATCAAAGAAGACTTTTGGCATTTGTTTTTTAGGGACTGGCTAGCTTCACTTAACATAATCTGTTCTAGTGCCATCCATTTCCCTGCAAATTCTATGATTTTCTCATTTTTTAATGCAGAGTAATACTCCATTGTGTATAAATGCCACATTTTTTTTCCATTCATCTATTGAAGTGCATCTAGGTTGCTTCCACAGTCTTGCTATTGTGAATTGTGCTTCTATGAACATCGATGTAGCAGTGTCCCTGTAGCATGCTCTTTTTAGGTCTTTAGGGAATAGACCGAGAAGGGGAATAGCTGGGTCAAATGGTGGTTCCATTCCCAGCTTTCCAAGAAATCACCATACTGCTTTCCAAATTGGCTGCACGAATTTGCAGTCCCACCAGCAATGTACAAGTGTATCTGTTTCCCCACATCCTCGCCAGCACTTGTTGTTTGACTTCATAATTGCTGCCAATCTTACTGGAGTGAGATGGTATCTTAGGGTGGTTTTGATTCACATTTTTTTTGACTGATGGAGATGGTGAGCATTTTTTCATGTACTTGTTGATTGATTGTATGTCCTCCTCTGAGAAGTGTCTGTTGAGGTCCTTGGCCCATTTGTTGATTGGGTTATTTGTTATCTTATTGTTTAATTTTTTGAGTTGTTTGTATACTCTGGATATTAGGGCTCTATCTTAAGTGTGAGGAGTAAGATTTGTTTCCAGGATGTAGGCTCCCTATTTACCTCTCTTATTGTTTCTTTTGCTGAGAAAAAACTTTTTACTTTGAGTAAGTCCCATGTGTTGATTCTAGTTATTAACTCTTTTGCTATGGGTGTCCTATTGAGGAATTTGAAGCCCGACCCCAAAGTATGTAGATCGTAGCCAACTTTTTCTTCTATCAGATGCCATGTTTCTGATTTGATATCAAGGTCCTTGATCCATTTTGAGTTATCTTTTGTGCATGCAAGAGAAAGGGATTCAGTTTCATTTTGTTACATACGGATTTCCAGTTTTCCCAGCACCATTTGTTGAAGATGCTATCCTTCCTCAATTGCATGCTTTTAGCTCCTTTATCAAATATAAGATTGTTGTAGCATTGTGGATTAATCTCTGTGTCCTTCTTTCTGTACCATTGGTCCACCCGCCTGTTTTGGTACCAGTACCATGCTGTCTTTGTTACTATTGCTCTGAAATTTAGTTTGAAATCTGGTATCGCTATACTGCCTGATTCTCACTTCTTGGTTAGAATTGATTTTGCTATTCTGGGTCTTTTATTTTTCCATATAAATTTCACGATTGCTTTCTCTATTTCTACAAGAAAGGCCGTTGGGATTTTGATTGGCATTGCGTTAAACCAATAGAGAACTTTTGATAATAACACCATTTTGATGATGTTAGTTCTCCCTATCCATGAACAGTGTATATTTTTCCATCTTCTAAGATCTTATTCTACTTCTCTTTTTAGGGTTCTGTAGTTTGCATTGAATAAATCTTTCACCTCTTTTGTTAGGTTGATTCCCAAGAATTTTATTTTTATTTTTTGAGGATATTGTGAATGGAGTATTTTTTTTTCTCATTTCCGTTTCAGAAGTTTTGTCGCTGATATACAGAAATTCCTTTGATTTATGCATGTTGATTTTATATCCTGCCACATTGCTGAAATCATTTATTAGTTCTAGTAGTTTTTTTGTAGACCCTTTTGGGTCTTCTATATGTAGAATCATGTCAGCTGCAAATAATGATAATTTAAGTTATTCTTTTCCTATTTTTATGCCTTTGGTTTCTTTCGTCTGTCTAATTGCTCTGGCCAGTGTTTCGAGAACTATATTGAATAGAAGTGGTGGTAGAGGACATCCCTGTCTTGTTTAAGATTTTAGAGGTTATGATTCAATTTTTCTCCATTCAGAATGATGCTAGCCTGAGGCTTCACATAGATAGGTTTTACAATGTCGAGGTAAGTTTCTGTTATCCCTAGTTTTTCTAATGTTTTGAACATAAAGGGATGCTAAGGGTCTATTGATTTTATTTATTTTTCGAAGAACTAAGTTTTATTTTTGTTAATTTTTTCAATAGTTTCTTCTGTTTCAATTTTGTTGTTTTCCGCTCTGATTTTAATTATTTCTTGCCTTCTGCTACGTTTGCTGTTGTTTTGCTCTTCCTTTTCTAGGGCTTTGAGATGAAGTGTGAGCTCATTTATTTGTTGTTCTTTCCTTTTTTTTTTTTGAGGAATGATGTCAAGGTGGTGAATTTCCCTCTTAAAACTGCTTTCATTGTGTCCCATAGATTCCGATATGTTGTGTCTGTATTTTCATTTATCTCAAAGAATTTTTTGATTTCCTCATTTATGTCTTCTGTAACCCATTGATCATTCAGTAACATATTGTTCATTTTCCATGTGATGTAGGATTTTTCCTTCCTTCTTTTTCATTGGTTTCCAGTTTCATTCAATTATGATCAGATAAAATTCATGGTATTATCTCCACCCCTTTATATTTACTGAAGGTTGCCCTATGGCATAATATATGCTTTATTTTTGAGAAGGATCCCTGTGCTGCTGAGAAAAAAGTATATCCACTTGATGATGGTTGATATATTCTATATATGTCAGCTAAGTCTAGGTTATTGATTGTGATATTGAGTTCTATAGTTTCTTTATTCAACTTTTGTTTGGAGGATCTGTCCAATGGTGAGAGAGGTGTGTTGAAGTCACCCATAATTATTGTGTTGTGGTCTATTTGATTCTTGAACTTGAGGAGAATTTGTTTTATGAACGTTGCAACACCATTTAATGGTGCGTAAATATTGATAATTTTTATGTCTTGTTGGTGAATGGTTCCTTTTAACAGTATATAAAGTCCTTCCTTATCTCTTTTGATTAAATTAGTCTTGAAATCAATTTTATTCGATTTGAGGATGGCCACCCCTGCTTGCTTACGAGGATGGTGTGCATGGTATATTTTTTCCCAACCTTTCTTCTTCAGCCTTTGTATGTCTTTTCCATTCAGATTTGTCTCCTGGAGGCAACATATTGTTGGATTTGTTTTTTGAATCCAAGTTACAAGCCTATGTTGCTTTATTGGAGAGTTTAAGCCATTAATGTTTACAGTTACTATTGATATATGGTTTGTACTGCCAGACATGTTTGAATATTTATCTTTTTTTTTTTTAAATTTAGTTTGTTTCTCCATGATTAGCTTTTCCCCCGCCCTCTGTCATTACTGAGGCACTTCCCACTGAAGGTTTTGGCTGTTGTTTTTCATTTCTTCCTCGTGTAGTGTTTTGCTCAAGACACTTTGAAATGCTGGTTTTCTGGCTGCAAATACTTTTAGCTTTTGTTTATCATGAAAGATTTTTATTTCGTTGTCGTACCTGAAGCTTAATTTTGCTGGATACAGAATTCTTGGTAGGCATCCATTGTCTTTCAGTGTTTGAAATACGTTGTTCCAGGATCTTCTCACTTTCAGTGTCTGCGATGAAAAATAGATTGTTAACCTTATTGGTTTACCCCTGAATGTAATCTTTCTCTTTTCTCTTGAAGCTTTTAATATTTTCTCTTTGTTCTGTATATTGGATATCTTCATAACAATGTGTCTTGGTGTTGGTCTACTGTGATTTTGTGTGCTCTGTGTCCTGTAAGCATCTTCAATTTGTATATCCGTTTCCATTTTTATTTCTGGAAAGTTTTCTGTAATTATTTCACTCAGCAGTTTACTCATTTCCTTGGTTTGAATCTCTGTACCTTCATCTATCCAGATGACTCATAAGTTTGGTTTTTTTATATTATCCCATATCTCTTGGATGTTTTTCTCGTGATTTTTTACCAGCCTTTCTGTGTGGGATAGACTATTTTCAAGATGAGTAAGCACTAACTTTTCAAGTGCTGAGTTAGTGCTTACTCTTATAAATTTATTTGAAGCTTGGGAGGAAAGATATTAGAAGGGATGGGAAGAAGTCACTAAAGAGAATGAGAATAGGCAGGAAGAATTCAAGGATGGGGGAATAGTAAAATTTAAAAGAAATGAAAAGACAAAAGAAAAAAAATAGAAAATAATGCAAGAAATAATTTTTTAAAAAATAATAATGATAATTTAAAAAATGAAAATTAAAATTTAAAATAATAATAATAATAATAGTAAAATTAAAAAAATAAAAACATTAAAATAAGTTAAAGAACAACAACAAAAAATAAAAATGAAATAAAAAGAAAAAAAAATAAAATAATAATAATAATAATAGATGCAGTCATAGAGTTCAATTAACTTCTCTTCCAGTAGGTGGAGCTGTGCTCACTAGGCCAAGCTTCTCCTCTCAATAGGTGGGAACCAATCACTGTGCAGCAGTCTTCCTCCCAGACTGGGCAGGTCTCCAATTCTGAGTGCCTAGGACCTTCTCTTGTGTTTCCTCAAGCCAGGCTCCACTCAACTGTGACGCTCACCACAATACTGGCTACACGTCAGGTCTTGGCTCCTGGTAGCCCTGTTTTCATCAACGCCTGGCAAACTCTCCCTGTTTGCCTCCCTCAGACCCTAAGTTTGTAGAGCCTGGGGCTGAGAACCCCCAGCGAATTTGCTTGCCCTCCGGTAGCCATGCTCCCATTAGCTGGTGTAAGAGACATCAGTTGTCAGCACTGGTGGGAGCAGTAGCCGGGAATTCCGCGCCATGAGTCTCGCGCCACACCTGATTCCCTCGATCTGGCCATCTTTCTCACGGGAGAGCTGGGAAGGCCCCTTAAGAGAGAGCTGGGAGGGGCCCTTAAGGTTTCCCCTCTGTGTGAAGAGAGATGCATAGGGGATTACACACCTGTCATACTGGTTTCAATGAAGTTATCTCCTCTGCCCATGATGTCAGTTCTCTGCCATGGTGGTATCCCATGTAAATGGTGACCGTTCCTTCCTTTTGCCAGTTGACCAATGCAATGGATGGGTCATGACTGTCTCTCCCAAGCCCCATTTTAATCCAGTGGCCTTTTACCTCTGTAAATTCAGAAGGGCCGACCAGTTATTTCAGTGGGAACGTTAGTTCTGAGTCAGGAGAAGCAGGCAAATCTGAGCTTCTATGCAGCCGATCCGGGCTCTGTGTGTGTTCTGAGGGGCCCAGACTGTTTGCCCCAGATCCACGTCAGGTCAGCATTGCCTAGTGATTCTGAAAAACAGCATTTAGACAGTTTACGACTCCCTACGCCCGCGCAGCTGAAGAGGTCAGAGACTTGATTTCTCCATGTCCGCCGCCATGTTGGATCTCCTATATTGCTACTTTTTAATGTCTGTGCGTGTGTGTGTGTATATATATATATATATATATATATATATATATATATATATATATATACTCTCCAGATTTTTCAAAATATGAAATATATGTGTCTTATTATACGCTCCCTAAATTCATTCATATTCATATATGTGGATTTATAACAAACTTTCCACTAGATTATTCTCAGAAATAGTCATCCACCTGAAATACATATTTCTTTCCTAGTACTGAAAAGTAACTTCAGTGAATGGTGCATACAAACTCTAATATTTCTACAGTTACTGACCCAGTGTAACATCAATGCAAGTAGATTCCTAGGGGACATGATGTGTATATTGACGTTCACTTTATTCAACACTGGTACATTACAATTTCTTCAGTTTATGCACATCATAGGATATGATGGCTCTTTGCTTAATTGCTTTGGAAAGGGATGTGTCTGAATTAGCCTCTTGGCCTTGTATGTGGCTGTGACTTTGATTCTCAGCACATGATGGATCCAAAGAATGATCACATGTGCGCATCCAAAACCATCCTGACATCCATCAAGTGAGAATAGGGATCCTTTGGATCAAATGAGTTCTTGAAATCTCTGCAGAGGTGCTTGGCTTTTCTCATGACTCTATTTTACATAAAGATTCTATACCTGAATGTCAGTAGGCTTGAAATTGGAGAAACAGAGCAGGATTAACGGCAGGCTTATTTGATCACTCCTTGTTCATATTAAGAGTGTCCAGGCCACCCTGACTTTAGGCAAATGAGGGGCAAGGGAGCTTATTTTGGACACTATTAATGGCTGCGCCCCTCATGAAAACCTCCAACCAGAGGTAATGATGAGTGACTATATGGAAGAAGATGAGGGGCATGTGGGAGTTTTTTGGTTTTAATTGTGGTCATTTGTGTGGCGGTTGGAAGAAATGCATAGGTCCACCTGGGCTTGAACTCTGGTGTGATTCCCCATAAAGACTGAGTTCTGGAACTGACCTCAGAGAAGTATTGCCATGAATTGGGTTGGGATTTTAGGAGGCCACGCATGAGAGTCGCCCTTGGAAAGTGAGATCTAGGCCCAGGGTGGCTTTCCACAGAGCACTGGGAATCTCAGCCAGGATATCACATGATTTTATTGTGAAAGACTTGGCAGCCATAGTTGAGAGGCAAAACACACATGGACCTAACATTGTATACCTCAATGTGCATGGCTACATGTGATCTTTTTCCCACTCTTTGGGAAGCCTTGCCTGTGAGAGTTCTCCAGAGTTTTCATTTAAATGAGCTTCCTCAACATTTAGTGTTTCCTGAATAAATTGAAAAACACAGTTTCTCCAACTTCATCCTTGAAAAATGGCTTGATGAATACCATGAGTTTTTTGATGTTCCCATGACCAGGTGGCACTGGAGAACATTTGGATGTCCTGTTGCTGATCATGAGTATACCAGACAGTGCCTTGATTGACTGGGTTTCTTGAAAATGGTGTAGAACAGAGATGCCAATAAGTTGGAGCCTGCTGAGTAGTGGGCCTAGAGCAGTGGTGGGCAGGTGTGTGATAAAACATCAGTGGTAGGGCCATGAGGATCTACCATTGAATTCCAAATGGATTGTGACTGACATGGTGCAGCCAGAAGTCCCTTATATGTAAAGGCATCTTGTTACATGGAGAGGTTTCAGGGCAATATTCTGAAACAGGTTGATATGGACAAGGTGGCAATGGGGCAAACTATGAGAAATAGAAGCCTGGTTGGTGCATTCTCCTGCAGACCCTGACCCACCACATGTGACAGAACTCCCTCCAGCAATATGCCCAGTTGAACTCCTGATACTTCGTGAAGAAAATACCAAACTCCCAGTGCAGCAGGAAAATCACCACAAAAAGTGGAGGAGAACCAAATGGCTTCACATTTCAAACGGGGAGACACTTAGTCCCCAGTGGTCACAGTTTACCTACAAAGAGAGGATTCAGCATTGCTGCCTCATGTTCATTGGAAAATAAGAAACTGTGTCCTTCAGGTCACATAGATGCAGAACCATCTTTGATGGTCTCACTACAAAGGAAGCCAAATCTCCTGATTACAATATATATTTCAAGTGCCCAAACTCAGAGGCATTTTCTCAAAAAGTTTTTAGGTTCTCCAAGCTCCCTGTTTGTGTTGGGTGTTTACCCTGTCCCTTAATTTTGGAAACTCCTCTACCACCTTCATAGTTATAAACTCTTGAGCATTTTCCATTCCAGATATGTATTCACTGATTTTCTAACTCTTCTCCTCTAATTGTGTCTTACTTGGGGCGAAGGTAATGTCAAGGCATTGTTCTGGATGAGAGTGGGAGGATATTTGTGAAACACATATTTGCTTACACATTGGATTCATTTTCCAATTTTCCTTTTGAAATACTGAATCCCTGACACTAACCCATAGCTACTAGATCAGACTACTCATCCTAATATAATGGAGAAAAATAACCCAAACAGAATAGAAATTCAAGCAGTTCAGAGAAGGCATGTTGTATTGTTGGACTTGCCTTTTGCATTATATAAGTTAGGAGTTATAAATCTAGTCAATTTTTAATTGAAATAGTTCCCCATATGTTTTTAAAGATAACAAATATGTGAATTCCTGTATCCCTTTCTCTGTAGCCTATTCACACATGTATATTTATATGCACATATAGAATGCTACCAGGTATCCCACGTACATTTTTGTGAGGCTTTTCACTTGGCAGATACAAATTGTGAGAACAGATCACTCCTCTTAAACGCTGTTAGAACTAAAGATTCAAACTATAGAGGAGCTTGCTAGTAGAACAACATTATAGATAAACTCATGTTCAGTAAAATAATTATTTTTGCATCTGTGGACGATATATATTTACTGATGAATTTCGATTTTCATATATATTGCTACTTTTTAATGTCTGTGTGTGGGTTTTTTTTGTGTATATTATATACACACACACTCACACTCTCCAGATTTTTCAATATATAAAATATATGTGTCTTATATACACTTTCTAAATTCATTCATGTTCATGTATGTGGATTTGTAATCAACTTTTCTCAAGATTGTTTTCAGAAATATTCATCCACCTTAAATACGTATTTGTTTCCTAGTACTGAAAACAAACTTCAGTGAATGGTGCCTACAAATTCTAATAATTTTACAATAACTGACCCAGTCTGCCACCAATGCAAGTAGATTCCATTGGGACATGATATGTAATTTGAGGTTTATTTGTATTCAACACTGGTAAATTATTATTTCTTCAGTTTTTGAACATCATATGATATATATTTCATCCACAAGTTCACAAATTTACAGGCATTTGTTTCAACTTTAATCACTTCCTGTTTCAGAACACATGTATTGTCATGGTTACTGGACTCGTCTTTTCATGACGCTTCTTTCCAAACAAGTTATTTTCGATTTCCATAATCACTGGTGAAGCAAAACTCACACCCTTCGTGATAAACCAAAACACTAATATTACCATTGTATGTATAACATGTTGGAATGAATGATTGCATATCAATATAAGATTTCCTGTAATTTTTCAGATATCAGTTTAATCCATTATTTAAAGTTGGAACAAGTTATATTATTAATTCACAGTATGGTCTATTCATGCTTTATCTCTATATTCATAGACAGAGTGTTCACCTCTTTGGACCCCCAATACTAATTTTACGTCTTCAATATATTGCTCCCAGAAATGGTGGAAGAAATACTTATATCACCTGATCTACGTATACATTTTATCACAGTAATATTCTGAACAAAAAATGTAAAGGTCACACTTTTGATTGTACCAAAGCCTAAAAGGAAAGTGAACATGGTTTACTAAAAACATCCATGTGCAGGTTGCCTAATACTCTCAAATGTCAATCCTATTGGTGACAACATATTTGTTTCTTCCTAAGATTATATATTCAAACTCAACCCTGTTGAAAATGTCTAATCCTATCACTCACTTTATTCTTTGCCTGATTTCATAATGTCTCTATTGATACCTGCTTTCCTACATATTTTCCCCAGTTCATCATTGTGACTGACTCTTCACCTGTGCTGACATTTTCATTCACTCTCTAACCGAAACCCTATTGCTAAAGTACTTTTGTTCAAATCCTATACTCACTCTTCTTCCTAAACCTACCAACTATCTTCCTAATCCTACCGACTGTCCCTTTTTGACTGGATGTTTTGTTCTACATTCAATCTACTAAGGTACAAGGTCCTGTGCCATTGTATATCGAATTATCTGAGACATGTTTACAGAACATAATTCAAAGCTAAGTATTCCAATCAAGGGCCCAATGCCCTTGTGGGCTTCAAATTATACCTAGATTTCTGTTTCCATACTTATATTTCACTTCTATATTCTTGTAAATATCGCAGGTTTCCAATACCATTATTCATCACACAGAATGATTTCTAACCCAAATCGAACCTGTTATTAACCCTAAACATACACTGTTCCCTCAATCTCATTTTACAGAACAGCAGGGACAGAGTTGTTCTTAAAATACAGGAAAGTAGGGGACCTTCCACCTGCTGAAAACCTCAAAGGTCCATGCAGAAATGATACCTGGAGAAGTTGTAGGGAGGTATGAAAGATCTGAGAGAGCAAAAGTCATCTTCCATGGCAAACAACCTTGTCAGGATGAAGGTATGTGTCTGAATCAGCCTCTCTCTTCTTATTTTAGAGAATATGGACTAAACAAGACATGTGTGGAGAGCTGTTCCCGGGTGCCAATGGTTGATATACCATTCTAACTTCTGAAAGTGTCACAGGAAGTAGGGGCAGACTCCATATCATGGGACCCTTGGAAGCAAGTGTTAGGACAAAGTGGTTGCCAAGGCAGTGACCTCATTCAGTTCCAAAGAAAGTTACATACCTCATTTCCTTGGTGATGGAACTCTCTGAACTTGGTATCCAAGAAACCAGGCACCCAGAGGCAGTCCCGTTCCCAGTAGCACTGGGCTCACTTGTTTGGATTTACCAAAAAGAGAGTCAGTATTTCTTGGTACCTACTGATGTGAGGATGGCCAAATGCCAAGAGAGCACTGAAGAAGTACCTTTTCTGAGAAAGCAGGTAGTGGCTCACCACTTTTTTCTGACTACTTCACAGAGTTGGCCAAGGAAACCAGATCTGAGAGAGGACAGGCCATTTCGGAGGAATATAGTATGGCCGAGCAGTCAGAGGACACTCCAGATAGTCATAAACCTACTTGGGGGAAGGAGGTGCCTTTGTGGGAGTGGGTGTGGGTTTGTGGTTTTGTCTCATGTTCTGAGAATAGGTAGGAATGGCGGTTTGTTTGGATTGTAATGGACTGTTTTTAGTAAGTCCTTTGACAAGGCGAGTGTTTCTATGTCTGTGTATCCCAATGTGTCCATTGTTGTAGACATTATAAAAGAGAATGCATTAATGGATGTGTCCTGTCTATTACAAATCTTACCATAATTCATCCTGCCCAATTTATGAATGGACTGCACCTTGTCTTATCGATGGGAAACACCTGCTATCTTCTTAAGTTTCTTTTTTTCTTTCTGAATTCTGGCCACTTTCCAGAATAGGCTCGTGAATTTGTGTCCAAGATATGTACCACCTGAAAGCTCTATGACATGGCCATGTACTGGATAGCTGAAGATAATGGAGATTATCTCAGAAAACTCAGATATCAGTGTGACCAGGAAAGTCTCAGTGGAGAAACCCTGCTTTGGGCCTTTTGCTTACTTATTGTTCTGTTGCACTGAGTGTCAGGATGGTCTTTGCCTCAGGACACCCCTTTGTGTAGTCTGAAGAAAACAGTTTTAAAATTGAAATGAATGGGCATCACCTGTGGCTCTTTGCTTAATTGCTTGGGAAAGGGATATGTGTCTGAATTAGCCTCTTGCCCTTGTATGTGGCTGTGACTTTGATTCTCAGCACCTGACGGATCCAGAGAATGATCGCATGTGCGCATCCAAAACCATAATGGCCAAAAGATCAGTCATTGTGGATGAAGTCTCTTGGCTTCCTCTGTTAGGTTCCTGACCTCCATCAAGTGAGAATAGGTATCTTTTGGGTCAAAGGAGTTCTTGAAATCTCTGTAGAGGTGCTTGGCTTTTCTCAGGACTCTATTTCACATAAAGAATGTATATCTGAAATTCAGTAGGCCTCAAATTGGAGAAACAGAGCAGTATTAATGGCAGGTTTATTTGATCACTCCTGGTTCACATTAAGAGTGCCCAGGCCAACCTGACTTTAGGCAAATGAGTGGCAAGCGAGTTTATTTAGGACACTATCTATGACTGCGCCCCTCATGGAAAACTCCAGCCAGAGGTTACGATGAGTGACTATATGGAAGAAGATGAGGGCCATGTGGGAGTGTTTTGGTTTTATTTGTGGTAATTTGTGTGGTGGTTGGAAGAAATGTCTGGGTCCACATGGGCTTGAACTCTGGTGTGATTCCCCTTAGAGACTGAGTTCTGGAAGTGACCTCAGTGAAGTATTGCCATGAATTGTGTTGGGATTTTAGGAGGCCACGCATGAGAGTCGCCCTGGGAAAGTGAGATCTAGGCCCAGGGTGGCTTTCCACAGAGCACTGGGAATCTCAGCCAGAATATCACATGATTTTACTGTGAAAGACTTGGCAGCCATAGTTGAGAGTCAAAACACACATGGACCCCACATTGTAGACCTCAATGGGCCTGGCTTCATGTGACCTTTTGGCCACTCTTAGGGAAGCCTTGCCTGTGAGTGTTCTCCAGAGTTTTCATTTAAATGAGCTTCCTCAACATTTAATGGTTCCTGAATGAATTGAAACCAAAGTTTCTCCAACTTCATTCTTGAAAAATGGCTTGATGAATACCGTGAATTTTTTGAAGTTCCCATTACCAGGTGGCACTGGGGAATATTTGGATGTCCTTTGCTGATCATGAGTATACCAGACAGTGCCTTGATTGACTGGGTTTCATGAAAATGGTGTAGAACAAAGATACCAGTAATTTGGAGCCTGCTGAGTAGCGCGCCTAGAGCAGTTTTGGGCAGGTGTGTGATAAAACATCAGTCGTAGGGCCATGAGGATCTACCATTGGATTCCAAATGGCTTGTGACTGACATGGTGCAGCCAGCAGTCCCTTATATGTAAAGGCATATTGTTATATGGAGAGGTTTCCGGGCAATGTTCTGAATCAGGTTGATATGGACAAGGGGGCAATGGGGCAAGCTATGAGGGATAGATGCCTTGTTGGTGCATTCTCTTGCAGACCCTGACCCACCACACGTTTCAGAACGTTCTCCAGCAATATGTCCCAGTTGAGCTCCTGATATTTTATGAAACAAATACCAAACTCCCAGTGCAGCAGCAAAAACACCACAAAAAGTGGAGGAAGACGAAATGGCTTCACTGTCCACATGGAAGACCCTTAGTCCCCAGTGATCACAGTTTACCTACAAAGAGAAGATTAAGCATTGCTGCCTCATGTTCATTGGAAAATAAGAAACCATGTCCTTCAGGTCACATAGATGCAGAACCAGCTTTGATGGTCTCACTACAAAGGAAGCCAAATCTTCTGACAACAACATGTATTTCAAGTGCCCAAACTCAGAGGCAGTTTCTCAAAAAGTTTTTAGGCTCTCAAGCTCCCTGTTTGTGTTGTGTTTACCCTGTCCCTTACTTTTGGAAACTCCTCTACCAACTCCATGGTGATGAACTCCTGAGCATTTTCTATTCCAGATATGTATTCACTGATTTTCTAACTCTTCTCCTCTAATTGTGTCTTACTTGGGAAGAAGGAAATGTCAAGACATTGTTCTAGATGAGAGTGCGATGATATTTGTGCAGCACATATTTGCATACACATTGGATTTATTTTCCAATTTTCCTTTCGAAACACTGAATCCCTGACACTAACCCATATCTAGTAGACTCAGACAACTCATCCTAATATAATGGAGAAAAATAACCCAAACAGAATAGAAATTCAAGCAATTCAGAGGAGGCATGTTGTATAGTTGGACTTGCCTTTTGCATTATATAAGGAAGGAGTTATAAATCTAGTCAATTTTTAATTGAAATAGTTCTCCATGTGTTTTTAAAGATAACAAATATGTGAATTCGTGTTTTCCTTTGTCTGTAGCCTACTCACACATGTATATTTATAAGCACATTTAGAATCCTACCAGGTATCCCACGCACATTTTTGTGAGGTGACTGACTTGGCATATAAAAATTGTGAGAAGAGATCGCTCCTCTTAAACGCTGTTAGAACTGAAGATTCAAAATATAGGGGAGTTTCCTAGTAGAACAGCATTATAGATAAACTCATGTTCAGTAAAAAAAATATTTTTGAATCTGTGGATGATATATATTTACTGATGAATTTCGATTTTCATATATATTGCTACTTTTTAATGTCTTTGTGTGTTTTTTTTTGTGTATATATATACACACATGCTCTCCAGATTTTTCAAAATATGAAATATATGTGTCTTATACAGACTCTCTAAATTCATTCATGTTCATGTATGTGGATTTATAATCAACTTTTCGCAAGATTGTTTTCAGAAATATTCATCCACCTGAAATACATATTTGTTTCCTAGTACTGAAAACAAACTTCAGTGAATGGTGCCTACAAATTCTAATAATTTTACAATAACTGACCCAGTCTGCCACCAATGCAAGTAGATTCCATTGGGACATGATATGTAATTTGAGGTTTATTTGTATTCAACACTGGTAAATTATTATTTCTTCAGTTTTTGAACATCATATGATATATATTTCATCCACAAGTTCACAAATTTACAGGCATTTGTTTCAACTTTAATCACTTCCTGTTTCAGAACACATGTATTGTCAGGGTTTCTGGACTCGACTTTTTATGAGGCTTCTTTCCAAACAAGTTATTTTCGAGTTCCATAATCACTGTTGGTGCAAAACTCACACCCTTAATGATAATTCAAAACACTAATATTACCATTATATGTATAATATGTTGGAATGAATGATTGTATATCAATATAAGATTTCCTGTAATTTTTCAGATAACAGTTCAATCCATTATTTAAAGTTGGAACAAGTTATATTATTTATTCACAGTATGGTCTATTCATGCTTTATCTCTGTATTCATTGACACAGTGTACACCTCTTTGGACCCCCAATACTAATTTTATGTCTTCAGAATATTGCTCCCAGAAATGGTGCAAGAAATACTTATGTCACCTGATCTACATATACATTTTATCACAGTAATATTCTGGACAAAAAATGTAAAGGTCACACTTATGATTGTACCAAAGCCTAAATGGAAAGTGAACATGGATTACTAAAAACATCCATGTGCAGGTTGCCTAATGCTCTCAAATGTGAATCCCATTGGTGACAACATATTTGTTTCTTCCTAAGATTATATATTCAAACTCAACCCTGTTGAAAATGTCTAATCCTATCACTCACTTTATACTTTGCCTGATTTCGTAATGTCTCAATTGATATCTGCCTTTCTACATATTTTCCCAGGTCATCATAATAACTTACTCTTTATATGTGCTGACATTTACATTCACTCTCTAACCGAAACCATATTGCTAAAGAACTTTTGGTCCAAATCCTATACTCACTCTTCTTCCTAAACCTACTGACAATCTATCTTATCCTACCGACTATCCCTTCTTGAATGGATGTTCTCTTCTACATTCAATCATCCAAGGTACAAGGTCCTATGCCATTATATATTAAAGTATCTGAGACATTTTTAGAGAATATAATTCAAAGCTAAGTATCCCAATCAAGGGCCCAATGCCCTTCTAGGCTTCAAATCATACCAAGATTTCTATTTTCATACTTATATTTCACCTCTATATTCTTGTGAATCTCACAGGTTGCCAATACCATTATTCATCGCACAGAATGATTCCTAACCCCAATTGAACCTGTTATTAACCCTAAACATACACTGTTCCCTCAATCTCATTTTAGAGAACAGCAGGAACAGAGTTGTTCTTACAATGCAGGAAAGTAGGGGACCTTCCACCTGCTGAGAACCTCAAAGGTCCATACAGAAATTATACCCGGAAATGTTGTAGGCAGGTATGAAGGATCTGAGAGAGCAAAAGTCATCTTCCATGGCAAACAACCTTGTCAGGATGAAGGGATGTGTCTGAATAAGACTCTCTCTTCTTATTGTAGAGAAGATGGACCAAACCAGGCCTGTGTGGAGATCTGCTCCCGGGTGCCTATGGATGATATACCATTCTAACTTGTGAAAGTGTCACAGGAAGTAGGGGCAATCTCCATCTCATGGGACCCTTGGAAGCAACTGTTAGGACAAAGGGGTTGCCAAGGCAGTGGCCTCATTCAATTCTATAGAAAGTGACATACTTCATTTCCTTGGTGATGGAACTCTCTGAACTTGCTATCCAAGAAGCCAGACACCGAGAGGCAATCCCAGTCCCAGTCCCAGTGGGCTCACTTGTTTGGATTTTCCAAGGATAGAGTCAGTCTTTCTCGGTACCTACTAATGTGAGTATGGCTAAATGCCAGGAGAGCTCTGAATAGGGACTTTGCCTGAGAAAGCAGGAAGTAGCTCACCACTTTTTTCTGACAACTTCACAGAGTTGGCCAAGGAAACGAGATCTGAGCGAGGACAGGCCATTTCGGGGAAACATAGTATGGCCCACCACTCAGAGTTAATTCCAGAGAGTCACAGACCTACTTGAGGGAAGGAGGTGCCTTTGTGAGTGTGGGTGTGTGGTTTTGTCTCATGTTCTGAGAATAGGTTGGAAATGCGGTTGTTTGGTTTGGAATGAACTGTTTGTAGTAAGTCGTTTGACAAGATGAGTGTTTCTATGTCTGTGTATCCCACTGTGTCCGTGGTTGTAGACATGAGAAAAGAGAATGCAACAATATATGTGTTCTGTCTAGTGGAAAGCTTCACAGTATTCATCCTGCCCAATTTATGAATGGAGTGCGGCTTGCCTTATGGATGGGCAATACCTACTACCTTCCTAAGTCCCTGTTTTCTTCCTGAATTCTGGCCACTCTCCAGAATTGGCTCATGGTTTTGTATCCAAGATATGTACCAACTTCAATGTCTGTGACATGGCCATGTACAGGATAGCTGAAGTGAATGGCCAGCATCTCACAAAACTCACATATCAGTGTGACCAGGAAAGTCTCAGTGGATATACCCTGCTTTGGGCCTTTGGCTTACCTATTGTTCTGTTGCCCTGAATGTCAGGAAAGATTTTGCCTCAGGCTACCCCTTTGTGAAGCCTGAAGAAAAAAGTTTTCAAATGGAAATGAATGAGCATCACCTGTGGCTCCTTGCTTAATTGCTTTGGAAAGGGATGTGTCTTAATTAGCCTCTTGGCCTTGTATGTGGCTGTGACTTTGATTCTCAGCACCTGATGGATCTAAAGAATGATCCCATGTGTGCATCCAAAACCATAATTGACAAAAGTTCAGTCATTGTGGATGAAGTCTCTTGCCTTCCTCTGTTAGGTTCCTGACCTCCATCAAGTGAGACTAGGTATTCTTTGGGTCAAATGAGTTCTTCCAAGCCCTGCAGAAGTGCTTGGGTTTTTGCATGACTCCAATTCACATAAAGAATCTATACCTGAAAATCAGTATGACTCAAATTGGAGAAACAGAGCAGTATTAACGGGAAGCTTATCTGATCACTCCTGGTTCACAGAAAGGGTGTCCAGGCCAACCTGACTTTAGGCAAATGAGGGGCAAGGGAGCCTACATTGGACACTGTCTTTGGCTGAGCCCATCATGGAAACCTCCAGCCAGAGGTTACGATGAGTGACTATATGAAAGAAGATGAGGGCCATGTGGGAGTGTTTTGGTTTTAATTGTGGTAATTTGTGTGGCATTTGGAAAAAATGTCTGGGTCCACATGGGCTTGAACTCTGGTGTGATTCCCCTTAGAGACTGAGTTCTGGAACTGACCTAAGAGAAGTATTGCCATGAGTTGTGTTGGGATTTTAGGAGGCCACACATGAGAGTCGCCCTTGGAAAGTGAGATCTAGGCCCAGGGTGGCTTTCCACAGAGCACTGGGAATCTCAGCCAGGATGTCACATGGTTTTATTGTGAAACACTTGGCAGCCATAGTTGAGAGTCAAAACACACATGGACCTCACATTGTTGAGTTCAATGGGCCTGGCTTCATGTGACATTTTGGCCACTCTTTGGGAAGCCTTGCCTGTGAGAGTTCTCTAGAGCTTTCATTGAAATGAGCTTCCTCAATATTTAATGGTGCCTGAATGAATTTAAACCCACAGTTTCTCCAACTTCATCTTTGAAAAATGGCTAGATGAATACCATGTAATTATTGAAATTCACATAACCAGGTGGCAATGGAGAACCTTTGAATGTCCTGTTGCAGATCATGAGTGTACCAGACAGTGCCTTGATTGAATGGGTTTCATAAAAATGGTGTAGAACAGAGATGCCAGTACATTGGCGTCTACTGAGTAGTTGGCCTAGAGCAGTGGTGGGCAGGTGTGTGATAAAACATCAGTGGTAGGGCCATGAGGATCTACCATTGGATTCCAAATGGCTTTTTACTGACATGTTGCAGCCATCAGATCCTTATATGTAAAGGTATCTTGTTATATGGAGAGGTTTCAGGGAAATGTTCACAATCAGGTTGATATGGACAAGGAGGCAATGGGGCAAGCTATGAGGGATAGAAGCCTGGTTGGTGCATTCTCCTGCAGACCCTGACCCACCACTCCTAACAGAACTCCCTGCAGCACTGTGTCCCAGTTGGGCTCCTTGTATTTTATGAAGCAAATACCAAATTCTCAGTGCAGCAGGAAAAACACCACAAAAAGTGGAGGAGTACCAAATGGCTTCACAGTTAACACGGGTAGACACTTAGTCACCAGTGGTCACAGTTTACCTACAAAGAGAGGATTCAGGCTTGCTGCCTCATGTTCATTGGAAAATAAGAAACCATGTCTTTCAGGTCAAAGAGATGGAGACCCAGCTTTGATGGTCTCACTACAAAAGAAGCTAAAGCTCCTGACAACAACCTATATTTCAAGTGCCCAACCTCAGAGGCAGATTCTCAAAAATCTTTAGACCAGCAGAGCCCCATGTATGTGGAGTGTTTACCCTGTCCCTTACTTTTAGAACTCCTCTACCTCCACCGAAGATGTGAAATCTGGGGCATTTTCCACTCCAGATAGGTATTCACAGATTTTCTAATTCTTCTCCTCTAATTGTGTCTTACATGAGGCGAAGGTAATGTTAAAGCATTGTTCTGGATGAGAGTGGGAAGATTTTTGTGTAGCATATATTTGCATACACATTGGATTCAATTTTCTATTTTCCATTTGAAATACTGAATCCCTGACACTGACACATACCCTACCAGACTCTAACTACTAATCCTAATAGGATGGAGAAAAATAACCCAAACAGAATAGAAATACAAGCAGTTCAGAGGAGGCATGGTGTATATTTGGACTTGCCTTTTGCATGATACAGAGTAGGAGTTAAATCTAGTCAATTTTTTGTTGAAATAGTTCTCCATGTGTTTTTAAAGTTAACAAATATGTGTATCCCTGTCTCCCTTTCTCTGTAGCCTATTCAGCACATGTATTTTTTAATGCATATATAGAATCCTACCTGGTACCACACATACATTCTTGTGAGGTGGATGACTTTGCAGATACAAATTGTGAGAAGACATCACTCCTACTAAACTGTGTTGGAACTGAATATTCAGCCTGTGGGTGAGCTTCCTAGTTAAACAACATTATTCATAAATTCATGTTCAGTAAAATGAATATTTTTTGTATCTGTGGATGATATATATTTTTTGATGAATTTTGATTGACATATATATTGCTATTTTTTTTTCTGTGTGTGTCTGTTTTGTGTCACTCGGCTGTAATGTAAAACAACTTCAGAGAGAGAGGTTAAAGATTCATACAAAGCTCTGAAAGAGGTATCTAGTATCTTAGTTTTGGTCTATTGCTGCTTCTAATTGGGTCATTTGTTGTGTCCCATGGACCAGGGCAGTGTTTTCTGTGCCCACCCCTGAAGCAACTCCTATTCCTAATAGGATGGCTAAAGTGAGGAATATATGTTCCCAGTGGAAATGGTTTGTATTCCCACCTATTTGATCTTCAAATGAACCTGCATCGTGAAAGAGCACTCTGGGAAACATCTGCACCATTACACAATTAATCACATCTGTTAACCATTTCTTTAAAACATAAACAATGTTTAATTATATAGAATTATGCTGTTGTAGGGACAGACAAGGCAAGGCACCTAAGATAGCACCGAAGACAAGGAAACCATCCTAATTGGTTGCAACCAGATTCAGAGGGCATTGCTTCTGTTGTAATCAATGAATCCCCTGAAACTCAAGTTTAGCTAGTTTTAGAATTTTGTACCCAACATGTAAGGGAAGTGGCTCAGAAGTTCACATTCTGCAGAAGTTCAAAAAAAGCAGTTTTAGTTTCTGTTTTTTCCTCTGTTCTGGGCAAGTTAACTTTTCAAGGACACCTGAAAGGGGGAGAGCTTTTTCTTACCTTTCTTATTTTTCCCCCCTGCCAGCTGTTACCATGGAGCCCAGTTTGTAACTTCTTTATCTTAGAAATGTAGCCATCTCTGTAAAGCCCCAGCTCACGGCCAGAGGCCTTGTTCACATATTTTGTGGAAAACAAGTAAGGGGGTTTCTAGCTTAGGAGTGCTGATTTTTTTAGCCAGTGGCCAAGTAGAACAAGGCAACACTTAAAGAGGAAGTTTATCTACATTGAACTCTTTTATAGGGACTCTTTTGCTGAAAGTCCTAAAGTCAGCCATGGTGAAGACTTCTGTAGAAAGTCAGTTTAGACTTTTCTGTAGGCCTGGTACAGAAAGGAAAGACAGGGAAGGTGTGGCTGACAGCAGTTCTGAGGATCTGAGAATAAGGAATGAGAGATGTAAAAGAATAGTGGGAAAGGGGTTTGGGATTTTCCTAGCAACAAAACTTGAGCAGTAGAACAGGTAGAGCAGAGGGGAAGACAAGAGTGAGTATCCCAAAACGCATGTGAGGGACTTTAAAATCTTAGTAAACTGTTTTCAGTGATGACAAAGCAACTTTAAAGGCCATTTTCATTACATCTTGGATAGGAGTCTGAGGGCTCTCCTCAGCTGGTTTGAACTTTGTGTTAGCTGATAATAGGACCTTGTGTGACCCGGTGCGGGCACGGACAGGAGAAGAGCGGAGTGAGTGGGTGGAGGGGTACCTCAGTACCTGCTACCTCAGCAAGGGGTCAATGGTCTGAGAACCGGCGGAGGTTTGGGTTTTTGATCTAATCATTGGAGGGGAGAAATCAGGTTGCTGAGGTGGGAGTGACAGCAGAGACTCTGGAGCAGAAGGCTGAAGGTGAGGATCTATTGGATAAGTATAGTTCAGGATGTGAGCGAAGGATGGAAAAGGCCTGCCCATAGAGGAATCTCCTTTCACACTTTTGAGCACTTGCAGAAGTTAAAAAGGTCACGCAGGGCTGGGGATGTGGCTCAAGCGGTAGCATGCTAGCCTGGCATGCGTGCAGCCCGGGTTCGATCCACAGCACCACATACAAACAAAGATATCGTGTCCGCCAAAAACTAAAAAATAAATATGAAAAATTCTCTCTCTCTCTCTCTCTCTCTCACCTCTCTCTTAAAAAAAAAAAAAAGGTCACGCAGAATTTGAGGATCTAGAGACCCCACTGGGGGCCATCGGTTTTGGTTATCTAATTGGTACTATGGCCAATGATGTGTACTGAAATTGATGAGGAGTTTGGGTTCCTTCAGGCAGCCCCTGTATGCTCACATCCCCATGACTTACAGAAGAAGCCGGCTTTTCCACCACACAGCCATGACTGTTTGTGGCTTTGATAGTCTGCCGGGCAAACATAGTAATCTAGGCTAGGAAACCTGCATCTTGCTTGCGTGTCCCTACATCCATAATGTTGGTTTCCATTACCTATGGTATGGAAAGAATTTAATGGTATTTTAGTGGGATCCTCTTCATAAGGGATATCCCAATAGGAAAGACTTATAGCCAGCTGACAAATGTCTGGGTGGAGAGATGGCCACCCGGTCACTAATGGGGCTGTATGCAAGATAGATTATACTTCTTTTCCAGTAGGATTTGTGATCAGCCATCGCTGCTGAACAGGCTGATGAGGGTTAGGACTATTTGTGGCCAAGGGGTCAGTCTATAGCCTTATCCACATGGCGAATACGCAATTTGAAAGTGTTACCAG
The DNA here is from genome assembly GCF_048772815.1 of Callospermophilus lateralis. Taxonomy (NCBI): domain Eukaryota; kingdom Metazoa; phylum Chordata; class Mammalia; order Rodentia; family Sciuridae; genus Callospermophilus; species Callospermophilus lateralis. The sequence continues at coordinate 3,511,637 of NC_135316.1, read as the reverse complement.
TGTTTTACAGTTTCCAGCCAGAGTATGGACAGGGCGCAGGCTTGAGATGAGAGGCATGGATTCAGGAAGTGATTCCGCTTACCTTTACCACTGTAGGTGTTATAAGTAGCACCTGGTATGGTCATTTCAAGCGGGATTTCAGGGATGACACCTGATGTTGTCTTACATAGATGAAGTCTCTCAATTGATATCGATGTGTGCCGCAGTCTCTCGGCTGGGCACAAATCACGAGTCTCCACACAGCTTGTAGATTCAAACAGCAATTCTTTATTCCCGAACTCACACCGGCCGTCTACAAACACGCTCTGGGGGAATCCACGTTCTCTGCCCAAATCCACTTCTCCCAGTTCCTCTACTCTACCCAAATCCACTCCGCATGGGCTTCTGTCTCCCAAAAATATACTGTCTGACCCTAAGCACTCAAGAGGAACTCAGCAGCAGGATACGCCCTATTCCAAAAGAGGAACACCCTAATCTCCTATTATACTAAACTGCCCTATTCTAAAGGGGAAACACCCTACTCTCCTATTATGCTAAACTGCCCTATTCTAAAGGGGAAACACCCTACTCTCCTATTATGCTAAACTGCCCTATTCTAAAGGGGGAACACCCTAAACACGGATCCTGCCCTGGTCCTTGAGCAAGGTCACCTTTCAGAAGTCCTTCCACTAGGCAGCATGGGAGTAAGCTGGCAAGGAATTTGTCATACCTACTTGGCTGATGGCTCCCAGCATCTCCCCCCTTCTGATTAATTAAACAACAAGTAATGTGGCTTAAGAACCGTGCCTGGTAGGTTGTCCAATTCAACATATGGCTCTTACCCGTCATCGGAAAACTGACCTTTAGGTAACTGACCTTTAGGCGTCAGCCTCCTGTCTTAGGTTGATACCATTGCAATTGGATCATACCCGTCACTGACTGCCGGTCCAGCATATAGCCATTGGCCCCCAAATTTAGACCATCACTAGCAGAAGGGAGGAGGATACAGAAATGCCACGACACCAAGCCAATTGACAGTTCCTTTGGAAAAATTGCATCATTGGTGACACCATCAGCAAAGATCACTGGTGACACCATCAGCAAAGATATACCAGCATTACCACAATTTGCTGCACTAAACGTAGTTACATAGTCCAGGCAAGTTCTGTAAGCAGTTCAAAGGGGAGGAATCTATCAATCTGTCCGTCTCCTCTCAAAGTCCGTTTCCTCCCAAAGTAAGTTGACTCCTTGATTGAGCATACTTGTTGAGTTATATTCATTGGGATGAAGATAGGAATTCTGGCAATGATGCTAAAAAGACATTAACCTGAAAAGAATTATTAAATATAATGAAAAGGAAAGGTGAAAGTAAACAAACAGATCTGTTAACCTACTTAAAAAACAATCCTTAACAGCTGTTTACCTGATTTAAATTAGTAAACAAGCAGATATGTTAAGCACCTTTAAAAACAATCTTTAACAGCTGTTTACCTAATTTAAATTAAGCCATTTAAATCACGTGAATAAAAAAAATAATAATAATAATTTGGATCCATTTTCTCATGAGCGCTCCTCATATATGAAATACGCACACACAGACATACAACACAAAACACAAATGTGCAAACAAACGTACAACACATAGGATAATAATAAAGGCCTTGTAGCTTTACCTAGGTGAAATCTTCATTGCAATGTTTAAAAACTCCACAGTCAAAAAATAAAACTGATCAGAAAAACATTAACCTAGGTTTGTATGAGCTCAAAAAATAAAAATAGAACCTTATGATGTGGGAAAAATGCAATAATAAAATAGATATTGAAAAAAGCGTCCTGGTTAATCACAGTCGCAGATGTAAGAATGGCCAAGCTGGAGTTCTGGATATCAGCTGTTATGGATTTGAGTCAAATTATCTTCTTTTTGATCTGTAGAAATCGTTTTGGTTAGTCTTTCTGGAATCCAAATCGGCTGCTGTTCTCCCTGTGGAAACACACAAACAGAGCCCCGACTCCAGACAATCACTGGGTCTGGACCTTTCCATTGTCCTGTTAGAATATCTTTCCAAAGAACTTTAGGCTTATGCACATTTTTTTGGATACATATGCCTTTCCGCAGCACTAAGTCCTGATGAATCCAAATTTAAAAAGTTTAGAGTAAAAAGGGTTATTTTAAGTTTATCTTTGGGGGATATATACCCCTTTCCAATTCCCTCTTTTTGTTTTAGTAAGTACGTTTTAATAGTTTGATGAGCTCTTTCAACTATGCCTTGTCCCTGTGGATTGTATGGAATTCCTGTTATATGAGTAATACCAAATGATGAGCAAAATTGTTTAAAAGAGGTAGAGGTATAGCCAGGACCGTTATCAGTTTTTAACTGTTTAGGAACGCCCACAGTGGCAAAATTTTGTAAGCAATGAGCTATAACATCTTTAGTTTTTTCTCCGGCATGAAGGGAGCCCATCAAAAATCCGGAAGAAGTATCAACTGTAACATTTAAATATTTTAATTTTCCAAATTCTGGCAAGTGTGTGACGTCCATCTGCCAAATATGGTTAGGTATCAGTCCTCTAGGATTGACTCCAAGATTAACTTGTGGTAAAAAGGTCACACAATTTTGACATTGTTTTATTATATGTCTGGCTTGTTCCTTAGTTATTTTAAAACGCTTTTGTAAAGTATTAGCATTAACATGGAATTTTTTATGAAAATTCATAGCTTCTTCTAGTGTAGAGAAAATATGTATGTCATGTGTAGTTTTATCTGCTAAATCGTTGCCCAAACTAAGGGCTCCAGGCAATCCTGTATGTGCTCTAATATGTCCTATAAAGAATGGATCTTTTCTGTCCCAGATTAGACTTTGTATAGTGGAAAACAAAGAGAAAACAGTAGAAGAAGGGGAAATCCTACCAGCATCTTCAAGAGATACTATAGCATTAACTACATACTGACTATCAGAAAATAAATTAAATACAGAATCTTTAAACATTAAAAAAGCTTGTAATACTGCATTAAGCTCTACCTTTTGAGCTGATTGTTTGGGTACTAAAAATGTAAAAGTTTGATCAGGGGTAACTACTGCTGCTGTACCATTATTTGACCCATCAGTGAATATATTTGGAGCATTCATGATAGGGGTTTTTCTTGTCATTTTTGGAAAAACTACAGGATGCTTAGACCAAAAAGACAACAAAGGATTAGATGGTAAGTGATTATCAAATGAAACATTAGATTTACACATGATTATTGCCCAAGTATTTAACTCATTAGCTAACTCATCAATTTGATCCATAGTATATGGAGTAATAATTTTATTGGGAGAAATTCCAAACACTCCTTTCGCTGCTTTTATTCCTTTGAGTATTAATTGTCCTACAGCCTCAGGATACCTAGTAAGAATAGTGTTAGGAGAATAAGATAAATGTATCCACAATAATGGACCTTCTTGCCAAAATACTCCTGTAGGAATATTTTTTGTTGGTAGTACAATAAATAATAAAGGCAAACTTATATCAATTCTATCCAAATGTATATTTTCCATATATGTTTCAATAATTTTCAATGCCTTTCTTGCTTCAGGAGTTAACATGCGAGGTGAGTTTGGATCTGATGGACCTTTTAGAATATCAAATAAAGGTCCCAACTCTCCTGTTGGTATGCCTAGATAAGGCCTTATCCAATTTATGTCTCCCAATAACTTTTGAAAGTCGTTAAGTGACTTGAGTTGATCTACTCGTATTTGAATTTTTGGTGGACGGACCATGGTTGAGGATAATAGAACTCCTAAATAATTAATTGGAAAATTTAATTGTACTTTATCTTTTGCTATCTCTAGATTATAATTTTTTAATAAGTTTGTAAGTATGGCATAACATTCCAGCAATATGTTTTTATCTTTATGTGCCAATAATACATCATCCATATAGTGAAATATTTGTAGTTCAGGATTTTGATTTCTAAGTGGCTGGATTGCTTTATTAACATATATTTGACACATAGTTGGACTGTTAGCCATCCCTTGAGGGAGTACTTTCCATTCATATCTCTGATCAGGACCTTCATGATTTAATGCAGGGATAGTAAATGCAAAACGTGGACTATCCTCGGGATGAATTGGAATTGAAAAAAAACAATCTTTAATATCTATGGCTAAAACATGCCAGGTTTTTGGCAAAGCAGACAATTGAGGAATCCCTGATTGAGCAGGTCCCATAATAACCATTTCATTATTAATGGCTCTTAAATCTTGCAATAATCTCCATTTACCAGATTTCTTTTTAATGACAAAAATGGGAGTATTATGGGGAGATATGGAAGGTTGTATATGTCCTTCCGCTAATTGTTGTTTGACCAGATCATGGGCTACTTGTATCTTTTCTTTAGTCAGGGGCCACTGAGGAACCCACACTGGTCTTTCTGATTTCCAAGTAATTTTGATTGTCTCAGTGGCCCTTTCTGAAAATCCAACCCATGTCTGTCTGTTCCTTGATCTATTTGAATTGGTGCTGCTATACCTTGTCCTTGTTTTCCTAATCTTTTTTCTTTCCTAAAACCTTGTCTAGCCCTAGTAGTGGGGGCATTAGGATTGATGTTATTTGTTAACGTCAAACCTAATTGATCTAGGACATCTCGTCCCCATAAATTTATAGGAAGATGATCCAATACATAGGGCTGTATAGTTCCCTCACAACCTTCAGGATCCTTCCAATCTAATATCATTGCACTTCTATGGGGATTAGTAGCCACTCCTAGGCCTCGAAGCGTTTGAGTGGCTTGTTGTAATGGCCAATGTTTTGGCCATTCCTGACTAGATATGATGCTAAGGTCTGCACCTGTGTCCAGTAGCCCATTAAAGTCGTGTCCTTGAATATTTAGTTTTAACATTGGGCGAGAATCTAAATTTAAAGACAACATAGCCCAATCTACACCTGTGGAGCCTAATCCCCTGGAACCTCTTTTTACACTATGACTAGGAAATTTATTATGTAGGCTGGGTATTATTAACAACTGTGCTATTCTGTCTCCAGGTGAAATTACTGATATACCTCTTGGAGAACTAGCTATAATTTTTATTTCACCTACATAATCGGGATCAATTACCCCGGGACTTATCATAAGTCCTTTTAATGTAGATGAACTACGTCCCAATAATAAGCCTACTGTCCCTTGGGGAAGAGGTCCTTTTATTCCTGTGGGAATGATTTGAACTCCCATCTCTGGAGTTAGTACTGCTCTGGCAGAGGCGCAGATGTCCAACCCTGCGCTCCCTCGGGTTTGTCTGATGAGGGATTTAATGGACAATGTGTCCTGGGCACTACTCTGATGGTGTTGCTGGGTTCCTCCACTGCCCCGTATATTTGTGGTTGTGGGCCCCGGAGCATTGGGCCCGGCTGTCCGTTTTTTGGCAATGGAGCCTGATGCCTTTCTCCACGGTATCGTGGGTAAATACCTGGTCCTTTTCCGTTTTTTGGTAAGGGAGTACCCTCTATGGTAGTTTGAGAACGGCATTCATTAGCCCAATGTCTCCCTCTACGGCATCGTGGGCAAATACCCGGTATTCTATTTCTTTGATACCTAGTTTTGTTAAATCCTCCTCCTATGGGGCAACTCCTTTTAAAATGTCCTGTTTGTTCACAATCATAGCATGTTTTTGGCCTGGTATCTAAAGCCTGTTGTACTGCAGCTGCCAAGACTTGCCCTTGTTCATTAATATCTCTACATAATTTAATATATGTGTTTAAATCTTCATGTCTCCATGGTCTAATAACCTCTCTGCAGCAACGATTTGCTTGGTCATAAGCCAGTTGTTTTATTAATGGCATTGCTTGTTCCGTATCCCCAAAAATTTTGGCAGCCGTTTGAATTAGCCTATCTACAAAGTCAGCGTAAGGTTCATTAGCTCTCTGTATTACCTTAGATAGCTGACCTTGTAAATCTCCATGTCCTTGTAAAGTCTTCCATGCCCTAACTGCGTCTGTAGCAATTTGTGCATATATAGCAGGATCATATTCAATTTGTTGCCGCTGACCCTCATAAGGTCCTTTTCCTAGCAACATTTCTAAATTTCTTTGAGGGTAACCGGCTGCTGCATTTCTCCTAGCTGTCTCTGCACAAAATTCCTCATTGGCAACCTTCCATAACAAATATTGTCCTCCATTTAGCACAGATTTACACATGCTAGCCCAATCTGCTGGCGTCATGTCCAAGTTAGTAATAGACTCGACCATGCTCACCGTGAAGGGAGCTTGGGGACCATAGGTTGTTACAGCCTCTTTTAACTGCTTCACTGTTTTAAAATCTAAAGCACGGTGAATTCGCTGCCCTCCTGCCTGTTCAAGTACAGGACATGCTAATCTTTGAGGTCCTGTCTCAGGATCCCATTTATCAACTACGGGGTTTGAGGGCCACTCAGCTGTCTCTATCGGTGGGGCTGTTGGTTGAATTAAACCCTCTTGTGATAAAACGGAGTTAGTAACAGCCTCCTGTTGTGGCCTTTTTCCTAACAACCCCTTTTCCTTTAAATTTTCTTCCTCTGTCTGACTAGCTGGAGAGACCTTCTCTTTTGCTTGATCTAAAACGTCTTTCACCATGTTCTGAACCTCTAACAATTTACTTAACATCTTTTCAGTTTGTTTTAATCTACTATAAAGATAACGCAACCCAATAAGATAACACAAAACAAAACCGAAACTGAATGAAGCAAAAACAGAATAAAAAATCGTTGTATCAATTTTCTCTTCCTCAGGGCCGACAAACTTCAAACCTTTAGTCAACCATTTTTTCCAGTTTGCCTGAGAAATTTCTAGGGATAGGCAGCTTGAAAGAAAAACAAAATAAATCAAAAGAAGAACACATTGTTTTCTGAAATGGTCACCCATTCTCTCGCCTTCCCTCAGGGGCGAGCAATTTCACTTACGTCCAAGTTTCAGACGTTCTGCGTACGGGCCAACAGATGCCGCAGTCTCTCGGCTGGGCACAAATCACGAGTCTCCACACAGCTTGTAGATTCAAACAGCAATTCTTTATTCCCGAACTCACACTGGCCGTCTACAAACACGCTCTGGGGGAATCCACGTTCTCTGCCCAAATCCACTTCTCCCAGTTCCTCTACTCTACCCAAATCCACTCCGCATGGGCTTCTGTCTCCCAAAAATATACTGTCTGACCCTAAGCACTCAAGAGGAACTCAGCAGCAGGATACGCCCTATTCCAAAAGAGGAACACCCTAATCTCCTATTATACTAAACTGCCCTATTCTAAAGGGGAAACACCCTACTCTCCTATTATGCTAAACTGCCCTATTCTAAAGGGGAAACACCCTACTCTCCTATTATGCTAAACTGCCCTATTCTAAAGGGGGAACACCCTAAACACGGATCCTGCCCTGGTCCTTGAGCAAGGTCACCTTTCAGAAGTCCTTCCACTAGGCAGCATGGGAGTAAGCTGGCAAGGAATTTGTCATACCTACTTGGCTGATGGCTCCCAGCAGATGTGGAGTCCCCTCGTCCCCAGTTTGGTAGGCAGTGGCCAGGTGTTTTCACAGGTATCGCTGAGTTTTTTCAAGAGCTTTAAGTCTGTCAAGCAAGGGGATGTGGAAGGTATCGTGGGTCTTACAGTTGGGGTTAGGTCCCTTACTGGAGGAGGGGCACCATAGAGAATTTCACAGGGGATGAGGTTACTCAAAAAACAGAGGGAGTATTTCTTGATTAAACATTGCATAAGGCAGGAGCATAGTCCAATCTTTTATACTGGTCTCTAAGCTGAATTTCGTTAAGGTCTCTTAAATGGTTCTATTCATTTCTTCTCCCTGTCCTGAACTCTGGGGTCTATAAGCACAATATAACTTCCAATTAATCCCCAGGTTCCTGGCTAACCCCTGACATACCTGGGCCATGAACTCCTGTGTATTATCAGACCCTATTACCTTAGGCAGGACATATCTTGGAAAAATATCTTCCACTATCTTCTTGACCACCATTTGCACTGTTTCTTTTCTTCTTTTTCTTTTTGTGGGGAGGGCTTCAATCCATCCTGAAAATGTATCTACAAAGACTAGGAGATATTTATGTCCATACCTTGCTGGCTTAATTTCAGAAAAGTCCACTTCCCAGAATTGTCCTGGTCTGGTTCCTCGTAGGTTCTTTCCTGCAGGAAGCTTGTAAGTGTAAGCATTAACCAATTGATGGACCAGGCAGGCTTTTTATACCCATTCAGTTATTTCCTTTTGCTATGAGTCTGTTAGTGGAAAACTCTCTTCTTGATACTTTAGAAATACCTGCAGTTTCTTTGAACCCAGGTGAGTGAGTTGATGTGCATTTTCTACTGACATAGTTAGAGCCGGGACTATAGGAGATTTTACTGAAGGATTTAGAAATTCCACTTGGGGTTTTCAGGGTTAAAAGTTATTTTGGCCTGGAGCTTGGTGAGCAGATCTCTGCCCATCAATGGGGCCAGGCATTCTGGGATTACTTAAAAGGAGTGATGGATTTTTCCTTTCCCCAGGCCCATGGTCCTCTTAGTTGTCCAAGCCAAATATTTACTGCCATTAGCCCCTTGAACTAGAGACCTTTTATTTGATTGAGGGCCCAATGGGGCCTTAAGGGCTGAGTTTATTGCCCCTGTATGCACTTCAAAGTTTACTGGGGTCCCCTCCACTTCAAAAGTTATGCTGAGCTCAGGGAGGGGATCTGAGCCCCGACTTTCGTAGTCATCTTCAAGAGTCAGAATGGCTGCCTGGCGTAGTTGTCTCTTTCTAGGGCACTCTTGAACCCAGTGTCCTCTTTCTTTACAGTAGGCACATTGTTCTGAGGTCAGTGGTGGCCTCTGGCATGAGACCAGGTACCCCTTCCTGTCTCCCTGTTTCTTAATTTCTGGCCCTTTTTTTTTGTTGTGACCGGGACCTTAGTCAACTCCTTAGTCTGTCTTTTGTTTCTTTTATCCTCCCTTTGCTCCCTTCTCTTCCTCAGTTTCTCTCTTATAGAATACTTTCTCAGCTTCTCTGACTAAATCTCTCAAAGTCATATCTTGTAATCCATCTAAGCATTGTAACTTTCTTTAAATATCCAGGGCAGCATGCCCAATAAAGGCCATTGTGACAGATTGCTTTTGATCCTCTGCCTGAGGATCGAAAGGAGTATATCTCCTATATGCCTCCATAATTCTCTCTAGAAACATAGAGGCAGATTCATCAGGCCCTTGAATAATCTCTCTTACCTTGGCCAAATTAGTTGGTCACCCAGCGGCCGCTCGAATGCCCACTATTACAACCCAGTGATAAGTGCACAGATGCTTTCTACCTTCAAAGTGTTGGGGTCCCAGTTTGGTTGGTTCAAGGGAAAGCTGGCTTTGATTATGTTGGGAAGATATGTTGGTCTCCCATCTGGTCTTAGGATTTTTTCTCTCGCTTCCAGGAGTATTCTCTTTTGTTCCTCTGTCATAAAGAGAGCCCATAGGAGTTGTTGAAAGTCATCCCAAGTAGGCGGGTGGGAAAACATCAATGACTCAACCAGACATATGAGCCAGGTAGAATCCTCGGAAAAACGGGGATTGTTATTTTTCCAGTTATATAGATCTGAAGAGGAGAAAGGCCAATATTGGTAGGCTTGCATTTTTCCCCCATGGCCTTCGTCAATCATTGGCCCGTAGGGACATAGGGGGATCATCACAGGAGTTCCAGGGTTTTCAATCAATCGCTGCCAGCGAGTTCCTTTAGCCAGGCTAGCTTCCTCCTGGGGAGGAGGGGCTGTGTGTTCCACGGGGGAGTTATCTGGAGGGCGCTGGGCCAGCTTAGCTTCCTCCAATGGAGGAGAGGCTGAGTCAGCTGCAGGGGAATCACTTAGAGGGTGTTGGTGGTTGGGGGACGAGGGCAGGGAATAAGGAGCAGGAGGAGAGTCCAGTAGAGTCAAATCTTGTGACTCAGGGAGAACAAAGGGTGGAGGAGGAGGAGGAGCAGAGGGTTTGAGAGATTGTGGGGGAAGGAGTAGGGGCAGGGGCAGGGGCAAGGAAAGGCTTCACCCATGGAGTAGGAGATTTGCAGAAGTCCTGACAAGTTAAGATATATGGCTGTTCATCCGGATGGCTATGTGTGCCAGGGTGAAAGACAATATCTCTGACTTATTAAATTAGTGAGAAGTAGAAAGATCCTTCTAGAGGCCATCCGAGACCAAAGGTGGGCCATTCTGTGGCACAGAGAGTCTGGCAGATTCAGCCTTTTACTGAAAAAGAAAGATTCTGAGCCCTTAAACGAAATTTGGTCAAGTGATCAAGGGTCAGGGACAGGGGCATTGAAGTGCTGTGTCCCATAATGAAAGATACACAAAGAGTGAATACAAGGATACACGACACAGACAAGGTAAGACAATAAAGACATTCAATGGACATCCAAAACTGAGACCAGGACTGAGTAGCCAGCATAACCCAATGGGCTGGCAATCCCAAATCTGTTACAAAATATTACTGAGTCGAGGAGACTATTGTTCCTCGATTTCCCGAGTCCTTTGGGGCGTCCCCCATGGGACGTGGCCTGTGGCTCTGTGACACGTTTGTCAGCCACTATTGGAGAGAGCTCACACTCTTCTTCGACAGCCATTTTGCCAAGCCCTAACCTTAACACTGAAACCAGAAATTGGTGCCTTACTTAACCAGAGAGGAACCCGTTAGGGTCTCTTGTCCTCCATTGCCAGAACTCAGTGGGATCTCCATATGTAAAGGTCGGGCGAGCATCGAAGGAAGAGACCACCAAGAGACTGTCTTATCCAACATCAAAGAATTTATTGGGGGTCCAGCATGCTGGGGCTCGGAGCTCACTTGAATAGAGCAGAGAGTCCTAAGAACAGTTTAAGCAGAACATATATATTTTTGTTGGAGAGGGCAGGGAGGGAAGTTTACTGATGGGTCAGGGCGAGTGGTCGGTTTGCGTGCAACCGGGTGAGGGAGTACATTCTACACTTTGGCAGTTGGGGACAGCACATTCTGGGAACAAGATTAGCAAACAGTTCTCAAGATTTCAACAGTGTTTTGTTAAGCATAAGGAAAAACAGGAAGTGACAAGTACCTATTTGATTAACCTTTCACTACCAACTATCCTTTTTGACTGGATGTTCTCCTCTACATTCTATTATCCAAGGTACAAGGTCCTATGCCATTGTATATCGATTTATTCAAAGCTAAGTATCCCAATCAAGGGCCCAGTGCCCTTCTGGGTTTCAAATGTTACTTAGATTTCTGTTTTTATACATATACTCCACCTATATATTTTTATACATATTGCAGGTTCCCAATACCATTATTCATTCAGCAGAATGATTCCTAACCCAAATCAAACATGTTATTAACCCTAACCATACACTGTTACCTCAATCTAACTTTATAGAAGAGCAGGTACAGAGTTGTTCTTACAATACAAGAATGTAGGGGATCTTCCACCTGCTGAGAACCTCAAGGGTCCATGCAGATATAATCCCTGTAGAAGAAGTAGGCAGCTCTGAAGGACCTGAGAGAGGAAAAGTCATCTTCCATGGAAAACAACCTGGTCAGGGTGAAGGGTTGTGTCGGAATCAGCCTCTCTATTCTTAATGTAGAGAAGATGGACCAAATGAGACCAGTTTGGAGAGCTATTCATGGGTGCCTATGGTTGATATACCATTCTAACTTGTGAAAGTGTCACAGGAATCAGGAGCAGAATCAATCTCATGGGAAGCTTGGAAGCAACTCTTAGGACAAAGTGGTTGCCAAGCCAGTGAACTCATTCAGTTCCTGACGGAAATGACCTCACCTCACTTCCTTGGTGATGGAACTCTGTGAACTTGCGATCCAGGAAGCCAGTCAAACAGTGCCAGTCCCAGTTCCAGTCCCAGTGGTTTTACTTTTTAAATTTCCCAAGGACAGAGTCAGTCTTTCTTGGTACCTACTGATGTTAGGATGGCCAAATGGCAGGAAAGCTCTGAAGAGGTGCCTTTCCTGAGAAAGCAGGTAGTGGCTCACCGCTGGCTCCTGACAACTTCAGAGATTTGGCAAAGGACACAAGATCTGAGACAAGTCAGGCCATTTCGGGGGAACCTAGAATGGCCCACAGTCAGAGGACACTCCAAATAGTCACAACCTACTTGGGGGAAAGATGTGCCTTTGTGGGTGTGGGTGTGGGTTTGTGTGTTTGGCTCATGTTCTGAGAATAGGTAGGAAATGAGGTTTGTTTGGTTTGGAGTGAATTGTTTCTAGTAAGTCGTTTGACAATGCGAGTGTTTCTGTGTCTCTGTATCCCACTGTGTCCGTGGTTGTAGATATTAGAAAAGAGAATGCATCAATGGATGTGTCCTGACTATTAGAAAGCTTACCAGCATTCATCCTGCCCAATTTATAAATTGAATATTGCTTGCTATATTGATGGGCAACACCTACGATCTTCCTAAGTTCCTGTTTTCTTCCTGAAATCTGGCCACTCTCCATAATAGGCTCATGGTTTTGTATCCAAGATATGTACCACCTCTAAGCTCTGTGACATGGCCATGTACTGAACAGCTGAAGTGAATGGCGAGCATCTCAGGAAACTCACATACCAGTGTGACCTGTAAAGTCTCATTGGGGAAGCACTGCTTTGGGCCTTTTGCTTACCTATTGTTCTGTTGCCCTGAATGTCAGGAAAATCTTTGACTCAGGCCAACGCTTTGTGAAGTCTTAACAAAACCTTTTTCAAATAAAAAAGAATGGGAATCAGCTGTGGCTCTTTGCTTAATTGCTTTGCAAAGGGATGCGACTGAATCAGCGTCTTGGCCTTTTGTTAGGCTGTGGCTTAGATTCTCAGCAACTGATGGATCTAAAGCAAGATCCCATGTGTGCATCCAAAACCAAAATGGCAAAAAGAGCAGTCATTGTGGATGAAGTCTTTCGCCTTCCTCTGTAAGGTTTCTGACATCAATCAAGTGAGAAAAGGGATCTTTTAGGTCAAATGAGTTCTTCAAATCCCTGCAGAGGCTAGCCCATAGGTGCTTGTGTTTTCTCATGACTCCAATTCACATAAAGAATCTAAACCCCACAGTCAGAAGGTCTCAAATTTGAGAAGTAGATCAGTATTAATGGCAGGCCTATATTATCACTTCTGGTTCACAGGAAGGGTGTCCAGGTCACTCAGAATTTAGGTAAATGAGGGGCAAGGGAGTGTATTTTGGACACTGTCTCGGGCTGCATTCCTCATGGAAATCTCCAGCCAGAGATTATGATGAGTGTCTCTATGGAAGTCGATGAGGGCCATGTGCGACTGTTTTGGTTTTAATTGTGGTCATTTTTGTGGCAGTTGGAAGGGATGACTGAGTACACCTGGGTTTGAACTCTGGTGTGATTCCCCTTAGAGACTGAGTACAGGAACTGAACTTAGAGAAGTATTGCCATGAATTGTGTTGTGATATTAGCAGGCCAACCATGAGAGTCACCCTTGAAAACTGAGATCTAGGCCCAGGGTGGCTTTCCAGAGATCACTGGGAATCTCAGGCTGGATATCACATGATTTTATTCTTAAAGACTTGGCAGGCTTAGTTGAGAGTCAAAACACACATGGACGTTACATTGTAGACCTTAATGGGCCTGGATTTTTGTGACCTTTTGGCCAATCTTTGAGAAACCTTGCCTGTGAGAGTTCTCCAGAACTTACTTTGAAATGAACTTCCACAACATTTAATGGTCAATGAATGAATTGAAACCCACATGCTCCCAACTTCATCCTTGAAAAATTGCTAGATAAATACCATGAAATTTTTGAAATTCCCATTACCAGATGGCACTGGAGAAACTTTGGATGTCCTGTTGCTGATCATGAATATGCAGGACAGTGACTTGATTGACTGAGTTTCATGAAAATGGTGTAGAACAGAGATTCCAGGAAGTTGGACCCTGCTGAGTAGTGGGCCTACTGCAGTGATTGGCAGGTGTGTAATAAAAAAATAAAATAAAAAAAAAAAACATCTGTGATGTGGCATTGTGGATCTGCCATTGGCTTCCAATTGGCTTGTGACTGACATGGTTCAGCCAGCAGACGCTTATATGTAAAGGCATCTTGTTATAAGGAGAGGTTTCAGGCCAATGTTCAGAATCAGGTTGCTATGGTCAAGGAGGCAAGCTATGTAGGATAGAAGCCTGGTTGGCACATTCTCCTGTAGACCCTGACCCACCACATGTGACAGAACTCCCTCCAGCATTGTGTCCCAGTTGAATTCCTTGTATTTCATGAAGCAAATACCAAACTCTCAGTGCAGCAGCAAGAAACACCAGGAAAACTGGAGGATGACCAAATGGTTTCAGAGTCCACAAGGGTAGACAATTAGTCCCCAGTGGCCACAGTTTACCTACAAACAGAGAATTAAAGACTGCTTCCTCTTGTTTATTGGAAAATAAGAAATCAAGTATTCCAGGTCACATAGAAGCATACCCAGATATGATGGTCTCACTACAAAGGAAGCTAAATCTCCTGACTACAACGTATATTTCAAGTTCCCAACCTCAGAGGCAGTTCCTCAAGAAGTCTTTAGTCCAGCAGAGCTCCATGTTTGTGAAGTGTTTACCCAGTCCCTTACTTTTGGAATCTCCTCTGCCACCTCCATGTTTGTGAACTCCTGAGCATATTCGATTCCAGATAAGTATTCACAGATTTTCTAACTCTTCTCCTCTAATTGTGTCTTACTTAGGGCCAAGGTAATGTCAAGGCATTGTTCTGGATGAGAGTGGGAAGATATTTTTGTAGCACATATTTGCATAAACATTGGAATCATTTTCCAAATTTCCATTCGAAATACTGAATCCCTGACACTAACACATGCTCAACTAGACTCTGACTACTAATCCTAATATGATGGAGAAAACTAACCCAAACAGAAAAGAAATACAAGCAGTTCAGAGGAGGAATGGTGTATCATTGGAATTGCCTTTTGCATTATATAGGATAAGAATTAAACATCTAGTCAATTTTTTGTTGAAATGGTATTCCATGTGTTTTTAAAGTTAACGAATATGTGAATTCCTGTCTCCTTTTCCGTGTAGCCTATTCTGCACATGTATTTTTATATGCACATATAGAATACTACCTGGTACCACACGTACATTCTTGTGAGATGGCTGACTTGGCAGATACAAATTGTAAGAAGAGCTCACTCCTCCTAAACGCTGTTGGAACTGAAAATTCAAACTATTGTTGAGCTTCCTAGTACAACAACATTATACATGAATCCATGTTCAGTAAAACGAATCTATTTGGATCTGTGGATGACATATATTTCATGGTGAATTTCAATTTCTCATATGTTGCTACTTTTTAATGTCTGTTTGTGTGTGTGTGTGTGTGTGTGTGTGTGTGTGTGTGTTTATATATATATATACACACACACTCTCCAGATTTTTCAAAATATGAAATATTTGTGTCTTATTATACACTCCATAAATTCATTCATATTCATGTATGTGGATTAATATTCAACTTTTCACAAGATTATTCTGAGAAATATTCATCCACCTGAACTACATATTTGATTCCTAGTTCTGAAAACTAACTTCAGTAAATGGTGCATACAACTCCTAATATTTCTGCAGTAACTGACCCAGTTTAAAATCAATGCAAGTAGATTCCTATGGGACATGATGTGTATTTTGTCATTCATTTCTATTCAATACTGGTACATTACTATTTCTTCAGTTAATGTACATGATAGGATATATATTTCATTCACAAGTTCAAAAATTTATAGGCATTTTGTTTTACTTTCCATCACTTCCTAATTCAGAACACATGTTTTCCACAAATTTTCTTGACTGGTCTTTTCATGAGACTTCTTTCACACAATGCAAAGATCACACTTATGTTTGTATGGAAGTTTAAATGAAAAATGAGTATGGATTACTAAAACCATCTATGTCCAGGTTGCCTAATGCTATCAAATGTCAATCCTATTGGTGACTACATATTTGTTTCTTCCTAAGATTATATACTCAACCTCAAGCCTGTTGAAAATGTCTGATCCTATCACTTACTTTATACTTTGCCTGAATTCCTAATGTCTCTATTGATATATAGTTTCCTACATATTTTCCAGAGTTCATCAATGTGACTGACTCTTCACATGTGCTGATATTTACATTCATTCTCTACCCGAAACCCTACTGCTAAAGAACATTTGGTTAAAATCCTATACTCACTCTGCTTTCTAAACCTACTGACTATCTTCCTAATCCTACCGACTATCCTTTTGACTGGATGTTCTTTTCAGCATTCAATCATCCAAGGAAAGGACCTATGCCATTGTATATCAATTTATCTGAGACATCTGTGCAGAAAATAATTCAAAGTTAAGTATCCCAATCAAGGGCCCAATGCACTTCTGGGCTTCAAATCTTACCTAGATTTCTGTTTTCATACTTATATTTCACCTATATATTCTTGTAAATATCCATCAATTTAGGATTGCCACAGTCTGGCTGGGCACAATTCAGGAGCCACTTGTCAAAAGAAACTAACTTTATTTTTAGAACCACACACGCCATAAAAGTAGGTCCTCGGGAAATACCCTCAGAGCACAACTGCCACCACCAGCTTCCCACAAGCTCTCAACCTCCCCACTCCTCGTGCTCTTGAGGTCGATTGGCTGAGTCATTTGGGCAGAGCCAAAAAAGTCCCCCAATGAGCAACTCCGTAGTTTGAAAGGGTGGGGAAACAGCCCAATGGGCATCACCGCAGAGGAGCCAATGAGCTAGATGTTGCTGGGGCCGCTATGAGCCAACCATCAGCTGGCATTCTGAAAGTTTGCTTTGGCCCCTTGGGCTGTTGCTGTCAACATCTCCCCCTCTCTGTTTAAACAACAAGCATGTGGCTTAGGGAACATGCCTGCCTTAGGTTGTCCAATAGTACATATGGTCCTTACCCATTATCGAATGAGCTGACCTCAAGGTGTCAGCCTCCCGTCTAAGGTTGGTACCATTGCAATTGGATCTTACCCGTCACTGACTACAGGTCCAGTACACAGCCACACCTGTGGAGAGGTCTTTGTACCAGCGGGGGGGGTGAGGTTCTTTGCCTCATCTCTGTTGTTCCCCAAATTTTAGCTGAACGACCATAACAAGCAGAAGGGAGTAAGATACAACAAGCCAATTGACAGCTCTTTTTGAAAAAATTGTACCACCGATGACATCATCAGAGAAATACCCCAACACTACCACAAGTCGCTGCACCAACAGATAGTTCACAATGCATGCAGGTGAGTTCACAATGCATACAAGTGATACATAGTCCAGGAAATTTCTGCAAGCAGTTCAATGATGGCTATTGCAGAAGCTGTAGATTGGTTTTATCTTTGTCTTCACCAGCACTGGAATGAAGATAAGAATTATGGCAATAATGGCTAAAGAAAAATTTATGTAACATTCCAGAAGGCACTAAAAGAAAACAATTTTCTTAACAATTTGCATTATCTTGAAGAGAATTATTAAATATAATGAAAAAGAAAGGTGAAAGTAAACAAACAGGTCTGTTAACCTCCTATTTTTGCACATATTAAAACAATCCTGAACAGTTGTTTACCCAATTTAAATTAAACTATTTAATTCACGTGAATAAAAAAAATGGATCCATTTTTTTCATGAGCACTCATCATATATGATATATGGACATACGCACATTCAAACGTATAACACAAAACACAAGTGTGAACACATAATAAATACATACAACACATAATATAATAGTAAAAGCCTTATAACTTTTTACAGGTGAAATCATCATTGCAATGTTTAAAAACTCTATAGTCAAAAAATAGAACTGATCAGCAAAACATTAACCTAGGTCTGTGTGAGCTCAAAAAAACAAAACAGAACTTCAAGATGTGGGAAAGGGCAAAAATAAAATAGATATGGAAAAAAGCATCCCTGTTCTGTCGCACATGTATGGATAGCCAAACTGGAGTTTTGGATATCAGCTGTTATGGATTTGAGCCTAATCATCTTATTTTGGTCTATTGAAAACGCTTCAGTTAAGGTCTCTGGAATTCAAATCGGCTGCAGTTCTCCCTGTTGAAACACATAAACAGACCCCCGACTCCAGGCAATCACTGAGTCAGGACCTTAGTTAATCTCTCTGGAATCCAAATCGGCTGCTGTTCTTCCTGTGGAAACCCACAAACAGACCTCCAACTCCAGAAAATTAATGGGTCAGGACCTTTCCATTGTCCTGTTAGAATATCCATCCAAAGTACCTTGGACTTATACACATTTTTTGGACACATATGCTTTTCTGCAGCATTAAGTCCTCATGAATCCAAATTTTAAAAGTTTAGAGTAAAAACGGTTATTTTAAGTTTATCTTTGGGGAATTTATACCCCTTCCCAATTTCGTCTTTTTGCTTTAATAAGTACATTTTAATAGTTTGATGTGCTCTTTCAACTATGCCTTGTCCCTGTGGATTGTGTGGGATTGCTGTTATATGAGTAATGCCAAATGATGAGCAAAATTGTTTAAAAGAGGTAGAAGCATAATCCGGGTCATTATCTGTTTTTAACTGTTTTGGAATGAACACAGTGGCAAAATTTTGTAAGCAATGAGCTATAACATCTTTAGTTTTTTTCCGGCATGAAGGGCGCCCATCAAAAATCCAGAAGAAGTATCAACTGTAACATGCAAATATTTTAATTTTCCAAATTCTGGCAAGTGTGTGACGTCCATCTGCCAAATATGGTTAGGTATCAATCCTCTAGGATTGACTCAAGATTAACTTGTGGTAAAATGGTCACACAAGTTTGACATTGTTATATTATTTGTCTAGCTTGTTCCTTAGTTATTTTAAAAAGCTTTTGTAAAGTATTAGCATTGATATGGAACTTTTTATGAAAATTTATAGCTTCTTCTAGTGTAGAGAAAATATGTATGTATGTCATATGTAGTTTTATCTGCTAAATCATTGCCCATACTAAGGACTCCAGGCAATCCTGTATGTGCCCTGATATGTCCTATTAAGAATGGATCTTTTCTGTCCCAGATTAGACTTTGTATATTGGAAAGCAAAGAGAAAACAGTAGAGGAAGGGAAATCCTACCAGCATCTTAAAGGGATACTATAGCATTAACTATATACTGACTATTGGAAAATAAATTAAACACAGAATCTTTAAACATCACAAAAGCTTATAATACTGCATTAAGCTCTACCTTTTGAGCTGATTTTTGGGGTGTTAAAAATGTAAAAATTTGATCAGGTGTAACTATTGCTGCTGTACCATTATTTGACCCATCAATGAATATATTTGGAGCATTCAAGATAGGTGTTTTCTTGTCATTTTTGGAAAAATTACAGGATGCGATGACCAAAAAGACAATAAAAGATTAGATGGTAAGTGGTTATCAAATGAAACATTAGGTTTACACATGGTTATTGCCCAAGTATTTAACTCATTAGCTAATTCATCAATTTGATTCATAGTATATGGAGTAATAATTTTATTGGGAGAAATTCCAAACACTCTCTTTGCTGCTTTTATTCCTATGAGTATTAATTGTCCCTCAGCCTCAGGATACCTAGTAATAATAGTGTTAGAAGAATAAGATAAATGTATCCATAATAATGGACCTTCTTTCCAAAATACTCCTGTAGGAATATTTTTATGTTGGTAGTACAATAAATAATAAAGGCAAAATTATATCAAATCTATCCAAATGCATATTTCTTATATATGTATCAATGATTTTTAATGTTTTTCTTGCTTCAGGCGTTAACATTCTGGGTGAATTTGGATCAGATGGACCTTTTAGGATATCAAATAAAGGTCTCAACTCTCCTGTTGGTATACATAGATAAGGCCTTATCAAATTATTGTCTCCTAGTAACTTTTGAAAGTCATTAATTGATTTGAGTTAATCTTCTCGAATTTGAATTTTTGGTGGACTGACCATGGTTGAGGATAATAGAACTCCTAAATAATTAATTGGAAAATTTAATTGTACTTTATCAATTGTTATCTCGAGATTATAATTTTTTAATAAGTTTGTAAGTGTGGCATAACATTCTAGCAATGGGTTTTTTTCCTTTGTGTGCTAATAATACATCATCCATATAGTGAAATATTTGTATTTCAGGATTTCGATTTCTAAGTGGCTGGATTACTTTGTTAACATAAATTTGACACATAGTTGGGCTGTTAGCCATCCCATGAGAAAGTACTTTCCACTCATACCTCTAATCAGGATCTTCATGATTCAGTGCAGTTATAGTACATGCAAAAACGTGGACTATCCTCAGGAAGAAATGGATATGAAAAAGAAAAAAAAAAACAATCTTTAATATGTATAACTAAAACATACCAAGTTTTTGGCAAAGCAGACAATTGATTAATCCCTGATTGAGCAGGTCTCAAAATAACCATCTCAATATTAATGGCTCTTAAATCTTGCAATAATCTCCATTTACCAGATTTCTTTTTAATGACAAAAATGGGAGTATAATGGGGAGATACAGAAGGTTGTATATGTTCTTCCGCTAATTGTTGTTTGACCAGGTCCTGGGATGCTTGTATCTTTTCTTTAGTCAGGGTCCACTGAAGAATCCATACTGGTCTTTCTGATTTCCAAGTAATTTTTATTAACTCAGTGGCCCTTTCTTAAAATCCAACCCATGTCTGTCTGTTGCTTCGTCTATTTGTATTGGTGCTGCTATACCTTGTTCTTGTTTTTCTAATCTTTTTCCTTTCCTAAAACCTTCTCTAGCCATAATAGTGGGTGCATATTGATTGATGTTATTTGTTAATGTCAAACCTAATTGATCTAGGACATCTCGTCCCCATAAATTTATGGGAAGATGAAACAATACATATGGCTGTATAGTTCCTTCACATCATTCAGGATCTTTCCAATCTAATACCATTGCACTTCTATGGAGATTAGTCACCACTCCTAGGTCTCAAAGCGTTTGAGTGGCTTGTTGTAATGGCCAATGTTTTGGCCATTCTTGATGAGAGATGATGCTAAGGTCTGCACCTGTATCCAGTAGCCCATTAAATTCATGTCCTTTAATATTTAGTTTTAGCATGGGGCGAGAATCTAAATTTAAAGAAAGCATAATCAAATCTACACCTGTGGAGCCTAATCCCTTGGAACCTCTTTCTACATCACGCCTGGAAAATTTATCACGTAGACTGGGTATTATTAGTAACTGTGCTATTCTATCTCCTGGTGCAATTACTGATATATCCTTTGAAGAACTGGCTATAAATTTTATTTCACCTTCATAATCGGGATCAATTACCCAAGGACTAATCATAAGTCCTTTTAGATTAGAAGAGCTGCGTCCCAATAATAAGCCTACTGTTCCTTTGGAAAGAGGTCCTTTCACCAAGTGTGAATGATTTGAACCCCCCATCTCTGCTATGATTCGGCAGAGGTGCAGATGTCCAACCTTGCGCTCCCTCTGATTTCTCTGATGAGGCGTCTAATGGACAATGTGTCCTGGAAACTACTCTGATGGGGTTGTTGTGTTCCTCCAGTGCTCCATATATTTGTGGTTTGGGGCCCCAGAGCATTGGGCCCCCCTGTGCATTTTTTGGCAATTGAGCCCGATGCCTTTCTCCATGATATGGTGGATAAACACCTGGTCCTTGTTCGTTTTTTGATAATGAAGTACCCTCTATGGTGTTTTGAGAACGGCATTCATTAGCCCTATGTCTCCCTCTATGGCATCGTGGGCAAATACCCAGTATTCTACTCCTTTGGTAACTAGTTTTGTTAAACCCTCCTCCTATGGAGCAATTCCTTTTAAAATGTCCTGTTTGTTCACAATTGTAGCATGTTCCTGGCCTTGCATCTAAAGCCTTTTTTACTGCAGCTGCCACAAATTGCCCTTGTTCATTGATGTCTCTGGCATCTAAAGCCTGTTTTACTGCAGCTGGCACTACTTGCTCTTATTCATTAATGTCTCTACATAATTTAATATATGTGTTTAAATCTTCATGTTTCCATGGTCTAATGATTTCTCTGCACCAACGATTTGCTTGGACATAAGCCAGTTGTTTTATTAATGGCATTGCTTGTTCGGTATTCCCCAAAACTCTGGTAGCTGTTTGAATAAGCCTATCTACAAATTCAGTGTAATATTCATTAGATCCTTGTATTACCTTAGATAATTGACCTTGTAAACCTCCATGTCCTTGTAAAGTCTTCCAGTCCCTAACTGCCTCTGCAGCAATTTGTGCGTATACGCCAGGATCGTATGCAATTTGTTGCTGCTGATCCTCATAAGGTCCCTTTCCTAACAACATATTTAGATTTCTCTGAGTATAACCAGCTTCTGCATTTCGCCTAGCCGTCACCTTGCAAAATTCCTCATTGGCAACCTTCCATAACAGGTATTGACCTCCATTTAGCACAGCTTTACACATATTAGCCCAATCTACTGGCGTCATATTTAATTATTAATGGTTTCGACCAAGCTTACACTGAAGGGTGCTTGAGGACCATGGGTTGTTACAGCCTCTTTTAGCTGCTTCACTATTTTGAAATTTAAAGCATGTTGAATTTGCTACCCTCCTACCTCACATACAGGGCATGTTAATACTTGAGATCCTGTCTCAGGATCCGAACTATCAACTGCGGGCTTTGGGGGCCTCCCAGCATATGGAGGTGGCCTTGTTATTTGGACGTTTACATCCTCCTGTGATTGAAATGTATTAGTAACAGTCTCCTGTAGAGGTGGCGCTGTTGGTTGGAAACTTTGCCCTCTGGTTATAGAAAGTTGTTAGTAGCAGTCTCCTTTTGTAACTTTGCCCCTAATGGCTTTTTCTGCCCTAAGCTTTGTTCCTCTATCTTTGTCTGAACTGCAGTCTTTGGACTAAGCAAACCAGATATGATCATCCTCAATGGCAATGTGCCAATTTGCAGAGTCCCTGGGCTGTTTTTTTTTTTCTTTTCTTTTTAAATCTTCACCATGATGGTTTCATTATGGTATATTTAACAACTCCTTCTTCAAAAGCCATGGGCTACATTTTTGTATTGTACCAACGTATGCCCTGACTGTGCTTGACTTTACTGAGATGCCTCCTTCCTCTAACAATTTACTTAACGCTCTTTCAGTTTGTTTTTTACAAATTTCTGATCCCATATTTCTACTATAATACAACCCAAAAAGACAATGCCAAACAAAACCGAGACAGAATAAAATAAAAAGGGAACAACAAAAAGTCATTATAGCCTTTCTATCCTCCTGACATGTGCATCTGTCCTTTCTCCCTATCTGCTCCTCAGACGTAAATAATTTTTTCTCAGATCTGAGCAGTTTTTCTTCCGTCTCACTCATCTCCATGGACAGGCAACTTAAAACAAAAGTGAAGCAAAACAAAAGAGAAATCTTAAAATGGCTACCCATCCTCTCGCCCTGCCCTCAGGGACGAGCAGTTTACCTTATCACTTACCCTCAGTCACTCTCCGTGTGAGCCACCAAATGCTGCAGTCTGGCTGGGCACAATTCAAGAGCCACTTTTCAAAAGAAACAAACTTTATTTTTAGAACCACACACGCCAAACAAAACAGCTCCTCAGGAAAACCCTCAGAGCCCAACTGCCACCACTGGCTTTCTTGTAAAGTCTCTGTCACACCCACAAGCCTCTCCACCTCCCACAATCCTCCTGCTCTAGAGGCCGTTTGGCTGCATCACGTGGGTGGAGCCAAAATGTCCCACAATGAGCAGCTCTGTGGTCTGAAATGGCAGGGTAACTGTCCAATGAGCATCACCGCAGAGGAGCCAATCAGCTAGATGTTGCTGGGGCTGCTGTGAGCCAATCATCAGCTGGCAGTTGGAAAGGGTGGGGAAAAAGCTCAATGAGCATCTCCAATGAGCATCACCAAAGAGGAGCCAATCAGCTATATGTTGCTGGGGCCGCTGTGAGCCAATAATCATCTGGCAGGTGGAATTGCTGGGAGCTGGAAGTTTGCTGGGGCCCCTTCAGCTGTGGCTCTCAACAAATTGGTGTCTCCTTTCTCTGTAGACTATTCAGCACATGTATTTTTATATGCACATATAGAATCCTACCTGTTATCACATGTACATTTTTGTGAGGTTGCTAACTAGGCAGATACAAGTTATGAGAAGAGATCACTCCTCCTAAATAGTGTTGGATTTGAAAATTCAACCTATGGGTGAGCTTCCTAGTAGAACAACATTATACATAACTCCAATTTCAGTGAAATAAATATTTTTGTACCTGTGGATAATATATATTTCATGATGAATTTCGATTGGCAAATATATTGCTAGTTTTTAATGTCTTTCTGTCTGTGTGTGTATATCTATATCTATATCTATATCTATATCTATATCTATATCTATGTCTATGTCTATGTCTATATCTATATCTATATCTATATCTATATACTCTCCAAATTTTTCAAAAAATGAAATATATGAATCTTATTATGCACTCCTTAAAATCATTCATATTCATGTATATGGATTTATGATCAACTTTTCAGGAGATTATTCTCAGAAATTTTCATCTACCTGAAATACATATTTGTTTCCTAGTACTGAAAACTAACTTCAGTGAATGGCGCATACAAATACTAATATTTCGACAGTAAAACCTAGTTCAAGATCAATGCAGATAGTTTCCTATGGGACATGATGTGTATTTTGTGGTTCATTTTTTTAAAATAGTGGTACATTACTATTTCTTCACTTTATGCACATCATAGGATATATATTTCATCCACAAGTTCACAAATTTATAGGCATTTGTTGCAATTTCAATCACCTCCTGCTTCAGAACACATATATTCCTCCAGGGTTCTTGACTGGTCTTTTAATGAGACTTCTTTCCAAACATTTTATTTTCGATTTCCATAATCATATTTGAAGCAAAACTCACACACTCTTCATAACCCTAATATTACCGTTAGATATATAACTGCTTGTAATGAATGTATGTATATCAATTTAAGATTTCCTGTATATTTTCATATAACACATCAATCCACTATTTAAAGTTGGAACCAGTTATATTATTTATTCACAGAATGGTCTATTCATACATTATTTCTATGTTATTTGACACAGGGTACACTTCTTTGTTCCCCCGATACGAATTTATAGTTCTTCAAAAAATTTCTCCAAGTAATGGTTGAAGAAATGCTCATGTCACCTGATCAACATTTACATTTTATCACAGTTGTATTCTTGACACAGAAAGCAAAATCACTCTTATGATTGTACGAAAGTCTATAAGGAAATTGAGCATGGATTACAAAAATATACATGCACTCAAATGTAAATACTATTGGTGACTATATATTTGTTTCTTTCTAAGATTATATATTCAACCTCAAGCCTGTTAAAAACGTCTAATCCTATCCCTCACTTTACACTTTGCCTGATTTCTTAATGTCTCTATTGATATCTGCTTTCCTACATATTTTCCCCAGTTCATCAATGTGACTGACTCTTCACATGTGCTGACATTTACATTTACTCTCTTATTGAAAACCAATTGCTAAAGAACTTTTGGTCCAAATCCGATACTCACTGTTGTTTCTAAACCTAGAGAATATCGTCCTAAACTTACGGACATTCCCTTTGTGACTGGATGTTCTCTTCGACATTCAATCATCCAAGGTACAAGGTCCTATGCCATTGTATATCGATTTATCTGAGACATCTATGCAGAACATAATTCAAAGCTAAGTAACCCACTCAAGGGCCCAATACCCGTCTGGGATTCAAATCTTACCTATATTTCTGTTTTCATACTTATATTTTACCTATATATTCTTGTACATATTGCAGATTCCCATTTTCAATATTCGTCCTGCAGAATGATTCCTAACCCAAATCGAACATGTTATTAACCCTAATCATACACTGTTCCCTCAATATAACTTTACAGAAGACCAGGGACAGTGGGACCAGGAAAGTCTCAGTGGAGAAATCCTGCTTTCTGCCTTTTGCTTACATATTTTTCTGTTTCCCTGAATGTCAGGAAGGTCTTTGCCTTAGGCCACCCCTTTGTGAAGCCTGAAGAAAACAGTTTTCAAATGGAAATGAATGGGCATCACCTGTGGCTCTTTGCTTAATTGCTTTGGAAAGGGATATGTCTGAATCAGCCTCTTGGCCCTGTGTGAGGCTGTGACTTAGATTCTCAGCACCTGATGGATCTAAAGAAAGATCCCATGTGTGCATCCGAAACCAAAATGGCAAAAAGTTCAGTCATTGTGGATGAAGTATCTTCCCTTCCTCTGTTAGATTCCTGACCTCCATCAAGTGAGAATAGGGATCCTTTTGGTCATATGAGTTCTTCAAGGCCTGAAGAGGTGCTTGAGTTTCTCATGACTCCAAATCACATAAAGAATCTGTACCTATCAGTCAGAAGTAGTCAGTCAATATTGCTCCCAGAAATGGTGGAAGAAATATTCATGTCACCTGATCTACATATACATTTATTCACAGAAATATTCTGGACACAAAATTCAAAGTTTCACATTTATGATTGTACCAAAGCCTAAATGGAAAATTAACATGGATTACTAAAATCATCCATGTTCAAGTTGCCTAATGCTCTCAAATGTCAATCCTATTGGTGACCACATATTTGTTTCTTTCTAAGATTGCATATTCAAACTCAACAATTTGAAAATATCTAAGCCTATCTCTAATTTTTACTTTTCCTGATTTCATAATGTCTTTATTGATATCTGCTTACGTACATATTTTCCCCTGTTCATCATTGTGACACACTCTTCACATATGCTGACATTTAAATTTATTTTCTAACTGAAACCCTATTGCTAAAGAAATTTTTTTCCAAATCTTACACTCACCCTTCTTCCTAAACCTGCAAAATAACATCCTAATCCTACCGACTATCCGTTTTTGACTGGATGTTCTCTTCTACATTAAATCATCCAAGGTACAAGGTCCTATGCCATTGTAAATTGATTTATCTGAGACATCTGTGCAGAACGTAATTCAATGCTAAGTATCACAATCAAGGGCCCAATGCCCTTCAGGGCTTCCAATTTTACTTGGATTTCTGTTTCCATACATACAGATCACCTCTATATTCTTATAAATATCACAGGTTGTCAATACCATTATTCATCCACAAAATGATTTCTAACCCAAATCGAACCTGTTATTAACCCTAACCTTACAGTGTTCCCTCAATCTTACTTTACAGAAGAGCAGGGACAGAGTTGGTCTTATAATACTGGAATGTAGGGGGTCTTCTTCCTGCTGAGAACTTCAAAGGTCCATGCTGAAATGATCCCTGGAGAATTTGTAGGCAGCTATGAAGGACCTGAGAGAGCACAAGTCATCTTCCATAGCAAACAACCTGGTAAGGATGAAGGGCTGTGTCTTAATCGGCCTCTCTCTTCTTAATGTAGAGAAGATGGACCAAATCAGGCCTGTGTGGAGAGCTGTTCCCGGGTGCCTATGGTTGATATACCATTTTAACTTGTGAAAGTGTCACAGAAAGTAGGGGAAGCCTCCATCTCATGGGACCCTTGGAAGCAACTGTTAGGACAAAGTGGTTGCCAAGGCAGTGACCTCATTCAGTTCCTGAAGGAAGTGACCTCACCTCACTTCCTTGGTGATGGAACTTGGCATCCAGGAATCCAGGAACACAGAGCCAGTCCCAGTCCCACTCCCAGTGGTGTCATTAGTTTTGAATTACCAAGGACAGAGTCAGTCTATCTTGGTACCTACAGATGTGAGGATGGCCATATGCCAGGAAAGCTCTCAAGAGGGGCCTTTTATGAGAAAGCAGGTAGTGGTTCACCACTGGCTTTTGACAAGTCTCAGTAAAGAAACCCTGATTTGGGACTTCTAATTACCTATTGTTCAGTTGCTCTGAATGTCAGGAAGTTTTTTGCCTCAGGTCACCCCTTTGTGAAGCCTGACGAAAACAGTTTTCAAATGGAAATAAATGGGCATCATCTGTGGCTCTTTGCTTAATTGCTTTGGAAACAGATGTGTCTGAATCAGAATCTTGGCCCTCAATGAGCCTATGGTTTAGATTCTAAGCACCTGATGAATCTAAAGAGAGATCCCATGTTTGCATCCAAAACCAAAATGGCAAAAAGAGCAGTCATTGTGGATGAAGTCTCTCGGCTTCCTCTGTAAGGTTCCTGACTTCCATCAAGTGATAAGAAGGATCTTTGGATCAAATGAGTTCTTCAAAGCCCTGCAGAGGCTAGCCCATAGGGGCTAGGGTTTTCTCATGACACCAATTCACATAAAGAATCTAAACCCCACAGTCAGAAGGCCTCAATTTGGATAAGCAGAGCAGTATTAATGACAGGCCTATTTGATCATTTCTGGTTCACAGGAAGGGTGTCCAGGCCAACCTGACTTTAGGCAAATGAGGGGCAAGGGAGCTTATTTTGGACACTGACTTGGGCTGCTCCCCTCATGGAAAACTCCAGCCAGAGTTTATGATGAGTGTCTATATGGAAGAACATGAGGGTCATTTGGGAGTGTTTTGATTTAATTTGTGGTCATTTGTGTGGCCGTTGGAAGAGATGACTGGGTCCACCTGGGCTTTAACTCTGGTATGATTCCCAATAGAGACTAAGTTCTGGAACTGACCTCAGAGAAGTATTGCCATGAATTGTGTTGGGATTTAAGAGTCCACGCATTAGAGTCGCCCTTGGAAACTGAGAGCTCAGTCGAGGGTGGCTTTGCATAGAGCACTGAGAATCTCAGTCAGGATATCACATTATTTTTCTGAAAGACTTGGCAGCCATAGTTGAGAGTCAGAACACACATGGACCTCACATAGTAGACATTATTGTACCTGGATTGATGTGACCTTTTGGCCACTGTTTGGGAAGCCTTGCCTGTGAGAATTCTCCAGAACTTTCATTGAAATTAGCTTCCTCAATATTTATTGGTTCCTGAATTGAAATCCACAGTCCCTTCAACTTCATCCTTGAAAAATGGCTAGACAAATACCATAAAATTTTTGAAATTCCCATGACCAGGTGGCACTGGAGAACCTTTGGATGTCGTGTTGCTCATCATGAGTGTACCAAATAGTGCCTTGATTGACTGGGTTTTGTTAAAATGGTGAAGAACAGAGATGCCAGTAAGTTGGAGCCTGCTGAGTAGTGGACTTAGAGCAGTGGACAGAAGGTGTGTAAATAAATATTTTTGGTAGGACCACCTGGATCTCCCATTGGCTTCCAAAAGCCTTGTGACTAACATGGTGCAGGCAGCAGATCCTTATATGTAAAGGCAACTTTTTATATGGAAAGGTTTCAAGGCAATGTTCAGAATCAGGTTGCTATAGTAAAGGGGGAAAGCTATGTGAGATGTAAGCCTGGTTCATACATTCTCTTGGAGACCCTGACCAACCACACGTGAAAGAACTCCCTCCAGCATTGTGTCCCAGTTGAGGTCCTTGTATTTCGTGAAGCCAATACCAAACTCACAGTGCAGCAGTAAGAAAAACCACAAATAGTGGAGGATGACCAAATGGCTTCACAGACCACACGGGGAGACACTTAGCTTCCAGTGGCCATAGTTTACCTACAAAGAGAGAATTCAGAACTGCTGCATCATGTTCATCAGAAAATAAGTAACCATGTCGTCCAGGTCACATAGAGTCAAACCCAGATTTGATGGTGTCACTACAAACGAAGCTAAATCTCCTGACAATTGCATATATTTCATGTGCCCAACCTTCGAGGAAGTTTCTCAAGAAGTCTTTAGGCCAGCAGAGCTCGTTGTTTGTGGAGTGTTTACCCTCTCCCTTACTTTTGGAAACTGTTCTTCCACCTCCAGTGTTGTGAACTCCTGAGCATTTTCCCTTCAACATATGTATTCACAGATTTTCTAACACCTCTCCTCTAATTGTGTTTTACTTGGAGCGATGGTTATGTCAAGGCATTGTTCTGGATGAGAGTGGGAAGATTTTTGTGTAGCACATGTTTGCATGCACATTAGATTCATTTTCATATTTCCATTTGAAATACTAAATCCCTGACACTAACCCATACCCTACTAGACTCTGAGTACTAATCCTAATATCATGGAGAAAAAGAAACCTAACTGAATAGAAATGCAGGCCTTTCGTAGGAAGCATGGTGTATATTTGGATTTGCCTTCTGCTTTATCAAGAGTATGTGCTATAAATCTAGTCAACTTTTCATTGTAATATTTCTCCATGAGTTTTTAAAGTTACCACATATGTAAATTCCTGTCTCCCTTTCACTGTAGCCTATTCAGCACATGCATTTTTTTTATGCATGTATAGTATCCTACATGGTATCACACATACATTATTGTGAGCTCACTGACTTTGGAATATTAAAACTGTGAGAAGAGATGACTCCCCCTTAATACTGATGGAACTGAAAATTCAACCTATGGATGAGCTTCCTAGTGAAAAACATTATACATAAATCCATGTTCATTAAAATGAATATTTTTGAATATGTGGATGAATTATATTTCATGATGAATTTCGATTGGCATATGTAATGTGTGTGTGTGTGTGTGTGTGTGTGTATATATATATATATATATATATATATATATATATATATATATATATATTCTCCAGATTTTCCAAAATATGAAATATGTGTGTCTTATTATACACTCTCTGAATTTATTCATGTTCCTGCATGTGTATTTATAAACAACATGATTATTCTCAGAAATACTAAACCAGCTGAAATACATATTGGTTTCCTAGTACTGAAAACTAACTTCAGTGAATGGTACTTACAAATTCTAATATTTCTACAGTAACTGACCCAGACTAACATCAATGCAAGTAGATTCCTATGGGACATGCTGTTTATTTTGAAGTTCATTTTTATTCAACACTGGTATATTACAATTTCTTCAGTTTTTGGACATCATAGGATATATTTTTCCATCCACATGTTCACAAATTTATAGGCATTTGGTTCACATTCAATTACTTCCTACTTCAGAACACATGTATTCCTCCTTGTTACTTTACTGGTCCTTTCACTAGACTTCTTTCTAAAAACATTATTTTCGATTCCATAATTATTTTTGAAGCAAAACTCACACACTCTTCATGATAAACCATAACCCTAATATTACCATTAGATATATAACTGATTGAAATGAATGTATATATATCAATATAAGATTTCCTATATATTTTCAGATGTAAATTCAATCCATTATATAAAGTTGGAACCAGTTATATACTTTACTCACAATATGGTCTATTCATGCATCATCTCTATAATCATCAACACAGGGTACACCTATTTGTATCCCCAGAAGTAATGTATAAGTTTTCAGAATATTGCTCCCTGTAATGGTGTAAGAAATACTTATGTCACCTGATGTCCATATACATTTTACCAAAAAGTACTCTGGACGCAAAATGCAAAGGTCACACTTATGATTCTGCCAAAGCCTAAATGGAAAGTGAGCATGGATTACTAAAAACATCCATGTCCAGGTTGCCTAATGCTCTCAAATGTCAATCCTATTGGTGACTACATATTTGTTTCTTCATAAGGTGATATATTCAACCTCAAGCCTGTTGAAAATATCTAGTCCTATCACTCACTTTATATTTTGCCTGATTTCCTAAGGTCCCTATTGATATCTGCTTTCCTACATATTTTCCCCAGTTCATCATTGTGACTGTCCCTTCACATGTGCTGACATTTACATTCTCTAACCGAAACCCTATTGCTAAAGAACTTTTGGTCCAACTCCTAGACTCACTATTCTTCCTAAACATACTGAGTATCTTCCTAATCGTACGGACTATTCCTTTTTGACTGGATGTTCTCTTCTACATTCAATCACCCGAGGTACATGGTCCTATGCCATTGTATATCGATATATCTGAGACCTTGGTGCAGAACATAATTCAAGCTAAGTATGCCAATCAAGGGTCCAATGCATTTCTAGGCTTCAAATCTTTCCTAGGTCTCTGTTCTCATACATGTATTTCATGTCTATATTTTTATAAATATCACAGGTTCCAATACCAATATTCATAAAGCAGAATGATTCCTAACCCAAATCGAACATGCTATTAACCCTAACCATACACTGTTCTCTCAATCTCACTTTACAGAAGAGCAGGGACAGAGTTGGTCTTTCAACACAGGAAGGTATTGGATCTTCCACCATATGAGAACTTCAAAAGTCCATGCAGAAATAATCCCCTGATAAGATGTAGGCAGCTATGAAGGACCTGAGAGAGCAAAAGTCATCTTCCATGGCAAAGAACCCGGTCAGGATGAAAGAATGTATCTGAATTAGCCTTTCTCTTCTTAATGTAGACAAGATGGACCAAACCAGGCCTGTGTGGAGAGCTGTTCCGGGGTGCCTATGGTTGACATACCATTCTAAATTGTTAAAATGTCACAGGAAATAGGTGCAGCCTCCATCTCATCAGAACCTGGAAGCAACTGTTAGGACAAAGTGGTTGCCAATATACTGACCTCATTCAGTTCCTGAAGGAAGTGACCTCACCTCACTTCCTTGGTGATGGAACTCTCTGAACTTAGGATCCAGGAAGCCAGGCACCCAGAGCCAGTCCCAGTCCAAGTCCCAGTCATCAAACTTGTTTGGATTTACCAACGACAGAGTCAGTCTTTCTTGGTACCTACTGATATGAGGATGGCCAAATCCCAGGAAGGTTTGAAGAGAAGACTTTCCTGAGAAAGCAGGTAATGGCTCACTGCTGGCTCCTGACAGCATCACAGAGTTGGCCACGGAGACCAGATCTGAGACAGGACACCCCCTTATGGGGTAATATATTATGGCTCACCAGTCAGAGGACACTTCGGATAGTCACACACCTACTTGGGGGTCTGTGTGGTTGTGGGTGTGCATGTGGGTCTGTGGTTTTGTCTCATGTTCTGAGAATAGGTAGGAAAGTTTGAGTGTTTGGTTTGCTGTAAATTGTTTCTAGTAAGTCATTTTACAAGGCGTGACCAGGAAAGTCTCAGTGGAGAAACCCTGCTTTGGGCCTTTTGCTTACCTATTCATCTGTTGCCATGAATGTCAGGAAGGTCTTCTCCTCAGGCCACCCCTTTGTGAAGCCTGAAGAAAACAGTTTTCAATTGGAAATGAATGGGCATCCCCTGTGGCTCTTTGCTTAATTGCTTTGGAAAGGGATATGTCTGAATCAGCCTCTTGGCCCTGTGTGAGGCTGTGGCTTAGATTCTCACCACCTGATGGATCTATAGAAATATCCCATGTGTGCATCCAAAACCAAAAGAGCCAAAAGAGCAGTCATTGTGGATGAAGTCTCTCTCCTTCCTCTGTATGGTTCCTGACCTCCATCATTGAGACTATGGATCCTTTGGGTCAAAGGAGTTCTTCAAATTTCTGCAGAGGCTAGCCCATAGGTGCTTGGGTTTTCTCATGACTCCAATTAAGATAAAGAATCGATACCCCAGAGTCCGTAGGCCTCAAAATGGAGAATCAGAGCAGTATTAACAGCAGTCCTCTTTGATCACTCCTGGTTCACAGGAAGGGTGCCCTGGCCACACTGACTTTAGGCAAATTGGGACAAGGGAGCTTATTTTGGACACTGTCTTTGGCTCTGCACCTCATGGAAACCTACAGCCAGAGGCTATGATGAGTGTCTATATGAAAGAAGATGAGGGCCGTGGGAGTGTTTTGCTTTTAATTGTGGTCATTTGTGTGGCCGTTGGAAGAGATGACTGGGTCCACCTGGACTTGAACAGTGGTGTGATTCCCCTTAGAGACTGAGTTGTGGAACTTAACTCAAAGATGTATTGCCATGAATTGTGTTGGGATTTTAGGACGGCACAAATGAGAGTCGCCCTTGGAAACTGAGATCTAAGCCCAGGGTTGCTTTGCACACAGCACTTGGAATCTCAGGAAGGATATCTCATGATTTTATTCTGAAAGACTTGGCAGCCATAGTTGAGAGTCAAAACACACATGTACCTCACATTGTAGACCTCAATCGGCCTGGCTTCATGTGACCTTTTGGCCTATCTTTGGGAAACCTTGCCTGTTGGAGTACTCCAGAGCTTTCATTGCAATGGTCTTCCTCTCCATTTAATGGTTTCTGAATGAATTGAAACCCAGAGTGCCTCCAACTTCATCCTTGAAAAATAGCTAGATAAATACCATGAAAATTTTGAAATTCCCATGAACAGTTGGCACTGGAGAACCTTTGGATGTCCTATTGATGATCATGAGTGTACCAGACCGTGCCTTGATTGACTGGTTTTCATGAAAATTGTGTAGATGAGAGATGCCAGTAATTTGGAGCCTGCTGAGTACTGGGCCTAGAGCAGTGGTGTGCAGGTGTGTGTTAAAACATCTATGGTGGGATCATGTGGATCTGGCATTGGCTTCCAGATGGTTTGTGACTGACATGGTACAGCCCTCAGACCATTTTATGTAAAGGCATCTTGTTATACCTAGAGGTTTCAGGGCAATGTTCAGAATCAATTGCTATGGTCAAGGGGGCAAGCTATGGGGAATAGAAGCATGGTTGTACCATTCTCCTCCAGACCCTTACGCACCACACGTGACAGAACTCCCTCCAGCACTGTCTCCCAGTTGAACTCCTCATATTTCGTGAAGGAAATATTAAACTCCCAGTGCAGCTGCAAGAAACACCACAAAAAGTGGAGGATGACCAAATGGCTTCACAGTCTACACTGGGAGACAATTAGCCCTCAGTGGCAACATTTTAAATACAAAGAGAGAATTAAGCACTGCTGCCCCATGTTCATTGAAAAATAAGAAACCATGTCCTCCAGGTCACATAGATGCAGACCCAGCTTTGATGGTCTCACTACAGAGGAAGCTAAAGCTCCTTACAACAACAAATATTTCAAGTGCCCAAACTCAGAGGCAGTTACACAAGAAGTCTTTAGGCCAGCAGAGCTCCATGTTTGTGGAGTTTTTACCCTGTCTCTTACTTTTGGAAACTCCTCTCCCACCTCCAAGTTTGTGAACTATTGAGCATTTTCCATTCCAGATGTGTATTCACAGATTTTCTAACTCTTCTCCTCTAATTGTTTCTTACATGGGGTGAAGGTAATGTCAAGGCATTGTTCTGAATGAGAGTGGGAAGATTTTTATGTAGCACATATTTGCATACACATTGGATTCATTTTTCAATTTTCCTTTCCAAACACTGAATCCCTGACTTTCAGAGGTAGAAGGAATTCTCCTTCATCGAATATCCTGACACTTACAAGAAACAGCCCCCTGGGAGACATCCTGCCTGGGAAACATCCTGTCGCCATCTGTCTCTCTGAGACTTTTTGCGGCCATCTGTCTTCCTGAAACATCCTGAGGTTATCTCACTTTGTGAAGACATCCAGGAACTACAGATAAGAGCTTTCCCATCTCCAGTATATAAATCCCCTGTGTGAAAATAAAAGTATGCAGCTTTATCAGAACTCCTGTCTTGCTGTCATCTCTCGTGTCTCTGGTCCCTTCATTCCTCCCCATCTATGTTTTCTGCCCACGTTGATGTGTCCTGCCGGCTGGAACATCTGGTGCCCACTGACTGGGGCTCAAGCCTTTGACTGAGGGGGAACCCAGTACTCCTGGAAGACTTGGTAAAGCGGAGCTCGCGATTGCGTCAGTAGACACCACCGAGAGGCATATCCAGGAGAAGAGTGGGGATGACGCACGGTGAGTGACCCACCATGGGACAAGCATTATCGTCACATGATTTGTTTTTGTCAGCCCTCAAGGAGTCCTTCAAGACATGGGGGGCACGTGTTAAGAAAAAGACACAAAATTTTTCTTTTCATACATAGGAGAATTGTGTCCATGGTTTCCCTTTGAAGGAACCATTGATGGTAAACGATGGCTTAGAGTAGGAGACTGTTTAAAAGATTATTATGAATCCTTTGGCCCAGAAAAGGAGCCTGTTCCCACCTTTTCTTACTGGAACTTAATGAATAAAATTCTTAAAAGTTCACCTTTTGACAATGGTACCTTTAAACTTGTCAGGATTGGGGCAGAGACTATGCAAATGACCTCTAATCCCTACTCAGCATGCCCATCAGTTAGTATAGACATAGACCCTTCTCAGTCTCCCCAGGACCCAGGGAAACTTCCTGATCCACCTCAAAATACCACCTTAATGAATAAGGCTCCAATGGTTACCAACTACCTTTATCCAGTTTTAAATCCCAGAGACACATTGACCCCTGGGGAGCAGGCTACCTTGGAGAATAAAGAAGCACGCTACCATTGAGAAGACCCACCACCTCTCAGGACCCTCT
This sequence comes from Callospermophilus lateralis, assembly GCF_048772815.1. Taxonomy (NCBI): domain Eukaryota; kingdom Metazoa; phylum Chordata; class Mammalia; order Rodentia; family Sciuridae; genus Callospermophilus; species Callospermophilus lateralis. Next base: position 3,475,420 of record NC_135316.1, on the reverse strand, counting down.
CACAGCCTATAGGACTTACACATCCACCTCTCTCCTATATCCCTCATGCCTTTTGTGCTCCGGCCCTTCAGGGGCCAACTCCCCCCCCCCCAGATATTTTTTCCCCACTTCCATTGCCTAACCTGGCTCCCTTGCGACAGTCTCTCCAACATAGATGGGAACAGATCGAACTTTTAAAAGAATTAAGATCCCTTGACTCTGAGCTCTGCTCATTAGCCTTAGGCATGGAGTCAACGCAAGCTGCCCCTCGGCGGTCTAATACAAAGGTTAAGCCACTCCATCAGCCTGTTCTCACCTTCCCAGTCACCAGCAGTCAGATAGCTATGCCTGCCCATTCTGAGGTCAAAGACTTACATGAGGATCAACAGGAGGAAGCGGGGGAAATGGATCAAGGAGATCAGGACTCAGAGGATGAGGAGTTCACCACCAGGCAGGAAGGAACCCAGAGTGTCTACAAAAAATTAAGCCTGCATTTTCTTGAAAAACTTAAAAAGGCTTGTGCTCACTCTGGACTCACTACGCCCTACACAGTGGCTTTATTAGAAATCCACAGCACACAATGGATTACTACCAATGATTGGAAATTTCTAGCCTGAGGTACCCTCAGTGCTGGTGACTTCCCGTTATGGAATGCTATTTCAAAGAGCACTGTTGGGAAACTGCTCAAAAAAATTTATCAAAGGACTCCTCTAAATCCTGGACTTATGTTAAGTGAGTGGGCAATGCACCATTTGACACTAAAACTAAACAGGCATATTTTCCTGCTTGACTTTTGGCGCAGAATCAGACGGCTGGCTTACATGCTTGGAGATGCCTCCCTCAAAAGGCCTCAGCTACCACTTCCCTGGCAAAAATTCGACAAGGGCCTCACGAGCCTTATAGCAACTTTGTTCCCCGGCTTAACCTAGCTGCAGAATGCTTGCTTGGACCAAGTGAAAGCGAAAGCACCTTTGTAAAACATCTTGCCTTTGAAAACGCCAAGCCAGCATGTCAGGGTGTTCTTCAACCACATAAGAATAAAGGGAAACTTTCTGACTTCATTAGACTCTGTGCAGGGGTGGGTGCAGCCCATGCCATGGGTCTTGCCCTAGGTGCCACCTTTACCAAGGCCTTTTACAATCCTGGCTCACCTACTTGCTTTACTTGAAAACAACCTGTCCATTTTACACACGAGTGTCTGACAGGCAAACAAAGCCTAGAAATAGTGTCTCCTCAAACTGGGGCTATACCGCCCCCAGCTACTCTTTGCCCTAGATGTGGTAAAGGTTATCACTGAGCCAGTGAGTGAAGATCTAAGACAAATGCCCTCAGACAGCCTATTTCTTCCTGCTTCTCGGAAAATCACTGCAGGGCCAACCCCTGGAACCGACTTGCCCAAGACAAGCCCAGGGGCAATAACATTTGTTCCCTCCCAAACTACCAACCTACCTCAAAATCCTTCTCCACAATTGTCTCGCTCCAACGAGGCACCCCAGACAGAGCAGGATTGGACCTCTGTGCCACCACCAATACAATATTAGACTCATTGCAAGGGCCACAGATAATACCCACTAGAATTATGGGTCCCCCTCCATCTCATACGTGTGCCCTTATTCTTGGAAGAGCCTCTACTACCTTATAAGGTGTTCAGGTCTTCCCTGGCATTATTGATAATGATTTCACTTAAGAAATAAAAATACTGGCCACAGCAATTAATGGAGTTGCGGCCATCCCCGCAGGAACAAGACTTGTACAATTAATACTCCTTCCCTTGGATTCAGGAGGCACTTCCACCACCCAAACCTACCGCGGGGGACTGCCTCCTTGGGCTCCTCTGATGTGTATTGGGTTCAGCCAATTTCTCACAATACACCCACCCTTACCTTACTTATTGAAGGAAAGGAATTCCAAGGAGTTCTAGATATTGGAGCTGATGCCACAATTATGTCTCAAAAATACTAGAAATCAGTTTGGCCCCTCACCCCATCCTTGACTGACCTTAAAGGGATAGGACAATCAAAAATTCCCCTGGTCAGCTCTAGGTCTATTAGCTGGACTGATAAAGAGGGTAATAAGTCAACTGTCACTCCTTTCGTTGTTCCTGACCTCCCTATTGACCAATAGGGCTGAGATATTTTGAGTCAAATGGAAGTTATTCTTGCCAGTCCCAATTCCATTGTGACTCATCAAATGCTTCGTATGAATTTTGTCCCTGGTACAGGCCTGGGGAGACTGAGACAAGGACTGGTTGAGCCTATACAACCCATACAAAAAACAAATACATATGGCCTTGGGTATACAGATTTTTAGTGTTGGTCCCTGACCCTCCTGTACCCCATGCAGATAAAATTATTTGGGAGACTCAGACTCCTGTGTGGGTGGATCAGTGGTCCCTTACCCAAGAAAAAATTGGAGGCTGCCTCCATGTTAGTGCAGGAACAGCTGGCAGCCGGCCATGTAGATCCCTCAACCTCACCTTGGAATACTCCAATTTTTGTTATCAATTAAAAATCAGGCAAGTGGCGCCTTTTACAAGATTTGTCTGCCATTAATAAAGTTATGCACTACAGTCAGGCATTCTCACACCAGTGACTATTCCTAAAAACAATTGTAAAATTGTTATTGACTTAAAAGATTGCTTTTTTACCATTCCTTTACATCCTGAGGATAGACCCTATTTTGCCTTTAGTCTCCCTCGCATTAATTTTCAGGGCCCTATGCAGAGATTTCAATGAAAGGTTCTTCCCCACGGTATGGCCAACAGCCCTAGTTTTGCCAAAATTACGTTGCTCAAGCAGTAGACCCTGTGAGAGAGCGATGGCCACAAATTTATATTTTCCATTATATGGATGATTTGTTAATTGCTGCACCTAATACCCATGACCTTAATAATTGTTACTTGGACCTTTACAAAACCCTCACTACCTTTGGACTAGAGATAGCTCCTGATAAGGTTCAAACACAGGACCCTTATACTTATTTGGGCCTTAAACTTCAAGATAATAAGATCCAAATTCCTAAAATACAACTACGTGTGGACCATCTTTACACCCTTAATGATTTTCAAAAATTACCTGGGGATATTCAATGACTAAGAACATATTTAAAATTACCCACTTGGGTACTTTTTCCCCTTAATGATATTTTGAGAGGTGATTCCCACCCCTCCTCCCATCAAAAGCTTACTCCCGAGGCATGACAGGCATTAAACCAAGTCACAGAAGCCATTGCCCAACAGTTTGTTATACAAATTTCTTACAACCTTCCTCTGGTTCTGGTTATTTTACACACTCCTCATACACCCACATTTTGTCAGTGAAAACCACATTTTAAAATTAAAGGCTGCCCCTTGCTTTGGGTCCATTTACCCACCACATCTTCCAAGGTTATTACTGTTTATCTTGCTCAGGTAGCTTCTATTATTATTAAAGGTCGTTTGCTTTCTCGACAACATTTTGGCAAAGACCCTGATAATATTTTAATTATACATATACTAAGGACCAAACCCAATTTTTACTACAGTCATAGGATAAATGGGGTATTGCCCTATCAGGCTTTTTGGGGACAATTGATAACCGCCTCCCCAATGACCCCCTTTTACATTTTGTCCACTTACATCCATTTACTTTTCCCCAAATTACTCAAACGGCTTCCATTCCTCAAGCCCTTACTGTCTTTACAGACGGTTCCAGTAATGGCCATGCGGTCTTTGTTGTCAATAACCAGCCTACCACCTTTGATACTGTCTATCAGTAAGCACAGTTTTTGGATTTGTTTGCCATAACACAGGTCTTTATAAAATTTTTTGATAATCCTGTTAATATTTATGCAGACAGTGCCTGCATTGCTCATTCTGCACTCCTGCTGGAGATTTCACACACCATTAATGCTTTTTCCAATGTGGCCTTTCTGTTTCACCAGCTTCAGCAACTAATTCAGGCCACACAAGACCCATTTTTCTTAGGACACATCAGGGCACACTCTGATCTTCTTGGCCCTCTAACACAAGGTAATGCCCAAGTTGATGCAGCAACTCGTTCCATCTTTCAAATTTTTGTTGGCTCCATTCAAAAGGCAACGGAGTTACACAATCTTCACCACCTAAATTCCCAGAGCCTTCGATTACGTTGTAAAATTACCAGGCAACAGGCACGAGAGATAGTAAATGCATGCCCTGGTTGCGCTGTCTCCCTCCCCATGCAACACTTGGGAGTTAACCCCCAAGGATTACTGCCCAATCAGTTTTGGCAAATGGATGTTACTCATTTTCCTGAATTTGGAAAAACCAAATATATTCACGTTTATATAGATACCTTCAGTGGCTTTATTTTTGCATGACTGGATTCTGGAGTGGCTACCAAAGATGTCCTTTCTCATCTTGTTTCAGCCTTTTCCGTAATGGGTAAACCAATTCATATTAAAACAGATAATTGTTCTGCATATACCAGTGCCAAGTTTAAACAGTTTTGTGCTACATTGCAAATTTGTTATACTTCTGGAATTACATACAAACATCAGGGCCGAGGCATTGTGGAACGTGCCCACCTTACCTTAAAGACTTGGCTAACCCGCCTGAAGGCTTCCGCCTTTATATTTACCACTCCCAGGCATTGCCTTAACCATGCATTATTTGCCCTTATTTTTCTTACCCTAGACAGTGAAGGCCATTTGGCCACAGACAGACACTGGCATCCCTCGTCCAATTTTGTTCGCCCACCTGTTATGTGGAGGAATCCCCTTACAAATAAATAGAAATGCCCAGATCCTGTCCTCATCTGGGGACGAGGCTCAGCTTGTGTTTTGTACCAAGAGCAAGCAGCCCCACAATGGTTTCCAGAACGACTGTTTAAACAGATTAATGACTTACCTCAACCCAGGGACAGAGGCCCTCCCCCTGAGGACAAATTTTTCTCTTTTTCAGATGCAGCCAACAATCTGTGTTAGGATACTGCTTAAGGCACTTCTGCTGAACAGGGTTATACACGGAGATTTTGGCCCTCCACCTTCCAACATCATGGAGTACCTTTTTGGGCCCCCCTGCGAATGCAAGTGAGGATCTTGGACTCAGGCTCCCACTAGTTGGACACAGACTGCTGACTGCGTGACTAAAGTTGGTTACCTCCGGGCCGAGGTTGACCATAAACTCAGAGTAGTTCATCAGCCTAAATGTGTATGTGTTAACAAGCCAAAGATTATTCCCCCTAGTACAAGTAACGCTCTCCAAAATTGTTCTACAACCTGTACGAATACCCAGGCGATGCATGTCTCTTGTTATGTGTCGCCCTTAATTTGTGTTAACAAGCAGGAAGAACAATTTTTTGAAGCCTCCCTAAATAAAACTCATGCAGAAGGGGGGACCACTATTCATTATAACCCTGTTCTCTTTGACCGGGGAGGAGATTGCAAATACACTAAGCTACAGTCAGCTGGGTGGTAAGGCACTGTCGGTAAACCCTCCTGCTGTCCCATTAAGGCCCCTACAGGGGTCTCTGATAGTGGAGGACCCACTGATGCTGTCAAGCATCCTCAGATAATCAAACGTTTTAAACCCCAAATCCCTGAGCCCACATATCATCCCTTAATATAGCCTAAATCCCACTTCCCAGCTTTAGATACCAATACATTAGAAATTTTGGAAACTACCTTCTCCTTGCTTAATATTTCCAACCCCACCCTTGCTGGTGATTGTTTTCTCTGCATGACAACAGGGACAATCATGCCTATGGCAGATCCTATTAATTCTATCATAGACAATGATAATTCATGCCAACCCGGATTTCCTTTTAAATTACAGCATATAGGCACATTTACATTATGTCTTTTAGGCGCGATGCACAATAGTACCTATGATATTGATGTTGGATTTACTTCCTTTGGAAATTGCTCAACAGTACAAAATTATTCCTCACCCAACCCATCTCTTTGTTACCCAATGGCACAGTTTTTATGTGTGGAGGAAACTCGGCCTTCCCCAGGCTTCCAGTGAATTGGACCCGTGGCTGTGTTCTTACCTTATTACTCCCTGATATAACTATTGTCCCATGAGACGAACGTCTACCAATTCCTAGCCTAGCCACCTTAGTCAAAAGACACAGGCGGGCAATACATGCCTTACCACTCATTGCCAGCCTTGGAATAACAGCTGCTGTGGGCACAGGTACACTGGTTTAGGCACGGCTATACACTCTTACCATCGCCTGTCTCAACAACTTATAAATTATGTACAAACTCTATCAGGAACCATTAAAGATTTGCAGGACCAAATAGACTCCCTAGCAGAAGTGTTCCTTCAAAACAGACGAGGCTTAGATTTGCTGACAGCTAACCAGGGACATATTTGGTTGGCCTTAGGGGAACGATGCTGCATTTATGCCAATTAATCAAGCATAGTATGCACTAAAATTAAGCAGGTTCAAGAAGATCTAAAAAAGAGACAAAGGGAACTATTTGAAAATCCCCTCTGGACTGGGCTTAATGGATTTCTACCCTACTTTCTTCCCCTATTAGGCCCTTTGTTGGGTTTAGTTTTAATGGTGTCCATAGGACCCTGCATTATAAACAGGCTGGTACAATTTATTAAAGAACAGATTAATATTTTGGCCTCTAAGCCCAAACAGGTCCACTCTCATCGTCTGGAGATGGAAGACCTTGCTGCCAACATATAAAAAGACGTTTTACCCTTCTCACAGGCTTATTTCTTAAGTTTACATCCCCACAGATCTCTCTTTCTTACATAAAACTATAAGTAACAGCTCTGACCAACCATCTTCTGCCATTGCCATAAGGGTTCATCCTCAAAGGGCCCCTCCGCTTGGAGGAGGATGCACCCATGAAGTGAGTACATTAGGCCATAATAACGGAGGGTGTAGGAAGGACTGCAGGAGGATGGATCCACGGATCTCCAAACACAAGACCTCTGAGTGACATGCTCTGGTGCATGGCGGTTGGCATGCTTCCCCCTCAAAGCCATCTCCTCCAAAAACATGCCAAGGCCACCAAGAAATCTCTTAGTAAACATGCTCTCTCGGATCAGGAGATATTCTACGGCCTTTTTGAGAAACAGAGCCTCTATCACCCCCTAAAACATTGTCCGGTAAGGTATGGTCAAATATTTTATATAAGAAAGGGGGAGGGGTGAGAGGCTAGAAAAAAGTTCTCCGCAAAGAATAGCCTGACACTTACAAGAAACAGCCCTCTGAGAGACATCCTGCCTAGGAGACATTCGACAGCCATCTATTTCCCTGAGACATCCTGCTGCCATCTGTCTTCCTGAAATATCCTGAGGTTATCTCACCCTGTGAAGACATCCAGCAACTGATCATAAGAGAGATTTCCTATCCGCAGCATATAAATACACTGTGAAAACAGTAAAAGTTTGCAGCATGATCAGAACCCCTGTCTTGCTGTCATCTCTCATGTCTCTTGTCCCTTCATTCCTCCCCAACGAGGTTTGATGCACACGTTGATGTGTCCGGCTGGCCGAGACACCTGACACTAAACCATACCCTACTAGACTATGACTACTAATCTTAATATGATGGAGAAAAATAACCAAAACAGAATAGAAATACAAGCAGTTCAGTGGAGGCATGGTGTATAGTTGGACTTGCCTTTTGCATGATATAGGGTAGGTGTTATAAATCTAGTTAATTTTTAATTGAAATAGTTCTCCATGTCTGTTTAAATTTAACAAATATGTGAATACCTGTCTCCCTTTCTCTGTAGCCTGTTAAGCACATGTATTTTTATATGCACATATAGAATCCTACCTGGTATCACACATATATTCTTTTGAGGTGTGCTGACTTGGCAAATACAAATTGTGAGAAGAGATCACTCCTCCTAAATGCTGTTGGAACTGAAAATTCAAACGATGGGTGAGCCTCCTAGTAGTACAACATTATACATAAATGCATGTTCAGTAAAATAAGTATTTTTGAATCTGTGGTTGATATATATTTCATGATGAATTTCAATTGGCATATATATTGCTACTTTTAATCGTCTGTGTGTGTGTGTGTGTGTGTGTGTATATATATATACTCTCCTAATTTTTCAAAATATGAAATATGTGTGTCTTATACGCACTACTTAAATTCATTCATGTTCATGTATGTGGATTTATAATCAACTTTTCACAAGATCATTATGAGAAATATCCATCCACCTGAAATACATATTTGTTTCCTAGTACTGGAAACTAACTTCAGTGAATGGTGCATACAATCCTAATATTTCTACAGTAACTGACCCAGTTTAACATCAATGCAAGTAGATTCCTATGGGACATGATGTGTATTTTGAAGTTCATTTTATTCAACACTGGTAAATTACTATTTCTTCAGTTTATGAACATCATAGGATACATATTTCATACACAGGTTCACAAATTTATAGGCATTTGATTCATTTCATACATTTCCTGCTTCACAACACATGTATTTCTCCAGGTTTCTTGACTGATCTTTCCATGAGACTTCTTTTCAAACACATTATTTTCGATTTCCATAATCATTTTGAAACAAAACTCACACACTCTTCATGATAAACTATAACCCTAATATTACCATTAGATATATAATTTGTTGGAATTAATGATTGTACATCAATATAAGATTTCCTGTATATTTTCAGATATCAATTCAATCCATTAGTTAAAAGTTGGAACAAGTTATATTATTAATTCACAGTATGGTCTATTAATGCATTATCTCTATTTTCATAGACACAGGGTACATCTATTTGTAACCCCAATTCTAATTTATTCGTCTTCAAAATGTTGCCCCCAGAATTGGTGGTAGAAATACTCATGTCACCTGATCTACATATGCATTTTATCACAGTAATATTCTGAACACAAAAAGCAGAGGTCACACTTATGATTGTACCAAGGCCTAAATGGACAGTGAGCATGGATTACTAAAAACATCCATGTCCAGGTTGCCTAATGCTCTCAAATGTCAATCCTATTGGTGACTACATATTTGTTTCTTCTTAAGACTATATATTCAACCTCAACCCTGTTGAAAACGTCTAATCCTGTCACTCACTTTATACTTTGCCTGATTTACAAATGTCTCTATTGATATCTTCTTCCCTATATATTATTTCATTTCATTATTTTCACTGACTCTTCACATATGCTGACATTTACATTCACCCTCTACCCGAAAACCTAATGCTAAAGAACTTTCGGTCCCACTCCTATACTCACTCTTCTTTCTAAACCTACCGAGTATATTCCTAATCCTACAAACTATCCCTTTTTGACTGGATGTTCTCTTCGACATTCAATCATCCAAGGTACAAGGTTCTATGCCATTTTATCTCGATTTATCTGAGACATCTGTGCAGAATATAATTCAAATCTAAGTATCCCACTCAAGGGCCTAATGCCTTAATGGGCTTCAAATCTTACCTAGATTTCTGTTTTCAAACTTATATTTCACTTGTATATTGTTGCAAATATCACAGGTTCCCAATACCATTATTCATCTCACAGAATGATACCTAACCCAAATCAATCCTGTTATTAACCCTAACCATACACTGTTACCTCAATATAACTTTACAAAAGAGCAGGGACAGATTTGGTCTTACAATACAGAAATATAGGGGATCTTCCACTTGCTGAGAACCTCAAAGGTTTATGCAGAAATGATCCCTGGATAAGATGTAGGCAGCTATGAAGGACCTAAGAGAGCAAAATCATCTTCCATGGCAAACACCCTGGTCAGGATGAAGGGATGTGTCTGAATCAGCCTCTCTATTCTTACTGTAGAGAAGATGGACCAAATGAGACCTGTGTGGAGATGTGTTCCCGGGTGCCTATGGTTGATATACCATTCTAACTTGTGAAAGTGTCACAGGAACAAAGGGCAGCCTCTATCTCATGGAACTCTTGGAAGCAACTGTTAGAAAAAAGTGGTTGTCAAGGCAGTGACCTCTTTCAGTTCCTGAAGGAATTGACCTACCTAATTTCCTTGGTGATGGAAATCTCTGTACTTGGGATCCAGGAACCAGGCACCCAGAGCCATTCCCAGTTTCACTCCCAGTTGCCTCACTTGATTGGATTTACCAAGGACAGGGTCAATCATTCTTGGTACCTACTGATTGAGGATGGGCAAATGCCAGGAAAGCTCTGAAGAGGGTCTTTTGCTTAATAAGCAGGTAGTGGCTCACCACTGCCTACTGACAACCTCAGAGTGTTGGCCAAGGGACCAGATCTGAGACAGGACAGGCAATTTCAGAGGAAGATTGTATGGCCCACCAGTCAGAGGACACTCCGGATAGTCACAGAACTACTTGGGGGAAGGAGGTGCCTTTGTGGGTGTGGGTGTGAGTTTGTGGTTTTGTCTCATGTTCTGAGAACAGGTAGAAAAGGCGGTTTGTTTGGTTTGGACTGGACTGTTTCTAGAATGTCATTTGACAAGGTGAGTGTTTCTATGTCTGTGTATCACACTGTGTCTCTGGATGTAGACATTAGAAAAGAGAATGCATCAATGGATGTTTCCTGTCTAGTAGAAAGCTTTCCAGCATTCATCCTGCCAAATTTATGAAAAGAGTGCGGCAGGCTTATTGATGTGCAACACCTGCTATCTTCCTAAGTTCCTGTTTTCTTCCTGAATTCTGGCCCCACTCCAGAATAGGCTCATGGTATTGTGTCCAAGATATGTACCACCTAAATGCTCTGTTACATGGCCATGTACTTGATAGCTGAAGGGAATGGCGAGCATTTCAGAAAACTCAGATATCAGTGTGACCAGGAAAGTGTCAGTGGAAAAACCCTGCTTTGGGCCATTTGCTTACCTATTGTTCTGTTGCCCTGAATGTCAGGAAGGTCTTTGCCTCAGGCCACCCCTTTGTGAAGCCTGAAGAAACCTGTTTTTAAATGGAAATGAATGAGCATAACCTGTGGCTCTTTGCTTAATTGCTTTGGAAAGAGATGTGTCTGAGTCAGCCTCTTGGCCCTTTGTGAGGCTGTGGCTTAGATTCTCAGCACTTGATGGATCTAAATAAAGATCCCATGTATGCATCCAAAACCAAAATGGCAAAAAGTGCAGTCATTGTGGGTGAATTCTTTTGCCTTCCTCTGCTAGGTTCCTGAATTCCATCAAGTGAGAATAAGGATCCTTTGGGTCAATGAGTTCTTCAAAGTCCAGCAGAAGTGCTTGGGTTTTCTCATGACTCCAAATCACATAAAGAATCTATACCTGACCGTCAGTAGGCCTAAAATTGGTGAAGCAGATCAGTATTCACCGCAGGCCAATTTGATCACTCCTGGTTCACACGAAGGGTATCCAGGACAACCTGATTTAGGCAAATGAGTGGAAAGGGAGCTTATTTTTGACACTTTCTTGAGATGCGCCACTCATGGAGAACACCAGCCAGAGTTTATGATGAGTGCCTATATGGACGAAGATAAGGGATACGTGGGAGTGTTTTGGTTTTAATTGTGTTCATTTGTGTGGCAGTTAGAAGTGATGACTTGTTCCACCTGGTCTTGAACTCTGGTGTGATTTCCCTTACAGACTGAATTCTGGAACTGACCTCAGAGAAGTATTGCAATGAATTGTATTCGGATTTTAGGAGTCCACACATGAGAGTTGCCCTTGCAAAATGATCTAGGGCCAGAGTGGCTTTACACAGAGCACTGGGAATCTCAGCCAGGATATCACATGATTTTATTCTGAAAAACTTGGCATCTATATTTGAGAGGCAAAACACACATGGACCTCACCTTGTAGACCTCAATGGGCCTGCCTTCATGTGACATTTTGGCCACTAATTGGGAAGCCTTGCCTGTGATACCATTTCAGAGATTTCTTTGAAATGAGCTTCCTCACATTTTATGGTTCCAGAATGAATTGAAATCCACAGTGCCACCAACTACATCCTTGAAAAATGGCTAGATAAATATCATGAAATTTTTGAAATTCCCATGAACAGGTGGCACTGGAGAACATTTAGATGTCCTTTTGTTGATCATGAGTGTACCAGACAGTGCCTTGATATACGGGGTTTCATGAAATGATGTAGAACAGAGATGCCAGAAAGTTGGAGCCTGCTGACTAGTGGGCCTAGAGCATTGGTGTGCAGGTGTGTGATAAAACATCTGTGGTGGGGCCATGTGGATCTGCCATTGGTTTCCCAATGGCTTGTGACTGACATGGTGCAGCCAGCAGACCCTAATATGTAAGGGCATCTTGTTATATGCAGAGGTTTCAGGGCAATGTTCAGAATCCAGTTGCTATGCTCAAGGGGGCAAGCTATGTGAAAATAGAAGCCTGGTTGGTGCTTTCTCTTGCAGACCGTGTCCCACCACACGTGACAGACCTCCCTAAAGCACTGTATTCTTGTTGATCTTCTTGTATTTTGTGAAGCACATATCATACATCCAGTTCAGCAGCAATAAACACCACGAAAAGTGGAGGAATTCCTAATGGCTTCACAGTCCACAGGGGGGAAACACTTAGCCCCCAGTGGCCACAATTTACCTCCAAAGAGAGAATTGAGCACTCTTGCCTCATGTTCATTGGAAAATCAGAAACCATGTCCTCTAGGTGACACATAGTCTTGACCCATCTTTAATGGACTCACTAGAAAGGAAGCTAAAGCTCCGTACAACAAAATATATTTCAAGTGCCCAACCTCAGAGGCAGTTACTCAAGAAGTCTTTAGGCCAGCACAGCTCCACGTTTGTGGAGTGTTTACCCTGTCCCGTACTTTTGGAAAGTACTCTACCAAGCTCCAAGGTTGTAAACTCCTGAGAATTTTCCATTCCAGATATGTATTCACAAATTTTCTAACTCTTTTCCTCTAATGGTGTCTTACTTGGGGCGAAGGTATTGTCAAGGCATTGTTCTGGATGAAAGTGGGAAGATTTTTGTGTAGTACATATTTGCATACACATTGGATTCATTTTCCATTCGAAATACTCAATCCCTGACACTCTCCCATACCCTACTAGACTCTGACTACTAATCCTAACATGATGTAGAATAATAACCCAAACAGAATAGAAATACAAGCAGTTCAGAGGAGGCCTGGTGTATATTTGTACGTGCTTTTTGCATTATATAGAGCAGGAGTTATAAATGTAGTCAATTTTTGTTGAAATAGTTCTCCATGTGTTTTTAAAGTTAACAAATATGTGAATTCCTGTCTCCCTTTCTCTGTACCTATTCAGCACATGTATTTTTATAAGCACATATAGAATCCTAACTGGTATCACACGTACATTTTTGTGAGGTGGCTGACTTGGAAGATAGAAATTGTGAGAAGAGATCACTCCTCCTAAACACTGTTGGAACTGAAAATTCAACTTATTGGTGAGCTTTCTGGTTGAACAACATTATACATAAATCTATGTTCAGTAAAATGAATATTTTTGGATCTGTGGTGGATATATATTTCACGATGAATTTCGATTGGCATATATATTGCTACTTTTTAATGTCTCTGTGTGGGTTTTGTATATATATTCTCCAGACTTTTCAAAATATTAAATATATGCATCTTATTATACACTCCCTAAATCATTGATGTTCATGAATGTGGATTTCTAATCAACTTTTCACAAGATTATTCTCAGAAATATTCATCCACCTGAAATACATATTTGTTTCCTAGTACTGAAAACTAAATTCAGTGAATGGTGAACATAAATCCTAATATTTCTACAGTAACTTACCCAGTTTAACAAAAATGCAAGTAGATTCCTATGGGTCATGATGTGTATTTTGACGTTCATTTTTATTCAACACTGGTACATTACTATTTCTTCAGTTTATTCACATCATGGTATATATATTTCATCCACAAGTTAGCATATAGATAGGCATTTGTTTCATTTTCAATCACTTCCTGCTTCAGAACACATGTATTCCTCTGTTTCATGACTGGTCTTTTCATGAGACTTCTTTCCAAACACATTATTTTCGGTTTCCATAATCACTTTTGAAGCAAAACTCACACACTCTTCATAATAAAACATAACCCTATTATTACCATTAGATGTATAACTGGTTGTAATGAATGATTTTATAACAACATAAGAATTCTTATGTATTTTCAGATATTAATTCAATCCATTATTTATTGTGGCACCAGTTATGTTATTTATTCACCGTATGGTCTCTTCATGCATTATCTCTATATTCATAGACACAGGGTACACATATTTTTTCCCTCAATACTAATTCATACATCTTCAAAATATTGCTCCCAGAAATGGTGGAAGAAATACTCATGTCACCTGATCTACATATACATTTTATCAGAGTGATATTCTAAACACTAAATGCAAAGGTCACTCTTATGATTGTACCAAAGGCTAAATGGAAAGTAAACCTGGATTACTGAAAACGTCAATGTCCAGGTTGCCTAATGCTCTCAAATTTCATTCCTATTGGTGATTACATATTTGTTTCTTCCTAAGATTATATATTCAAACTCAACCCTGTTAAAAATGTCTAATCCTATGACTCATTTTATACTTTGCCTGATTTCCTAATGTCTCTATTGACATCAGCTTTCCTACATATTTTGCCCAGTTCATCATCGTGACTGACTCTTCACATGTGCTGACATTTACATTTACTCTCTAACTGAAACCCTATTGCTAAAGAACTTTTGTTCCAAATACTATACTCACTCTTTTTCCTAAAACTACTGACTATTTCCTGATTTTACCGACTATTCCTTTTTGACTGGATGTTCTCTTCTACATTCAATCATCCATGGTACAGGGTCCTATGCCATTGTATATTGATTTATCTGGGACATCTGTTCAGAACGTAATTCAATGCTAAGTACCACAATCAAGTGCCCAATGCCCTTCTGGGCTTCAAATCTTACCAAGATTTCTGTTTTCATACTTATATATCCCCTATATATTCTTGTAAATATTGCAGGTTCCCAATACCATTATTCAACCCTCAGAATGATTCCTCACCAAAATTTAACCTGTTATTAATCCTAATCATACACTGTTCCCTCAATCTAACTTTACAGAAGAGCAAGGACGAAGTTGGTACTTTAATACAGAAATGTAGGTGATCTTCCACCAGGTGACAACCTCGAATGTCCATACAGATATGATTCCTGGATAAGTTGTAGGCAGCTATGAAAGACCTGAGAGAGCAAAAGTCATCTTCCATGGCAAACAACCTGGTCAGGATGAGGGGATGTGTCTGAATCAGTCTCTCTCTTCTTAATGTAGAGAAGATGGACCAAACCAAGCCTGTGTGGAGAGCTCTTAACGGGTGCCTAGGGTTCACATACCATTCAAATTTGCGAAAGTGTCACAGAAAGCAGGGGCAGCCTCCATCTCATGGGACCCTTAGAATAAACTGTTAGGACAAAGTGGTTGCCAAGGCGGTGAACTCATTCAGTTCCTGAAGGAAGTGACTAAAGTCACTTCCTTCGTGATGGAACTCTCTGAACTTGGTATCCAGGAAGCCAGGCACCCAGAGCCAGTCCCAGTCCCAGTCCCAGTGGTCTCAATTGTTTAGATTTTCCAAGGACAGAGTCATTCTTTCTTCATACCTACTGATGTGAGAATGGCCAAATACCAGGAAAGCTCTTAAGAGGGGCCTTTCCTGAGCAAGTAGGTAGGAGTTCACCTCTGGTTCCTGACAACTTCACAGAGTTGGCCAAGGAGACCTAATCTGATACAGGACAGGCCATTTCAGGGGAACATAGTGTGGTCCACCAGTCAGAGGACACTCCAGATAGTCACAGACCCATTTGGGGGAAGGAGGTGCCTTTGTGGGTGTGGGTGTGGGTTTTCGTTTTGTCTCATGTTCTAAGATTATGTAGGAAAGGTGGTTTGTTTGGTTTGGAGTGAACTGTTTTTAATAAGTCATTTCACAAGGCGAGTGTTTCTATGTCTGTGTATCCCACTGTGTTCGTGGTTGTAGACATTAGAAAAGAGAATGATTCAATGGAAGTATCCTGTCTAGTAGAAAGCTTCCCAGCATTCACTATGACCAATTTATGAATGGACTGTGGCTTGCCTTATCAATGGGCAACACCTGCTAATTTCCTAAGTTGCTGTTTTCTTCCTGAATTCTGGCCACTCTCCAGAAAAGGCTCATGGTTTTGTGTCCAAGATATGTACCACCTCCAAGCTCTGTGACGTGGCCATGTACTGGATAGCTGAAGGGAATGGCGAACATCTCAGAAAACTCAGATATCAATGTGACCTGTAGAGTCTCAGTGGAGAAATCCTGTTTTGGGCCTTTTGCTTACCTATTGTTCTGTTTCCCTGAATGTCAGGAAGTTCTTTGCCTCACGACACCCCTTTGTGAAACCTGAAGAAAATGGTTTTCAAATGGAAATGAATGGGCATCACCTGTGGCTCTTTGCTTAATTCCTTTGAAAAGGGATGTGTCTGAATTAGCCTCTTAGCCCTGTGTGAGGCTGTTGATTATATTCTCAGCACCTGATGATCTAAAGAATGATCCCATGTGTGCATCCAAAACCAAAATGGCCAAAAGAGCAGTCATTGTGGATGAAGTCTTTCGCCTTCCTCTGTAAGGTTCCTGACCTCTATCAAGTGAGAAAAAGGAAGATACACAAACTGAATTGATGGCTCCTTTTGGAAAAATTGTACCACCGATGACAGCATCAGCATAAATACCACAACACTACCACAAGTCGCTGCACCAACAGATAGTTCACAATGCATTCAAGTGATACATAGTCCAGTAAAGTTCTGCAAACAGTTCAGTGATGGCTATTGCAGAATCTGTAGATTGGTTTTATCTTTGTCTTCACCAGCACTGGGATGAAGATGGGAATTCTGGCAATAATGGCTAAAGAAAAAATTATGTATCACTCCAGAAGGCACTAAAAAAAACCAATTTTGTTAACAATTTACATTATCTTGAAGAGAATTATTCAATATAATGAAAAGGAACGGTGAAAGTAAACAAATAGTTCTGTTAACGTCCTTTTTTTGTTCACATATTAAAACAATCCTCAACAGTTGTTTACCCGATTTAAATTAAACCATTTAAATCACGTGAATAAAAAAAAAATATTTGGATCCATTTTTTCATGAGCGCTCATGATATATGATATATGGACATAAGTAAATTCAAACATATGATACAAAACACAAGTGTGCCCACATAATATAATACATACAACACATAACATAATAGTAAAGGCCTTATAACTTTTTACAGGTGAAATCACCATTGGAATGTTTAAAAACTCTATACTCAAAAAATAGAACTTATCAGCAAAACATTAACCTAGGTCTGTATGAGCTCAAAAACACAAAATAGAACTTCATGTTGTGGGAAAGGGCAATAATAAAATTGATACTGAAAAAAGCATCCTGGTTATGTCGCAGATGTAAGGATAGCCAAACTGGAGTTTTGGATATCAGCTGTTATGGATTTGAGCCAAATCGTCTTCTTTTTGATCTATACAAATCACTTTAGTTAATCTCTCTGGAATCCAAATCGGGTGCTGTTCTTTTTGTGGACACACAAACAGACCCCCGACTCCAGACAATCACTGGGTCAGGACTTTAGTTAATCTCTCCGGAATCCAAATTGGCTGCTGTTTTTCCTGTGGAAACACACAAACAGACCCCCAACTCCAATTACTGGGTCAGGACCTTTCCATTGTCCTGTTAGAATATCCTTCCAATGTACCTTGAGCTTATGCACATTTTTTGGCACATATGCCTTTCTGCACCACTAAGTCCTCATGAATCCAAATTTAAAAAGTTTAGAGTAAAAAGGGTTATTTTAAGTTTATCTTTGGGGAATATATACCCCTTCCCAATTCCGTCTTTTTGCTTTAATAAGTACATTTTAATAGTTTGATGTGCTCTTTCAACTATGCCTTGTCCCTGTAGATTGGATGGGATTCCTGGTATATGAGTAATGCCAAATGATGAGCAAAATTGTTTAAAAGAGATAGAAGTATAACCAGGGGCATTATCTGTTTTTAACTGTTTTGAAAGGCCCACTGTGGCAAAAGTTTGTAAGTAATGAGCTATAAAATCTTTAGCTTTTTCTCTGGTATGAAGGGAGCCCATCAAAATTCCAGAAGAAGTATCAACTGTAACATGCAAATATTTTAATTTTCCAAATTTTGGTAAGTGTGTGATGTCCATCTGCCAATATGGTTAGGTATCAATCCTCTCGGATTGACTTCAGGATTAACTTGTGGTAAAATGGTCACACAATTTTGACATTGTTTTATTATTTGTCTAGCTTGTTCCTTAGTTATTTTAAAATGCTTTTGTAAAGTATTAGCATTGACATGGAACTTTTTATGAAAATTTATAGCTTCATCTAGTGTAGAGAAAATATGAATGTATGTCATGTGTAGTTTTATCTGCTAAATCATTGCCAAAAATAAGGGATCCAGGCAATTCTGTATGTGCCCAGATACGTCCTAAAAAGAATGGATTTTTTCTGTCCCAGATTAGACTTTGTATTTTTGAAAGCAAAGAGAAAACAGTACAGGAAGGGGAAATTTTACCAGCACCTTCAGGGATACAATAGCATTAAATATATACTGACTAACGGAAAATAAATTAAATACAGAATCTTTAAACATCACAAAAGCTTGTTATACTGTATTAAGCTCTACATTTTGAGCTGATTGTTGGGGTACTAAAATGTAACAGTTTGATCAGGAGTAACTATTGCTGCTGTACCATAATTTGACCCATCAGTAAATATATTTGGAGCATTCATGATAGGTGTTTTTCTTGTCATTTTTGGAAAAATTACAGGATGTGATGACCAAAAAGACAATAAAGGATTAGATGGTAAGTGGTTATCAAATGAAACATTAGACTTACACATGGTTATTGCCCAAGTATTTAAATCATTAGCAAATTCACCAATTTGATTCATAGTATATGGAGTAATAATTTTTTTCAGAGAAATTCCAAAGACTCCCTTTGCTGCTTTTATTCTTATGAGTATTAATTGTCCCTCAGCCTCAGGATACCTAGTAATAATAGTGTTAGAAAAATAAGATAAATGTATCCATAATAATGGACCTTCTTTCCAAAATACTCCTGTAGGAATATTTTTATGTTGGTAGTACAATAAATAATAAAGGCAAAATTATATCAACTCTATCCAAATGCATATTTCTCATATATGTAACAATGATTTTTAATGTTTTTCTTGCTTCAGGCGTTAACATTCTGGGTGAATTTGGTTCAGATGGACCTTTTAGGATATCAAATAAAGGTCCCAACTCTCCTGTTGGTAAACATAGATAAGGCCTTATCAAATTTATGTCTCCTAATAAATTTTGAAAGTCATCAATTGATTTGAGTTGATCTCCTCATATTTGAATTTTTGGTGGTGGACCATGGTTGAGGATAATAGGACTCCTAAATAATTAATTGGAAAAATTAATTGTACTTTATATATTGCTATCTCTAGATTATAATTTTAAATAAATTTGTAAGTGTGGCATAACATTCTAGCAATGGGTTTTTAGCATTGTGTGTTAATAATACATCATCCATATAGTGAAATATTTGTAGTTCAGGATTTTGATTTCTAAGTGGCTGGATTACTTTGTTAACATAAATTTAACACATAGTTGGGCTGTTAGACATCCCTTGAGGGAGTACTTTCCACTCATATCTCTGATCAGGAACTTCATCATTCAGTGCAGGGATAGTAAATTCAAAACGTGGACTATCCTCAGGATCAATTGGAATTGAAAAATACAATCGTTAATATCTATAATGAAAACATTCCAAGTTATTGGCAAAGCAGACAATTGAGGGATCCCTGATTTAGCAGGTCCCAAAATAACCATCTCATTATTAATGGCTCTTAAATCTCGCAATAATCTCCATTTACCAGATTTCATTTGAGGACAAAAATGGGAGTATTATGGGGAGATACAGAAGGTTGTATATGACCTTCTGCTAATTGTTGTTTGACCAGGTCATGGGCTGCTTGTATCTTTTCTTTAGTCGGGGGCCACTGAGGAATCCATACTGGTCTTTCTGATTACCGAGTAATTTTTTATTGTCTCTGTGGCCCTACTTTTACTGCTGTAGGTGTTATAAGTATAATTCATTTTCCAATTTTCCACTCGAAATACTGAAGCCCTTACACTAACCCATATCCTACTAGACTCTGAGTACTAATCTTAATATGATTGAGAAAAATAACCCAAACAGAATAGAAATACAAGAAATTCAGAGAGGCATGGTGTATATTTGTATTTGCCTTTTGCATTATATAGGGTAGGAGTTATAAATCTAGTCAATTTTTTGTTGAAATAGTTCTCCATGTGTTTTAAAGTTAACAAATACGTGAATTCCTGTCTCCCTTTCTCTGGAGTCTATTCAGCACATGTATTTTTATATGCACATATAGAATTCTACCTAATATCACAGTACATTCTTGTGAGGTTGCTGACTTGGCAGATAAAAATTATGAAAAGATATCACTCCTCCTAAATGCTGTTGGAACTAAAAATTCAACCTATGTGTAAGCTTTCTAGTGAACAACACTATACATAAATCCATGTTCAGTAAATTAAATATTTTGCATCTGTGGATGATACATATTTTATGATGAATTTCGATTGGCATATATATTGCTACATTTAATGTCTGTGTGTGTTTTGTGTGTATATATATATATACTCTACAGATTTTTCAAAATATTAAATATATGTGTCATGTATACACTCCCTGAATTCATTCTTGTTCATGTATCTGGATTTGTAATCAACTTTCCACAAGATTATTCTCAGAAATATTCATGGACCTGAAATACATATTTGTTTCCTAGTACTAAAAACTAACTTCAGTGAATGGTGCATAGATATCCTAATAATTCTACAGTAACTGAACCAGTTTAACATCAATGCAAGTAGATTCCTATGGGACATGATGTGTATTTTGAAGTTCATTTTTATTCAACACTGGTACAGTACTATTTCCTCAGTTTATGCACATCATAGGATATGTATTTCATACTCAAGTTCACAAGTTTATAGGGATTTGTTTCACTTTCAATCACTTCCTGCTTCAGAAAACATGTATTCCTCCATGTTTCTTGACTGGTCTTTTCATGAGACTTTTTTTCAAACACATTATTTTCGATTTCCATAATCACTTTTGAAGCAAAACTCACAACTTTTCATGATAAAACATAACCCTAATATTACTATTAGATGTATAACTGGTTGGAATGTATGTATGTATATCAATATACGATTTACTGTATATTTTCAGATATCAATTCAATACATTATTTAAAGTTGGAACCAGAGATATTATTTATTCACCGTATAGTCAATTCATGCATATTCTCTATATTCATAGACACAAGGTACACTTATTTGTACTGGCAATACTAATTTTTACGTATTCAAAATATTGATCCCAGAAATTGTGGAAGAAATACTCATGTCACCTGATCTACATCTGCATGTAATCACAGTAATATTCTGGACACAAAATTCAAAGTCCACAATTATGACTGAACCAAAGCCTAAATGGAAAGTGAGCATGGATTACTAAAAACATCCATGTCCTTGTTGCCTATTGATCTCAAATGTCAATCTTATTGGTGACTACATATTTGTTACTTCCTATATTATATATTCAACATCAAGCCTGTTGAAAATGTCTAATCCTAACACTCACTTTATATTTTGCATGATTTCCTAATTTCTTTATACATATCTGCTTTCCTACATATTTTTCCCAGTTCATCATTGTGACTGACTCTTCTCATGTGCTGACATTTACATTCATTTTCTAACGGACACCCTAATGCTAAAGAACTTTTGGTCCAAATCATACACTCACTGTTCTTTCTAAAAATACCGACTATCTTGCTAATCCTGCCGAGTATCCATTTTTGACTGGATATTCTCTTCTACATTCAATATTCCAAGGTACATGGTCCTATGTCATTGTATATGGATTAATCTGAGAAATGTGTGCAGAACATAATTCAAAGCTAAGTATCACAATCAAGGGCCCAATGCCCTTCTGGGTTTCAAATATTATCTAGATTTCTGTTTACATATTTGTATTACACCTGTATATTCTTATAAATATCACAGGTTCCCAACACCATTATTCATCCATCAGAATGATTCCTAACCCAAATCGAACATGTTATTAACCCTAACCATACACTGTTCCCTCTATCTAACTGTACATAAGAGCATGGACAGTGTTCGTCTTACAATACAGGAGTGTAGGGGATCTACCACCTGCTGAGAACCACAAAGATCCATGAAGAAATCATCCCTGGAGAAGATGTAGGCAGCTATGAAGTACCTGAGAGACCAAAAGTCATCTTTAATGACAAACTTGGTCAGAATAAAGGGACGTGTCTAAATCAGCCTCTCTCTTCTTAATGTAGAGAAGATGGACCAAACCAGGACTGTCTGGAGAGCTTTTCCTGGGTGCTTATGGTTGATATACCATTCTAACTTGTGAAAGAGTCAAAAGAAGTAGTGGCAGCCTCCATCTCATGGAACCCTTGGAAGCAACTGTTAGGACAATGTGATTGCCATGGCATTGACCACATTCAGTTTCTGAAGGAAGTGAACTCACCTGACTTCCTTGGTGATGGAACTCTGTGAACTTAAGATCCAAGGAGCTAGGCACCGAGAACCAGTCCCAGTCCTAGTTTCAGTGGGCACACTTGTTTGATTTACCAAGGACAGAGTCAGTCTTTCTTGGTATCTACTGATGTGAGGAGGGCCAAATGTCAGGAGAGCTCTGAAGAGGGGCCTTTCCTGAGAAAGCAGTTAGTGGCTCACTGCTGGCTCCTGACAACTTCACAGAGTTGGCCAAGGAGACCTGATCTGAGACAGGATGGGCTATTTCGGGGGATTATACTATTGCCCTCTAGTCAGACAACACTCAGGATAGTCACAGAACTACTTGGGAGAAGTTTTGAAATTTCCATGACCAGGTTGCACTGGAGATCTTTGGATGTCCTGTTGCTCATCATTAGTGTACCAGACAGTGCCTTTATTGATTGGGTTTCATGAAAATGGTGTAGAACAGAGATGCCAGTAAGTTGGAGCTTGCTCAGTAGTGAGCATAGAGCAGTGGTGTGCAGATTTGTGATAAAACATCTGTGTTGTAGACATGTGGATGTGCTATTGGCTCCCAAATATCTTGAGACTGACATGGTGTAGCCAGGAGTAAAGGTATCTTGTTATATGGAGAGGTTTCAGGGCTATGTGCGATAAAAGCCTTGTTGGTGCATTCTCCTGCAGAACCTGACCCACCACACGTGACAGAACTCCCTTCAGCACTGTGTCCCATTTGAACTCCTTGTATTTCATGAAGCAAATACCAAACACCCAGTGCAACTGCAAAAAACACCACAAAAATTGGAGGATAACCAAATGGCTTCACAGTCTACACGGGGAAACACTTAGCCTCCAGTGGCCACAGTTTATATACAATGAGAGAAATCTGCTCTGCTACCTCATGTTCATTGAAAAATAAGTAACCATGTCCTCCAGGTCTCTACTGAAACCAGTCAGAGGACACTCTGCATAGTCACAGACCTACTTGGGGGAAGGCGGAGACTTTGTGTGGGAGAGGGTTTGTGATTTTGTCTCATGTACTGAGAATAGGTAGGAAAGGCGGTTTGTTTGGTTTGGGGTGAACTGTTTCTAGTAAGTCCTTTGACAAGGCGAGTGTTTCTATGTCTGTGTATTCCACTTTGTCCGTGGGTGTAGACATTAGAAAAGAGAATGCATCAATGGATGTGTTCTGTCTAGAGAAAGCTTCCCAGCATTCATCCTGCGCAATTTATGAATGGAATAGTGCTTCCCTTATCGATGGGCAACACCTCCTATCTTCATAAGTTTCTGTTTTCTTCATGAATTTTGGCCACTCTCCAGAATAGGTTCATAGTTCTGTGTCCAAGATATGTACCACCTCCAAGCTCTGTGTCATGGCAATCTACTGGATACCTGAAAGGAATGGCGAGCATCTCAGAAAACTCAGATATCAGTGTGACCAGTAAACTCTCATTGGAGAAACACTGCTTTGGGTTTTCTGCTTACCTATTGTTCTGTTGCCCTGAATGTATGGAAGGTCTTTGCCTCAGCCCATCCCTTGTGAAGCCTGAAAAAAACAGTTTTCAATTGGAAATGAATGGGCATCAGCTGTGGCTCTTTGCTTAATTGCTTTGGAAATGGATGTGTTTGAATTAGCATCTTGGCCCTGTGTGAGGCTGTGGCTTTGATTCTCTGCCCTTGATAGATCTAAAGAAAGATCCCATGTGTGCATCCCAAACCAAAATGTCCAAAATGCAGTCATTGTAGATGAACTCTCTTGCGTTCCTCTGAAAGGTCCTGATCTGCATCAAGTGAGAATCTAGATCCTTTGGGTCAAATAACTTCTTCAAAGCCCTGCAGAGCCTAGACCATAGATGCTTGGGTTTTCTCATGACTCCAATTCACATAAATAATATAAATCCCACAGTCAGTAGGCCTCAAATTGGAGAAGCAGAGCAGTATTAAAGGTAGCATATTTGATCACTCCTGGTTCACAGGAAGGGTGTCCAGGCCACCCACACTTTAGGCAAATGAGGTGCAAGGGAGCTCATTTTGGACACTGTCTTGGGCTGTGCCCCCTATTGAAACCTCCAGCCAGACATTATGATGATTGTCTGTATGGAAGAAGATGAGGGCCATGTGAGACTGTTTTGGTTTTAATTGTGGTCATTTGTGTGTCAGTTGGAAGAGATGACTGGGTCCACTTGGGATTGAACTCTGGTGTGATTCCCCTTAGAGACTGAGTTCTGGAACTGACCTTAGAGAAGTTTTGCTATGAATTGTGTTAAGATTTTAGGAGGACACACATGAGTGTCTCCCTTGGAAACTGAGATCTAGGCCCACGGTTGCGCTCCACAGAGCACTGGGAATCTCAGGCAGGATATCACACGATTTTATTCTTAAAGACATGGCAGCCGTAGTGGAGAGTCA
The DNA here is from genome assembly GCF_048772815.1 of Callospermophilus lateralis. Lineage (NCBI taxonomy): Eukaryota > Metazoa > Chordata > Mammalia > Rodentia > Sciuridae > Callospermophilus > Callospermophilus lateralis. The sequence goes on along the minus strand of NC_135316.1, from coordinate 3,450,451 downwards.
AAACAAGCATGGACCTGCCATTGTAGACCTCAATGGGCCTGTCTTAATGTGTCCTTTTGGCCACTCTTTGGGAAACCTTGCCTCTGAGAGTTCTCCAGAGCTTTCCTTTAAATGTGCTTCCTCAAAATTTAATGGTTCTGGAATGAATTTAAATCCATAGTTTGTCCAACTTCATCCTTGAAAAATGGCAAGATAAATACAATGAATTTTTAAAATTTCCATGACCAGGTGGCACGGGAGAAACTTTGGATGTCCTGTTGATGATCGAGAGTGTGCCAGACACTTGATTGACTGGGTTTTATGAAAATTGTGTAGAACAGAGATGCCACTAAGTTGGATCATCTGAGTAGTGTTCCTAGAGGCATGGTGGGTAGTTGTGTGATAAAACATCTGTGGTGGGGCCATGTGTATCTGCCATTGGCTTCCAAGTGGCTTGTGACAGATATTTTGCAGCCAGTAGACCCTTATATGTAAAAGCATCTTGTTAAATGGAGAGGTTTCAGGCCAATGTTCAGAATCAGTTTGCTATGGTCAATGGGGCACGCTATCTGGAATAGAAGCCTGGTTGGTGCATTCTCATGCAGAACCCGACCAACCAGAATGGACAGAACTCCCTGTAGCACTGTGTCCCAGTTGAACTCCTTGTATTTAATGAAGCAAATACCAAACTCCCAGTGCATCAGCAAGAAACACCAGGAAAATTGGAGAATGACCAAATGGCTTTAGGTTCACACGGAGAGACATTTAGCACCCAATGGCCACAATTAACCTACAAACAGAAAATTTAGCACTGCTGCCTCATGTTCATTGGAAAATAATTAACCACGTCATCCAGGTCACATAGATGCAGACCCAGCTTTGATGGTCTCACTGCAAAGGAAGCTAATGCTCCTGACAACAACATATATTTCAAGTGCCCAACCTCAGAAGCAGTTTCTCTAAATGTTATGCTGGCAAAGCTTCATGTTTGTGGAGTGTTTACCCTGTCCCTTACTTTTGGAAACTCCTCTACCACCTCCAAATTTGTGAACTCCTGAGCAGTTTCCATTCCAGATATGTATTCACAGATTTTCTAACTCTTCTCCTCTAATTGTGTTTTACGTGGGGCGAAGGTAACATCAAGACATTGTTCTGAATGAGAGTGGGAAGATTTTATGTAGCACATATTTGCATACATATTGGATACATTTTCCAATTTTTCATTCTAAATACTGAATCCCTGACACTAACACACACCCTACTAGACTTTGAATTCTAATCCTAATATGATGTAGAAAAATAACCCAAACAGAATAGAAATATAAGAGGTTCACAGGAGGCATGGTGTATAGTTGGACTTGCCTTTCGTATGATAATTGGTAGGTGTTATTAATCTAGCCAACTTTAATTAAAATAGTTCTCCATGTGTTTTAAAAGTTAACAAATATTTGAATAACTGTATCCCTTTCTCTATAGCCTATTCACCACATATATTTTTATATGCACATATAGAATTTTATTTGGTATCACACGTACATTTTTGAGGTGGCTGGCTTGGCAGATATTAATTGTGAGTAGAGATCACTCCTACTAAACGCTGTTGGAACTGAAAATTCAACATATGGGTGAGCTTCCTAGTTGAACAACATAAATCCATGTTCAGTAAAATGAATATTTTTGGATCTGTGGATGATATATATTTCATGGCGAATTTCAAATTGCATTCATAATGCTATTTTTAATGTCTGTCTGTGTGTGTGTGTGTGTGTGTGTGTGTGTGTGTGTATTCACTCTCCAGGTTTTTCAAAATATGAGTTTTACAAAACCTTTAAGGAGGAACAAATACCAATACTTTTCAAGCTATTTCAAGAAATTGAAAAAAAGAGAGAACTTCCAAATTCATTCTATGAGACCAACATTACCCTGATTCCTACACCAGACAAAGACACTTCAAAGAAAGTAAACTACAGACCAATATCTCTAATGAACCTAGAGGCAAAAATCCTCAATTAAATTCTGGCGAATCAGAAACAAAAGCATATCAAAAAAATTGTGCACCATGTTCAAGTAGGATTCATCCGTGGGATGCAAGGCTGGTTCAATATACGGAAATCAATTAATGTTATTCATTACATCAATAGACGTAAAAATAAGAACCATGTGATCATCTCGATAGATGCAGAAAAAGTATTCGACAAAGTACAGCATCCCTTTATGTTCAATACTCTAGAAAAACTAGGGATAACAGAAACATACCTCAATATTGTAAAAGCAATTTATGCTAAGCCTCAGGCTAGCATCATTCTGAATGGAGAAAAACTGAAGGCATTCTCCGTAAAATCTGGAACAAGACAGCTATGCCCTCTCTCACCACTTCTGTTCAACATAGTTCTCGAAACACTGGCCAGAGTAATTAGATAGATGAAAGAAATTAAAGGCATAAAAATAGGAAAAGAAGAACTTAAATTATCACTATTGCAGATGACATAATTCTATACCTAGCAGACCCAAAAGGGTCTACAAAGAAACTAATAGAGCTAATAAATGAATTCAGCAAAGTGGCAGGATATAAAATCAACACGCATAAATCAAAGGCATTCCTATATATCAGCGACAAATCCTCTGAAACGGAAATGAGGACAACCACTCCATTCACAATATCCTAAAAAATAAAAAATAATTGGGAATCAACCTATCAAAAGAGGTGCATGTCTTATACAATGAAAACTACAGAACTCTAAAGAGAAAAATAGAGGAAGATCTTAGAAGGTGTAAAAATATACCATGTTCATGGATTGGCAGAACTAACATCATCAAAATGGCGATATTACCAAAAGTTCTCTATAGGTTTAATGCAATGCCAATCAAAATCCCAACAGCATTTCTTGTAGAAATAGAGAAAGCAATCATGAAATTCATATGGAAAAAGAAAAGACCCAGAATAGCAAAAACAATGCTAAGCAGTAAGTGTGAATCAGGCGGTATAGCGATACCAGAATTCAAACTATACTGAAGAGCAATAGTAACAAAAATAGCATGGTACTGGTACCAAAACAGGCGGGTGGACCAATGGTACAGAATAGAGGACACAGAAACCCATCCACAAAACTACAACTATCTTATATTTGATAAAGGGGCTAAAAGCATGCAATGGATGAAGGATAGCAGCTTCAACAAATTGTGCTGGGAAAACTGAAAATCTATATGTAACAAAATGAAACTGAATCCCTTTCTCTCGCCATGCACAAAAGTTAACTCAAAATGGATCAAGGAGCTTGATATCAAATCAGAGACACGGCGTCTGATAGAAGAAAAAGTTGGCTACGATCTACATACTGTGGGGTGGGCTCCAAATTCCTCAATAGGACACCCATAGCACAAGAATTAATAACTAGAATCAACAAATGGGACTTACTCAAACTAAAAAGTTTTATTCTCAGAAAAAGAAACAGTAAGAGAGTTAAATAGGGAGCCTACATCCTGGGAAAAAATCTTTACTCCTCACACTTCAGATAGAGCCCTAATATCCAGAGTATACAAAGAATTCAAAAAATTAGTCAATAAGATAACAAATAACCCAATCAACAAATGGGCCAAAGACCTGAACAGACACTTCTCAGAGGAGGACATACAATTAATCAACAAGTACATGAAAAAATGCTCACCTTCTCCAGCACTCAGAGAAATGTGAATCAAAACCACCCTAAAATACCATCTTACTCCAGTAAGATTGGCAACCATTATGAAGTCAAACAACCACAAGTGCTGACGAGGATGTGAGGAAACAGGTACACTTGTACATTGCTGGTGGGACTGCAAATTGGTGCAGCCAACTGGGAAAGCAGTATGGAGATTTCTTTTGAAATCTGGGAATGGAACCACCATTTGACCCAGATATTCCCCTTCTCTGTCTAAAACCTAAAGACCTAAAAAGAGCATGCTTCAGGGACACTGCTACATCGATGTTCATAGCAGCACAATTCACAATAGCAAGACTGTGGAACCAAGCTTGATGCCCTTCAATAGAAGAATGAATAAAAAAATGTGCCATTTATACACAATGGAGTATTACTGTGCATTAAAAAATGACAAAATCATAAAATTTGCAGGGAAATGGATGACATTAGAGCAGATTATGCTAAGTGAAGCTAGCCAATCCCTAAAAAACAAATGCCAAATGTCTTCTTTGATATAAGGAGAGTAACAAAGAACAGAGTAGGGATGAAGAGAATGAGAAGAAGATTAATATTAAACAGGGATGAGAGGTGGAAGGAAAAGGGAGAGAGAAGGGAAATTGCATGGAAATAAAAGGAGACCCTCAGGGTTATACAAAATTACATTCAAAAGGAAGTGAGGGGAAAGGAGAAAATAATACAAGGGGTAGAAATTTATTACAGTAGAGGGGGTAGAGAGAGAAGAGGGGAGGACCGTGGAGGGGAGGGGGGATAGTGGAGGATAGGAAAGGCAGCAGAATACAACAGATACTAGTATGGCAATATGTGAATCAATGGATGTGTAACTGATGTGATTCTGCAATCTGCATATGGGGTAAAAATGGGAGTTCATAACCCAATTGAATCAAAGTGTTAAATACGATATATCAAGAACTATGTAATGTTTTGAACAACCATAAATAAAAATTTAAAAAAAAAGAAAACTAACTCCGGTGAATATGCACGCGAATCCTAATTTTCTACAGTAACTGACCCAGTTTAAAATCAATGCAAGTAGATTCCTATGGGACATGATGTGTATTTGGACATTCATTTTTATTCAACACTGGTACATTACTATTTCATGAATTTATGCACATCATAGGATATATGTTTCATCCACAAATTAACAAATTTATAGGCATTTGTTTCACTTTCAATTACTTCATTCTTCACAACATATGTACTCCGCCAAGTTTCCTGACTGGTCTTTTTATGAGACTTCTTTCCAAACACATTATTTTTGATTTTCATAATCACTTTTGAAGCAAAACTCACACACTCTTCATGATAAACAAAAACACTAATATTACCAATAGATGTATAATTGCTTGGAATGAATGATTGTATATCAATATAAGATTTCCTGTAATTTTTCAGATATCAGTTCAATCTATTATTTAAAGTTGAAACTAGTTATATTATTTATTCACACTATGGTCTATTCATGCTTTAGCTCTATATTCATAGACACAGGGTGCACCACTTTGTAACCCCAATAATAATTTTATGTCTTCAATATATTGCTCCCAGAAATGGTGGAAGAAATACTCATGTCACCTGATCTACATATACACTTTATCACAGTAATATTCTGGACAAAAAATGTAATGGTCACAGTTATGATTGTACCAAGGCCTAAATGGAAAGTGAACATGGATTACTAAAAACATCCATGTCTATGTTGCCTAATGCTCTCAAATATCAATCCTATTGGTGACTCCATATATGTTTCTTCATAAGATTATATATTCAAACTCAACCCTGTTGAACATGTCTAATCCTATCACTCACTTTATACTTTGCCTGATTTCGTAACGTCTCTATTGATATCTGCTTTTCTACATATTTTCCCCAGCTCATCATAGTGACTGACTCTTCATATCTGCTGACATTTATATTCACTCTCTAACCGAAACCCTATTGCAAAAGAACTTTTGGTCCAAATCCTATACTCACTCTTCTTCCTAAACCTACCGACTAGCTTCATAATCCTACCGACTATCCCTTTTTGACTGGATGTTCTCTTCTACATTCAATCATCCAAGGTACATGATCCTATGCCATTGTATATTGAATTATCAGAGACATCTTTGCAGAACAAAATTCAAAGTTAAGTATCTCAACAAGGGCTCAATGCCCTTCTGGGCTTCAAATCATACCTAGATTTCTGTTTTTATAGTTATTTTCACCTCTATATTCTTGTAAATATCGCAGGTTCCCAACACTATTATTCATCGCACAGAATGATTCCTAACCCAAATCGAACCTGTTATTAACCCGAAACATACACTGTTCCCTCAATCTCATTTTACAGAAGAGCAGGGACAGAGTTTTTCTTATAATACAAGAAAGTAGGGGTCCGTCCACCTGCTGAGAACCTCAAAGATCCATGCAGAAATGATACCTGGACAAGTTGTAGGCAGGTATGAAGGACCTGAGTGAGCAAAAGTCATCTTTCATGGCAAAAAACCTGGTCAGGAGGAAGGGATGCGTCTGAATCAGCCTCTCTCTTCTTATTGTAGAGAAGACTGACCAAACCAGGCCTGTTTGGAGAGCTTTTCCAGGGTGCCAATTGTTTATATTCCATTCTAACTTGTGAAAGTGTCACAGGAAGTAGCTTGCGGCTCCATCTCATGAGACCCATGGAAGCAACTGTTAGGACAAATTGGTTGCCAAGTCAGTGACCTCATTCAGTTCCAAAGAAAGTGACATACCTCATTTCCTTGGTGATGGAACTCTCTGAACTTGGTATCCAAGAAGCCAGGCACCCAGAGGCAGTCCAAGTACCAGTCCCAGTGGACTCACTTGTTTGGATTTTCCAAGGACAAAGTCAGTCTTTCATGGTACCTACTGATGTGAGGATGGCCAAATGCCAGGAGAGCTCTGAAGAGGTACCTTTCCTGAGAAAGCAGGTAGTGGCTCACCATTTTTTCTTGACAACTTCACAGAGTTGGCCAAGGAAACCAGATCTGAAAAGGACAGGCCATTTTGGGGAAACATAGTATGGCTCACCAGTCAGAGGACACTCTGGGTAGTCACAGATCTACTTGGGGAAAGGAGGTGCCTTTGTGGGAGTGGGTATGGGTTTGTGGTTCTGTCTCCTGTTCTGAGAATAGGTAGGAAAGTCGGTTTGTTTGGTTTGGAGTAGACTGTTCTTGTAAGTCGTTTGACAAGGCAAGTGTTTCTTTGTTTGTGTATCCCACTGTGTCCGTTGTTGTACACATTAGAAAAGAAAATGCATTAATGGATGTGTCCTGTCTAATATAAATCTTCCCAAAATTCATCCTGCCCAATATATGAATTAACTGCAGCTTGTCTTATCGATGGGAAACACCTGCTATCTTCCTAAGTTCCTGTTTTCTTCCTGAATTCTGGCCACTCTCCAGAATAAGCTCACTGTTTTGTGTCCAAGATATGTGCCACCTCCAAGCTCAGTGACATGGCCATGTACTGGATAGCTGAAAAGAATGGCGAGCAACTCAGAAAACTCAAATACAGTGTGACCAGGAAACTCTCAGTGGAGAGACCCTGCTTTGGACCTTTTGCTTAAGTACTGTTCTCTTGCACTGAATATCTGTAAGGTCTTTGCTTCAGACCACCCCTTTGTGAAGCCTGAAAATATAGTTTAGAAATTGAAATGAATGGGCATCACCTGTAGCTCTTTGCTTAATTGCTTTGGAAAGGGATGTGGCTGAATTGGCCTCTTGGCCTTATTTGTGTGTGTGATTTAGATTCTCAGCACGTGATGGATCTAAAGCATGATCCCACGTTTGTGTCCAAATCCATAATGAGAAAAAATCAGTCATTGTGGATGAAGCCTCTTGCCTTTCTCTGTTAGGTTCCTGACCTCCATCAAGTGAGAATAGGGATTCTTTGGGTCAAATGAGTTCTTCCAAGCCCTGCAGAGGTGCTTGGATTTCTCATGACTCCAAATCACATATAGAATCAATTTCTGAAAGTCAGTAGGCCTCAAATTGGAGAAACAGAGCAGTATTAATGCAGGCTTATTTGATCACTCCTGGTTCACAGGAGGGGTGTCAAGGTCACCCTGACTTTAGGCAAATGAGGGGCTAGCGAGTTTATTTTGGACACTGTCTTGGGCTGCGCCCCTCATGGAAACCTCCAGCCAGAGGTTACAATGAGTGACTAAATGGAAGAAGATGAAGGCCATATGGGAATGTTTTGGTTTTAATTTTGGTCTTTTGTTTGGCGGTTGGAAGAAATGACTGGGTCCACCTGGGCTTGAACTCTGGTGTGATTTCACTTAGAGACTGAGTTCTGAAACTGACCCCAGAGAAGTATTGCCATGAATTTTGTTTGGATTTTAGAAAGCCATGCATGAGAGTCGCCCTTGGAAACTGAGATCTACGCCCAGGGTGGCTTTCCACATAGCACTGGTAATCTCAGCCAGGATATCACATGATTTTATTCTTAAAGACATGGCAGCCATATTTGAGAGTCGAAACACACATAGGCGTCACATTGTAGACTTCAATGGGCCTGGCTTCATGTGACCTTTTGGACACTCTTTCGGAAGCCATGCCTGTGAGAGTTCTCCAGAGCTTTCATTGAATTGAGCTTCCTCAACATTTAATGGTTACTGAATGAATTGAAACTCACAGTGCCTCCAACTTCATCCTTGAAAAATGGCTAGATAAATACCATGAAATTTTTGAAATTCCCATGACCAGGTGGCACTGGAGAACCTTTGGATGTCCTATTGCTGATAATGAGTATAGCAGACAGTGCCTTGATTGACTGGGTTTCAAGAAAATGGTGTAGAACAGAGATGCCAGTAAGTTGGAGCCTTCTGAGTAGTGGGCCTAGAGCAGTGGTGGGCAGGTGTGTGATAAATCATCAGTGGTAGGGCCATAAGGATCTACCATTGTATTCCAAATGGTATGTTACTGACATGGTGCAGCCAGCAGACCCTTATATGTAAAGGCATCTTGTTATATGGAGAGGTTTCAGGGCAATGTTCAGAATCAGGTTGATATGGACAAGGGGGCAATGGGGCAAGCTATGAGGGATAGAAGCCTGGTTGGTGCATTCTCCTGGCGACCCTGGCCCACCACACGTGACAGAACTCCCTCCAGCACTGTGTCCCAGTTGAGCTCCTTGTATATCATAAAGCAAATATAAAACTCCCAGTGCATTACCAAAAACACCACAAAAATTGGACGAGGACCAAATGGCTTCACAGTCCACACGGGGAGACACTTAGTCCCCTGTGGCCACAGTTTACATACAAAGAGATAATTCAGCACTGCTGCTCATTTTCATTGGAAAATAGGAAGCCATGTCCTCCAGGTCACATAGATGGAGACCCAGCTTTGATGGTCTCACTACAAAGAAAGTCAAGTCTCCTGACAACAACATATATTTTAAGTGCCCAACCTCAGAGGCAGTTTCTCAAAAAGGTTTTAGGCCAGCAGAGCTTTATGTTTGTGGAGTGTTTACCCTCTCGCTTACTTTTGGAAACTCCTCTACCACCCCCAAGGTTGTGAACTCCTGAGCATTTCCATTCCAGATATGTATTCATTGATTTTCTAACTTTTCTCCTCTAATTGTGTCTTAAGTGGTGCGAAGGTATTGACAAGGCATTGCTCTGGATAAGAGTGGAAGGATATTTGTGCAGCACATATTTGCATACACATTGGATTCATTTTCCAATTTTTCTTTCAAAATACTGAATACCTGACACTAACCCCTCCCTACTAGACTCAGACTACTCATCCTAGTAGAAAAGAGAAAAATAACCCAAACACAATAGAAATACAAGCAGTTCAGAGGAGGCATGTTGTATAGTTGGACTTGCCATTTGCATTATATAAGGTAGGATTCATAAATCTAGTCAATTTTTAATTGAAATAGTTCTCCATGTGTTTTTAAAGATAACAAATATGTGAATTCCTGTGAATTCCTGTTTCCCATTCTTTGTAGCATATTCACCCATATATATTCATATGCACATATAGAATCCTACCAGGTATCCCATGTACATTTTTGTGAGGTGGCTGACTTGGCAGAAACAAATTGTGAGAAGAGTTCAATTCTCTTAAACGCTGTTGGAACTGAAAATTCAACCTACAACCTTCCTAGTAGAACAACATTATACATAAGCTCATGTTCAGTAAAATAAATATTTTGCATCTGTGGATGATATATATTTAAGGATGAATTTTGATTGGCATATATATTGCTACTCTTTAATGTCTGCATTTGTTTTTTTGTATATATACATACACTCTCCATATTTTTCAAAATATAAAATATATGTGTCTTATATACACTCTCTAAATTCGTTCATGTTCATGTATGTGGATTTATAATCAACATTTCACAAGATTATTCTCAGACATGTTCATCCACCTGAAATACATATTTGTTTACTAGTACTGAAAACTAACTTCAGTGAATGGTTCATACAAATCCTAATAATTCTACAGTAACTAACCCAGTCTAACATCAATGCAAGTAGATTCCTATGGAACATGATATGTAATTTGATGTTCATTTATATTCAACACTGGTACATTACTATTTCTTCAGTGTTTGCACATCATAGGATATACATTTCATCCACAAGTTCACAAATTTATAGGCATTTGTTTCAACTTTAATCACTTCTTGCTTCAGAATTGTCTGGGTTTCTTGACTGGTCTTTTCATGAGAATTCTTTCCAAACACATTATTTTCGATTTCCATAATCACCATTGAAGCAAAACTCACACACTCTCCATGATAAACAAAAACACTAATATTACCATTAGATGTATAACTGATTGGAATGAATGATTGTATACCAATATAAAATTTCTTGTAATTTTTCAGATATCAGTTCAATCCATTATTTAAAGTTAGAACAAGTTATATTATTTATTCACAGTGTGGTCTATTCATGCTTTATCTCTATATTCATAGACACAGGTTACACCACTTTGTAACCCCAATAATAATTTTACGTCTTCAATATATTGCTCCCAGAAATGGTGGTAGAAATACTCATGTCACCTTATCAACATATACATTTTATCACAGTAATATTCTGAAAAAAAATGTAAAAGTCACACTTATGATTGTACCAATGCCGAAATGGAAAGTGTACATGGATTACTAAAACCTCCATGTCCAGGTTGCCTAATGCTCTCAAATGACAATCCTATTGGTGACTACATATTTGTTTCTTCATAAGATTATATATTGAAACTCAACCCTGTAGAAAATGTCTAATTCTATCACTCATTTTATACTTGCCGGATTTCATAATGTCTCTATTGATATCTGCTTTTCTACATATTTTCCCCAGCTCATCATAGTTACTCATTCTTCATATGTGCTGACATTTACATTCACTCTCTAAGGAAAACCCTTTTGGGAAAAAACTTTTGGTCCAAATCTTATATTCACTCTTCTTCCTAAACCCACCGACTATCTTCCTACTGCTACCTACTATCCTTTTTTGACTGGATGTTCTCTTCTACATTCAATCATCCAAGGTACAAGGTCGTATGCCATTGTATATCGAATTATCTGAAACATCTTTGCAGAACATAATTCAAAGCTAAGTATCCCAGTCAAGGGCCCAGTGCTTTTCTGGGCTTCAAATCATACCTAGATTTCTGTTTTCATTCTTATATTTCACCTCTATATTCTTGTAAATATCGTAGGTTCCCAATACCATTATTCCTCGCACAGAATGATTCCTAACCCAAATCGAACCTGTTATTAACCTGAAACATACACTGTTCCCTCAATCTCATTTTACAGAAGAGCAGGGACAGAGTTGTTCTTACAATACAGGAAAGTAGCGTACCTTCCACCTACCAATAACCTCAAATGTCCATGCAGAAATGATACCTGGAGATGTTTTAGGCAGGTATGAAGGACCTGAGAGAGCAAAAGTCATCTTCCATGGCAAACAACCTGGTCAGGATGAAGTGATGTGTCTGAATCAGCCTCTCTCTTCTTATTGTAGAGAAAATGGACAAAACCAGGCCTGTGTGGAGAGCTGTTCCCAGGTGCCTGTGGTTGATATACCATTCTAACTTGTGAAATTTTCACAGGAGGTAGGGGCCTGGTCCATCTCATGGGACCCTTGGAAGCAACTGTTAGGACAAAGTGGTTGCCAAGGCAGTGACCTCATTCAGTTGCAGAGAAAGTGACATACCTCATTTCCTTGGTGATGGAACTCTCTGAACTTGGTATCCAAGAAGCCAGGCACCCAGAAGCAGTTCCAGTCCCAGTCTAAGTGGGCTCACTTGGTTGGATTTAACAAGGACAGAGTCAGTCTTTGTTGGTACCTACTGATGTGAGGAAGGACAAATGCCAGGAGATCTCTGAAGAGGGACCTTTCCTGAGAAAGCAGGTAGTGGCTCACCAATTTTTCCTGACAACTTCACAGAGTTGGCCAAGGAAACCATATCTGATAGAGTACAGACCATTTTGGGGGAACATAGTATGGCCCACCAGTCAGAGGACACTCTGCATAGTCACAGACCTACTTGGGGGAAGGACGTGCCTTTGTGGGAGTGGGTGTGCGTTTGTGATTTTGTCTCATGTTCTGAGAATAGGTAGAAAAGTCGGTTTGTTTGTTTTGGAGTGGACTGTTTCTAGTAAGTCGTTTGACAAGACTAGTGCTCCTATGTCTGTGTATCCCACTGTGTCGGTTGTTGTAGACATTAGAAAAGATAATGCATTAATGGATGTCTAGTCTAGTGTAAATCTTCCCATAATTCATCCTGGCCAATTAAAGAATGGACTGCAACTTGTCTTATCCATGGGCAACACCTGCTATCTTCCTAAGTTCCTGTTTTCTTCCTAAAATCTGGCCACTCTCCAGAATTGGCTTATGGATTTGTTTCCAAGATATGTACCACCTCCAAGCTCTGTGACTTGGCCATGTACTGGATAAGTGAAAAGAATGGCGAGATTCTCAGAAAAATCAGATATCAGAGTGACAAGGAAAGTCTCAGTGGGAAGACCATGTTTGCCTCTTTTGCTTACGTATTGTTCTGTTGCCATGGATGTCAGATATCAGTGTTAGCAGGAAAGTCTCAGTGGAGAGACCATGCTTTGGGTCTTTTGCTTAACTATTGTTCTGGTGCCCTGAATGTCTGGAAGGTCTTTGCCTCAGACCACCACTTTCTGAAGCCTGAAGAAAACAGTTTTGAAATGGAAATGAATGGGCATCACCTGTGGTTCTTTTCTTAATTGCTTTGGTAATGGATGTAGCTGAATTAGCCTCTTGGCTTTGTGTGTGACTGTGACTTAGATTCTCAGCACCTGATGGATCTAAAGAATGATCCCATGTGTGCATCCAAAACCATAATTGCACAAAGATCAGTCACTGTGGATGAAGTCACTTGCCTTCCTCTGTTAGGCTCCTGACCTCCATCATGTGAGAATAGGGGTTCTTTGGGTCAAATGGGTTCTTCCAAGCTTTGCAGAGGAGCTTGGTTTTTCACATGACTCCAAATCACATTAAGAATCTATATCTGAAAGTCAGTTGGCCTCAAATTGGAAAAACAGAGCAGTATTGAAGGCATGGTTATTTGATCACTCCTGGTTCACAGGAAGGGTGTCCAGCCCACCCTGACTTTAGGCAAATGAGGGGCAAGTGAGCTTATTTTGGAAACTGTCTTTGGCTGCGCCCCTCATGGAAACCTTCAGCCAGAGGTGATGATGAATGACTACATGGAAGAAGATTAGTGTCATGTGGGAGTGTTTTGGTTTTAATTTTGATCATTTGTGTGTAGGTTGGAAGAAATGACTGGGTCCACCTGGGCTTGAACACTGGTGTGATCCCCCTTAGAGACTGAGTTGTGTAACTGAACTCAGAGAAGTATTGCCATGAATTTTGTTGGGATTTTAGGAGACCACGCATGAGAGTCGCCCTTGTAAAGTGAGATCTAAGCCCAGGGTGGCTTTCAACAGAGCACTGGGAATCTCAGCCAGTATACAGCATGCTTTTATTTTTAAATACTTGGCAGGCTGAGTTGAGAGTCAAAACACACATGGTCCTTACATTGTAGACCTGAATGGGCCTGGCTTCATGTGAACTTTTTGGGCATTCGTTGGGAAGCCTTGCCTGTGAGAGTTCTCCAGAGCTTTCATTGAAATGAGCTTCTTCAACATTTAATGATTCCTGAATGAATTGAAACTCACAGTGCCTCCAACTTCATCCTTGAAAAATGGCTAGATAAATACCATGAAATTTTTGAAATTCCCATGACCAGGTGGCACTGGAAAACTTTTGGATGTCCTGTTGCTGATCATGAGTATAGCAGATAGTGCCTTGATTGACTGAGTTTCATGAAAATGGTGTAGAACAGAGATGCCAATAAGTTGGAGCCTGCTGAGTAGTGGCCTAGAGTAGTGGTGGGCAGGTGTTTGATAAAACATCAGTGGTAGGGCCATGAGGATCTACCATTGGATTACATAAGGCTTGTGACTGGCATGGTGCCGCCAGCAGACCCTTATATGTAAAGGCATCTTGTTATATGGAGAGGTTTCAGGGCAATGTTCTGAATAATGTTGCTTTTGCCAAGGGATCAAGCTACGTGGGATAAACGACTGGTTGGTGCATTCTCCTGCAGACCCTTCCCCCCACACCTGACAGAACTCCCTCCAGTACTGTGTCCCATTTAAACTCATTGTATTTTCTGAAGCAAATACCAAACTCCCAGGGCAGCAGCAAAAACACTACAAAAATTATAGGATGACCAAATGGCTTCACACTCCACAAGGGGAGACACTTAGCACTCAGAGGCCACAGTTTACCTACAAAGAGAGAATTCAGCACTGCTGCATCATTTAATTGAAAAATAAGTAACCATGTCATCCAGGTCACGTAGATGCAGACTCAGCTTTGAGTCTCACTACAAAGTAAGCTAAAGCTCCTGACAACAACATATTTTTCAAGTGCCCAACCTTAGAGGCACTGTCCATTACTTCTAGAAACTCCTCAACCAACTCCAATGATGTGAAATCTGGAGCATTTTCCATTCCAGATAGGTATTCACAGATTTTTTAACTCTTCTCCTCTGATTGTGTCTTACTTGAGGCGAAGGTAATGTGAAGGCATTGTTCTGGATGAGAGTGGAAAGATTTTTCTGTAGCATATGTTTGCATACACATTGGATTCAATTTCCTATTTTCCATTCAAAATACTGAATCCCTGACACTAACCCATACCCTACCAGACTCTGACTACTAATGCTAATATGATGGAGAAAAATAACCCAAACAGAATAGAAATACAAGCAGTGCAGAGGAGGCATGTTGTATAGTTGGACTTGCCTTCCGCATGATACAGACTAGGAGTTATAAATCTAGTCAATTGTTTGTTGAAATTGTTCTTCATGTATTTTTAAAGTTAACAAATATGTGAATTCCTGTCTCCCTTTTTCTGTAGCCTATTCACCATGTGTATTTTTATATGCACATATAGAATCCTACCTGGTACCACACGTACATTCTTGTGATTTGGCTGACTTGGCAGATACAAATTATGAGACGAGATCACTCCTACTAAACCCTGTTGGTACTGAATATTCAAACTATGGGTGAGCTTCCTAGTTGAACAACATTATTCACAAATCCATGTTCAGTAAAATGAATATTTTTGGATCTGTGGATGATATATATTTTATGATAAAATTTGATTGACATATATATTGCTACTTTTTTTGTCTGTGTGTACTCTCCAGATTTTTCAAAATATGAAACATATGTGTCTTATGTACACTCCCTAAATTCTTTCATGTTCATGTATGTGGGTTTATAATCAACTATTCACAAGATTATTCTCAGAAATATTCATCCACCTGAAATTTGCCTAATGCTCTCAAATGTTAATCCTATTGGTGACTACATATTTGTTTCTTCCTAAGATTATATATTCAAACTCAACCCTGTTCAAAATGTCTAATCCTATCACTCACTTTATACTTTGCCTGATTTTATAATTTCTCTATTTATATCTGCTTTCCTACATATTTTCCCCAGTTCATCATTGTGACTGACTCTTCACCTGTGCTGACATTAAAATTCACTCTCTAACAGAAACCTTATAGCTAAAGAACTTTTGTTCCAGATATTATACTCACACTTCTTCCTAAACGTACTTACTATCTTCCTTATCCTATCAACTATCCCTTTTTGACTTGATATTCTCTTCTACATTCAATCATCCTAATAATGTCGGGCGAGCTTCCCAGGAGGAGACCACCAACAGAGTATCTCATGCAACAGCAAAGGGTTTATTGAGGGTCCAGAATTCTGGTGCTCAGAGCTCACTTGAATAGAGCAGACAGCCCTGAGAATAGCTTATGGAGAGCTTATATACTTTACCTGGAGAGGGCAGGGAGGGAAGTTTATTGATGAATCAGGGTGAGTGGGCGATTTGCGTGAAACTGGGTGAGTGAGCACATTCTGCAGTTTGGCAGTTGAAGACAGCACATACTGGGAACAAGATTTGCAAGCATTTCTCAAGATTTCAACAGTGTTTTTTTAAGCATACAGAAAAACAGGAAGTGACAAGTACCTATTTTATTAACCTCTTATTTCCCACTTCTTCTTCTGGCTACTTTTAGTCATAAAAATGATCATTGGGGGGTGTCACATTCTATGTATTCTAGTGGGGTATTACCATAAGTTTAACTCGTCCAACTTGAGCCTGGAGAAAAGAAATTACACGGTTGTGAAAACATGCTTTTATAGTTAGCAATAATATGGGGATTATTATTATACAGGCCAGGGTAGATAAAAACGTAGTTAAACAGGGGGACTGTGTGAACCAAGACTCAAACCACCTTTTTGGGCCTCTCTCTATCATTGATGCTCTTCAAGACGTCTTTTTAATTTACTCATACATTTTATTACAACTCCAGTATGCTCGGCATACAAACAACATTCTTCCCTAAATGCAGCACAAAGGCCCCCTTCTCTCATGAAGAGGAGGCCCAACCCTCGAGTGTTCTGAAAAACAACTTCAGAGAGAGACGTTAAAGATTCATGCAAAACTCTGATGGAGGTTTCTAGTATCTTAGTTTTGGTCTATTTCTGTCATTTGTTGGGTCATTTGTTGAGTCCCATGGACAAAGGCAGTGGTTCCCGTGCCCACCAGTGCAACAATTCCTATTCCTAATAGGATGGCTAAAGTGAGGGATATATATTTTCAGTGGAACCGGGTTGTATGCCCCCCTATTTGATCTTCAAATGAACCTACGTCGTGATAGAGCACTCTGGGAAACATCTGCACCATTACACAATTAATCACATGTGTTGACCATTTCATGAAAACATAAACAATGTTTAAGTATATAGAATTATGCTGTAGTAGGAACGGCAAGGCACCTAACATAGCACTGAAGACAGGGAAACAGTCCTACTTGGTTGCAACCGGATTCAGAGGGCATTGATTCTATTGTAATCAAGTAAGCCTCTGAAACCCAAGTTTAGGTAGTTTCAGAATTTTGTGCCCAACACGTAAGGAAAGGGGCTCAGAATTTCACAGTCTGCAGAAGTTGAAAAAAGCAGTTTTTGTTTCTGTTTTTTCCTCTGTTCTGGGCAAGTTAACTTTTCAAGGACACCTGGGAGGCGAAGAGCTTTTTCTTCCCTTTCTTATTTCCCCCTGCCAGCTGTTACCACGGAGCCCAGTTGCTAACTTCTTTAACTTAGAAATGCAGCCATCTCTGTGAAGCCCCAGGTGAAGGCCAGAGGCCTTGTTCACATATTTTTGTGAAAAACTAGTGAGGGGGTGTCTAGCTTAGGAGTGCTGATTTTTTTAGCCAGTGGCCAAGTAGAACAGGGCAACATGAAAAGAGGAAGTTTAACTACATTGAACTCTTTTATAGGGACTCTTTTGCTGAAAGTCCTAAAGTCAGCCATGGTGAAGACTTCTGGAGAAGGTCAGTTAAGACTTTTCTGTGGGCCTGGTACAGAGAGGAAGACGGGGAAGGTGGGGCTGAGAGCAGCTCCGAGGATCTGAGAATGAGGAAGGAGAGATGTAAAAGAATAATGGTAAAGTTTGGGATTTTCCTAGGAACAAAAACTTGAGCAGTAGAACAGGTATAGCAGAGGGGAAGACGGTAGTGAGTTTCCCAAAATGCATGTGAGGGTCTTTAAATTATTAGTAAACTGTTTTCAAGGATGACAAGGCAACTTTAAAGGCCATTTTCATTACATCTTGGATAGGGTTCTGAGGGCCCTCCTCAGCTTGTTTGAGATTTGGGTTAGCTGGTAAAAGGACCTGGTGCAACCTGGTGCGGGCACTGACAGGAGAAGAGAAGAGTGAGTGGGTGGAGTGGTACCTCAGTACCTGCTACCACAGCAAGGGGGCAATGCTCTGACAACCAGCAGAGGTTTGGGTTTTTGATCTATTAATTGTATGGGAGAAATCAGGTTGCTGTGGTGGAAGTGACAGCAGAGACTCTGGAGCAGAAGGCTGAATGTGAGGATCTATTGAATAAGCATAGTTCAGGATGTGAGCGAAGGATGGAAAAGGCCTTCACTTAGGGGAATCTCCTTTCACTCTTTTGAGCACTTGCAGATGTTAAAAATGTCACGCAGGATTTGAGGATCTAGAGACCCCTCTGGGGGCCATCAGTTTTTGTTATCTAATTCGTAATATGGCCAATGCTGTGTACTGAATTTGATGAGGAATTTGGGTTCCACCATGCAGCCCCTGTATGCTCACATCCCCTTGACTTACAGAAGAAGTCGGCTTTTCCTTCACACAGCCATGGCTGTTTGTGGCTTTGATAGTCGGCCGGGCAAACATAGTAATCTAGGCTAGCCAACCTGCATCTGGCTGGTGTGTCCCTACATCCATAAAGTTCCTTTCCATTATCTATGGTACGGAAGGGATTTAATGGAATTTTAGTGGGATCCTCTTCATCAGGGATATCCCAATATGAAAGACCTATAGGCAGCTGAGAAATGTCTGGGTGGAGAGATGGTCACCAGGTCCCTAAGGGGGCTGTATGCGAGATAGATTAAACTTCTTTTCCAGTAGAATTTGTGATCAGGCATCGCTGCTGAAAAGGCTGATGACGGTTAGGACTGCTTGTGGCCAAGGGGAGAGTCTATAGCCTTATCCACACGGTGAATATGCAATTTGAAAGTGTTACCAGTCTTTTCCAGTTACCAGGCAGAGTGTGGACTGGGCACAGGCTTGAGTTGAGAGGCATGGATCCAGGAAGTGATTCCGTCTACATTTACCACTGTAGATGTTACAAGTAGCACCTGGAATGGTCCTTTCCAGCAGGGTTCTGGGGATGACACCTGATATCGTCTTACGTAGATGAAATCTCTTACTTGATATCGATGTGGAGTCCCCTAGTCCCCAGTTTGGTAGGCAGTGGCAAGCTGTTTCCAAATGTATCGCTGAGTTCTTTCAAGAGCTTTAAGTCTGTCAAGCGAGGGGGTGTGGAGGGGATCGTTAGGTCTTAGAGTTGGGCTTAGATCCCTTACTGGAGGACAAGCAACCTAGAGAATTTCACAGGGGATGATGTTACTCAAAGAAACAGAGATAGAATTTCTTGCATGAAACATTGTATAAAGCAGGAGAATAGTCCAATCGTTTATGCTGGTCTCTAAGCTTAATTTCGGTAAGATCTCTTTAATGGTTCTATTCATTCTTTCTACCTGTCCTGAACTCTGGGGTCTGTAAGCACAATATAACTTCCAATTAATCCCCAGGTTCCTGGCTAAACCCTGACTTACCTGGGCCACCAACGCCGGTGCATTATCAGACCTATTACCTTTGGCAGGCCGTATCTTTGGAAAATATCTTTCAGGATCTTCTTGACCACCATTTTCGCTGTTTCTATTTTTTTTTTCTTTTAGTGGGGAAGGCTTCAATCCAGCCTAAAAATGTATCTACAAAGACTAGGAGATATTTATGTCCATATCTTGCTGGCTTAATTTCAGTAAAGTCAACTTCCCAGAATTTTCCTGGTCTGGTTCCACATAGGTGCTTTCCTGCAGGAAGCTTGGAAGGGTAAGCATTTAGCAATTGATGGACTCGACAGGCTTTTTTTACCCATTCAGTTATTTCTATTTGCTGTGAGTCAGTTAGTGGAAAAATCTGTTCTTGATACTTCAAAAATACCTGCAGTTTCTTTGAACCAAGGTGAGTGAGTTGATGTGCATTTTCTACTGACATATTTAGAGCTGTGACTACAGGCGTTTTTACTGAAGGATATAGAAATTCCACTTGGGGGCCTTCAGGGTTAAAAGTTATTTTGGCCCAGAGCTTGGTGAGCAGATCTCTGCCCATCAATGGGGCCAGGCATTCTGGGATTACTAAGAAGGAGTGATGGATTTTTCTTTTCCCCAGGTGCATGATCCTCTTAGTTGTCCAAGCCGGATATTTACTGCAATTAGCCCCTTTAACTAGAGACCTTTTATATGATAGAGGGCCCAATGTGGCCTTAGGGTTGAGTATATTGCCCCTTATCCACTTCAAAGTTTACTGGTGTCCCCTCCACTTCAAAAGTTACCCTGAACTTGGCGAGGGAATCTGCTCCCCGACTTTCATAGTCATCCTCAGAGTCAGAATGGCTGGCTGGCGTGGCTGTCTCTTTCTAGGGCACTCTTTGGCCCAGTGTCCTTTTTCATTACAGTAGGCACATTGATCTGAGGCCAGGGGTGGCCTCTGGCGTGGGACCAGGTATCCCTTTCTGTCTCCCTGTTTCTTAATTCCTGGCCCTTTTGTTTTTGTGACCAGGACCTTAGTCAACGCTTTAGTCTGTCTTTCGTTTCTTTTATCCTCCCTTTGCTCCCTACTCTTCCTCAGTTTCTCTCTTAAGGTATACTTTCTTGGCTTCTCTGACTAAATCTCTCAAAGTCATATCTTGTAATCCATCTAAGCATTGTAACTTTCTTTTAATATCCAGGGCAGCTTGCCCAATAAAGGCCATCATGACAGATGCCTTTTGATCCTCTGCCTGAGGATCCAAAGTAGTATATCTTCTATATGCCTCCATAATTCTCTTTAGAAACATAGAGGGAGATTCATCAGGCATTTGAATAATCTCTCTTACCTTGGCCAAATTAGTTGGTCACCTAGCGGACACTCGGATGCCCACTATTAGAACCTGGCGATAAGTGGACAGATGCTTTCTAACTTCAAAGGTGTTGGTGTCCCAGTTGGGTTGTTTCAAGGGAAAACCAGCTTTGATTAAGTTGGGAAGATGTGTCGGTCTCCAATCTGGTTCGAGGATTTTTTTCTAGATTCCAGGAGGATTCTCTTTTGTTCCTCTGTCATGAAGAGAGTCTCTAGGAATTGTTGACAGTCATCCCAAGTAGGCAGGTGTGAAAACATCAATGACTCAACCAGACCTGTGAGCCAAGTGGGGTCCTCGGAAAAAGGGGGATTGTTATTTTTTAGTTATATAGGTCTGAAGAGGAGAAAGGCCAATATTTGTAGGCTTGCATTTCCCCCCATGGCCTTCGTCAATCAATGGTCTGTAGGGACATAGGGATGCATCACGGGAGTTCCTGGTTTTTCAATCATTCGCTGCCAGCGAGTTCCCTTAGCCCGGCCAACTTCCTCCTGGGGATGAGGGCCTGTGTGTGCCGCGGGGGAGTTATCTGGAGGGCTCTGGGCCAGCTTAGATTCCTCCAATGGCAGAGAGGCTGAGTCAGCTGCAGGGGAATCACTTAGAGGGTGTTGGTGGTTGGGGGACTAGGGCAGGTATAAGGAGGGGGAGGAGAGTCCAGTAGAGTCAAATCTTGTGACTCAGGAAGAACAGAAGGTGGAGGAGGAGGAGGACCAGAGGGTTTGAGAGATCATGGGGGAAGGAGTGGGAGCAGGGGAAGGGACAAGTAAAGGCTTCACCCATGGAGGAGGAGATTTGCAGAGGTCCTGCCACGTTAAGATATATGGCTCTTGATCCAGATGGCTATGTGTGCCCAGCTGAAAGACAATATCTCTGACATTTTAAATTAGTGGGAAGTAGAAAGATCCTTCTAGTGGCCATCCAACTCCAAAGGTGGGTCATTCTGAGGCACAGAGAGTCTGGCAGGTCTGGAGTTTTACTGAAAAAGAAAGATTCGGTGCCCTTAGGTGAACTTTGGTCCAGTGATCAAGGGTCAGGAACAGAGACATTGAAGTGCTCTGTCCCATAATGAAAGATACACAAACAGTGAATGCAACAACACACAACACAGACAAGACAAGACAATAAAGACAGGCAATGGACGTCCAAAACTGAGACCAGGACTGAGTAACAGGCAAAACCCTCTGGGCTGGCAATACCAAATCTGACACAAAATATCACTGAGTCGAGGAGACAATTGTTCCTCGATTTCTCGAGTCTTCTGTAGAGTCCCCCTATACCATTATTCATGCAGCAGAATGATTCCTAACCCAAATCGAACATGTTATCAACCCTAACCATACACAGTTACCTCAAACTAACTTTACAGAAGAGCAGGGACAGAGTTGGTCTTACAATACATGAATGTAGGGGATCTTCCACCTCCTGAGAACCTCAAAGGTCCATGCAGACATGATTCCTGAAGAAGATGTAGACACCTTTGAAGGACCTGATTGAGCAAAAGTCATCTTCCATGGCGAACAACCTGGTCAGGATGAAGGGTTGTGTCTGAATCAGCCTCTCTATTCTTAATGTAGAGAAGATGGACCAAATGAGACCTGTGTGGAGAGCTGTTCCCCGGTGCCTATGGTTGATATACCATTCTAACTTGTGAATGTGTCACAGGAAGCAGGGGCAGCCTCCATCTCATGGGAACCTTGGAAGCAACTGTTAGGACAAAATTGTTGCCAAGGCAGTGAACTCATTCAGTTCCTGAAGGAAGTGACCTCACCTCACTTCCTTGGTGATGGAACTCTCTGAACTTGGGATCCAGGAAGCCAGTTAAACAGTGCCAGTCCTAGTCCCCATTCCAGTGTTCTCACTTATTGGATTTCCCGAAGACAGAGTCATTCTTTCTTAGTAACTACTAATGTTAGGATGGCCAAATGGCAGAAAAGCTCTGAAGAGGGGCCTTTCCTGAGAAAGAAGGTAGTGCCTCACCGCCGGCTCCTAACAACTTCAGAGAGTTGGCCAAAGACACAAGATCGGGGACAGGACAGGCTATTTTGGGGGAAAATTGTATGGCCTACCAGTCAGAGGACACTCCGGATAGTCACAGACCTACTTGTGGGAAGGAGGTGCCTTTGTGACTGTGGGTGTGAGTTTGTGGTTTTGTCTCATGTTCTGAAAATAGGTAGGAAAGGTGGTTTGTTTGGTTTGGAGTGGACTGTTTCTAGTAAGTCTTTTGATAAGGTGAGTGTTTCTATATCTGTATTCCACTGTCCGTAGTTGTAGACATTAGAAAAGATAATGCATCAATGGATGTGTACTGTCTATTAGAAAGCTTCCCAGCATTCATCCTAACAAATTTATTAATGGACTGTGGTTTGCCTTATGGATGGCCAACTCCTGCTATGTGGGCATCCAAAACCAAAATGGCTAAAAAAACAGTAATTGTGGATACAGCCTCTCGACTTCCTCTGTAAGGTTACTGATCTTCATTAAGTGAGAATAGAGATCCTTTGGGTCAAGTGAATTCTTTAAATTCTGCAGAGGCTAGCTCATAGTTGCTTCGGATTTCTCATGACTCCAATTCACATAAAGAATCTAAAACACACAGTCAGTAGGCCTCAAATTGGAGAAGTGGAGCAGTATTAATGGAAGGCCTATTTGATCACTCCTGGTTCACAGGAAGTATGTACAGGCCACCATGACTTTAGGCAAATGAGGGGCATGGGAGCTTATTTTGGACACTGCCTTGGGCTGCACCCCTCATGGAAACCTCCAGCCAGAGGTTATGATGAGTGTCTATATATAAGAAAATGAGGGCCATGTGGGAGATTTTTGGTTTTAATTGTGGTCATTTGTGTGATGGTAGGAAGAGATGACTGGGTCCACCTGGGCTTGAACTCTGGTGTGATTCCCCATAGAGACTGAGTTCTGGAACTGATCTCAGAGAAGTATTTCCATGAATTGTGTTGGGATATTAGGAGGCCACACATAAGATTCGCCATTGGAAACTGAGATCTAGGCCCAGGGTGGCTTTCCACAGAGCACTGGGAATCTTAGCCAGGATATCACATGATTTTATTCTGAAAGATTTGGCAGCCATAGTTGATAGTCAAAAAACACATAGACTTCACATTGTAGACCTCAATGGGGCTTGCTTCATGTGACCTTTTGGCCACTTTTTGGGAAGCCTTGCCTGTGAGAGTCCCCCAGAGCTTTCATTGAAATTAGCTTCCTCACCATTTAATGGTTATTGAAATAATTGAAACACTCAGTGCCTCCAACTTCATTCTTAAAAAATGGCTAGATATATATCATGAAATTTTTGAAATTCCCATGACCAGGTGGCACTGGAGAACCATTGAATATCCTGTTGCTGATGATGAGTGTACCAGACAGTGCCTTGATTGACAGGGTTTCACAAAAATGGTGTAGATAAGAGATGCCAGTTAGTTGGAGCCTGCTGAGTAGTGGGCCTAGGGCAAAGGTGCGCAGGTGAGAGATAAAACAACTGTGGTGGTATCATGTGGATCTACCATTGGCTTCCAAATGGCTTGTTACTGACATTGTGTAGTCAGTAGACCCTTACATG
Organism: Callospermophilus lateralis; assembly: GCF_048772815.1. Taxonomy (NCBI): domain Eukaryota; kingdom Metazoa; phylum Chordata; class Mammalia; order Rodentia; family Sciuridae; genus Callospermophilus; species Callospermophilus lateralis. The sequence goes on along the minus strand of NC_135316.1, from coordinate 3,426,107 downwards.
TAAAGGCATTTGTTGTATGGAGAGGTTTCAGGGCAATGTTCAGAATCAGATTGCTTTGGTCAAGGGGGCAAGCTATGTTGGACAGAAGCCTGGTTGGTGCATAATCCTACAGGCCCTGTCCCACCACACGTAACAGAACTCCCTCCAGCACTGTGTCCCAGTTGAACTCCTTCTATTTCGTGAAGCAAATACCAAACTCCCAGTGCAGCATCAAGAAAAACCACGAAAATTGGAGGATGACCAAATGGCTTCACAGTCCACATGAGGAGACACTTAGACCCCAGTGGCCACAGTTGACCTACAAAGAGAGAATTCAGCACTGCTGCCTCATGTTCATTGGAAAATAAGATACCATGTCCTCCAGGTCACATAGATGCAGATGCATCTTTGATGGTCTCACCACAAAGGAAGCTAAAGCTCCTGAAATCAACATATATTTCAAGTGCCCAACCTCTGAGGAAGTTTCTCAAGAAGTCTTTAGGCCAGAAGAGCTCAATGTTTGTGGAGTGTTTACCATGTCACTTACTTTTGGAAACTCCTCTTCACCTCCAAGGTTGTGAACTCCTGAGCATATTCACTTCCAGATATGTATTCACAGAATTTCTAACTCATCTACTCTAAATGTGGTATTTGGGGTGAAGGTAATATCAAGGCATTGTTGTGGATGAGAGTGGGAAGATTTTTGTGTAGCACATATTTAGTGGAACCAGTTATATTATTTATTCACTGTATGGTCTATTCATGCATTATCTCTATATTCATAGACACAGGGTACACCTCTTTGTACCCCCAATACTAATTAATACGTCTTCAAAATATTGCTCCCAGAAATGGTGGAAGAAATACATGTAACCTGATCTACATATACATTTTATCACAGTAATATTCTGAACATAAAAAGCAAAGTTCACACTTATGATTGTACCATACCTAAGTGGAAAGTGAACATGGATTACTAAAAACATCCATGTCAAGGTTGCCTACTGGTCTCAAATGAAAATCCTATTGGTGACTACATATTTGTTTCTTCCAAAGATTATATATTCAAACTCAACCCTGTTGAATATGTCTAATGCTGTCATTCACTTTATAATTTGAATGATTTTGTAATGTGTCTATTGATATTTGCTTTCCTACATATTTTCCCCAGTTCATCATTGTGACTGAATCTTCACATGTGCTGACACTAACATTCACTCTGTAACCGAAACCCTATTGCTAAAAAACATAAGTTCAAATCCTATATTCATTCTTCTTCCTAAACCTACCTACTGTCTTCCTAATCCTACCGACTATCACTTTTTGACTGGATGTTCTCTTCTACATTCAATCATCCAAGGTACAAGATCCTATGCCATTGTATATCGATTTATCTGAGACATCTGTGCAGAACGTAATTCAAGGCTAAGGATCCCAATAAAGGACCCAGTGACCCTCTGGGCTTCAAATCTTACTTAGATTTCTCTTTTTGTTCATATATTTCACCTCCATATTCTTATAAATATCGCAGGGTCCCAATACCATTGTTCATCGAGCAGAATGGTTCCTAACCGAAATTGAAAATGTTATTAACACTAACCATACACTGTTCCCTCAATATAACTTTACAGAAAATCAGTGACAGTGTTGGTCTTACAATACAGGAATATATGGGATCTTCCACCTGCTGAGAACTTCAAAGGTATATGCAGAAATGATCCCTGGAGAAGATGTAGGCATCTATGAAGGATCTGAGAGAGCAAAAGTCATCTTCCATGGAAAACAACCTGGTAGGATGAAGTTTGGTGTCTGAATCAGCCTCTGTCTTCTTAATGTAGAGAAGACGGACCAAACCAGGCCTGTGTGGATAGCTGTTCCTGAGAGCCTATGGATTATATACCATTCTAACTTGTGAAAGGGTCACAGGAAGTAGGGGCAGCCTCCATCTAAAGGGACCATAGGAATCAACTGTTGAGACAAAGTGGTTGCCAAGGCAGTGACCTCATTCAGTTATTGAAGGAAGTGACATCACCTCACTTCCTTGGTGTTGGAACTCTCTGAACTTGGGATCCAGGAAGCCAGGCACCCAGAGGCAGTCCCAGTCCCAGTCCCAGTGGTCTCACTTGTTTGGATTTACCAAGGACATGGTCAGTCTTTCTTGGTACCTTCTGATGTTAGGATGTTCAAATGCCAGAAGTGCTCTGAAGAGGGGCCTTTCCTGAGAAAGCAGGTAGTGCCTCACCGCTGGCTCCTGTCAACTTCACAGAGTTTGCCAAGGAGACAAGATCTGAGACAAGACAGGCCATTTCGGAGGAACATAGTATGGCCCACCAGTCAGAGAACACTCCGAATAGTCACAGACGTATGTGGGGGAAGGAGGTGCCCTTGTGGGTGTGGTTGTGGGTTTGTGGTTTTGTCTCATGTTCTGAGAATAAGTTCTTTCAGATATCAGCTCCAGAGCCCAGGAATTAGTTCTCATTAGGGCTAAGGTTCCACACCAGGGAGATTTGAAATTGGCGCTGGCGGAAGAGTTCACAAGGGCGGGAACTTTTCACGCCACTGCAGAAAAGAAGAACTTGAGAAGAAGAAGTCCTTAGGCGCATGTTGGTGTTTTTCTCTGGGGTATGGCTGCCATTTATAGTTTTCCCAACATTTCTCCCTTTTTATTTTCTTAGGAAGTGGGGCGTCATTTGTCAGATCTGGCTGCTTCCTGCTGTGTGGGGATGCTGTGGGGCCTAGAAATGGAAGTGGAAGAATGCTCGGGGGGCAGGTCTGGGGATATCATGGCAGCCAGAAATAAAACCCAGTGGTGTAGACAGCTACTTCCATAGGGGTGAAGTGTATGAAAGTTCCCTGAAGCCAAAAGTTGTCGATGACATGGAACCAGTCCTGGATGGAGGAGATAATTGGTATCAGCCACTGGTCCTGTAACAGAGCCTCTAGGAAATACTGGAAGCATTGCCTGGACATGGCATCATCAGCAACTGAAGAAGATCAGAGCGAATAAAAACAGAATGAAGATAAAAATTAAAGCAAAGGTCAATTTTTGGCAGAAGTTCCATGTTGGGTGACTGACATAGAAGAGGCCAAGGGCCATGAGGAAGCTTAGAAGGTGATAAAGACTCATGAATCCAGGATGGCAGATTAAGAGGTTCTCCAAGCTCGTTGCCTCCCACTGTCTGATGTCCGTTGCATTCCATCGTGCCTGGTAGTGATCTTCATCACTGAGTGAACTGTTCTCTTGGAGATGTTGGGGGTTCATCGATCATCAGAGGCTGGAAGTGCCTAAGCAAAAGGTGGTTGAAAGTTTGATTAGAAATATTTGCAGTTGGGTTTGAAGGAACTTTTTTATGCAGGTTAAGAGAGCACAAAAATGGAGCATCCCAATAAGGGGCCCCAAGATACGTAGTAAGTACATGGCAAGAGAGGATTGAAAGAACCCCATTATGGGATTGGAGGAGGTAGGTTTGAGCAATTGGGTCGATAATTCCTGCAATTTAACAACATTTTTTCTATTAGCCCTGATTCATTAACATAATAGCAACATTCCTCTCTGAGAAACAGGCATGTACCCGCTTTTTCTGCAGTGAGAAGATCAATTGCCCTTCGGTTCTGTAAAGCCACTGGTGCCAATGAAGTAACCTGCCACTGCAAGGAGCCCAGAGACTCAGCAGTGGTATCGAGTGCTTCCTGCAGTTTTTGTTGCAGGTCATTGGATGCCCATAGAGCATGACCTATAGCTCCACCAGAGAGTCCGAGACTCGCCACTGAGGTTGTTAAAGTGCGGCCTACCAGAACCGGCAGAAAGACGGTCCTACGGGAGCGGAAAGGTAGGGCCAACTGTCGGAATTCGGTGGGAGTATTCAAAAACAGCTGAGGAACTACAGTAACCAAGAAACAGGTGCCAGAGACATTGATCATTGAGGTACTTAAAGACCCATTACACCAGAGGAAATGTCCAGGTTGCATAAACGCAGGGCTCGATGGGGTGCTATAGCTCGAGGAACAAATGGGTAAAGGATTCATTATTGGCAGGTGGAAACACATGAAAGGAAATAAAGTATTGTTGAAATAACTTTCCCACAGTGGGATACGTGTCACATGTAGGGGTTGTCCTTTCTTAGAGAAATTGTAGGTTTTTGCTGAAATATTTCCTACCGCTAATGGGACCACTGCTAGAAGTGGACAACTAAGTGAAGCACAGAGAAAGCACTGAGAAGTAGGCACAGAAAGAGGGGTGGAGTTTAATAATCGAAGAGTTTGGTGTAGCAAATTGAGCCATGTGGAAGTGGGACCTGAGGGGGTTGAAGGCTCTGAATCCTCTTTGAATGAGCTATGGATAAGATCTCGAAGTTTTGATTCTGACTCTTTAATGTGTTCAACTACCTGGATGGTTGCCTTAGGTGGCGTAATCAGGGTGCGGCCAACAGTCATCCACCCTGTGGTTCTGGCTGAGGTTGTCCGAGCATAGACAGCAAACACAACATAGTGCCAACGTTTGGCCTTGGGGTCAGGTATATCTAAACTATACCATCCATTGTTATCACATGAAGAGCCTTTATGCCACTTTAGGTAACTAGAAGTCCACCCTTCAGGGTAACCAACTGAGTGGTAAGAATAACTACCATGTTCATCATGGAACCTGCATGACCAACAGGGGCACCCATTATATATCTCAGGCCACCAATGACAATTGTCTTTGCTTTGATCAAAAAGGAAGCAAACGAAAGGCCAGTTCCAGCTACCAGGGACGAAGGTCCTTGCAGGTGACAATTTTATGGAAATAGAGGTGCAGTTGTGGATGAAGCAAGTAGTTGCATCCACTGTGCCGACCTTCTGCATGCCATGTTCTGAGTATTGTTCCCGAAGAGTGAATAAATACATGGTAGGTGAGGAGGGTAAAGACCAGTCCCGACAGAGCACAGAAAATAAGCAGAGCACAAAAAACAAGCAGTTAGAGAAGACTAGGGTGTTGGAAGAGCTCATTGTGACTTCTTTAAGAGGAATTGGGTTGCAAGGAACACCATGTTAGCCGCAGCTTAAATGGGTGAGATGGGTGTGGAGAGCAGGAGTAAAGGGGAGGTTCAGGAGGTGATTCTTGGAGTTCCTCTGGAGTGGTCCTGTCGTCAGCAGGTGGGGCCTCCTGGTGATATGGCTTCAATCTAGAAATGTGAATCCAGGGAGTGAGATGGTTATCTGGTAAGGAGAGTTTGGCGGCAGTGGGGGGTACAGAGAATGACAAGATAGGGGCCTTCCCATTTTGGGGCTAGAGTTCCTTTCTCCTCTGGGGTATTATAATAGACTAGACTGCCAGGTGTTAAGGGAGGAGTGTTTGGAGAGGAGACTGGGTCCAGAAGAAGCCAGTCCTGATATTTCCAGAGTACCGAGCGGAGATGAAACAAGAGAGGCAAAGACAAATCTCGGGTGAGAGGTCCTTGTGAAATCACCAACCCAGGGGGTATAAGAGTTCTTTCATACATTATCTCAAAGGGAGACAGTAAAAATGGTTTCTTACGGAGAGCTCTGATTTGAAGCAAAGCCAAGGGTAGGAGTTTTACCCAGTCTAAGTTTAATTCCATTGTCAATTTGGTAAGGACTTCCTTTAGACTACGATTTACCCTTTCCACATTCTCTAGAGCCTGGGGGTAATATGGAGAGTGGCAATGCCACTTGAAGGAGAGGGCTTGAGAGACCTTTTGTGTGATCCTAGAAATAAACTCAGGGCCATTGTCATATTGTAGGAAGTGGGCATGCCAAACCTGGGGATGATGTCTGTCAGTATGATTGAAGCTACAGTGGAAGCCATTTTATTGGAAGTGGGAAATGCCTCAACCTAACCAGAGAAAGTGTCCACAAAGACAAGGAGGTATTTAGTGCACCATACTGTGGGCATGTTGGTGGAGTCTACCTGCCAGTCAGCAGCGGGAATATGTCCCCGGGCTTGGTGGGAACAAAATGGTTTGGGCCTTAAAGGAGTATGAGGGTTGGTCCGCTGACATATCTGACAATAAGAGGCTATATTCTGTAGCATGGCTTTGTCATAGGGGGTGAGGGAGAAGAAGCTCTGTAAAAAGAGGGTCAAAGACTGAGAATTGGAAAGGAATAGAGTATGAAGGAACTTGAAAAGATCCTTGTTCTTACTGGAAGAAGTAGGGGCTTCAGATGAGCTGTCTAAAGTGGACATTATATCTCCCCCAGGGGGCCATAATTGGAAGTGGTTGCAGCCATTCATGTCGCCTGGTCAGCTTTGGCATTGCCCTCAGTGATAAGAGAGCCGTCCTTCTGATGGGACCTATAATGGACAACTCCCGACTGGGTGGGTACGTGGGAGGCCTCTATCAGATTGGTTACAAGAGCCGAATTAGTGATTGCATTACCTTTGGTTGTAAGTAGGCCTTGCTCCTTTCATATTGCAGCATGGGATAATAAGATATGGAAGACATATTTTGAATCAATATAAAGGGTGAGGGATTTGGCTTGTGCTAGAAGGCAGACACTAGTGGTTGCAATAAGTTCAGCGTGCAGGTTGGTAGTTCCTGAAGGCAGAGCTTTGGCCTCTATAATCTCATTGGCTGAAACTACAGCGTATCCAGAGTAATGAGTGCCATTCTGCCTAAAGGAACTGACATCAGTAAACCAGATAAGGTCAGGCTTGGTGAGTGGTCCCTCAGAAATGGAAGAATGACAGGGGAGGAAATCATCTAAGGTTTCCAAGCAATTATGAGTTGGTGTGTTAGACGTGGGAGTCATTGGGAGCAGTGAGGCAGGGTTCAGTGCAGAGCAGGGGAGGAAAGTTATATTAGGGTTTTCCAGGAAGAAAGTGAGTAGCGACAGAACTCTGGATGGAGGAAGGGATTGAAGGCCCTTATAAGCTAAAAGATCCTTCAAGTGATGTGGCGAGTGGATAGTTAAAGGGGCCCCAAAAGTCAGCTTAGAGGCTTCTTTCTGTAAAATTTGTCCAGCAGCCAGAGCTCTTAAGCAAGCGGCCCACCCACGGATGGTAGGGTCTAGTTGCTTGGACAAATATGCCACAGGTGCAAATGTAGGCCCATAGTTTTGTCCTAAGACCCCAAGTGCTTGCCCCCCTTTTTCATGGACATATAGATGAAATGGTCTTGAAAGATCAGGAAGGTGAAAGGCAGGTGCCTTTAAGATGAGTTGCTGAAGCCTGCAGAAGTGGCAGTTGGGGGAGGAGGCAAGAGATTCATTAGGGGGTCCCTTTGCTAGGTCAAACAGGGTTTTGGCTAGAAGAGAATTTTTGGGGATCTAGGCCCTAAAATAACCTGCTAATCCTAGGAATGACAGTATTTTGGCTTTCGTATGGGGCACTGCAAGATCAGAGAGGAGTTGCCTCCTATCCAGTGTTATTTCCTTTTGCCTGGGTGTAAGGTGAAAACCAAGATAGGTGACAGAAAACTGGGAAACCTGGGCCTTGTGGGGAGACTCCCTATATCCCTTGTCTTCTAGGAAATTAATAATCTGAGTGGTGTGGGATTGAGAGTGTTCCCAGAGGGACTACATAGAAGAAGGTAATCGACATATTGAATGAGAGTAGAGTCAGGACAGGTCGGGTGAAAGGATGTGAGGTCCTGGGCAAGAACTTGGCCAAAGAGATGGGGGCTATCCCTGAATCCCTGTGGGAGGACAGTCCAGGTAAGCTGATGAGAATGGCGGGTGTGAGAGTCAGTCCAAGTAAAAGCAAAGATATCCTCAGATTCTGAGAACAAGGTAATAGAAAAGAATGCATCTTTTAAATCTAGAACCAAGAAGTGGGTAGTAGTGGCAGGGATCTGAGAGAGCCGGGTGTAAGGGTTGGGCACTACCAGGTGGATGGGGACCACAGAGGAGTTGACAAGGCGAAGGTTTTGAACCAGCCTGTAGGACACGTTAGGTTTCTTAACTGCCAGAATGGCTGTGTTGTAAGGAGAGTTTGTAGGCCTAAGATACACCTTTTGTATTAAATCCTGGATGATGGGCTCTAATCCGAGGAGGGCTGTGGTTGTGAGTGGATATTGTGGTTGACTAATATATCTTGAAGGGTCCAGTAAGATAATATGAATAGGACTGCATTTAGCCATAAAGGGTGTAGCTGTGTCCCAAACCTCAGAGTTAACTGGTTTAGATAGTCATGGGAGAGTGCATGAAGAAGGTATATCTGCCCCTAGGAACATCATGAGGAAATGAGAGGTAGGAGAGGTGTGGGGTGATATGTAAATGGTGACTTTTAATAGTGAGAGTATGTCCCTTCCCAGAAGGGGAATGTGGCAATGGCTCATAACGAGAAAGGAGTGAGTGAAGGACAAAAGGGATTCCTGCATATAACATTATGCAGGGGGGTTGAGGGAAAATCTGTTTACCTCCTACGCCGACAATAGAAGTTTTTGAGGGTGTGGTAGAACCCCAATACTCCCTCAAGACCGAAAAAGCGGCACCAGTATCCAAGAGAAAGGTAATGAAGCGTCCATCCACCAGAAAGGTGACCCTAGGCTCTTGATTCTTGATGGTAATAGTCGGGAGGGAAGGCCCAGGGCTCCGTCAATCCTCCTCTGCCAAGCCCAAGAGAGGCTGGGGTTGCTGGGCGGTTGACCAACCTCCCTTCCGGGTTGTTGGGCAGTCTGCCCCCCAGTGTCCCCTTTGATGGCATGTTGAGCAGGGATTGTAGGGTGTCCTTGGCGAAGGACAATCCTTACTACATTTGAAGCAAGCTCCAGGGGGTGTCATATTGGGACTGTGTGGTGATGGCCTTCTCTGAATGACCTGGGCCAACATTTGGAATTTGGCATTTTCAGCCCCCTGCCTACAGCATTCACTTTCTTCCTCTCTACCATGAAAAACCTTGAAAGTGACAGTGAGGATTTCGGTCTGAGGAGTAGCAGGGCCCTGTTCAAGCTTTTTAAGCTTGGCTTTAATATCAGGGTAGCTTTGGGCCAGAACATATGTCATTAAGACATGACGGTCATTAGGGGTTTTTGGGTCGAGGTTTGTGTACTGTTGAAGGGCCTTGGTTAGTCTATCCAGGAATTCTGATGGTGTTTCTTCCTTCCTTTGAATGACCTCCTGCACTTTTGAAAGTTAACAGCCTTGAGGGTGGCCTTTATCAGGCCCATCAAAAGGCAAGATGTAAAAAGGTCACGAGACTGTAAGCCTTCAGGGGTGTTGTAATCCCATAGGGGATCCTGCTCTGGGACAGCATGAGGGCCCATGGGGTGGTTAGGATTGGTCCTATGAGTTTCATCAGCATGGGCTTGGGCTAGCTCCCAGACCCATTGCCTTTCCTTGGGGAGAAGTGAATTAGCCAAGAGTATGTAGATATCATGATGAGTGAGGCTATATGCTTGTAGGACCCATTGAAACTCCCGAATGTAAGTGGTGGGGTCAGTGGTGAATGAGCCTAACTTTCTCTCTAGCTGAGTAATGTCCGACATGGAGAAGGGCACTTGGAATCTGATGACACCCTCAGGACCAGCTAACTCACAAAGGAGTGTGATTGTCTTCCGGGTGGGAAAGAGTCCCTTAGACCTGGTAACAGGAGGACTGAATGAGGCAGGTGGTGGACAGGAAGGAGAGAGAGGAGAAGGGAGTGTCTCTGTGGAAGAGGAGGAAGTGGAGCAGGCAGAAAAGGGCGGAGGGGATGGGGATGAAACGGAAGGCTGAGGATCCATGGAATCAGGCAGAGGAAGAGGAGGGTATACCGGGAGAGAAGGGGCAGATGGGGCTGGGGGATAAGGTGGGGGTTCATCTGCTGGGTCGAATGAGAAAAAATCTGTGAAGTCAGGAGTAGAAGTAGGGGAAGAGAGGGGTTTGCAAGCAAGGAGGACCTGAGAGGGAGGGCAGGAGGAGCAGTGACAAGGTGGTGTTTGAGAAGGCTGAAACCTTCAATGCAGGGAATCTCCCTGCACTTTTTCAGATGCTGGCAGTAGTTAAAAAGGTCCCAGGGGAGGTTTGGATCTAAGGAGCCTTCTGGAGGCCAATGATTGCCATTATCCAGTGGATATGTAGGCCAATCTTGGGTACAGAATTTGATTAGAAGTTTGGGCTTAATGTCTGGTGTGAGGGAGAGTGTAGTCAGATTTTTTATTAAACATTTGAGAGGTGAAGCTTCAGGTACAGATGAAGAGGTGCCCATAGTCACAGGGAGAGATGGAAAAGAGAGAGAGAGAGAGAGAGAGAGAGAGAGAGAGAGAGAGAATAAGAGTAAGCAAGAGAGACAAAGAATACCCGGGCTGGAACAGCTTCAAGGAAGCTCAGGGTGAAAGGGGGTCAGGTGTGTGTCCCCAAAATGACCAGCTGTCACGAGGAAATACAGAGGGCAATACCTGGTCATCACCAGTGAAGTGCAATCTGTGAGACCCAATGGGTTCGGTGCCATGGGCAACCTGACCTCAGGAAAGTTTTCGAACGCAGCAGAAGAAGTCAGTAATGAAAACAGAACTCCAGCTCCGGCAGAATGCAGTTCCAGGACGGGAGTTCAGTTTTCCCCAAGCAGAGAGGCAGCTTCAGCCAGACACAGCAGCCCCGCAGGAAACAGTAACTCTAGCCTGCAGCAGCAGCCACAGCAGAGGAGAAAAAACCACAGAGCCTCCCGTGTAAACTCAGAAGCCTCATGCCCCAAAGGGAAAGGGATCACCAGAGGGTCCACTACAACCAGTAAAGGTCTTAGTGGGAGGAATTCCCTCCCCCCTACCGGGCATCTAGAGTGTGCCAGAGGATCATGGTCACAAAACCAGCGGTAGCCCGAAGGGAGTTAGCGAGCTGGGGTCAGGGGAGGCTTACATACATCAGATCAGTGGTGAGTGCAGGAAGCCTGCGTCTGAAAAGAGCGCACCAGCACAGAGTGTCTCAGCGGAGTGGGGGACTGGGCTCTTGTTGGAAAGAGCTCACCTGTATCCTCACACGGGGCACCAGAATGAAAGAACTCCCCACGCAAAGGCACTTTGCCAGGAGAATTCCAATTTTATTGCAAAAACCTGTGTGCTTATATAGAACTAAGGAGGAGATGGAAGGGCCTAGATAAATGGCAGGCAACCCGTTTATTGGCAAGTTCTTTCAGATATCAGCTCGGGAGCCCAGGAATTAGTTCTCATTGGGGCTAAGGTTCCCTGCCAGCGAGATTTGAAATTGGCGCCAGCGGGAAAGTTCACAAGGGTGGGAAATTTTCGTGCCACTTCAGAAAAGAAGAAGGTAGAAAGAAGAAGTCCTTCAGTGCCATGTCAGGGTTTTTCTCTGGGGTATGGCTGCCGTTTATACTTTTCCCAACAATGAGCATACAAGAAAGTGCCTTGATTGACTTGTTTTCATGAAAATGGTGTTTAACAGAGATGACAGAAAGTTGGAGCCCACTGAGTAGTGGGCCTATTGCAGTGGTGGGAAGGTGTGTGTTAAAACATCTGTGGTGGGGCCCATGTGGATCTGCCATTGGCTTCCAAATGGCTTGTGACTGACTTGGTGAAGCCAGCAAACCCTTATATGTAAAGGCATCTTGTTATATGGAGAGGTTTCAGGAAATTCTTCAGAATCAGGTTGATATGGTCAAGGGGGCAAGCTATGTGGGATAGAAGCCTGGTTCTTGTGTTCTCCTCCAGACCCTGACCCACCACAAGTGACAGAACTCCCTACGGCACTGTGTCCCATTTGAACTTCTTGTATTTCGTGAAGCAAATACCAAACTTCCATTGCAGCAGAAAGAAACACCACGAAAATAGAGGATGACCATATGGCTTCACAGTCCACACGGGGAGACATTTAGCCCCCAGGGCCACAGTTTACCTACAAAGGGAGAATTCAGCACTGCTGTCTCATGTACATTGGAAAATAAGAAACCATGTCCTCCAGATCACATAGATGCAGAAGCAGCTTTTATGGTCTCACTAGAAAGGAAGCCAAAGCTCCTAACAACAACATATATCTCAAGTGCCCAACCTCACAGGCAGTTTCCCAAGAAGTCTCTAGGCCAGCAGACCTTTATGTTTGTGGAGTGTTTACCCTGTACCTTACTTTTGGAAACTCTTCTACCACTTCCAGGTTGTGAACTCCTGATCGTATTCCATTCCAGATATCTTTTCACGGATTTTCTAACTCTTCTCTTCTAATTGTATCTTACTTGGGACGAAGGTATTGTCAAGGCATTGTTCTGGATGAGAGTGGGAAGATTTTTGTGTAGCACATATTTACATACACATTGGATTCATTTTCCAATTTTCCATTCGAAATACTGAATCCCTGACAGTAATCCATACCCTACTAGACTCTGATTACTAATCCTAATATGATGGAGAATAATAACCGAAACAGAATAGAAATACAAGCAGTTCAGAGGAGGCATGGTGTATAGTTGGTCTTGCATTTTGCATGATATAGGGTAGGAGTTATAAATCGTGTCAATTTTTTGTTGAAATAGTTCTCCATGTGATTTTAAAGTTAATACATATGTGAATTCCTGTCTCCCTTTTTCTGTAGCCAATTCAGCACATGTATTTTTATATGCACATATAAAATCCTACCAGGGATCACACGTACATTTTTGTGAGGTGGCTAACTTGGCAGATACAAAGTATAAGAAGAGATCACTCCTCCCAAATGCTTTTGGAACTGAAAATTCAAACTATGAGTGAGCTTTTTGTTGAACAACATTATACATAAATCCATGTTCAGTAAAATTAATATTTTTGGATCTGTGGATGATATATATTTCACGATGAATTTTGATAGGCATATATATTGCTACTTTCTAATGTATCTGTGTGATATATATATATATATATATATATATATATATATATATATACACTCTAGATTTTTAAAAATATGAAATATATGTGTCTTATTATACACTCCCTAAATTCACTCATGTTCATGTATGTGGTTTTATAATCAACTTTTCATAAGATTATTTTCAGAAATATTCATTCACCTGAAATACGTATTTGTTTTTAGTACTGAAAACTTACTTCAGCGATTGGTGCAAAAAATCCTTATGTTTCTACAGTAACTGACCACGTTAACATCAATGCTAGTAGATTCCTATGGGACATGATGTGTATTTTGACGTTCATTTTTATTCAACACTGGTACATTACAATTTCTTCAGTTTTTGTACAGCATAGAATATACATTTCATTCACAAGTTCACAAATTTAAAGACATTTGTAACACATTCAATCACTTCCTGCTTCAGATCACATGTATTCCGCCTTGTTTTCGACTGCTCATTTCATGAGTCTTCTTTAAAAACACATTATTTTCGATTTCCATAATCAATTTAAAGCAAAACTCACACACAGTTTATGATAAACCACAAACCTAATATTACCATAAGATGTATAACTGGCTGAATTGAATGTATGTATATCAAAATAAGATTTCCTGTGTATTTTCAGATATCAATTTATTCCAATTTGTAATGTTGGAACCAGTTATATTATTTATTCACAGTATGGTCTATTCATGCATTCTCTATATTCATACACCCATGGTACACATATTTGTGCCCCCAATACTAATTTATACCCCTTCAAAATATTGCTCCCAGAAATGGTGCAAGAAATACTCATGTCACCTGATCTACATATACATTTTATCACTGTAATATTCTGGCCCCAAAATGCAAGTCACACTTACGATTGTACCAAAGCCTAAATGGAATCTGAGTATGGATTATGAAAATTATCCATGTCCAGGTTGCCTAATGCTCTCAAATGTCAATCCTATTGGTGACTACATATTTGTTTCTTCCTAAGATTATATATTCAACGTCAAGCCTGTTGAAAATGTCTAATCCTATCAATCACTGTATCATTTGTCTGATTTCCTAATGTCTCTATTGATATCTGCTTTCCTAAATATTTTCCCCAATTCATCATTGTGACTGACTCTTCACATGTGCTGACATTTACATTTTCTCTCTACCCGAAACCCTATTGCTAAAGAACTTTTTGTCCAAATCCTATAGTCATATTTTTTTTCTAATTCTACCAACTATCTACCTAATTCTACCAACTATCCTTTTTTGACTGTATGTTTTCTTCGACATTCAATCATCCAAGGTACAAGGTCCTATGCCATTGTGTATAGATTTATCTGAGACACATATGCAGAACATAATTCAAAGCTAAGTATCCCAATCAAATATCTAATGCCCTTCTGGGTTTCAAATCTTATGTAGATTTCTGTTTTCATACATATATTTCACCTCTATATATACTTATAAATATTGCAGGTTTCCAATACCATTATTCATTCAGCAGAATGATTCCTAACCCAAATCAAACATGTTATTAACCGTAACCATACTCTGTTCCCTCAATCTAACTTTACAGAAGAGGAGGGACAGAGTTGGTTTTACAATACAGGAATGTAAGAGATCATCCACCTGCTGAGAACCTCAAAGGTCCATGCAGAAATGAACCCTGGGGAAGATAGAGGAAGCTATGAAGGACCTGAGAGAGCAAAAGTCATCTTCCACGACACACAACCTGGTCAGGATGAAGGGGTGTGTCTGAATCAGCCTCTCTCTTCTTAATGTAGAGAAGATAAACCAAACCAGGCCTGTGTGGAGAGCTGTTCCCCGGTGCCTATGTTTGATATACCATTATAACTTGTGAAAGTGTCACAGGAAGTAGGGGCAGCCTCCATCTATTGGGACACTTGGAAGCAACTTTTAGGAAAAAGTGGTTGCCTAGGCAGTGACCTCATTCAGTTCCTGAAGAAAGTGTCCTATATCACTTTCTTGGTGATGGAACTCTCTGAACTTGGGATCCACGAAGCCAGGCACCCAGAGGCAGTCCCAATCCCAGTCCCAGTGGCCTCACATGTTTGGATTTACCAAGGACAGAGTCAGTATTTCTTGGTAAATACTGATGTGAGGATGGCCAAATACCAGGAGAGCTCTGATGAGGGGCCTTTCCTGAGAAAGCAGGTAGTGGCTCAGCACTGGTACCTGACAACTTCACATTGTTGGGCAAGGAGACCATATCTGACATAGGACAGCCCATTTCGGGGGAACATAGTATGGCCCATCAGTCAGAGGACACTCCGGATAGTCACAGACCTACTTGTGGGAAGGAGGTGACTTTGTGGGTGTGGGTGTGAGTTTGTGGTTTTTTCTCATGATCTGAGAATAGGTAGGAAAGTCAGTTTGTTTGGTTTGGAGTGGACTGTTTCTAGTAAGTCTTTTGACAATGCGAGTGTTTCTATGTCTGTTTATCCCACTGTGTCTGTGGTTGTAGACATTAGAAAAGAGAATACATCAATGGATGTTTCCTGTTTAGTAGAAAGCTTCCCAGCATTCATCCTGCCCAATTTATGAATAGACTGTGGCTTGCCTTATGGATGGACAACAACTACTATCTTCCTATGTTCCTGTTTTCTTCTTGAATTCTGGCCACTCTCCAGAATAGGATCATGGTTTGGTGTCCACTATATGTACCACCTCCAAGCTCTGTGTCATGGCCATGTACTGGATAGCTGAAGGGAATGGTATCATCTCAGAAAACTCAGATATCAATCGAGAAACCCTGCTTTGGGCCATTTGCCTACCTATTGTTCTGTTGCCCTGAATTTCAGAAAGGTCTTTGCCTAAGTCCACCCCTTTGTGAAGCATGAAGTAAACGGTTTTCAATGGAAATTAATGGGCATTACCTTTAGCTCCTTGCTTAATTGCTTTGGAAACGGATGTGTCTGCATCAGACTCTTCGCCATGTGTAAGGTTGTTGCATAGATTCTCAGCACCTGATGGATCTAAAGAAAGATTACATGTGTGCTTCCAAAACCAAAATGGACAAAAAAGCAGTTATTGTGAACGAAATTTCTCGCCTTCCTCTGTAAGGTTCCTGACCTCCATCAAGTGAAAATAGGGATCCTTGGTGTCAAATGAGTTCTTCAAACCCTGCAGAGGATAGCCCATGGGTGCTTGGGTTTTCTCATGATTCCAATTCACATAAAGAATCTATACCCGAGAGTCAGTAGGCCTCAAATTTGGGAAGCAGAGCAGTATTTATGGCAGGCCTCTTTGATCACTCCTGGTTCTCAGGGAGGGTGTCCAGGCAACCCTGACATTAGGCAAATCAGGGGCAAGGGAGGTTATTTTGTGCATTGTCTTGGGCCGATTCCCTCATGGAAACCTCCAGTCACAGGTTATGATGAGTGTCTATATGGAAGAAGATGAGGGCCTTGTGGGAGTGTTTTGGTTTTAATTGTGTTCATTTGTGTGGCAGTTGGAAGTGATGACTGAGTCTACCTGGGCATGAACTCTGGTGTGATTCCCCTTAGAGTCTGAGTTCTGGAACTGATCTCTGAGAAATATTATTATGAACTGTGTTCAGATTTTAGGAGGCCACGCATGGGATTCGCCCTTGGAAACTGAGATCAAAGACCAGGGTGGCTTTCCACAGAGCCTTGGAATATCAGCTAGGATATCACATGATTTTATTCTGAAAGACTTGGCAGCCATAGTTGAGAGTCAGAACACCCATGGACGTCACATTGAAGACCTAAATGGGCCTGGCTTCATGTGACCTTTTGACGACTCTATGGGAAGACTTGCCTGTGAGAATTCTTTAGAGCTTTCATTGAAATGAGCTTCCTCACCATTTAATGGTTCCTGAATGAACAGAAACTCACAGTGCCTCCAACTTCATCCATGAAAAATGGCTAGATAAATACAATGAAATTTTTGGAATTCCCATAACCTGGAGAACCTTTGGATGTCTTGTTGCTGATTATAAATGTACCAGAGAATGCCATGATTGACCGGGTTTCATGAAAATGGTGTAGAACAAAGATGCCAGTAAGATGGAGGCTGCTGAGTAGTGGGCCTATTGCAGTGATGGGCAGGTGTGTGATAATACATCTGTGGTGTGGATATGAGGATTTGCCATTGCCTTCCAAATGGCTTGTGACTGACATTGTGCAGCCAGCAGACCATTCTTTGTAAAGGCATCTTGTTATATGAAGGGGTTCCAGGGCAAAGTTTAGAGTCAGATTTCTATGGACAAGGGGGCAAGCTCTGTGAGATAGAAACCTAGTTGGTGCATTCTCTTGCAGACCCTGACCCACCACAAGTGACAGAACTCCCTCAAACACTGGTTACCAGTTGAACTTGTTGTATTTCATGAAGCAAGTACCAAACTCCCAGTGCAGCAGCAAGAAACACCACGAAAAGTGGAGGATGACCAAATGGCTTCACAGTCCACACGGGGAGACACTTAGCACCCAGTGGTCACAGTTTACATACAAAGAGAAAATTCAGCACTGTTGCCTTATGTTCATTAGAATACAAGAAACCATGTCCTCCAGGTCACATAGATGCAGACCCAGCTTTAATGGTCTCACTAGAAAGGAAGCTAAAGCTTCTTACAACAACATATATTTCAAGTGCCCAAACTCAGAGTAAATTTCTCAAGAAGTCTTTAGCTCGGCAGAGCTCCATGTGTTTGGAGTGTTTACCTGTTAGACCAGGGCACAAGAAAAGACCACTGACTCTAATTAAAATCAAATTAAATGAAGCTTATTATTTCCATCGTTCATGCTCCCTCTTTCTCCCAAAATGGCAGAACAAGACAGCAACTCCAGCTTTCCTACAGCCCAGCTTTATAGCCCAGGAAGTTACACAAAAGGGGGGTAACAGATAACAGAACTCGGACAAGCATCACACTAATGGTAGTTCACATTGTTTTTTTTTTTTTTTTTTTTTTTTTTTTTTTTTTTTTTTTGCTGTCCGTACATCAGAATTCATGAGAACTTTTAGAGCCTCAGAGAGGGTTGTGTCTGGCCAGAGAAGGCAAATATTTATGATGTGTCACTAAAGTTTCAGAGAGGGCTGGTATCTGTCAGAGAGCTGGGCATGGGTGAGTTCAAGGCATGGGCAGGCATTCCAAGCAGGTTCAGAATTTGCAGTAATTTATGGTAAAGCCAAAATTATCTTTTCAAGGCTTTGTGGCAAAATGGCTCCCAATTTTAATAAAAGATCACGTTGGGTCTATCATTGCCCCCTTTTCTCTGTGTCCCTTTCAAATATTTGATAGATTAGGGGAAGAGCACTGAGGAAATTTTAATCCCTCAGGTAAGAGTCTCCAAATTTTTAGAACTCACCCAAAACCGATCTCCCTGATTTTACCTGAGTTAATTAATTACTTATATTCATAGTCTATTTATCTTTCTCTCCATTGTTGTAACAAGAGTGGCGTCACTAATTTTCTTTCTTCTGATCTGAGACAGGGTGACATGAGTGGGCATGGTGTGAGGGACATGAGTTGCCTTTTAAAAGTCAGTTGAGGGACATGAGTTGCCTTTTAGAAGTCAGTTCGGTTTGAAGTCTGGTTGGGGAAGAACAGGTGGTGAAGTCATCTGGGGTTGGGTTCTTCTATGAGAGAAACAAAAACCATGAGTACTGAATAAATGTTGCAGCAGCTGGAACATGTCACTGTATAGAAGTTCCCTCTCCAGTCTTTAATATCCCCAGTTATCAGAACTGTCACCTTAATATTTAACTTTTAGTGTTACAATTGTCCCTCCCCATAAGATACAGTTTAATAATTTAATGTCATGTGATCTTGTAAAATCCTTTTGCTAGTATGACCTCTGTGTCTAATAGAGAAACCTTTAATTCTGTTACTCAGGGCTGGATAATCGTACTAGCAAACACCAAGCCTATCTGTGTAGGTTAGGAATATCTGTAGGCCTTAAACTTAAAACTTCTGCCTGTGGCAGCTCTTCTTGATAGTCTCTTTTTATAAGTATCAGGCATTCCTGTCTTAGAATACTTCTTTGTAGCCTCCAGTCTCACATATTTGGGAGGCTAACATAAAGTGCATACCTTAAATAATAATAATAATATTATTATTATTATTATTATTTAAATGACCAGGAATGGCTGTATTTTGGTCTTAACTGTCTTTGCTATGTGTTTAAGGTGAAGCAGTCAAACTGACTTTTGTTTCTATCTATGGTTAACAGTCAGCTGAGCTTTTATGGGAGTCAATTCTGGGGACACTTGAGAGCAGATTTTCAATTCTGCTACTGCCATTTTCGCTAGGTGGGTCCAGGTCTTGCTTGACCATGTGGCTTCTCTCGGAAGCATCAGGTATGTCTCCTTTCTCTGATGAATCTCCTCTTCGTAACAAATGCACTGATTGGCTTTCTGTTCTCCAGTGGTCTCATTAATCTCCCTGATCAGGAGGTTATGTGGCTCAGAGTTGCAAAGCTCCTTAGAGAAGTCCCCTGATCCCTGGATTCAGACTGACTCAGAGGGCAAGAGCCAAATATTGGTTTTCTTGGCCCTTTTCATTTAACTTTAATTTTAAATTCTAATCTTAAACATCCAGCAAATAAATTTTATCAGCCTTATATTAAGAGTGCTGGGCTTTAATGTCTATAACTTTATAATTATCTTTTTATTAATTGGGATCTGTATTATTCTGTCTGTATTGTACGTGATGACTTATTATCTTGAATAAACCCATGTTGTGTTCTTAAAGAAACACAATTGTAAAACACTAACACGGAATCTTTAGATCACTTATAAGAAAATTTCATAATAAAATTAACAAAAGTAAAAATACTTAGTTCGTGTAATAGCTACCCTGAATTGTTTGACTGAGTTATACATTATATCCCCTGTTTGAGATCCTAGGAATCTTGACATTAAAAAAAAAACAAAAATAACATTACTTTAAAAAAATATTATCTGACCTACTGGTTTCATAGTCATTCTCACATGTAGTAAGATGGGACACACAGCCTTATCTCAGATAAGGCAGGGCTCTTTATAAATCTTAAATATTTTAGTTCTAAAGCTGATCTTTATTTTTAAGTATAATTTGACAGAGTTTACATTAATTGTTTGAGATCTCATGAACATTAGCTAAAACCATCTGATATCACTTTTAAAACATGAATTACAGAAAGGCTGAAAGTTTTCAACTTTTACATAGATTAGGCTCTCATTAACTTCAAAATACATTTAAATTGTTCCCCAATGTAAAAAGTAACATAAAACTTTACATATCTTATTGATAACAGGTAAATAAATCCCCAATATATTTTTTTTACCATACAACTTCACTACACAAGCTTGATATAATGCTCATTTAAACTTTCTACCTTACAGACTTCCATACCTGTAAGATATGAAAACATTAATAGCATCACAATTACATTGATATTTCTATATTAACCAAGTTTAGCTTTTAAAGAAATGGAAGTACAGGGCTCTAAAATAACAGTTCTTATGTAATCAGTTGTTTAATTATTATGGTTGCTTGCTCTAGAAAAAATAAAACTTAATAAACACAATTTTATTGGTTAACTTATGTTTTAAGGAATTTTTGTCACATTAACACATGACTGATTTTTTAAAATCTTATACAGAGTTTAGTAAAAACTTATACAGACCTTAGTAAATCAATCAGATATCTAACAAAAGTACTCACGAATGAGTAATCCCATATCATATTTACTTTACTTATTTATCAAAATATTAGAGAAATGTATGGAACAGTGTAAACCATTTTTATGTTGAAGGAAAGGTCCTAGAACCAAGGCATATTAGACATTTTGTAGATATTAATATTTTATTAGATATTTGAACACCTAGAAAAATTTGTAAGCTTAAATTTAAAGACATTTATTTTTATCTGTTTATCCAATTTAATTTGAAACATTTAAATCACGTGAATTAAAGATGTTTGGATCCACTTTTTAAAATTTGTTTTTATGAGCACTCCTTATATGTGTTAATTTGTGTATCATATATATGATATATGGTCATATGTATATATAGACATACAACACATAATAAAATTGTGCACACATAATTATAGTAAAGGCCTTGTAGCTTTTCGCAGGTGAAATCTCCATTGCAGTGTTTCAAAAACTCCACACTTGGTCAAAGATAGAACTGATCAGAAAAACATTAACCTAGGTCTGTATGCTCAAAATCATGAGCTCAAAATAAAAATAAAGTATCTAAGAAAAAAAAAAGAGTCCTAGAAAAAATGACTGGCCAGTAATTAGTAAATACCATACAATTTACCTTTTTTCCCCCTTAGGCTTCAAATCAGTCTCCTACTAAGCTTGCAGGCTTCTTTGATTTTCATTTCAACATAAGTCATGGCTGAAGTTTGGAAGGAGCAGGAAAAAACTGCTATTCTGAGCAGACACCTCAGGCCTAAGGCATTTTAACCATAATTTTCAGGTTCGGATGTTGAAAATTATGATATAAGTTTAAGATACAATTCACAAAATTTTATGTTTTAAATCTTGTTTTGTCAACAGATACCATACTATGATTTACTATCCTTGTCCAAATTAATGCACTGGTACACACAGTGACATTTTCCCAGGCTACCCAATTCAAAATTGGTGAAAAAAAAGACTGAATGATTGGAAAGTTACTTGACAACTTGGAAGTAGAGGTCTTTAGTTTTCCATCCTAAGTATTTAAGTTCTCTGGCATGAATTATCTGAAATCTTAAACTAAACAATTACCTAAACCCGACTTTTCACTGCAAAATTGTGCAATGCTTCAAAAACCCATTCAGATACCAGATTGTTACAATAAAACATCATCATTTAGACACACAGTCAGCTAAGATCATTCCCAAGAAACAATTTATAATATCAACACATTATTTCACATGTCTTAAAGGGCCAGAAACAAAGACACAAGACAGACAGAAAGGAGGTAGAGACTATGGCTGTCAGACAGAACCCTTTAAACCAGAACAGATAAGAGAAAAATCTCCTACACCAGTGTCACCATAGATATCCATGGGGGGGACAAGATGTTTTAACAGAAGGGCAACCTGAAATGTAAAATAAACTGTCTTCATGGTGACTTTACTGCATTTAGTGTCCCCTTTTTCTTTTTCTCTTTTTTAACAAGATACAGGTGGCATAATCCTTACAGTGCAGGGAAGGAAGGAGGTAATTCCCTGAATCAACAGGGCTTTGGCAGCTGCTGGGAGTCCCTCATTTTCTCCTTTTACTTACAGGATTAGCTCCTCTGGTTCAGTTCCACTCCAAGCAGGCTCCATCTCCTAACATTTTAGTAGACAGCTCTCACAAAATTCCGGGGCAGAGGGGAGGTACAAAATTTGTAACTTAAAGTTCTGTTCCTGACCTTGAAGCCAATTAATACCAATTTAATAATGAGGACTGGGTTCTGAGAAAAAGAGAAGGGAGGTTTATTGCTTTGCTAGCAAAGGAGAAACACAGGGGACTCTGCCAAATGTTGTGACTCCCTTGATCTGGAGGGACAAGGGGTTTTAAAAGAGTTTCACTTGTTAACCTGGGAGATACTCAGTTGTTAGGTCCCCAGCAGGCATTGCCCTCTGCAATGGGTGTGCTCCAGGCAGCCAGCTAGGGGCTTCTATCATCCTGCTTAACAAAGGGGGGTAAAGTTCATCGCAGTTCCTTAAAACACAGTCCAAAGGGGTGTCAGGCTTACTCTCTTTATTACCCATTTTCACGTTTAATATCCTTAAGATATTACCACTGAAATCACACAACAAAACGAACAAAAACAAACAAACAAACAAAAAAAAATAGAACACAGAACAAAACACACACAAAAAAACAGAAACCCGACGCCTAAACAAAAAAACAGTGGTACAGTGCAACATCTTGCTAAAGCTCCAGGGTAGAAGCGCGTGTGTGCCCGTCGGCACCTCTCTACACTTCCAGAGGAATTCCCTACAGAACAGAACCGAGGACAGAACGATTCTTGTTACTGTCCTGGACAGGAGTATATGTGAGGCTCCCCAGGCCACATCTCTGTCATCAGAAGAGATCTCCCTTAACCAGATATCAGATGTTATAAAGGCGCCACTTACCTATGGAGGCCTCCTCCATCAGGTGCTTGCTAATAGTTTTAGTGCGGAGGTTCACTGCAGTGCTCCCCGGACTAAAGGCTCTCTTCCTAATATAAATAAGATGGACCAAACCAGGCCTGTGTGCAGAGCTGTTCCTAGGTGCCTATGGTTGATATACCATTCTAATTTGTGAAAGTGCCACAGAAAGTAGGGTCAGCGTCCTTCTCATGGAACGCTTGGAAGCAACTGTTTGGACAAAGTTGTTTCCAAGGCAGTGACCTCATTCAGTTCCTGAAGGATGCGACCTCACCTCACTTCCTTGGTAATGGAACTCTCTGAACTTGGGATCTAGAAATCCAGGCACACAGAGCCACTCCCAGTCCCAGTCCCAGTGTTCTCACTTGCTTCGATTTGGCAAGGACAGAGTCAGTCTTTCTTGGTACCTACTGATGTGAGGATGGCCAAATGCCAGTAAAGCTCTGAAGAGGAGCCTTTTTTGAAAAAGCAGGTAGTGGCTCACAGCTGGCTCCTGACCACTTCACAGAGTTGGACAAGGAGACCAGATCTGAGACAGCACAGGCCATATCGGGGGAACATAGTTTGGCCCACCAATCAGAGGACACTCCAGATAGTGAGAGACCTACTTAAGGGAAGGAGGTCCCTTTGTGGGTGTAGATGTCTGTTTGTGGTTTTGTCTCATGTTCTGAGAATAGGTAGGAAAGTCGGTTTGTTTGGTTTGGAGTGAACTGTTTCTAGTAAGTTGTTGGACAAGGCGAGTATTTCTATGTCTGTGTATCCCACTGTTTCCGTGGTTGTAGACATTAGAAAAGAGAATGCATCAATGGATGTTTCCTGTCTAGTAGAAAGCTTCCCAGCATTTATCCTGCCCGAATTATGAATGCTCTAGGGCTTGCCTTATCGATGGGCAACACCTGCTATCTTCCTAAGTTACTGTTTTCTTCCTGAAATCTTGCCACTCTCCAGAATAGGCTCATGCTTTTGTGTCCAGGATATGTACCACCTCGAAGCACTGTGACATGGACATGTACTGGATAGCTGAAGGGAATGGCAAGCATCTCAGAAAACTCAGATATCAGTGTGACCAGGAACGTCTCAGTGGAGACACCCTACAAAGGGCCTTTTGATTACATATTGTTCTGTTGCCCTGAATGTCAGGAAGGTCTTTTCCTCAGGCCACGCCTTTGTGAAGCCTGAAGAAAACAGTTTTCAAACGGAAATGAATGGGCATCACCTGTGGCTCTTTGCTTAATTGCTTTGGAAAGGGATGTGTCTGAATCAGCCTCTTGGCCCTGTGTGAGCCTGGGGCTTAGATTCTCACCACATGATGAATCTAAAGAAAGATCCCGTTTGTGGATCCACATCAAAATGGCAAAAAATCAGTCATTTTGAATGAAGTCTCTCGCATTCCTCTTAGGTTCCTGACCTCCATCAAGTGAGAATAGGGATCCATTGGGTCAACGGAGTTCCTCAAAGCCCTGCAGATGCTAGCCCACAGGTTCTTCAGTTTTCTTATGAATCCAATTCAAATAAAGAATCTAAACCGACAGTCAGTAGGCCTCAAATTGGAGAACACAGCTGTATTAACGGCAGGCATATTTGATCACTCCTGGTTCACAGGAAGGGTGTCCTGGCCACCGTGACTTTTGGTAAACGAGGGGAAAGGAAGCTAATTTGGGACACTGTCTTGTGCTGTGCCTCTCATGGAAACCTCCTGCCAGAAGTTATGATGAGTGTCTATATGAAAGAAGATGAGTGCCATCTCCGAGTGTTTTGGTTTTAATTGTGGTCATTTGTGTGGAGGTTGGAAGACCTAACTGGGTACACCTTGGCTTCCACTTTGGTGTTATTCCCCTTAGAGACTGTCTTTTGGAACCGACCTCCGAGAAGGTACAAGGTCCTATGCCATTGTATATCCTTATTTCTGAGACATCTCTACAGAACGTAATTCAATGCTAAGTATACCAATCAAGTGCCCAATGAACTTCCGGACTTCAAATCTTACCTAGATTTCTGTTTTCATACTTATATTGAAAGGTTAATAACATAGGTACTTGTCACTTGCTGTTTTTCTGTATGCTTAACAAAACACTGTTGAAATCTTGGGAACTGTTTGCTATTCTTGTTCCCAGAATGTGCTGTCCCCAACTGCCAAACTGCAGAATGTACTCCGTCAACCAGTTGAATGCAAACTGCCCACTCGCCATTAGCCATCAATAAACTTTCCTCCCTGCCCTCTCCAAGGAAAATGTATAAGCACTTCTTAAGCTGTTCTCAGTTCTCTCTGGTCTTCTCAAGTGATCTCTGAGCCCTTGCATGCCGGACTCCCAGTAAACTCTTTGCTGTTGCATGAGACAGTCTCTTGGTGGTCTCTTCCACCGATGCTCGCCCGACCTTTACATCTGGTGGCCCTAGCGAGATCCAGCAGCCGCAGATGAAAGACCCCCAATGGGCTTCTCTGGAGGTAAATAAGGCCCCTCTTTCTGGTTTCAGGTTTCAGGTTAGGGTTTGGCAAAATGGCTATTGGTAAAGAGCATGAGCTCTCTCCCACAGTGGCTGACACACATGTCACACAGCCACAGGCCATGTCCCTGGGGGATGGACTCGGGAAATCAATGAACAATAGTCTCCTCGACTCAGTGATATTTTGTTTCGGGTTCGGTATTGCCAGCCCTTCAGGTTTTGCCAGCTAGTCAGTCCTGGTCTCAGTATTGGACGTCCATTGCCTGTCTTTATTGTCTTGTCTTGTCTGTGTCATGTGTTGTTGCTTTCACTGTCTGTGTATATTTCATTATGAGACAGAGCACTTCAATGCCTCTGTTCCTGACCCTTGATCACTGGACCAAAGTCTGCTTGAAGGCTCAGAATCTTTCTTTTTCAGTAAAACGCCGGACCTGGCAGATTCTGTGTCTCAGAATGACCCACCTTTGCAGTTGGATGGCCCCTAGAAGGATCTTTCTACTTTGCACTAATTTGAAAAGTCCAAGATATTGTCTTTCAGCTAGGGCCACATAGACATTCAGATCAACAGCCATATATGTTAACTTGTCAGGACCACTGCAAAACTCCTCCTCCATGGGTGAAGCCTTTCCTTGTTCCTGCACCTGCTCCTACTCCTTCCCCCACGATTCTATCTCTCAAACTCTCTGCTCTTCCTTCTCCACCCTCTGTTCTCCCTGAGTCTCAAGACTCTACTAGACTCTCCTCCCCCTCCTTATCCTCTGCCCTTGTCCCCCAACCTACAACACCCTCTTAGTGATTCCCCTGCTGCGAACTCAGCCTGTCCACCATTCAAGGAAGCTAGGCTGGCCCAGCACCATCCAGATGAGTGTCCCGCGGCACACCCAGCCCCTCCTTCCCTGGAGGAAGCTGGTCCGGCTAAAAGAACTCAGATAACTCGCCAACGTTTTCACACCTGCCTACTTGGGATGACTGCCAACAACTTCTAGGGACTCTCTTCATGACAGAGGAATGAGAGAAAAACCTCCTGGAAGCTAGAAAAAAATATCCTCAGACCTGATGTGTGACCAACACAACTTCCCAACATAATCAAAGCTGGCTACTTCTTAAACCCACCCAACTGGGACCCCAACACCTTTGAAGATAGGAAGAATCTGTCCAATTTTTGCCAGGCTCTAATAGCGGGTCTCCAAGGGGCCGCAAGGTGACCAACTAATTTTGCTATGGTAAGAGAAATTATTCAAAGGCCTGATGAATCTCCCTCAATGTTTCTAGAGAGAATTATGGAGGCATATAAGAGATATACTCCTTCGATCCTCAGGCAGCGGATCAAAAGGCATCTGTCACGATGGCTTTAATTGGCCAAGCTGCCCTGGATATTAAAAAAAAAGTTAAAAGAGAGATTTAGTCAGAGAAGTCTAGAAAGTATACTATAAGAGAGAAACAGGGAGAAAGAAAGGAAGCAAAGGGAGGATGAGGGATGAGAGAAGCAAAAGACAGACTAAGGCATTGACTAAGGTCCTGATCACAACAAGAAAGAGGCCAGAAATTAAGAAATAGGGTGACAGGAAGAAATTCCTGGGCCCATGCCAGAGGCCACCCCTGGCCTCAGATCAATGTGCCTACTCTAAAGAAAAAGGACTCTGGGCCAAAGAGTGCCCTATAAAGAGACAGCCACGCCAGCCAGCCATTCTGACTCTGGAGGATGACTAAGAAAGTCGGGGCTCAGATCCCTTCCCCTAGCTCAGGGTAACTTTTGAAGTGAAGGGGACCCCATCAAACTTTGAAGTGAATACAGGAGCAGTATACTCAGCCCTTAAGGCCCCATTGGGCCCTGTATCAAATAAAAGGTCTCTAGTTCAAAGGCTAATGACAGTAAATATCAGGCTTAGACAACTAAGAGGACCATGGACCTGGGGAAAGAAAAAATCCATCACTCCTTCCTAGTAATCCCAGAATGCCCGGACCCATTGATGGGCAGAGATCTGCTCATCAAGCTCCGGGCCAAAATAACTTTTAACCCTGAAGGCCCCCAAATGAAATTTCTAAATCTTTCAGTAAAAACTCCTATAGTCACGGCTTTAACTATATTAGTAGAAGATGAATATCCACTCTTCACACCCCCCAAGACTGATCAAACAGGCAAGCTACCCCAGAAATGGATAACAGATTACCCAGATGCCTGGGCAAAAACTGCTGGGTTAGGCCTGGCCGTGAAACAACCTCCAATAACAGTGGAGTTAAGAACCTCAGCCTCCCCAATCAATGTCAAATAATATCCTCTAAGCAAAAAAAGCTAAAGATGGGAAAAGGCCCCATATTCAGAAATATTTGCCTTAGGGGTCCTAATGCCCTGTCAATCGGCCTGGAACACTCCCCTGCTACTAGAAAAAAAAAAGCCAGGAACCGGGGACAATCACCCCGTTTAAGACCTAAGAGAGATCAACAACAGAGTGCAGGACCTTCACCCCACGGTACCTAATCCGTACAATCTGCTTAGCACTCTGAACCCTGAGTGGAAATGATATACTGTTCTGGACTTAAAAGATGCTTTCTTTTGCTTACCTCTGCATAAAGATAGTCAGTTGTTGTTTGCTTTCGGGTGGGTAGACCCAGAAACCGAAACGTCTGGTCAACTAACTTGGACTAGACTCCTACGGGGGTTCAAAAACTCCCCCACTCTCTTTGATGAAGCCCTCCACAGAGATCTCAACAACTTCAGAACTATGCACCCCAAAGTCACCCAGCTTCAATACGTGGATGACCTGATACTGGCAGCCAACACCAAGGAAAACTGTGAGTCTGGGACCCAAGCACTATTATATGAGCTTGCTCAACTCGGGTATAGAGTTTCGGCCAAAAAGGCCCAAATTTGCTAGCATGAAGTAATGTTCCTGGGTTATTCCCTTAGGGGCAGTAAACAATGGCTCACTGAGCCCAGAAAACAAACAATTGTGTAGATACACCCCCATCTAACAGGAGACAACTCAGAGAGCTTCTTGGTACTGCTGGCTTTTGCAGGTTATGGATACCTGGGTTTGCGTCCTTAGCTGCTCCTTTATACCCGGTATTAAAGGGAGATGCCCAATTCCAATGGAACCCTGAGCACCAGGAAGTTTTTGAAAACATCTAAGGACACTGACACTGAACGCCTCAACTACACTGAGCTCAGCCAGCAATTACAGAAAGCCCTACACTACCTTAAAAATGTACATCAACTCACTCACTTTGGTTCAAAGAAACTGCAAGCATTCCTGTAGGATTAAGAAGAGAGTTTTCCACTAACCGACTCACAGTGAAAGGAAATGTCTGAACGGGTAACAAAAGCCTGTCAGGTCCGTCAATTGGTTAATGCTTACCCTTCCAAGTTTCCTAGAGGAAAGCACCTACAAGGAACCAGACCAGGACAATTCTGAGAAGTGGACTTTACTGAAATTAAGCCAGCAAGGTATGGACTTAAATATCTCCTAGTCTTTGTAGATACATTTTCAGAATGGATTGAAGCCTTCCACACACACATACACAAACAAAAAAAGAAACAAGAAAAACAACGGCGCAAATGATTTTCAAGAAGATCCTGAAAGATATTTTTCCAAGATACGGTCTGCCTAATGTAATAGGGTCTGATAATGGACTGGTGTTCATGGCCCAGATAAGTCAGGTGTTAACCAGGACCCTGTGGATTAATTGGAAGTTACAATATGCTTACATACCCCAGAGCTCAGGACAGGTAGAAAAAATAAATAGAACCATTAAAGAGACCTTAACGAAATTAAACTTAGAGACCGGCATAAAAGATTGGACTATGCTCCTGCCTTATGCACTGTTTCATGCGAGAAATACTCCCTCTGTTTCTTTGTGTAACCTCAACTTCAATGAAATTATCTATGATGCTCATCCTCCAGTAAGGGACCTAACCCCAACTCTAAGGCCTAACGTTCCCTTCCAAACCCCCTTGCTTGACAGACTTAAAGCCATTGAAAGAACACAGCGATACCTGTGGAAACAGCTGGCCACTGCCTACCAACCGGGGGACGAGGGGACTCCACATCAATATCAAGTAAGAGACTTTGTCTACATAAGACAACATCAGGTGTCATCCCAGAAACCGCTGGAAAGGACCATACCAGGTGCTACTTATAACACTTACAGCGGTAAAAGTAGACGGAATCACTTTTTGGATCCAGGCTGCTCATCTCAAGCCTTCGCTGTGTCCAGACTCTGTTTGGAAACTGGAAAAGACTGGTATCCGTTTCAAATTGCATATTCACTATGTGGATAAGACTATAGACTCTCCCCTTGGCCACCAGTAGTCCTAACCCTCATAAACCCGTTCAGCAGCGATGGCTGATCACAAATTCTACTAAACAGGAAGTATGGTCTATCTCGCATACAGCCCCCTTAGGGACCTGGTGGCCATCTCTCCACCCAGACATTTTTCAGCTCAGCATAGGTCATTCCTATTGAGATATCCCTGTTGAAGAGGATCCCACTAAAATTCCATTAAATCCCTTCCGTACCATAGATAATTGAAACAAACATTATGGATGCAGGGACACGTGAGCCAGATGCAGGTTGGCTACCCTAGATTTCTATGTATGCCCAGCGGACTATCAAACCACAAACAGCCACGGCTGTGTGGGGGAAAAGCTGAATTCTTGTGTAAGTAATGGGGATGTGAGCATACAGGGGCTGCCTGTTGGAACCCAAACTCCTGATCAAATTCAGTACAGAGCATTGGCCATATTACCAATTAGACAACCGAAAACTATGCACCCCAGAGGGTTCCCTAGATCCTCAAATTCTGTGTGCATTTTTAACTACGGCATGTGCTCCAAAGGGGGAAATCCCCCTATGTGGGATCCTTTTTCCTCCTTTGCTCACATCCTGTACTATGCTTCTCCAATAGTTCCTCACCCTCAGCCTTCTGCTCTAGACTCTCTGCTGTCACTCCCACCTCAGCAACCTGATTTCTCCCCTCCAATTACTAGATCAAAAACCCAAACCTCCGCTGGATCTCAGAACATTGCCCCCTTGCAGAGGTAGCAGGTAACGAGGTACCCCTCCACCCACTCACTCCTCTCTTTTCCTGTCAGTGCCTGCACTAGGTCCCACCAAGTCCTCTAGCAAGCTAACCCAAAGCTCAAACCAGCTGAGAAGATCTCTCAGACCCCTATCCAAGACGTAATGAAAATGGCCTTTAAAGTTGATTTGTCATCACTGAAAACAGGTTTCTAAGAATTTAAAGTCTCTCACAGACTTTTTGGAATACTCACTCCCGTCTTCCCCTCTGCTCTACCTGTTTTACTGCTCAAGTTTTTGTTCTAGGAAAATCCCAAACCCCTTTCCCATTATTTTTTTACATCTCTCCTTCCTCATTCTCAGATCAACGGAGCTTCTCTCAGCCTCGCCTTCCCCGTCTTCCCCCTCTGTACCAGGTCCACAGAAATGTCTTAAATGACCTTCTCCAGAAGTCTTCACCAAGGCTTACTTTAGGTCTTTCAGCAAAAGAGTCCCTCTGAAAGAGTTCAGTGTAGATAAACTTCCATTTTTCGTGTTGCCGTGTTCTACTTGGCCACTGGCTGGAAAAATCACAACCCCTAAGCTAGACACTGCCTTACCAGTTTTTCACAAAATATGTGAACATGGCCTCTGGCCTTGAGCTGGGGCTTCACAGAGATGGCTTCATTTCTAAGATAAAAAAGTTACCAACTGGGCTCCATTGTGACAGCTGGCCGGGAGAAAAAAAAAAAGAGACAAAAAAGTCTCCCATTCCAAGGTGTTCTTGAAAAGTTAACTTGCCCAGAACACAGGAAAAAAAACAGAAACAAAACTGATTTGTGTGAATTTCTGCAGACTGTGAACTTCTGAGCCCCTTCCCTTATATGTTGAGTACAAATTCTAAAACTACCGAAACTTGGGGTTCAGGGGATTAATTGATTACAACAGAAGCAATGCCCTCTAAATCCGGATGCAACAAAATAAGATGGTTTTCCTGTCTTTGGTGCTATCTTAGGTGCCTTTCCTTGTTCGTCCCTACAAAAGTATAATTCAATACACTTTAACATTATTTATGTTTTCATAAAATGGTCAATAGATGCGATTAATTATGTAATAATGCAGATGTTTTCCAGAGTGCTCTATCATGACGCAGGTTCATTTAAAGATCAAATAGGGGGGCATACAACCCGGTTCCACCGGGAACCTGTATCCCTCACTTTAGCCATCCTACTAGGAATAATAGTTGTTGAAGGGTTGGGCACAGGAACAACTGCCCTAGTCCATGAGACACAACAAAGACACAATTAGAAGCAGAAATAGACCAAAGCTTAAAGACATTAAAAACTGACATCACAGCTTTACAGGAATTTTAACCTCTCTTTCTGAAGTTGTTTTACAGAGCAGGCCAGTGTTGGACCTCTTCTTCATGAGAGAAGGGTGCCTTTTTGCTTGCATTGAGGAAAGAATGTTGTTTTTATGCCGACAATACTGGAGTTGTAAAAGAATCTATGAGTAAATTAAGAAAACGACTTGAAGAGCGTCAAAGAGAGACAGAGGCCCCAAAAGGAAGGTTTGAGTCTCTGTTCACATAGTCCACCTGTTTAACTACGCTTTTATCCACCCTGGCTGGTCCATTAATAATCCTCATATTATTGCTCACTTTAGGACCCTGTTTGCTAAACCGTGTAGTTTCCTTTCTCACCCAAATCGAACCTGTTATTAACCCTAACCATACACTCTTCTCTCAATCTAATTTTACAGAAGAGCGGGGACAGAGTTGGTCTTAAAATACAGGAATATAGAGGATCTTCCACCTGCTAAGAGCCTCAAAGGTCCATGCAGAAATGATCCCTGGAGAAGATGTAGGCAACTATGAAGGACCTGAGAGAGCAAAAGTCTTCTATGGCAAACAACCTTCTCAGGATGAAGTGATGTGTCTGAATCAGCCACTCTCTTCTTAATGTAGAGAAGATGGACCAAAACAGGCATGTGTTGAGAGCTGCTCCTGCGTGCCTATGTTTGACATACCATTCTATCTTGTGAAAGTGTCACAGGAAGTAGGGGCAGCCTCCTTCTCATGGGAACCTTGGAAGCAACTGTGAGGACAAAGTTGTTGCCAAGGCAGTGACCTCATTCAGTTCCTAAAGGAAGTGACCTCACCTAACTTCCTTGGTCATGGAACTTTATGAACTTGGAATCCAGGAAGCCAGGCACCCAGAGCCAGTCCCAGTCCCAGTCCCAGTGGCCAAACTTATTTTGATTTACCAAAGACAGACTCAGTCTTTCTTGGGACCTACTGATGTGAGGATGGCCAAATGCAAGGAAAGCAATGAAGAGGGGCCTTTCCTGAGAAAGCAGGCATTGGCTCACCGCTGGATCCTGACAACTTTACAGAGTTGGCCAAGGAGACCACATTTGAGACAGAACAGGCCATTTCCGGGGAACATAGTATGGCCCACCAGTCAGAGGACACTCCAGATAGTCACAGACCTACATGGGGGAAGTAGGCGCCTTTGTGGTGTGGGTGTGGGTTTGTCGTTTTGTCTCATGTTCTGAGAATAGGTATGAAAGGCGGTTTGTTTTGTTTGGAGTGAACTGTTTCTAGTAAGTCGTTTGACAAGGCGAGTGTTTCTATGTCTGTGTATCCCACTGTGTCCGTGGTTGTAGACATTAGAAGAGAGAACGCATCAATGAATATGTCCTGTCTAGTAGAAAGCTTCCCAGCATTCATCCTGCCCAATTTATTAATGGGCTGCAGCTTGCCTTATTGATGGGCAACACCTGCTATCTTTCTAAATTCCTGTTTTCTTCCTGAATTCTGGCCACTCTTCAGAATAGGCTCATGGTTTTGTGTTTAAGATATGTACAACCTCGAAGCTGTGTGACATGACCATGTACTGGATAGCTGAAGGAAATGGCGAGCATCTCAGAAAACTCAGATATCTGTGTGACCAGGAAAGTTTCAGCGGAGAAACCCTGCTTGGGGCCTTTTGTTTACCTATTCTTCTGTTGCCCTGAATGTCAGGAAGGTCTTTTTCTCAGGCCACCAGTTTGTGAAGCCTGAAGAAAACAATTTTCAAATTGAAATGAATGGGTACTACCTGTGGTTCTTTGCTTAATTGCTTTGGAGAGGATGTGTCTGAATCAGCCTATTTGCCCTGTGTGAGGCTGTTGCTTAGATTCTCACCTTCTGATGGATTTAAAGAAAGATCCCATGTGTACATCCAAAACCAAAATGGCCAAAAGAGCAGTCCTTTTGGATGAAGTTTCTCACCTTCCTCTGTAACTTTCCTGACCTCCATCAAGTCAGAATAGGGATCCTTTGGGTCAAATGAGTTCTTCAAAGCCCTGCAGAGGCTAGCCCATAGTTGCTTGGGTTTTCTCAAGACTCCAATTCACATAAAGAATCCAAACCCCACAGTCAGTTGACCTCAAATTGAAGAAGCAGAGCAGAATTAACAGAAGGCCGATTTGATCTCTCCTGGTTCACAAGAAGTGTGTCCAGGCCACCCTGACTTTAGGCAAATTAGGTGCAAGAGAGCTTATTTTGGACACGGTCTTAGGCTGTGCCCCTCATGAAAAACTCCAGCCAGAGGTTATTATGAGTGTCAATATGGAAGAAGATGAGTGCCACGTTGGAGTGTTTTGGTTTAAATTGTGGTCATCTGGGTGGCGGTTAGAAGAGATGACTTGGTCCACATGTGCTTGAACTCTGGTGTGATTCCCTTAGAGACTGAGTTCTGGAACTGAATTCAGAGAAGCATTGCCATGAATAGTGTTGAGATTTTAGGAAGCCAGGCATGAGTGTCGCCCTTGGAAACTGAGTTCTAGGCCCAGGGTGGCTTTCCACAGAGCACTGGGCCTCTCAGCCAGGATACCACATGATTTTATTCTGAAAGACTTGGCACACATAGTTGAGAGTCAAAACTCATATAGACCTCACATTGTAGACCTAAATGGACCTAACATCATCTGATCTTTTGGCCACTCTTTGGGAAGCCTTACCTTTGAGTGGTCTCCAGAGCTTTCATTGAAGTGAGCTTCCTAACCATTTAATGGTTCCTGAATGAATTGAAAGTCACAGTGCCTCCAACTTCATCCTTGAAAAATGGCTAGATAAATACCATGAAATTATTGAAATTCCCATCACCAGGTGGCACTGGAGAACCTTTGGATGACCTGTTGCTGATCATGAATATACCAGACAGTGCCTTGATTGACTTGGTTTCATGTAATTTGTGTAGAACAGAGATGCCAGTAAGTTGGACTCTGTTCAGTAGTGGGCCTAGAGCAGTGGTGGGCAGGTATGTGATAAAACATCTGTGGTGGGGCCATGTGGATCTGCCGTTGGCTTCCAAATGGCTTGTGGCTGGCATGGTGCAGCCAGCAGAACCTTCCATGTAAAGGCAACTTGTTATATGGAGAGGTTTTAGGAC
Source organism: Callospermophilus lateralis (assembly GCF_048772815.1). Taxonomy (NCBI): domain Eukaryota; kingdom Metazoa; phylum Chordata; class Mammalia; order Rodentia; family Sciuridae; genus Callospermophilus; species Callospermophilus lateralis. The sequence continues at coordinate 3,391,405 of NC_135316.1, read as the reverse complement.
ATTGTTCAGAATTAGGTTGCTATGGTCAAGGGGGCAAGCTATGTGGGATAGAAGCCTGGTTCTTGTATCCTCCTGCAGACCCTGACCCACCATACGTGACAGAACTCCCTTTTGCACTGTGTTTCAGTTGAACTCCTTGTATATCGTGAAGCAAATACCAAACTCCCAGTGCAGCAGGAACAAACACCACGAAAATGGAGGATGACCATATGGCTTCACAATCCACACGGGGAGACATTAAGCCCACAGTGGCCACAGTTTACCTACAAAAAGAAAATTCAGCACTGCTGCCTCGTGTTCATCGGAAAATAAGAAACTTTGCCCTCCTGGTCACATAGATGCAGACCCAGCTTTGAGGGTCTCACTACAAAGGAAGCTTAACTCCTGACAACAACCTATATTTCAGTGCCCAACCTCAGTGGCAGTTTCTCAAAAAGTTTTAGGCAATCAGAGCTCCATGATTGTGGAGTGTGTACCCTGTCCTTACTTTTGGAAACTCCTATACCACCTCCAAGTTTGTGCACTCCTGAGCATTTTCCATTCCAGAAATGCAATCACAGATTTTGTAACTCAACTCCTCTAATTGTGTCTTACTTGGGGCGAAGAAAATGTCAAGGCATGGTTCTGGATGAGAGTGGGAAGATTCGTTGTAGCACATATTTACATAAACATTGGATTAATTTTCCTATTTTCCATTCGAAATTATGAATCCCTGACACTGACCCATATTCTACTAGACTCTGACTACTAATCCTAATATGATGAAGAAAAATTACCCAAACAGTACATAAGAATATGCAGTTCAGAGTTGGACTTGCCTTTTGCATGATAAAGGGTAGGTGTAATAAATCTATTCAATTTTTAATTGAAATAGTTTTCCATGTGTTTTTAAAGTTAACAAATATATGAATTACTGTCTCCCATTCTCTGGAGCCGAATCAGCACATGTATTTTCATATGCAAAAATAGAATCCTAGATGGTATCACACGTACATTCTTGTGAGTTACATGACTTGCCAGGTACAATGTGTGAGAAGTGATCACCCCTCCTAAACGCTGTTGGAACTGAAAATTCAATCTATGGGTGAGCTTCCCAGTAGAACAACATTATACATAAACCCGTGTTAAGTAAAATGAATGTTTTTGCATCTTTATGATATATATTTCATGATGAATTTCTATTGGCATATATATTTCTACATTTTAATGTCTATATTTGTGTGTGTGTGTGTGTGTGTATATATATATATACTCTCCAGATTTTTAAAAATATTAAATATATCTGTCTTATATATAATCCCTAAATTCATTCATATTCATGTATGTGGATTAATAATCAACTTTTCACAAGATTATTCTTAGAACTATTCATCCACCCGAAATACATATTTGTTTCCTAATACTGAAATCTAACTTCAGTGAAAGGTGCATACAAATCTTAATATCTCTACATTAACTGACCCAGTTTAACATCAATGCATGTAGGTTCCTATGGAACATGATGTGTATTTTGATGTTAATTTTTATTCCACACTGGTATATTACTATTTCTTCAGTTTATGCACATGATAGGATATATATTTCATTCAATAGTTAGCAAATTTATAGGCATTTCTTTAACTTTCAATCAATTCCTGCTCCAGAACACATGTATTTCTCTATGTTTCTTGACTGGTCTATTCATGATTTTTTTTAAATACATTATTTTCAATTTCCATAATCAATTTTGAACCAAAACTCACACACCCTTCATGATAAACCATAACCCTAAGATGATCATTAGATATATAACTGGTTGGAATGAATGATTGTATATCAATATAACATTTCTTATATATTTTCTGATATCTATTCAATGCATTATTTAAAGTGGATCCAGTTATATTATTTATTCACAGTATGGTCTATTCATGCATTATGTGTATATTCATAGAAAAAGGGTACACCTATTTGTACCCCAAAACTAATTTATAAGTCTTCAAAATATTGCTTCCAGAAATGGTGGAAGAAATACTCATGTCACCTGATTTACATACACATTTTATCACAGAAATATTCTGGACACAAAAAGCAAAGGTCACATTTACAATTGTACCAAAGCCTAAATGGAAAGTGAGCATGGATTACTAAAAACATCCATGTCCAGGTTGCCTAATGCTCTCAAATATCAATCCTATTGAATACTACATATTTGTTCCTTCCTAAGATTATATATTCAACCTCAAACCTGTTGAAAATGTCTAATCCTATCACACACTTTATACTTTGCTTGATTTCCTAATGTCTCTATTGATATCTGCTTTCCTATATGTTTTCCCCAGTTCATCATTGTGACTGACTCTTCACATGTTCTGACATTTACGTACACTCTCTACCCGAAACCTATTGCTAAAGAACTTTTGGTGCAAATCCTATACTCACTCTTCCTTCTAAACCTACCGACTACCTTCCTAATCCTACCGACTATCGCTTTTTGACTGGATGTTCTCTTCAACATTCAATCATCCAAGGTACAAGGTCCGATGCCAGTGTATATTGATTTATCTGAGACATCTGTGTAGCACATAACTCAAAGCTAAGTATCCCACTCAAGTTCCCAATGCCCTTCTGGGCTTCAAATCTAACCTAGATTTCTGCTTTCATATTTATATTTTACATATATACTCTTGTAAATATCGCAGGTTGCCAATACCATTATTCGTCCCGCAGAATGTTTCGTAACCCAAATTGAACCTGTTATTAACCCTAACCATACACTGTTCCCTCAATATAACTTACAGAAGAGCAGGGACACAGTGGGTCTTACAATATAGGAATGTAGATGATCTTCCACCTGCTGAGAACCTAAAAGATCCAAGGAGAAATGATCCTTGGAGAAGATGTAGGCAGCTATGTAGGACCTGAGAGAGCAATAGTCATCTTCCATGACAAACAACCTGGTCAGGATGAATTTATGTGTCTGAATCAGCCTCTCTCTTCTTAATGTAGAGAAGATGGACCAAACCTGGCCTGCGTGGAGAGCTGTTCCTGGGTGCCTACGGTTGATATATCATTCTAACTTCTGAATGTGTCACAGGATGTTGGGGCAGCCTCCATCTCATGGGAACCTTGGAAGCAACTGTTAGGAAAAAGTGGTTACCAAGGCAGTGACCATATTCAGTTCCTGAAAGAAGGGACCTCACTTCACTTTCTTGGTGATGGATTTCTCTGAACTTGGGATCCAGGAAGCCAGGCACTCAGAGCCAGTCCCACTCCCAGTCCCAGTGGGCTAACTTGTTTGCTTTTCACAAAGACATAGTCAGTCTTTCTTGGTACCTACTGATGTGAGGATGGCCAAATGCCAGCAAAGCTCTGAAGAGGGGCCTTTCCTGAGAAAGCAGGTAGTGTCTAACCGCTGGCTCCTGACAACTTCACAGAATTGGCCAAGGAGACCAGATCTGAAACAGGATAGGCCATTTTTGGGGAACATAATATGGCCCACCAGTCAGAAGACACTCCAGATAGTCACAGACCTACTTGGGGGGAAGGAAGTGCCTTTGCCATTGTAGGTATGAGTTTGTGGTTTTTTCTCATGTTCTGAGAAAAGGTAGAAAAGGTGTTTTGTTTGGTTTGTAGTGGACTGTTTGTAGTAAGTTGTTTGACATGGTGAATGTTTCTATGTCTGTGTATCCCACTGTATCCGTGGTTGTAGACATTAGAAAAGAGAATGCATCAATGGATGTGTTGTCTCTAGTTGAAAGCTTCCCCGCATTCATACTGCCCAATTGATGAATGGACTGCAGCTTGCCTTATGGATGGGCAACATCTACAAGCTTCCTAAGTCCCTGTTTTCTTCCTGAATTTCAGCCACTCTCCAGAATAGGCTCATGGATTTGTGTCCAAGATATGTACCAACTCCAAAGTCTGTTACATGGCCATATACTGAATAGCTAAAGGGAATGGCCAGTATCTCAGAAATCTCAGATATCAGTGTGACGAGGAAAGTCTCAGTGGAGGTACCCTGCTTTCTGCCTTTTGCTTACTTATTTTTCTGTTGCCCTGAATGTCAGAAGGGTCTTTGCCTCAGGCCACCCCTTTGTGAAACCAGAAGAAAACAGTTTTCAAATGGAAATGCATAGGCATCGCATCACCTGTGGGTCTTTGCTTAATGCTTTGGAAAGTGACTTGTCTGAATCAGCATCTTGGCCCTGTGTGAGGCCGTGGCTTAGATTCTCAGCCCCCGATGGATCAAAAGAATGATCCCAGGTGTGCATCCAAAACCAAAATAGCAAAAAGTTCAGTCATTGTGGATGAAGTCTCTTGCCTTCCTCTTTTATGTTCCTGAACTACATTAAATGAGAATAGGGATCCTTTGGTTCAAATGAGCTCTTCAAACCCTGCAGAGGCTAGCCCATAGGTGCTTGGGTTTTCTAATGACTCCAAATCACATAAAGAATCTATACCTGATAGTCAGTAGGCCTCAATTGGAGAAGCAGAGCAGTATTAAAGGCAGGCATATTTGATCACTCTAAGTTAGCAAGAAGGGTGTCCATCCCACCCAGACTTTAGCCAAATGAGGAGCAAGGGAGCTGATTTTGGACACTGTCTTGGGCTGCACCCCTCATGGAAAACTCCAGCCATAGGATATGATGAGTGTCTATGTGGAAGAATATGAGGGCCATGTAGGAGTGTTTTGGTTTTAATTGTGGTGATTTGTGTGGCAGTTGGAAGACATGACAGTGTCCATTTGGGCTTGAATTCTGGTGTGATTCCCCTTTGAAAATGAGTTCTGGTAATGAACTCAGAGAAGTATTGTGATGAATTGTTTTGGGATTTTAGGAGGCCACACGTGAGAGTCTCCTTTGGAAACTGAGATCTAGGTCCAGGTTGGCTTTCCACAGAGCCCTGGGAATCTCAGCCAGCATATCATATGATTTTATTCTAAAAATCTTGGCAGCCCTATTTGAGAGTCAAAACACATATGGACCTCCCATTGCAGAACTCAATAGGCCTGGCTTCATGTGACCTTTTCACCACTCTTTGGGAAGCCTTGCCTGTGAGAATTCTCCAGAGCTTTCATTGAAATGAGCTTCCTCAACACTAAATGGTTCCTAAATGAATTGAAAACCACAGTGCCTACACCTTTATCCTTGAAAAAGGAGAAGATACATACCATGAAATATTTAAAATTCCTATGACCAGGTGGCACTTGAGAACCTTTGGATGCCCTGTTGCTGGTCACGAGTGTTCCAGACAGTGCCTTGATTGACTGGGTTTTATTAAAATGGTGTAGAACAGAGATGCCAGTAAGTTGGAGCCTGCTGAGTAGTGTGCCGATTGCAGTGGTGTGCAAGTGTGTGATAAAACATTTGTGGTGGGGCCCTGTGGATGTGCTATTGACTTACAAATGGCTTGTGACTGACATGGTGCACCCAGCAGACCCTTATATGTAAAGGCATCTTGTTATTTGGAGAGATTTCATGGCAATTTTCAGAATCAGGTTGCTATGGACAAGGGGGAACGCTATGTGGGTTAGAAGCCTGGTTTGTGCTTTCTCCAGCAGAATCTGACCGCCCACACATGACAGAACTCTCTCCAGCACTGTCACTCAGTTGAACTCGTTGTATTTCGTGAAGTATATACCAAACTCCCAGTGCAGCAGCTAGTAAAATCACGAAAGGTAGAGGAATTCCATATGGCTTCAAAGTACACACGGGTAGAAACTTAGCCCCCAGTGGCCACAGTTTACCTACAAAGAGAAAATTCAGCACTGCTGCCTCATGTTCAATGGAAAATAAGAAACAATGTCCTCTAGGTCACATAGATGCAGACCCAGCTTTGATGGTCTTACTACAAAGGAAGCTAAAGCTCCTGAAAACAACATATATTTCTAGTCCCCAACCTCAGAGGTAGTTTCTGAAGAAGTCTATAGGCCAACAGAGCTCCATGTTTGTGGAGTGTTTACCCACACAGGTAATGTCAAGTCATTGTTCTGGATGAGAGTGGGAAGATTTTTGTGTAGCACATATTTGCATACAGATTGGATTCATTTTCCAATTTTCCAGGCCAAATACTAAAACCCTGAAACTAACTCATTCCCTACAAGACTCTGACAACTAATCCTAATATGAAGGAGAAAAATAACCCAAACAGAATAGAAATACAAGCAGTTCAGAGGAGGCATGGTGTTTAGTTGGACTTGACTTTTGCATTATATAGCGTAGGAGTTATACATCTAGTCAATTTTTTGCTGGAATAGTTCTCCATGTGTTTTAAAGTTAACAAATATGTGAATTCCTATCTCCATTTCTCTGTAGCCTATTCAACACATGTATATTTATATGCACATATAGAATCCTACCTGGTATGAAACATACATACTTGTGAGGTCATAAGTGTGACCTTTGCATTTTGTGTCCAGAATATTACTTTGATAAAATGTATATGTAGATCAGGTGACATGAGTATTTCTTTCACCATTTCTGGGAGCAATATTTCGAAGACGTATAAATGAGTATTGGGTTTACAAAGAGGTGTAACCAGTGTCTATGAATATAGACATAATGCATGAATAGACCATACTGTGATTAAATAATATAACTGGTTCCACTATAAATAATGGATTGAATTGATATCTGAAAATATATAAGAAATCTTATATTGATATACAATCATTCATTCCAACCAGTTATACATCTAATGATAATATTAGGGTTATGTTGTATCATAAAGGGTGTGCGAGTTTTTCTTCAATGTTATAATAGAAATTGAAAACAATGTGTTGGAAAGAAGTCTCATGAAAAAAACAGTCAAGAAACATGGAGAAATACATGTGTTCTAAAGCAGGAAGTGATAGAAAGTGAAACAAATGCCTATAATTTTGCAAACTTGTGGATGAAATATATATCTAATGATGTGCATAAACTGAACTAATAGTAACGTTCCAGTGTTGTAAAAAACTGAAAGTCAAAATATATATCATGTCCCATAGGAATCTACTTGCATTGATGTTAAACTGGGTCGATTACTGTAGAAATATTCAGATTTGTATGCACCATTCACTGAAGTTATATTCCAGTACTTGGAAACAAATATGTACTTCAGGTGGATGAATATTTAAGAGAATAATCTTGTGAAAAGTTGATTATAAAACCACAAACATGTATATGAATGAATTTAGGGAGTGTATAATAAGACACAAAAATTTTATATTTTAATATATATGTGTCTTATTATATATGTGTGTGTATACATATATTTAAAATATATATATATATATATATATATATATATATATATATATATATACACACACACACACACACACACACTCACACACACACACACACATACACACACAGAGACATTAAAAAGTAGCAATATATATGCCAATCGAAATTCATCATGAAATATATATCATTCTCAAATGCAAAGATATATATTTTACAGAACATGGATTTCCGTATAATTTTGTTCAACTAGGAAGCTCACCCATAGGTTGAATATTCAGTTCCAAAAGCATTTAGGAAGAGTGATCTCTTCTCACAATTTGTATTTGCCGAGGAAGCCACCTCACAAAATTGTAGGTGTGATACCAGGTAGCTTTCTGTATGTGCATATAAAAATATATATGTTGAATAGGCTACAGAGAAAGGGAGACAGTAATACACATATTTTTTCACTTTAAAAACACATGGAGAACTATTTAATTAAAAATTGACTAGATTTATAAAACCTATACTTTATCATGCAAAAGGCAAGTCCAAATATACATCATGCCTCCTTTGAACTGCTTGTATTTATATTCTGTTTGTGTTATTTTTCTCCATCATATTAGGATTAGTAGTCAGAGTCTAGTAGCGTATGGGTTAGTGTTAGGGATTCAGTATTTCAAAGGGAAAATTGAAAATTGTATCCAATGTGTATGCAAATATGTGCTACACAAAAAACTTTCCACTCTAATCCAGAACAATGCCTTGACATAACCTTCGCTGCAAGTAAGACACAATTAGAGGAGAAGAGTTAGAAAATTTGTGAATACATATCTGGAATGGAAAATGCTCAGGAGTTCACAAACTTGAAGATGGTAGAGGAGTTTCCAAAAGCAAGGGACATGGTAAACACACCACAAACATGAAGCTCATCTGGCCTAAAGACTTTTTGAGAAACTGCCTGTAAGATAGGGCACTTGAAATATATGTTGTTGTCAGAAGTTTTAGCTTTCATTCTAGTGAGACCATCAAAGATGGTTCTGCATCTATGTGACCTGGACAACATGGTTTCTTATTTTCCAATGAACATGAGGCATTAGTGCTGAATTCTCTCTTTGTAGGTAAACTGTGGCCACTGGGGGCTTAGTGTCTCCCCGTGTCAACTGTGAAGCCATTTGCTCATCCTCCACTTTTCATGGTTTTTCTTGCTGCTGCACAGTGAGTTTGATATTTGCTTCATGAAATACATTGAGTTCAACTGGGACACAGTGCTGGAGGGAGTTCTGTCACTTGTGGTGAGTTAGGGTCTGCAGGAGAATGCACCATCCAGGCTTCTATCACTCATAGCTTGCCACATTGACCCCATTTCCATAGCAACCTAACTCTGAACATTGCCCTGAAATCTCTCTATATAACAAGGTGCCTTTACATAGAATGGTCTGCTGGCTGCTACAAGTCAATCACATGGTATTTGGTAGCCAATGGCAGATCCACATGGCCCCACCACAGATGTTTTGTCACAAAATTGCCCACCACTTCTCAAGGCGCACTACTCAGCAGGCTTGAACTTACTAGCATCTCTGTTCTACACCAATTTCATGAAACCCAGTAAATCAAGGTCCAGTCTGGTACACTCATGATCAGCATCAGGAGATCCAACTGTTCTCCAGTGCCACCTGGTCATGGGAATTTCAAAAATTTTATGGTATTTATCTAGCCATTTTTCAAGAATGAATTTGGAGCCACAGTGGGTTTCAATTCATTCAGGAACCATTAAATGTCGTGGAAGCTCATTTCAATGAAAGCTCTGGAGAACTCTCACAGACAAGGCTTCCCAAAGAGTGGCCTAAAGGTCACATGAAGCCAGGGCCATTGAGGTCTATAATGTGAGTTCGATAGGTGTTTTGACTCTCAACTATGCCTGGCATGTCTTTCAGAATAAAATCATGTTATATCCTGGCTGACATTCCCAGTGCTCTGTGGAAAGCCACCCTGGGCCTAGATCTCAGTTTCCAAGTTCAAATCTCATGCGTGGCCTTCTAAAATCCCAACACAATTTATGTCAATACTTCTCTGAGGTCAGTTCCAGAACTCAGTCTCTAAGGTGAATCAAACCAGAGTTCAAGACCAGGTGGACCCAGTCTTCTCTTCCAACAGCAAAACAAATGACCACAATTAAATCCAAAACACTCCCAGATTGCCCTCATCTTATTCCGTATAGGCACTCATCATAACCTCTGGCTGGATGTTTCCATGAGGTGTGAAGCACAAGACAGTGTCTGAAATAATCTCCCTTGCCCTCATTTGCCTAAAGTCAGTGTGACCTGGACACCCTTCCTGAAAACAAGGAGTGATTTAATAGGCCTGCCTCTAATACTGCTCTGCTTCTCCAATTTGAGGCCTACTGACTGTCAGGTATAGATTCTTTATGTGATGTGGAGTCATGAGAAAACCAAAGCACCTATGGGCTAACCTCTGCAGGACTTTATGAACTCGATTAATTCAAAGGATCCCTAAATTCACATGATGGAGGTCAGGAACCTAACAGAGGAAGGCAAGAAACTTCATCAACAATGACTTTTTTTTGCCATTTTGGTATTGGATGCACACATGTAATCTTTCTTTAGATCCATTAGGTGCTGAGTATCTAAGACACAGCCTCAAACACGGCCAAGAGGCTGATTCACACACATCTCTTTCAAAGCATTTAAGCAAACAGCCACAGGTGATGCCCATTCATTTCCATTTAAAAACTATTTTCTTCAGGATTCACAAAGGGGTGGCCTGAGGCAAAGACCTTCCTGACATTCAGAGCAACAGAGGAATAGGGATGCAAAAGGCCCAAAGCAGGTTTTCTCCACTGAGACTATCCTGGTCACACTGATATCTGAGTTTTCTGAGATGCTCCCTTTCCTTTCAGCTATAGAATACATGGCCATGTCACACAGGTTGGAGGTGGTACATAACTTGGACACAAAACCATGAGCCTATATTGGAGAGTGGCCAGATTCAGGAAGAAAACAGGAACTTAGGAAGATAGTACGTGTTGCCCATCAATAAGGCAAGCTGTAGTCCATGCATAAATTGGTAAGGATAAATGCTGGAAATCTTTCTACTAGACAGGACACATCCATAGATGAATTCTCTTTTCTAATGTTTACAACCACGGACACAGAGAGTTACACAGACATAGAAACACTAGCATTATCAAAGGAATTACTAGACACAGTCCACTCCAAACCCAACAAAATGCCTTTACTACCTATTCTCAGAACATGAGAAAAAACCACAAACTCAGTCCCACACCCACAAAGGCACCTCCTTCCCCCAAGTAATTCTGTGACTATCCTGAGTGTCGTCTGACTGGTAGGCCATTCTGTGTTCCCCCAAATGGCCTGTCCTGTCTCAGATATGGTCTCCTTGGCCAAATATGTGAAGTTGTCAGGAGCCAGCAATGGGCAAATACCTTTTTCTCAGGAAAGGCCCCTCTACAGATCTCTCCTGGCATTTGGCCATCCTCATATCTGTAGGTTCCAGGAAAGACTGACTCTGTCCTTGGTAAATCCAAACAAGTGACCCCACTGGGACTGGGACTGGGACTGGCTCTGGGTGCCTGGCTTCTGGATCCCAAGTTCAGAGAGTTCCATCACCAAGGAAGAGAGGTGAGATCACTTACTTCAGGTAGTGAATGAGGACACTGCCTTGGCAACTACTTTGTCCTAACAGTTGCTTCCATAGGTCCCATGAGATGGAGGCTTCCCCTACTTCCTTTGACACTTTCACAAGTTAGAATGGTGAATCAACCATAGGCACCCGGGAACAGCTCTCCACACAGGCCTGGTTTGGTCCATTTTCTCTACATTAAGAACAGAGAGGCTAATTCAGACACAACCCTTCATCCTGACCAGGTTGTTTGCAATGGAAGATGAGTTTTACTTTTTCAGGTACTTCATAGCTGCCTATATCTTCTCCAGGGATCACATCTGCATGAATCTTTGGGGTTTTCAGCATGTTGAAGATCCCCTACATTCCTGTATTGTAAGACCAACACTGTCCCTGCTCTTTTGTTAAGTGAGATTGTGGGAACAGTGTATGTTTAGGGTTTAATAACATGTTTGATTTGGGTTAGGAATCATTCTGCTGGATGAATAATGGTATTCGGAACCTGTGATATTGATAAAAATATAGACGTGAAATACAAGTATGAATACAGAAATCTAGGAAAGATTTGAAGCTCAGAAGAGCATTGGGCTCTTGATTGTGTTACGTAGCTTTGAATTATGTTCTGCATATATGTCTCAGATAAATCGATAATCAATGGTGTAGGACCTTGTACCTTGGATGATTGAATGGAAAATAGAACTTCCACTCAAACAGGGGAAGTCAGTAGGATTAGGAAGATAGTCGGTAGGTTTCAGAAGAAGAGTGCGTATAGGATTTGGACCAAAAATTCTTTAGCAATAGGATTTCGGCTATAGAGTGAATGTAAATGTCAGCACATGTGAAGAATCAGTCACATGGTGAACTGGGGAAAATATTTAAGAAAGCAGACATCAATAGAGACACTAGGAAATCAGGCAAAGTGTCAAGTGAGTGATAGAATTAGACATTTTCAACTGCGTTTAGGTTGAATATATAATCTTAGGAAGAAACAAATACGTAGTCACCAATAGGATTGATATTTTAGACCATTAGGCAACCTGGATCTGGATGTTTTTAGTAAGCCATGTTCAGTTTCCATTTAGGGTTTGGTACAATCATAAGTGTGAATTTGCTTTTTGTGTCCAGAATATTACTTTGATAAAATGTATATGTAGATCAGGTGACATGAGTATTTCTTCCACCATTTCTGGGAGCAATATTTTGAAGACTTATAAATTAGTATTCAGAGTACAAACAGGTGTACCCTGTTTCTATGAATATGGAGAATATGCATGCATAGACCATAATGTGAATAAATAATATAATTGTTTCCAACTTTAAATAATGGATTGAATTGAAATGTGAAAATATACAGGAAATCTTATATTAATATACAATCATTCATTCCAACCTGTTATACATCTAATGGTAATATGAGGATTATGATTTATCATGAAGTGTGTGTGAGTTTTGTTTAAAATTGATTATGGAAATTGAAAATAATTTGTTTGGAAAGAAGTCTCATGAAAAGACCAGTCAAGAAACCTGGAGGAATACATGTGTTCTGAAGCAGGAAGTGACTGAAAGTGAAACAAATGCCTATAAATTTGCAAACTTGTGGATGAAATATATATCCTATGATGTGCATTAACTGAAGAAATAGTACTGTACCAGTGTTGAATAAAAATGAACGTCAAAATAAACGTCATGTCCCACAGGAATCTACTTGCATTGATGTTAAACAGAGTCAGTTAATGTTGAAATATTAGCATTTGAATGCACAGTTCACTGAAGTTAGTTTTCAGTCCTAAGAAACAAATATGTATTTCAGGTGGTAAAATATTTCTGAGAATAATCTTGTGAAAATTTGATTATAAATCCACATACATGAACATGAATGAATTTTGGGACTGTATATAAGACACATCTATTTCATATTTTGGAAAAAAAATACACACACACACACACACACACACACAACAGACATTAAAAAGTAGCAATGCATATGCCAATCGAAATTCTTCATGAAATATGATTTCCACAGATCCAAAAATCTTCATTTTACTGAGCGTGGATTTATGTGTAATATTGTTCAACTAGGAAGCTCACCCATAGCTTGAATTTTCATTTCCAACAGCGTTTAGGAGGAGTGATCTCTTCTCATAATTTGTATCTGCCAAGTCAGCAACCTCACAAAAATGTACGTGTGATACCAGGTAGGATTCTATATGTGCATATAAAAATACATGTGCTGAATATGCTACAGAAAAAGGAAGACAGGAATTCACATATTTGTTAACTTTAAAAACACATTGAGAGAGGGAGGGGCAGTTCCGCCAATCGCTCCTTCAAGGTAGGCGGACATGTGACCCACCGGCTGAACAGGTCTAGTCGTCCTCCAGCATGGAAGTCACATCGACCTGGTTGGGGGAGGGGCAAAGCCGTCGGGCCTGCAAGGTAGACAACCCACAGCAGGACAGGCCCAGCAATCTGCAGAGGGGCAGAGACGCCCTCCGCCCCTGCAAGGTAGGTGGACCTGCGACCACCAACAGAGCAGGCCTATGGCCCGCCAGCATAGTAGACACATCATCCCGTTTGAGGGAGGGGCAGAGCAGCCACACGAGCCTGCAAGTTAGTCAGACCTGCAACCGACAGACAGAACACACCCAGTGTCCCACGGATGGTCAAAGCTGCCGCCCACGCCTGCAAAGTAGGCCGACCTGCAACCCACTGGCAGAACAGGCCCAGCGCCCGCAGAGGGGCAGAGCTGCCACTCGCGCCTTCAAGGTAGGTGGACCTGCTACCGACTGGCAGAACAGGCCCAGCGGCCTGCTGGTGGGGTAGGCACATTTTCCCAATTGTACGAGGGGCAGAGCCACCGCCCACGCCTGCGAGGCAGACTTTGCAACTATACAAGAGCAATATAAATATATAGGGGAAAAACTGAATAACACAACAGTTTCACCAAACAGAAAGAAACGTGAACAGTATGAAAAGACAAGGAAAGAAAGGACCAAAAGCAATGCAGGTAAAGTCAATGTTAGAAGAGGTCATATCTGCAGCAGATGGAATGTCAGATAAAGAATTTAGGATATACATGCTTCCGATGATCTGGAGTCTAAAGGAAGACATTAGACAGCAAAAACAGACAATGAAAGATCACCCTGGCAATGAATTACATAAACAAATCCAAGAACCAAAAGATCAACTATACAGGGAGATAGAGGTTATAAAATAAAACAAACAGAAACCTAGGAATGCAGGAAGCAATAAACCAATTTAAAATCTCAATTGAGAATACTACCAGCAGAGTAGAACACTTAGAAGACAGAACATCAGACAATGAAGACAAAGTATTTCAACTTGAAAAGAACATAGACAGCTCAGCAAGACTGTTAAGAAACCATGAGCAGAACATCCAAGAAATATGGGATAACACAAAAAGACAAAACTTAAGAGTCATTGGGATACAGGAAGGTATAGAGGTCCAAACAAAAGGAATGAGCAACATATTCAATAAAATAAAGGTGAAAACATCCCAGACTTGAAGAATGAGACAGAATACCAAATCCTAGAAGCTTACAGGATGCCAAATGTGCAAAATCATAAGAGATCCACACCTAGACATATTATAATGACGATGCCCAACATACAGAATAAGGATAGAATTAGAAAAGCTACAAGATAAAGGAAGCCGATAACATTTAGGGGTAAACCAAACAGGATAACAGCTGATCTTTCAACACAGACTCTGAAAGCTAGAAGATTCTGGAATAACATTTTTCAAACACTGAAAGAAAATGGGTTCCAACCAAGAATTGTGTATCCAGTGAAATTAAGCTTCAGGATGGAAGATGAAATTAAAGCCTTCCATGATAAACAAAAGTTAAAAGAATTTGCAGCTAGAAAACCATTTCTTCAAAACATCCTCGGAAAAACATTACAGTAAGAGGAAATGGAAAATAACAATGAAAACCAACAGTGGGAGGTAGGACAGTAAAGGGGGGGAAATAATCAAAGAGAAAAACAAACCATGTTTAGTAACATAAATAAACAAATATGGCTGGAAGAACAACCGATATCTCAATAATAACCCTAAATGTTAATGGCTTAAACTCACCAATTAAGAGACACAGGCTAGTAGAATGGATCACAAAACAAGACCCAGCAATATGCTGCCTACTGGACATGCATTTGTTAGGAAAAGAGATACATAGACTGAAGGTGAAAGGTTGGGAAAAATCGGATCACTCATATGGACTTCAAAAACAAGCAGGAGTGTCGATACTCATATCAAATAAAATAGATTTCAAGACAAAGTTAATCAAAAGGGATAAAGAGGGGCACTACCTACTGCTCAAGGGAACCATACACCAACAAAACATAACAATCATAAATATATATGCCGAAAATATTAGTGCAGCTATGTTCATCAAACAAATTCTCCTCAAGTTCAAGAGTCTAATAGACCACCATACAATAATCATGGGAGACTCAAACACACCTCTCTCACTACTGAACAGATCTTCCAAACAAAATTTGAATAATGAAACTATAGAACTCAATAACACAATTAATAACAGAGACTTATGACATATATAGAAAATAACACCCATCTTCAAGCAGTTACACTTTTTTCTCAGCAGCACATGGATACTTCTCAAAAATAGATCATATATTATGTCACAGGGCAACTCTTAGACAATATAAAGGAGTAGAGATAATAACTGGCATCTTATCTGATCATAATGGAATGAAACTGAAAATCAACGATAAAAGAAAGAAGGAAAAATCATGTATCACTTGGAGAATGAAAAATAGGTTACTGAATGATCAATGGGTTATAGAAGACATCAAGAAGGAAATTAAAAAATTCTTAGAGATAAATGAAAACACAGACACACCATATCGGAATCTATGGAACACACTGAAAACAGTTCTAAGAACAAAATTCATTGCTTGGAGTTCATTCCTTAAAAAAAAAAAAAAAAAAAAAAAAAAAAAACAAATAAATGATCTCATACTTCATATCAGAATCCTAGAAAAAGAAGAGCAAAACAACAGCAAAAGAAGTAGAAGGCAAGAAATAATTAAAATCAGAGCTGAAATTAATGAAATCAAAACAAAAGAAACAATTGAGAAAATTGATAAAACTAAAAGATGGTTCTTTGAAAAAATAAATAAAATCGACAGACCCTTAGCCAAGCTAACAAAGAAAAGAATAGAGAGAACTGAAATTACCAGCATACGGCATGAAAAAGGCAGTATCACAACAGATAATTCAGAAATACAGAAGATAATCCAAAATTATTTTGAATTCTTATTCTTCAATAAAATAGAAGACAGTGAAGGCATCGATAAATTTCTTAAGTCATATGTTCTGCCCAGATTGAGTCAGGAGGATATAGGCAACCTAAACAGACCGATAACAATTGAGGAAATAGAAGAAACCATCAAAAGACTACCAACTAAGAAAAGCCCAGGACCGGATGGGTATACAGCAGAGTTTTACAAAACCTTTAAAGAGAAACTAATACCAATACTTTTCAAGCTATTTCAGAAAAAATGCAAAAATCCTCAATAAAATTGTGACGAATCGGATACAAAAACATATCAAAAAATTGTGCACCATGATCAAGGAGGATTCATCCCTGGTATGGAAGGCTGGTTCAATATACGGAAATCAATAAATGTTATTAACCACCTCAATAGAATTAAAAATAAGAACCATTTGATCATCTCTATAGATTCAGAAAAAGCATTCCACAAAGAACAGCATCCCTTTATGTTCAAAACTCTAGAAAAACTAGGGATAACAGGAACATACCTCAATATTGTAAAAGCAATCTATGCTAAGACTCAGGCTAGCATCATTCTGAATGGAGAAAAATTGAAGGCATTCCCTCTAAAATCTGGAAGATGATAGGGATGTTCTCTCTCACTACATCTGTTCAACATAGTTCTCGAAACACTGGCCAGAGCAATTAGAGAGATTAAAGAAATTAAAGGCATAAAAATAGGAAAAGAAGAACGTAAATTATCACTATTTGCAGAAGACATGATTCTATACATAGCAGACCCAAATGGGTATACAACAAAACTATTAGAGCTAATAAATGAATTCAGCACAGTGGCAGGATATAAAATCAACACGCATAAATCAAAGGCATTCCTGTATATCAGCGACAAATCCTCTGATATAGAAATGAGGACAACCACTCCATTCAAAATAACCTCAAAAAAAAAATACTTGGGAATCAACCTAACAAAAGAGGTGAAAGACTTATACAATGAAAACTATAGAACCCCAAGACAAAAATAGAAGACGATCTTAGAAGATGGAAAAATATACTCTGTTCATGGATAGGCAGAACCAACATCATCAAAATGGCGATGTAACCAAAAGTTCTCTATATGTTAAATGCAATGCCAATCAAAATCCCAATGGGATTTCTTGTAGAAAGAGATAAAGTAATTATGATATTCATATGGAAAAATAACAGACTCAGAATATCAAGAACAACGCTAAGCAGGAAGTGTGAATCAGGCGGTATAGCGATACCAATCCTCAAACTATACTACAGAGCAAAATAACAAAAACAGCATGGTAATGTTACCAAAACAGGCGGGTGGACAAATGGTACAGAATAGAGGACACAGAAACCAATCCACAAAACTACAACTATCTTATATTTGATAAAGGGGCTAAAAGCATGCAATGGAGGAAGGATAGCATGTACAACAAATGGTGCAGGGAAAACTGGAAATCCTTATGCAACAAAATGAAACTGAATCCATTTCTCTCGTCACACACAAAAGTTAACACAAAATGGATCAAGGAGCTTGATATCAAATCAGAAACACGGCATCTGATACAAGAAAAAGTTGGCTATGATCTACATACTGTGGAGTTGGGCTCCAAATTCCTCAATAGGACACCCATAGCACACGAGTTAATAACTAGAATGAACAAATGAGACTTACTCAAACTAAAAAGTTTTTTCCTCAAAAGAAACAATAACAGAGGTAAATAGGTAGTCTACATCCTGGGAACAAATCTTTACCCCTCATACTTCAGATAGAGCCCTAATATTCAGAGTATACAAAGAACTCAAAAAAATTAAACAATAAGAAAATGAATAACCCAATCAACAAATGGTCCAAGGACCTGAACAGACACTTCTCAGAGGAGGACATACAATCAATCAATAAGTACATGAAAAAATGCTCACCATCTCTAGCAGTCAGAAAAATGGAAAACAAACCCACTCTAAGATACCATCTCACTCCAGTATGATTAGCAGCCATTAGGAAGTCAAACAACAAGTGCTGCCGAGGATGTGGGGAAAAGGGTATACCTGTACATTGCTGGTGGGACTGCAAATTGGTGCAGCCAATTTGGAAAGCAGTATGGAGATTTCTTGGAAAGCTGGGAATGGAACCACCATTTGACAAAGCTATTCCCCTTCTCAGTCTATTCCCTAAGACCTAAAAAGAGCATGCTACAGGGACACTGCTACATTGATGTTCATAGCAGCACAATTCAAAATAGCAAGAGTGTGAAACCAACCTAGATGCCTTTCAATAGATGAATGGATAAAAAAATGGCATTCATACACAATGGAGTAATACTCTGCATTAAAAAATGTCAAAATCATTGAATTTGCAGGGAAATAGATGGCATTAGAACAGATTATGCTAAGTGAAGCTAGCCAATCCCTAAAAAAACAAATGCCAAAAGTTTTCTTTGATATAAGGAGAGTAACTAATAACAGAGTTGTGAGGAAGAGCATGAGAAGAAGATTAACATTAAACAGGGTTGACAGGTGGAAGGGAAAAGAAAAGAGAAGGGAAATTGCATGGAAATGGAAGGAGACCCTCATGGTTATCCAAATTACATACAAGAGGAAGTGAGGGGGAAGGGGGGGAAAAACCAAGGGGGAGAAATGAATTACAGTAGATGGGGTAGAGAGAGAAGATTGGAGGGGAGGGGATGGGGGACAGTAGAGGATAGGAAAGACAGCAGACTAAAACAGACACTAGTATAGCAACATGTATAAGAGTGGATGTGTAACAGATGTGATACTGAAACCTGTATACGGGGTAAAAATGGGAGTTCAAAACCCACTTGAATCAAAGTGTGAAATATGATATGTCAAGAAATAGGTAACGTTTTGAACAACCAACAATAAAAATTAAAGGAAAAAAAACACATAGAGAACTATTTCAATGAAAAATTGACTAGATATATAACACCTATCCTTTATCATGCAAAAGGCAAGTCCAACTATACACCATGCCTCCTCTGAATGGCTTGTATTTCTATTCTGTTTGTGTTATTATTCTCCATCATAATAGGATTAGTAGTCAGAGTCTAGTAGGGTATGGGTTAGTGTCAGGGATTCAGTATTTTGAATGGAAAATAGAGAAATGAATCTAATGTGTATGCAAATATGTGCACTCTCATCCAGAACAATGGCTTGATATTACCTTCACCCCAAATAAGACACAATTAGAGGAGAAGAGTTAGAAAATCTGTGAATACATATCTGGAATGGAAAATGCTAAGGAGTTCACAACATTTGATGTGGTAGAGGATTTTCGAAATGTAAGGGAAAAGGTAAACACTCCACAAACTTGGAGCTCAATGGGCCTAAAGACTTCTTGAGAAACTGCCTCTAAAGTTGGGCGCTTGAAATATATGCTGTTGTCAGGAGCTTTAGCTTTCTTTCTAGTGAGACCATCAGAGCTGGGTCTGCATTTATGTGACCTGGAGGATGTGGTTTCTTATTTTCCAATGAACACTAGGCAGCAGTACTGAATTCTCTCTTTGTAGGTAAACTGTGGCCACTGGGGTCTAAGAGTCTCCCCGTGTGGATTGTGAAGGCATTTGGTCATCCTCCACTTTTCGTGGCATTTCTTGCTGCTGCACTGAGAGTTTGGTATTTGTTTCACAAAATATAAAAAGTTAAACTGGGACACAGTATTGGAGTGAGTTCTGTCTCGTGTAGTGGGTCATGGTCTGCAGGAGAATGCACCAACCAGGCTTCTATCCCACATAGATTGCCCCCTTGTTCATAGCAACCTGATTCTGAACATTGCCCTAAAAATTCTCCATATACCAAGATGCCTTTACATATAAGGGTCTCCTGGCTACACCACGTCAGTCACATGCCATTTGAAAGCAATGGCAGATCCACATGGCCCCACCACAGATGTTTTAACACAAACCTGCACACCACAGCTTGCGCCTACAATTGAGCAGTATCCAACTTACTGGCATCTCTGTTCTACACCATTTTTATGAAACCCAGTAAATAAAGGCACTTTCTGGTACACTCATGATCAGCAACAGGGCATACAAAGGTTCTCCAGTGCCACCTGGTCATGGGAATTTCAAAAATTTCATGGTATGGGTTTCATTTCTTTTGGGAACCATTAAATTGTGAGGAAGCTCATTTAAATGAAATCTCTGGAGGACACTCACAGGCAAGTCTTCCCAAAGAGTCGCCAAAAGGTCTCATGAAGCCTGGCCCATTGAGGTCTACAGTGTGAGGTCTATGTGTGTTTTGACTCTCAACTATGGCTGCCAAGTCTTTCAGAATAAAATCCTGTTATATCCTGGCTGAGATTCCCAGTGCTCTGTGGAAATCTACCCTGGGCTTAGGTCTCAGTTTCCAAGGGCGACTCTCATAAGTGGCCTCCTATAAACCCAACACAATTCATGCCAATACTTCTTTGAGTTCAGTTCCATAACTCAGTCTCTAAGGGGAATCACACGAGATTTCAAGTCCAGGTTGACCTACTCATTTCTTCCAACCCCCACACAAATGACCAAAATTAGACCAAAACATTCCCACATGACCCTCATCTTATCTTTATAGACTCTCATTTTAACCTCTGGCTGGAGGTCTCCATGAGGGACACAGCCCAAGACAGTGTCATAAATAAGCTTCCATGCCCCTAAATTGTCTAAAGTCACGGTGGCCTGGACACACATCCTGTGACCCAGGAGTGATCAAATAGGCCTGCCATAAATACTGCTCTGCTTCTCCAATTTGAGGCCTACTGACAGTGGGGTTTAGAATCTTTATGTGGATTGGAGTCATGAGAAAACACAAGCACCTCTGGGCTAGCATGTGCTGGACTTTGAAGAAATCATTTGACCCAAATGATCCCTATTCTCACTTGATGAAGTTCAGGAACCTTACAGTGGAAGGCGAGGGACTTCATCCTCAATGACTCCTCTTTTGGGCATTTTGGTTTTGTATTCACATATGGGATCATTTTTTAGATCCATCAGGTGCTGAGAATCTAATCCACAGCTCACAACAGGGCCAAGAGGCTGATTCAGACACACCCCTTTCTAAAGCAATTAAGCAAAGAGCCACAGGTGAGGCCCATTCATTTTCATTTGAAAAATGTTTCTTCAGGCTTCACAAAGGGGTGGCCTGAGGCAAAGAAATTTCTGACATACAGGGGAACAGAACAAAAGGTAAGCAAAAGACCCAAAGCAAGGTTTTTCCACTGAGACTTTACTGGTCACACTGATATCTGAGTTTTCTGAGATGCTCGCCATTCCCTTCAGCTATCCAGTACATGGCCATGTCACAGAGCTTGAAGGTGGTACATATCTTGGACACAAAACCATGAGCCTATTCTGGAGAGTGGCCAGAATTCAAAAATAATACCAGAACTTAGAAAAATATCAGGTGTTGCCTATAGATAAGACAAGCCGCAGTGCATTTATATATTCGGCAGGATGAATGCCAGGAAGCTTTCTATAAGACAGGACACGTCCATTGATGCATTCTCTTTTCTAATGTCTACAACAATGGACACAATGGGATACACAGACATAGAAACACTTGCCTTTATAAATCACTTATTAGAAACAGCTCACTCCAAACCAAACAAACTGCCATTACTACCTGTTCTGAGAACATGAGACAAAACCACAAACACACACCCACACCCACAAAGCACCTTCCTCCCCCAAGTAGGTCTCTGACTATCCGGAGTGTCCTCTGACTCTTGGGTCATACTATGTTCCCCCGAAATTGCCTGTCCTGTTTCAGATCTGGTTTCCTTGGCCAACTTTGTGAAGTTTTCAGGAGCCAGCGGTGAGCCACTACCTGCTTTCTCTGGAAAGGCCACTCTTCAGAGCTTTCCTGGCATTTGGCCATTCTCACATCAGTAGGTACCAAGAAAGACTGACTCTGTCCTTGGTAAATCCAAAAAAATAAGACCACTGAGACTGTGACTGGAACAATATTTGGGTGACTGGCTTCTTTGATCCCAAATTCAGAGAGTTCCATCACCAAGGATGTGAGGTGAGGTCTGAGGTCACTTCTTTCAGAAACTGAATGAGCTCACTGCCTTGGCAACCACGTTGTCCTAACAGTTGCTTCCAAGGGTCCCATGAAATGGAGGCTGCCCATACTTCCTGTGACAGTTTCACAAGTTAGAATAGTATGTCAACCACAGGCAACCGGGAACAGCTCTCCACACAGCCTGGTTTTGTCCTTCTTATCTACATTAAGATGAGAGAGGCTGATTCAGACATATTCCTTTATCCTGACCAGGTTGTTTGCGACAGAAGATGACTTTTGCTCAATCAGTTCAATCATAGCTGCCTACAACTTCTCCAGGGATCATTTTTGCATGTACCTTTGAGTTTCTCAGCAATAGAAAGATCCCCTACATTCCTATATTTTAAGACCTACTCTGTCCCTGCTCTTCTGTAAAGTTAGATTGAGGGAACAGTGTATGGTTAGGGTTAATAACAGGTTCAATTTGCATTAGGAATCATTCTGCTGGATGAATAATGGTGTTGGGAACCTGCGATATTTACAAGAATATATAGTTGAAACATATGTATGAAAACAGAAATCTAGGTAAGATTTGAAGCCCAGAAGAGCATTGGGACCTTGATTGTGATACTGAGCTTTTATTTATTTTCTGCACAGATGTCTCAGATACATCAATATACAATGGCAAAGGTCCGTGTACCTTGGATGATTGATTGTCAAAGAGAACTACCAGTCAAAAATGGATAATCGATAGGATTAGGAAGAGAGTTGGTAGGTTTAGAAAGGAGAGTGAGTATAGGATTTGCACCAAAAGTTCTTTAGTTATAGGGTTTCGGTTATAGAGTGAATGTTAATGTCACCACATGTGAAGAGTCAGTCACAATGATGAACTGGGGAAAATATGTAGGAAAGCAGATATCAATAGAGACATTAGGAAATCTGGCAAACTGTATTCAGTAGTGAAAGGTTAATAAAATCGGTACTTATCACTTCCTGTTTTCTGTATGCTTAATAAAACACTGTTGAAATCTTGAGAACTGTTTGCTAATCTTCTTCCCAGAATGTGCTGTTCCCAAATGCCAAACTGCAGAAAGTACTTCCTCACCCGTTTGCCCGCAAACAGCTCACTCGCCCGGACCCATCAATAAACTTTCCTCCTTGCCCTCTCTAAGGAAATTATATAAACTCTGCTTAAGCTGTTCTCAGGGCTCTCTGCTCTATTCAAGTGAACTCTGAGCCCAAGCATGCTGGACCCCCAATAAACCCTTTGCTTTTGCATGAGACAGTCTCTTGGTGGTTTGTTCCCCCGATGCTCGCCCGACATTTACATATGGAGGTCCCACCGAGATCCAGCAGCGGCGGACGAGAGACCCCAACAGGCTCCTATCGTGGTATGTAAGGCGCCACTTTCTGGTTTCAGGTTTCAGGTTAGGGCTTGGCAATATGGCTGTCGATGAAGAGTGTGAGCTCTCTCCGACGGTGGCTGACAGACGTGTCACAGAGCCACAGGCCACGTCCCTGGTGGATGCCCCAGAGGACTCTGGAAATCGAGGAACAATA
Organism: Callospermophilus lateralis; assembly: GCF_048772815.1. Taxonomy (NCBI): domain Eukaryota; kingdom Metazoa; phylum Chordata; class Mammalia; order Rodentia; family Sciuridae; genus Callospermophilus; species Callospermophilus lateralis. The sequence continues at coordinate 3,367,701 of NC_135316.1, read as the reverse complement.
GTCTCCTCGACTCAGTGATATTTTGTTTCAGATTCGGTATTGGCAGCCCATCAGGTTTTGACGGCTACTCAGCCCTGGTCTCAGTGTTGGACGTCCATTGCCTGTCCTTATTGTCTTGTCTTGTCTGTGTCGTGTGTCGTTGCTTTTACTGCTTGTGTATCTTTCATTTTGGGATAGAGAACTTCAATGCCTCTGTCCTGTCCATTGATTTTGCACTAAAGTCCGCTTAAGGGCTCAGAATCTTTCTTTTTCAGTAAAATGCTGGACCTGGCAGACTCTCTGTTCCTCAGAATGGCCCACCTTTTGATTCGGATGGCCCCGAGAAGGATATTTCTACTTCGCACTAATTTAAAAAGTCAGAGATATTGACTTTCAGCCAGGGCCACATAGACATCAGGATCAACAGACATATATCTTAACTTGGCAGGACCTCTGCAATTGTCCTCCTCCATGTGTGAATCTTTTCCTTGTCCCTGCCCCACTCCTTCTCCTTCCCTCACGATCTCTCCAACCCTCTGCTCCTCCTAATCTTTCACCCTCTGTTCTCCCTGAGTCACAGGATTTGACTCTACTGGACTCTTGTTCCACTACTTATCCCATGCCCTCGTCCCCCAACCCCCAACACCCTCTAAGTCATTCCCCAGTTGCTGACTCAGCCTCTCCACCATTGGAGCAAGCTAAGCCAGCCCAGCGCCCTCCAGATAACTCCCCTGTGGCAAACACAGCCCCTCCTCCCCTGGAGGAAGCTGGCCCGGCTAAAGGAACTTGCCAGCGGTGAATGATTGAAAACCCTGGAACTCCCCTGATGCTCCCCCTCAATTTCTAAGGAACAATGATTGATGACAACCATGGGGGAAAAATGCAAGCCTACCAGTATTGGCCTTTCTCCTCTTCAGACCTATATAACTGGAAAAATAACAATCCCCATTTTAACAAGCACCCAACCCGGCTCTCAGGTCTGGTTGAGTCATTGATATTTTCACACCAGCCTACTTGGGATGACTGCCAACAACTCCTAGGGACTCTCTTCATGACAGAGGAACAAAAGAGAATCCTTCTGGATTCTAGAAAAAAATATTCATGGACCAGATGGGTGACTGACAAAACTTCCCAACATATTCAAAGCCGGCTTTCCCTTGAACCGACCCAACTGGGACCCCAAAACCTGTGAAGGTAGGGAGCATCTGTCCACTTATTGCCGGGCTCTAATAGTTGGTATCTTAGTGGCTGCTAGGCGACCAACTATTTTGGCCAAGGTAAGAGAGATTATTCAAGGGCCTGATGAATGTCCCGCTATGTTCCTACAGAGAATTATGGAGGCATATAGGAGATATACTCCTTTAAATCCTCAGGCAGAGTATCAAAAGGCATCTGTCATGATGGCCTTTTTTGGGCAAGCTGTTCTGGATGTTAAAAGAAAGTTAAAATGCTTAGATGGATTACAACAATGACTTTGAGAGGTTTAGTCAGAGAAGCCAAGAAGGTATACTATAAGAGAGAAACTGAGGAAGAGAAGGGAGCAAAAGGAGGATAAAAGAAACAAAAGACAGACTAAGGCATTGAATAAGGTCCTGGTCACAACAAAAAATAGGCCAAAAAATAAGAAACATGGAGACAGGAAGGGATACTGGGGCCCACACTAGAGGCCACCCCTGGCCTCAATTCAATGTGCCTACTCTAAAGAAAAAGGACACTGGGCCAAAGAGTGCCCTAGAAAGAGACACCCACGTTAGACAGACATTCTGACTCTGGAGGATGACTAAGAAAGTTGGGGCTCATATATTCTCCCCAAGCTCAGGGTAACTTTTGAAGTGGAGGGGACCCCAGTAAACTTTGAAGTGGATACAGGGGCAATATACTCTGCCTTTAAGGCACCATTGGGCCCTCTATCAAATAAAAGGTCTCTAATTCAAGGGGCTAATGGCAGTAAATATCGGGCTTGGACAACTAAGAGGACCATGGACCAGGGAAAGGATAAATCCATCACTCCTTCCTAGTAATCCGAGAATGCCCAGCCCCATTGATGGGCAGAGATCTGCTCACAAAGCTCCGGGCCAAAATAACTTTTTACCCTGAAGGCCTTCAAGTGGAATTTCTAAATCCTTCAGTAAAAATTCCTATAATCACAGCTCTAACTATGTCAGTAGAAAATGTACATCAACTCACTCACCTTGATTCAAAACAACTGCATTCATTTCTGAAAGATCAAGAACAGAGTTTTCCACTAACTGACTCACAGGGAAAGGAAATAACTGAATGGGTAACAAAAGCCTGTTGGGTCCGTCAATTGGTTTATGCTTACCCTTCCAAATTTCCTGCAGGAATGAACCTACGGGGAACCAGACCAGGACAATTCTGGGAAGTGGACTTTACTGAAATTAATCCAGCAAGGTATGGACTTAAATAACACCTAGTCTTTGTAGATACATTTTCAGTATAAATTGAAGCCTCCCCCCCCAAAAACAAAAGAAAAAAAAACGAAACAGCGCAAATGGTGGCCAAGAAAATCCTGGAAGATATTTTTCCAAGGTACGGCCTGCCTAAAGTAATAGGGTCTGATAATGGACCGGCGTTTGTGGCCCAGGTAACTCAGGGGTTAGCCAGGACCTTGGGGATTAATTGGAAGTTACAATGTGTTTATAGACCCCCGAGTTCAGGACAGGTAGAAAGAATGATTAGAACCATTAAAGAGACCATAACGAAATTAAGCTTAGAGACCGGCATAAAAGTTTGGACTATGCTCCTGCCTTATGTACTGTTTCATGCAAGAAATACTCAATCTATTTCTTTGTGTAACCTCACCCCCTGTGAAATTCTCTATGATGTCCCTCCTCCAGTAAGGTACCTACCCCAACTCTAAGACCTAACGATTCCCTCCACACCCCTTTCTTGACAGACTTAAAGCTCTTGAAAGAACTCAGGGATACCTGTGAAAACAGATGGCCACTCCCAACCAACCTGGGGATGAGGGGACTCCACATCGATATCAAGTAAGAGACTTCATCTATGTAAGACAACATCAGTTGTCTTCCCTGGAACTCTGCTGGAAAGGACCATACCAGGTGCTACTTATAACACCTACAGCGGTAATGGTAGACAGAATCACTTCCTGGATCCATACCTCTCATCTCAAGCCTGTGCCCTGTCCAGACTCTGGCTGGAAACTGGAAAAGACTGGTAACACTTTCAAATTGTGTATTTGCTGTGTGGATAAGGCTATAGACTCTCCCCTTGACCACCAGTAGTCCTAACCCTCATAAGCCTGTTCAGCAGCGATGGCTGATCACAAATCCTACTGGAAAAGAAGTATGGTCTATCTTGCATTCAGCCCCCTTAGGGACCTGTTGGCCATTTCTCCACCCAGACATTTGTCAGCTGGCTATAGGTCTTTCCTATTGGGATATCCTTAATGAAGAGGATCCCACTAAAATTCCATTAAATTTCTTCCATATCATAGATAATGGAAACAAACATTATGGATGTAGGGACATGCAAGCCAGATGCTGGTTGGCTAGCCTAGATTACTATGTTTGCATGGCGTACTATCAAAGCCACAAACAGTCACGGCTGTGTGTGGGGAATGCCGACATCTTTTGTAAGTCATGGGGATGTGAGCATACAGGGACTGCCAGATGGTACCCAAACCCCTCATCAAATTCTGTACACAGCATTGGCCATATTACTAATTAGATAACCAAAACCAATGGCAGCTAGAGGGGTCTCTAGATCCTCAAATTCTGTGTGACCTTTTTAACTTCTGCAAGTGCTCAAAAGGGTGAAAGGAGATTCGCCTATGTGGAGGCCTTTTCTCTCCTTTGCTCACATCGTGAACTATGCTTCTCCAATATATGCTCACTCTCAGCCTTCTGCTCTAGACTCTCTGCTGTCACTCCCACCTCATCAACTTGATTTCTCCCCTCTAATTACTATATCAAAAACCCAAACCTCCACCAGTTCTCAGACCATTGCCCCCTTGCTGAGGTAGCAGGTACTGAGGTACCCCTCCACTCACTCACTCCTCTCTTCTCCTGTCATTGCCCACAGTGGGTCCAAACAGGTCCTCTTACCAGCTAACCCAAAGCTCAAACCAGCTGAGAAGAGCCCTCAGACCCCTATCCAAGATGTAATAAAAATGGCCTTTAAAGTTTCTTTGTCATCACTGAAAACAGGTTACTAAGAATTTAAAGTCCCTTAGAGGCTTTTTGGGATATTCACTCCCATCTTCCCCTTGATCTACCTGTTCTACTGCTAATGTTTTTGTTGCTAGGAAGATCTCAAAACCCTTTCCCATTATTCTTTTACATCTCTCCTTCATCATTCTCAGATCCAAGGAGCTGCTCTCAGCCCTACATTCCCCGTCTTCCCCCTCTGTACCAGGCACACAGGACAGTCTTAACTGACTTATCCAGAAGTCTTCACCATGGCTAACTTTAGGACTTTCAGCAAAAGAGTCCCTATAAAAGAGTTCAGTGTACATAAACTTCCTTTTTTCGTGTTGCCCTGGTCTACCTGGCAACTGGCTGAAAAAAGTCAGCACTCCTGAGCTAGACACACCCTTACTAGTTTTTCTCAAAATATGTGAACAAGGCCTCTGACCTTGAGCTGCGGCTTCATAGAGATGGGTACATTTCTAAGATGAATAAGTTACAAACTGGGCTCCATGGAAACAGCTGGCAGGGGGAAAAAAGAAAGGGAAGAAAAAGCTTTCCCCTACCCAGGTGTCCTTGAAAATTTAACTTGCCCAGAACTGAGGAAAAATCAGAAACCAAAACTGCTCTTTGTGAACTTCGGCAGACTGTGAACTTCTGAGCCCATTCCCTTACATGTTGGGTACAAAGTTCTGAAACTGCCTAAACTTGGTGTTTCAGGGGATTTATTGATTGCAGCAGAAGCAATGCCCTCTGAATCTGGTTGCAACCAAATAGGACTGTTTTTTTTTTGTCTTTGGTGCTATCTTAGGTGCCTTGCCTTTTCTGTCCCAACAACAGTATAATTCTATATACTTAAGCATTGTTTATGTTTTCATGAAATGGTCAACAGATGTGATTAATTGTTTAATGGTGCAGATGTTTCCCAGAGTACTCTATTATGATGCAGGTTCATTTGAAGATCAAATAGGGGGGCATAAAACCTGATTCCGTTGGGAAAATATATCTCTCACCTTAGCCATTCTATTATGAATAGGAGTTGTTGCAGGGGTTGGCACAGGAACCACTGCCCTGGTCCATGGGACACAACAAATGACCCAATTAGAAGCAGCAATAGATCAAAACTTGAAGATATTAGAAAATTCCATCACAGCTTTGCAGGAATCTTTTACCTCTCTCTCTGATGTTGTTTTACAGAAAAGTCGAGGGTTGGACTTCCATTTCATGAGAGAAGGGGGCCTTTGTGCTTCATTGAGGAAAGAATGTTTTTTTTTATGTTGACCATATTGGAGTTGTAACAAACACTATGAGTAAAATAAAAAGATGCCTTGAAGAGCATCAACGAGAGATAGATTTCCAAAATTGGTGTTTTGAGTCTTGGTTTACACAGTCCTCCTGGTTAACTATGTTTTTATCAACCCTGGCCGGTCCAATAATAATCCTCCTATTATTGCTTTCTATTAAACCCTGTTTCTCAACCATGTAATTTCTTTTCTCCAAGCTCAAATTGGACAAGTTAAACTTATGGTAATACCGCACTAGCAGACATAAAATGTGACACCCCCCAACGATCACTTTTATGATTAAAAGAAGCCAGAAGAAGAAGTGGGGAATGAAATGTTAATAAAATATGTACTTGTCACTTCCTGTTTTTCTGTACACTTAACAAAACACTGTTGAAACGTTGAGAAATGTTTTCTAATCATGTTCCCAGAATGTGCTGTCCCCAACTTCCAAACTTCAGAATGTACTCCCTCACCCGTTTACACGCAAATTGCTAACTCGCCTTGACCCATCAATAAACTTCCCTCTCTGCCCTCTCCAAGGAAATTATATAAGCTCTGCTTAAGCTGTTCTCAGGGCTCTCTGCTCTATTCAAGTGAGCTCTGAGCGCCAGCATGCTGGACCCCCAATAAACCCTTTGATGTTGCATGAGATAGTCTGTTGGTGGTATCTTTCTCCGACACTCCTCCTACCATTACTTGGATGATTGAATGTAGAAGAGAACAACCATTAAAAAAGTGATAGTCGGTAGGATTAGGAAGATAGTCAGCAGGTTTAGGAAGAAGAGTGAGTATAGAATTTGGAACAAAAGTTCTTTAGCAATAGGGTTTCGGATACAGAGTGAATGTAAATGTCAACACAAGTGAAGAGTCAGTCACAGTGATGAATTGGGGAAAATATGTAGGAAAGCAGATATCAATACAGACATTACGAAATCAGGCAAAGTATAAAGTCAGTGATAGGATTAGACATTTTCAACAGGGTTGAGTTTGAATATATAATCTTAGGAAGAAACAAATATATAGTCATCAATAGGATTGATATTTGAGAGCATTAGGCAAATTTGACACTGATGTTTTTAGTAATCCATTTTCACTTTCCATTTAGGCTTTGGTACAATCATAAGTGTGACCTTTGAATTTTGTGTCCAGAATATTACTGTGATAAAATGTATATCTAGATCGGGTGACATAAGTATTTCTTCCACCATTTTTGGGAGCAATATTTTGAAGATGTATAAATTAGTATTTGGCATACAAAGAGGTGTACCATGTGTCTATGAAAATAGAGATAATGCATGAATAGACCAACTGTGAATAAGTAATATAACTGGTTCCACTTTAAATGGTGGATTTAATTGATATCTGAAAATATATAAAAATCTTATATTGATATATAATCATTCATTACAAAAAGTTATACATCAATGTTAATATTAAGGTTATGGTTTATCATGAAGGGTGTGTGAGTTTTGCTTCAATGTGATTATGGAAATCGAAAATAATGTGCTTGGGAAAAAGAATCATGAGAAGACCAGTAAAGAAATATGGAGAAATACATGTGTTCTGAAGTAGGAAGTGATTGAAAGTGAAACAAATGCCTATAATTTTGTGAACTTTTTGATGAAATATATATACTATGATGTGCAAAAACTGAAGAAAAAGTAAGGTACCAGTTTTGAATTAAAATGAACATCAAAACACACATCATGTCCCATATGAATCTTCTTGCATTGAGTTTAAACTGGGTCAGTTACTGTAGAAATATTAGGATTTGTATGCAACATTCACTGAAGTTAGTTTTCAGTACTAGGAAAAAAATAAGTATTTCATGTGGATGAATATTTCTGAGAATACTATTGTGAAAATTTGATCATAAATCCACATACATGAATATGAATGAATTAAGGGAGTGTATAATAAGACACAAATATTTCATATTTTGAAAAATCTGGAGAGTGTGTGTGTGTGTGTGTGTATATATATATATATATATATATATATATATATATATATATATATATATATATACACACACACACATATATATACATACACACACATTAAAATCTAGCAATATATATGCTATTAAAAATTCATAATGAAATATATATTATTCACATATCTAAAAATATTCATTTTACTGAGCATGGATTTATGTTTAATGTTGTAAAACTAGGAAGCTCACCCATAGGATATATTTTCAGTTCCAACAGCGTTTTGGAGGAGTGATCTTCTCTCACAATTTTTATCTGCCAAGTTGGTCACCTCACAAGAATGTAGGTGTGGTACCAGGTAGGATTCTATATGTGTTTATTGCTGCTGCACTGGGAGTTTGGTAATTGCTTCACGAAATACAAGGAATTCAACTGAGACACAGTGCTAAAGGGAGTTCTGTCAGGTGTGGTGGGTCAGGGTATGCAAGAGAATGCACCAAACAGGCTTCTATCCCACATACCTCTCCCCCTTAAACATAGCAACCTGATTGTAAACATTGCCCTGAAACCTGACCATATAACAAGATGCCTTTGCATAGGAGGGTCTTCTGACTGCAGCATGTCAGTCACAAGCCATTTGGAAGCCAATGGCAGATCCACATGGCCCCACCACTGATGTTTTTTCACACACCTGCCAACCACTGCTCTAGGACAACTACTCAGCAAGCTCTAACTTATTTTCATGAAACCCAGTCAATAAAGACACTGTCTGGTACACTCATGATCAGCAACAGGATATCCAATGGTTCTCCAGTGCCACCTGGTCATGGGAATTTGAAAATTTTCATGGTATTTATCTAGCCATATTTCAAGGATGAAGTTGGAGGCACTGTGGGTTTCAATTCATTCAGGAACCATTAAATGGTGATGAAGCTCACTTCAATGAAAGCTCTGGAGAATTCTCACAGGCAAGACTTCCCAAAGAGTGGCCAAAAGGTCACATGAAGCCAGGCTCATTGAGGTCTAAAATGTGATGTCACTGTTTGTTTTGACTCTCAACTATGGCTGCCAAGTCTTTCAGCATAAAATCATGTGATATCCTGGTTGAGATCAGAGTGCTCTGTGGAAAGCTAACCTCGGCCTTGATCTCAGTTTCCAAGGGTGACTCTCATGCGTGGCTTCCTCAAATCCCAACACAATTCATGGCAATACTTCTCTGAGGTGAGTTCCAGAACTCAGTCTCTACGGGGAATCACACCAGAGTTCAAGCCCAGGTGGACCCAGTCATCTCTTCCAACTGCCACACAAATGACCACAATTAAAACCGAAATTCTCCCACATGGCCCTCATCTTCTTCCATATTGACACTCATCATAACCTCTGGCTGGAGGTGTCCATGAGGGGCGCAGCCCAAAACAGTGTCCAAAATAAGGTCCGTTGCTCCTCATTTGCATAAATTCAGGGTGGCCAGGACACCCTTCCTTTGTACCAGGAGTGATCAAACAGGCCTGCCCGTAATACTGCTCTGCTTCTCCCATTTGAGGCCTATTGAGTGTTGGTTACAGATACTTTATGTGAATTGGAGTGATGAGAAAATCCAAGCACATATGGGATAGCCTCTGAAGGGCTTTCACGAACTCATTTGACCCAAATGATCCCTATTCTCACTTAATGGAATTCAGGAACCTTACAGAGGAAGGCAAAAGACTTCTTCCACGATGACAGCTCTTTTTGCCATTTTTGATTTGGATGCACACATGGGATCTTTCTTTAGATCCATCAGGTGCTGAGAATCTAAGTCAAAGAATCACACTGGCCCTAGAGGCAGATTCAGACACAACTCTTTCCAAATCAATTAAGGAAAGAGCCAAAGGTGAAGCCAAATCATTTCCATTTGATAACTCTTTTCTTCAGGATTCACAAAGGGGTGGCCTAAAACAAAGACCTTCCTGAGTCTCAGGGAAACAGAACAATAGGTAAGCAAATGGCCCAAAGCAGGGTTTCTCCACTGAGACTTTCTTGGTCACACTGATATCTGAGTTTTCTCAGATGCTCGTCATTCCCTGCAGCTATCCAGTGCCTTGCCATGTCACAGAGCTTGGGGGTGGTACATAACTTGGACAAAAAACCATGAGCCTATTCTGGAGAGTGGCCAGAATTCAGGAAGAAAACAACATCTTAGGAAGGTAGCAGGTATTGCCCATTAATAAGGCAATCCACAGTCCACTCATAAAATGGGCAGGAAGAATGCTGGGAAGCTTTTTACTAGACAGGACACATCCATTGATGCATTCTCTTTTCTAATGTCTACAACCACGGACACAGTGTGATACACAGACACAGAAACACTTGTCTTGTCAAATACTTACTAAAAACAGTTCACTCCAAACCAAACAAACCGACTTTTCTTTCTATTCTCAGAACATGAGACAAAACCACAAACCCAAACCCACACCCACAATGACACCTTCTTCCCCCAAATAGGTATGAGACTATCTGGAGTGTCCTCTGACTGTTGTGCCATACTATGTTCCCCCGAAATGTCCTGTCCTTTCACAGATCTGGTCTCCTTGGCCAACTCTGTGAAATTGTAAGGAGCCAGGAATGAGCCACTACCTGCTTTCCCAGGAAAAGCCTCTCTTCCGAGATTTAATGGCATTTGGCCTCCTCACCTCAGTAGGTACCAAAAAAAACAGACTCTGTCCTTGTAAAAGACTGTCTCAAACAAGTGAGACCACTGGGACTGGGACTGGGACTGGATCTGGGTGCCTGGCATCCTGGATCCCAAGTTCAGAGAGTTCCATCACTAAGGAAGTGAGTTGAGGTCACTTCCTTCAGGAACTGAATGAGATCACTACCTCTGCAAACACTTTGTCCTAACAGTTGCTTCCAAAGGTCCCATGAGTTGGAGGCTGCCCGTACTTCCTGTGACACTTTCACAAGTTAGAATGGTATATCAACTAGAGGGAACCAGGAACAACTCTCCACACAGTCCTGGTTTGGTCCATCTTCTCTACATTAAGATGAGAGAGGCTGATTCAGACACATCTCTTCATCCTGACCAGGTTGTTTGCCATGGAAGATGTCTTTTGCTCTCTCAGGTCTTTCATAGCTGCCTACATCTTCTCCAGGGATCATTTCTGCATGGCGCTTTGAGGTTCTCAGAAGATGGAAAATCCACTACATTCCTGTATTGTAAGACCAACACTGTCCCTGCTCTTCTGTAAACTTAAATTGAGGGAACAGTGTATGGTTAGTGTTAATAACATGTTCAATTTGGGTTAGGAATCATTCTGCTGCATGAATAATGGTATTGGGAACTTGCGATTATTTTAAGAATATAGAGATGAAATATATGTATGAAAAAAGAAATCTAAGAATTGAAGCCCAGAAGTGCATTGGGCCCTTGATTGTGATACTTAATGTTGAATTACATTCTGCACAGATGCCTCAGATAAATCAATATACAATAGCATAAGACCTTGTACCTTGAATGATTGAATGTAGAAGAGAACATCCAGTCAAAGAGGGGTACTCGGTAGGATTAGGAGGATAGTTAGTATGTTTAAGAAGAAGAGTGGGTATAGGATTTGGAACAAATATTCTTTAGCAATAGGTTATTTATTAGAGTGTGAATGTAAATGTCAGCACATATGAAGAGTCAGTCACAATGATGAACTGGGGAATATCTGTAAAAAAGCAGATAGCAATAGAGACATTATGAAATCAGGCAAAGTATAAAGTGAGGGATAGGATTAGTAGTACTCAATGTATGTATAATATGTCAAAATACATTCCACCATCATGTACAAGTAAAAAGAACAAATAAAAAAAAAATTAAAAATAGGTATTTGGGGGCTTGTGTGTAATTCAGTGGAAGAGCCCTGTCCTCGTGTGCTTGAGGCTTTGGGTTCAAACCCAACACTACAAAAGAGGGGGACTTATTAGTTCACAGAGTCACGAGAAGATCTGGGGAGCTAGACTAGGAACAGCACCCAGAATCACACAGCAGAACCGGCTCCCAACTTCAAACTAGCAGTCCCCTGCCACCTTCTCCCCACATTTTCAATAGGGTTGAGTTTTTATATATAATCTTAAGAAGAAACAAATATGTAGTCACCAATAGGATTGACATTTGAGAGCATTAGACAACCTGGACATGGATGTTTTTAGTAATCCATGTTTCCTTTCCATTTGGGCTTTGGTACAATCATAAGTGTGACCTTTGCATTTTGTGTCCAGAATATTTCTGTGATTAAATGTATATGAATATCAGGTGACATTAGTCCACTTCCACCATTTCAGGGAGCAATATTTTGAAGACATACAAATTAGTATTAGGGGTACAAAGAGGTGTACACTGTTTCTATGAATATAGAGATAATGCATGAATAGACCATAGTGTGAATAAAAAATATAACTGGTTCCACTTTAAGTAATGGATAGAATTTATATCTGAAAAATATAAGAAATCTTATATTGACATTCAGTCATTCATTCAAACCAGTTATACATCTAATGGTAATATCAGAGTTATAATTTATCATGAATGGTATGTGAGTTTTGCTTCAAAAGTGATTATGGAAATCAAAATTAATGTGTTTGGTATGAAATCTCATGAAAAGACCAGTCAAGAAACTTAGAGGAATACATGTATTCTGAAGCAAGAAGTGATTGAAAGTGAAACAAATGCCTATAAATTTTTGTACTTGTGGATGAAAGCATATATCCTATGATGTGCATAAACTGAAAAAACAATAATGTACCAAAGTTGAATAAAAATGAACTTCAAAATACAAATCATGTCCCGTAGGATTCTACTTGCATTGATGTTAAACTGAGTCAGTTACTGTAGAAATATTAGGATTCATAAGCTCCATTCACTGAAGTTAGTTTTCAGTACCAGGAAATAAATATATATTTCAGGTGGATGAATATTTCTGAGAATTATCTTGTGAAAAGTTGTTTATAAATCCATATATAGAAACATGAGTGAATTTAGGGACTGTATAATAAGACACATATATTTTATATTTTGAAAAATCTGGACTATATATATATATATATATATATATATATATATATATAGATATGGATATAGATATAGATATAGATAGATACACATACACAGACATTATAATGTAGCAATATATATGCCAATCAAAATTCACCATGAAATATATATCATCCACATATCCAAAAATATTCATTTTACTGAACATCGATTTATATATAATGTTGTTCATCTAGGAAATTCACCAATAGGTTTAATTTTCAGTTCCATCATTATTTAGGGGGATTGATATCTTATCACAATTTGTATCTTTCAAAATCAGCGAGCTAACAAAAATGTACGTGTGATACCAGTTAGGATTCTAAATACGCATAAAAAATACATTTGATGAATAGGCTACAGAGAATGGGAGACAGAAATTTACACATGTGTTAACTTTAAAAGCTCATGGAGAACTATTACAATGAAAAGTTGACTAGATTTATAACACATACCCTTGATAAAGCAGAAGGCAAGTCCAAGCATACACCATGCCTCCTATGAACGGCCTGTATTTCTATTCTGTTAGGTTTCTTGTTCTCCATCATATTAGGATTAGTAGTCAGAGTCTAGTAGGTTATGGGTTAATGTCAGGGATTCAGAATTTCAAATGGAAAATATGAAAATGAATCTAATGTGTATGCAAATATGTGCTACACAAAAATCATCCCACTCTCATCCAAAACAATGCCTTGACATAACCTTCGCCCCAATTAAGACACAATTAGTGGAGAAGAGTTAGAAAATATGTGAATACATATGTGGAAATGAAAATGCTCAGGAGTTCACAGCCTTGGAAGCGGTAGAGAAATTTCCATAAGTAAGGGATAGGGTAAATACTTCACAAATATGAAGTTCTGCTGGCCTAATTACTCTTTGAGAAACTGCGTCTGAGGTTGGGCCCTTGAAATATATGTTGTTGTCAGGAGCTTCAGCTTCCTTTGTAGTGAGACCATCAAAGCTGGGTCTGCATATTTGTGACCTGGAGGACATGGTTTCTTATTTTCTAGTGAACATGAGGCAGCACTTCTGAATTCCCTCATTGTAGGTCAACTGTGGCCACTGGGAGCTAAGTGTCTCCTCGTGTGGACTTTGAAGCCATTTGGTCTTCCTCCATCTTTCCTGGTGATTCTTACTGCTGCACTGGGATTTTGGTATTGGCTTCAGTAAATACAATGAGATCAATGGGGTCACAGTGCTGGAGGGAGTACTCTCACATGTGGTGGTTCAGGGTGTGCAGGAGAATGCCCCAACCAGGCTTTTATCCCACAAAGCTTGCCCCCTTGTCTGTAGCAAACTGATTCTGAACATTTCCCTGAAACCTCTCTATGTAACAAGATGCCTTTACATATAAGGGTCTGCTGGCTGCATGATGTAAGTCACAAGGCATTTGGAAGACAATGGCAGATCCACGTGGCCCCACCACAGGTGTTTTATCATATACCTGCAAACCACTGCTCTAGGCCCACTACTCAGCAGGTTCCAACTTACTGGCATCTCGGTTCTACACCATTTTCATGAAACCCAGTAAATCAAGGCACTGTCTGGTACACTTATGATCAGCAACAGAATATCCAAAGATTCTCCAGTGCCACCTGCTCATGGGAATTTCAAATATTCCATGGTATTTATCTAGCCATTATTCAAATATGAAGTTGGTGGCACTGTGGGTTTCAATTCATTCAGGAACCTTTAAATGGTGAGGAAGCTCATTTCAATGAAAGCTCAGGAGAACTCTCACAGGCAAGGCTTCCCAAAGAGTGGCCAAAAGGTCAAATGAAACCTGGCCCATTGAGGTCTACAATGTGAGGTCCATGTGTGATTTGACTCTCAACTATGGCTGCCAAGTCTTTCAGAATGAAATCATGTGATATCCTGGCTGAGATTCCCAGTGCTCTGTGGAAAGCCATCCTGGGCCTAGATCTCAGTCTCCGAGGGCACCTCTCATGCGTGGCCTTCTAAAATCCCAACACAATTCATGGTAATACTTTTCTGAGTTCAGTTCCAAAACTCAGTCTCTAAGGGGAACCACACCATAGTTCAAGCCCAGGTTGACCCAGGAATCTCTTTCTACTGCCACACAACTGACCAGAATTAATACCAAAACACTCCCATATGGCCCTCATCTTCTTTTATATAGACACACCATAACGTCTGGGTTGAGGTTTCCATGACGGGCGCATACCAAGACAGTGTCCAAAATAATCTCCCTTGCCTCTCATTTGCCTAAAGTCAGGATGGCCTGGAAACCCTTCCTGTGAACCAGGAATGATCAAATAGGCCTGCCATTATTACTGCTCTACTTCTCCAAAGAATCACACTGGGCCAAGAGGCTGATTAAGACACATCTCTTTACAAAGCAATAAGACAAAGAACCACAGGTGATGCCCATTCATTTCCATTTGAAAACTCTTTTCTTCAGGATTCACAAAGGGGTGGCATAAGGCAAAATCCTCCTAGATATTCACAGAACCAGAACCATAGGTAAGCAAATTACCCAAAGCAGGGTTTCTCCCCATAGACTTTACTGGTCACACGGATATCTGATTTTTCTGAGATGTTCCCATTCCCTTCAGCTCTCCCGTACATGGCCATGTCACAGAGCTTGGAGGTGGTACATATCTTGGACACAAAACCATAAGCCTATTCCGGAAAGTGGCCAGAATTCAGGAAAAAAAAAAAACAACAACAAGAAATTAGGAAGATAGTCATTGCTACCCATCCATAAGGCAAGCTGCAGTCCAATCATAAATTAGGCAGTATGAATTCTGGGAAGCATTCTAGTAGACAGGACACATTCATTGATGCATTATGTTTTCTAATGTCTACAATTACGGACACAGTGGGATACATAGACATAGAAACACTTGCCTTGTCAAACGACTTACTAGAAACAGTCCACTCCAAACCAAACAAACTGCCTTTCCTACCACTTCTCAGAACATGAGACAAAACAACAAACTAACACCCGCAACAACAAAGGACTTCCTTCCCCCAAGTAGGTCTGTGACTCTCCGGAATGTCCTCTGACGGTTGGACCATACTATGTTCCCGCAAAATGGCCTGTACTGTCTCAGATCTGGACTCCTTGGCCAACTCTTTGAAGTTGTCAGGATCCAGCGTTGAGCCACTACCTTCTTTCTCAGGAAAGGCCCCTCTCCACAGCTCTCCTGGCATTTGGCCATCCTCAATTCAGTGGGTACCAAGAAAGACGGACTCTGTCTTTTGAAAAACAAATCAAGTGAGCCCACTGGTACTGGGACTGGGATTGGTTCTGTGTGCCTGGCTTCCTGGATTCAAAGTTCAGAGTGTTCCAAGACCAAGGAAGTTAGGTAGGTCACTTCCGTCCAGAACTGAATGACGTCACTGGTTTGGCAACCACTTTGTCCTAACAGTTCATTCAAAGGGTCCCATGAGATGGAGGCTGCCCCTACTTTCTGTGACACTTTCACAAGTTAGAATGGTATATCAACCATAGACACCCTGGAACAGCTCTGCACAAAGTCCTGGTTTGGTCCATCTTCTCTACTTTAAGAAGAGAGAGGCTGATTCACACACATCCCTTCATCCTAACCAGGTTGTTTGTCTTGCAAGATGACTTTTGCCCTCTCAGGTTCTTTATAGCTGCCTTCATCTTCCCCAGGGATCATTTCTGCATGGACCTTTGAGGTTCTCAGCAGGTGGAAGAACCCCTATATTCCTCTATATTAAGACCAACTCTGTCCCTGCTCTTCTGTAAAGTTAGATTGAGGGAACAATGTATGGTTAGGGTTAATAACATATTCGATTTGGGTTAGGAATCATTCTGCTGGATGAATAATGGTATTGGGAACCTGGGATATTTATAAGAATATATATGTGAAATATAAGTATGAAAACAGAAATCTAGGTAAGATTTTAAGCCCAAAAGGGCATTGGGCCCTTGATTGAGATACTTAGTGTTGAATTTCGTTTGCACAGATGTCTCAGATAAATCAATATACAATGGCATATCACATTGCACTTGGATGATTGAATGTAGAAGAGAACATCAAGTCAAAAAAGGGATAGTTGGTAGGGTTAGGAAGATAGTCAGTATGTTTCGGAATAAGACTGAGTATAGGATTTGGACTAAAAGTTCTATAGCCCTAGGTTTTCGGTTAGAGAGTGAATGTAAATGTCAGCACAATGAAGAATCAGTCACAATAATGAACTGGGAAAATTATGTAGGAAAGCAGATATCAATAGAGACATTGCGATATCATGCAAAGTATAATGTGAGTGATAGGATTAGATATTTTCAACAAGGTTGAATTTGAATATATAATCTTAGGAAGAAACATATATGTAGTCACCAAAAGGAATGAAATTTGAGAGCATTAGGCAACCTGGACATGGATGTTTTTAGTAATCCAGGATCACTTTCCATTTAGGATTTGCTACAATCATAAGTTTGACCTTTGAATTTTGTGATCAGAATATTACTGTGATAAAATGTATATGTAGATCAGATGACATGAGTATTTCTTCTAACATTTCTGGGAGCAATATTTTGAAGATGTATAAGTTAGTATTGGGGGTACACAAAGTTGTACCCTGTGTCTATGAATATAGAAGTAATTCATGAATTGACAATAGTGTGAATAAATAATATAACTGTTACCACTTTAAATAATGGATTGAATTAATATCTGAAAATATATAAGAAATCTTATATTGATACACAATCATTCATTGCAACGAGTTATACATCTAATGGTAATATTACGGTTATGTTTTATCATGAAGGGTGTGTGAGTTTAGCTTCAAAAGTGATTATGGAAATGGAAAATAATGTGTTTGGAAAGAAGTTTCATGAAAAGATGGGTAAAGAAACATAGAGGAATTCATGTGTTCTGAAGCAGGAAGTGATTGTAAGTATAAAAAAAGCCTATAAATTTTCTAACATGTGGATGAAATATATATCCTATGATGTGCAAAAACTGAAAAAATAGTAATGTACCAGTGTTCAATGAAAATGAACGTCAAAATACACATCATGTCCAATAAGAATCTACTTGCATTGATGTTAAACAGGAATAGTTACTGTAGAAATATTAGGATTTGTATGCAACATTCACTGAAGTTAGTTTTCAGTACTAGGAAACGAATACATATTTCAAGTGGTTGAATTTTTATGAGAATACTCTTGTGAAATGTTGCTTATAAATTCACATATATGAACACGAATGAATTTAAGGAGTGTGTAATAAGACACATATATTTTATATTTTGAAAAATCTTGAGAGTATATATATATATATATATATATATATATATATATATATATATAAACACACACACACAGACACTAAAATGTATCAATATATATGCCAATTGAAATTCACCATGAAATATATATCATCCACAGATCCAATAATAACCATTTTACTGAACATGGATTTATGAATAATATTGTTCAACTAGGAAGATCACCCATAGGTTGAATTTTTAGTTCCAACAGCGTTTAGAAGGAGTGATCTCTTCTCACAATTTGTATCTCCCAAGACAGCCAAACTCACAAGGATGTACGTGTGATGCCAGTTAGGTTTCTATATTTGCATATAAAAATCATGTGCTGAACAGGCTACAGAGAAAGGGAGACAGAAATTCACATATTTGTTAACTTTAAAAACACATGGAGATCTATTTCAATTAAAAATTGACTAGATTTATAACACCTGCCCTTTATCATGCAAAAGGAAAGTCCAACTATACACCATGCCTTCTCTGAACTGCTTGCATTTCTATTCTGTTTGGTTATATTTCTCCATCATTATATGATTAGTAGTCAGAATCTATTAAGGTATGGGTTAGTGTCAGAAATTCAGTAATTCGAATGGAAAATAGGAAAATGAATCCAATGTGTATGCAAATATGTCCTACACAAAAATCTTCCCACTCTCATCCAGAACATTGCCTTTACATTACCTTTGCCCCAAATAAGACACAATTAGAGGAGAAGAGTTAGGAAATCTGTGAATACATATCTGGAATGGAAAATATTCAGGAGTTCACAATCTTTGATGTGGTAGAGGAGTTTCCAAAAGTAAGGAACAGGGTAAACACTCCACAAACATGGAGCTCAATGGGCCTAAAGTCTTCTTGAGAAACTGCCTCTGAGGTTGGGCACTTGAAATATATGTTGTTGTCAGTAATTTTAGCTTCCTTTCTAGTGAGACCAACAAAGCTGGGTCTGATCTCTGTGACCTTGTGGATATGGTTTCTTATTTTCCAATGAACATGAGGAAGCAGTGCTGAATTCTATTTTTGTAGGTAAACTGTGGCCACTGGGGTCTAAGTGTCTCCCCATGTGGACTGTGAAGCCATTTGATCATCCTGCACTTTTCGAGGTGTTTCCTTGCTGCTGCACTGTGATTTTGGTATTTGCTCAGGAAATACAAGGAGTTCAACAGGTACCAGTGATGGAGGGAGTTCTGTCACGTGTGGTGGGTCAAGGTCTGCAGGAGAATGCACCAACCAGGCTTCTATCCCACAAAGCTTTCCCCCTTTTCCATAGCAATCTGTTTCTGAACATTGCCCTGAAACCTCTCCTTATAACAAGATGCCTTTATATATAAGGGTCTGCTTACTTCACCATGTCAGTCTCAAGCCATTTGGAAGCCAAGGGCATATCCACAGGGTCCCACCACAAATTGTTTATCACATACCTGCACACCACTGCTCTAGGCCCACTACTCAGCAGGCTACAACTTACAGGGATCTCTGTTCTACACTGTTTTCATGAAACCAAGTAAATCCACGCACTGTCTGGTACACTCATGATCAGCAACAAGTCATCCAAAGTTTCTCCATTGCCACCTGGTCATGGAAATTTCAAAAAATTTATGGCTTGTATCTATCTATTTTTCAAAGATGAATTTGGAGGCAATGTGGGTTTCAATTCATTTAGGAAGCATTAAATGGTGAGGAAGCTCATTTAAATAAAATCTCTGGAGAACTCTCACAGGCAAGGCTTCCCAACTAGTGGTCAATATTAAACATTAAGCCAGGCCCATTGAGGTCTAAAATGTGAGGTCCATGTGTGTTTTGACTCTCAATTATGGCTGCAAAGACTTTCAGAATAAAATCAAGTGAAATCCTGGCTGAGATTCCCAATGCTCTCTGGAAGCCACCTTGGCCTAGATCTCAGTTTTCTGGATTACTCTCATGTGTTGCATCCTAAAATCCCAACACAATTCATGGCAATACTTCTCTGAGTTCAGTTCCAGTACTCAGTCTTTAAGGGGAATAACACCAGAGTTCAAGCCCAGGTGGACCCAGTAATCTCTTCCAACCACCACACAAATGACCAGAATTAAAACCAAAACACTCCCACATGGCCCTCACCTTCCTCCATATAGACACTTATCATAACCTCTGGATGGAAATTTCCATGAGGGGCGCAGACAAAGACAGTATCCAAATAAGTTCCCTTGGCCCTCATTTGCCTATGGTAAGGGTGGCCAGGACACCCTTACTGAGAACCAGGAGTGATCAAATAGGCCTTCCCTTAATACTGCTCTGCATCTCCAATTTGAGGCCTACTTACTTTCAGGTATAGATTCTTTATGTGATTTGGAGTCATGAGAAAAGTCAAGCACCTCTGGGCTAGTCTCTGCAGGGTTTGAAGAACTCATTTGACCCAAAGGATCCCTATTCTCACTTGATGGATGTCAGGAACCTAACAGAGGAAGGCAAAAGACTTAATCCACAATGAATGCCCTTTTGGCCATTTTGGTTTTGGATGCACACATGGTATCTTTCTTTAGATCCATCACGTGCTAAGAATCTAAGCCACAGCCTCATACAGGGTCATGAGGCTGATTCAGACACATCCCTTTTCAAAGCAATCAAGCAAAGAGCCACAGATGATGCCCATTCATTTTCATTTGAAAACTGTTTTCTTCAGGCTTCAAAAAGGGCTGGCCTGAGACAAATACCTTCCTGACATTCAGGGAAACCGAACAATAGGCAAGCAAAAGGCCCAAACCAGGGTTTCTCCACTGAGACTTTTCTGGTCACACTGATATCTGAGTTTTCTGAGATGGTCGTCATTCCCTTTAGCTATACAGTACATGGCCATGTCATAGAGCTTGGAGGTGGTATATATATTGGACACATAACCATGAGCCTATTCTGGAGAGTGGAGAGAATTCAGGAACAAAATAGGAACTTAAGAAGATAGTAGGTGATGCCCATCCATAAGGCAAGCCGCAGTCCTTTATAAATTGTGCGGGATGAATGTTGGGAAGCTTTCTACTAGACAGGACACAGCCATTGATGCATTCTATTTTCTAATGTCTACAATCACGGACACAGTGGGATACACAGACATAGAAACACTCGCCTTTTCATAAGACTTACTAAAAAAAATTCACTTCAAACCAAAAAAAACACCTTTATTACCTATTCTCAGAACATGAGACAAAACCACAAACCAACACCCACATCCACAAAGGCACCTCCTTCCCCCAAGTCAGTCTGTGACTATCCATAGTGTCCTCTGATTGGTGGGCCATACTATGTTCCCCCCAAGTGGCCAGTCCTCTCTCAGATCAGGTCTCCTTGGTCAACACTGTGAAGTTCTCAGGAGCCAGCAGTGATCCACTAACTGCTTTCTCAGGAAAGGCCACTATTCAGAGATTTCCTGGCATTTGGCTATCCTCACATCCATAGGTACCAAGAAAGACTGACTCTGTCCTTGGTAAATCCAAACAATTGAGACCACTGGGACTGGGACTGGGACTGAGACTGGATTTGGGTGCCTGGCTTCCTGGATCACAAGTTCAAAGAGTTCCATCACCAAGGATGTTAGGTGAGGTCACTTCCTTCAAGATCTGAATGAGGTCACTGCCTTGGCAACCACTTTGTCCTAACAGTTGCTTCAAAGTCTCCCATGAAATGGAGGCTGCCCCTACATCCTGTCACACTTTCACAAGTTAGAATGGTATATCATCCATAGGTACCCGGGAAGTGCTCTCCACACTGGCCTGGTTTGGTCTTTCTTCTCCATATGAAGAAGAGAGAGGCTGATTCAGACACACCCCTTCATCCTGACCAGGTTGTTTGCAATGGAAGATGACTTTTTCTCTCTCAGTTCCTACATAGGTGCCTACAACTTCTCCAGGGATCATTTTTGCATGGACCTTTGAGATTCTCAGCAGTTGGAAGAAACCGTACATTCCTGTATTGTAAGACCAACTCTGTCCCTGCTCTTCTGTAAAGTTAGATTGAGGGAATAGTGTATGGTTAGGGTTAATAACAGGTTCGATTTGGGTTAGGAATCATTCTGCTGTATGAATAAGGGTACTGCGAACCTTTGATATTTACAAGAATATATAGGTGAAATATAAGTATGAAAACAGAAATAAAGGTAATATTTGAAGCCCAGTAGGGCATTGGGCCCTTGATTGCAATACTTAGCTTTATTTTCTGCACAGATGTCTCAGATAAATCAATGTAGAAATGCATAGGACCCTGTACTTTGGATGATTGATTGTCAAAGAGAACTTCCAGTCAAAAAAGGATAGTCGGGGGGCTGGGGATGTGGCTCAAGTGGTAGCACGCTCGCCTGGCATGTGTGCAGCCCGGGTTCGATCCTCAGCACCACATTCAAATAAAGAGGTTTTGTCTGCCAAGTACTAAAAAAAATAAAGGTAAAAAAATTCTCTCTCTCTCTCCCTCTCTCTCTCACTGTTTCTTTAAGAAAAAAAATTAAAAAAAGGGATAGTCAGTAGGATTAGAAAGATAGTCGGTAGGTTTAGAAAGGAGAGTGAGTATAGGATTTGCAACAAAAGTTCTTTAGCTATAGGGTTTCGGGTATAGAGTGAATGTAAATGTCAGCACATGTGAAGAGTCAGTCACAATGATGAACTGGGGAAAATATGTAGGAAAGCAGATATCAATAGAGACATTAGGAAATCTGACAAAGTATATTCGGTAATGAAAGTTTAGTAAAATAGGTAAATGTCACTTCCTGTTTTTCTGTATGCTTTAAAGAACACTGTTGAAATCTTGAGAACTGTTTGCTAATCTTGTTCCCAGAATGCGCTGTCCCCAACTGCCAAACTGCAGAATGTACTCATTCACCTGGTTGCACGGAAACCGCTCACTCGCCCAGACCCAACAATAAAGTTCCCTCTCTGCGCTCTCCAAGGAAAGTATATAAGCTCTGCTACAGCTTTTCTCAGGGCTCTCTGCTCTATTCAAGTGAACTCTGAGCCCCAGCATGCTGGACCCCCAATAAACCCTTTGCTTTTGCATGAGACAGTCTCTTGGTGGTCTCTTCACCTTACGCTCACCCGACCTTTACATATGGAGGTTCCACTGAGATTCGGCAGTGGTGGACGAGAGATTTAAACAGGCTCCTCTCGGGGTATGTAAGGTGCCTCTTTCTGGTTTCAGGTTTAAGGTTAGGGCTTCGCAAAATGGCTGTCAATGAAGAGTGTGAGCTCTCTCTGATGGTGTCTGACTTTCGTGTCACAGAGCCACAGGCCACGACCCTGAGGGACGCCCCAGAGTACTTGGGAAATCGAGGAACAATAGTCTCCTCAACTCAGTGATATTTTGTTTCAGATTCGGTATTGCCAGCCCATCGGGTTGTGCCGGATACTCAGTCCTGGTGTCAGTGTTGGAAGTTCCATTGCCTGTCTTTATTTTCTTGTCTTGTCTGTGTTGTGTGTCATTGCTTTTACTGTTTGTGTATCTTTCACTATGGGACAGAAAACTTCAATGCCTCTGTCCCTCACCCTTGATCACTAGACCAAAGTATGCTTAAGGGCTCAGAATCTTTCTTTTCCAGTGAAACGCTGGAACTGGCAGACTCTCTGTGCCTCAGAATGGCCCACCTTTGGATTCGGATGGCCCCTAGAAGGATCTTTCTACTTCCCACTAATTTAAAAAGTCAGAGATATTGTCTTTCAGCCAGGGCCACATAGCCATTCGGATCATCAGCCATATATCTTAACTTTGCAGGACCTCTGCAAATCTCCTCCATGGATGAAGCATTTCCTTGCCCCTCCCCCTGCTCCTACTCCTTCACCCATGATCTCTCAAACCCTCTGCTCCTCCTCCTCCTCCACCCTCTGTTTTCCCTGAGTCACAAGATTTGACACTACTGGACTCTCGTTCCTCTCCTTATCTCCTGCCCATGTCCCCCAACCCCCAACATCCTCTAAGTGATTCCCCTGCTGCTCACTCAGCCTCTCCACCATTGGAGGAAGCTAAGCCAGCCCAGCGCCCTCCAGATAATTCCCCCGCAGGACACACAGCCCTTCCTCCCCTGGAGGAAGCTAGCCCGGCTAAAAGAACTCACCAGCGGTGAATGATTGAAAACCTGGAACTCGAATGATGCTCCCCCTCCATCCCTAGGGGCCAATGATTGACGACGCCTTGGGGGAAAAATGCAAGCCTACCAGTATTGACCTTTCTCCTCTTCAGACCTATATAACTGGAAAAATAACAATCCCCCTTTTACCGAGGACCCCACCCAGCTCTCAGGTGTGGTTGAGTCATTGATGTTTTCCCACCAGCCTACTTGGGATGGCTGCCAACAACACCCAGGGACTCTCTTCATGACAGAGGAACAAAAGAGAATCCTCCTGGATGCTAGAGAAAAATATCCTCTGACCAGATGCCCGACAAAACTTCCCAACATATTCAACCCGTCTTTCCCTGAAATTGACCAAACTGGGACCCCAACACCTTTGAAGGTAGGGAGCATCTGTACACTTATCACTGGGCTCTAATTGTGGGTATCTTAGTGGCCGCTAGGCGCCCAACTAATTTGGCCAAGTTAAGAGAGATTATTCCAGGGCCTGATAAATCTCCCTCTATGTTTCTAGAGAGAATGATGGAGGCATACAGGAGATATACTCCTTTCGATCCTCAGGCAGAGGATCAAAAGGCATCTTTCACGATGGCCTTTATGGGCAAGCTGCGCTGAATACAAAAAGAAAGTTACAATGCTTAGATGGATTATAAGACATGACTTTGAGAGATTTAGTCAGAGAAGCCATGAAGGTATACTATAAGAGAGAAACTGAGGAAGAGTAGGGAGCAAAGGGAGGATAAACGAAACAAAAGACAAACTAATGCATTGACTAAGGTCCTGTTCACAACAACAAATAGGCCAGAAATAAGAAATATGGAGACAGGAAGGGATACTGGGGCCCACACTAGAGGCCACCCTTGGCCCCAGATCAATGTGCCTACTCTAAAGAAAAAGGACACTGGTCCAAAGAGAGCCCTAGAATGAGACAGCCATTCCAGCCAGCCATTCTGACTCTGGAGGATGACTAAGAACGTCGGGGCTCAGATCCCATCTGAGAGCTCAGGGTAAGTTTGAAGTGGAGTGGACCCCAGTAAACTTTGAAGTGGATACAGGGGCAATATACTCTGACTTTAAGGCACCTTTGGGCCCTCTATCAAATAAAAGGTCTCTAATTCAAGGGGCTAATGGCAATAAATATCGGGCTTGGACAACTAAGAGGACCATGGTCCAGGGGAAAGAAAAAATCCATCACACCTTCCTAGTAATCCCAGAATGCCCGGCCCCATTAATGGGCAGAGATCTGCTCATCAATCGCCGGGCCAAAATAACTTTTAACCCTGAAGGCCCCCAAGTGGAATTTCTAAATCCTTCAGTAAAAACTCCTATAGTCACGGCTCTAAATATGTCAGTAGAAAATGTACATCAAATCACTCACCTTGGTTCAAAGAAATTGCATTCATTCCTGAAAGATCAAGAACAGAGTTTTCCACTAACGGACTCACAGCAAAAGGAAATAACTGAATGGGTAACAAAAGCCTGCTGGGTCTGTCATGGTTAATGCTTACCCTTCCAAGCTTCCTGCAGGAAAGCACCTAGGAGAAACCAGACCAGGACAATTCTGGGAAGTGGACCTTACTAAAATTAAGCCAGTAAGGTTTGGACTTAAATATCTCCTAGTCTTTGTAGATATATTTTCAGGATGGATTGAAGCCTTCCCCAGAAAAAAAAAAAAAAAAGAAAAAAGAAAAAAAACGAAACAGCGCAAATGGTGGTCAAGAAGATACTGGAAGATATTTTTACAAGATATGGCCTGCCTAAAGTAATAAGGTCTGAACATAGACTGGCGTTCGTAGCCCAGGTAAGTCAGGGGTTAGGCAGGACCCTGGGGATTAATTGGAAGTTACATTGTGCTTATTGACCCCCGAGTTCAGGACAGGTAAAAAGATTGTATAAAACCATTAAAGAGACCTTAACGAAATTAAGCTTAGAGATCTGCATAATAGATTGAACTATTCTCCTGCCTTATGCACTGTTTTATGGAAGAAATACTCCCTCTGTTTCTTTGTGTAACCTCATCCCCTAGGAAATTCTCGATGGTGCCCCTCCTTCAGTAAGGGACCTAACCCCAACTCTAAGACCTAACGATCCCTTCCACACCCCATTGCTTGAAAGATTTAAAGCTCTTGAAAGAACTCAGGGATACCTGTGAAAACAGATGGCCACTGCCTATCAACCTGGGGACGAGTGGACTCTACATCGATATCAAGTAAGAGACTTCATCTACGTAAGTCGACATCAGGTGTCATCCCTGGAACCCCACTGGAAATGACTTATAACACCTACATCGGAAAAGGTAGACAGAATCACTTCCTGGATCCATACCTCTCATCTCAAGCCTGCGCCCTGTCCAGACTCTGGCTGGAAACTGGAAAAGATTGGTAACACTTTCAAATTGTGTATTCACCCTTTGTCTAAGGCTATAGACTCTCCCCTTGACCACCAGTACTCCTAACCCTCATTAGCCCGTTCAGCAGTGATGGCTGATCACAAATCCTACTGGAAAAGAAGTATGATCTATCTCGCATGCAACCCAATGAGGGACTTGGTGGCCATCTCTCCACCTAGACATTTGTCAGGTGGCTATAGGTGTTTCCTATTGGGATATCCCTGATGAAGAGGATCCCACTGAAATTCCATTAAATCCCTTCCACACCATAGATAATGGAAACAATCATTATGGGTGAGGGACACGCGAGCCAGATGCAGGTTGGCTATCCTAGATTGCTATGTTTGCCCGGCGGAATATCAAAGCCACAAACAGTCACGGCTGTGTGGGGGGAAAGCCGACTTCTTCTGTAACTCATGGGGCTGTGAGCATACAGGCAGTGCATGATGGAACCCAAACTCCTCATCAAATTCTGTACACAGCATTGGCCCTATTACCAATTAGATAACCAAAACCGATGGCCCCCAGAGGGGTCTCTAGATCCTCAAATTTTGCATGACCTTTTTAACTTCTGCAAGTGCTCAAAAGGGTTAAAGGAGATTCCCTTATGTGGAGGCCTTTTCCCTCCTTCGCTCACATCCTGACCTATGCTTCTCCAACAGGTCCTCACACTCAGCCTTCTGCTCCAGACTCTCTGCTGTCACTCTCACCCAGCAACCTGCTTTCTCCCCTCCAATTACTAGATCAAAAACCCAAACCTCTGCCGGATCTCAGACCATTGCCCACTTGCTTAGGTAGCAGGTACTGAGGTAACCCTCCACCCACTCACTCCTCTCTTCTCCAGTCATTGCCCGCACCGGGTTCCACAAGTTCCTCTTACCAGCTAACCCAAAGCTCAAACCAGCTGAGGAGAACCCTCAGACCCCTATCCAAGATGTAGTGAAAATGGCCTTTAAAGTTTCTTTGTCATCACTGAAAACAGGTTACTAAGAATTTAAAGTCCCTCACAGGCTTTTAGGGATACTAACTCCCATCTTCCCCTCTGCTCTACCTGTTCTACTGCTCAACTTTTTGTTGCTATAAAAATCACAAACCCCTTTCCCAGTATTCTTTTACATCTCTCCTACCTCATTCTCAGATCCACGGAGCTGCTCACAGCCACGCCTTCCCCGTCTTCCCCCTCTGTTCCAGGCCCAGAGAAAAACATAAACTGACCTTCTACAGAAATCTTCACCATGGCTGACTTTAGGACTTTCAGCAAAAGAGTCCCCATAAAAGACTTCAGAGTAGATAAACTTCCTCTTTTCCTGTTGCCCGGTTCTACATGGCCACTGGCTAAAAATATCAGCACTCCTAAGTTAGACACCCCCTTACTAGTTTTTCACAAAATATGTGAACAAGGCCTCTGGCCTTGAGCTGGGGCTTCACAGAGAAGGCTACATTTCTAAGATAAAGAATCTACCAACTGGGCTCTATGGTAACAGCTGGAAAAGGAAAAAAAAATAAAGGGAAGAAAAAGCTCTCCTTCACCCAGGTGTCCTTGAAAAGTTAACTTGCCCAGAACAGAGGAAAAAACAGAAAAAACTGCTTTTTTGTGAACTTCTGGAGACTGAACTTCTGAGCCTTTTCCCTTACATGTGGGGTACAAAATTCTGAAACTACCTAAATTTGGGTTTCAGGGAATTAATTGATTATAACAGAAGTAATGCCCTCTGAATCCGGTTGCAAACAAATAGGAAAGTTTCCCTGTTTTTGGTAGTATCTTAGATGCCTTTCCTTGTCCGTCCCTACAACAGTATAATTCTATATAATTAAAAATTGTTTATTTTTTTCATGAAATTGTCAAGAGATGTGATTAATTGTGTAATGGTGCAGATGTTTCCCAGAGTGCTTTATCATGATGCAGGTTCATTTGAAGATCAAATAGGAGGCCATAAAACCCGGTTCCACTGAGAACATATATCCATCACTTTAGCCATCCTATTAGGAATAGAAGTTGCTGCAGGGGTGGGCACAAGAACCACTGCCTTGTTCCATGGGATACAACAAATGACACAATTAGAAGCAGCAATAGACCAAAACTTAAAGATAGTAGAAACCTCCATCACAGCTTTGCAGGAATCTTTAACCTCTCTCTCTGAAATTGTTTTAGAGAACAGTCGAGGGTTGAATCTCCTCTTCATGAGAGAAGGGGGCCTTTATTCTGCATTGATGGAAGAATGTTGTGTTTATGCCGACCATACTGGAGTTGTAAAAAAATCTATGAGTAAATTAAAAAGATGCCTTGAAAAGTGTCAACTAGAGAGAGAGGCTCAAAAAGGGTGGTTTGAGTCTTGGTTCAAACAGTCCCCCTGGTTAACTACGCATTTATCAACCCTGGCCAGTCCAATAATAATCCTCATATTATTGCTAACTATAAAACCCTGTTTGCTCAACCGTGTGATTCCTTTTCTCCAAGCTCAAATTGGACAAGTAAAACTTATGGTAATACCCCACTAGCAGACATAGAATGTGACACCCCGCAATGATTGCTTTTATGATTAAAAGTAGCCAGAAGAAGAAGTGGGGAATGAAATGTTAATAAAATAGGCACTTTTCACATCCTTTTTTTTCTGTATGCTTAACAAAACACTGTTGAAATCTTGAGAAATGTTTGATAATCTTGTTCCCAGAATGTGCTGTCCCCAACTGACAAACTGCAGAATGTACTCCCTCACCGGGTTGCATGCAAACTGACCACTCACCCTGACACATCAATAAACTTCCCTCCCTGCCCTCACCAAGGAAAGTGTATAAGCTCTGCTTAAGCTGTTCTAAGGGCTCTCTACTCCATTCAAGTGAGCTATGAGCACCAGCATGCTGGACCCCCAATGAACCCTTTGCTGTTGCATGAGATAGTCTCTTGGTGGTCTCTTATTCTGACCTCACCCGACCTTTACTTGGATGATTGAATGTAGAAGAGAACATGCATTCAAAAAGGGATAGTTGGTAGGATTAGGAATATAGTTGGTAGGTTTAGGAAGAAGACTGTGTGTAGGATTTGGAACAAAATTTCCTTAGCAATAGGGTTTCGGTTAGAAGGTGAATGTAAATGTCAGCACATGTGAAGAGTCAGTCACAATAAAGAACAGGAGAAAATATGTAGGAAATCAGATATCAATACACACATTATGAAATTAGGCGAAGTATAAAGTGAATGATAGGATTAGACATTATCAAAAAGGTTTTTGAGATTCAATATATAATCTTAGGAAGAAACAAATATGTAGTCACCAATATGATTGACATTTGAGAGCATTAGGCAACCTGGACATGGATGTTTTTAGTAATCCAGGATCACTTTCCATTTAGGATTTGCTACAATCATAAGTTTGACCTTTGCATTTTGTGATCAGAATATTACTGTGATAAAATGTATATGTAGATCAGGTGACATTGGTATTTTTTCTAACATTTCTGGGAGCAATATTTTGAAGACGTATAAATTAGTGTTGGGGGTACAAAGAGTTGTACCCTGTGTCTATGAATATAGAAGTAATGAATGAATTGACAATACTGTGAATAAATAATATAACTGTTTCCACTTTAAATAATGGATTGAATTGATATCTGAAAATATATAAGAAATCTTTTATTGATATACAATCATTCAATCCAACGAGTTATACATCTAATGGTAATATTAGGGTTATGTTTTATCATGAAGGGTGTGTGAGTTTAGATTCAAAAGTGATTATGGAAATGGAAAATAATGTGTTTGGAAAGAAGTCTCATGAAAAGACGAGTCAAGAAACATAGAGAAATACATGTGTTCTGAAGCAGAAAGTGATTGTAAGTATAAAAAAATTCTATAAATTTCCTAACTTTTGGATGAAATATATATCCTATGATGTGCAAAAAATGAAAATTTTAGTAATGTTGAATGAAAATGAATGTCAAAATACATATCATGTCCCATAGGCATCTACTTGCATTGATGTTAAACTGGGTCAGTTACTGTAGAAACATTAGAGTTTGTAAGGACCATTTACTAAAGTTAGTTTTCAGTACTAGGAATCAAATATATATTTCAGGTGGATGAATATATCTGAGCAAAATCTTGTGAAAATTTTATTATAAATCCACATTCATGAACATGAATAAATTTTTGGAGTGTATATACAACACATATATTTCACATTTTGAAAAATCAGGAGGGTGTATAATATATATATATATTTAACACAGAGACATTAAAAAGTAGCAATATGTGCGAATCAAAATTCATCATGAAAGATATATCATCCACAGATTAAAAAGTATTCATTTTACTGATCATGGATTTATGAATGATGTTGTTCAACTAGGAAGCTCACACATAGGTTGAATTTTCAGTTCCAAAAGCATTTAAGAGGAGTGATCTCTTCTCACAATTTGTATCTGCCAAGTCAGCCTCCTCCCAAAAATGTACGTGTGATACCAGGTAATATTCTATATGTGCATATAAAAATACATGTGCTGAATAGCCTCCAGAGAAATGGAGAGAGGAATTAACATATAAATTAACATTAAAAATAATGGAGAACTATTTCAATTAACAATTGAATATATTTATAACACCTACCATTTATCATGCAAAAAGGAAGTTCAATTATACACCATGCCTCCTCTGAACTCTTTGTGTTTCTACAGTGTTTGGGTTATTTCCTCCATCATATTACAATTAGTAATCAGAGTCTAGTAGGGTGTGAGTTAGTGTCAAGGATTCAGTATTTCGAATGGAAAATAGAAAAATGAATCCAATGTGTATGCAAATATGTGCTACACAAAAATCTTCCCACTCTCATGCAGAACAATGCCTAGATATCACCTTCGCCCCAAGTAAGACACAATGAGAGGAGAAGAGTTAGAAAATCTTTGAATACATATCTCCAATAGAAAATGCTCAGGAGTTCACAACCTAGGTTGTGGTAGAGGAATTTCCAAAAGTAAGGGACAGGGTAAACACTCCACAAACGTGGACCTCTGCCTGCCTAAAGACTTCTTGAGAGACTGCCTCTGAGGTTGGGCACATGAAATATTTGTTGTTGTCAGGAGCTTTAGCTTTTTTTCTAGTGAGACCATCAAAACTGGGTCTGCATCTCTGGGACCTTCTCAATATGGTTTCTTATTTCCAATGAACATGAGGCAGCAGTGCTGAATTCTCTCTTTCTAGGTAAACTGTGGCCACAGGGGGCTAAGTGTATCCACACGGTGACTGTGAATCCATTTGGTCATCCTCCACATTTCTTGGTGATTCTTGGTGCTTCACTGGGAATTTGGTATTTACTTCATGGAATACAAGGAGCTCAACTGGGACACAGTCCTGGAGGGAGTTCTGTCACGTGTGGTGGGTCAGGGTCTGCAGAAGAATGGATCAACCAGGCTTCTGTCCCACATAGTTTGCCCCCTTCACCATAATAACCTGATTGTGAACATTTCCCTTAAACCTCTCCTTATAAAAAGATGCCTTTACATATCAGGGTCTGCTGGATGCACCATGTCAGCCACAAGCCACTTGGAAGTCAAAGGCAGATCCACAAGGCCCCACGACAGAAGTTTTATCACAAAACTGCACACCACTTCTCTAGGTCTATTAATCAGCAGGCTCGAACTTACTGGCATCTCTGTTCTACACCATTTTCATGGAAACCATTCAATCAAGGAACTGTCTTGTACACTCATCATCAGCAACAGTACATCCAAAGGTTCTCCCGTGCAACCTGGTCAAGGGAATTTAAAATATTTCATGGTATTTATCTAGCCATTTTTCAAGAATGAATTTGGGGGCACTGTGGGTTTCAATTCTTTCAGGAAACATTAAATGGTGAGGAAGCTCATTTCAATGAAACCTCTGGAAAATTCTCACAGGCAAGTCTTCCCAAGGAGTGCCCAAAAGGTCACAAGAAGCCAGGCCGATTGAGGTCTACAATGTGAGGTCCATGTGTGATTAGAAGCTCAACAATGCCTGCCAAGAGTTTTAGAAAAAAAATCATGTGATATCCAGGATGAGATTCCCAGTGCTCTGTGGAAAGCCACCCTGGACCTAGATCTCAGTTTACAAGGGCGACTCTCATGCGTAGCCTGATAAAATCCCAACACAATTTATGGCAATACTTCTCTGAGTTCAGTTGCAGAACTCAGTCTCTAAGGGGAATTACACCAGACTTCAAGCCCAGGTGGACCCAGTCATTTCTTCCAACCGCCACACAAATGACCACAATTAAAACCTAAGCACTCCCACAAGGCCTTCATTTTCTCCATATAGACACTCATCAAAACCTCTGGCTGAAGGTTTCCATGAGGGGCGCAGCCCAAGACAGTGTCCAAAATGAGCTGCCATGCCCCTCATTTTCCTAATGTCAGGGTGGCCTGAACACCATTCCTGTGAACCAGGAGTGATTAAATAGACCTGCCACTAATACTGCTCTGCTTCTCCATTTTGAGGCCTATTGAATGTCAGGTATAGATTCTTTATGTGATTTGGAGTCATGAGAAAACCCAAGCACTTCTGCAGGGCTTTGAAGAAGTCATTTGACCCAAAGGATCCATATTCTCACTTCATGGAGTCAGGAACATCACAGAAGAATGCAAGAGACTTCATCCACAATGACTGATCTTTTTGCCATTTTGGTTTTGGATGCACACATGGGATCTTTCTTTAGATCCATCAGGTGCTGAGAATCTAAGCTGGAGCCTCAGACAGGGCCATGTGGCTGATTCAGGCACCTCCCTTTCCAAAGCAATTAAGCCAAGAACCACAGGTGATCCCCATTCATTTCCATTTGATAACTGTTTTCTTCAGTCTTCACAAATGGGTGGCCTGAGGCTAAGTCCTTTCTGACATTCAGGGCAACAGAACAATAGGTAAGCAAAAGGCCCAAAGCAGGGTTTCTCCACTGAGAGTTTCCTGGCCACACTGATATCTGAGTTTTCTGAGATGCTCCCCATGCCATTCCCTTCAGCTATTCAGTACATGGGCATGTCACAGTGATTGGAGGTGGTACATATCTTGGAAAAAAAACCATGAGCCTATTCTGGAGAGTGGCCAGAATTCTGGAAGAAAACAGGAACTTAGGAAGGTTGTAGGTCTTTCCCATTGGTAAGGCAAGCCGCAGTCCTTTCATAAATTGAACAGGTTGAATGCTGGGAAGCGTTCTATTACACAGGACATCCATTAATGCATTTTCTTTTCTAATGTCTACAACCATGGACACATTGGAATACGCAGACATAGAAACACTTGCCATGTCAAATGAATTATTAGAAACCGTCCATTCCAAACCAAATAAATCACTTTTTTTTCCCCTATTCTCAGAACATGAGACAAAACCACAAACTGACATCCACACACCCAGGCACCTCTTTCCCCCAAGTAGGTCTGTGACTATCCTGAGTGTCCTCTGACTGGTAGGCCATACGATGTTACTCTGAAATGGCTTTTCCTGTCTCAGATCTGGTGTCCTTCACCAACTCTGTGAAGTTGTCAGGAGGCAGTGGTGAGCCAATTCCAGTCTTCTCAGGAAATGCCCCTGTTCGGAACTTTCTTGGAATTTGCCCACCTTCACAACAATAGGTACCTAGATAGACTGATTCTATCCTTGGTAAATCCAAACAAGTGACACCACTGGGACTTGGACGGGTAATGGCTCTGGGTGCCTGGCTTCCTGGATCCCAAATTCAGAAAGTTCCATCACCAAGGAAGTAGGTGAGGTCACTTCCTTCAGGAACAGAATGAGGTCACTGACTTGGCCACCACTATGTCCTAACAGTTGCTTCCTAGGTTCTCATGAGATGGAGGCTGCCCCTACTTCATGTGACACATTCATAAATTAGAATGCTATAGAAACCATAGGCACCTGGGAACAGCTCTCCACAAAGGCCTGGTTTGGTCCATCTTCTCTACATTAAGAAGAGAGAGGCTGATTCAGAAATATCCCTTCATCCTGACCAGGTTGTTTGCCATGGAAGATGACTTTTGCTCTCTCAGGTCCTTCATAGCTGCTTACATCTTCTCCATGGATCATTTCTGCATGGTCTTTTGAGGTTGTCAGCAGGTGGAAGACCCCCTACCTTCCTGTATTGTAAGACCAACTCGATCCCTGCTCTTCTGTAAAGTTAGATTGAGGGAACAGTGTATGGTTAGGGTTAATAGCATGTTCGATTTTGGTTAGGAATCATTCTGCTGGATGAATAATGGTTTGGGAATCTGTGATACTTATAAGAATATAGACGTGAAATATAAGTGTGAAAACAGAAATCTAGGTAAGATTTGAAGCCCAGAAGGGCATTTCGCGATTGATTGGCATAGTAAGCTTGAATTATGTTCTGCACCGAGGTCTCAGATCAATTCATATACAATAGCATAGGATGCTGTACCTCAAATGACTGAATTTAGAAGAGATCATCCAGTCCAAAAGGGATAGTTCGTAGGATTAGGAAGATTGTCAGTAGGATTACGAAGAAGAGTGAGTCTAGGAGTTGGACCAAAAGTTCTTTAGCAATAGGGTTTCAGTTAGAGAGTGAATGTAAATGTCAGCACAGGTGAAGAGTCATTCACAATGATGAACTGGGGAAAATATGTAGGAAAGAGAGTAAATATGTATCATTAGAGACTTTAGGAAATCAGGCAACGTATAAAGTGAGTGATAGGATTAGACATTTCCAACAGGGTTGAGGTTGAATATATAATCTTAGAAAGGAACAATTATGTAGTCACCAATAGGATTGACATTTGAGCGCATTAGGGAACCTAGACATGGAGATTTTTAGTATTCCATGCTCACTTTAAATTTAGGCTTTAGTACAATCATAAGTGTAACCTTTGCATTTTGTGTCAAGGATATTACTGTGGTAAAATGAATATGTAGATCAGATGACATGAGTATTTCTTCCACCAATATGGGGAGCAATATTTTGAAAACTTATAAATTAGTATTGCAGATAAAATAGGCGTACCCTGTGTTGATGAATAAGAGATGATGCATGAATAGACCATATTTTGAATAAATTATATAACTGGTTTCATCTTTAAATAATGCATTAATTTTATATCTGAAAATATATAGGAAATCTTATATTGATATACATACATTCATTCCAACCAGTTATACATCTAATGGTAATATTAGGGTTACGGTTTATCATGAAGAGTGTGTGAGTTTTGCTTCAAAAATGATTATAGAATTGAGAATAATGTTTTTAGAAAGAAGTCTAGTAAAAAGACCACTAAAGAATCACAGAGGAATACATGTTTTCTGAAAGAGGAAGTGATTAAAAGTGAACCACATGCCTATAAATTTGTGAATTTGTGGATGAAAGGATATATCCTATGATGACCATAAACTGAAGAAATAGTAATGTACCAGTGTGGAATAAAAATGAACTTCAAAATACATATCATGTCCATAGGAATCTAACTGCATTGATGTTAAACTTGGTCAGTTACTATAGAAATATTAGGATATATAAGGACCATTCACTGAAGTTAGTTTACAGTACAAGGAAACAAATATATATTTCAGGTGGTTGAATATTTCTGAGAATAATCTGTTGAGAGCCACAGCCAAAGGAGCCCCAGCAAACTTCCAGCTGCCAGCAAACTTCCAGCTGCTGGCTGATGATTGCCTCACAGCGGCCCCAGCATCATCTAGCTTATTGACTCCTCTGTGGTGATGCTCATTGGAGATGCTCATTGAGCGGTTTCCCTGACCTTTCAGACTGCCATTGGATGATTGGCTCACAGAGGCCCCAGCAACATCTAGCTGCTTGGCTCCTCTGTGGTGATGCACATTGTGCTGGTTCCCTGCCCTTTCAGACCATGGAGCTGCTCATTTGGGAATGTTTTTGGCTCCGCCCACACCACCCAGCCAATCGGCCTCAAGAGGATGAGGCTTGTGGTTGAGGGAGAGGATTGTGGGAAGCCTGTGGTGGCAGTTGGGCTCTGACGGTTTTTCCTGAGGAGCTGTTTTGTTTGGTGTCATCTTGTTGGGTTGTATTATAGTAGAAATATGGGATCAGAAATTAGTAAAAAAAAAAAAAAAAAAAAAAAAAACCTGAAAGAGTGTTCAGTAAATTGTTAGAGGAAGGAGGCATCTCAGTAAAATCAAGAACAGTCAGGGCATACGTTGATACAATACAAAAATGTAGCCCATGGCTTTTTAAGAAGGAGTTGTTAAATATATCACAATGGAGCCATCATGGTGAAGATTTCAAAAGAATAGAAAAGAAAAGCCCAGGGACTCTGCCAGTTGGCACATTGCCATTGTGCACGTTTGTATCTTGTTTGCTTAGTGGAAAGCCTTCAGTTCAGACAATGGTAGAGGAAGGAGAAGACATATTGATTCAAGTAAAAGAGAAGGTCTCTCAAGTTAGTCAGACAGAGGAAAAAATTCAAGGAAAGGAAAAGGTCTCTCGAACTAGTCAGACAGAGGAAAAAATTCAAGTAAAAAAGAAGGCCTTTCAAGCCAGTCAGACAGAGAAAGAAAGTGTAAAACAGAAAAAGCCATCAGGGGGAAAGTTACAACAGGAGACTGCTACTAACACCTTTCTATCACCAGATGGTGTAAGTATCTAACCAACAGCACCACCTCTACAGGAGACTGCTACTAACACCTTCCTATCACCAGAAAACGTAAGTGTCCAACTAACAAGGCCACCTCCATATGTTGGGAGGCCTCCAACCCCCGCAGTTGATAGTTGGGATCCTGAGACAAAATCTCAAATATTAATATGCCCAGTATATGAGGCAGGAGAGCAGCGAGTTTGCCATGCTTTAAATTTCAAAACAGTGAAGCAGATAAAAGAGGCTGTAACAACCTATGGTCCTCAAGCACCCTTCACTGTAAGCATGGTCGAATCCATTAACAACATGAACATGACGCCAGCAGATTGGGCTAATATGTGTAAAGGTGTACTAAATGGGGGACAATTCCTGTTATGGAAGGTTGCCAATGAGGAATTTTGCAAGGAGACGGCTAGGCAAAATGCAGCAGCTTGTTATCCTCAGAGACATCTAGATATATTGTTAGGAAAGGGACCTTTTGAGGATCAGCAGCAACAATGTGCATATGATCCTGGTGTATATGCACAAATTGCTATAGATGCAATTAAGGCAAGGAAGACTTTACAAGGACATGGAGGTTTACAAGGTCAATTATCTAAGGTAATACAAGGAGCTAATGAACCTTATGATGAATTTGTAGATAGGCTTGTTCAAAGAGCTACCAGAGTTTTTGGAAATACAGAACAAGCAATGCCATTACTAAAACAACTGGCTTATGAGCAAGTGAATCGTTGGTGCAAAGATATCATTAGACATTGGAAACATGAAGATTTAAACACATATATTAAATTATGTAGAGACATTAATGAACAAGAGCAAGTCGTGGCAGCTGCAGTAAAACAGGCTTTAGATGCCAGAGACATTAATGAACAAGGGCAAATTATGGCAGCTGCAGTAAAACAAGCTTTAGATGCCAGGCCAAGAACATGCTACAATTGTGAACAAACAGGACATTGCCCCATAGGAGGAGGGTTTAACAAAACTAGGTGTCAAAGGAGTAGAATAACAGGTATTTGCCCACGATGCCATAGAGGGAGACATCGGGCTAATGAATGCCGTTCTCAAACCACCATAGAGGGTACTCCATTATCAAAATACGAACAAGGACCAGGTGTTTATCCACAATATTGTGGAGAAAGACATCGGGCTCTATTGCCAAAAAATGGACAAGGGGGCCTAATGCTCCGGGGCGCAAAACCACAAATATACGCACCACTGGAGGAACCCAGCAACCCCATCAGGGTAGTGGCCAGGATACATTTTCCATCAGATCCCTCATCAGACAAACTAGAGGGAGCACAGGGTTGGACATCTGCGCCTCCGCCAGAGCAGTACTAACTCCAGATATGGGAGTTCAAATCATTCCCACAGGGGTAAAAGGACCTCTTCCAAAAGGAACAGTACGCTTATTATTGGGACGCAGCTCTTCTACTCTAAAAGGACTTATGATAAGTCCTGGGGTAATTGATCCCTACTATGAAGGTGAAATAAAAATTATAGCCAGTTATCCCAAGGGTATATCAGTAATTTCACCAGGAGATTGAATAGCACAGTTACTAATAATACCCAGCCTACATGAAAAAATTTCCAGTCGTACTGTAGAAAGAGGTTCCAAGGGATTAGGTTCCACACATGTAGATTGGACTATGCTTTCTTTAAATTTAGATTCTCGCCCCATGCTAAAACTAAATATTCAAGGACATGAATTTAATGAGCTACTTGATACAGACACAGACCTTAGCATCATCTCTCTTCAAGAATAGCCAAAACATTGGCCATTACAACAAGCCACTCAAACGCTTTGAGGCCTAAGAGTGGCGTCATGG
Organism: Callospermophilus lateralis; assembly: GCF_048772815.1. Lineage (NCBI taxonomy): Eukaryota > Metazoa > Chordata > Mammalia > Rodentia > Sciuridae > Callospermophilus > Callospermophilus lateralis. Next base: position 3,329,133 of record NC_135316.1, on the reverse strand, counting down.
AAGTGCAATGGTATTAGATTGGAAAAATCCTGAAGGATGTGAAGGAACTATACAGCCATATGTATTGGATCATCTTCCCCTAAAATAATGGGGACGAGATGTCATAGATCAATTAGGTTTGACATTAACAAATAACATCAACCAAAATTCACCCACTATTATGACTAGACAAGGTTTTAGGAAAGGAAAAAGATTAGAAAAACAAGAACAAGATATAGCAGCACCAATAAAAATAGATCAAGGAACAGACAGACATGGGTTGGATTTTGAGACAGGGCCAGTGAGGCAATAAAAATTACTTGGAAATCAGAAAGACCAGAATGGGTTCCTCAGTGGCCCCTGACTAAAGAAAAGATACAAGAAGCCCATGACCTGGTCAAACAACAATTAGCGGAAGGACATACACAACCTTCTGTATCTCCCCATAATATTCCCATTTTTGTCATCAAAAAGAAATCTGGTAATTGGAGATTATTGCAATATTTAAGAGCCTTAAATAATGAGATGGTTATTATGGGACCTGCTCAATCAGGGATTCCTCAATTGTCTGCTTTTCCTAAAACCTGGTATGTTTTAGTTATAGATATTAAAGATTGTTTTTTTTCCAATTGCAATTCATCCTGAGGATAGTCCAGGTTTTGCATTTACTATTTCTGCACTGAATCATGAAGATCCTGATCAGAGATATGAATGGAAAGTTCTCCCTCAAGGGATGGCTAGCAGCCCAACTATGTGTCAAATGTATGTTAACAAAGTAATCCAGCCACTTAGAAATCAAAATCCTGAACTACAAATATTTCACTATATGGATCATGTATTATTAGCACACAAAGCTAAAAATACATTGCTAGAATGTTATGCTACACTTACAAGCTTATAAAAAATTATAATTTAGAGATAGCAATACATAAAGTACAATTAAATTTTCCAATTAATTATTTCGGAGTTCTATTATCCTCAACCATGGTCGGTCCACCAAAAATTCAAATACGAGTAGATCAACTCAAATCACTTAAAGATTTTCAAAAGTTATTTGGAGACATAAATTGAATAAGGTCTTATCTAGGTATACCAACAGGAGAGTTGGGACCTTTTTTTGATATCCTAAAAGTTCCATAAGATCCAAATTCACCCCGAATATTGACACCTGAAACAAGAAAGGCATTCAGAATAATTGAAACATATATGGAAAATATGCATTTGGATAGAATTGATATAAGATTGCCTTTATTATTGTACTACCAACAAAAAATATTCCTACAGGAGTATTTTGGCAAGAAGGTCCATTATTATGAATACATTTATCTTATTCTCCTAACACTATTCTTACTAGGTATCCTGAGGCTGTAGGACAATTAATACTCATAGGAATAAAAGCAGCAAAGGGAGTGTTTGGAATTTCTCCCAATAAAATTATTACTCCATATACTCTGAATCAAATTGATGAGTTAGCTAATGAATTAAATACTTGGGCAATAATCATGTGCAAATCAAATGTTTCATTTGATAACCACTTACCGTCTAATCCTTTATTGTCTTTTTGGTCATCACATCCTGTAATTTTTCCAAAAATGACAAGAAAAATACCTATCATGAATGCTCCAAATATATTCACTGATGGATCAAATAATGGTACAGCAGCAATAGTTACACCTGATCAAACTTTTTCATTTTTAGTACCCAAACAATCAGCTCAAAAGGTAGAGCTTAATGCACTATTACAAGCTTTTGTGATGGTTAAAGATTCTGCATTTAATTTATTTTCCGATAGTCAGTATATAGTTAACGCTATAGTATACCTTGAAGATGCTGGTAGGATTTCCTCTTCCTCTACTGTTTTCTCTTTGCTTTCCACTATACAATGTCTAATGTGGGACAGAAAAGATCCATTCTTTATAGGACATATCAGGGCACATACAGGATTGCCTGGATCCCTTAGTTTGGGCAAAGATTTAGCAGATAAAACTACACATGACATACATATTTTCTCTACACTACAAGAAGCAATGAATTTTCATAAAATGTTCCATGTCAATGTTAATACTTTACAAAAGCATTTTAAAATAACTAAGGAACAAGCTAGACAAATAATATAACAATGTCAAAATTGTGTGACCTTTTTACCACAAGTTAATCTTGGATTCAATCCTAGAGGATTGATACCTAACCATATTTGGCAGATGGACCTCACACACTTGCCAGAATTTGGAAAATTAAAATATTTGCATGATACAGTTGATACTTCTTCTGGATTTTTGATGGGCTCCCTTCATGCTGGAGAAAAAAAACTAAAGATATTATAGCTCATTGCTTACAAAATTTTGCCACTGTGGGCCTTGCAAAACAGTTAAAAACAGATAATGCCCCTGGTTATACTTCTAACACTTTTAAATAATTTTGCTCATCATTTGGCATTACTCATATAACAGGAATCCCATACAATCCACAGGGACAAGGCATAGTTGAAAGAGCTCATCAAACTCTTAAAATGTACTTATTAAAGCAAAAAGACGGAATTGGAAGGGGTATATATTCCCCAAAGATAAACTTAAAATAACCCTTTTTACTCTAAACTTTTAAAATATGGATTCATCAGGACTTAGTGCTGCGAAAAGGCATATGTGTCCAAAAAATGTGCATAAGCCCAAGGTAATTTTGAAGGATATTCTAACAGGACAATGGAAAGGTTCTGACCCAGCAATTGTCTGGATTCGGGGGTCTGTGTGTTTCCACATTGAGAACAGCAGCAGATTTGGATTCTGGAGAGATTAACTAAAGTCCTGACCCAGTGATTGTCTGGAGTCGGGGGAATGTTTGTGTGTTTCCACAGGGAGAACAGCAACCGATTTGGTTTCCAGAGAGATTAACTAAAGCGATTTCTACAGACCAAAAAGATGATGGTTTGACTCAAGTCCAAAACAGCTGATATCCAAAACTCCAGTTTGGCTATCCTTACATCTGCAATAGAACCAGGATGCTTTTCTCAATGTCTATTTTATTATTGCCCTTTCCCACATTCTATTTTGTTCTTTGAGCTCATACAGACCTAGGTTAATGTTTTGCTGATCAGTTCTATTTTTTTGAGTATAGAGTTTTTAAATATTGCAATGGAGATTTCACCTGTAAAAAGTTATAAGGCCTTTACTATTAGGTTATATGTTGTATGAATTATATTATGTGTGCACACTTGTGTTTTGTGTTATATGTTTGAATGTACGTATGTCCATATATCATATATGATAAGCGCTCATGAAAAAATGGATCCAAATATTTTTTTTTTCACGTGATTTAAATGGTTTAATTTAAATTGGGTAAACAGCTGTTGAGGATTGTTTTAATATATGTACAAAAAGGAAGTTAACAGGTCTGTTTGTTTACTTTCAACTTTCTTTTTCATTATATTTAATAATTCTTTTGAAGATAAGGTACATTGTTAAGAAAATAGTTTTCTAAAAAAAATTGTTTTCTTGCATTGTGAACTCACTTGTATGCATTGTGAACTATCTGTTGGTGCAGTGACTTGTGGTAGTGTTGGGGTATTTTTGCTGATAATGTCATCGGTGGTACAATTTTTCCAAAAGGAGCCATCAATTAGCTTGGTGTATCTTTCTCCCTTCTGCTTGTTATGATCGTTCAGCTAAAATTTGGGAGCCAACAGAGGTGAGGCAAAGAACCTCACGCACCCCCCCCCCCCGCTCGTACAAATACCTCTCCACAGGTGTGGCTGTAGACTGGACCGGTAGTCAGTGACGGGTAAGATCCAATTGCAATGGTACCAACCTAACGGGTAAAGACCATATGTACTATTGGACAACCTAAGGCAGGCACGGTCCCTAAGTCACATGCTTGTTGTTTAAACAGCGAGGGGGAGATGTTGAGAGCCACAGCCAAAGGGGCCCCAGCAAACTTCCAGCTGCCAGCAAACTTCCAGCTGCTGGCGGATGATTGGCTCACAGTGGCCGCAGGAACATCTAGCTGATTGGCTCCTCTGCAGTGATGCTCATTGGAGATGCTCATTGAGCTGTTTTCCAGTCCTTTCAGACTGCCAGCGGATGATTAGCTCACAGTGGCCCCAGCAACATCTAGCTGATCGGCTCCTCGATGGTGATGCTCATTGGGTTGGTTCCCTGCCCTTTCATACCATGGAGCTGCTCATGTGGGACTTTTTGGCTGCGCCCACGCAACCCAGCCAATTGGCCTCAAGAGGAGGAGGCTTGTGGTTTAGGGATAGGCTTGTGGGTAGCCTGTGATGGCAGTTGGGCTCTGAAAATTTTTCCTGAGGGGCTGTTTTGTTTGGCTTGTTTGGTCCTAAAAATAAAGTTTGTTTCACTTGAGAAGTGGCTCCTGAATAGTGCCCAGCAAGACTGATGATAATCATGTGAAATGTTGATTATAAATCCACATACATGAACTTGAATGAATTTAGGGAGTGTATAACTAGACACATATATTTCATTTTTTGGAAAATCTGGAGAATATATATATATATATATATATATATATATATATATATATATATATATATATATATACACACACACACACACACACACACACACACAAAACAATAAAATGTAGCAATATATATGCCAATAGAATTTTATCATGAAATATATATCATCCACATATCTAAAAATATTCATTTTACTTAACATGGATTTATGTATAATGTTGTTCACTATGAAGATCACCCATAGGTTGAATTTTCAGTTCCATCAGTATTTAGGGGGAGTGATCTATTCTCATAATTTGTATATTCCAAATTCAGTGCGCTCACAAGAATATATGTGTGATACCAGGTAGGAGTCTATATATGCATAAAAATATACATGTTCTCAATAGGCTACAGAGAAAAGGAGACAGGAATTTACAGATGTGTTAACTTTAAAAACTCATGGAGAAATATTACAATGAAAAGTTGACTAGATTTATAACAAATACCCTTGATAAAGCAGAAGAAAAATCCAAGTATACACCATGCCTCCTACAAAAGGACTGTATTTCTATTCTGTTAGGTTTCTTTTACTCCATCATTTTAGGATAAGTAGTCAGAGTCTAGTAGGGTATGGGTTAGTGTCAGGGATTCAGTATTTCAAATGGAAAATAGAATAATGAATTCAATGTGTATGCAAATATGTGCTACACAATAATCTTCCCACTCTCATCCAGAACAATGCCTTGACATTACCTTTGCCCCAAGTGAGACACAATTAGAGGAGAAGAGTTAGAAAATCTGTGAATCATATCTGGAATGAAATATTCTCAGGAGTTCCCAACCTGGGAGGTGGTAGAAGAGTTTTCAAAAGTAATGGAAAGGGTAAACACTCCACAACCATGGAGTTCTGCTGGAAAAAATACTTCTGGAGAAACTGCCTCTGAGATGTGGCACTTGAAATATATGTTGTTGTCAGGAGCTTTATCTTCATTTGTAGTGAAACCATTAAAGCTGGGTCTGCATCTATATGACCTGGAGAACATGGTTTCTTATTTTCCAATGAACATGAGGCAGCAGTGCTGAATTCTCTATTTGTAGGTAAACTGAGGTCACTGGGCCTAAGTTTCTAACCGTGTGGACTGTGAAGTCACACGGACATCCTCCAATTTTCGTGGTGTTTCTTGGTGCTAGACTGGGAGTTTGGTATTTGCTTCAAGAAATACAAGGAGTTCAACTGGGACAGAGTGTTGGAGGGAGTTCTGTGACATGCGGTGCGTCAGAGTCTGCAGAAGAATGCACCAACCAGGCTTCTATCCCACATAGCTTGGCCCCTTGACCATAGCAACTTGATTTTGAACATTGCCCTGAAACCTCTCCATATAACAAGATGCCTTTACATATAAGGTTCTGCTGGGTGCACCATGACAGCTAAAAGCCATTTGGAAATCAATGGCAGATCCACATGGCACCGCCATAAATATTTTATCACACACCTGCACACCACAGCTCTGGGCCAAATACTCCACAGTCTATCTAACCGGCATCTCTGTTCTACACAATTTTCATTATACTTAATCAATCAAAGCACTGTCTGGTACACTAATGATCAGCAGCAGGACATCAAAGTTCTCCAGTGCAAACTCATCATGTGAATTTCAAAAATTTAATGGTATTTATCTAGCCATTTTTTAATAATAAAGTTGGAGGCATTGTGGGTTTCAATTCTTTCACAAACCATTAAATGTTGAGGAAGCTCAATCCAAAGAAAGTTCTGGAGAACTCTCACAGGCAAGGCTTCCCAAAGAGTGGCCAAATAGTCACATGAAGCCAGGCCAATTGAGGTCTACAATGTGAGGTCCATGTGTGTTTTGACTCTCAACAATGTCTGGCAAGTATTTCAGAATAACACCATATGATATTCTGTCTGGGATTCCCAGTGCTCTGTGGAAAGCTACCCTGGGTCTAGATCTCAGTTTCAAAGGGCGACTCTCATGAGTGGCCACCTAAAATCCCAACACAAATCATGGCAATACTTCTCTGAGGTCAGTTCCAGAACTCAGTCTCTAAGGGTAATCACACCTGAGTTCAAGCCCTGGTGGACCCAGTCATCTCTTCTAACTGCCACACAAATGACCACAATAAAAACCAAAACACTCCCAAATGGCCCTCATCTTCTTCCATATAGACACTCATCATAACCTCTGGCTTGACGTTTCCTTGAGGGGCGCAGCCCAAGACAGTGTCCAAAATAATCTCCCTTTCCTCTCATTTGCCTAAAGTCAGGGTTGCCTGGACACCCATTCTGTGAACCAGGAGTGATCAAATACGCCTGACTTTAACACTGCTCTGCTTCTCCAATTTGAGGCCTACTGTCTGTGGAGTGTAGATTCTTGATGTGAATTGGAGTCATGAGAAAACCAAATAACCTATTGGCTACCCTCTGCATGGTTTTTTAGAACTCATTTGACCCAAAAAATCTCTATTCTCACTTTATGGAGGTCAGCAAACTTACAGAGGAAGGTGAGAGACTTCATCCTCAATGACTGCTTTTTGGGCCATTATGGTTTTTGATGCACACATGGGATCTTTTTTTAGATCCATCTGGTGCTGAGAATCTAAGCGACAACCTCACACAGGGCCAAGAGGCTGATTCAGACAGATCCCTTTCCACAGCAATTAAGCAAAGAGCCACGGGTGATTCCCAATTATTTTCATTTGAAAACTGTTTTCTCAGGCTTCACAAAGGGGTGACCTGTGGCAAAGACCTTCCTGACATTCAGGGCAACAGAAAAATAGTAAGCAAAAGGCCCAAAGCAGGGTTTTTGCAATGACAATTTCTTGACCAAACTGATAACTGAGTTTTCTGAGATTCTCACATTTCCTTCAGCTATTCAGTACATGGCCATGTCACAGAGATTTGAGTCGGTACATATCTTGACCTCAAAACCATGAGCCTATCCTGGATAGTGGCCAGAATTCAGGAAGAAAACAGCAACATAGTAAGATAGTAGGTGCTGCCCATACATAAGGCAAGCTGCTGTCCATTTTTAAATTGGGCAGAATGAATGCTGGGAAGCGTTCTACTAGACAGGACACATCCATTGATGCATTCTCTTTTCTAATGTCTAAAACCACGGACACAGTAGGATACACAGACATACAAACACTTGACTTGTCAAACGTCTCACTAGAAATAGTCCTCTAAACCAAACAAACCGCTTTTCCTACCAATTCTCAGAACATTTAACAAAGCCACAAAAGCACATCCACACCCACAAAGGCACCTCCTTCCCCCAAGAAGATCTGTGACTCTCCGGAGTGTCCTCTGACTGTTGGGCCATACTATGATCCACCAAAATGGCCAGTCCTGTCTCAGATCTGGTCTCTTTGGCCAACTCTGTGAAGTTGTCAGGAGCCAGTGGTGAGCCACTACATGCTTTCTCAGGAAAAGCCCCTCTTCAGAGCTTTACTGGCATTTGGCCAGCCTCACATCAGTAGGTACAAGAAAACTGACTCTGTCCTTGGTAAATCCAAACAAGTGAGCCCACTGGGACTGGGACTGGGACTGAATCTGGGTGCCAGGCTTCTTGGATTCCAAGTTCAGAGAGTTCCATCACCAAGAAATTAAGTAGTTCACTTCCTTGAGGAACTGAATGTGGTCTCTGACTTGGCAATCACTTTGTCCTAAGAGTTGCTTTCAATTTTCCTATGAGATTGAGGCTGCCTCTACTTCCTGTGAAACTTTCACAATTTAGAATGGTATATCAACCATAGGCACCCAGGAACAGGTCTCCACATAGGCCTCGTTTGGTCCATCTTCTCTACATCAAGAAGAGAGAGGCTGATTCAGAAACATCCCTTCATCCTCACCAGGTTGTTTGCCATGGAAGATGACTTTTGCTTTCTCAGGTGCTAAATAGCTGCATACATCTTCTCCAGGGATAATTTCTGCATGACCTTTGAGGTTTCGGCAGGTGGAAGGTCCCCTCCATTTCTGTATTGTAAGACCAACTCTGTACCTGCTCTACTGTATAGTTAGATTGAGGGAAAAGTGTATGGTTAGGATTAATAAATGGTTCGATTTGGGTTAGGAATCATTCTGCAGCATGAATAATGGTATTGGGAACCTGCGATATTTACAAGAATACACAGGTGAAATATAAGTATGAAAACAGATATCTAGGTAAGATTTGAAGCCCAAAAGGGCATTAGGACCTTAATTAGGATACTTAGCTTTGAATTATGTTCTGTAGAGATGTCTCAGATAAATCGATATACGATGGCATATGACCTTGTACCTTGGATGATTAAATGTCAAAGAGAACATCCAGTCAAAAAGGGATAGTTGGTATTATTAGAAAGATAGTCGTTATTTTTAGGAAAAAGGGTGAGTATAGGATTAGCACCAAGTGTTCTTTAGCAATAGGGTTTTGGATAGAGAGTGAATGTAAATGTCAGTGTATATGAAGAGTCAGTCACAATGATAAACTGGGAAAAATATGTAATAAATCAGATATCAATAGTGACATTAGGAAATCAGGCAAAGTATAAAGTCAGTGATAGGATTAGGCATTTTCAACAGGGTTTATGTTGAATATATAATCTTAGGAAGAAACAAATATGTACTCACCAATAGGATTGACATTTGAGAGCATTAGGAAACCTGGACATGGATGTTTTTAGTAATCCATGCTCACTTTCAATTTAGGCTTTGAAACAAATATAAGTGTGTCCTTTGCTTTTTGTGTCGAGAATATTACTGTGATAAAATATATATGGAGATCAGGTGACATGAGTATTTCTTCCACAATTTCTGTGAGCAATATTTTGAAGACGTATAAATTAGTATTGGGGTTACAAATAGGTGTACCCTGTGTCTTTGGATATAGACTTAATGCATGAATAGACCATACTGAGGATAAATAATATAACTGGTTTCAACTTTAAATAAATTTTTGAAATGATATCTGAAAATATACAGAAAATCTTATATTGATATACAATCATTCATTCCAACCAGTTACACATCTAATGGTAATATTAGGATTATGGTTTATCATGAAGAGTGTGTGAGTTTTGCTTCAAAAGTGATTATGAAAATCAAAAATAAAGTGTTTGGCAAGAAGTCTCATGAAAAGACCAGTCAAGAGACCTGGAGGAATACATGTGTTCTGAGGAAGGAATTGATTGAATGTGAAACAAATGCCTAGAAATTTCTGAAATTGTGGATGAAATATATATACTATGATATATATATATATATATATATATATATATATATATATATATATATATATATATATATATAAAGAATACATAGGTGAAATGTATGTGTGAAAAAAGAAATCTAAGTAAGACTTGAAGCCCAGAAAGGCATTGGGCCCTTGATTGGTATACTTAGCTTTGAATTACTTTCTGCAAAGTTGTTTCAGATAAATCCATATACAATGGCATAGGACGTTGTACCTTAGATGATTGAATGTAGAAGAGAACATCCAGTCAAAAAGGGATAGTCGGTAGTGAAAGGTTAATAAAATAGGTACTTGTCACCTTCTGTTTTCTGCATGCTTAAAAAAACTCTGTTGAAATCTTGAGAATTGTTTGCTAATCTTGTTCCCAGAATTTGCTGTCCCCAAGTGCCACACTGCAGAATGTGCTCCCTCACCTGGTTGCACCATAACTGCCCACTCGCCCTGTCCCATCAATAAACTTCCCTCCCTGCCCTCTCCAAGGAAACTATATAAGCTCTGCTTAAGCTGTTCTCAGGGCTCTCTGTTCTATTCATGTGAGCTCTGAGCCCCAGCATGCTGGACCCCCAGTAAATCCTTTGCTGTTGCATGAAAAAGTCTCTTGGTTGTCCCTTCCTCCGACTCTAGCCCGACCTTTACATATGGAGGTTTCACCGAGATCAGGCAGTTGTGGACGAGAGACCCATGGAACCCCTCTCGGGTAAGTAAGGCGCCTCTTTCTGGTTTCAGGTTTCAGGTTAGGGCTTGGCAAAATGGCTGTCAATGAAGAGTGTGACCTCTTTCGGACGGTGGCTCACAGTCATGTTAGAGAACCACAGGTCACGTCCCTGGAGGATGCTCCAGAGGACTGGGATAACCGAGGAACAATAGTCTCCTTGACTCAGTGATATTTTTTTTTTTTCGGATTCAGTATTGCCAGTCCATTGGGTTTTGCCGGCTACTCAGTCCTGGTTTCAGGGTTGGACGTCTATTGCCTGTCTTTATTGTCTGGTCTTGTCTGTGTCATGTGTCATAGTTTTCACTGTTTGTGTATCTTTCATTATGGAACAGAGCACTTCAATGCCTCTGTCCCTGATCTTTGATCACTGAACCAAAGTCCGCTTAAGGGCTCAGAATCTTTCTTTTTCAGTAAAGCGCCGAATGTGGCAGACTCTCTGTACTTCAGAATGGCCCACCTTTGGATTCTGATGGCCCCTAGAAGAATCTTTCTACTTCCCACTAATTTAAAAAGTCAGAGATATTGTCTTTCAGCCGGGGCCTCATAGCCATCCGGATCAACAGCCATATATCTTAACTCGGCAGGACCTCTGCATATTTCCTCCTCCATGGGTGAAACCTTTCCTTGCCCCTGCCCCCACTCTGACTCCTTCCCCCAGGAACTCTCAAATACTTTGCTCCTCCTCCTCCTACACCCTCTGTTCTCCCTGAGTCACCAAATTTGACTCTACTGGACTCTCCTTCTCCTCCTTATGCCCTGCCCTTGTCCCCCAACCCCCAACACCCTCTAAGTGATTCCCCTGATACTGACTCAGCCTCTCCTCCATTGGAAGAAGCAATGCCGGCCCAGAGCCCTCCAGATAATTTCCCTGCGGCACACACAGCACCTCCTTCCTTGGAAAAAGCTGGCCTGTCTAAAGGAACTTGCTGGCGGCGAATGATTGAAAACCCTGGAACTCCCCCTCCATCCCTATGGGCCAATGATTGACAATGGCCCCGGGGAAAAATGCAAGCCTACCAGTATTGGCCTTTCTCCTCGTCAGACCTATATAACTTAAAAATTATAATCCCTCTTTTTCTGAGGACCCAACCCCGCTCTCAGGTCTGGTTGAGGCATTGATGTTTTCACACCAGCCTACGTCGGATGACTGCCAAAAACTCCTAGGGATTCTCTTCATGACAGAGGAACAAAAGGGAATCCTCCAGGAAGCTAGACAAAAATATCCTCAGACAAGATGTGCGTCCGACACAACTTCCCAACATAATCAAAGCCGGCTTTCCCTTGAACCCACCCAACTGAGACCACAAAACCTTTGAAGGTAGCGAGCATCTGTCCACTTATCGTCGGGCTCTAATAGTTTGTCTCCGAGCAGCCGCTAGCGACAAACTAATTTGGACAAGGTAAGAGAGATTATTCAAGGGCCTGATGAATCTCCCTCTATGTTTCTAGAGAGAATTATGGAGGCATATAGGAGATATACTCCTTTCGATCATCAGGCAGAGAAACAAAAGGCATCTATCATGATGCCTTTAGTGGGCAAACTGCCCTGGATATTAAAACAAAGTTCCAAAGCTTAGATTGATTACAAGATATGACCTTGAGAGATTTAGTCAGAGAAGCCAAGAACGTATACTATAAGAGAGAAACTGAGGAAGAGAAGGGAGCAAAGGGAGGATAAAATAAACAAAAGGAAGACTAAGCCGTTGACTAAGGTCCTGGTCACAACAACAAATAGGCCAGAAATTAAAAAACAGTTAGACAAGAAGTGATATGTTGGCCCACGACAGAGACCACCCCTGGCCTCAGATCAATGTGCCTACTCTAAAGAAAAAAGGAAACTGGGCCAAAATTGCCCTAGAAAACGACAGCCACACCAGCCAGCCATTCTGACACTGGAGGATGACTACGAAAGTGGGGGTTCAGATTCCCTCCCCGAGCTCAAGGTAACTTTTGAAGTGCTTCAAAAGTGATTATGGAAAAGGAAAATAATGTGTTTGGAAAGAAGTCTCATAAAAAGATCAGTCAATAAACATCGAGGAATACATGTGTTCTGAGGCACGAAGTGATTGAAAGTGAAACAAATGCCTATAAATTTGCTAACTTGTGGATGAAATATATATCCTATGATGTGCATAAACTGAATAAATAGTAATGTACCAGTGTTGAATAAAATTGAACATCAAAATACATATCATGTCCCATACTAATCTACTTGAATTGATGTTAAACAGGGTCAGTTACTGTAGAAATGTTAGGATATGTATGCACCATTCAAAGAAGTTAGTTTTCAGTACTAGAAAACAAATATGTATTTCAGGTGGATGAATATTACTGAGAATAATCTTGTGAAAAGTTGATTATAAATACACATACATTAATATGAATGAATTTAGGGAGTGTATAATAAGACACATGTTTCATATTTTGAAAAATCTGGAAAGTGTATATATAGATATAGATATAGATATAGATATATAGATGTATAGATATCACAGACATTAAAAATTGCAATATATATGCTAATTGAAATTCATCCTGAAATATATATCATCATCATATTCAAAAATATTCATTTTACTGAACATGAATTTTTGTATAAGTTTGTTCAAATACGAAGCTCACCCATGGGTTGAGTTTTCAGTTCCAACAGTGTTTAGGAGGAGTGATCACTTCTCACAATTTGTATGTGCCATGTCAGCCACCTCATGAGAATGCACCTGTGATACCAGGTAGGATTCTGTATGTGCATATAAAAACACATGTACTGAATAGGCTACTGAGGAATGGATACAGTAATTCACATATTTGTTAACTTTAAAAACACATGTAGAACTATTTCAATTAAAAATTGACTAGATTTATAACTCCTACCCTATATATTGCAAAAGGCAAGTCCAACTATACACCATGCCTCCTCTGAAATGCTTGTATTTCTATTCTGTTTGGGTTATTTTTCTCCATCATATTAGGATTAGTAGTCAGAGTCTAGTAGGGAATGTGTTAGTGTCAGGGATTCAGTATTTCAAATATATGCTGCACAAAAATCTTCCCACTCTCATTCAGAACAATGCCTAGACATTACCCTCCCCCCAAGTAAGACACAATTAGAGGAGAAGAGTTAAAAATTCTGTGAATACATATCTGGAAATGAATATGCTCAAGAGTTCACAACCTTCGAGGTGGTAGAGGAGTTCCCAAAAGTAAGGGACAGGGTAAACACTCCACAAACATGGAGCTCTGCAGCCCTAAAGCCTTCTTGAGAAACTGCATCTGAGGTTGGGCACTAGGAATATATGTTTCGTAAGGAGCTTCCTTTGCACTGAGACCATAAAAGCTGGGTGTGCATCTATGCGACCTGGAGGACATGGTTTCTTATTTGCCACTGAACATGAGGCAGCAGTGCTGAATTCTCTCTATGTAGGTTAACTGTGTCCACGGGGGCCTAAGTGTCTCCCCGTGTGGACTGTGAAGCCATTTGGTCATCCTCCACTTTTCCTGGTGTTTCTTGCTGCTGCACTGGGATTTTGGTATTTGCTTATAAAATAAAAGGAGTTCACCTGGGACACAGTGCTGGAGGGAGTTGTGTCACGTGTGGTGGGTCAGGTTCTGCAAGAGAATATAATAACAATGCTTCTATTCCACATAGCTTTCCCCCCTTGACCATAGCAACATGATTCTGGACATTGCCCTGAAACCTCACTATATAACAAGATGCCGTTACATATAAGGATCTGCTGGCTGCACCGTGTCATTCACAAGGCATTTGGAAGCCAATGGAAGATCAACATGGCCCCATCACATATGTTTTATCACACACCTCCCCTCCACTGCTCAAGGCCCACTACTCAGCAGGCTACAACTTACTGGCATCTCTGTTCTACACCATTTTCATGAAACCCAGTCAATCAATGCACTGTCTGGTATACTCATGATCAGCAAACAAATTTCCAAATTTTCTCCAGTGCCACCTGGTCCTGGGAATTTCAAAAATTTCATTGTATTAATTTAGCCATTTTTCAAAAATGAAGTTGGAGGCACTGTGTATTTCAATTCATTCAGGAACCATGAAATGATGAGAAACCTCATTTCAATGAAAGCTCTGTAGAACTGTTACAGACAAGGCTTCCCAAGGAGTGGCCAAAAAGTCACATGAAACCAGGCCTATTGAGGTCTACAATGTGAGGTCCATGTGTGTTTTGACTCTCAACTATGCCTGCCAAGTCATTCAGAAAAAAAATCATGTGATATCCTGGCTGAGATTCCCAGGTCTCTGGGGAAAGCCACCCTGGGCCTAGGTATCAGTTTCCAAGAGCAACACTCATGCATGGCCTCCTATCATCCCAGCACTATTCATGGCACTACTTCTCTGAGGTCAGTTCCAGAACTCAGTCTCTAAGGGAAATCACACCAGAGTTCAAGCCCAGGTGGACCCAGTCTGTAAGTGTAAAAGAAATTGAAGTAAAAGTGTAAAAGACCTGGTGTTGTAAAGTTTCTAAGCTCCAAAGCCCGAATTAAAATGTAACAGAAAAGGTATTGTTAAGTTCCTATGCTACACCTAAAACATGAAATTCCTGTAGCTGTTAGTACAATTCCCGGGACTGCCCAGTAAATATTCCCCCTGGCCATCTAGTTGTTTAATAATCTAGGACCCTGTGCAGCTTGGCATCTAAGCATCTCTGGTCCCAAAACAATCAGTTTGAATATACCCTCTTCTTAGGATAGACCTATCACCCCCACCCGACCTGTTCCCACCAATGAATGGGCTAATCAAGTTTGAGAGTTGTTGTTTGATTTTCCCTCAACTCATGATCATTTCCTCTGATGCATGCAAAGCCCCCGCCTCCCCAAAAAGCGTACTTAAGCACTGCTTTACCTCTTCTTTGGGCTCTGGGCTACTCTCCTTTCTTGAGTGAACACGGAGCCCCAGCGCGCTGGATTGGATCCTCAATAAATCCCCTTTTGCTGTTGCATGAGATGGTCTCTTGGTAGTCTCTTCCTCTGACGTGTGCTGGACCCTTACAAGTCATCTCTTCCAACTGCCACACAAATGACCACAATTAAAACCAAAACACTCCCACATGGCTCTCATCTTCTTACATATAGACACTCATCATTACCTCTGGCTGGAGGTTTCCATGAGGGACGCAGCCAAAGGCAGTGTCCAAAATAAGCTCCCTTGCCCCTCATTTGCCTAAAGTCAGGGGGGCCTGGACACCCTTCATGTGAACCAGGCGTGATCAAATAGGCCTGCCATTAATACTGCTCTGCTTCACCAAGTTGAGGCCTATTGACTGTGGGTTTTAGATTCTTTATGTGAATTGGAGTTATCAGAAAACCCAAGCACAAATGGGATAGCCTCTGCAGGGCTTTGAAGAACTCAATTGACCCAAAGGATCACTATTCTCACTTGATGGAGGTCAGGAACCTTACAGAGGAAGGTGAGAGACTTCATCCACAATGACTGCTCTTTGGCCAGTTTGGTTTTGAATGCACAAATGGGATCATTCTTTAGATCCATCAGGTGGTGAGAATCAAAGCCACAGCCTCATATAGGGCCAAGAGGCTGAATCAGACACATATCTTTCCAAATCAATTAAGCAAAGAGCCACAGGTGATGCCCATTCATTTCCATTTGAAAACTGTTTTCTTCAGGCTTCACAAAGGGGTGGCCTGAGGTGAAGACCTTCCTGACATTCACTGCAACAGAACAATAGGTAAGCAAAAGGCCCAAAGAATGTTTCTCCACAGAGACTTTACTGGTCACCCTGATATCTGAGTATTCTGAGATGCTAGCCATTCCCTTCAGCTATCTAGTACATGGCCATGTCACAGAGCTTGGAGGTGGTACATATCTTGGAAACAAAACCATGAGCCTAATCTGGAGAGTGGCCAGAATTCAGGAAGAAAACAGAAACTTAAAAAGATAGCAGGTGTTGCCCATTGATAAGGAAAGCAGCAGTCTATTCATAAATTGGGCAGGATAAATGCTGGGAAGCTTTCTACTAGACAGGACACATCCATTGATGCATTCTCTTTTCTATTATCTACAAAAACGGACACAGTGGGATACACAGATATAGAAACACTGGCCATATCAAATGACTTACTAGAAACAGTTGACTCCAAATGAAACAAACCATCTCTCCTACCTATTCTCAGAACATGAGACAAAACCACAAACACACACCCACACTCACAAAGGCACTTACTTCCCCCATGTAGGTCTGTGACTATCCAAAGTGTCCTCTGACTGGTGGACCATACTATGTTCCCCCGAAATGGCCTGTCTTTTCTCAGATCTGTTCTCCTTGTCCAACTCTGTGAAGTTGTTAGGAGCCAGCGGTGAGCCACTACCTGCTTTCTCAGAAAAGGCCCCTCTTCAAAATTTTCCTGGCATTTGGCCATCCGCACATGAGTAGTAACCAAGAAAGACTGACTCTGTCCGTTTTAAATCTAAACAAGTGAGACTACTGGGACTGGGACTGGGACTGGCTCTGTGTGCCTGGCTTCCTGGATCCCAAGTTCAGAGAGTTCCACTACCAAGGTAGTGTGGTGAGGTCACTTCCTTCAGGAACTGAATGAGGTCACTGCCTTGGCATCCACTTTGTCCTAACAGTTGCTTTCAAGGGTCACATGATATGGAGACTGCCCCTACTTCCTGTGACACTTTCACAAGTTAGAATGGTGTATCAACCATAGGAACCCTGGAACAGCTCTCCACACAAGCCTGGTTTGGTCCATCTTCTCTACATTAAGAACAGAGAGGCTGATTCAGACACAACCCTTCATCCTATCCAGGTTGTTTGCCATGGAAGATGACTTTTGCTCTCTCAGGTCCTTCATAGCTGCATACATCTTCTCCATGGATCATTTCTGCATAAACGTTTGAGGTTTTCAGCAGGTGGAAAATCCCCTACATTCCTGTATTGTGAGACCAACTCTGTCCCTGCTCTTCTGTAAAGTTAGATTGAGGGAACAGTGTATGGTTATGGTTAATAACATGTTCTATTTGGGTTAGTAATCATTCTGTGGGATGAATAATGGTATTGAGAACCTGCGATTATTTATAAGAATATATAGGTGAAATATAAGTATGAAAACAGAATTCTAGGAAAGATTTGAACCCAAAAGGGCATTGGGCCCTTGATAGGGATACTTAGCATTGAATTCCATTCTGCACAGGTGTCTCAGTTTGATCGATTTACAATGACATAGGACCTTGTACCTTGGATTATTGAATGTAAAAGAGAAAATCCACTCAAACAGGGATAGTCGGTAGGATCAGGAACATAGTCGGTAGGTTTCAAAAGAAGAGTGAGTATAGGATTTGGACAAAAAGATATTTAGCAATAGGGTTTTGGTAAGAGACTGAATGTCAATGTCAGCACATGTGTAGGGTCAGTCACAATGATGAACTGGGGAAAATATGTAGGAAAGCACATATCAATAGAGACATTACAAAATTAGGTAAAGTGTAAAGTATGTGATATGGTTAGACATTTTAAACAAGGTTGAGTTTGGATATATAATCTTAGGAAGAAACAAATATGTAGTCACGAATAGGATTGATATTTGAGAGCTGTAGGCAACCTGGACATGAATGTTTTTAGTAATCCATGCTCACTTTCCATTTAGGCTTTGGTACAATCATATGTGTGACCTCTGCATTTTGTGTCCCGAATAGTACTGTGATAAAATGTATATGTAGTTCAGGTGACATGAGCATTTCTTCCACCATTTCTGGGAGCACTATTTTGAAGATGTGTAAAATAGTATCAGGGATACAAATAGGTGTACACTGTGTCATAGAATATAATGATAATGCATAAATAGACCATAATGTGAATAAGTAATATAACTGGTTCCACTATAAATAATGGATTGAATTGATTTCTGAATATATACAAGAAATCTTATATTGATATACAATCATTCATTCCAACGAGTTATACATCTAATGGTAATATTAGGGTTATGGTTTATCATGAAGGGTGTGTGAGTTTTGCTTCAAAAGTGATTATGGAAATCAAAAATAATGTGTTTGGAAAGAAGTCTCATGAAAAGACCAGTCAAGAAAACTGGAGGAATACATGTGTTTTGAAACAGGAAGTGATTGAAAGTGAAACAAATGCCTATAAATTTGCTAACTTGTGGATGAAATATATATCCTATGATGTGCATAAACTGAAGAAATAGTAATGCAGAAGTGTTGAATAAAATTGAACATCAAAATACACATCATGTCCCAGAGTAATCTAATTGAATTGATGTTAAACAGGGTCAGTTACTGTAGAAATCTTAGGATATGTATTCACCATTCAAGGAAGTTAGTTTTCAGTAATAGGAAACAAATATGTATTTCAGTTGGATGAATATTTCTGAGCATTATCTTGTAAAAAGTTGATTAAAAATCGACACACATGAACATGAATGAATTTAGAGAATGTATAATAAGACACATGCTTCATATTTTGAAAAATATGGAGAGTGTGTGTGTGTGTATATATATATATATATATATATATATATATATATATATATATATATATATATATACGAAACAAACACAGACATTAAAAATAGCAATATAGATGCCAATGAAAATTCATCATGAAATATATATCATCCACTGAAGCAAAAATTTTATTTTACAAAACATGGATTTATGTAAAATGTTATTCAACTAGGAAGCAGAGCCATAGGTTGTATATTCAGTTTCAACAGCGTTTAGGAGAAGTGATCTCTTCTCACAATTTGTATCTGCCAAGTCATCCACCTCACAAAAATATATGTGATACCAGGTAGGATTCTATATGTGCATGTAAAAATGCATGTGCTGAATAGGCTTCAGATAAAGGGAGACAGGAATTCACATATTTGTTAACTTTAAAAACATATGGAGAACTTTTTCAATTTAAAATTTACTAGATTTATAAAACCTTTTCTTTATTATGGAAAAGGCAAGTCTAACTATAAAACAGGCCTCCACTGAACTGGTTGTATTTCTATTCTGTTTGGGTTATTATTCTCCATCATATTAGAATTAGTAGTCAGAGTCTAGTAGGGTATGGGTTAGTGTCAGGGATTCAGTATTTCGAATGGAAAATAGGAAAATGAATCCAATGTGTATGCAAATATGTGCTACAAAAAAATCTTCCCACTCTCATTCAGAACAATACCTTGAAGTTTCCTTCACCACAAATAAGACACAATTAGAGGAGAAGAGTTAGAAAATCTCTGAATACATATCTGGAATTGAAAATGCTCCAGAGTTCACAACCTTGGAGGTGGTAGAGCAGTATCCAAAATTAAGGAACAGGGTAAACACTCCACAAACATGGAGCTCTGACAGCCTAAAGACTTCTTGACAAACTGCCTCTGAGGTTGGGCACTTAAAGTATATGTTGTTGTCAGGAGCTTTAGCTTACTTTTTAGTGAGCCCAACAAATCTGGATTTGCTTCTCTGTGACCTGGAGGACATGTTTTATTATTTTTTAATGAACATTAGGCAGCACTGCTGAATTCTCTCTTTGTACGTAAACTTTGGCCACTGACGTCTAAGTGTCTTCAGGTGTGTACTGTGAAGCCATTTGATCATCCTCCACTTTTCGTGGTGTTTCTTGCTGCTGCACTGGGATTTTGGTGTTGCTTCATGGAATACAAGGAATTCAACTGGGACACAGTGCTGGAGGGAGTTCTGTCAGGTGTGGTGGGTCAGGGTTTACAGGAGAATTCACCAACCAGGCTTCTATCCCACATAGCTTACCCCTTGACATGAGCAACCTGATTCTGAATATTGCCCTGCAACCTCTCCATATAATAAGATGCCTTTACATATAAGGGCTGCTGGCTGCACCATGTCAGTCACAAGCCATTTGGAAGCCAATGGCCCATCCACATGGGCCAAAGACAGATTCTTTATAAAACACCTCACACCACTGCTCTAGTCCCACTACTCAGCAAGCTCCAACTTACTGGCATCTCAGTTGTACACCATTTTCATGAAACCCAGTCAATCAAGGCACTGACTGATACACTCATGATAAGCAACCGGACGTCCAAAGCTTCTTCAGTGTCACTTGGTCATGGAAATTTCCAAATTTTCATGGTATTTATCTAGCCATTTTTCAAGGATGAAGTTGGAGGCCCTGTGGGTTTCAATTCATTCAGGAACCATTAAATGTTGAGGAAGCTCATTCAATGAATGCTCTAGAGAACTCTCACAGGCAAGGCTACCCAAAGAGTGGCCAAAATGTAACATGAAGACAGGTCCATTGAGGTCTACAATGTGAGGTCCATGTGTGATTTGACTCTCAACAATGGCTGCCAAGTCTTTCAGAATAAAATCATGTGATATCCTTGCTGAGATTCCCATTGCTCTGTGGAAAGCCACCCTGGGACTAGATCTCAGTTTCCAAGGGCGACTCTCATGAGTGGCCTCCTAAAATCCCAACACAATTCATGGCACCACTTCTCTGAAATCAGTTCCAAAAAGCAGTCTCTAAGTGGAATCACACAAAAGTTTAAGCCCATGTGGACCCATGCATCTCCTTTAACTGCCACACAATGACCAAAATTAAAACCAAAACACTCCCACATGGCCCTCATCTTCTTCCATATAGATACTCATCATAACCTCTGGCTGGAGGTTTCCATGAGGGGCGCAGTCCAAGACAGTGTCCAAAATAAGCTCCCTTGAGCCTCATGTGCCTAAAGTCAGGGTGGCCTGCACATACTTCCTGTGAACCAGGAGTAATCAAATAGGCATGCCGTTAATACTGCACCGCTTCTTCAATTTGAGGCCTACTGACTTAGAGGTATAGATTCTTTATGTGAATTAGAGTCCTGAGAAAACCCAAGCACCTCTGCAGGCCTTTGAAGAACTCAATTGACACAAAGCATCCCTATTCTCACTTGATAGTGGTCAGGAACCTCACAGAGGAAGGCGAGACTTCATCCACAATGACTGATCTTTTTGCCATTTTGGTTTTGGATGCACACATGGGATCTTTCTTTAGATCCATCTGGTGCTGAGAATCTAAGCCCCAGCCTCACACAGGGCCAAGGGGCTGATTCAGACACATCCCTTTTTAAGCAATTAAGCAAAGAGCCACAGGTGAATCCCATTCATTTCCATTTGAAACTGTTTTCTTCAGGCTTCACAAAGGGGTGGCCATAGCAAAGAACTTCCTGACATTCAGTTCAACAGAACAATATATAAGCAAAATTCCCAAAGCAGGGTTTTTCCACTGAGATTTTCCTGGTTACACGGATATCTGAGTTTTCTGAGATGCTCGCCATTCCATTCAGCTATCCACTATATGGCCATGTCACAGAGCTTGGAGGTGGTACATATGTTGGACAAAAAACCATGAGCCTATTCTGGAGAGTGGACAGAATTCATGAAGAAACCTGGAAATTAGGAATGTGGTAGTTTATGTCCATCCTTAAGTAAAGCCGCAATCCATTGATAAATTTGGCAGGATGAAATGGGAAGCATTCTACTTGACAGGACACATCCATTGATGCAATCTCTTTTCTAATGTCTACAACCACGGACACAGTGGGATACACAGACATAGAAACACTCGCCTTTTCAAATGACTAAAGAGAAACAGTTCACTCCAAACCAAACAAACCGCCTTTCCTACCTATTCTCAGAACTTGAGACAAAATCACAAACTCACAACCACACCCACAACGGCACCTCCTTACCCCAACTAGGTCTATGACTCTATGGAGTGTCTTCTGACTGGTGGGCCACACAATGTTCCCCCGAAATGTTCTGTCCAGTCTTAGATCTGGTTTCCTTGGCCAACTCTATGAAGTTTTCAGGAGCCAGTGGTGGGCCTATACCTGCTTTTTCAGGAAAGGCCCCTCTTCAGAGCTCTCCTGGGTTTTGGCCATCCTAACATCAGTAGGTACAAAGAAAGACTGACTCTGTCCTTGGTAAATCCAAACAAGTGAACCCACTGGAACTGGGACTGGGACTGGCTCTGTGTGCCTGGCTTCCAGGATCCCAAGTTCAGAGAGTTCCATCACCAAAGAAGTGAGGTAAGGTCACTTTCTTCAGGAACTGAAAGAGGTCACTGCCTTGGAAACCACTTTATCCTAAAAGTTGCTTCCAAGTGTCCCATTAGATGGATGCTTCCCCTACTTCCTGTGAAACATTCACAAGTTAGAATGGTATATCAACCATAGGAACCCGGGAATAGCTCTCGACACAGGCTTGGTTACATTTAGAAGAGAGATTATGATTCTACATTAAGAAGAGAGATTATGATTCAGACACATTCCTTCATCCTGACCAGGTTGTTTGCCATGGAAAATGACTTTTGCTTTCTCAGGTCCTCTATAGCTGACTACATCTTCTCCAGGGATCATTTCTGCATGGACCTCTTAGGTTCTCAGCAGGTGAAAGGTGCCCTACATTCCTGTATTGTGAGACCAACGCTGTCCCTGCTCTTCATTAAATTTACATTGAGAAAACAGTGAATTGTTAGGGTTAATAAATTGTTTGATTTGGGCAAGGAATCATTCTGTGGGATAAATAATGGTATTGGGAACCTGCGATATTTATAAAAATATAGAGGTGAAATATATGAATGCAAAACGAAATCTAGGTAATTTTGAAGCCCAGAGGGGCAATGGGCCCTTGATTGGGACACTTAGCTTTGATTTACGTTGTGCACAGATGTCTCAGATAAATCGATATTCAATGGCATAGGACCTTGTACCTTGGATGATTGAATGTCAAAGAGAACATCCAGTCAAAAAGGGATAGTCGGTAGGACTAGATTGATATTCAGTAGGTTTAGGAAGAAGAGTGAGTATAGGATTTGGAACCAAAGTTCTTTAGCAATAGGGTTTGGGTTAGAGTGTGATAGTAAATATCAGCACATGTGAAGGGTCAGTCACAATGATGAACAGGGGAAAATATGTAGGAAAGCTGATATCAATAGAGATATTACAAAATCAGGCAAAGTATAAAGTGAGTGATATAATTAGACATTTTCAACAGGGTTGAGTTTGAATATATAATCTTAGGAAGAAACAAATATGTAGTCACCAATAGGATTGATATTTGAGAGCATTAGGCAACCTGAACATGGAAGTAATCCATGTTCACTTTCCATTTAGGCTTTGGTACAATAATAAGTGTGAACTTTGAATTTTGTGTCCAGAATATTACTGTGATAAAATGTATTTGTAGATTAGGTGACATGAGTATTTCTTTCACTATTTCTGCGAGTAATATTTTGAAGACATATGCATAAGTATTGGTTGTACAAAAAGGTGTACCCTGTGTCTATGAATATACAGATAATGCATGAATAGACCATACTGTGAGTAAATAATGTAGCTGGTCCAACTTTAAATAATGGATTGAATTGATATCTGAAAATATATAAGAAATCCTATATTCATATAAAATCATTCATTCCAACCAGTTATACAAGTAATATTATGGTTATTGATTATCATGAACAGTGTGTGAGTTTTGCTTCAAAAGTGATTATGAAAGTTGAAAATAATGTGTTTGGAAAGAAGTCTCATGAAAAGACAGTCAAGAAACAAGGAGGAATACATGTGTTCTGAAGCAGGAATTGATTGAAAGTGAAACAAATGCCTATCAATTTGCAAAATTGTGGATGAAATATATATCCTATGATGTGCATAAACTGAAGAAATCGCAATGTACCAGTGTTGAATAAAAATGAACGTCAAAATACACAGCATGTCCCATAGGAATCTACTTTCTTTGATGTTAAACTGGGTCAGTTACTGCAGAAATATTAGGATTTGTATGCATCATTCACTGAAGTTAGTTTTCACTACTAGAAAACAAATATGTATTTCAGGTGGATGAATATTTATGAGAATAATATTGTGAAAATTTGATTATAAATCCACATACATGAATATGTATGAATTTAGGGACTGTGTAATAAGACACATATATATTTCATATTTTGAAAAATCTGGAGACTGATTATATATATATATATATATATATATATATATATATATATATATATATATATACACACACAAATACATTAAAAATTAGCAATATATATGCCAATTGAAATACACCATGAAATATATATCATCCACAGACACAAAAATATTCATTTTACTGAACATGGATTCATGTATAATATTGTTCAACTAGCAAGCTCACCCACATTTTGAATTATCAGTTCCAACAATTTTAGGAGCTGTGATGTCTTCTCACAATTTGTATCTGCCAAGTAAGTCACCTCACAAGAATGTACGTGTGGTACCAGGTAGGATTCAATATGTGCATATAAAAATACATGTGCTGAATATGCTACAGAGAAAGGGAGAGAGGAATTCATATATTTGTTAACTTTAAAAACACATGGAGAACTAATTCAACAAAAACTTGACTAGATTTATTACTCCTACCCAATATAATGCAAAAGGCAAGTCCAACTATACACAATGCCTCCTCTAAACTGTTTGTATTTCTTTTCTCTTTGGGTTATTTTTCCCATCATATTAGGATTAGTAGTCAGAGTCTAGTAGCGTATGGGTTAGTGTCAGGGATAAAATATTTAGAATGCAAAATTGGAAAATGTATCCAATGTGTATGCAAATATATCCTGCAAAAAAATCTTCCCACTCTCATCCAGAGCAATGACTTGACATTACGTTCACCAGAGGTAAGACACAATTAGAGGAGAAGGGTTAGAAAATCTGTTAATAAATATCTGGAATGGAAAATGCTCAGGAGTTCACAACCTTGAAGGTGGTAGAGGAGTTTCCAAAAGTAAGGGACAGGGTAAATACCACAAACATGAAGCTCTGTCGGCCTTAAGACTTCTTGAGAAAATGCCTCTGAGGTTGGGCACTTGAAATATATGTTGTTGTCAGGAGCTTTAGCTTCCTTTCTAGTGAGACCATCAAAGCTGAGTCTGCATCTATGTGACCTGGAGAACATGGTTTCTTATTTTCCTATGAACACGAGGCAGCAGTGCTGAATTCTCTCTTTGTAGGTAAACTGGGGCTACTAGGGGCTAAGTGTCTCCCCGTTTGGACTGTGAAGCCATTTGATCATCCTTCACATTTCATAGTGTTATTTGATGCTGCACTGGGAGTTTGGTATTTAATTTACAAAATAAAGGAGTTTAACTGGGACACAGTGCTGCAGGGAGTTCTGTCACGTCTGGTTGTTCAGGGTCGGCAGGAGAATGTACCAACCAGGCTTCTATCCCACATAGTTGCCCCCTTGACCATAGCAACCTGATTCTGAACATTGCCCTGAAGCCTCTCCATATAACAAGATGCCTTTACATACAAAGGTCTGCTAGCTGCACCATGTCAGTTACAAGCCATTTCTAAGCCAATGCCAGATCCACGTGGCCCTACCACAAATGTTTTTTTACACACCTACACTCCACTTCTCTAGGCCCACTACTCAGCAGGCTCCAACTCACTGGCATCTCTTTTCTACACCATTTTGATGAAACCCAGTCAATCCAGGCACTGTCTTGTATACTCATAATCAGCAACAGGACATCAAATGGTTCTCCAGTGCCAGCTGGTAATGGGAATTTCAAAAATTTCATGGAATTTATCTAGCCATTTTTCAAGGATGAAGTTGGAGGTACTGTGTGTTTCAATTCATTCATTAACCATTAAATGGTGAGGAAGCTCATTTCAATGGAAGCTCTAGAGAATTCTCACAGGCAAGTCTTCCCAAAGAGTGGCCCAAGGTCACATGAAGCCAGCCACATTGAGGTCTACAACGTGAGGTCCATGTGTGTTTTGACTCTCAACTGTAGCTGCCAAGTCTTTCATAATATAATCAAGTGATATCCTCGCTGAGATTCCCAGTGCTCTGTGGAAAGCCACCCTGGGCTATGATCTCAGTTTCCAAGGGTGACTCTCATGTGTGGCCTTCTACAATCACAACACAATTTATGGCAATACTCTCTGAGGTCAGTTCCAGAACTCAGTCTCCAAGCGGAATCCCACAAGAGTTGAAACCCAGGTGGACACAGGCATCTCTTCCAACCGCCACACAAATGACCACAATTAAAACGAAAACAGTTGCACATGGCCCTCAACGTCTTCTATACAGACACTCATCATAACCTCTGGCTGATGGTTTCCATGAGGGTCGCTGCCTAAGACAGTGTCCAAAATAAGCTCCCTTGCCCCTTTTTTGCTGAAAGTCAGGGTGTCCTAGACACTCTTCCTGTGAACCAGGAGGGATCAAATAGGGCTGGCGTTAATACTGTTGTGCTTTTCCAATTTGAGGCCTACTGACTCTCAGGTATAGATTCTTTATGTGATTTGGAGTCATCAGAAAACCCAAGCACTTCTTCAGGGCTTCAAAGAACTCATTTGACCAAAAGGATCCCTATTCTCACTTGATGGAGGTCAGGAATCTAATAGAGGAAGGCAAGAGACTCATCAAAAATGACTGATCTTTTTGCCATTTCTGTTTTGAATGCACACATGGAATCTATCATTAGATGCATCAGGTGCTGAGAATCTAAGCCACAACCTCACACAGGGCCAAGAGACTGATTCAGACACATCCTTTTACAAAGTAATTAATCAAAGAGCCACAGGTGATGCCCATTCATTTCCATTTGAAAACTTCAGGCTTCACAAAGGGGTGGCCTGAGGCCAAGACCTTCCTGAAATTTAGGGCAACAGAAGAACTGGTAAGCAAAAGACCCAAAGCAGGGTTTCTCCACTGAGACTTTCCTGGTCATACTGATATCTGAGTTTTCTGAGATGCTCCCCATTCACTTCAGCCATCCATTACATGGCCATGTCACAGAGCTTGGAGGTGGTATATATCTTGAAAACAAAACCATGAGCCTATTCCAGAGAATGGCCAGAATTCAGGAAGAAAACAGGATCTTAGTAAGATAGTAGGTTTTGCCCATCCAGAAGGCAAGCCGCAGTCCATTCATCAATTGGGCAGGATGAATGCTGGGAAGCTTTCTAGTAGGCAGGACACATCGATTGATGCATTCTCTTTTCTAATGTCTACAATCACAGACACAGTAAGATACACAGATATAGAAACACTCACCTTGTCAAACGACTTTCTAGAAACAGTCCAATCCAAACCAAACAAATCGCATTTCCTACCTATTCTCAGAAAATGTGACAAAACCACAAAACCACAACCACTCCCACAAAGGCACCTCCTTCCCCAAGTAGGTCTGTGACTATCCAGAGTGTCCTCTGACTGGTGGGCCATACAAAGTTTCCCCGAAATGTCCTGTCCTGTCTCAGATCTGGTCTCCTTGGTCAACTCTGTGAAGTTGTCAGGAGCCAGCGGTTAGCCACTACATGCTTTCTCAGAAAAGGCACCTCTTCAGAGCTCTCCTGGCATTTGGCCATCCTCATATCAGTAGGTAGCAAGAAAGACTGACCCTGTCCTTGTTAAAACCGAACAAGTGAGTCCACTGGGACTGGGACTGGGACTGGCTCTGGGTGCCTGGCTTCCTGGATCCCAAGTTCAGAGAATTCCTTCACCAAGGAAGTGAGGTAGGTCACTTCCTTCAGGAACTGAATGAGGTCACTGTCTTGGCAACCACTTTGTCCTAACTGTTGCTTCCAAGGGTCCCATGAGATGGAGGCTGCCCCTACTTCCTGTGACACTTTCATGCATGGCCTCCTAAAATACCAACACAATTCATGGCAATACTTCTATGAGGTCAGTTCCAGAACTCAGTCTCTAAGGTGAATCACACCTGAGTTCAATCCCAGGTGGACCCAGTCATCTCTTCCATACGCCAAACAAATGACCACAATTAAAACCAAAACACCCCCACATGGCCCTCATCTTCTTCCATATACACACACATCATAACCACTGGCTGGTCGTTTCCATGAGGTGCGCAGCCTATGACAGTATCCAAATTAAGCTACCTTGCGCCTCGTTTGCCTAAAGTCATGGTGGCCTGGACACCCTTCCTGTGAACCATGAGTGATCAAAAAGGCTTGCTGTTAATACTGCTTCGATTTTCCAATTTGAGGCCTACTGACTCTGGCGTTTAGATTCTTAATTTGAAGTGGAGTCATGAGAAAAACCAAGACCCTCTGGGCTAGCCTCTGCAGGGCTTTGAAGAACTCATTTGACTAAAAAAATCCTGAATCTCACTTGATGGAGATCAGGATCCTTAGAGGAAGTCGAGAGACTTCATCCACAATGACTGTTCTTTTGGCGACTTTGGTTTTGGATACACAAGAGATCTTTCTTTAGATCCCTCAGGTGCTGAGAATCTAAGCCACAGCCTCACAAAGCGCCAAGAGCCTGATTCAGACATATCCCTTTCAAAGCAATTAAGCAAAGAACCACAGGTTATGCCCATTCATTTCCATTTGAAAACTGTTTTCATCAGGCTTCACATATGGGTGGCCTGAGGCCAAGATCTTCCTGACATTCAGGACAACGGAACAATAGTTAAACAAAATGCCCCAAACAGGGTTTCTCCACTGAGACTTTCCTGGCAACACTGATACCTCAGTTTTCTGACATGCTCATCATTCCCTTCAGCTATGCAGTACATGGCCATGTCACAGAGCTTGGAGGTGGTACATATTTTGGACACAAGACCATGAGCCTATTCTGGAGAGTGCCAACAATTCAGGAAGAAAACAGGAAATTAGGACGATACTAGGTGTTGCCCATCCATAAGACAAGACACAGTCCATTCATAAATCGGGCAGGATGAATGCTGGGGAGATTTCAACTAGACAGGACTCATCCATTGATGCATTTTCTTTTCTAATGTTTACAACCAGGGGCATAGTGGGATACACAGACATACAAACACTCGCCTTGTCAAACGACTTTCTAGAAACAGGTCCCTCCAAAACAAACAAACCGCCATTCCTACCTATTCTCAGAACATGAGACAAATCCACAAATCCACACCCAAACCCACAAAGACACCTCCTTCCCCCAAGTAGGTCTGTGACTATCCAGAGTGTCCTCTGACTGGTGGGCCATACTATGTTCCAAAGAAATGGCCTGTCCTGTCTCATTTCTGCTCTCCTTGTGCAACTCTGTGAAGTTGTCAGAAGCAAGCAGTGTGCCACTACCTGCTTTCTCAGGAATAGCCCCTCTTCAGAGCTTTCCTGCCTTTTGGCCATCCTCACATCAGTCGGTACCAAGAATGACTGACTCTGTCATTGGTAAATCCAAACAAGTGAGGCCACTGGGACTGGGACTGGACTGGCTCTGCGTTCCTGTCTTCCTGAATCTCAAGTTCAGAGAGTTCCATCACCAAAGTAGTGAGGTGAGGTCACTTCCTTCAGGAACTGAATCAGATCACTGCTTTGGCAACCTCTTTGTCCTAACAGTTGCATCCAAGGCTACCATGAGATAGAAGCTGCCCCTACTTCCTGTGACACTTTCACAAGTTAGAATGGTATATCAACCATAGGCATCCCGGAACAGCTCTCCACACAATCCTGGTTTGGTCCACCTTCTCTACATTTAGAAGAGAGAGGCTGATTCAGAAACAATCCTTCATCCTGACCAGGTTGTTTGCCATGGAAGATGACTTTTCCTCTCTCACGTACTTCATAGCTGCTTACATCTTCTCCAGGGATCATTTCTGCATGGGCCTTTGTGGTTCTCAGCAGGTGGAAGATCCCCTACATTCCTGTATTGTAAGACCAACTCTGTCGCTGCTCGCCTGTAAATTTAGATTGAGGGAACAGTGTATGGTTAGGGTTAATAACATGTTCGATTTGGGATAGGAATCATTCTGCTGGATGAATAATGGTACTGGGAACCTGTGACATTTATAAGTATATATAGGTGAAATATATGTATGAAAACAAAAATCTAAGTAAGATTTGAAGCCCAGAAGAGGATTGGGCCCTTGATTGTGATAGATAGCGTAGAATTATGTTCTGCACAGATGTCTCAGATAGATCGATATATAATGGCATAAGACCCTTTACCTTGGATTATTGAATGTAGAAGAGAACATCCAGTCAAAAAGGGTAAATCAGTAGGATTAGGAAGATAGTGAGTAGGTTTAGGAGGAAGAGTGAGTATAGGATTTGGAACAAAAGTTCTTTAGCAATAGGGTTTTGATTAGAGTGTGAATGGAAATGTCAGCACATGTGAAGAGTCAGTCACAATGATGAATTGGGGAAATATGTAGGAAAGCAATCAATAGAGACATTATGAAATCAGGAAAAGTATAAAGTGAGAGATAGGATTGGATATTTTCAACAGCATTGACTTTGAATATATAATCTTAGGAAGAAACAAATATATTGTCACAAATAGGATTGATTTTTGAGAGCATTAGGCAACTTGGACATGGATGTTTTTAGTAATCCACATTCACATTACATTTAGGCTTTGGTACAAACATAAGTGTGACCTTTTCTTTTTGTTTCCAGAATATTACTGTGATAAAATGTATATGTAGATCAGGTGACATGAGTATTTCTTCCACCCTTTCTGAGAGCAATAATTTGAAGACGTATAAATTAGTATTGTGTTTACAAAGAGGTGTACCCTGTGTCTATGAATATAGAGAAAATGCATGAATAGACCATACAGTGAATAAATAATATAACTCGTTCCACTTGAAATAATGGATTGATTTGATATCTGAAAATATATAAGAAATCTTATATTGATATACAATCATTCATTCCAACCAATTATATATCTAATGGTAATATTGGGGTTATGGGTTTTCATGAAGGGCATGTGAGTATTGCTTCAAAAGTGATTATGGAAATCGAAAATAATGTTTTTGTAAAGAATTCTCATGAAAAGACCAGTCAAGAAACATGGAGGAATACATGTGTTCTGAAGCAGAAAATGATTGAAAGTGAAATAAATGCCTATAATTTTGCTAACTTGTGGATGAAATATATATCTTACATTGTGCATAAACTGAAGAAATAGTAACATACCCGTGGTGAATAAGAATGAACATCAAAATACACATCATGTCCCATAGGAATCTACTTGCATAGATGAGAAACTGGGTCAATTATTCTAGAAATATTAGGATTTGTATGCACGATTCACTGAATTTAGTTTTCAGTTAAAGGAAACAAATATGTATTTCAGGTGGTTGAATATTTCCCAGAATAATCTTGTGAAATGTTAACTATAAATCCACTTTCATGAACTAGAATAAAATTAGGGAGTGTACAATAAGACACATATATTTAATATTTTAAAAAATCTGGAGTGTGTATATATATGCACACACACACATACACACACACACAGACATTAGAAAGTAGCAATATATATGCCAATCGAAATTCATCATGAAATATATATCATCCACAGATTGAAAAATATTCATTTTACTGAACATGGATTTATGTATAAAATTGTTCAACTAGGAAGCTCACACAGAGGATGAATTTTCAGATCCCACAGCGTTTAGGAGGAGTGATCACTTCTCACAATTTGTATCTGCCAAGTCAGACACCTGACAAGAATGTACGTGTGATACCAGGTAGGATTCTATATGTGCAAATAAAAATAGATGTGCTGAATAGGCTACATAGAATGGGAGAGAGGAATTCACATATTTGTTAACTTTAAAAACACATGTAGAACTCTTTCAATTACAAATTGACTAGATTTATAACACCTACACTTTGTCATGCAAAAACCATGTCCAAGTATACACCATGCCTCCTCTGATATGCTTGTATTTCTATTCTGTTTGGGTTATTTTTCTCCATCATATTAAGATTAGTAGTCAGAGTATAGTAGGGCATGTGTTAGTGTCAGGGATTCAGTATTTCAATTGGAAAATAGGAAAATGAATCCAATGTGCATGCAAATATGCGTGACAAAAATATTCCCACTCTCATTCAGAACAATGCCTTGAAATTATCTTCACCCCTAGTAAGACACAATTAGAGGAGAAGAGTTAGAAAATATGTGAATACATATCTGGACTGGAAAATTCTCAGGAGTTCACAACTTTGGAGGTGGTGGAACAGTTTCCAAAAGTAAGGGACAGTGTAAGCACTCCACAAACATGGAGCTATGCTGTCCTAAAGACTTCTTGAGAAACTGGGTCTGAGTTTGGGAACTTGAAATATATGTTGTTGTAAGGAGCTTCAGCTTCCTTTGTAGTGAGACCATCAAAGCTTGGTCTGCATCTATGTGACCTGGACGACATGGTTTCTTATTTTTGAATGAACATGAGGCAGCAGTGCTGAATTCACTCCTTGTAGCTAAACTGTGGTCACTGGGGGCTAAGTGTCTCCCCGTGTGGACTTTGAAGCCACTCGGTCATTCTCCACTTTTCCTGGTGTTTCTTGCTGCTGCACTGGGTGTTTTGTATTTGCTTCACGACATACAAGGAGTTCAACTGGAACACAGTCCTGAAGGAAGTCCTGTAACATGTGGTGGGTCAGGGTTTGCAGGAGAATGCACAAACATGGCTTCTATCCCACATTGCTTGCCCACTTGACCATACCAACCTGATTCTGAACATTGCCCTAAAACCTCTCCATATAACAAGATGCCGTTTCATATAATGGTCTGCTGGCTGCACCAAGTCAGTCACAAGCCATTTGGAAGCCAATGTAAGATCCACATAGCCACACCACAGATGTATTATCACACACCTGCACACCACTGCTCTAGGCCCACTAGTCAGCAGGCTCCAACTTACTGGCATCTCTATTCTACACCATTTTCAAGAAACCCAGTAAATCAAGGCACTCTCTGGTACACTTATGATCAGCAATAAGACATCCAATGGTTCTCCATTGCCACCTGGTCATTGGGAATTTCAAAAATTTCATGATATTTATCTATCCATTTTTCAAGAATGAATTTGGAGGCACTTTGTGGTTTCCATTCATCCAGGAAGCATTAAATGGTGAGGAAGCTCATTTCAATGAAAGCTCTGAGGAAATCTCACAGGCAAGGCTTCCCAGAGAGTGCCCAAAAGGTCACATGAAGCCAGGCCCTTTGAGGTCTATAATGTGAGGTCCATGTGTGTTTTGACTCTTAACTATCGCTGCCAAGTTTTTCAGAATAAAATCATGTGATGTCCTTGCTGAGATTCACAGTGCTCTGTGGACAGCAATATTGGGCCTAGATCTCAGGTTTCAAGGGCGACTCTCATGCATGGCCTCCTACAATCCCAACACAATTCATAGCAATACTGATCTGAGGTCAGTTGCAGAACTCAGTCTCTAAGGGGAATCACACCAGAGTTCAAGCCCATGTGGACCCAGTCATCTCTTCCAACCGCCACACAAATGACCACATTTAAATCCAAAACATTCCCACTTTGCCCTTATCTTCAACCATATAGACACTCATCATAAACTCTGGCTGGAGGTTTCCATGAGTGGCACAGCCCAAGACAGTGTCCAAATAATGCACCCTTGCTTCTGATTTGTCTAAAGTAAGGGTTGCCTGGACACCCTTCCTGTGAACCAGGAGTGATCAAATAGGCCTGCCATAAATACTGCTCTGCTTCTCCAATTTGAGGCCTACTGACTGTCAGGAATAGATTATTTATGTGATTTGGCATCATGAGAGAACCCAAGCGGTTCTGCAGGAATTTGAAGAACTCATTTGATCTAAAGGATCCCTTTTCTCACTTGATAGAGTTCAGGAACCAAACAGATGAAGGCAAGAGACTTCATCCACAATGACTGATCTTTTTTGCCATTTTGGTTTTGTATGCACACATGGGATCTTCTTTAGATCTATCAGGAGCTGAGAATCTTAGCCACAGCCTCAAAAAGGGCCTAGTGTCTGATTAAGACACATCCCTTTCGAAAGCAATTAAGCAAAGAGCCACAGGTGATGCCCATTCATTTCCTTTTGAAAATTGTTTCTTCAGGCTTCACAAAGGGGTGGCCAGAGGCAAAGACCTTTCTGACATTCAAGTCAAAAGAACCATACGTAAGTAAAAGGAGATAAGCAGGGTATGTCCACTGAGACTTTAATGGCCACACTGATATCTGAGTTTTCTGAGATGTTCCCATTCCCTTCAGCTATCAAGAACCTGGCCATGTCACAGAGTTTGGAGGTGGTACACATCTTGGACAGTAAACCATGATACTATTCTGGAGAGTGGCCAGAATTCAGGAAGAAAACAGCAACTTAGGAAGTTAGTAGGTGTTTCCCATCCATAAGGCAAGCCACAGTCCATTAATCAATTGTGCAGGATAAATGCTGGGAATCTTTCTTCTAGACAGGACACCTCCATTGATGCATTCTCTTTTCTAATGTCCAAAACCACAGACACAGTGGCTACACAGACATAGAAACCCTCACCTTGTCAAAAGACTTACTATGAACAGTCGACTCCAAACCAAACCAACCCACCTTTCCTACCTATTCTCAGAACATGAGACAAACCCACAAACTCACACCCTCAACCAAAAAGGCACCTGCTTCCCAAAAATAGGTCTGTAACTATCTGGAGTGTCCTCTGACTGGTGGGCCATACTATGTTCTCTTTGAAATGGCCTGTCCTGTCTCAGATCTTGTCTCCTTGGCCAACTCTGTTATTCTGTGAGGAGCCAGCAGTTAGCAACTACCTGCTATTTCAGGAAAGGCCCCTCTTCAGAGCTCTACTGGCATTTGTCCATCCTCACATCAGTAGGTACCAAGAAGGTCTGACTCTGTAGTTGGTAAATCCAAACAAGTGAGCACACTGGGACTGGGACTGGGACTGGCTCTTGGTGCCTGGCTTCTTGCATCCCAATTTCAGAGAGTTCCATCACCAAGGAACTGAGGTATGTCACTTTCTTTGGAACTGAATGAGGTCACTGCCTTGGCAACAACTTTGTCCTAACACTTGCTTCCAATGGTCCCATGAGATGGAGGCTGCCCCTACTTCCTGTGACAATTTGACTAGTTAGAATGGTATATCAAAATAGACACCATGGAACAGCTCTTCACGCAGCCCTGGTTAGGTCCATCTTCTCTAAATTAAGAAGATAGAGGCTCATGCATACACATCTCTTCGTCCTGTCCACGTTGTTTGCCATGGAAGATGGCTTTTGATCTCTCAGGTCCTTCATAGCTGCCTACATTTTGCTTCAAAAGTGATAAAGGAAATAAAAAATAATGTATTGGGAAAGAAGTCTCATGAAAAGACCAGTCAGTCAAGAAACCTGGAGGAATCCATGTGTTCTGAAGCAAGAAGTGATTGAAAGTGAAACAAATGCCTATTAGTTTGCTAACTTGTGGATGAAATATATATCCTATGATGTGCATAAATTGAAGAAATATTAATGTACCAGTGTTTAATAAAAATTAACATCAAAATACACATCATGTCCCATAGAATTCTACTTGCATTGATGTTAAACTGGGTCAGTTACTGTAGAAATATTAGTATTTGTATGCAAAATTAACTGAAGTTAGTTTTCAGTACTAGAAACAAATATGTATTTCAGGTGGATGAATATTTCTGAGAATAATCTTGTGAAAAGTTGATTATAAATCCATATACATGAACATAAATGAATTTACGGAGTGTATATAAGACACATATATTTCATATTTTGAAAAATCTGGAGAGTGTGTGTATATATATATATATATACCAAAAAAACCACACACACACACAGACATTAAATTAGCAATATATATGCCAATCGAAATTTATCATGAAATGTATATCATCCACAGATGCAAAAATATTTCTTTTAGAACATGGATTTATGTGTAATGTTGTTCTTTTAGGAAACAAACCCATAGGTAAAATTTTCAGTTCCAACAGCGTTTAACAGGAGTGATCACTTCTAACAAATTGTATTTGCCAAATCAGCCACCTCACAAGAATGTACGTGTGATACGAGGTAGGATTCTATATGTGCATTTAAAAATACATGTGCTGAATAGGCTACAGAGAAAGGGAGACAGGAATTCACATATTTGTTAACCTTAAGAACACATGGAGAACTATTTCAATTAAAAATTGACTAGATTTAAAACACCTACAATTAATCATGTAAAAAACAAGTCCAACTATACACCATGATTCCTATGAACTGCTTGTATTCCTATTCTGTTTGTGTTATATTTCTCCATTATATTAGGAGAAGTAGCCAGAGTCTATTAGGGTATACGTTAGTGTCAGGGATTCAGTATTTCTAATGGAAAATTGGAAAATGACGCCAATGGGTATGCAAATATGTGCTACACAAAAATGTTCACACTCTCATCCAGAACATTGCCTTGACATTACCTTAGTTCCAAGTAAGACACAATTAGAGGAGAAAAGTTAGAAAATCTGTAAATACATATCAGGAATGAAAAATGCTCAGGAGTTCACAACTTGGAGGTGGTAGAGGAGTTTCCAAAAGTAAGGGACAGGGTAAACACTCCACAAACATGGAGCTCTGCTGGTGTAAAGACTTCTTGAGAAACTCTCTGAGGTTGGGCACTTAAAATATATGTTGTTGTCAGGAGCTTTAGCTTTCTTTGTTGTGTGACCATCAAATCTGGGTGTGCAAATATGTGACCTGAAGGACATTGTTTCTAATTTTCCAATGAACATGAGGCAGCAGTGCTGAATACTCTCTTTGTAGTTAAACTATGGCCACTGGGGTGTTAGTGTCTCCCTGTGTGGACTGTGAAGCCATTTGATCATCCTCCAATTTTCGTGGTGTTTCTTGCTGGTGCACTGTGAGTTTGGTATTTGCTTCATGAAATACAAGGAGTTAAACTGGAACACAGTGCTGGAGGGAGTTCTGTCACGTGTGGAGGGTCACGGTCTGCATGAGAATGCACCAACCAGGATTCTGTCCCACATAGGTTGCCCCCTTGTCCATAGCAACCTGATTCTGAACATTGCCCTGAAACCTATACATATAACAAGATGCCTTTACAGATAAAGATCATGTGGTTGTTCCCTGTCAGTCACAAGGCATTTGGAAGCCAATGGCAGATCCACATGGCTGCACCACACATGATTTATCACACACCTTCACACCACTGCTCTAGGCCCACTAATGAGCAGGCTCCAACATACAGGCAACACTGTTCTACGTAATTTTTATGAAACCCAGTCAGTCAAGGAACTGTCTGATACACTCATGATTAGCAACAGGACATCCAAAAGTTCTCCAGTGCCACCTGGTCATGGGAATTTCAAAAATTTCATGGTATTTATCAAGCCATTTGTCGAGGATAAATTTGGAGGCTCTATGGGTTTCAATTCATTCAGGAACCATTAAGTTTTGAAGACGATAATTTCAATGAAAGCTTTAGAGAACACTCACAGGCAAGGCTTCCCAAAGAGTGGCCAAAAGTCACATGGAGCCAGGCCCATTGAGGTCTACAATGTGAGTTCCATGTGTGTTTTGACTCTCAACTGTGGCTGCAAAGTCTTTCAGAATAAAATCATGTGATATCCTGGCTGAGATTCCCACTGCTCTGGGGAAAGCCACCCTGCACCTAGATCTCAGTTTCCACGGGCGACTCTCATGCATGGCCTAGTAAAATCCAAACACAATTCATGACAACACTTCTCAGAGGTCAGTTCTGGAATTCAGTCTCTAAGGGGAATCACACCAGATTTCAAGCCCAGGTGGACCCAGTCATCTCTTCCAAGCACCACACAAATTACCACAATTCAAAACAAAATGCTCCCATATGGCCCTTATCTTCTTCCTTGTAGACACTAATCATAACCTCCGGATGGAGGTTTCCATGAAGGGCGCAGCACAAGACAGTGTCCAAAATAACCTCCCTTGCCTTTCATTTGAAAAAGTCACTGTGGCCTGGAAATCCTGACTGTGAACCAGGAGTGATCAAATAGACCTGCCGTTAATACTCCTTGGCTTCTCCAATTTGAGGCCTACTGACTGTGGGCTTTAGATTCTTTATGTAAATTGTATTTATGAGAAAACCCAAGCACCTATAGGCTAGCCTCTGCAGGGCTTTGAAGAACTCAATTGACCCAAAGGATCCCTATTCTCACTTGATGGATGTCGGGAACCCTAGAGAGGAAGGCGAGAGTCTTCATCCACAATTACTGCTTTTTGGCCATTTTGGTTTTGGATGCACAGATGGGATCTTTCTTTAGATCCATCAGGTGCTGAGAATCTAAGCCTAAGCCTCACACAGGACCAAGAGGCTGATTCAAACACATCCATTTACAAAGCAATTAAGCAAAGAGCCACAGGTGATGCCCATTCATTTCAATTTGAAATCAGTTTTCTTCAGGCTTCACAAAGGGGTGGCCTGAGGCAAAGAACTTCCTGACATTCAGGGCAACAGAACAATAGTTAAGCAAAAGGCCCAAAGCAGGGTATCTCCACTGAAATTTAATGGTAACACTGATATCTGAATTTTCTGACATGCTCACTTTTCCCTTGAGCTATCCAGTAAATGGTAATGTCACAGAGCTTGGAGGTGGTACATACCTTAGACTCAAAACCATGAGCCTATTCTGGAGGGGGGCCAGAACTTTGGAAGAAAACTGGAACTTAGGAAGATTGCAGGTGTTACCCATAGATAAGTCAATCTGAAGTCCATTCATAAATTGGGCAGCATGAATGCTGGGAAGCTTTCTACTAGACAGGACACATCCATTGATGCATTTTCTTTTCTGATGTCTACAACCACGGACACAGTGTGATAAACAGACATAGAAACACTCGCCTTGTCAAATGACTTACTAGAAACAGTTCATTCCACACCAAAAAAAGCGCCTTGTCTACCTATTCTGAAAACATGAGAAAAAAACCACAAACCAACACCCACACCCACAAAGGCCCCTCCTTCCCCCAAGTAATTCTGTGATTATCCGAGGTGTCTTCTGACTGGTGGGGCATACTATGTTCCCCCGAAATGGCCTGACCTGTCTCAGAAATGGTCTCATTGGCCAACTCTGTGAAGGTGTCAGGACACAGAGGTGAGTCACTACCTGATTTCTCAGGAAAGGCCCCTCTTCAGAGCTTTCCTGGCGTTTGGCCATCCTCACATCAGTAGGTACCAAGAAAGATTGACTCTGTCCTTGGTAAATTCAAACAAGTGAGACCACTGGGACAGAGACTGGGAGTGACTCTGGGTGTCTGGTTTCATGAATCCCAAGTTCAGAGTTTTCCATCACCAAGGAAGTGAGGTGAGGACATTTCCTTCAGGAAATGAATGAGGTCACTGCCTTGGCAACCACTTTGTCCTACCAGAGGCTTCCAACTGTCGCATGAGAAGGAGGCTGCCCCTACTTCCTGTGACAGTTTCACAAGTTAGAATGGTATATCAACCATAGGCACCCAGGTACAGCTACCCACACAGGTCTGGTTTGGTCCATATTCTCTACATTAAGAAGTGAGAGGCTGATTCAGACAGAACCCTTCATCCTGACCAGGTTGTTTGCCATTGAACATGACTTTTGCTCTCTCAGGTCCTTCATAGCTGCCTACATTTTCTTTAGTGAACATTTCTGCATGGAACTTTGAGGTTCTCAGCAAGTGGAAGATCCCCTACATTCCTGTATTGTAAAACCAACTCTGTCCCTCCTCTCTGTAAACTTAGAATGAGGGAACAGTGTATGGTTAGGGTTAATAACATGCTTTATTTGTGTTAAAAATCATTCTGCTAGATGAATAATGGTATTGGGAACCTGAAATATTTATAAGAATATATATTTGAAATATAAGTATGAAAACATATATCTAGTTAAGATTTGAAGCCAGGAAGGGCATTGGGCCCTTAATTGGGATATTTAGCTTTGAATTACATTCTGCAATTTGGTCTCAGATAAATCAATACACAATGGAATAAAACCGTGTACCTCAGATGCCTGAATGTCGAAGACAACATCCACTCAAATAGGGATAGTCAGTAGGATTAGGAAGATAGTAGGTTTAGAAAGAAGAGTGAGTCTTTGAGTTGGACCAACAGTTCTTAAGCAATAGGGTTTCGTTTAGAGAGTGAATGTAAATGTCAGCAAATTTGAAGAGTCAGTCTCAATGATGAACTGGGGAAAATATGTAGGAAAGCAGATATCAATAGCGACATTAAGAAATCAGGCAAAGAATAAAGTGAGTGATAGGATTATACATTTTCAACAGGGTTGAGATTGAATATATAATCTTAGGAAGAAACAAATATGTAGGCCCCAACAAGATTGACACGTGGGAGCATTAGGCATTCTAAACATGGATGTTTTTTGTAATATATACTCTCTTTAAATTTAGGCTTTGGTTCAATCATAAGTGTGACCTTTGCATTTTTGTCCAAAATATTACTGTGATAAAATATGTATGTAGATCAGGTGAAATGAGTATTTCTTCCACCATTATGGGGAGCAATATTTTTAAATCTTATAAATTAGTATTGGGGATAAAAATAGGTGTACCCACGTGTTGATGAATATAGAGATGATGCATGAATAGACTATACTGTGAATAAATAATATAACTGGATCCAACTTTAGAAATTGGAATTGGAATAAATTGATATCTGAAAATATACAGAAAATCTTATATTGATATTGGTATACATACATTCATTACAACCAGTTATATGTCTAATGGTAATATTAGGGTTACGGTTTATCATGAAGAGGGTGTGTGAGTTTTGCTTTAAAAGTGATGATGGAAATCGAAAATAATGTGTTTGTAAGAAGTCTCATAAAAAGACCAGTCAAGAAACCTGGAGGAATACATGTGTTTAGAAGCAGGAAGAGATTGAAAGTGAAACAAATGTTTTTAATTTTGAAATTTTGGGTGAAATATTTATCCTAGGATGTGCATAAACTGAAGAAATAGTACTGTACCAGTGTTGAATTAAAATGAACGTCATAATACACATCATGTCTCATAAGAATCAACTTGCGTTGATTTAAACTGGGTAAGGTACTGTAGAAATATTAGGATTTGTATGCACCTTTCACTGAAGGTAGTTTTCAGTACTGGGAAACAAATTAGTATTTCAGGTGGATGAATATTTCTGAGAATAATCTTGTGCAAAGTTGATTACAAATCCACATACATGAATATGAATGTATTTAGGGAGTGAATAATAAGGTATATATATTTCATATTTTAAAAAATCTGTAGAGTATATATATATATATATATATATATATATATATATATATATATATACACACACACACACACACACAGAGACATTATAAAGTGGCAATATATATGCCAATCAAAATTCATGGTGAAATATATATCGTCCACAGATCCAAAAATATTAATTTTACTGAACATGGATTTATGAATAATGTTGTTCAAATAGGAAGGTCATCCATATGTTAAATTTTAAGATCCAAAAGCATTTAGGAGGAGTGATCTCTTCTCATAATTTTTATCTGCCAAGTCAGCCACCTCACAAGAATGTATATGTGATTCCAGGTAGGGTTCTATATGTGCATATAAAAATACACGTGCTGAATAGACTACAGAGAAAGGGATACAGGAATTCACATATTAATTAACTTTAAAAACACATGGAGAACTATTTCAATTAAAAATTAACCAGGTTTATAACACGTAGCCAACATAATGTAAAAGCCAAGCCCAACTATACACCATGCCTCTTCTGAACTGCTTGTATTTCTATTCTGTTTTGGTTATTTTTCTCCATCATATTAGGAATTGTAGTCAGAGTCTAGTAAGGTATGCCATCGTATGAGGGATTCAGTATTTTGAATGGAAATTGAAAAATGAATCCAATGTGTATGCAAATATG
This sequence comes from Callospermophilus lateralis, assembly GCF_048772815.1. NCBI lineage: Eukaryota > Metazoa > Chordata > Mammalia > Rodentia > Sciuridae > Callospermophilus > Callospermophilus lateralis. The sequence continues at coordinate 3,287,032 of NC_135316.1, read as the reverse complement.
TGCTACCCAAAAATCTTCCCACATTAATCCACAAGAATGCCTTGACATTACTTTTACGCCAAGTAAGACACAAATAGAGGAGAAGAGTTAGAAAATCTGTGAATACATATTGGGAATGGAATACGCTCAGGAGTTCCCTACCTTGGAGGGGATAGAGCAGTTTCAAAAAAAAAGGGACATGGTAAACACTCCACAAAAATGGAGCTCTGCTGGCCTAAAGACTTCTTGAGAAATTGCCTCTGAGTTTGGGCACTTGAAATATATGTTGTTGTCAGGAGCTTTAGCTTCCTTTGTAGTGAGCCCATCAAAGCTTGGTCTGTATCTATGTGACCTGGAGGACATGGTTTTTTATTTTCCAATGAACCTGAGGCAGCAGTGCTAAATTCTCTATTTGCAGGGAAACTGTGGCCACTGGGGGCTAAGTATCACCCCGTGTGGACTATGAAGCCATTTGGTCCTATTTCACTTTCCGTGGTGATTCTTGTTGCTGCACTGGGACTTTGGTATTTGCTTCACGAAATGCAACAATTTCAACTGGGTCACAGTGCTGGACAGAGTTGTGTCACGTGTGGTGGGTCAGGGTCTGCAGGAGAATGCACCAACCAGGCTACTTTTCCATATAGCTTGCACCCTTGACCATATCAACCTGATTCTGAACATTGCCCTGAAACCTCTCCATATATCTAGATGCCTTTACAAATAAGGGTCTGCTGGCTGCACCATGTCCTTCACAAGCCATTTGGAACCCAATGGCAGAACCACATGGACCCACCACAGATGTTTTATCACACACCTGCCCAACACTGCTCTAGGCTCACTACTCAGCAGGCTCCAACTTACTGGCATCTTTGTTCTACATTATTTTTATGAAACCCAGTCAATCAAGGCACTCTCTGGTATACTCATGATCAGCAACAGGACACCCCAAAATTCTCCAGTTCCACCTGGTCATGGGAAATTCAAAAATTTTAGGTTATATATCTAGCCATTTTTCAAGGATGAAGTTGGAGGCACTGTGGGTTTCAAGAACCATTAAATATTGAGGAAGTTCATTTCAATGAAACTCTGGAGAACTCTCATAGGCAAGGCTTCCCAAAGAGTGGCCAAAAGGTCAGATATAGCCAGGCCCATTGAGGTCTACAATGTGAGGTACATGTGTGTTTGACTCTCAACTATGGCTACCAAGTCTTTAAGAATAAAATCATGGGATGTCTTGGCTGATATTCCCAGTGCTCTGTGGAAAGCCAACCTCGGCCTTCATCTCAGTTTATAAGGGTGACTCTCATGCGTGGCCTCCTAAAATCCCAACACAATTCATGACAATACTTCTCTTAGGTCACTTCCAGAACTCAGTCTCTATGGGGATTTACACCAGACTTCAAGCCCAGGTGGACCCAGTCATCTCTTCCAACCTTCACACAAATGACCACAATTAATACCAAAACACTCCCACATGGCCCTCATCTTCTTTCATAAAGGCACTCATCATAACATATGGCTGGAGATTTCCATGAGGTGCACAACCCAAGACAGTGTCCAAAATAAGCTCCCTTGCCCCTCATTTGCCTAAAGTCAGGGTGGCTTGGACACCCTTCTTGTGTACCAGGAGTAATCTGTAAGGGTAAAAGAAATTGAAATTTAAGTGTAAAAGTTAAAGTTTAAAAGACCGGTTGTTTTAAGGTTTCTAAGCAGCAAAGCATGAGTTAAAATGTAAAGCACCAGGTATTATTAAGTACCTATGCTACACGCAAAACCTGAAATTCCTGTAGCTTGTAGGACAATTCCCGACTGCCCAGTAAATATTCCCCCTGACCGCCTGGTTGTTTAATAACCTAGAACCCTGTGTGGCCTGGCACTTAGGCATCGCAGGGCCTAAACCAATCAGTTTGAATGTGTACCCCACTTTAGAACTGATCTATCATTCCCTCCTGACCTGTTCCTGCCAATGAATGATCTAATCATGTTTAGGAATTGTTGTTTGATTTTTCCACTGTGTATGATGATATCTTAAAGGGGACTGTGATATATGTAAAGTCCTGCCCTCCCCAAAAAGTGTATTTAAGCACTGCTCAACCCCTGGTCAGGGCTCATGGCTGCTTTCCCTTCTTGAGTGAGCACGGAGCCCCAGCATGCTGGATTGGATCCTCAATTAATGCCTTTTGCTGTTGCATGAGCCGCGGTCTCTTGGTGGTCTCTTCCTCTGAAGTTCGCCGGACCCTTACATTTGGTGCGTTGGCCGGGAAATATGCAGCACAGGACAAGGAGACACCAACGAACCCCTCTGGCAGTAAGTAAGGCTCCTCTTTCCATTTTTTCTTGCGATCGCTTAGAGCTTTTTGTTCAGGTTCCGTTTTTCCATTTTTGGTTGGCAGAGTGGCTGCCAGCGGAGAGCGTAAGTTCCCCCTGGAGGTGGTGGACAAACGTGTCCTAAAGCCACAGGCCACGTCCTTGCAAGGGATGCCTTGGAGGATTCAGGGAGGGACACATGTGCCCTCATTAGGTGAGGAGGGACGGCAGTGCCCCCATTAGGTGAGGAGGGACTGATGAGCCCTCATTAGGTGACTCTGCTGCCAACCCATCAGGTCTTGCTAGCTATGTTTTTTTCTCAGGTTGAATTCACTGTCTGTCTTTGTGGTCTAACCCATCAGGTTTTGCCAGTTACTAGGTTCTAATCTTAATTATGAACTCGGGGTAAATGTTAACTGTGTGTCCGTGTTTGTGTCACGTTTGTATTGTCCTTGTCTCTGTTTGAGTAACTCTCATTATGGGACAAAGCCGTTCCATTCCTCTGTCCTTGAAGCCTTTCCTGGTCCCTGCCTCCAATATGACCCCTTCACCCAGGATCCTATCACTCAAACCTTCTGCTCCTCCCCCTCTTCCCTCCATTCTCCCTGAGTCACAAGATTGTAGATCTTGGGGTTGTGAACAAACGGGAGCTGCATGATCGTCTTTGTGTGTCTTTTTGTCTGTGTTTCTGTTAAATGTGATGGCATTGTTTGGACCGATGCAGAGTCCCGAGTTCCAACCTGCCTTAGATGTGTGGAAGTAACTTTAGCTAAATTTTAAACTAATGCTTCTCCTGTGAGGGACCAAAAGTTAATAGAATCGCCAGGTTTTCTGTTCTCACCTTTTACACCTCCCTTGCGGTTTTTTAAAGAACTTTGATAAACTTTGCTTCCCTTTTTAAGCAAGATTACGGAAGCAGTGTTTTCTTTTCTTCCCATAGTTGGCTTGAGCACGCCCAATGTAGAAGGAAATGCCTGGGGTCTAAGAACTTTGATATCTCGCTTAAACTATTCTCAAAACCCTGTCCTCATTATAAATTGTCATTAATTGGCTTTGGGGATGGGAACCAAACCTTCAGTCATAAATTTTGACATCCCAGAGGGGACTTTAAAGGAGTCCCCACTCTGCCATCTTGGGGAAGCCTAGCACTCAAAACAACTGCAAGCAGAGGATGAACTTTTTGGGAGCTGGCTACTGAAAAGTTGGGAGATATAGAAAATGCCTGCTGCCTGGGGTCAAACCTAACCAGAGGAACTAATCCTGTAAGTAAATGGTGAGTCTAAGGGACTCCCAGGAGCTGCCAAAACCATTTTGCTGGTGGGAACTCCCTTATTCCTTACCTACACTTTAAGGATTACTCCACCTCTGTTTACTTAACAAAAGGGACAATGAATGCAGTAATTTGTTGATATTATATATTATTTCTTGGGGATGATTTTGGCTGAATGTGTATCTAAAAATGATTTTTTTTATTGTAACAATCTGGTATCTAAATGGATTTCTTAATCATTGCACTAACTTACAGTTAAAAGTTGGGTTTAAACAATTGTTTAGTTTGATTTCAGATAGTTCCTGCTAGAAAACTTAAATTCTTAGGATAAAAAAATTAAAGAGTTTTAATTTTGAACTAGGTAGCCAGAGCAAATTTTACTAGATATACCAGTGCATTAACTTGGGCAAAGATAATAAATTATGATATGGTATCTGTTCCCATCAGTGTGTAAGATTTTTTTAAAAAGGTGCAAAATTAAAACGTTGGTCTGGCTTAGTGAAATGACATTAATTAGCAACAGCCTTGGAAATTTTTAATGCTTAATTTCAGATACACATGGTAGTCTGTGGTTGTTTTTAAAAATTTTTCAGCCAATTTAATGTAACTTAATACTACTTTAGAAACTTCAGAACAAAGAAAGTGGTTTAATTATACTATAGAATCTTCTTCTGATGGTGGCTTTTATATTATCAAAAAATGATCCTATTTTCAGTTTTGTGTGAGCAAGATATTTTAGTGTAGAAAAATCTAAAGGTATAAAATTTTGAGAATTACATCTTAAACTTGTATCAAAATTTTCAACATTCAAACCTGGAAATTATGACTTATATCTAAAATGCCTTAGGCATGAGGTTTCTGCTCAGAATTTCAGTCTTTCCTTTTTTCCAGACCTCAGCAAGGACTTAAGTTGATATGCAAATAAAGCCTGCAGCACCCAGCAGGAGACAGATAAAAAGGAGTAAAAGTGTCTTTTTACCTGAACTCAAACTAGACCCAACCAAAAAGTAAATTATATGGTATTTACTGATTACTGGCCAGTCATCTTTTTTAGGACTCTTGCTTTTTCTTAGATTCTCTATATTTTTTTTGAGCTCATGATCTTGATTCTGCAGATGGGTTAATGTTTTCTGATCAGTTCTATTTTTGCACAACTGTGGAGTTTTTAAACATTGCAATGGAGATTTAACCTGAAAAAGCTACAAGGCCTTCACTATTGTGTTATGTGTTACTCTTGTGTTACATGTTGTATGTCGGTATGTCTGTATGTGTGTATGTCCATATATCATGCAGTGATATGACAATTGACAGATCAGGAGTGCTCATGAAAAATTTAAAAATGGATCCAAATATCTTTGATTCACGTGATTCAAATGTTTCAATTCAAATTGGGTAAACAGATAAAAATAAAGATGTCTTTGAAATTAGGCCTATAAGTTTTCTAGGTTTTCAAAAAGGCCCTAATAAAATGTAGATGTCTTTTAAATAATCTGCTTAAATTGAGAAATTTACAAGTATTGTTTCAAAATGTGAACAGAAAGAGGTTAGCAGATGGAAAGAGAAACTAAAAGATTTTAGATATAGATCTAATAGAGGGAAAATGTGTTTCTGGATAAGAGAGTCTATATGATTAAGTAATTAAAAGGGCTTAAGTAAATAATAAAAAAGGTTTTTGTAACTTGATTATATGTGTAAGTTTTGAGCAAGTAATCTTAAAAAATTAAACAGCTGGTTAAACAAGTACTGCTTTTATAAAAATGTGCCATGTTATTTCTTTAAAAAGCTAAACTTGTTTAATACAAAAACATCAATGTAATTGTGGTGTTAATGTGTTCATATCTTCCAGGTATACAAGTCTGTAAGCTAGAAGCTTAAAAAGACCATTGTATCAAGCTGGTGTTCTAAGGATGTTTGGTAATTCTAGGCTTAAAAGAAAGACATGTTGGAGATTTATATATATATCATTTGTGTTGTATAATTGGACTTGTTATCAATAAGATATGTACAGTTTCATGTTACTTTTTACACTGAGATACAATCTAAAAGTATTTTTAAGTTAATGAGAGCCAAATCGGTGAAGGTTTTATTGTAAACACAAAGGTAATGCCCAGTCACTTCCATGTGAAAACTGTTTTCTTCAGGCTTCACTAAGGGGTGGCCTGAGACAAAGACTTTCCTGATATTCAGGGCAACATAACAATAGGTAACCAAAAGGCCCAAAGCAGGGATTCTCCACTGAGACTTTACTGGTCACACTGATATCTGAGTTTTCTGAGATGCTTGCCATTCCCTTCAGCTATCCAGTACATGGCCATGTCACAGAGCTTGGAAGTGGTACATATATTGGACACTAAATCATGAGCCTATTCTGGAGAGTGGCCAGAATTCAGGAAGAATACAGGAATGTAGAAAGATAATTGCTGTTGCCCATTGATAAGGAAAGCCACAGTCCATTCATAAATTGTGCAGGATGAATGCTGGGAAGTTTTCTCCTTGAGAGGACACACCCATTGAGGCATTCTCTTTTCTAATGTCTACAACCACGGACACAGTGGGATACACAGACCTAGAAACACTCACCTTGTCAAAGGACTAACTAGAAACAGTCCACTCCAAACCAAACAAACCCCCTTTCCAAACTATTTTCAGAACATGAGAAAAAACCATAAAGCCACACCCACAACCACAAAGGCACCTCCTTCCCCCAAGTAGGTCTGGAACTATCCAGAGTGTCCTCTGACTGGAGGGCCATACTATGTTCCCCAGAAATGGCCTGTCTTGTCTCAGATCTGGTCTCCTTGGTCAACTCTGTGAAGTTGTCAGGAGCCAGCTGTGAGCATCTACCTGCTTCCTCCAGAAGGGCCCCTCTTCAGAACTTTCCTGGAATTTGGCCATCCTCACATAAGTAGGTACCACGAAAAACTGACTCTTTCCTTGTAAAATGCAAACAAGTGAGAACACTGGGACTGGGGCTGGTACTGGGGCTGGGTGCCGGGCTTCCTGGAACCCAAATTTGGAGAGTTCCATCAACAAGGATGTGAGGTGAGGTCACTTCCTTCAGGAACTGAATGAGGTCACTGCCTTGGCAACCAATTTGTCCTTACATTTGCTTCCTAATGTCTCATAACATGGAAGATGCCCCACTTCCTGTAACACTTTCACAAGTTAGAATGGTATAGAAAAAATAGTCACCTGGGAACAGCTCTCCACAAAGGCCTAGTTTGGTCAATGTTCCCTACATTAAGAAGAGAGAGGCTGATTCAGACACATGCTTTCATCCTGACCGGGTTGTTTGCCATGGAAGATGACTTTTGCTCTCTCAGGTCTTTCATTGCTACCTACCTCTTCTCCAGGGATCAATTCTGCATGGACCTTTGAGATTCACAGCAGGTGGAAGATCCCCTTCATTTCTGTAGTATAAGACCAACTCTGTCCCTGCTCTTATGTAAAGCTAGATTGAGGGAACAGTGTATAGTTAGGATTAATAACATGTTCAATTTGTGTTAGGAATCATTCTGGTGGATGAATAATGGTATTGGGAACCTGCAATATTGATAAGAATATATAGGTGAAATATAAGTGTGAAAACAGAAATCTAGGTAAGGTTTGAAGCCCCAAAAGGCATTGGACCCTTGATTTGGATACTAAGCTTTGAATTACATTCTGCACCGAGGTCTGAGATAAATCGATGTACAATGGAATAGAACACTGTACCTCAGATGATTGAATGTAGAAGAGAACATCCAGTCAAAATGGATAGTCGGTAGGATTAGGAAGATAGTAAGTTTAAAAAGAAGAGTGAGTCTAGGAGTTGCACCAAGAGTTCTTTAGTAATAGGGTTTTGGTTAGAGAGTGAATGTAAATGCCAGCAAATGTGAAGAATCAGTCACTATGATGTACTGGGGAAAATATGTAGGAAAGGAGATATCAATAGAGACATTAGGAAATCAGGCAAAATATAAAGTGAGTGATAGGATTAGACATTTTCAGCAGGGTTGAGGTTGAATATACAATCTTAGGAAGAAACAAATATGTACTCTCCAATAGGATTGACATTTGAGAGCATTTGGCATCCTGGACATGGATGTTTTTAGTAATCCATACTCACATTCAATTTAAGCTTTGGTACAAACATAAGTGTGATCTTTGCATATTTTATCCAGAATATTACTGTGATAAAATGTATATATAGATCTGGTGACATGAGTATTTCTTCCACCATTATGGGGAGCAATATTTTCAAAACTGATAAATTAATATTGGAGATACAAATAGGTGTACCCCATGTCTAAGAATATAGAGATAATGCATGAATAGTCCATACTGTGAATAAATATTATAACTGGTTACAACTTTAGAAATTGGAATTGGAATAAATTGATATCTGAAAATATACAGGAAATCTTATATTGATATACAATCATTCATTTCAACCAGTTGTACGTCTAATGGTAATATTACTGTTATCGTTTATCATAAAGAGTTTGTGAGTTTTGCTTCAAAATGATTATGGAAATCAAAAATAATGCGTTTGGAAGAAGTCTCTTGAAAAGACCAGTCAAAAAAAAAGGAGAAATACATGTATCTGAAGTGAAGCAGGAAGTGATTGAAAGTGTACCAAATGCCTTTACATTTGTGAACTGTCGATGAAATGTATTTTCTATGATGTCCATAAACTGAAGAATAGTAATTTACCAGTGTTGAATAAAAATGAACATCAAAATACACATCATGTCCCACTGTAATCTACTTTCATTGATGTTAAACTGGGTCAGTTACTGTAGAAATATAAGGATTTGTATGCACCATTCACTGAAGTGAGTTTTCAGTACTAGAAAACAAATATGTATTTGAGGTTGATGAATATTTCTGAAAATAATCTTGTGAAAAGTTCATTATAAAACCTCATACATGAACATGAATGAATTTAAGGAGTGTATAATAAGACACGTATATTTCATATTTTGAAAAATCTAGAGAGTGTAGATTGTTCACAAAACACATACAGAGATATTAAAAAGTAGCAATATATATGCCAATTGAAATTCATCATGAAATACATATGATTCACAGATCCAAAAATATTTATTTTACTGAACATGATTTATGTATAATGTTGTTCAACTAGGAAGCTCACTCATAGGTCGAATTTTCAGTTCCAACAGCGTTTATGAGGAGTGATCTCTTCTCACAATTTGTATCTGCCAAGTCAGCCACCTCACAAGAATGTACGTTTGGTAACAGGTAGGATTCTATATGTGCATATAAAAATACATGTGCTGAACAGGCAACAGAGAAAGGGAGACAGAAATTCACAAATTTGATACCTTTCAAAACTCATGGAGAACTATTTCAATTAAAATTTGACCAGATTTTTAACACCTACACTTTATCATGCAAAAGGCAAGTCCAACTATACAGCATGCCTCCTTTGAACTGCTTGTATTTCTATTCTGTTTGGGTTATTCTTCTCAATCATATTAGGATTAGTAGTCCGAGTCTAGTAGGGTATGGGTTAGTGTCAAGGATTAAGTAATTCAAATGGAAAATAAAAAAATGAATCCATTGTGTATCCAAATATGTGCTGCAAAATTTTTTCCACTCTCATTCAGAACAATGCCTTGACATTACCTTCACCCCAAGTAAGACACAATTAGAGGAGAAGAGTTAGAAAATCTGTGAATACATATCTGGAATGGAAAATGCTCAGGAGTTCACAATCTTGGGGGTTGTAGAGGAGTTTTCAAAAGTAAGGGACAGGATAAACACTCCACAATCAAGGAACTCTGCTGGCCTAAAGACTTCTTGAGAAACTGCCTCTGAGGTTGGGCACTTGAAATATATGTTGTGTTAGGAGCTTTAGCTTCCTTTGTAGTGATACCATCAATGGATGGGTCTGCATTTATCTGACCTGGAGTGCTGCAGCGAAGGGAGTGTTTGGAATTTCTCCCAATAAAATTATTACTCCATATACTATGGATCAAATTGATGAGTTAGCTAATGAGTTAAATACTTGGGCAATAATCATGTGTAAATCTAATTTTGCATTTGATAATCACTTACCATCTAATCCTTTGTTGTTTTTTGGTCTAAGCATCCTGTAGTTTTTCCAAAAATGACAAGAAAAACCCTTATCATGAATGCTCCAAATATATTCACTGATGGGTCAAATAATGGTACAGCAGCAGTAGTTACCCCTCATCAAACTTTTACATTTTTTGTACCCAAACAATCAGCTCAAAAGGTAGAGCATAATGCAATATTACAAGCCTTTTTAATGTTTAAAGATTCTGTATTTAATTTATTTTCTGATAGTCAGTATGTAGTTAATGCTATAGTATCTCTTGAAGATGCTGGTAGAATTTCCCCTTCCTCTACTGTTTTCTCTTTGTTTTCCACTATACAAAGTCTAATCTGGGACAGAAAATATCCATTCTTTATAGTACATATTAGAGCACATACAGGATTGCCTGGACCCCTTAGTTTGGGCAATGATTTAGCAGATAAAACTACACATGACATACATATTTTCTCTACACTAGAAGAAGCTACGAATTTTCATAAAACATTCCATGTTAATGCTAATACTTTACAAAAGCATTTTAAAATAACTAAGGAACAAGCCAGACATATTATAAAACAATGTCAAAATTGTGTGACCTTTTTACCACAAGTTAATCTTGGAGCCAATCCTAGAGGACTGATACCTAACCATATTTGGCAGATGGACGTCACACACTTGCCAGAATTTGGAAAATTAAAATATTTACATGTTACAGTTGATACTTCTTCTGGATTTTTGATGGGCTCCCTTCATGCCAGAGAAAAAACTAAAGATGTTATAGCTCATTGCTTACAAAATTTTGCCACTGTGGGCGTTCCTAAACAGTTAAAAACTGATAACGGTCCTGGCTATACCTCTACCTCTTTTAAACAATTTTGCTCATCATTTGGTATTACTCATATAACAGGAATTCCATACAATCCACAGGGACAAGGCATAGTTGAAAGAGCTCATCAAACTATTAAAATGTACTTATTAAAACAAAAAGAGGGAATTGGAAAGGGGTACATATCCCCCAAAGATAAACTTAAAATAACGCTTTTTACTCTAAACTTTTTAAATTTGGATTCATCAGGACTTCGTGCTGCGGAAAGGCATATGTATCCAAAAAATGTACATAAGACTAAAGTACTTTGTAAAGATATTCTAACAGGACAATGGAAAGATCCTGACCCAGTGATTTTCTGGAGTCGGGGTTCTGTTTTTGTTTTTCCACAGGAGGAACAGCAGCCGATTTGGATTCCAGAAAGACTAACTAAAGCAATTTCTACAGATGGAAAAGAAGATGATTTGACTCAAATCCATAACAGCTGATATCCAGAACTCCAGCTTCGCCATTCTTACATCTGCAACAGTGATTAACAAGGATGCTTTTTTCAATATCTATTTAATTATTGCATTTTTCCACATCATAAGGTTCTATTTTTATTTTTTGAGCTCATACAAACCTAGGTTAATGTTTTTTTTTTTTTTTTTTTGAACAGTTTTATTTTTTGACTGTGGAGTTTTTAAACATTGCAATGGAGATTTCACCTAGGTAAAGCTACAAGGCCTTTATTATTATCTTATGTGTTGTACGTTTGTTTGCACATTTGTGTTTTGTGTTGTATGTCTGTGTGTCCATATTTCATATATGAGGAGCGCTCATGAGAAAATGGATCCGAATAATTTTTTTTATTCACGTGATTTAAATGGCTTAATTTAAATTAAGTAAACAGCTGTTAAGGATTGTTTTTAAAGGTGGTTAACAGATCTGCTTGTTTACTAATTTAAATCAGGTAAACAGCTGTTAAGGATTGTTTTTTAAGGAGCTTAACAGATCTGTTTGTTTACTTTCACCTTTCCTTTTCATTATATTTAATAATTCTTTTCAGGATAATGTCTTTTTAGCATCATTGCCAGAATTCCTAACTTCATCCCAATGAATATAACTCAACAAGTATGCTCAATCAAGGAGTCAACTTACTTTGGGAGGAAACGGACTTTGGGAGAAGACGGACAGATTGATAGATTCCTCCCCTTTGAACTGCTTACAGAACTTTCCTAGACTATGTAACTACGTTTAGTGCAGCAAATTGTGGTAATGCTGGCATATCTTTGCTGATGGTGTCACCAATGATGATGCAATTTTTCCAAAGGAACTGTCAATTGGCTTGGTGTCGTGGCATTTCTGTATCCTCCTCCCTTCTGCTAGTGATGGTCTAAATTTGGGGGCCAATGGCTATATGCTGGACCGGTAGTCAGTGACGGGTATGATCCAATTGCAGTAGTATCAACCTAAGACAGGAGGCTGACGCCTAATGGTCAGTTGCCTAAAGGTCAGTTTTCCGATGACGGGTAAGGACCATATGTTGAATTGGACAACCTACCAGGCACGGTCCTTAAGCCACATTAACCTCACTCCCCCACTGGCACCAAGGCCAAATTTGGGGGCCAACAGAGGTGAGGCAAAGAACCTCACCTCCCCACTGGTGCATAGACCTATCCACAAGTATGGCTGTATGCTGGACCGGTAGTCAGTGACGGGTATGATCCAGTTGCAGTGGTATCAACCTAAGACAGGAGGCTGACGCCTAAAGGTCAGTTTTCCAATGACGGGTAAGAACCATATGTTGAGCTGGACAACCTACCAGGCACGGTCCTAAAGCCACATTACTTGTTGTTTAATTAATCAGAAGGGGGGAGATGCTGGGAGCAATCAGCCAAGTAGGTATGACAAATTCCTTGCCAGCTTACTCCCATGCTGTCTAGTGGAAGGACTTCTGAAAGGTGACCTTGCTCAAGGACCAGGGCAGGATCCGTGTTTAGGGTGTTCCCCCCTTTAGAATTGGGTGGTTTAGCATAATAAGAGATTAGGGTGTTCCCCCTTTAGAATAGGGCAGTTTAGCATAATAGGAGATTAGGGTGTTCCCCCTTTAGAATAGGGCGTATCCTGCTGCTGAGTTCCTCTTGAGTGCTTAGGGTCAGACAGTATATTTTGGGAGACAGAAACCCGAGTGTGGATTTGGGCAGAGTAGTGTATTTGGGCAGAAGTGGATTTGGGCAGAGAACGTGGATTCCCCCAGAGCGTGTTTGTAGATGGCCAGTGTGAGTTCGGGAATAAAGAATTTCTGTTTGAATCTACAAGCTGTGTGGAGACTCGTGATTTGTGCCCAGCCAGAGACTGCGGCACTGGAGGACATGGTTTCTTATTTTCCAAAGAACATGAGGCAGCAGTGCTGAATTCTCTCATTGTAGGTAAACTGTGGCCACTGGGGGTAAATGTCTCACCATCTTGACTGTGAAGCTAATTGATCATCCTAAAATTTTCATGGTGTTTCTTGCTGCTGCACTGGGATTTTGGTATTTGCTTCTTAAAAAACAAGGAGTTCAACTGGGACACAGTGCTGCAGCGAGTTCTGTCACATGTGGAGGGTCAGGGTCTGCAGGAGAATTCACCAACCAGGCTTCTATCCCACATTGCTTGCTCCCTTGTCCATAGGAAACTGATTCTAAACATTGCCTGAAGCCTCTCCATATAACAAGACGCCTTTACATGTAAGGGTCTCCTAGCTGCACCATGTCAGCCACAAGCCATTTGGAAGTCAATGGCAGATCCACATGGCCCCACCACCGATGTTTTATCATACACCTGCACACCACAGCTCTGGGCCCACTTCTCAGCAGGTTCCAACTTACTGGCATCTCTGTTCTACACAATTTTCATGAAACCCAATCAGTCAAGGCACTGTCTGGTACACTCATGATCAGCAACAAGACACCCAAAGGTTCTCCAGTGCCACTTGGTCATGGGAATTTCAGAAATTTCATGGTATTTATCAAGCTGTTTTTCAAGGATGAAGTTGGAGGCACTATAGGTTTCAATTTATTCAGGAACCATTAAATGTTGAGGAAGCTCATTTTAATGAAAGCTCTAGAGAACTCTCACAGGTAAGGCTTCACAAAGAGTGACCAAAAGACATATATATTTCATATTTTGAAAAATATGGACAGTATATATATATATATATATATATATATATATATATATATATATACACACACACACACACACACACACACACAAACAAACACAAACACACACACACACAGACATTAGAAACTAGCAATATATATGCCAATCAAAGTTCATCGTGAAATACATATCATCCACTTATCCAAAAATATTCATTTTGCTGAACATAAATTAATGTATAAAGTTGTTCAACTAGGAAGCTCACCCATAGGTTGAATTTTCAGTTCCAACAGCGTTTAGGAGGAGTGATCTCTTCTCACAATTTGTATCGGCCGAGTCAGCAACCTCAAAAGAATGTACGTGTGATACAAGGTACGATTCTATATGTGCATATAAAAATACAAGTGCTGAATAGGTTACAGAGAAAGGGGGGAGACACGAATTCACATATTTGATAAGTTTAAAAACACATGGAGAACTCTTTCAACAAAAAGTTGACTAGATTTATAACTCCTACCCTATATAATGGAAAAGGCAAGTCCAACCTTACACAATGCCTCCTCTGAACTGCTTGTATTACTATTCTGTTTGTTGTATTTTTCTGCATCATATTAGGATTAGTAGTCAGAGTCTAGTAGGGTATGGTTTAGTGTCAGGGATTCAGTATTTCGAATGGAAAATTGGAAAATGAATCCAATGTGTATGCAAATATGTGCTACAGAAAAATCTTCCCACTCTCATCCAGAACAATGCCATGATATTACCTTCGCCCCAAGTAAAACATGTAGAGGAGATGAGTTAGAAAATCTGTGAATACATATCTGGAATTGAATATGCTCAGGAGTTCAAACCTTGGAGGTGAAAGAGGAGTTTCCAAAAGTAAGGGACATGGTAAACACTCCACAAACATGGAGCTCTGCTGGCCTAAAAACTTCTGGAGAAACTGCCTGTGAGGTTGGGCCCTTGAAATATATGTTGTTGTCAGGAGCTTGAGCTTCCTTGGTAGTGAGACCATCAAAGCTGGGCCTGCATTTATGTAACCTGGAGTGCTGAATTCTCTCTTTGTAGGTAAACTGCGGTTACTGGGGGCTAAGTGTCTCCCCGTGTGGACTGTGAAGCCATTTGGTCATCCTACAATTTTCGTGATGTTTCTTGCTGCTACACTCGAAGTTTGGTATTTGCTTCACGAAATGCAAGGAGTTCAACAGGGACACAGTGCTGGAGGAAGTTCTGTCACGTGTGGTGGGACAGGGTCTGCAGGAGAATGCACCAACCAGGCTTCTGTCCAACATAACTTGCCCCCTTGAACATAGCAACCTGATTCTGAACATTGCCCTGAAACCTATACATATAACAAGATGCCTTTACATATAAGGGTCCGCTGGCTGTACCCTGTCAGTCACAAGGCATTTGGAAGCCAGTGACAGATCCACATGGCCTCACCACACATGTTTTATTACACACCTTCACACCAATGCTCTAGGCCCACTAATGAGCAGGCTCCAACTTACTGGCATCAATGTTCTACACAATTTTCATGAAACCCAGTCAGTCAACGCACTGTCTGGTACACTGATGATCAGACACAGGACATCCAAAAGTTTTCCAGTGCCACCTGGTCATTGGAATTTCAAAAATTTTATGCTATTTATCAAGCCATTTGTGGAGGATGAAGTTGGAGGCTCTGTGGGTTTCAATTCATTCAGGAACCATTAAATGGTGAGGAAGCTCATTTCAATAAAATCTGAGGAGAACCCTCACTGTCAAGGATTCCCAAATAGTGGCCCAAAGATCACATGAGTCCAGGCCCATTGAGGTCTAAAAGGTGAGGTCCATGTGTGTTTTGACTCTCAACTGTGGCTGCAAAGTCTTTTAGAATAAAATCATGTGATATCCTGGCTGAGATTCCCAGTGCTCTGGGGAAAGCCACCCTATGCCTAGCTCTCAGGTTCCAAGGGCAACTCTCATGCATGTCTAGTAAAATCCAAACACAGTTCATGAAAAT
The DNA here is from genome assembly GCF_048772815.1 of Callospermophilus lateralis. Classification (NCBI taxonomy): domain Eukaryota; kingdom Metazoa; phylum Chordata; class Mammalia; order Rodentia; family Sciuridae; genus Callospermophilus; species Callospermophilus lateralis. The sequence continues at coordinate 3,271,452 of NC_135316.1, read as the reverse complement.
ACTTCTCTGTGATCAGTTCCAGAATTCAGTCTCTAAGGGGAATCACACCAGAGTTCAAGCCCAGGTGGACCCAGTCATCTCTTCCAAGCACCACACAAATTACCACAATTCAAAACAAAACGCTCCCACATGGCCCTTATCTTCTTCCATATAGACATTCATCATAACCTCTGGATGGAGGTTTCCATGAGGGGCGCAGCACAAGACAGTGTCCAAAATAACCTACCTTGCCCCTCATGTGCCTAAAGTCAGTGTGGCCTGGGAATCCTGACTGTGAAACAGGAGTGATCAAATAGGCCTGCCGTTAATACTGCTTGGCTTCTCCAATTTGAGGCCTACTGACTTTAGGGTTTAGATTCTTTATTTAAATTAGGGTCATTAAAATATCCAAGCACCTATGGGCTAGCCTCTGCAGGGTTTTGAAGAACTCATTTGACCCAAAGGATCCCTATTCTCACTTGATGGATGTCAGGAACCTTAGAGAGGAAGGCGAGAGTCTTCATACACAATGCCTGCTTTTTTGGCCCCTTTGGTTTTGGATGCACACATGGGATCTTTCTTTTCTTTTTTTTTTAAATATGCTCTTTTTATTTATTTTTTTAACTAATTTTTATTGTAGGTTGTACAAAACATTACATAGTTCTTGATATATCATATTTCACACTTTGATTCAAGTGGTATATGAGCTCCCATTTTACCCCATATACAGATTGCAGAATGACATCAGTTGCAGAACCATTGATTTACATATTGCCATTCTGGTGTCTGTTGTATTCTGCTGCCTTTCCTATCCTCTAGAGGGGGGGATCTTTCTTTAGATCCATCAGGTGCTGAGAATTTAAGCCACAGCCTCACACAGGGCAAAGAGGCTGATTCAGACACATCCCTTTCCAAAGCAATTAAGCAAAGAGCCACAGGTGTTGCCTTTTCATTTTCATTTGAAAACTCTTTTCTTCAGCCTTCACAAAGGGGTGGCCTGAGGCAAAGAACTTCCTGACATTCAGGGAAACAGAACAATAGGTAAGCAAAAGGCCCAAAGCAGGGTTTCTCCAATGAGATTTAATGGTCACATTGATATCTGATTTTTCTGAGATGCTCACCATTTCCTTGAGCTATCCAGTTCATGGTCATGGCACAGAGCTTGGAGGTGGTACATACCTTAGAAACAAAACCCTGAGCCTATTCTGGAGAGGGGACAGAAGTCCAGAAGAAAACTGGAACTAAGGAATATTGCAGGTGTTACCCATCTTTAAGGAAATCTGAAGTCCATTCATAAATTGGGCAGCATGAATGCTGGGAAGCTTTCTACTAGACAGGACATATCCATTGATGCATTCTCTTTTCTAATGTCTACAACCACGGACACAGTGTGATAAACAGACATAGAAACACTCGCCTTGTCAAATGACTTACTAGAAATAGTTCATTCCACACCAAAAAAAGCGCCTTGCCTACCTATTCTCAGAACATGAGACTAAACCCAAACCCACACCCACACGCACAAAGGCACCTCATTCAAGCAAGAATTTCTGTCATTATCTGGAGTGTCCTCTGACTGGTGGGTCCTACTATGTTCCCCTGAAGTGGCCTGACCTGTCTCAGATCTGGTCTCCTTGGCCAACTCTGTGAAGGTGTCAGGACCCAGAGGTGAACTTTCTCAGGAAAGGTCCCTCTTCAGAGCTTTCCTGGCATTTGGCCATCCTCAAATCAGCAGGTACCAAGAAAGATTGACTCTGTCCTTGGTAAATCCAAACAAGTGAGACCACTGGGACTGGGTCTGGGACTGGCTCTGGGTGCCTGGCTTCATGAATCGCAAGTTCAGAGATTTCCATCACCAAGGAAGTGAGGTGAGGTCACTTCTTTCAGGAACTGAATGAGGTCTCTGCCTTGGCAATCACTTTGTCCTACTACTGGCTTCCAAGTGTCACAGGAGAAGGAGGCTGCCCCTACTTCCTGTGACACTTTCACAAGTTAGAATGGTATATCAACCATAGGCACCCGGGAACAGCTACCCACACAGGCCTGGTTTGGTCCATCTTCTCTACGTTAAGATGTGAGAGGCTGATTCAGACAGAACCCTTCATCCTGACCAGGTTGTTTACCATTGAACATGACTTTTGCTCTCTCAGTCCTTCATAGCTGCCTACATCTTCTCCAGTGAACATTTCTGCATGGAATTTTGAGGTTCTCAGCAGGTGGAAGATCCCCTACGTTCCTGTATTGTAAGACCAACTTTGTTTCTCCTCTCTGTAAATTTAGAATGAGGGAACAGTGTATGGCTAGGGTTAATAACATGTTTGATTTGTGTAGAAATCATTCTGCTGGATGAATAATGGTATTGGAAACCTGCAATATTTATAAGAATATATATTTGAAATATAAGTATGAAAACATAAATCTAGTTAAGATTTGAAGCCAGGAAGGGCATTGGGCCCTTGATTGAGATATTTAGCTTTGAATTACATTCTGCATTGTGGTCTCAGATAAATCTATACACAATGGAATAAAACCGTGTACCTCAGATGCCTGAATGTCGAAGAGAACATCCAGTCAAAAAGGGATAGTTGGTAGGATTAGGAAGATAGTAAGTTTAGGAAGAAGAGTGAGTCTTCGAGTTGGACCAATAGTTCTTTAACAATCGGGTTTCGGTTAGAGAGTGATTGCAAATGTCAGCACTTGTGAAAAATCAGTCACAATGATGAACTGGGGAAAATATGTAGTAAAGCAGATATCAATATCGACATTAGGAAATCAGTCAAAGTATAAAGTGAGTGATAAGATTAGACATTTTCAACAGGGTTGAGGTTGAATATATAATCTTAGGAAGAAACAAATATGTAGTCCCCAACAAGATTGACACGTGGGAGCATTAGGCATCCTGGACATGGACGTTTTTAGTAATATATATTCACTTTCAATTTAGGCTTTGGTACAATCATAAGTGTGACCTTTGCATTTTTGTCCAGAATATTACTATGGTAAAATGTATATGTAGATCAGGTGATATGAGCATTTCTTCCACCACTTTGGGGAGCAATATTTTAAAAACCTATAAATTAGTATTGGGATACAAATAGGTGTACCCTGTGTCGATGAATATAGAGATGATGCATGAATAGACCATACTGTGAATAAATAATATAACTGGATCCAACTTTACAAATTGGAATTGGAATATATTGATATCTGAAAATATACAGGAAATCTTATATTGATATTGGTATACATACATTCATTAACCAGTTATTCGTCTAATGGTAATATTAGGGTTACGGTTTATCATGACGAGGTTGTGAGAGTTTTGCTTCAATAGTGATTATGGAAATCGAAAATAATGTGTTTGTAAAGAAGCCTCATGAAAAGACCAGTCAAGAAACCTGGAGGAATACATGTGTTTGGAAGCAGGAAGTGATTGAAAGTGAAACAAGTGTTTTTAATTTTGAAATTTTGGGTGAAATATTTATCCTAGGATGTGCATAAACTGAAGAAATAGTACAGTACCAGTGTTGAATAAAATGAACGTCAAAATACACATCATGTCCCATAAGAATCTATTTGCATTGATTTTAATCTGGGTAAGGTACTGTAGAAATATTAGGATTTGTATGCACCTCTCACTGAAGTTAGTTTTCAGTACTAGGAAACAAATAAGTATTTCAGGTGGATGAATATTTCTGAGAATAATCGTGTGCAAAGTTGATTACAAATCCACATACATGAATATGAATGTATTTAGGGAGTGAATAATGAAACACTTATATTTCATATTTTGAAAAAACTGGAGAGTGTGTATATAGATATATATATATATATATATATATATATATATATATATATATATATATATATATATATATACAAAACACACACGGACAATATATATGCCAATCGAAATTCATGGTGAAATATATATCGTCCACAGATTCAAAAATATTAATTTTACTGAACATGGATTTGTGAATAATGTTGTTCAACTAGGAAGGTCACCCATAGGTTGAATTTTAAGATCCAATAGCGTTTAGGAGGAGTGATCTCTTCTCATAATTTGTATCTGCCAAGTCAGCCACCTCACAAAAATGTACATGTGATACCAGGTAGGATTCTATATGTGCATATAAAAATACATGTGCTGAATAGGCTACAGAGAAATGGATACAGGAATTCACATTTTTATTAACTTTAAAAACACTTGGAGAACTATTTCAATTATAAATTAACTAGATTTATAACACCTACCCTACATAATGCAAAGGCAAGTCCAACTATACACAATGCCTCTTCTTAACTGTTAGTATTTCTATCCTGTTTGGGTTATTTTTCTCCATCATATTAGGAATTGTAGTCAGAGTCTAGTAGGGGATGCATTTGTGTCAGGGATTCAGTATATTGAATGGAAAATTGGAAAATGAATCCAATGTGTATGCAAATATGTGCTACACAAAAATCTTCCCACTTTAATCCACAAGAATGCCTTGACATTACCTTTGCCCCAAGTAAGACACAATTAGAGGAGAAGAGATAAAAAATCTGTGAATTCATATCTGGAGTGGAATACGCTCAGGAGTTCCCAACCTTGGAGGTGATAGAGCAGTTTCCAAAAGGAAGGGATATTGTAAACATGCCCCAAATATGGGGCTCTGCTGGCCTAAAGACTTTTTGAGAAACTGCCTCTGAGATTGGGCACCTGAAATATATGTTGTTGTCAGAAGCTTTAGCTTCCTTTGTAGTGAGCCCATCAAAGATGGGACTGCATCTATGTGACCTGGAGGACATGGTTTCTTATTTTCCAATGAACCTGAGGCAGCAGTGCTGAATTCTCACTTTGTAGGTAAACTGTGGCGACTGGGTCTAAGTTTCACCCCGTGTGGACCGTGAAGCCATTTGGTCCTCTTCCACTTTCCGTGGTGGTTCTTGCTCCTGCACTGGGACTTTGGTATTTGCTTCATGGAATACAACGAGTTCAACAAGGACAAACAGTGCTGGAGAGAGTACTGTCATGTTCGGTTGGTCAGGGTCTGCAGGAGAATGCACCAACCAGGCTTCTTTTCCACATAGCTTGCACGCTTGATCATATCAACCTGATTCTGAACATTGCCCTGAAACCTCTCCATATATCTAGATGCCTTTACAAATAAGGGTCTGCTGGCTGCACCATGTCCTTCACAAGCCATTTGGAACCCAATGGCAGAACCACATGGACCCACCACAGATGTTTTATCACACACCTGCCCACCACTGCTCTAGGCCCACTACTCAGTAGGCTCCAACTTACTGGCATCTTTGTTCTACATTATTTTTATGAAACCCAGTCAATCAAGGCACTCTCTGGTATACTCATGATCAGCAATTGTAAACCCAAAGATTCTCCAGTTCCACCTGGTCATGGGAATTTCAAAAATTTCATGGTATTAATCTAGCTATTTTTCAAGATTGAAGTTGGAGGCACTGTGGGTTTCAAGAACCATTAAATGTTGAGGAAGCCCATTTCAATAAAACTCTGGAGAACTCCCAAAGATTGGCCAAAGGTCAGATATAGCCAGGCCCTTTGAGGTCCACAAAGTGATGTCCATGTGTGTTTTGACTCTCAACTGTGGCTACCAAGTCTTTAAGAATAATATCATGGGATATCTTGGCTGATATTCCCAGTGCTCTGTGGAAAGCCAACCTCGGCCTTCATCTCAGTTTATAAGGGTGACTCTCATGCATGGCCTCTTAAAATCCCAACACAATTCATGGCAATACTTCTCTGAGGTCACTTCCAGAACTCAGTCTCTATGGGGATTTACACCAGACTTCAAGCCCAGGTGGACCCAGTCATCTCTTCCAACCTTCACACAAATGACCACAATTAATACCAAAACACTCCCACATGGCCCTCATCTTCTTCCATAAAGGCACTCATTACATCATCTGACTGGAGGTTTCCATGAGGTGCACAGCCAAAGACAGTGTCCAAGATAAGCTCTCTTGCCCCTCATTTGCCTAAAATCAGGTTGGCTTGGACAGCCTTCTTTTGTACCAGGAGTAATCTGTAAGGGTAAAATAAATTGAAATTAAAGTGTAAAATTTAAAGTTTAAAAGACCGGTTGTTTTAAGGTTTCTAAGCAACAAGGCATGAGTTAAAATGTAAAGCACCAGGTATTATTAAGTACCTATGCTACATGCAAAACCTGAAATTTCTGTAGCTTGTAGGACAATTCCCGACTGCCCAGTAAATATTCCCCCTGACCGCCTGGTTGTTTAATAACCTAGAACCCTGTGTGGCCTGGCACTTAGGCATCGCAGGGCCTAAACCAATCAGTTTGAATGTGTACCCCGCTTTAGAACTGACCTATCATTCCCTCCTGACGAGTTCCTGCCAATGAATGTTCTAATCATGTTTAGGAATTGTTGTTTGATTTTTTCCACTGTGTATGATGATTTCTTAAAGGGGACTGTGATATATGTAAAGTCCCGCCCTCCCCAAAAAGTGTACTTAAGCACTGCTCAACCCCTGCTCAGGGCTCTGGACTGCTCTCCCTTCTTGAGTGAGCACGGAGCCCCAGCATGCTGAATTGGATCCTCAATTAATGCCTTTTGCTGTTGCATGAGCATCGGTCTCTTGGTGGTCTCTTCCTCAGACGTTCGCTGGACACTTACATTTGGTTCGTTGGCTGGAAATCATGCAGCGCAGGACAAGGAGACACCAACGGACCCCTCTGGGGGTAAATAAGGCGCCTCTTTCCATTTTTCCTTGCGATCGCTCAGAGCTTTTTGTTCAGGTTCCGTTTTTCCGTTTTCGGTTTTGGTTGGCAGAGTGGCTGCCAGTGGAGAGCGTAAGTTCCCCCTGGCGGTAGTGGACAAACGTGTCCTAAAGCCACAGGCCACGTCCTTGCAAGGGATGCCTTGTAGGACTCGGGGAGGGACAGATGTGCCCTCATTAGGTGAGGAGGGACAGAAGTGCCCCCTTTAGGTGAGGAGGGACTGATGAGCCCTCATTAGGTGACTCTGCTGCCAATCCATCAGGTCTTGCTGGTTACATTTTTCTCTCAGGTTGAATTCACTGTCTGTCTTTGTGGTCTAACCCATCAGGTTTTGCCAGTTACTAGGTTCTAATCTTTACTTCTGAACTCGTGTTAAATGTTAACTGTGTGTCCGTGTTTTTGTCACGTTTGTATTGTCCTTGTCTCTGTTTGAGTAACTCTCATTATGGGACAAAGCCATTCCATGCCTCTGTGCTTGAAGCCTTTCCTTGTCCCTGCCTCCAATCCGACCCCTTCACCCATGATCCTATTACTCAAACCTTCTGCTCCTCCCCCTCTTCCCTCCATTCTCCCTGAGTCACAAGATTGTATATCTTGGGGTTGTGAACAAACGGGAGCTGCATGATGGTCTTTGTGTGTCTTTTTGTCTGTGTTTCTGTTAAATGTGATGGCATTGTTTGGACCGATGTAGAGTCCAGAGTTCCAACCTGCCTTACATGTGTGGAAGTTACTTTAGCTAAATTTTAAACTAATGCTTCTCCTTTGAGGGACCAAAAGTCAATAGAACCACCAGCTTTTCCTTGGTAGTGAGAACATCAAAGCTGGGTCTGCATTTATGTGACCTGGAGGACATTGTTTCTTATTTACCAATGGACATGAGGCAGCAGTGCTGAATTCTCTCTTTCTGGGTCAACTGTGGGCAGTGGGGGCTAAGTGTCTCCCCGTGTGGACTGTGAAGCCATTTGGTCACCCTTCAATTTTCGTGATGTTTCTTGCTGCTACACTGCAAGTTCGGTATTTGCTTCACAAAATGCAAGGAGTTATTCTGGGACACAGTGCTGGAGGGAGTTCTGTCATGTGTGGTGGGACAGGCTCTGCAGGAGAATGCACCAACCAGGCTTCTGTCCAACATAACTTGCCCCCTTGAACATAGCAACCTGATTCTGGACATTTCCCTGAAACTTATCCATATAACAAGATGCCTTTACATATAAGGTTCTGCTGGCTGCACCATGTCAGTCACAAGATATTTGGAAGCCAATGGCAGATCCACATGAAACCACCACAGATGTTTTATCTCACACCTGCCCACCTTTGCCATAGGCCCACACTCAGCAGGCTCCAACTTACTGGCATCTATGTTCTACACCATTTGCGTAAAACCCAGTCAATCAAGGTTCTGTCTGGTACACTCATGATAACCAACAGGATATCCAATGGTTCTCCATTGCCACATGGTCATGGGAATTTCAAAAATTTTATGGCATTTATCAAACCCATTTTTCAAGGATGAAGTTGGAGGTGCTGAGGGTTTCATTTAATTTAGTGACCGTTAAATGTTGAGGAAGTTCATTTCCATGAAAGCTCTGGAGGACTCTCACAGGCAAGGCTTCCCAAAGTGTGGCCAAAAGGTCACATGAAGCCAGGCCCATTGAGGTTTACAATGTGAAGTCCACGTGTGTTTTCACTCTCAACTATGGCTGCCAAGTCGTTCAGAATAAAATCATGTGATATCCTGGCTGAGATTCCCAGTGCTCTGTAGAAAGCCACCCTGGGACTAGATCTCAGGTTCCAAGGGTGACTCTCATGCGTGGCCTCCTAATATCCCAACAGAATTCATAGCAACACTTCTCTGATGTAAGCTCCAGAACTCAGTCTCTATTGGGAATCACACTAGAGTTCAAGGCCAGGAGGACCCAGTCATCTCTTCCTACCAAAATGCAAATGACCACAATTAAAAACAAAACACTCCCACTTGGCCCTCATCTTCTTACATATAGACACTCATCATAACCTCTGACTGGAGGTTTCCATTAGGGGCACAGCCCAAGACAGTGTCCAAAATAAGCTCCCTTGCCCCTCATTTGCCTAAAGTCAGGGTGGCATGGACACCCTTCCTGTGAACCTGGCGTGATCAAATAGGCCTGCCATTAATACTGCTCTGCTTCACAAATTTGAGGCTATTGACTGTGGGTTTTAGATTCTTTATGTGAATTGGAGTTATCAGAAAACCCAAGCACATATGGGCTAGCCTCTGCAGGGCTTTGAAGAACTCAATTGACCCAAAGGATCACTATTCTCACTTGACGGAGGTCAGGAACCTTACAGAGGAAGGCGAGAGACTTCATCCACAATGACTGCTCTTCTGGCCAGTTTGGTTTTGAATGCACAAAGGGGATCATTCTTTAGATCCATCAGGTGGTGAGAATCAAAGTCACAGTCTCACATAGGGCCAAGAGGTTGAATCTGACACATCCCTTTCCAAAGCAATTAAGCAAAGAGCCACAGGTGATGCCCATACATTTCCATTTGAATACCGTTTTCTTCAGGCTTCACAAAGGGGTGGCCTGAGACAAAGACATTCCTGACTCTCAGGGCAACAGAACAATTGGTAAGCAAAAGGCCCAAAGCAGGGTTTCACCACTGAGACATTCTTGGTTACACTGATATCTCAGTTTTCTGAGATGCCCCACATTCCCTTCAGCTATCAAGTACATGGCCTTGTCACAGAGCTTGGAGGTGGTACATATCTTGGACACAAAACCATGAGCCTATCCTGGAGTATAAGCAGAATTCAGGAAAAAAAAAGAAACGTAGGAAGATCGCAGGTGTTGTCCATCCGTCAGGCAAGCTGCAGTGCATTCTTACATTGGGCAGTATGAATGCTGGGAAACTTTCTACTCGACAGGACTCATCCATTGATGCATTCTCTTTTCTAATATCTACAACAACGGATAGAGTGGGATACACAGACATCGAAACATTCGCCTCATCAAACGACTTACTAGAAACAGTTCACTCCAAACCAAACAAACCGCCTTTCCTACCTATTCTCAGAACGTGAGACAAAACCACAAACCCACACTCATTCCCACAAAGACACCTTCTTCCCCCCAGTATGTCTGTGACTATCTGGAGTGTCCTCTGACTGGTGTTCCATACTATGTTTCCCTGAAATCGCTTGTTCTGTCTCAGATCTGGTCTCAATGGCCAACTCTGTGAAGTTGTCAGGAGCCAGTGGTGAGCCACTACCTGCTTTCTCAGGAAAGGCTTCTCTTCAGAGCTTTCCTGACATTTGGCCCTCCTCACATCACTAGGTACGAAGAAAGACTGACTCTGTCCTTGGTAAATCCAAACAAGTGAGACCACTGGGACTGGGACTGGGACTGGCGCTGGGTGCCTGGCTTCCTGGATCCCAATGTCAGAGAGTTCCATCACCAAGGAAGTGAAGTCAGGTCACCTGCATACCACTGCTCTAGACCCACTCCTCAAAATACATGTAGAACTATTTTAATTAAAAATTAACTAGTTTTTTAACACCTGCCCTTTATTATCCAAAAGGCAAGTCTAACTATACAACATGCCTCGTCTGAACTCCTTATATTTCAACTCTGTTTGGGTTATTTTTCTTCATCATTTTAGGATTAGTAGTCAGAGTCTAGTGGGGTATGGGTTAGTGTCAGCGATTTAATATTTCAAAGGGAAATGGGAAAATGAATCCAATGTGTATTCAAATATGTGCTACACAAAAATCTTCCAACACTCATTCAGAACAATTCCTTGACATTACCTTCGCTATACGAAAGAAACAATTAGAGGTGAAGAGTAAGAAAATCTGTAAATACATATCTGGACTGGAAAATGCTCAAGAGTTCACAAACTTGGATGTGGTAGAGGAGATTCCAAAAGTAAGGGACAGTGTAAAAACTCCACAACCACGGAGCTCTGCTGGCCTAAAGACTTTTGGAGAAACTGCCTCTGAGATTGGGAACTTGAAATATATGTTGTTTTCAGGAGCTTTAGCTTCCTTTGTAGTGAGACCATCAAAGCTGGGTCTGCATCTATGTGACCTGTAGGACATGGATTCTTATATTCTAATGAATATGAGGCAGCAGTGCTGAATTCTCTCTTTGTAGGTAACTGTTGCCACTGGGTGCTAAGTGTCTCCCCATGTGGACTGCGAGGCAATTTGGTCATACTGCACATTTCGTGGTGTTTTCTGCTGCTGAACTGGCAGTTTGGTAATTCCTTCATGAAATACAAGGAGTTCAACTGGGAAACAGTGCTTCAGGGAGCTTTGTCACGTGTGGTGGGTCAGGGTCTGCAGGAGAATTCAACAACCAGACTTCTATTTCCCATTGTTTGCCCCCTTGACCATAGCAACCTGATTCTGAACATTGACCTGGATCCTCTCCATATAACAAGACGCCTTTAAATACTAGGGTCGGCTGGCTGCACCCTGTCAGTCACAAGCCATTTAGAAGCCAATGGCAGATCCACAAGAAAACAAAACAGATATTCTATCACACACCTGCACACAACTGCTCTTGTCCCACTACTCAGCAGGCTCCATCTTACAGGCATCTCTGTTCTACACCATTTTCATGAAACCCAGTAAATCAAGGCACTGTTTGGTACACTCATGATCAGCAACAGGAGATCCAAAAGTTCTCCAGTGCCTCCTGGTCATGGGAATTTTAAAAAATTAATGGTATTTATCTAGCCATTGTTCAAGGATGAAGTTGGAGGCACTGTGGGTTTCAATTCATTCAGAAACCATTAAATGTGGAGGAAGCTCATTTCAATGAAAGCTCTGGAGAACACTCACAGGCAAGTCTTCCCAAAGAGTGGCCAAATGTCACATTAAGCCAGACCCATTGAGGTCTACAATGTGAGGTCCATGTATCTTTTGACTCTCAAATATGGCTGCCAAGTCTTTCAGAATAAAATCATGTGATACCCTGGCTGAGATTCCCAGTGTTCTGTGGAAAGCCACCCTGAGACTAGATCTCAGTTTCCATGAGCGATTTTCATCAATGGCCTCTTAATATCCCAACACAATTCATGGCAATACTTTTCTGAGGTAAGTTTCAGAACTCAGTCTCTATCGGAAATCACAACAGAGTTCAAGCCCAGGTGGACCCAGTCTTCTCTTTCTACCACCACACAAATGACCACAATTAAAACCAAAACACTCACACTTGGCCCTCATCTTCTTACATATAGACACTCATCATAACTTCTGGCTGGAGTTTTCCATGAGGGGCGCAGCCCAAGACAGTGTCGAAAATAATCCCCCTTGCCCCTCATTTGCCTAAAGTCATAGTGGCCTGGACATCCTACCTGTGAATCAGGTGTGATAAAATAGGCCTGCCATTAATACTGCTCTGCTTCTTCAATTTAAGTCATACTGACTGTCAGGTACAGATTCTTTATGTGATTTGGAGTCATGAGAAAACCCAAGCTCCTTTGCAGTGGTTTGAAGAACTCATTTGAAAGAAAGGATCCCAATTCTCAATTGATGGAGGTCAAGAATCTAAAAGAGGAAGGCAAGAGGCTTCATTCACAATGACTGATCTTTATCACATTTCTGTTGTAGATGCATACATGGGATGTTTCTTTATATCTATCTCGTGCTGAGAATGTAAGCCACAACCTCACACAGGGCCAAGAGGCTGATTCAGACACATCCCTTTCCAAAATTATTTAGCAAAGATCCACATATAATGCCCATTTATTTCCATTTGAAAATTGTTTTCTTCATGCTTCAAAAAGTTTGGCCAGAGGCAAAGACCTTCCTGACATTCAGGGCAACAGAACCAGAGGTAAGCAAATGGCCCAAAGCAGGGTTTCTCCAATGAGACATTCCTGGTCACACTGATATCTGAGTTTTCTGAGATCCTCCTATTTTCTTCAGCTATCCAGTACATGGTCATGTCACAGAGCTTGGGGGTGGTACATATCTTGGACACAAAACCATGAGTGTATTCTGGAGGGTGGCCAGAATTCAGGAAGAAAACAGGAACTTAGGAAGATAGTAGGTGTTGCCCATCTATAAGGCAAGCAGCAGTCCATTCTTAAATTGGGCAGTATGAATGCTGGGAAGCTTTCTACTAGACAGGTCAATCCACTGATGCAATCTCTTTTCTAATTTCTTCAACAACGGACAGAGTGTGATACACAGACATAGAATAACTCGCCTTGTCAAACCTTCCCTCAAGTAGGTCTGTTATTATCCAGAGTGTCCTCTGACTGGTGGGCCATATTATGTTCCACCAAAATGGCCTGTCCTTTTTTAGATCTGGTCTCCTTGGCCAACCCTGTGAAGTTCACAGGAGCCAGCTTTGAGCCACTACCTGCTTTCTCAGAAAAGGCCCCTCTTCAGAGCTCTCCTTGCCTTTGGCCATCCTCACATCAGTAGGTACCAGGAAAGACTGACTTTGTCCTTTGTAAATCCAAAAAAGTTAGCCCACTGGGACAGGAACTGGGACTGGCTCTGGGTGCCTGGCTTCCTGTATCACAAGTTCAGAGAGTTTCATCACCAAGAAGTGAGGTGAGGTCACATTCTTCAGGAACTGAATGAGGTCACTGCCTTGGCAACCACTTTGTCCTAACAGTTGCTTCCAAGGGTCCCATGAGTTGGAAGCTGCCCCTAATTCCTGTGACAATTTCACAAGTTAGAATGGTATATCAACCATAGGCACCCAGTAAAATCTCTCCAGACATGCCAGGTTTGGTCCATCTTCTCTGCATTAAGAAGATAGAGGCTCATTCAGACTCATCCCTTCATCATGAGCAAGTTGTTTGCCATGGAAGATAACTATTGCTCTCTCATGTCCTTCATAGCTGCCTACATGTTCTCCAGGGATTATTTCTGCGTGGAGCCTTGAGGTTCTCAGCAGGTGAAAGATCCCCTACATTCCTGTATTGTAAGACCAACTCTGTCCCTGCTCTTCATTAAAGTTAGTTTGAGGGAACAGTGTGTGTTTAGGGTTAAAAACAGATTCGATTTGCGTTAGGAATCATTCTGAGGGGTGAATAATGGTATTGGGAACCTGCAATATTTATAAGAATATATATGAGAAATATAAGTATGTAAACATAAATCTAGGTAAGATTTGAAGCTCACAATGGCATTGGACCCTTGATTGGGATACTTAGCTTTGAATTATGTTCTGCACAGATGTCTCAGATAAATCGATATACAATGGCATAGGACCTTGTCCCTTGGATGATGGAATGTCGAAGAGAACATCAAGTCAAAAAGGGATAGTCAGTAGGATTCGGAAGATAGTCGGTAGGGTTTGGAAGAAGAGTGAGTATAGGATGTGGACCAAAGTTCTTTACCAATAGCGTTTCGGTAGAGAGTGAATGTAAATGTCAGAACATGTGAAGGGTCAGTCACAATGAAGAACTGGGGAAAATATGTAGGAAAGCAGATATCAATAGAAACATTAGAAATTCAGGAAAAATATAAATTGAGTGATATGATTAGACATTTTCAACAGGATTGAGGTTGAATATATAATCTCAGGAAGAAGCAAATGTGTAGTCACAATAGGATTGACATATGAGAGCATTAAGCATCATGTACATGGATGTTTTTAGTAATGAATGCTAACTTTCCATTGAGTTTTCGTACAATCATAAGTGTGAACTTTGCTTTTTGTTTCCACAACATTACTGTGATAAAATACATATGTAGAACAGGTGACATGAGTATTTCTTCCACCATTTCTGCGAGCAATATATTGAAGACATATAAATTAGTATTGGGGGTACAAATAGGTGTACCCTGTGTCTATGTATATAGAGAAAATGCATGAATAGACCATGTTGTGAATAAATAATATAACTTTTTTCACGTATATAATGGATTAAATTGATATCTGAAAATATATAAGAAATCTTATAATGATATACAATCATTGATTCCAACCAGTTGTACATCTAATGATAATATTTGAGTTATTGTTTATCATGAAGGGTGTGTGAGTTTTGCTTCAAAAGTGATTATGGAAATCGAAAACAATGTGTTTGGAAAGAAGTCTCATGAAAAGTCCAGTCAAGAAACATGAAAGAATACATGTGTTCTGAAGCAGGAAGTGATTGAAAGTGAAACAAATGCTTATAAATTTGTAAAGTTGTGGATGAAATATATATCCTTTGACAGGCATAAACTGATAAAATATAAATGTACCAGTGTTGAATAAAAATGATCGTCAAAATACATATCATGTCCCATAGGAATCTACTTGCATTGATGTCAAACTGGGTAAGTTACTGTAGAAATATCAGCATTTGTATGCACCATTCACTAAACTTAGTTTCCAGTACTTGAAACAAATATGTATTTCAGGTGAATGAATTTTTTTGAGAATAATCTTTTGAAAATTTTATTATAAATTAACATATATGAACATGAATGAATATAGGGAGTGTATTAAGCCACATATATTTCATATTTTGAAAAATCTGGGGAATATATATATATATATATATATATATATATATATATACACACACACACACACACACAGAAATTAAAATGTAGCAATATATATGTCAATCGAAATTCATCTTGAAATATATATCATCCACAGATGCAAAAATATTTATTTATTTTACTGAACATGGATTTATGTATAATACTGTTTAACTATGAAGCTCACACATAGTTTGAATTTTCAGTTCCAACAGCATTTTAGAGGAGTGATCTATTCTCACAATTTGTATCTGCCAAATCAGCCACCTCACATAAATATATGTGTGATACCATGTAGGATGCTATATGTGCATATAAAAATACATGTGCTTTATATGCTACAGAGAAAGGGAGACGGGAATTCACATGTTTGTTAACTTTTAAAACACATGGATAAATACTTCATTTAAAAATTGACTAGATTTATAACACCTACACTTTATCATGCAAAAAGAATGTCCAACTATAACATGACTCCTCTGAACTACTTTTATTTCATTCCTGTTTGGTTGATTTTTCTCCATCATACTAGAATTAGTAGTAAGAGTCTAGTAGGGTATGGGTTAGTTTCAGGAATTCAGTATTTCGAATGGAAAATGGGAAAATGAATCCAATGTTTATGCAAATATGTGCTATACAAAAATCTTCCCACTCTCATTCAGAACATTGCCTTGATATTACCTTTCCTCCAAGTAAGACACAATGAGAGTAGAAGAGTTAGAAAATCTGTGAATACTCATCTGGAATGTAAAATGCTCAGGGTTTCACAACCTTGGAGGTGGTAGAGGAGTTTCCAAAAGTAAGGGACAGGGTAAACAATGCACAAACATGGAGCTCTGCTGGCCTAAAGTCTTCTGGAGAAACTGCCTCTGAGGTTGGCACTTGAAGTATATGTTGTTGTCAAGAGCTTTAGCTTTCTTTCTAGTAATAAAATAAAAGCTTTGTCTGCATCTATGTTACCAGGAGGACATGGTTTCTTATTTTCCAATGAACATGAGGCAGCAGTGCTGAATTCTGTCTTTGTAGGTAAAGAGTTGCCACTGGAGGTAATTGTCTCTCTGTGTGGACTGTGAAGCCATTTTGTCATCCTCCACTTTTCATGGTGTTTCTTGCTGCTGCACTGGAGTTTGCTATTTGCTGCACGAAATACAATGAGTTAAACTGGGATATATAGCTGGAGGGAGTTCTGTCACGTGTGGTGGGTCAGGGTCTGCGAGAGAATGCACCAACCAGGCTTCTATCGCACATAGCTTGCCCCCTTGACCATAGCAACCTGATTCTGAATATTGTCCTGAAACCTCTTCATATAACAAGATGCCTTTACGTACAAGTGTCTGCTGGCTTCACCATGTCAGTCACAAGTCATTTGGAAGCCAATGTCAGATCCACATGAACCCACCACAGATGTTTAATTACACACCTCCCCACCACTGCTCTAGCCCCACTACCCAGCATGCTCCAACTTACTGGAATCTATGTTCTACACCATCAAGGCACTGTCTAGTACACTCTTGATCAGCAACAGGACATCCAAAGGTTCTCCAGTGCCACCTGGTCATGGGAAATTCAAAAATTTCATGGTATTTATCTAGCCATTGTTCAAAGATGAAGTTGGAGGCACCTTGGTTTTCAATTCATTCAGGAACCATTAAATTTTGAGGAAGCTCATTTCAATGAAAGCTCTGGAAAACTTTCACAGGCAAGGCTTCCCAAAAAGTGGACAAAAGGTCAAATGAAGCCAGGCTCATTTAGGTCTACATTGTGAGGATTATGTGAGTTTTGACTCTCAACTATGGCTGCCAAGTCTTTCAGAATAAAATTATGGAATATCCTGGCTGAGATTTCCAGTGCTCTGTGCAACGCCACCCTGGGCAAAGATCTCAGGTTCCAAGGGTGAATACCATGCATGGCCTCTTAAAATAACAACACAATTCATGGCAATACTTCTCTGAGGTCAGTTCCAGAACTCAGTCTCTAACTGGAATCACACCAGATTTAAAGCCCAGGTGGACCCAGTCATCTGTTCCAACCGCCACACAAAAGACCACAATTAAAACCAAAACATTCCCACATGGCCCTCCTCTTCTTCCATATAGACACTCCTCATAACCTCTGTCTGTAGGTTTTCATGTGGAGCACAGCCCAAGGTTGTGTCCAAAATAAGCTCCCTTGCCTCTCATATGCCTAAAGTCAGGGTGGCCTGGACACCCTTCCTGTGAACCGGGAGTGATCAAATAGACCCGCCTTTAACACTACTCTGCTTCTCTAATTTGAGGCCTACTGAATGTCAGGTATAGATTTTTTATGCAATTTGGAGTCATGAGAAAACCCAAGCACATCTGCAGAGCCTTGAAGTACTTATTTGACCCAAAGGATCCCTATTCTCACTTGATGGAGGTTAGGAACCTAACAGAGGAAGTCAAGAGTCTTCATCCAGAATGACTGCTTTTTTTGCCATTTTGATTTTGGATCCACACATGGGATCTTTCTTTAAATCCATCAGGTGCTGAGAATCTAAGCCACAGCCTCACACAGGGCCAAAAGGCAGAATCAGACACATCCCTTTCCAAAGCAATTAAGCAAAGAACCACAGGTGATGCCCATTTATTTCCATTTGAAAACTTTTTTCTTCAGGCTTCACAAAGGTGTGGCCTGAGGCCAAGACCTTCCTGACATTCAGGGCAACAGAAGAATAGGTAAGCAAAAGGCCCAAAGCAGGGTTTCTCCGCTGAGACTTTCTAGGGAACACTGATATCTGAGTTTTCTGAGATACTCGCCATTCCCATCAGCTATACAGTATATGGACATGTCACAGAGCTTAGAGGTGGTACATATCTTGGACACAAAACCATGAGCATATTCTGGAGAGTGGCCAGAATTCAGGAAGAAAACAGGAACTTAGGAAGTTGGCAGGAGTTCCCCATCCACAAGGCAAGGTGCAGTCCATTCATAAATTGCACAGGATGAATTCTGGGAAGCTCTCTAGTAGACAGGACACATCCGTTGATGCATTCTCTTTTCTACTGTCTACAACCATGGACACAGTGGGATATATAGACACCGAGAAGCTCACCTTGTCAAAGGACTTACTAGAAACAGTCCACTCCAAACAAACAAACCAACTTTCCTACCTATTCTCACAACATGAGACAAAACCACAAACACACGCTCACACCCACAAAGGCACCTCCTTGCCCCAAGTAGGTCTGTAACTATCCGGAGTGTCCTCTGACTTGTGGGCCATACTATGTTGCCCAAAAATGGCGTGTCCTGTCTCAGATCTGGTCTCTTTGGCCAACTCTGTGAAGTTGTGAGGAGCCCGTGGTGAGAAACTACCTGCTTTCTCTGGAAAGGCCAGTCTTCGGAGTTTCCAGGCATTTGGCTGTCCTCACATCAGTGGGTACCAAGAAAGACTGACTCTGTCTTGTTAAATCCAAACAAGTGAGCCCACTGGGACATGGACTGGGTTTGACTCTGTGTGCCTGGTTTCCTGGATCCCAAGATCACAGACTTTCATCACCAAAAATGTAAGGTGACGTCACTTCCTTCAAGAACTGAATGAACTCACTGCCTTGGAAACCACTTTGTTTTAACAGTTGCTTCCAAGGGTCCCATGAGATGGAGGCTGCCGCTACTTGCTGTGACTCATTCATAAGTTAGAATGATATATCAACCATAGGCACCGGAGAACAGCTCTCTACACAGGCATGGTTTGGTCCATCTTCTTTACATTAGAAAGAGAGAGGCTAATTCAGACACATCCCTTCATCCTGACCAGGTTGTTTGCCATGGAAGATGACTTTTGCTCTCTCAGGACCTTCATAGCTGCCTACATCTTCTCCAGGGATCATATCAGCATGGACCTTTTAGGTTCTCAGCAGGTGGAAGATCGCCTATACTACTGTTTTGTAAGACCAACTCTGTCCCTACTCTTCTGTAAAATTAGATTGAGGGAAAAGTGTGTTGTTAGGGTTAATAACATGTTCGATTTCGGTTAGGAATCATTCTGTGGAATGAATGTTTGTATTGGAAACCTGCAACATTTATAAGAATATATAGGTGAAATATAAGTATGAAAACAGAAATCTAGGTAAGTTTTGAAGCCCAGAAGGGCATTGGGCCCTTGATTGGGATACTTACCATTGAATTATGCCCTGCACAGTTGTCTCAGTTAAATCGATATACAATGGCATAGGTCCTTGTACCTTGGATGATTGAATGTTGAAGAGAACATGCAGCCAAAAAGGGATAGTCAGTAGGATTAGGAAAATAATCGGTAGGTTTAGATAAAAGAGTGAGGATGCGATTTGGAACAAAAGTTCTTTAGCAATAGGGTTTCGGTTACAGAGTGAATGTAAATGTCAGCACATGTGAAGAGTCAGTCACAATGATGAACTTGTAAAATATGTAGGAAAGCAATAATTTGAAGACGTATAAATTAATTGGAGGTACAAATAGGTGTACCCTGTGTCTATGAATATAGAGATAATGCATGAATAGACCATACTGTGAATAAATAATATAACTGGTTCCAACTTTAAATAATAGGTTGAATTGATTTTTGAAAATATACAGGAAACCTAATATTGATATACAATCATTCATTCCAAACAGTTACACATCTAATCGTGATATTAGATTTATGGTTTATCATGAAAAGTGTGTGAGTTTTGATTCAAAAGTGATTATGAAATAAAAAAAAAATTGTTTGTAGAGAAGTCTCATGAAAAGACCAGTCAAGAAACCGGGAGGAATACATGTGTTCTGAAGCAGGAAGTGATTAAAAGTGAAACAAATGCCTATGAAGTTGTGAACTTGTGGATTAAATATATATCCTATGATGTGCAAAAACTGCAGAAATAATGCACCAGTGTTGAATATAAATGAACGTCAAAATACACATCATGTCCCATCGAAATCTACTTGCATTGATGTTAAATTGGTTCAGTTACTGTAGAATTATTAGGATTTGTATGCACCATTCACTGAAGTGAGTTGTCAGTAGAAGGAAACAAATATGTATTTCAGGTGGATGAATATTTCTGAGAATAATCTTGTGAAAAATTGATTATATTTCCTCATACATAAACATGAATGAATGTATGAATGTAGAGAGTGTATATAAGACACATATATTTCATTTTTTGATAAATCAGGAGAGTATATATATATATATATATATATATATATATATATATACACACAAGCACACACAAAACACACACACAGATATTAAAAAGGAGCAATATATATGCCAATCGAAATTTATAACAATATATAACATCTACTGATGCAAAAATATATACTTTACTGAACATGGAATTATGTATAATGTTGTTCTACTAGGAAGCTCACCAATAGGTTGAATTTTCATTTCCAACAGCGTTTAGGAGGGGTGATCTCTTCATACAATTTATATCTGCCGAGTCAACGACCTCACAAAAATGTACGTGTGATACCAGGTAGGATTCAATATGTACATATAAAAATACATGTGCTGAATAGGCTACAGAGAAAGGGAGGCAGGAATTCACATATTTTATTGTTTTAAAAACACATGGAAAACTATTTCAAATAAAAATTGCCTAGATTTATAATACCTACCATTTATAATGCAAAAGTCAAGTCCAAAAATACATTATGAATCCTCTGACCTGCTTGTATTTCTGTTCTGTTTGGGTTATTTTTCTCCATCATATAAGGATTAGTAGTCAGAGTCTAGTAGGGCATGTGTTAGTGTCAGGGACTCAGTATATCGAATGGAAAATAGGAAAAAGAATCCAATGTCTATCAAATATGTGCTACACAAAATGTTTTCCCTCTGTCATCCAGAACAATGCCTTGATATTAGCTTTGCACCAAGTAAGACATAATTAGAGGAGAAGAGTTAGAAAATCTGTGAATATATAACTGGAATGGAAAATGCTCAGGAGTTCACAACCTTGGAGGTGGTAGAGGAGTTTCCAAAGGTAAGGGACAGGTTAAAAACTCCACAAATATGGAGCTCTGCTGGCCTAAAGACTTCTTGATAAACTGCCTCTGAGGTTAGGCACTTGAAATATATGTTGTTTTCAGGAGCTTTAGCTTCCTTTGTCGTGAGACCATCAAAGCTGGGTCTGATTCTATGTGACCTGGAGGACATGGTTTCTTATTTTCTAATGAACATGAGGCAGCAGTGCTGAATTCTCTCTTTTAAGTAAACTGTGTCCAGTGCGTGCTAAGTCTCTCCCCATCTGAACTGGGAAGCCATTTTGTCATCCTCCACTTTTCATGGTTTTTCTTGCTGCTGAATTGGTAGTTTGGTATTTGTTTCACAAAATACAAGGAGTTCAAAAGGGACACAGTGCTGGATGGAATTCTGCCACATGTGGTGGGTCAGGGTCTGCAGGAGAATGCAACAACCAGGCTTCTATCCCACATAGCTTTCCCCCTTGTCTATAGCAACATGATTCTTAACATTGCCATGAAACCTCTGCATATAACAAGATGCCTTTACATATAAGGGTCTGCTGGCCTCACCATGTCAGTCACAAGCCATTTGGAAGCCAATGGAAAATCCACATGGCCACATCAGAGATGTATTATCACACACATACACACCACTGCTCTAGGCACACTACTCAGCAGGCTCCAAATTACTGGCATCTCCGTTCTACATCATTTTCATGAAACACAGTCAATCAAGGCACTGTCTAGTATACTCATGATCAACAACAGGACATCCATAGGTTCACCAGTTCTACCTGGTCATGGGAATTTCAAAAATTTCATGGTATTTATGAAGCCATTTTACATGGATGAAGTTGGAGGCACGGTGGGTTTCAATTCATTAAGGAACTATTAAATGGTGAGGACGGACATTTCAATGAAAGCTGTGGAGAACTCACAAAGGTAAGTCTTCCCAAAGAGGGGCTAAAAGTCACAGGAAGCCAGGCCCATTGAGGTCTACAATGAAAGGTACATGTGTGTTTTGACTCTCAACTATTGCTGCCAAGTCTTTCAAAATAAAATAATGTGATATCCTGGCTGAGATTCCCAGTGCTCGATGGAAAGCCACACTGGGCCTAGATATCCGTTTCCAAGGTCGACTCACTTGCATGGCCTCCAAAAATTGCAACACAATTAATGGCAAGACTTCTCTGAGGTCAGTTCCAGTACTCAGACTCTAAGGGGGATCGCACCAGAGTTCAAGCGCGGGTGGACACAGTCATCTCTTCCAACCACCACACAAATGACCACAATTAAACCCCAAACACTCCCACATGGCCCTCAATTTCTTCCATATATACACTCATCATAACCTCTGGCTGGAGTTTTCCATGAGGGGCGAATCCCAAGACAGTGTCCAAAATAAGATCTCTTGCTACTCATTTGCCTAAAATCAGTGTGGGCTGGACATCCTTCCTGTGAACCAGTAGTGATCAAATAGGCCTGCCATTAATACTGCTCTCCTTAACCAGTTTTTAGGCCTACTGACTGTCAGGTATAGATTCTTTATTTGATTTGGAGTCATGAGAAAACCCCAGCACATCTGCAGGACTTTGAAGAACTCATTTGACCCAAAGGATCTTTATTCTCCCTTGATGGAGCTCAGCAACCTAACAGATAAAGGCAAGAGACTTCATTCACAATCACTGAACTTTTTGATATTTGGTTTTGGATGCACACATGGGATCTTTTTTAGATCCCTCAGGTGCTGAGAATCTAAGCTACAGCCTCACACAGGGCCAAGAGTCTGATTCAGACACATCCCTTTCCAAAGCAATTAAGCAAAGAGCCACAGGGGATGCCCATTCATTTCCATTTTAAAACTGTTTTCTTCAGGCTTCAAAAAGTTGTGGCCTGAGGCAAAGCCCTTCCTGACATTCAGGGTAACAGAACCATAGGTAAGCAAGTGGCCCAAGGCTGTGTTTCTCCAATGAGACTTTCCTGGTCACACTAATATCTGAGTTTTCTGAGATGCTCGCCATTCCCTTCAGCTACCAAGGACATGGCCATGTCAAAGAGCTTGGAGGTGGTACATATCTTGGACACATACTGAAGAGCTTTTTCTGGAGAGTGGCCTGAATTCAGAAAGAAAATAGGAACTTAAGAAGATAGTAGGTATATTCCATCAATAAGTCAAGCCGCAGTCTTTTCATAAATTAGGCAGGATGAACACTGGAAAGCTTTCTACTAGACAGGACACATGCATTGATGCATTCTCTTTTCTAATGTCTACAACCATGGACACAGTGGGACACACTGACATAGAAACACTCACCTTGTCAAACAACTTACTAGAAAGAGTCCACTCCAAACCAAACAAACCGCATTTCCTACCTATTCTCAGAACATGAGACAAAACAACAAACCCACAACCACAACCACGAAGGCACCTCCTTCCCCCAAGTAGGTCTGTTA
This sequence comes from Callospermophilus lateralis, assembly GCF_048772815.1. Classification (NCBI taxonomy): domain Eukaryota; kingdom Metazoa; phylum Chordata; class Mammalia; order Rodentia; family Sciuridae; genus Callospermophilus; species Callospermophilus lateralis. The sequence goes on along the minus strand of NC_135316.1, from coordinate 3,247,821 downwards.
CTATCCAGAGTGTCCTCTGACTGGTGGGGCATACAATGTTCTCCCAAAATGGCCTGTCCTGTCTCAGATCTGGTCTCCTTGTCCAACTCTGTGAAGTTGTCAGGAGCCAGGGTTTAACCACTACGTTAGTTCTCAGAAAGGCCCCTCTTCAGAGCTCTCCTGGCATTTGGCCATCATCACATCAGTAGGTACCAAGAAATACTGACTCTGTCCTTGGTAAATCCAAAAATTGTGACCACTGGGACTGAAACTGGGATGGGCTCTGGGTGCCTGGCTTCCTGGATCCCAAGTTCAAAGAGTTCCGTCACCAAGAAAGTAAGGTGAGGTCACTTCCTTCATGAACTGAATGAGATCACTGCCTTGGCAACCTCTTTGTCTTAACAGTTGCTTCCAAGGGTCCTATGAGATGGAGGCTGCCACTACTTCCTATGACGCTTTCACAAGTTAGAATGGTATATCAACCATAGGCACCTGGGAACAGCTCTGAACAAAGGCCTGGTTTGGTCCACCTTCTCTACATTTTAAGAGGAGGCTTATTCAGACACAACCCTTCATCCTGACCAGGTTGTTTGCCATTTTAGATAAGTTTTGCTCTGTCAGGTCCTTCATAGCTGCCAACATCTTCTCCATGGATCATTTCTACATGGACCTTTGAGGTATCAACAGGTGGAAGATCCCCTACATGCCTGTATTGTAAGACCAACTGTGTCCCTGCTCTTCTGTAAAGTTAGATTGAGGGAACAATATATGGTTAGGCTTAATAACATGTTCGATTTGAGTTAGGAATCATTCTGCTTAATGAATAATGGTATTGGAAACCTGCGATATTTATAAGAATATCAAGGAGAAATATAAGTATGAAAACAGAAATCTAGGTAAGTTTTGAAGTCCAAAAGGGCATTGGGCCCTTGACTGGGATACTTGGCATTGAATTACGGTCTTCACAGATGTCTCAGTTAAATCAATATACAATGGCTTAGGACCATGTACCTTGGATGACTTAATGTTGAAGAGAACATCCAGGCAAATGTGATAGTCAGTATGATTAGGAAGATAGCCATTAGGATTAGGAAGAATAGTGAGTGTAGAATTTGGACCAAAAGTTCTTTAGCAATAGGGTTTCGGGTAGAGAGTGAATGTAAATGTAAGCACATGTGAAGAGTCAGTCACAATGATGAACTGGGGACAATATGTAGGAAAGCAGATATCAATAGAGACATTAGGAAATCACGTAAAGTATAATGTGAGTGATAGGATTAGACATTTTCAACAGGTTGAGTTTGAGTATATAATCTTAGGAAGAAACAAATATGTAGTTACTAATAGGATTGATATTTGAGGGCATTAGGCAACCTGGACATAGATGTTTTTAGTAATCAATGTTCACTTTCAATTCAAGCTTTGGTACAATCATAAGTGTGACCTTCACATTTTGTGTCCAGAATATTACTGTGATAAAATGTATATGTAGATCAGGTGACATAAGTATCTCTTCCACCATTTCTGGAGGCAATATTTTGAAGACGTATAAATTAATATAGGGGTACAAATAGGTGTACCCTGTGTCTATGAATATAGAGAAAATGCATGAATACACCATACTGTGAATAAATAATATAACTGGTTCCAACTTTAAACAGTGGATTGAATTGATAGCTGAAAATATACAGGATATCTTATATTGATATAAATACATTCATTAAAACCATTTATACATCTAATGGTAATATTAGGATTATAGTTTTTCATGAAGAGTGTGTGAGTTTTGCTTCCAAATTGATTATGAAAGTCCAAAATAATATGTTTGGAAAGAAGTTTCATGAAAAGACCAGTCAAGAAACCTGGAGGAATACATGTGTTCTGAATCAAGAAGTGATTAAAAGGGAAAAAATGCCTTTGAATTTGTGAACTTGTGGATGAAACATATATCTTATGATGTGCAACAATGAAGAAATAGTATTGTACCAGTGTTGAATGAATATGAACGTCAAAATACACATCATGTCCCATAGGAATCTACTTGCATTGATGTTAAACTGCGTCAGTTACTTTAGAAATATTAGGATTTGTATGCACCATTCACTGAAGTTAGTTTTCAGTACTAGGAATCAAATATGTATTTCAGATGGATGAATATTTCTGAGAATATTCTTGTGAAAAGTTGATAATAAATCCACTTACATGAACATGAATGAATTTAGAGAGTGTATATAAGACACATATATTTAATATTTTGAAAAATATGGAGAATATATATATATATATATATGTATATATATATATATATATATATATACATATATATACATATACACACAACACACACATTAAAATGTAGCAATATATGCCAATCAATATTCATCATGAAATATATATCATCCAAAGATGCAAAGATATTTATTTTACTGAATGTGGATTTATGTATAATGTTGTTCTTTTAGGAAGCTAACCCATAGGTTTAATTTTCAGTGTGAACAGCGTTTAGGAAGAGTGATCTCTTCTCAAAATTTGTATCTGCCAATTCAGCCACCTCACAAAAATATACGTGTGATAAAAGGTAGGACTCTATATCTGCATATAAAAATGCATGTGCTGAATAGGATACAGAGAAAGGGAGAGAGGAATTCAAATATTTGTTAACTTTAAAAACATATAGAGGACTATTTCAATTAAAAATTGACTAGATATATAAGACCTACCCTTTATCATTCAAAGGGCAAGTCCAAATATACCATGCCTCCTCTGAATGGCTTCTATTACTATTCTGTTTGGGTTATTTTTCTCCATCATATTAGGATTAATAGTCTGAGGCTAGTAGGGTATGGGTTAGTGTCAGGGATTCAGTATTTCGATTGGAAAATAGGAAAATGAATCCAATGTGTATGCAAACATATGCTACACAAAAATTTTCCCACTCTCATCCAGAACAATGCCTTGACATTACCTTCGCCACAAGTAAAACACAATTAGAGGAGAAGAATTAGAAAATCTGTGAATACATATCTGGAATGGAAAATGCTCAGGGGTTCACAACGTTGGACGTGGTAGAGGAGTTTCCAAAAGTAAGGGACATGGTAAACACTCCACAAACATGGAGCTCTGCTGGCCTAAAAACTTCTTTAGAAACTGCCTCTGAGACTGGGCACTTGAAATATTTGTTGTTGTCAGGAGCTTTAGCTTCCATACTAGTGAAACCATCAAAGCTCGGTCTGCATCCAAGTGACAGGGAGGACATGGTTTCTTATTTTCTAATGAACATGAGGCAGCAGTGCTGAATTCTCTCTTTGTAGCTAAACTGTGGCCACTGGGGCTAAGTGTCTCCCCATGTGGACTGTGAAGCCATTTTGTCATCCTCCACTTTTCGTGGTATTTCCTTCTGCTGCACTGAGGTGTGGTGTTTTCTTCATGATATACAAGAATTTCAACAGAGACACAGTGCTGGAGGGAGTTCTGTCACATTTGGTGGGTCAGGGTTTGCAGGAGAATGCACCAACCAGGCTTCTATCCCTCATAGCTTGCCCCCTTGACCACAGCAACCTGATTCAGAACATTGCCCTGAAACCTCTCCATATAACAAGATGCCTTTACATATTAGGGTCTGCTGGTTGCACTGTGTAAGTCACAAACCACTTGGAAGCCAGTCTCAGATCCACATGGCCACACCACAGATGTATTATCACACACCTACACACCACTGCTCTTGGCCCACTACTAAGAAACCACCAACTTACTTACTGCTCTGCTTCTGCAATTTGAGGCCTACTGTCACGTATAGATTCTTTAAGTGAATTTGAGTCAAGAGAAAACCCAAGGACCTCTGCAGAGCTTTGAAGAACTCATTTGACCTAAAGGATCCCTATTATCACTTGATGGAGGTCCGGAACCTAAGAGAGGAAGGCAAGAGACTTCATTCACAATGACTTATATTTTTGCCATTTTGGTTTTGGATGTACACATGGGATCTTTCTTTAGATCCATCAGATGCTGAGAATCTAAGCCACAGCCTCACATTGGGCCAAGAGGCTGATTCAGACATATCCATTTCCAAAGCAATTAACCAAAGAGCCACAGGTGATGCCCATTCATTTCCATTTGAAAACTGTTTTGTTCAGGCTTCAAAAAGGTTTGGCCTGAGGCAAAGACCTTCCTGACATTCAGGGCAACAGAACTATAGGTAAGCAAAAGGCCCAAAGCAGGGTTTCTATACTGAGACTTTCCTGATCACACTGATATCTGATTTTTCTGAGATGCTCGTCATTCCCTTTAGCTATCCAGTACATGGCCATGTGACAGAGCTTGGAGGTGGTACATACCTTGCACAAAAACAATGAGCCTATTCTTGAGAGTGTCCTGAATTCAGGAAGAAAACAGGAACATAGCAAGATAGCAGGTGTTGCCCATCGATAAGGCAAGCCGAAGTCGATTCATAAATTGGGCAGAATGAATGCTGGGAAGCTTTCTAAAAGACAGGACACATCTATTTATGAATCCTCTTTTCTAATGACTACAACTACGAACACAGTGGAATACACAGACTTAGAAACACTGGCCTAGTCAAAACACTTACTAGAAACAGTTCACTCGAAACCAAACAAACCGTCTTTCCTACCTATTCTCAGAACATGAGACAAAACCAAAAACCCACACCCACACCCACAAAGGCACCTCCTTCCTGCAAGTATGTCTGTGACTATCCGTTGTGTCCTCTGATTGGTGGGCCATACTATGTTACCCAGAAATGGCATGTATTGTCTCAGATCTGGTCTTCTTGGCAAACTCTGTGAAGTTGTCAACAGCCAGCGGTGAACCACTACCTGATTTCTCAGGAAAGTCCACTCTTCAGGGCTCTCCTGGCAATTGGCAATCCTCCCATCAGTAGGTACCAAGAAAACTGACTCTGTCCTTGGTAAATCCAAACAAGTGAGACCACTGGGACTTGGACTGGACTGGTTCTGGGTGCCTGGCTTCCTTGATCTCAAGTTCAGAGAGACCATCACAAAGGAATTGAGCTGAGGTCACTTCCTACAAAAACTGGATGAGGTCACTGCCTTGGATACCACTTTGTCCTAACACTTGCTTCCCAGGGTCCCATGAGATGGAGGATGCCCCTACTTTCTGTGACACTTTCACAAGTTAGAATGCTATATCAACCATAGGCACCAGGGAGCAGCTCTCCACACAGGCAAGGTTTGGTTCATCTTCTCTACATTAAGAAGAGAGAGGCTGATTCAGACACATCCCTTGTTCCTGACCAGGTTGTTTGCCATGGAAGATGACTTTTGCTCTCTTAAGTCCTTCATAGCTGCGGCAACTTCTCCAGGGTATCATTTCTGCATGGACCTTTGATGTTCTCAGCAGGTGAAAGATCTCCTACATTACTGTATTGTAAGACAAACTCTGTCCCGGCTCTTCTGTAAAGTTATTTTGAGGGAACAATGTATGGTTAGGGTAATAACAGGTTCAATTTGGGTTAGAAATCATACTGAGGAATGAACAATGGTATTGGGAACTTGCGATATTTACAAAAATATATAGGTGAAATAAAAGTATGAAAACATAAATCTAGATAAGATTTGAATCCAAGAAGGGCATTGGACTGTTGATTGGAATACTTAGCTTTGAATTATGTTCTGCTCAGATATCTCATATAAATCGATATACAATGGCATAGGACCTAGTACCTTGGATGATTGATTGTCGAAGACATTATCCAGTCAAAAAGGGATAGTTGGTAGGATTAGGAAGATAGTCGGTAGTTTTAGAAAAAAGAGTGAGTATAGAATTTGGACCAAAAGTTCTTTAGCAATAGGGCTTCGGATAGAGAGTGAATGTAAATGACAACACATGTGAAGAGTCAGTCACAATGATGTACTCGGGAAAATATGTAGGAAAGCAGATATCAATAGAGACATTAGGAAATCAGGCAAAGTATAAAGTGAGGGATAGGATTAGTCACTTTCAACAGGGCTGAGGTTGAATATATAATCTTAGGAAGAAACAAATATGTAGTCACCAATAGGATTGATTTGAGAGCATTAGGCAACCTGGACATGGATGTTTTTAGTAATCCATGCTCACTTTCCATTTATTCTTTGGTGAAAGGCTAATAAAATAGTTAGTTGTCACTTCCTGTTTTTCTGTATGCTTAACAAAATACTGTTGAAATCTTGAGGACTGTTTGCTAATATTGTTCCCAGAATGTGCTGTCCCCAACTGCCAAACTGCAGAATGTAGTCCCTCACCAGTTTGCACGCAAACCGCCCACACGTGCTGACCCATCAATCAACTTCCCTCCCTGTCCACTCCAAGGAAAGTATATAAGCTTCGCTTAAGCTGTTCTCATTGCTCTCTGCTCTATTCAAGTGAGCTCTGAGCCCAGAATGCTGGACTCCCAATAAACACTTTAATGTTGCATGAGACATTCTCTTGGTGATCTCTTCCTCCGACGCTTGCCTGACCTTTACAACTGGAGGCCCCAGCGAGATCCGGCAGCGGCTTGGCAAAATGGCTATCTGTGATGAGCGTGAGCTCTCTCTGATGGTGACTGACACACGTGTCACAGAGCCACAGGCCACATCCCTGGGTGACGCCCCAGAGGACTCAGGAAATCGAGGAACAATAGTCTCCTTGAATCAGTGATATTTTGTTTCAGATTCGGTATTGCCAGCCCATCAGGTTTTTCCAGCTACTCAGTCCTGATCTCAGTATTGGACGTCCATTTCCTGTCTTTATTTTCTTGTCTTGTCTGTGTAGTGTGTTGTTGCTTTCATTGTTTGTGTATCTCTCATTATGGGAAAGAGCACTTCAATGCTTCTGTCCCTGACCCTAGATCACTGGACCAAAGTCCGCTTAAGGGGCCAGAATCTTTCTTTTTCAGTAAAACGCTGGACCTGGCAGACTCTGTACCTCAGAATGACCCACCTTTGGAGTCAGATGGCCCCCAGAAAGATGTTTCTACTTCCCACTAATTCGAAAAGTCAGAGATATTGTCTTTCAGCCGGGGCCACATAGCCATCCAGATCAACAGCCATATATCTTAACTTGGCAGGACCTTCTGCAAATCTCCTCCTCCATGAGTGAAGCCTTTCCTTGTCCCTGCCCGCGCTCCTACTCCTTCCACCATGATTCTGTCTCTCAAACCCTCTGCTCCTCCTTCTCCACCCTCTGTTCTCCCTGAGTCTCAAGACTCTACTGGACTCCCCTCCCCCTTCTTATCCCCTGCCCTTGTCCCCCAACCCCCAACAACCTCTAAGTGATTCCCCTGCTGCTGACTCAGCCTCTCTGCCATTGGAGAAACCATGGCTGGCACAGCGCCCTCCTAATAACTCCCTCGTGGCACACAGCCCCTTCTTCCCTAGAGGAAGCTGGCCCGGCTAAAAGAACTCAAAGAACTCCCTGTCGTTTTCACATCTGCCTACTCGGGATGACTACCAACAAATCCTAGGGACACTCTCTTCATGACAGAGGAACGAGAGGGAAACCTCCTGGAAGCTAGAAGAAAATATCCTCGGACCACATGGGTGACCGACACAACTTCCCAACATAATCAAAGCCGGCTTCCCCTTGAACTGACCCAACTGGGACCCCAACACCTTTGAAGGTAAGGAGCATCTGTCCACTTATTGCTGATCCCCAATACTGGGTTTCCAAGCGGCCGCTAGGTGACCAACTAATTTGGCTAAGGTAAGAGAGATTTTTCAAGGGCCTGATCAACCTCCTTCTATGTTTCTAGTGAGAATTATTAAGGCATATAGGAGATATACTCATTTTGATCCTCAGGCAGAGGATCAAATTGCATCTGTCATGATGGCCTTCATTGGGCAAGCTACCCTGAATATTAAAAGAAAGTTACAACTCTTAGGTGGATTACAAGATATGAATTTGAGAGATTTAGTCACAGAAGCCGAGAAAGTATAGTATAAGAGAGAAACAGAGAGAAAGAAAGGGAGCAAAGGGAAGATGAGAGACGCAAAAGACAGACTAAGGCATTGACTAAGGTCCTGGTCACAACAAAAAATAGGCCAGAAATTAAGAAACAGGGAGACAGGAAGGGATACCTAGGCCCACGCCAGAGGCCACCCACCCCTGGCCACAGATCAATGTGCCTACTGTAAAGAAAAAAGACACTAGGCCAAAGATTGCCCTAGAAAGAGAAAGCCACACCAGCCAGCCATTCTGACTCTGGAGGATGACTAAGAAATTCTGGGCTCAGATCCCTTCCCCGAGTTCAGGGTAACTTTTGAAGTGGAGGGGCCCCCAGTAAACAGGGGCAGTATACTCAGCCCTTAAGGCCCCACTGGGCCCTCTATCAAATAAAAGGTCTCTAGTTCAAAGGGCTAACGGCAGTAAATATCGGACTTAGACCATGGACATGGGGAAAGGAAAAATCCATCACTCCTTCCTAGTAATCCCAGAATGCCCAGAATGCCTGGCCCCATTAATGGGCATAGATCTGCTCACCAAGCTCTGGGCCAAAACAACTTTTAACCCCGAAGGCCCCAAAATGAAATTTCTAAATCCTTCAGTAAAAACTCCTATAGTCACGGCTTTAAATATGTCAGCAGAAGATGAACAACAATTCTTCACACTCCCCAAGACTGATCAAACAGGCAAGCTTCCCCAGATATGGATAACAGATTACCAAGATGCCTGGGCAAAAACTGCTGCGTTAGGCCTAGCCGTGAAACAACCTCCAATAACAGTGTAGTTAAAAACCTCAGCCTCCCCAATCAATGACAAACAATATCCTCTGAGCAAAAAAGCTAAAGATGGGATAAGGCCCCATATTCAGAAATATCTGGCCTTAGAATCCAAAGGCCCTGTCAATCGGCCTGGAACACTCCCCTGATACCAGTAAAAAAAGCCAGGAACCGGGGACTATCCCTCATTCAAGACCTAAGAGAGATCAAAACAGACTGCAGGACATTCACCCCTCGGTACCAAATCCATACAATCTGCTTATCACTCTGAACCCTGAGTGGAAATGGTATACTGTTCTGGATTTAAAAGATGCTTTCTTTTGTTTGCCTCTGCATAAAGATAGTCAGTTGCTGTTTACTTGCAAATGGGTAGACCCAGAAACCGGAACGTCTGGTCAACTAACTTTGACTAGACTCCCACAAGGGTTCAAAAACTCCCCCACTCTCTTTTATGAAGCCCTCCACAGAGATCTCAACAACTTCAGAACTACGCACCCCGAAGTCACCCAGCTTCAATACGTGGATGATCGGCTACTGGCATCCAACACCAAGGAAAACTGTGAGTCTGGGACCCAAGCACTATTATATGAGCTTGCTCAACTCGGGAATAGAGCTTCTGCCAAAAAGGCCTAAATTTTCCAGCAAGAAGTATTCTTCCTGGGCTATTCTCTTAGGGGCAGTAAACGATGTCTCACTGAGCCCAGAAAACAAATGGTTTTGCAGATACCACCCCCATCTAACAGCAGACAACACAGAGAGTTTCTTGGGACTGCTGGGTTTTGCAGGTTATGGATTCCTTTGTTTGCATCCTTAACTTCTCGTCCTTACCCGCTGTTAAAGGGAGATGCCCAATTCCAATGGACCCCTGAGCACCAGCAAGCTTTTGATAACATCTGAGGACACTGACACTGAACTCGTCAACTTCACTGAGCCAAGCCTGCAATTTCAGAAAGCCATACACTACGTTAAAAATGTACATCAATTCACTCACCTTGGTTCAAAGAAACTGCAGGCATTTCTGAAGGATCAAGAACAGAGTTTTCCACTAACCGACTCACAGCAAAAGGAAATAACTGAACAGGTAACAAAAGCCTGTCGGGTCTGTCAATAGGTTAATGCTTACCCTTCCAAGCTTCCTGCAAGAAAGCACCTATGAGGAACCAGACCAGGACAATTCTGGGAGGTGGACTTTATTAAAATTAAGCCAGCAAGGTATGGACTTAAATATCTCCTAGTCTTTGTAGATACATTTTCAGGATGGATTGAAGCCTTCCCCACAAAAAAAAAAAAAAAAAAAAAAAAAAAAGCGCAAATGGTGGTCAAGAAGATCCTGAAAGATATTTAGATATTTTTTCCAAGATACGGCCTGCCTAAAGCAATAGGGTCTGAAAATTAACCAGCGTTCACGGCCCAGGTAAGTCAGGGGTTAGCCAGGACCCTGGGGATTAATTGGAAGTTACATTGTGCTTTTAGACCCCAGAGCTCAGGACAGGTAAAAAAAATAAATAGATCCATTAAAGAGACCTTAATGAAATTAAGCTTAGACAGCGGCATAAAAGATTGGAGTATGCTCCTCCCTTATGCACTGTTTCATGCAAGAAATACTCTCTCTGTTCCTTTGTGTAATCTCACCCCATATGAAATTCTCTATGGTGCCCCTCCTCCAGTAAGTGACCTAACCCCAACTGTAAGACCTAATGATCCTTTCCACACCCCCTTGCTTGACAGACTTAAAGCTCTTGAAAGAACTCAGTGATACCTGTGGAAACCGCTGGCCACTGCCTACCAACCTGGTGAAGAGGGGACTCCACATCGATATCAAGTCAGAGACTTTGTCTACATAAGACGACATCAGGTGTCATCCCTGGAACCCCACTGGAAATAACCATACCAGGTGCTACTTATAACACCTACAGTGGTAAAGGTAGATGGAATCACTTCCTGGATCCATGCCTCTCATCTCAAGCCTGTGCCCTGTCCAGACTCTGGCTGGAAACTGGAAAAGACTGATAACACTTTCAAATTGCATATTCACCATGTGGATAAGGCTATAGACTCTCCCCTTGGCCACCAGTAGTCCTAACCCTCATGAGCCGTTCAGCAGCAATGGCTGATCACAAATCCTACTAGACAAGAAGTATGGTCTATCTCTCATACAGCCCCCTTAGGGACCTGGTGGCCATCTCTCCACCCAGACATTTGTCAGCTGGCTATATGTCTTTCCTATTGGGATATCCCTGATGAAGAGGATCCCAATAAAATTCCATTAAATCCCTTTTGTACCATAGATAATGGAAACAAACTTTATGGATGTAGGGACACGTGAGCCAGATGCAGTTTGGCAAAATAGAATACTATGTTTGCCCAGTGGACTATCAAAGCCACAAACAGCCACGGCTTTTTGGGGAAAAGCCGACTTCTTCTGTAAGTAATGGAGATGTGAGCATACAGGGGCTGCCTGGTGGAACCCAAAATTCTCATCAAATTCAGTAAAGAGCATTGGCCATATTACCAATTAGACAACCAAACCAATGGCCCCCAGAGGGGTCTCTAGATGGTCAAATTCTGCGTGACCCTTTCAACATTGGCAAGTGCTCAAAAGTGTGGAAGGAAATTCCCCTATGTGTAGGCCTTTTCCCCTCCTTTGCTCACATCCTGAACTATGCTTTTCCAATAGATCCTCACCCTCAGTCTTCTACTCCAGACCCTGCTGTCACTCCCACATCAGCAACCTGATTTCTCCCCTCCAACTACTGGAACAAAAACCCAAACCTCCACTGGTTCTCAGACCATTGCCTTCTTGCTGAGGTAGCAGGTACTGAGGTACCCTTCCACCCACTCATTCCACTCTTCTCCTGTCATTGCCTTCACCAGGTCCCACCAGTTAATCGTACCAGCTAACCCAAAGTTCAAACCAGTTGAGGAGTACCCTCAGATGCCTATCCAATATGTAATGAAAATGGCCTTTAAAGTTGCTTTGTCATCACTGAAAACAGGTTACTAAAAATTTAAAGTCCCTGACAGGCTTTTTGGGATACTCACTCCCGTCTTTCCCTCTGCTCTACCTGTTCTACTGCTCAAGATTTGATGCCAGGAAAATCCCAAACCCCTTTTCCATTATTCTTTTATATCTCTTTTTCCTCATTCTCAGATCCACGGAGCTGCTCTCACCCCCCGCCTTCCCCGTATTCCCCTCTGTACCAGGCACACAGAAAAGCCATAAATGACCTTCTCCAGAAGTCTTCACCATGGCTGACTTTAGGACTTTTAGCAACAGTGTCCCTATAAAAGTGTTCAATGTAGATAAACTTCCTCTTTTCTTGTTGATCTGTTCTACTTGGCCAATGGCTGGAAAAATCAGCACTCCTAAGCTAGACAACCCCTTACTAGTTTTTCACAAAATATGTGAACAAGGCCTCTGGCCTTGAGCTGGGGCTTCACAGAGATGGCTACATTTCTAAGATAAAAAATTACCAACTGGGCTCCATGGTAACAGCTGGGAGGGAGAAAAAAAAGAGAAGAAAAAAGCTCTCCCCCTCCCAGGTGTCCTTAAAAAGTTAAAATGCCCAGAGCAGAGGAAAAAAAATACAGAAACAAAAACTGCTTTTTGTGAACTTCTGCAGACTGTGAATTTCTGAGTCCCTTCCCTTACATTTTGGGTACAAAATTCTGAAAATACCTAAACTTGGGGTTCATCGGATTAATTGATTACAACAGAAGCAATGCCCTCTAAATCCAGTTGCAACCAAATAGGACTGTTTCCCTAGCTTCGGTGCTATCTTAGGTGCCTTGCCTTGTCCGTCCCTACAACAGTATAATTCTATATACTTAAACATTGTTTATGTTTTCCTAAAATGGTCAACAGATGTGATTAATTATGTAATGGTGCAGATGTTTCCCAGAGTGCTCTTTCATGACGTAGGTACATTTAAAGATCAAATAGGGGGGCATGCAACCCTGTTCCGCTGGGAACCTGTATCCCTCACTTTAGCCATCTTATTAGGAAAAGGAGTTGCTGCAGGGGTGGGCACAGGAACCACTGCCCTAGTCCATGGGACACAACAAATGACCCAATTAAAAGCAGCAATAGACCAAAATTTAAAGATATTAAAAACCTCCATCACAGCATTACTGGAATCTTTAACCGCTTTCTCTGAAGTTGTTTTACAGAACAGGTGAGGGTTTGACATCCTCTTAATGAGAAAAGGGGCCTTTGTCCTGCATTGGGGGAAGAATGTTGTTTTTCTGCCAACCATCCTTGAGTTGTAAAAGAATCTATGATTAAATTAAGAAGACACCTTGAAGAGCATCAACAAGAGAGTGAAGCCCAAAAAGGGTGGTTTGAGTCTTGGTTCACATAGTCCCCCTGGTTAACTACACTTTCATCAGCCCTGGCCGGTCCATTAATAATCCTCATATTATTGCTAACTCTAGGACCTGTTTGCTCAACGGTGTAGTTTCCTTTCTCCAAGCTCAAATTGAACAAGTTAAACTTATGGTAATCAGAAAACAATATACCACACTAGCAGACATAAAATGTGACACCCCCAATGATGACTTTTATGATTAGAAGTAACCAAAAGAAGAAGTGGGGAATGAAATGTGAATAAAATAGGTACTTGTCACTTCCACTTTTTAGGTATGCTTAAAAACACACTGTTGATATCTTGAGATTTGTTTGCTAATCTTGTTCCCTGAATGTGCTGTACCCAACTGCAAAACTGCAGAATGTACTCCCTCACCCGTTTGCAAGCAAACCACCCACTCGCCCTGACCCATCAATAATCTTACCTCCCTGCCCTCTCCAAGAAAAGTACATAAGCTCTGATTAAGCTGTTCTCAGGGCTCTCTGCTCTATTCAAGAGAGCTCTGAGCCCCAGCATGCTGGACCCCCATAAACCCTTGGCTGTTGCATGAGACAGTCTCTGGTGGTCTCTTCCTCTGACGCTTGCCTAACCTTTACATTGGTAAAATAATAAGTGTGACCTTTGCTTTTTGTGTCCAGAATATTACTGTGATAAAATGTATATGTAGATAAGGTGACTTGAGTGTTTCTTCCACCATTTATGGGAGCATCATTTTGAAGATATATAAATTAGTATTGGGAGTACAAATAGGTGTACCCTGTGACTATAAATATAGAGATAACGCATGAATAGACCATACTGTGAATAAATAATGTAACGGGTTCCAAATTTAAATAATGGATTCAATTGATATTTGAGAATATACAGGAAATCTTATATTAATATACATACATTCATTCCAACCAGTTATACATCTAATGGTAATATTAGGATTATGGTTTATCATGAAGAGTGTGTGTGTTTTGCTTCAAAAAGAATTATGGAAATTGAAAATAATGTGTTTGGAAAAAAGTCTTATGAAAAGACCAGTAAAGAAACCTGGGGAATCCATGTGTTCTGAAAGGGGAAGTGATTGAACGTGAAACAATTGCCTATAAGTTTGCTAACTTGTGGATGAAATATACATGCTATGATGTGCATAAATTGAAGAAATATTAATGTACCAGTGTTGAATTAAAATTAACATCAAAATACACATCATGTCCCATAGGAATCTAATTGCATTGATGTTAAACTAGGTCAGTTACTGTAGAAATATTAGTATTTGTATGCAACATTAACTGAAGTTAGTTTTCAGTACTGGAAACAAATACGTATTTCAGGTGGATGAATATTTCTGAGAATAATCTTGTGAAAGTTGATTTTAAATCCATATGCATGAACATGAATTTTGAGAGTGTATATAAGACACATATATTTCATATTTTCAAAATTCTGGAAAGTGTATATATATACACATTCACAGAAAACACACACACAGACATTAAATTAGTAATATATATGCCAATCGAAATTTATCATGAAAAATATATCATCCACAGATGCAAAAATATCTCTTTTACTGAACATGGACTTATGTATAATGTTGTTCAAATAGGAAGCTCACCCATAGGCTGAGTTTTCAGTTCCAACAACGTTTAAGAGGAGTGATTACTTCTCACAAATTGTATTTGCCAAATCAGCCACCTCACAAGAATGTACGTGTGATACCAGATAGGATTCTATATGTGCATTTAAAAATACATGTGCTGAATAGACTACAGAAAAAAGGAGACAGGAATTCACATTTTGTTAACCTTCAGAAAACATGGAGAACTATTTCAATTAAAAATTGACTATATTTATAACACCTACCATTAATCATGCAAAAAACAATTCCAATTATACACCATGATTCCTCTGAACTGCTTTTATTCCTATTCTGTTTGTGTTATTTCTCCCCATCATATTAGGAGTAGAAGTCAGAGTCTATTACAGTAAGGATTAGTGTCAGGGATTCAGTATTTCGAATGGAAAATTGGAAAATGAATCCAATGTGTATGCGAATATGTGCTACAAAAAAATGTTCATACTCTCATCCAGAACATTGCCTTGACATTACCTTCTTTTCAAGTAAGACAATTAGAGGAGAAAAGTTAGAAAATCTGTGGATACATATCAGGAATGAAAAATGCTCAGGAGTTCACAACCTTGGAGGTGGTAGAGGAGTTTCCAAAAGTAAGGGACAGGGTAAACACTCAACAAACATGGAGCTCTGCTGGTGTAAAGACTTCTTTAGAAACATCCTCTGAGTTTGGGCACTTAAAATATATGTTGTTGTCAGAAGCTTTAGCTTCCTTTGTTGTGAGACCATCAAATCTGGGTGTGCAACTATGTGACCATAAGAACATTGTTTCTAATTTTCCAATGAACATGAGGCAGCAGTGCTGAATATTCTCTTTGTAGTTAAACAATGGCCACTGGGGTGTAAGTGTCTTTCCGTGTGAACTGTGTAGCCATTTGGTCATCCTCCAATTTTCATGGTGTTTATCGCTGGTGCCCTGGGAGTTTGGTATTTCTTTCATGAAATGCAATGAGTTCAACTGGGACACAGTGCTGAATGGAGATCTGTCACGTGTGGAGGGTCACGGTCTGCAAGGGAATGCACCAACAAGGATTCTATCCCACATAAGTTGCCCCCTTGTCCATAGCCACCTGATTCTGAACATTGCCCTGAAACCTCTCTATATAAAAAGATGCCTTTACATAGAAGGGTCTGCTGGCTATACCCTGTCCGTCACAAGGCATTTGGAAGCCAATGGCAGATCCACATGGCCCCACAACACATGTTTAATCACACACCTTCACACCACTGCTCTAAGCCCAATAGAGAGCAGGCTCCAACTTACTGGCATCACTGTTCTACAGAATTTTCATGAAACCGAGTCAGTCATGGCACTGTCTTGTACACTCATGATCAGCAACGGGACATACAAAAGTTTTCCAGTGCCACCTGGTAATGGGAATTTCAAAAATTTCATGGTATTTATCAAGCTATTTGCCAAGGATGAAGTTGAAGGATCTGTGGGTTTCAATTCATTCAGGAACCACTAAATGTTGAGGAAGCTCATTTCAATGAAAGCTCTAGAGAACACTCACAGGCAAGGCTTCCCAAAGAGTGACGAAAAGGTCACATGAAGCCAGGCCCATTGAGGTCTAAAATGTGAGGTCCATGTGTGTTTTGACTCTCAACTGTGGCTGCAAAATCTTTCAGAATAAAATCATGTAATATCCTGGCCGAGATTGCCAGTGCTCTGAGGAAAGCCACCCTGCACCTAGATCTCAGGTTCCAAGTGTGACTCTCATCCATGGCCTATTAAAATCCAAACACAATTCATGACAATACTTCTCTGAGGTCAGTTCCAGAATTCAGTCTCTAAGGGGAATCACACCAGAGTTCAAGCCCAAGTGGACCCAGTCATCACTTCCAAGCACCACACAAATTACCACAATTCAAAACAAAACTCTCCCACATGGCCCTAATCTTCTTCCATGTAGCCACTCATCATAACATCTGGATGGAGGTTTCCATGAGGGGCGCAGCACAAGACAGTGTCCAAAATAACCTCCCTTGCCCTTCATTTGCCTAAAGTCAGTGTGGCCTGGAAATCCTGACTGTGAAACAGGAGTGATCAAATAGGCCTGCCGTTAATACTGCTTGGCTTCTACAGTTTGAGGCCTACTGACTGTGGGGTTTAGATGCTTTATGTGAATTGGAGTCATGAGAAAACCAAAGCACCTATGGGCTGGCCTCTGCAGGGCTTTAAAGCACTCATTTGACCCAAAGATCCCTATTCTCACTTGATGGATGTCAGGAACCCTACAGATGAAGGGGAGAGTTCATCCACAATGACTGCTCTTTTAGCCATTTTGGTTTTGGATGCACCCATGGGCTCTTTCTTTAGATCCATCAGATGCTGAGAATCTAAGCCAAAGCCTCACACAGGGCCAAGAGGATGATTCAGACACATCCTTTCCAAAGCAATTAAGCAAAGAGCCACAGGTGATGCCCATTCATTTCCATTTGAAAACTGTTTTTTTTTTCAGGCTTCACAAAGGGGTGGCCTTAGGCAAAGAACTTCCTGACATTCAGGGCAACAGAACTATAGGTAAGCAAAACGCCCAAAGCAGGGTTTCTCAACTGATATTTAATGGTCAAACTTATATATGATTTTTCTGAGATGCTCGCCTTTCCCTTGAGCTATCCAGTACATGGTCATGTCACAGAGCTTTTAGGTGGTACATACCTTAGACACAAAACCATGAGCCTACTTTGGAGAGGGGCCAGAACTCCGGAAAAAAACTGGAACTTAGGAAGATTGCAGGTGTAACCCATCAATAAGTCAATCTGAAGTCCATTCATAAATTGGGCAGCATGAATGCTGGGAAGCTTTCTACTAGACAGGACACATCCATTGATGCATTATTTTTTCTAATGTCTACAACCACGGACACAGTGTGATAAACAGACATAGAAACACTCGCCTTGTCAAATGACTTACTAGAAACAGTTTATTCCACACCAAAAAAAGCCCCTTGCCTACCTATTCTTAGAACATGAGACTAAACCACAAACCCACACCCACACCCACAAAGGCACCTCCTTCCCCCAGACGTTCTGTGACTATCCGGAGTGTCCTCTGACTGTTGGGCCATACTATGTTCCCCCGAAATGGCCTGACCTGACTCAGATCTGGTCTCCTTGGCCAACTCTGTGAAGGTGTCAGGACCCAGAGGTGAGCCACTACCTGCTTTCTCAGGAAAGGTCCCTCTTCAGAGCTTTCCTGGCATTTGGCCATCCTCACATCAGTAGGTACCCCGAAAGACTGACTCTGTCTTTGGTAAATCCAAACAAGTGAGACCACTGGGACTGCGACTGGGACTGGCTCTGGGTGCCTGGCTTCATGAATCCCAATTTCAGAGATTTCGTCATCAAGGAAGTGAGGTGAGGTCACTTCTTTCATGAACTGAATGAGTTCGCTGCCTTGGCAACCACTTTGTCCTACCAGTGGCTTCTAAGTGTCACATGAGAAGGAGGCTGCCCCTACTTCCTGTGACACTTTCACAAGTTAGAATGGTATATCAACCATAGGCACCCAGAAACAGCTACCAACACAGGCCTTGTTTGGTCCATCTTCTGTACATTAAGAAGTGAGAGGCTTATTCAGACAGAACCCTTCATCCTTACCAGGTTTTTTGCCATTGAACATAACTTTTGCTCTCTCGGGTCCTTCATAGCTGCCTACATCTTCTCCAGGGATCATTTCTGCATGAATCTTTGAGGTTCTCAGCAGGTGGAAGATGCCCTACATTCCTGTATTATAAGACCAACTCTGTCCCTTCTCTCTGTAAATTTAGATTGAGGGAACAGTGTATGGTTAGGGTTAATAACATGTTTTATTTGTGTTAGGAATCATTCTGCTGGAGGAACCTGCAATATTTATACGAATATATATTTGAAATATAAGTAAGAAAACATAAATCTAGTTAAAATTTGAAGCCAGGAAGGGCATTGGGCCCTTGATTGGGATATTTACCTTTGAATTATATTCTGCATTGTGGTCTCAGATAAATCTATACACAATGTGATAAAACCTTGCCCCTCAGATGACTGGATATCGGAGAGAACATCCAGTCAAAAAGGGATAGTCAGTAGGATTAGGAAGATAGTAGGTTTAGAAAGGAGAGTGAGTCTTCGAATTGGAACAATAATTCTTCAGCAATACGGTTTCGTTTAGAGAGTGAATGTAAATGTCAGCACATGTGAAGAGGCAGACACAATGATGAACTGAGGAAAATATATAGGAAAGCAGATATCAATAGTGACATTAGGAAATCAGGCAAAGTATAAAGTTAGTGATAGAATTAGACATTTTCAACAGGGTTGAGTTTGAATATGTAATCTTAGGAAGAAACAAATACGTAGTCACCAATAGGATTGACATTTGAGAGCATTAGACATCCTGGACATGGATGTTTTTAGTAATATATACTCACTTTCAATTTAGGCTTTGGTACAATCATAAGTGTGACCTTTGCATTTTTGTCCAGAATATTACTGTGATAAAATGTATATGTAGATCAGGTGACATGAGTATTTCTTCCACCATTATGGGGAGCGATATTTATAAAACCTATAAATTAGTATTGGGGATACAAATATGTGTACCCTGTGTTGATGCATATAGAGATGATGCATGAATAGACCATACTGTGAATAAATAATATAACTGGATCCTACTTTAGAAATTGGAATTAGAATAAATTGATATCTGAAAATATATAGGAAATCTTATATTGATATTGGTATACATACATTCATTACAACCAGTTATCTATCTAATTGTAATATTAGGGTTACAGTTTATCATGAAGAGTGTGTGAGTTTTGCTTCAAAAGTGACTATGGAAATCGAAAAAAAAAAATGTGTTTGTAAAGAAGTCTTGTGAAAAGACCAGTCAAGAAACCTGGAGGAATACATGTATTCGGAAGCAGGAAGTGATTGAAAGTGAAATAAATGTTTTAAATTTTGAAATTTTGGATGAAATATTTATCCTAGGATGTGCATAAACTGACGAAGTAGTACTGTACCAGTGTTGAATAAAAATGAACTTCAAAATACACATCATGTCCCATAGAAATCTACTTACATTGATGTTAAACTGGGTAAGTTACTGTAGATTTATTAGGATTTGTATGCAGCTTTCACTGAAGTTAGTTTTAAGTACTAGGAAACAAATTAGTATTTCAGGTGAATGAATATTTCTGAGAATAATCTTGTGAAATGTTGATTACAAATCCACATACATGAATATGAATGTATTTAGGGAGTGTATAATAAGACACATATAGTTCATATTTTGAAAAATCTTTAGAGTGTGTATATATATATACAAAACACACAGACATTATAAAGTAGCAATATATATGCCAATCGTAATTCATGTTAAATATATATCATCCACAGATCCAAAAAAAATTAATTTTACTGAACATAGATTTATGAAAAATGTTGTTCAACTAGAACAGTCACCCATAGGTTGAATTTTAAGATCCAACAGGGTTTAAGAGGAGTGATCTCTTCTCATAATTTGTATCTGCCAAGTCAGCCACCTCACAAGAATGTATATGTGATACCAGGTAGGATTCTATATGTGCATATAAAAATACATGTGCTGAATAGGCTTCAGAGAAAGGGATACAGGAATTCACATTTTTTTTCACTTTAAAAACACATGGAGAACTATTTCAATTAAATATTAAATAGATTTATAATACCTACTCTACATAATGCAAAAAGCAATCCAAGTATACACCTTGCCTCTTCTGAACTGCTTGTATTTCTATTCTGTTTGGGTTATTTTTCTCCATCATATTAGGAATAGTAGTCAGAGTCTAGTAGGGTATGCGTCCGTGTCAGGAATTCAGTATTTTGAATGAAAAATTGGAAAATGAATCCAATGTGTATGCACATATGTGCTACACAAAATTCTTCCCACTCTCATCCACAACAATGCCTTGACATTACCTTTGTCCCAAGTAAGACACAATTAGAGGAGAAGAGTTAGAAAATCTGTGAATGCATATCTGGAATGGAATACGCTCAGGATTTCCCAACCTTGGAGGTGATAGAGCAGTTTCCAAAAGTAAGGGACATGGTAAACAGTCCACAAACATGGAGCTCTGCTGGAAAAAAGACTTCTTGAGAAACTGCCTCTGAGGTTGGGCACTTGAAATATATGTTGTTGTCAGGAGTTTAGTTTCCTTTGGAGTGAGCCCAACAAAGCTCTGTCTGCATCTATGTGACCTGGAGGACATGGTTTCTTATTTTCCAATGAACCTGTGGCAGCAGTGTTGAATTCTCTCTTTGTAGGTAAACTGTGGCCACTGGGGGCTCAGTGTCACCCCGTGTGGACTGTGAAGCCATTTGGTTCTCTTTCAATTTTCGTGGTGGTTCTTCTTGCTGCATTGGGACTTTGGTAATTGTTTCATGAAATACAAGGAGTTCAACTGAGACACAGTGCTGGAGAGAGTTCTGTCATGTGTCGTGGGTCAGGGTCTGCAGGATAATGCACCAACCAGGTTTCTTTCCCACATTGCTTGCACCCTTGACCATATCAACCTGATTCTAAACATTGCCCTGAAACCTCTCCATATATCAAGATGCCATTACAAATAAGGGTCTGATGGCTGGACCATGACCTTCACAAGACATTTGAAAGCCAGTGGCCGAACCACATGGACCTACTACAGATGTTTTATCACACACCTGCCCACCACTGCTCTAGGCCCACTTATCAGCAGGATCCAGCTTACTGGCATCTTTGTTCTACATTATTTTTATGAAACCCAGTCAACCAAGGCACTCTCTGGTATACTCATGATCAGCAACAGGACATCTAAAGATTCTCCAGTTCCACCTGGTCATGGGAATTTCAAAAATTTCATGGTATTTATCTAGCAATTTTTCAAGGATGAAGTTGGAGGCACTGTGGGTTTCAAGAACCATTAAATGTTGAGGAAGCTCTTTTCAATAAATCTCTGGAGAACTCAAATAGGCAAGGCTTCCCAAAGAGCGCCCAAAAGGTCAGATATAGCCAGGCCCATTGAGGTCTACAATGTGAGGTCCATGTGTGTTTTGACTCTCAACTATTGCTACCAAGTCTTTAAGAATAAAATCATGGGATATCTTGGCTGATATTCCTAGTGCTCTGTGGCCTTGATCTCAGTCTCCAAGGGCGACTCTCATGCATGGCCTCCTAAAATCCGAAAATAATTCATGGCAATACTTTTCTGAGGTCAGTTCCAGAACTCAGTCTCTAAGGGGATTCACACCAGAGTTCAAGCCAATCTGGACCCTGTTATCTCTTTCAACCGTCATACAAATGACCACAATTAATACCAAAACACTCCTACATGGCCCTCATCTTTTACCATGTAGACACTCATATTTACCTCTAGCTGGAGTTTTCTATGAGGGGCGCAGGACAACACAGTGTATAAAATAAGCTCCCTTGCCAGTCATTTGCCTAAAGTCATGGTGGCCTGGACACCCTTCCTGTGAACCAGGAGTGATCAAATAGGCCTACCATTAATACTGTTGGCTTCTCCAATTTGAGGTCTACTGACTGGGGGGTTTAGATTCTTTATTTGAATTGGGGTCATGAAAAAACCCAAGCACCTATTAGCTAGCCTCGGCAGGGCTGTGAAGAACTCATTTGACCCAAAGGGTTCCTATTCTCACTTGATGGAGATCAGGAACCTTATAGAGGAAGGCGAGAGACTTCATCCACAATGACTGCTCTTTTTGCCATTTTTGCTTTGGATGCACACATGCCAACTTTCTTTAGATTCATCATGTGCTGAGAATCTAAGCCACAGCCTCACACAGGGCCAAGTGGCAGATTCAGACAAATCCCATTTGAAACCAATTTCTCAAAGGGCAACTGGTGATGTCCATTCATTTCCTTTTGAAATCTGTTTTCTTCAGGCTTCACAAAGGGGTGCCCGTAGACAAAGACCTTCCTGACAATCAGTGCTACACAACAACAGGTAAGCAAAAGACCCAAAGCCGGGTTTCTCCACTGAGACTTTCCTGGTCACACTGATATCTGAGTTTTCTGAGATTCTCACCATTCCCTTCAGCTATTCAGTACATGGCCATTTCACAGAGCTTGGAGGTGGTTCATATCTTGGACACAAAACCATGAGCCTATTCTGGAGAGTTACCAGAATTCAGGAAGAATACTGGAACTTAGGAAGACAGTAGTTGTTGCCCATCTATAAGGCAAGCTGCAGTCCATTCATAAATTGGGCAGGATGAGTGCTGGGAGCTTCCTACTAGACATGACAAATCCATTGATGCATTCTCTTTTCTAATGTCTACAACCACGGACACAGTGGGATTCACAGCCATAGAAACACTCGCCTTGTCAAACGACATACAAGAAACAGTACACTCCAAACCAAACAAATCGACTTTCCGACCTATTCTCAGAACATGAGATAAAACCACATACTCACACGCACACACAAAAAGGCACCTCCTTCCCCCAAGGAGGTCTGTGACTATACGGAGTGTCCTCTGACTTTTGGGCCATACTATGTTCCCCCGAAATGGCATGTACTGTTTCAGATCTTTTCTTCTTGACCAACTCTGTGAAATTGTCAGGAGCCAGTGGCAAGAAACTACCTGCTTTCCCATGAAAGGCCCCTCTTCAGAGCTTTCTTGGCATTTGGCCATCCTCACATCAGTAGGTACCAAGAAAGATTGACCCTGTGCTTGGTAAATCCAAACAAGTGAGCCTGCTTGGACTGGGACTGGGACTGGCTCTGGGTGCCTGGCTTCTTAAATTCCAAGTTCAGAGAGTTCCATCACCAAGGAAGTTAGGTAGGTCAATTCCTTCAGGAACTGAATGAGGTCATTGCCTTAACAACCACTTTGTCCTAACAGTTGCTTCCAAGGGTCCCATGAGATAGAGGCTACCCCTACTTCCTGTTACACTTTCACAAGTTAGAATGGTATATCAACAATAGGCACCGGGGAACAGCTCTCCACAGAAGCCTGGTTTGGTCCATCTTCTCTATATTAAGGAGAGAGAGGCTGATTCAGACACATCCCTTCATCTTGACCAGGGTGTTTGCCATCAAGATGATTTTGCTCTCTTAGTTCCTTCATAGCTGCCTACATCTTATCCAGGGATAAGTTCTGCATGAAACTTTGAGGTTCTCAGCAGGTGCAAGATCCCTGTATTCCTGTATTGTAAGATCAACTCTATCCCTGCTCTTCTGTAAAGTTAGATTGATGGAACAGTGTATGGTTAGGGTTAATAACAGGTTCGATTTGGGTTAGGAATCATTCTGAAAGATGAATAATGGTGTTGGGAACCTGCAATATTTACAACAATGTACAGGTGAAATATAAGTTAGAAAACAGAAATCTATGTAAGATTTGAAGCCCAGTAAGGCATTAGGCCCTTGAGTGTAATACTTAGCTTTGAATAATATTCTGAACAGATGTCTCAGAAAAATCGAGACACAATGGCATAGGACTTTTTACCTTGGATGATTGAATGTCAAAGAGAACATCCAGTCAAAAAGGGATAGTCGGTAGGATTAGGAAGATAGTCGGTACGTTTAGAAAGAAGAGTGAGTAGAGGAGTGGGACCAAATGTTCTTTCGCAATAGGGTTTCGAGTAGAGAGTGAATGTAAATGTCAGCCCATGTGAAGAGCCAGTCAAAATAATGAACTGGAATAATATGTAGGGAAGAAGATATCAATAGAGACATTAGGAAATCAGACAAAGTATAAATTGAGTGATAGGATTAGACATTTTTAACAGGGTTGAGGTTGAATACATAATCTTAAGAAGAAACAAATATGTAGTCACCAATAGGTTTGACATTTGAGAGCATTAGGCAACCTGGACATGGATGTTTTTAGTAATCCATGCTCACTTTCCATTTAGGCTTTGGTACAATCATAAGTGTGACCTCTGCTTTTTGTGTCCAGAATATTACTGTGATAAAATGCATATCTAGATCAGGTGTCATGAGTATTTCTTCCACCATTTCTGGGAGCAACATTGTGAAGACGAATAAATTAGTTTTGGGGTTACAAATTGATGTACCCTGTGTCTATGAGTATAGAGATAATGCCAGAGTAGACCATACTGTGAATAAATAATATAACTGGTTCCAACTTTAAATAATGGATTGAACTGATTTCTGAAAATATATAGGAAATCTTTTATTGATATACAATCATTCATTCCAACCAGTTATACATCTATTGGTAATATTAAGGTTATGGTTTATCTTGAAGAGTGTGTGAGTTTTGCTTCAAAATGATTATGGTAATCGAAAATAATGTGTTTGGAAAGAAGTCTCATGAAAAGACCAGTCAAGAAACCTGGAGGAATACTTGGGTTCTGAAGCAGGAAATGATTGAAAGTGAATCAAATGCCTATAAATTTGTGAACTTGTGGATGGAATATATATTCTATAATGTTCATAAACTGAAGAAATAGTAATTTACCAGTGTTGAATCAAATGAACTTCAAAATACACATCCTGTCCCATAGGAATCTACTTGCATTGATGTTAAACTGGGTCAGTTACTGTAGAAATATTAGGATTTTATGCACCATTCACTGAAGTTAGTTTTCAGGACTAGGAAACAAATATGTACTTCAGGTGGATGAATATTTCTGAGAATAATCTTGTGAAAAGTTAATTATAAATCCACATACATGAACATGAATGAATTTAGGTAGTGCACATAAGACACATATATTTCATTTTTTGAAAAATTTGGAGAGTATATATATATATATATATATATATATATATATATATATATATATATCACAAACACAGACAATTAAAAGTAGCAATATATACGCCAATTGAAATTTATCATGAAATATATATCAACCACAGATGAAAAAATATTTATTTTACTGAACATGGATTTATGTATAAGGTTGTTCAACTAGGAGGCTCACCCATAGTTTGAATTTTCAGTTCCAACAGCGTTTAGGATGAGTGATTTCTTCTCACAATTTGTATCTGCCATGTCAGCTCACCTCACAAGAATATACGTGTGATACCAGCTAGGATTCTATATGTGCTGATAGAAATACATGTGCTGAATAGTCTACAGAGAAAGGGAGACAGGTATTCACATATTTGTTAACTTTAAAAACACATGGAGAACTATTTCAATTAAAAATTAACTAGATTAATAACACCTACCCTTTATCATGTAAAAGGCAAGTCCAACTATACACCAAGCCTCCTCTGAACTGCTTGTATTTCTATTCTGTTTGGGTTATTTTTCTCCATCATATTAGGATTAGTAGTCACAGTCTAGTAGGGTATGTTTCAGAGTCAGGTGTCCCGGCCCGCAGGACACATCAACATGGGCGTCTAACCTAGTTGGGGAGGAATGAAGTGACAAGAGACATGAGAGATGACAGCAAGACAGGAGTTCTGATCATACTGCAAACTTTTATTGTTCTCACAGGGTATTTATATGGTGCCAATGGGAAAGCTCTCCCATCAATAAGGCAAGCCTCCATCCTTTTATTAATTGGGCAGGATTAATGTTGGGAAGCTTTCTGCTAGACAGGACACATCCATTGATGCATTTTCTTTTCTAATATCTACAACCTCGAACACAGTGGGGTTTACAGACATAGAATCACTCACCTTGTTAAATGAATTACTAGAAACTGTCAACTCCAAACCAAAGGAACTGCCTTTTCTACATGTTCTCAGAACATGAGAAAAAACCACAAACCCACACTCATTCCCACAAAGGCACCTCCTTCCCCCAAGTAGGTCTGTGACTATCCGGTGTGTCCTCTGCCTGGTGGGCCATAATATGTTCCCCCGAAATGGCCTGTATGTTCTCAAATCTGGACTCCTTGGCCCACTCTCTGAAGTTGTCAGGAGCCAGCGGTGAGCCTCTACCTGCTTTCTCATGAAAGGCCCCTCTTCAGATCTTTCCTGGCATTTGGCCATCCTCACATCTGTAGGTACCAAGAAAGACGGACTATCTACTTGAAAAATCCAAACAAGTGAAACCTCTGTGACTGTTACTGGGCCTGGCTCTGGGTGCCTGGTTTCCGGGATCCCAAGTTCAGAGAGTTCTATCAACAAGGAAGTAAGGTAGGTCACTTCCTTCATGAACTGAATGAGCTCACAGCCTTGTCAACCCCTTTTCCTAACAGTTTCTTCCTAGGGTCCCATGATATGAAGGCTGCCCCTACTTCCTGTGACACTTTCACAAGTTAGAATAGTATATCAACCATAGGAACTGAGGGAAAGATCTCCACACAGGCCTGGTTTTGTCCATTTTCTCTACATTAAAAAGAGAAAGGCTGATTCAGACACATCCCTTCATCCTGACCAGGTTGTTTGCCATGGAAGATGACTTTTGCTCTCTCAGGTCCTTCATAGCAGTCTACATCTTCTTCAGGGATCATTTCTGCATGGATCTTTGAGATTCTCAGCAGGTGGAAGATCCCCTACATTCCTATACTGTAAGACCAACTCTTTCCCTGCCCTGCTGTAAAGTTAGATTGAGGGAACAGTGTATGGTTAGGGTTAATAACATGTTCGATTTGGGTTAGGAATCATTCTGCTGGATGAATAATGGTATTTGGAACCTGCGATATTTACAAGAATATATAGGTGAAATATAAGTATGTAAACAGAAATCTAGGGAATATTTGAGGCCAAGTAAGGCATTGGGCCCTCGAGTGGGATACTTAGCTTTGAATTATATTCTGCAGATGTCTCAGATAAATTGATATACAATGAAGTAGGATCTTGTACCTTGGAAGATTTAATAACAAACAGAACATCCAGTTAAAAAGGGATAGTCCATAAGATTAGCAAGATAGTCAGTAGGTTTAGAAAGAAGAGTTAGTAGAGGATTTGGACCAAAAGTTCTTTACAAATATGGTCTCAGGTATAGAGGGAATGTAAATGTCAGCAGATGTGAAGAGTCAGACCCCAATGATGAACTGGGGAAAATATGTAGGACAGCAGATATAAATAGAGACATTAGGAAATCAGCAAAAGTATAAAGTGTGTAATGGGTTTAGACATTTGCAACAGGGTTGAGTTTGAATATATAATCTTAGGAAGAAACAAATATGTTGTCCCAAATAGGATTGAATTTTGAGAGCATTAGGTAACAAGGACATGGATGTTTTTAGAAATCCATGCTCACTTTACATTTAGGCTTTGGTAAAATCATAAGTGTGACCTTTGCATTTTGTGTCCAGAATATTATTGTGATAAAATGTGTATGTAGATCAGGTGACATGAGTATTTCTTCCACCATTTCTGGAGCAATATTTTGTAGACGTATAAATTAGTATTGGGGGTACAAATAGGTGTACCCTGTGTCTACGAATATGCAGATAATGCAAGAATAGACCATTCTCTGTGTAAATAATATAACTGGTTCCACTTTGAATAATGGATTGAATTGATAAATGAAAATATAAAAGAAATCTCATATTGATATACAATCATTCATTCCAACCAGTTATGCATCTAATGGTAATATTAGGGTCATGGTTTATCCTGAAAGATGTGTGCGTTTTGCTTCAAAAGTGATTATGGAAATCAAAAATAATGTGTTTGGAAAGAAGTCTCATGAAAAGAATAGTCAAAAAACCTGGAGGAATACATGTGTTCTCAAGCAGGAAGTGATTGAACGTGAAACACATGCCTATAAATTTGCGAACTTTTGGATAAAATATATATAGTATGATGTGCATAAACTGCAGAAATAGTAATGTACCAGTGTTGAATAAAAATTAACATCAAAATACATATCATTTCCCATAGGAATCTACTTGCATTGATCTTAATCTGGGTCAGTTACTGTAGAAATATTAGGATTTGTATGCACCATTCACTGAAGTTAGTTTTCAGTACTATGAAGCAAATATGTATTTCAGGTGGATGAATATTTCTGAGAATAATCTTGTGAAAAGTTTTTTATAAATTCACATTAATCACAAAATATTATAAACACAAAACACACAGGGACATTAAAATGTAGCAATATATATGTCAATTTAAATTCATCTTGAAATATGTATTATCCACTGATCCAAAACTATTTATTTAATGAACTTGGATTTATGTATAATGTTCAACTAGGAAGCTCCCCCATAGATTGAATTTTCTGTTCCAACAGTGTTTAGGAGGAGTGATCTCCTAAATGTGTATGCAAATATATGCTACAAAAAAATCTTTCCACTCTCATCAAGAAAAATGCCTTGATATTACCTTCGCCCCAAGTAAGACACAATTGAAGGAGAAGAGTTAGAAAATATGTGAATAAATATCTGGAATGTAAAATGTTCAGGAGTTCACAACCTTGGATGTTGTAGAGGAGTTTCCAAAAGTAAGGGACAGGCTTTATAGACCCAACATGATCTTTTATTAAAATTGGGAGCCATCTTGCCACAAAGCTGTGAAAAGATAATTTTGGCTTTACTATAAATTACTGCAAATTCTGAACCTGCTTGGAATGCCTGCCCGTGCCTTGAACACATACATGCCTAGCTCTCTGACCAGATAACAGCGCTCTCTGAAACTTTAGTGACACCTGATAAATATTGGCCTTCCCTGGCTTGACAACGACCCTCTCTGAGGCTCTAATGGTCCTCATTATTTCTGATGTTGGGGCCATCAAAAAAAATTTAAACTACCATTAGTGTGATGCTTTCTAAGTTCTGTTATCTGTAACCCCCCTTTTGTGTAACTTTCTGGGCTATATAGCTAGACTGTAGGAAAGGTGGTGTTGCTGTCTTTTTCCCACCATTTTGGGAGGGAGAGACAGCCCGGCCGGTTGAAATAATAAGCTTGCGTTAATTTGATTTTAATTGGACTCAGTGGTCTTTTCTTGAATCCTAGTCCAATATTTTGGAGTTCCCCAGCGAGATGACCCTTCCCGACCAGATCACAAGACCAGACTGCTGAAAATTCTGAAGCTGGCCTTCCCTCCAGGGCACCGGGCTGGAGAGCCACTCTAGGGGGTGCGCAACTTGAGATGTCCCAAGGCCTTGGAGTGAGCCTTCGGTCTGGAGATCACTGCAGTGAACCACCACACTAAAACTATTAGCAAGCACCTGGTGGAGGAGGCCTCCATAGGTAAGTGGCACCTTTATAACATCTGATATCTGGTTAAGGGAGATGTCTTCTGATGACAGAGAGGTGGCCTGGGGAGGCTCACATACTCTCCTGTCCAGAGCAGTAATGAGAATCGTTCTGTCCTCTGTTCCATTCTGTAGGGAATTCCTCTGAAATGGGTAGAGAGGTGCCGACGAGCACGCACACGCTCCTACCCCGGAGCTTTATCAAGACGTTGCATTGCTCCTCTGTTTTTTTGTTTTGGCACTGGGATTCTGTTTTTTTGTGTTTTGTTCTGTGTTCTATATGTTTTTTGTTTGTTTGTTTTTGTGTGTTTTGTTGTGTGATTTCTGTGGTAAGATCTTAAGGATATTGGACGTGAAAATGGGTAACAATGCAAGTAAGCCTGACACCCCTTTGGACTGTGTTTTAAGGAACTGAGATGAACTTTGTTAAGCAGGATGAGAGAAGCCCCTAGATGGCTGCCTGGAGCACACCCACTGCAGATGGCAATGCCTGCTGGGGAAGGAAGAACTGAGTATCTCCCAGGTTAACAAGTGAAACTCCTTTAAAACCCCTTGTTCCTCCAGATCAAAAGAGTCACAACCTTTGGGCACAGTCGCCTTGTTTTTCCTTTGTTAGCAAAGCAATAAACCTCCCATTTTCTTTTTCTCAAAACCCTGTCCTCATTATTAAATTGGCTTTAATTGGCTTCAAGGTCAGGAACTGTACTTTACGTTACAAATTTTGATACCCCCCTCTACCGGAACTTTTTGAGAGCTGACTACTGAAATATTAGGAGATGCAGCATGCTTGGGGTGGAACCAAAACAGAAGAGCTAATCCTGTAAGAAAAAGGAGAGACTGAGGGACCCCCAGCAGCTACCAAAGCTCTGTTGCTTCAGGGAATTCCCTCCTTCCTTCCCTGCACTGTAAGGATTATGCCACATCTGTCTTGTTAAAAAAGAAAAAAAGAAAAAGGGGACACTAAATTCAGTAAATTCACCATGGAGACCCTTGACTTTACATTTCAGGTTGCTCCTATGTGAAAACATCTGGTCCCCTTGTGGGGATATCTGTGGTGCCACTGGTGTAGGAGATTTTTCTTTTATCTTCTCTGTTTTAAAGGCTTCTGTCTGTCAGCCATAGTCTGGAGTTCCTTTCTGTTTGTCTTTTGCCTTTGTTTCTGGCCCTTTAAAACATGAGCAATAATGTGTTGATATTATAAATTGTTTCTTGGAAATGATCTTAGCTGAATGTGTGTCTAAATGATGATGTTTTATTGTAACAATCTGGAATCTGAATGAGTTTTTGAAGCATTGCACAATCTTGCAGTGAAAAGTCGGGTTTAGGTAATTGTTTAGTTTATGATTTCAGATAATTCATGCCAGAGAACTTAAATACTTAAAATGGAAAACTAGAGAACTCTACTTCCAAGTTGGCAAGTAACTTCCCAATCGTTCAGTCTTTTTTTTTTCACCAATTTTGAATTGGGCAGCCTGGGAAAATGTCACTGTGTGTACCAGTACACTATTTTGGACAAGAATAGTAAATCATAGTATGGTATCTGTTAACAAAACAAGATGTAAAGATATAAAATTTTGTGAATTGTATCTTAAACTCTTATCATAATTTTCAACATTCTAACCTGAAAATTATGGTTAAAATGCCTTAGGCCTGAGGTGTCTGCTCAGAATAGCAGTTTTTTCCTGCTGCTTCCGAAATCACCCAGGACTTATGTTGAAATGCAAATGAAAGAAGCCTGCAAACTCAGTAGGAGACTTATCTGAGGCCTAAGGGGAAAAAGGGGTAAATTATATGGTATTTACTAATTACTGGCAAGTCATTTTTTCTAGGACTCTTAGTTTTTTCTTTAGATTCTGGATTTTTTTTTTTTTTGAGCTCATGATTTTGATCCTGCAGACCTAGGTTAATGTTTTTCTGATGAGATCTATCTTTGACCAACTGTGCAGTTTTTGAAACATTGTAATGGAGATTTCACCTGCGAAAAGCTACAAGGCCTTTACTATTATTATGTGTGCACACTTTTGTTATGTGTTGTATGTCTATATATACATATGTCCATATATCATACATATGATACACAAATTAACATATATAAGAAGCGCTCATAAAAACAAATTTTAAAAAGTGGATTCAAAGATCTTTAATTAACATGATTTAAATGGTTGAATTGAAATTGGAAAAACAGATAAAAATAAATGTCTTTAAATTTAAGCTTAAAAGTTTTTCTTGGAGTTCAAAAATCTAATTAAATATTAATGCCTATAAAATGTCTAATATGACTTGGTTCTAGGACTTTTCCTTCAACATAAAAAATGGATTACACTGTTCAATACATGTGTCTAATATTTTGATAAATAAGTAAAGTAAATATGAAATGGGATTACTCATTCCTGAGTACTTTTGTTAGATATCTGATTGATTTACTAAGGCCTGTATAAGTTTGTACTAAAGTATGTATAAGATTGTAAAAATCAGTCATGAGTTAAAGAGAGAAAAACTTCTTAAAACAAAAGTTTACCCATAACATTGTGTTTATTAAATTTCATTTTTTCTAGAGCAAGCAACCATAAAAATGAAACAAATGATTAAATAAGAACTGTTATTTTAGAGCACTGTACTGGCATTTTTAAAAGCTAAACTGGGTTAATGTAGAAACATCAATGTAATTGTGATGCTATTAATGTGCTCATATCTTCCATGTATACATGTCTGTAAGGTAGAAACTAAAAAGAGCATTATATCAAGCTGGTGTTCTGACGTTGTATGGTAAGAAAAATATATTGGGCATTCACTTACCTGTTATCAATAAGATATGCAAAATTTTATGTTACTTTTTACATTGGGAACAATTTAAATATATTTTAAGCTAATGAGAGCCTAATCTATGTAAATGTTAAGAACATTCAGCATTTCTTTAATTCATGTTTTAAATGTGATATCATATGATGTTAGATAATGTTCATGTGACCTCAAACAATTTATGTAAACTTTGTAAAATGACATTTAAAAAAACAAAGATCAGTTTTAGAACTAAAACACTTAAGATTTATAAAGAACCCTGCCTTACCTGAGATGAGGCTCTGTGTCCCATCTTACTACATGTGAGAATAACTACGAAAGCAGTAGGTCAGATTTTATTTCATTGAAAGTTATGTTCAAAATCGTTTTTTTTTCTGTTAAGATTTCTAGGATATCAAACAGGGGATATAATGTATAACTCAGCCAAAAATTTCAGAGTAGCTATTACACAAACAAAGTATTTTCACTTTTGTTAATTTTATTCTGAAATTTTCCTATAAGTGATCTAAAGATTCCCTGTTAGTATTTTACAGATGTGTTGCTTTAAGAACACTACATGGGTTTATTCAAATTAATAAGTCATCACCTACAATACAGACAGAATAATACAGATCCCAATTAATAAAAAGATAATTATAATGTTATAGACATTAAAGCCCAGTACTCTTAATATAAGGCTGTTAAAATTTATTTGCTGGATGTTAAAGATTAGGATTTAAAATTAAAGTTAAATGAAAAGGGCCAAGAAAAACAATATTTGGCTCTTGCCCTCTGAGTCAATCTGAATCCAAGGAACAGGGGACTTCTCTAAAGAGTTTTACAATTCTGAGCCACATAACCTCCTGATAAGGGAGATTAATGAGACCACTGAAGAACAGAAAGCAAATCCGTGCATTTTTTACGAAGAGGAGAGTTATCAGAGAAAGGAGACATCCCTGATGCTTCCGAGGAAAGAGAAATGGTCAAGCAAGACCTGGACCCACCTAGAGCAAATAGCACTAGAAGAACTGAGAATCTGCTCTCAAGTTTCCCCAAAATTGACTCCCATAAAAGCTCAGCTGACTGTTAACAATAGATAGAAACAAAAGTCAATTTGACTGTTTCATCTTAAACACTTAGCAAAGACAGTTAAGACCAACATACAGGCATTCCTGGGCATTTTAAATAATAATAATAATAATAATAATAATAATAATAATAATAATAATAATAATAATATTTTAAGGTATGCACTTTATGTTAGCCTCCCAAAATAAGTAAGACTGGAGGCTACAAAGAAGGATTCTCATACAAGAATGCCTGATACTTGTAAAAAGAATCTATCAAGAGGAGCTAACAGAGGCAGAAGTTTTTAGTTAAAGGCCTACAGATCTTCCTAACCTACACAGGTAGGCTTGGTGTTTGCTAGTACGATTATCCAGCCCTGAGTAACAGAATTAAAGGTTTCTCCATTAGACACAGTGGTCATACTAGTAAAAGGATTTTACAAGATCAGATGACACTAAATTATTAAACTGTAACTTATGTGGAAGGACAACTGTAACACTAAAAGTGAAATATTAAGTTGACAGTCCTGATAACTGGGGATATTAAAGACTGGTGAGGAAACTTCTATACAGTGACATGTTCCAGCTGCTGCAACATATATTCCGTACTCATGGTTTTTGTTTCTCTCATAGAAGAACCCATCCCCAGATGACTTTACAAGCTGTTCTTCCCCATCAAGACTTCAAAGCAAACTGACTTCTCAAAGGCAACTCATGTCCTTCAACTGAATTCTAAAAGGCAACTCATGTCCCTCACGCTGTGCCCCCTCACATCATCCTCTCTCATCTTAGAAAAAGCCAAAATGTGTGACGCCTCTCTTCTTAAACAATGAAGCCAAAAATAAATAGACTATCAATATAAGTAATTAATTAAGTCAGGAAAAATCAAGAATTCAGTTTTGGGTGAGTTCTAAAAATTTGGAGACTGCTAGCTGAGGGATTAAAATTTCCTCACATCTCTTCCCCTACCCTATCAAAGATTTGAAAGGGACACATTAGAAACGGGGGAATGATAGACCCATCCTGTTCTTTTATTAAAATTGGGAGCCATCTTGACACAAAGCCATGAAAAGATAATTTTGGCTTAACTATAAATTACTGCCAATTCAGAACCTGCTTGGAATGCCTGCCAGTGCCATGAACTCACCCATGCCTGGCTCCCTGACCAGATAGCAGCCCTCTCTGAAACTTTAGTGACACCTAATTAATATTGGCCTTCCCTGGCCAGAAAAAGACCCTCTCTGAGCTTTATTGTTCCTCATAAATTCTGATGTTGGGGCAGCAAAAGAAAATGTAAACTGCTATTAGTGTGATGCTTGTCAGAAATCTGTTATCTGTAACCCCCGTTTTGTGTAACTTTCTGGGCTATAAAGCTGGGCTGTAGGAAAGGTGGGGTTGCTGTATTGTTCCCACCATTTTGGGAGGGAGACACAGCCTGACCAGTGGAAATAATAAACTTGCTTTAATTTGATTTTAATTGGAGTCAGTGGTCTTTTCTTACATCCTGGTCTAACAGGTAAACACTCCACAAACATGGAGCTGTGCTGGGCTAAAGACTTCTTGAGAAACTGCCTCTGAGGTTGGACACTTGAAATATAGGTTGTTGTCAAAAGCTTTAGCTTCCTTTCTAGTGAGAGCATCAAAGCTGTGTCTGCATCTATGTAACCAGAGGACATGGTTTCTTATTTTCCAAAGGACATGAGGCAGCAGTGCTGAATTCACTCTTTGTAGGTAAACTGTGGACACTTAAGGCTAAGTGTCTCCCCGTGTGGACTGTGAAGTCATTTGGTCATCCTCGACTTTTCGTGGTGTTTCTTGCTGCTGTACTGGGAGTTTGGTATTTGCTTCACGAAATACAACGAGTTCAACTGGGAACCAGTTCTGGAGGGAGTTCTGTCACGTGTGGTCTGTCAGGGTCTGCAGGAGAATTCAAGAACCCGGATTCTATCCAACATAGATTGCCCCCTTGACTATAGAAAACTGATTCTGAACATTGCTTTGAAAATATCCATATAAAAAATGCCTTTAGATGGAGAGGTTTCAGACATATAAGATTCTGCTGGATGCACCATGTCAGTCACAAGCATTTTGGAAGCCAATGGCAGATCCACATGGCCCCACCACAGATTTTTTATCACACACCTTCCCACCACTGCTCTAGGCCCACTACTCAGCAGGCTCCAACTTACTGGCATCTCTGTTCTACACCATTTTCATGAAACTGAGTCAATCAAGGCACTGACTGGTATTCTCATGATTAGCAACAGGACATCCAAAGGTTCTCCAGTGCCACCTGGTCATTGGAATTTCAAAAATTTCATGGTATTTATCTAGCCACTTTTCAAGGATGAAGTTGGAGGCACTGTGGGTTTCAATTCATTCAGGAACCATTAAATGATGAGAAAGCTCATTTCAATGAATGCTCTGGAGAATTCTCACAGGCAAGGCTTTCGAAAGAGTGGCCACAAGATCACATTAAATCAGGCCCATTGAGTCTACAATGTTAGGTCCATGTGTGTTTTGATTCTCAACTATGGCTGCCAAGTGTTTCAGCATAAAATTTTGTGTTATCCAGGCTGAGATTCCCAGTGCTTTGTGGAAAGCCACCCTGAGCATAGATCTCATTTTCCAAGGGCGACTCTCATACGTGGCCTCCTAAAATCCCAACACAATTCATGGCAATGCATCTCTGAGGTCAGTTCCAGAACTCAGTCTCTAAGAGGAATCACACCAGAGTTCAAGTCCAGGTGGACCCAGTCATCTCTTCCAATCACGACACAAATGACCACAATTAAAACCAAAAAACTCCCATGTGGTGCTCATCTGCTTCCTTATACAAACACATCATAAGCTCTGGCTGGAGGTTTACATGAGGGGCGCAGCCCAAGACAGTGTCCAAAATAAGCTCCCTTGGCCCTCATGTGCCTAAAGTCAGGGTGGCCTGGAAACCCTTTCTGTGAAAAAAGAGTGAATGCACCAGTGTTGAATAAAAATGAATTTCAAAATACTCATCATGTCCCATAGGAATCTATTTGCCCTAGTCAATTTTCTGTTGAAATAGTTCTCCATGTATTTCTAAAGTTAATATGTGAATTCCTGTCTCTCTTTATCTGCAGCCTATTCATCACCTGTAATTTTATATGCACATATAGAATCCTACCTGGAATCACAAGTACATTCTTGTGAGGTGGCTGACTTGCAGATAGAAATTGTTAGAATAGTTCACTCTTCCTAAACCCTGTTGGAAATGAAAATTCAACCAATGGGTGAGCTTCCTAGATGAACAAATTTATACATAAATCCATGTTCAGTAAAATAAATATTTCTGATCTGTGGATGATATATATTTCATGGTGAATTTGGATTGGCATATATATTCCTACTTTTTAAAGTCTGTGTGTGTGTGTGTGTGTGTGTGTTGTGTGTGTATATATATATATTAGGATTAGTAGTCAGAGTCTAGTAGGGTATGGGTTAGTGTCAGGGATTCAGTATTTTAAATAGAAAATTGGAAAATGCATCCAATGTGTATGCAAATACGTTCTACAAAAAAACTTCCCTCTCTCATCCAGAACAATGACTTGACATTACCTTCGCCCCAAGTAAGTCACAATTAGAGGAGAAGAGTTACAAAATCGGTGAATACATATCTGAAATGGAAAATGCTCAGTAGTTCACAACCTTGGAGTTTTTAGAGCAGCTTCCAATAGTAAGTGACATGGTAAACACTCCACAAACATGGAGCTCTGCTCGCCTAAACACTTCTTGAGAAATTACCTCTGAGGTTGGGCACTTGAAATATATATTGTTGTCATGAGCTTTAGCTTCCTATGTAGTGAGACCATCAAAGCTGGGTCTGCATCTATGTGACCAGGAGGACATGGTTTCTTATTTTCCAATGAACATGAGGCAGAAGTGCTAAATTCTCTCTTTGTAGCTAAACTCTGGCCACTGTGGCTAAGTGTCTCCCCATGTGGACTGTGAAGCCATTTGGTCATCCTCGACTTTTCGTGGTGTTTCTTGCTGCTGGACTGGGAGTTTGGTATTTGCTTCATGAAATACAAGGAGTTTAACTGGGACACAGTGCTGGAGGGATTTCTGTCACGTGTGGTGTGTCAGGGTCTACAGTAGAATCCACCAACCAGGCTTCTATCCCACATAGCTTAACCCCTTTACCATAGCAACCTGATTGTAAACATTGCCCTGAAACCTCTCCATATAACAAGATGCCTTTATATAGAAGGGTCTGAGGCTGCACCGTGTCTGTCACAAGGCATTTGAAAGTCAATGGCAGATCCACATGGCCCCACCACAGATGTTTGATCACACACCTGCACACTACTGCTCTAGGCCCACTACTCAGCAGGCTCCAACTTACTGGCATCTCTGTTCTACACCATATTCATGATACTCAGTCAATCAAGGCATTGTCTTGTATACTCATGATCAGCAACAAAACATCCAAAGGTTCTCCAGTGCCACCTGGTCATGGGAATTTCTAAAAATTCATGGTATTTATCTAGCCATTTTTCACAGATGAAGTTGTTGGTACTTTGTGTTTCAATTCATTCAGGAACCATTAAATGTTGAGGAAGCTCATTTCAATGAAAGATCTGGAGAACTCTCACACGCAAGGCTTCCCAAAGAGTGGCCGAATGGTCACATAAAGCCAGGCCCATTGAGGTCTACAATGTGAAGTCCATGTGTGTTTTAACTCTCAACTATGGCTGCCAAGTCTTTCAGAATAAAACCTGTGATATCCTGGCTGAGATTCCAAGTGCTCTGTGGAAAGCCTCCCTGGGCCTAGATCTCAGTTTCCAAGGGCCACTCTCATGTGTGGCCTCCTGAAATCCCAACACAATTCATGGCAATACTTCTCTGAAGTCAATTCCAGATCTCATTCTCTAAGGGAATCTCACCAGAGTTCAAGCCCAGGTGGACCCAGTCATCTGTTCCAACTGCCACAAAAATGACCACAATTAAAACCAAAACACTCCCACATGGCCCTCATCTTCTTCCATATAGACACACATCATAACCTCCGGCTGGAGTTTTCCATGAGGGGCACAGCCCAACCAGTGCACAAAATAAGCTCCCTTGCCCCTCATTTGCCTAAAGTCAGGGTGGATTGGACACACTTCCTGTGAACCAGGAGTGATCAAATAGGCCTGCCATTACTGATGCTCCACTTCTCCAATTTGAGGCCTTCTTACTGTGGGGTTTAGATTCTTCTCTTTTTAAATTTTTTTTTGGAAATTTAATTGGAAAGTTAAAAAAAATTGTATTGCAGAATATTAAATTTCTTATGGCAAAGACTTCATCTTGTTTGTGAAGGAAACCTTGATGCCTTGTCAATCTGGTTATATGGAGACACTCAAAATTTTCTGTTACAAACTACATGGATGAATGGCTACAGCACATAGTTTTTTAAAACTGAAAGGCAGATACCAGCAAGTAAGATAACAAAATAAAGACAATTTTATTAAAAAATAAAGTTGGTAAATGACTCAAATATTGGAAATTCAATTCTTTTTTTTTTTGGTTGTTCAAAACATTATAAAGCTCATGATATATCATCTTTCATACATTTGACTCAATTGGGTTATGAACTCCCATTATTACCCCAAATACAAATCGCAGAATCACATCACACACTCACGTTTTTACAAAATAGCATATTAGTTATTGTTGTATTCTGCTCCCTTTCCTATCCCCTACTATGACCCCTCCCCTCCCATTTTCCCTCTCTACCTAATCTGCTGTTGTTTAATTCTCTCCCTTGTTTTCCCCCCTTTAGCCTCACAACCTCTTATATGTAATTTTGTGTAACATTGAGTGTCTCCTACCATTTCCATATGCTTTCCCTTCTCTCTCCCTTTCTTTCCCCCCACTCATCTCTGTTTAGTGTTAATATTTTTCTCATGTTCTTCCTCCCTGTTCTCTTCTTATTTTCTCTCTTTATATAAAAGAAACCATTTGGCATTTGTTTTTTAAGGATTGGATAGCTTCGCTTAGCATAATCTATTCTAATGCCATCCATTTCGCTGCAAATTCTATGATTTTTTTTCATTTTTCAGTGCTGTGTAATACTCCATTGTGTATAGATGCCACATTTTTTTTATCCATTCGTCTATTGAGGGGCATGTAGGTTGATTCCACAGTCTGGCTATTGTGAATTGTGCTGCTATGATCATTGATGTGGCAGTATCCCTATAGTGCTCTCTATTAAGATCCTCAGGGAATAGTCTGAGAAGTGCGATAGCTCGGTCTAATGGTGGTTCCATTCCCAGCTTTCCCAGGAATCTCCACACTGCTTTCCAAATTGGACTCACCAATTTGCATTTTCACAAGCAGTGTTCAAGTGTACCCTTTTCCCCACAAACTTGCCAACACTTATTGTCGTTTGACTTCATAATGGCTGCCAATCTTACTGGAGTGAGATGGTATCTTAGGGTGGTTTTGACTTGAATTTCTCTGACTGCTAGAGATGGTGAGCATTTTTTCATGTACTTGTTGATTGATTGTATGTCCTCCTCTGTGAAGTGTCTGTTCAGGTCCTTGGCCCATCTGTTGATTGGGTTATTTGTTATCTTCTTGTTTAATTTTTTGACTTCTTTGTGTATTCTGGATATTAGGGCTCTATCTGAAGTGCGAGGTATAAAAATTTGTTCCCAGGATGTAGGCTCTCTATTTACCTCTCTTATTGTTTCTCTTGCTGAGAAAAAAACTTTTTAGTTTAAGTAAGTCCCATTTGTTTATTCTTGTTATTAACTCTTGGGCTATGGATGTCCTATTAAGGAATTTGGAGCCCAACCCCACATTATGTACATCGTAGCAAACTTTTTCTCCTATCAGACACAGTGTCTCTGATTTTATATCTGGCTCCTTGATCCATTTTGAGTTAACTATTGTGCATTGTGAGAGAAAGGGATTCAGTTTCATTTTGTTGCATATGGATTTCCAATTTTTCCTGCACCATTTGTTGAAGATGATATCCTTCTTCCATTGCATGCTTTTAGCCCCTTTTACAAATATAAGAAAGTTGTAATCTTGTGGATTAGTCTCTGTGTCCTCTATTCTGTACCATTGGTCCACCTGCCTGTTTTGATACCAGTACCACGCTGTTTTTGTTACTATTGCTTTGTAGTACAGTTTGAACTCTGGTATCGCTATACCTCCAGATTCACACTTCCTGCTTAGAATTGCTTTTGCTATTCTGGGTCTTTTGTTTTTCCATATGAAATTCATGATTACTTCATCTATTTCTACAAGAAATGCCATTGGGATTTTGATTGGCATCGCATTAAACCTGTAGAGAACTTTGGGTAATATCGCCATTTTGATGACGTTATTTCTGCCTATCGATGTACAGGGCATATTTTTCCATCCCCTAACATCTTCTTCTATCTCTCTCTTTAGGGTTCTGTAGTTTTCATTGTATAAATCTTTCACCTCTTTGGTTAGGTTGATTCCCAAGTTTTTTATTTTCTTTGAGTATTCTGTAAATGGAGTGGTTTTCCTCATTTCCTTTTCAGAAGTTTTGTTGCTGATATACAGGAATGCCTTTGATTTATGCGTGTTGATTTTATATCCTGCCATTTTGCTGAATTCATTTATTAACTCTAGCAGTTTCTTGTAGATCCTTTTGGGTCTGTTAAATATATTATCATGCCATCCACAAATAGCGATAATTTAAGTTCTTCTTTTCCTATTTTTATGTCTTTAATTTCCTTTGTCTGTCTAATTGCTCTGGATAGTATTTCAAGAACTAAAGTAAATAGAAGTGGTGATAGAGGGCATCCCTGTCTTGTTCCAGATTTTGAAGGGAATACCTTCAGTTTTTCTCCATTTAGGATGATGCTAGACTGAGGTTTAGCATATATAGCTTTTACCATGTTGAGGTAAGTTCCTATTATTCCTAGTTTTTATAGTGTTTTAAACATAAAGGGATGCTGTACTTTGTAGAATGCTTTTTCTGCATCTATCGAGATGATCATATGGTTCTTCTCTTTAAGTCTATTGATGTGATGGTTTGCATTTATTGATTTCCGTATATTGAACCAGCCTTGCATCCCAGGGATGAATCCTACTTGATCATGAAGCACAATTTTTTTTTGATATGCTTTTGTATTTGATTCACCAGGATTTTATTGAGAATTTTTGCATCCAAGTTTATTAGAGATATTGGTCTGTA
The DNA here is from genome assembly GCF_048772815.1 of Callospermophilus lateralis. Lineage (NCBI taxonomy): Eukaryota > Metazoa > Chordata > Mammalia > Rodentia > Sciuridae > Callospermophilus > Callospermophilus lateralis. Next base: position 3,205,989 of record NC_135316.1, on the reverse strand, counting down.
GTTTTCTTTCTTTGAAGTGTCTTTTTCTGGTTTTGGGATCAGGGTGATGTTGGCCTCATAGAATGAATTTGGAAGAATTCCTACTTTTTCTATTTCTTGAAATAGCTTGAAAAGTATAGGTATTAATTCTTCTTTGAAGGTTCTGTAGATCTCTGCTGTATACCCATCTGCTCCAGGGCTTTCTTTGGTTGGTAGTCTTTTGATGTTTTTTACTATTTCTTCCTTTGTTATTGGTCTATTTAAATTGTGTGTGTCTTCCTGACTCAATCTGGGCAGATCATATGACATAAGAAATTTATCGATATCTTCATTATCTTCTGTTTTATTGGAATATAGGGTTTCAAAATACTTTCTAATATCTTCTGTATTTCTGTAGTGTCTGTTGTGATATTGCCTTTTTTATCCCATATGCTAGTAATTTGAGTTCTCTCTCTACTACTCTTCATTAGCATGGCTAAGGGCCTGTCAATCTTATTTATTTTTTCAAAGTTGAAAAAATTTTATTTTTTTCAATTTTTTTTGTTTCAATTTCATTGATTTCTCCTCTAATTTTAATTATTTCTTGTCTTCTACTACATTTGCTATTGTTTTGCTCTTTTTTTCTAGGATTTTTAGGTGTAGTGTGAGATTGTTTTTTTGTTGTTTTTTTTTTTTTCAGGAAAGAATTCCAAGAAATGAATTTCCCTCTTAAAACTGCTTTCATTGTTTCCAATAGAATCTGGTATGTTGTGTCTGTATTGTCATTTGTCTCTAAGAAAATTTTTATCTCCTCCTTTATGTCTTCTGTAACCCATTGATCATTCAGTAACATATTGTTCATTTTCCATTCGAGGTAGAATTTTTCCTTCCTTCTTTTATCATTGATTTCAACTTTCATTCCATTATGATCAGATATGGTGCATGGTATTATCTCCATACCTTTATATTTGCTAAGTTACCATATGGCATAATATATGGTCTATATTTTAGTAGGACCAATGTGCTGCTGAGAAGAACATGTATCCACTTTATGATGCTTGATATATTCTATATAGTTGGTTAAGTCTAGGTTATTGATTGTGCTATTGAGTTCTATAGTTTCTTTATTACACTGTTCTCTAGAGGATCTGTCTAATGGCGAGAGTTGTGTGTTGAAGTCACCCGTAATTATTGTGTTATAGCCTATTTGACTCTTGAACTTGCAGCACCATTGTTTGGTGCATCCAAATTGATAATTGTTATGTCTTGTTGGTGAATGGTACCTTTTAACAGTATATAGTGTCCTTCTTTATCACTTTTGATTAACTTAGGTTTGAAGTTGATTTCATTCGATATGATTATGGCCACTCCTTCTTGCTTCTGAGGGCCAAAAATGGCTGCCAAGTCTTTCAGAATAAAATCATGTGATTTCCTGGCTGAGATTCCCATTGCTCTGTCGAAGGCCACCTTGGGCCTAGATCTCAGTTTCAAAGGATGACTCTCATGCGTGGCCTCCTAAAAACCAACACAATTCATTTCAATGCTTCTATGAAGTAAGTTCCAGAATTCAGGTTCTAAGGGGAATCACACGAGAGTTCAAGCCCAGGTGGACCAAGTCATTTCTTCCAACCCCCACACAAATGATCACAATTAAAACGAAAACACTCCCACATGACCCTCATCTTTGTCCATAAAGACACTCATTAAAAGTTCTGGATGGAGGTTTCCATGAGGGTTGCAACCAAAGACAGTTTCCAGAATAAGCTCCTTGCCTCTAATTTCCCTAAAGTCAGGGTGGCATGGACACCCTTCCTGTGAACGAGGAGTGATCAAAAAGGGCTGCCATTAATTCCACTCTGTTTCTATAAATTGAGGCCTATTAAATATCAGGTATAGATTTATTATGAGATTTGGAGTCACAAGAAAACCCAAGCACATCTGCAGAGCATTGAAGAATTCATTTGACCCAAAGGATCCCTATTCTCACTTTAATGAGGTCAGGAACCTAACAGAGGAAGGCAAGAATCTTCATCCACAATGACTGCTTTTTTTGCCATTTTGGTTTTGAATGCACACATGGGATCTTTCTTTAGATCCATCAGGGTTTCAGTTAGAGAGTGAATGTAAATGTCAGCACATGTGAAGAGACAATCACAATGATGAACTGGGAAAAATATGTAGGAAAGCAGATATCAATAGGGACATTAGGAAATCAGGCAAAGTATAAAGTGAGTGATAGGATAAGATATTTTCAACAGGCTTTAGGTTGAATATATAATCGTAGGAAGAAACAAATATGTAGTAACCAATAGGATTGACATTTGAGAGCATTAGGCACCCTGGACATGGATGTTTTTAGTAATCCATGGTCACTTTCCATTTAGGCTTTGGTACAATCATATGCGTGACCTTTGCATTTTGTGTCCAGAATACTACTGTGGTAAAATGTATATATAGATCAGGTGACATGAGTATTTCTTCCACCATTACGGGGAGTAATATTCTGAAAACTTATAAATTAGTACTGGGGATACAAATAGGAATATCTTGTGTTGATGATTATTGAGATCATGCATGAATAGGCCATGTTGTGAATAAAGTATATAACTGGTTCCTACTTTAAATAATGGATTGAGTTTGCATCTGAAAATATATTGGAAATCTTATATTGATATATATACAATCATTCCAACCACATATATATGTAATGGTAATATTAGGGTTACGGTTTATGGTGAAGAGTGAGTTTTGCTTCAAAAATGATTATGGAATCGGAAATAATGTGTTTTGAAAGAAGTCTAGTGAAAAGACCAGTAAAGAAACATGGAAAAACAAATGTGATCTGAAGTAGTAAGTAATTGAAAGTGAACCAAATGTTTATAAATTTGTGAAGTTGTGGATGAAAAAATATATCCTATGATGTCCATAAACTGAAGAAATATTAATGTACCAGTGTTGAGTAAAAATGAACTTCAAAATACACATCATGTCCCATAGCAATCTACTTGCACTGATGTTAAACTGGGTCAGTTACTGTAGAAATATTAGGATTTGTAAGCACCATCCACTGAGCTTAGTTTTCAGTAGTAGGAAACCAATATGTATTTCATGTGTATGAATATTGCTGAGAATAAAATTTTATTGTGAAAATTTGATTTTAAATCCACATACATGAATATGAATGAATTTAGGGAGTGTATAATAAGACACATATTTTTCATATTTTTTTATACTCTGGAGAATATATATATATATATATATATATATATATATACACACACACACACACACAAACACGCACGCGCACACACACACACGCACACACACACACATGCAAACACACACACACACACACACATTAATATTTAGCAATATATATTCCAATCAAAATTCACCATGAAATATAATTCATCCACATATCCAAAAATATTCATTTTACTGAACATGCATTTACGTATAGTGTTTTTCACTAGGAAGCTCACCCATAGGTTGAATTTTCAGTTTCATCAGTATTTAGGGAGAGTCATCTCTTCTCACAATTTTTATATTTCAAAGTCAGTGAGCTCACAAGAATGTACGTGTGATACCAGGTAGGATACTATATATGCATTAAAAAAATACATGTGCTGAATAGGATACAGAGAAAGGGAGACAGGAAATTACATATGTGATAACTTTAAAAAATCATGGAGAAATATTACAATGAAAAGTTGACTAGATTTAAAACACATACTCTTGATAAAGCAGAAGGCAAATACAAGTATACACCATGCTTCCTATAAAAGGCCTGTATTTCTATTCAGTTAGGTTTCTTTTTCTCCATCATATTAGGATTAGTAGTCAGAGTCTAGTAGGGTATGTATTAGTGACAGGAATTCAGTATTTCAAATAAAAAAAGGAAAATGAATGTAATGTGTATGCAAACATGTGATACACGAAAATCTTCCCTCTCTCATCCAGAACAATGCCTTGACATAACCATCGCTAAAAGTAAGACACAATTAGAGGAGAGGAGTTAGAAAATCTGTGAATACATATGTGGAATGGAAAATTCTCAGGAGTTCACAACAATGGAGGTGGTAGAACAGTTTCCAAAAGTAAGGGAGAGGGTAAACACTCCAGAAACATGGAGCTGTGCTGGCCTAAAGACTTCTTGAGAAACTTCCTCTGAGTTTGGGCACAAGAAGTATATGTAATTGTCAGGAGATTTAGCTTTTTATTAGTGACACCATGAAATCTGGGTCTGCATCTATGTGACCTGGAGGACATGTTTCCTTATTTTCTAATGAACATGAGGCAGCAGTTCTGAATTCTCCCTTTGTAGGTAAACTGTGGCCACTGGGAGCTAAGTGTCTTCCCGTGTGGTCTGTGAAGCCATTTGGTCATCCTCCACTTTTCATGGTGTTTCTTACTGCTGCACTGGGAGTTTGGTATTTGCTTCATGAAATACAAGGACTTCAACTGGGACACAATGCTGGAGGGTGTTCTGTCACGTGTGGTTGGTCAGGGTCGCCAAGAGAATGTACAAACCAGGCTTCTATCCCACATAGCTTTCCCCTTGACTATAGCAACCTGATTCTGAACATTGCCCAGAAACCTCTCCATATAACAAGATGCCTTTACTTATAAAGGTCTGCTGCCTGCACCATGTCAGTGGCAAGTCTTTGGAAGCCAATGGAAGATCTAGGTGGTCCTACCAAAAATAATTATTTACAAACCTACAGTCCACTGCTCTACACCCAGTACTCAGGAGGCTCCAAATAACTGGCATCTCTGTTCTACGCCTTTTTCAAGAAACCCAGTCAATCAAGGCACTGTTTGGTACACTCATGATCAGCAACAGGACATCCAAAGGTTATCCAGTGCCACCTGGTCATGGGAATTTCAAAAATTTCATGGTATTAATCTAGTCATTTTTCAAGGATGAAGTTGGAGGCACTGTGGGTTTCAATTAATTCAGGAACCATAAAATGGTGAGGAAGCTCATTTCAATGAAAGCTCTGGAGAACACTCACAGGAAAGCCTTCCAAAAGAGTGGCCAAACGGTCACGTGAATCCAGACACATTGAGGTCTACAATGTGAGGTCCATGTGTGTTTGGACTCTCAACTATGGCTACCAAGTCTTTAAGAATTAAATCATGTGATATCCTGGCTCAGAATTCCCGAGCTCTGTGGAAAGCCATCCTGGGCCTAGATCTCAGGTTCCAAGGGCGATTCTCAAGCGTGGCCTCCTAAAATCCCAACACTATTTTTTGCAATACTTCTCTAAGGTCACTTGCAGAACTCAGTCTCTAAGGGGAATCACGCCGGAGTTCAAGCCCAGGTGTTCCCAGTCATCTCTTCAAACTACCACACAAATTACCACAATTAAAACAAGAACACTCCCATATGGCCCTCATCTTCTTCCATACAGACACTCATCATAATCTGGATGGAATTTTCCATGAGGGGCGCAGACCAAGACAGTGTCCAAAATAAGCTCCTTTGCCCCTCATTTGCCTAAAGTCAAGGTGGCCTGGACTCCCATCCTGTGAACCAGGAGTGATCAATAGGCCTGCCATTAATACCGCTCCAATTCTCCAAGTTGAGGCCTACTGACTGTGGGGTTTACATTCTTTATGTGAATTTTAGTCATGAGGAAACCCAAGCACCTATAGGCTAGCCTCTGCAAGTTTTGAAGAATTCATTTGATCCAAAGCATCCCTATTCTCACTTGATGGAGTTCAGGAACCTTACAGAGGAAGTCGAGAGTCTTCATCCTAATGACTGCTCTTTTGGCCATTTTTCTTTTGGATGCACACATGGGAACTTTCTTTAGATCCATCAGGTGCTGAGAATCTAAGCCACAGCCACAGACAGGGCCAAGGGGCTGATTCAGACACATCCCTTTCCAAAGCAATTAAGGAAAGAGCCACAGGTATGCCCATTCATTTCCATTTGAAGACTGTTTTCTTCAGGCTTCACAAAGGGGTGGCCTGAGGCAAAGACCTTCCTGACATTCAGGGCAACAGAACAATAGGTAAGCAAAAGGCCCAAAGCAGGGTTTCTTCTCTGAGACTTTCCTGGTCACACTGATATCTAAGTTTTCTGAGATGCTCGCCATTCCCTACAGCTATCCATTACATGGCCATGTCACAGATCTTTGAGGTGGTACATATCTTGGACACAAAAGCATGGCCTATTCTTGAGATTGGCCGGAATTCAGGAAGAAAACAGAAACATATGAAGATAGCAGGTGTTGCCCATCGATAAGGCAAGCTACAGTCCAGTCATAAATGGGGCAATATGAATGCTGAGAAGCTGTCTACTAGACACGACACATCCATTAATGAATTCTCTTTTCTAATGTCTACAACCATGGACACAGTGGGATACACAGACATAGAAACACTCGCCATGTTAAATGACTTACTAGAAATAGTCCACTTCAAACGAAACAAACCGACTTTTCTACCTATTCTCAGAAAATGAGACAAAACCACAAACCAACAACCACACCCACAAAGGCACCTCCTTCCCCCAAGTAAGTCTGTGACAATCCCCTGGGTCCTCTGACTTGTGGGCCATGATATGTTCTTTCGAAATGGCCTGTCCTGTCTCAGATCTGGTCTCCTTGGCCAACTCTGTGAACTTCTCAGGAGCCAACGGTGAGCCACTACCTGCTTTCTCAGGAAAAGCCCCGCTTCCGAGCTTTCCTGGCATTTGGCCTTCTCACATCTGTAGGTACCAACAAAGACTGACTCTGTCCTTGGTAAATCCAAACAAGTGAGACCACTGGGACTGGGACTGGGACTGGCTCTGGGTGCCTGGCTTCCTGGATCCCAAGTTCAGAGAGTTCCATCACTAAGAAAGTGGGGTGAGGTCACTTCCTTCAGGAACTGAATGAGGTCACTGTCTTGGCAACCACTTTTTCCTAACTGTTGCTTCCCAAGGTCCCATGAGATTGAGGCTGCCCCTACTTCCTGTTACACTTTCACAAGTTAGAATGGTATATCAACCATAGGCACTCAGGAATTGATCTCCACACAGGCCTGGTTTGGTCCATGTTCTCTACATTAAGAAGAGAATCTGATTCAGACACAACCTTTTATCCTGACCGTGTTGTTTGCCATGGAAGATCACTTTTGGTCTCTCAGGTCCTTCATAGCTGCCTACATCTTCTCCAGGGATCATTTCTGCATGGACCTTTGATGTTCTCAGCAGGTGGAAGTTTCCCTACATTTCTGTATTGTAAGATCAACTCTTTCCTTGCTCTTTTGTAAAGTTAGATTGAGGGAACAGTGTATGGTTATGGTTAAAAACATGTACGATTTGGGTTAGAAATCATTCTGTTTGATGAATAATGGTATTGGGAACTTGCTATGTGTATAAGAATATATAGGTGTATTATATGTATGAAAAAAGAAATCTAAGTATGATTTGAAGCCCAGAAGGGCATTGGGCCCTTGATTGGGATACGCAGCGTTGAATTACGTTCTGCAGAGATGTGTCAGATAACTCAATATACAATGGCATAAGACTTTGTACCTTGGATGAATTAATGTAGAAGGAACATCCAGTCAAAAAGGGATAGTTGGTAGTGAAAGGTTAATAAAATAGGTACTTGTCATTTCCTGTTTTTCTGTATGCTTAACAAAACACTGTTGAAATCTTAAAAAATATTTGCTAATCTTGTTCTAGAATGTACTGTTCCCAACTGCCAAACTGCAGAATGTTCTTCCTCACTCCGTGTCATGCAAACAGCCCACTCGCCCTTACCCATCAGTAAACTTCCCTCCCTTCCCTCTCCATGGAAAGTATATAAGCTCTGCTTAAGCTGTTTTCAGGGCTCTCTGCTCTCTTTAAGTTAGCTCTGAGCCCCAGCATGCTGGACCCAAATAAACCCTTTGCTGTTGCAGGATACAGTCTCTTGGTAGTCTCTTCCTCAGACACTCGCCTGACCTTTACATATCGAGGTTCCACCGAGTTCCGGCAGTGGCGGACGAGAGACCCCAACGGCCTCCTCTCAGAGCAAGTAAGGCGCCTCTTTCTGGTTTCAGGTTTCATGTTAGGGCTTTGCAAAATTGCTGGCGATGAAGAGCCTGGGCTCTCTCCGACGGTGGCTGAGAGACATGTCACAGAGACACAGGGCACCTCGCTGGGGGACCACACAGAGGACTTGGGAAATCAAGGAACAATAGTCTCCTTGACTCAGTGATATTTTGTTTTAGATTCGGTATTGCCATCCCATCGGGTTTTGCCGGCTACGCATTCCTGGTCTCAGTGTTGGACGTCCATTGCCTGTCTTTATGGTCTTGTCTTATCTGTGTCATGTGTTGTTGATTTTACTGTTTGTGATCCTTTCCTTATGGAACAGCGCACTTCAATGCCTCTGTCCCTGACCCTTGATCACTGGACCAAAGTCCCCTTAAGGGCTCAGAATCTTTCTTTTTTTAGTAAAACGCTAGACCTGGCAGACTCTCTGTGCCTCAAAATGACCCATCTTTGGAGTCGTATGGCCCCTAGAAGGATCTTTCTACTTCCCACTAATTTAAAAACTCAGAGATATTGTCTTTCAGCCAGTGCCACATAGCCATCCGGATCAACAGCCATATATCTTAACTTGGCAGGACTTCTGCAAGTCTCCTCCTCCATGGGTGAGGCCTTCCCTTGCCCCTGCCTCTGCTCCTACTCCTTCCCCCATGATCTCTCAAACCCGCACCTCTTCCTCCTCCTCCACCCTCTGTTCTCCCTGAGTCACAAGATTTGGCTCTACTGGACTCTTCTCCCCCTCCTTATCCCCTGCCCTCGTCCCCTAACACACAACACACTCTAAGTGATTCCCCTGCAGCTGACTAAGCCTCTCTACCACTGGAGGAAGCTAAGCCAGTGATAGGATCTGATAATGGACCAATGTTCATGGCCCAGGTAAGTCAGGGATTAGCCAGGAACCTGGGGATTAATTAGAAGTTATATTTTGCTTATAGACCCCAGAGTTCAGGACAAGTAGAAAGAATGAATAGAACCGTTAAAGAGACCTTAACGAAATTAAGCTTAGAGACCAGGATAAAAGATTGGACTATGCTCCTGCCTTATGCAATGTTTCATACAAGAGTAACCTTTGAGTAACCTTACCCCCTGTGAAATTCTCTATGGTGGCCCTCCTCCTGTAAGGGACCTAAGCCCAACTGTAAGACCTAATGATCCAATCCACACCCCCTTGCTTGACAGACTTAAAGCTCTTGAAAGAACTCAGTGATACCTGTGAAAACAGCTGACCACTGCCTACCAAACTGGGGACCAGGGGATTCCACATCCATATCAAGTAAGAGACTTCATCTATGTAAGATGACATCAGGTGTCATCCCTGGAACCCCGATGGAAAGGACCATACCAGGTGCTACTTATAACACCTACAGTGGTAAAGGTAAAAAGAATCACTGCCTGGATCCATGCCTCTCATCTCAAACTTGCTCCCTGTACAGAATCTTTCTGGAAACTGGAAAAGACTGGAAACAGTTTCAAATTGTTTATTTGCCATGTGGATAAGGTTATATACTCTCCCCTTGGCCACAAGTAGTCCTAACCCTCATCAGCCCGTTAAGCAGCGATGGCTGATCACAAATCCTACTGGAAAAGAAGTATAATCTATCTCGCATACAGCCCCCTTCGGGACCTGGTGGCCATCTCTCCACCCAGATACTTGTCAGCTGGCAATAGGTCTTTCCTATTGGGATATCCCTGATGAAGAGGATCCAACTAAAATACCATTAAATCCCTTCCATAACATAGATAATGGAAACAAACTTTATGGTTGTAGGGACACGCGAGCCAGATGCAGGTTGGCTAGCCTAGATTACTATGTTTGCCCGGCAGACTATCAAAGCCACAAACAGTAACGGCTGTGTGAGGGAAAAGCCGACTTCTTCTGCATGTCATGGGAATGTGAGCATACAGGAGATGCCTGATGGAACGCCAGTTCTTCATCAAATTCAGTACAAAGCATTGGCCATATTACCAATTAGACAACCATAAACTATGGCCCCCTGAGGGGGCTCTAGATCCTCAAATTTTGTGTGACCTTTTTAACTTCTGCAAGTGCTCAAAAGGGTGAAAAGAGATTCCCATATGTGGAAGCCTTTTCCCTCCTTCACTCACATCCTGAACTATGCTTCTCCAATATATGCTCACCCTCAGCCTTCTGCTCCAGACTCTCTGCTGTCACTCCCACCTCAGCAACCTGATTTCTCCCCTCCAATTACCAGATCAGAAACCCAAACCTCCACCAGTTCTCAGACCATTGCCCCCTTGCTGAGGTAGCAGGTACATAGGTACCCCTCCACCGACTCATTCCTCTCTTCTCCTGTCAGTGCCCTCACCGGGTCCCACCAGGTCCTCTTACCAGTTAACCCAAAGCTCAAATGAGCTGAGGAGAGCCCTCAGACCCTTATCCCAGATGTAATATAAATGGCCTTTAAAGTTGCTTTGTCATCACTGAAAATAGGTTACTAAAATTTAAAGTCCCTCACAGGATTTTGGGATACTCACTCCCATCTTCCGCTCTGCTCTACCTGTTCTACTGCTCAAGTTTTGTTGCTAGAAAATCCCCAAACCCTTTTCCAATTATTCTTTTACATCTCTCTTTTTTCTCATTCTCAGATCCTCGGAGCTGCTCTCAGCCCCAGCTTCCCCGTCTTGCCCCTCTGCACCAGGCCCACAGAAAAGTCTTAAATGACCTTCTCCAGAAGTCTTCACCATGGCTGATTTTAGAACTTTCAGCCAAAGAGTCTATGTAAAGAGTTCAATATAGATAAACTTTCTCTTTTCATATTGCCCTTTTCTACTTGGCCACTGGCTAAAAAACTCAGTACTTCTAAGCTAGACAACCCCTAACTAGTTTTTTACAAAATATGTGAACAAGGCCTCTGGCCTTCAGCTGGGGCTTCACAGAGATGGCTACATTTCTAAGGTAAAGAAATTACCAACTGGCCTCTCTGGAAACAGCTGGCAGGGGGAAAATAAGAAAGAGAAGAAAAAGCTCTCCCCATCCCAGGTGTTCTTGAAAAGTTAACTTGCCCAGAACAGAGGAAACAAACAGAAAAAAATACTGCTTTTTTGAACTTCTGCAGACTGTGAACTTCTGAGCCACATCCCTTATATGTTGGGTACAAAATTCTGAAACTACCTAAACTTGAGTTTCAGGAAATTAATTGATTACAACAGGAGCAATGCCCTCTGTATCAGGTTGCAACCAAATAGGACTGTTTCCCTGTCTTCAGTGCTATCTTAGGTGCCTTGCCTTGTCCGTCTCTACAACAGTATAATTCTATATACTTAAACATTGTTTATGTTTTCATGAAATGGTCAACAGATGTGATTAATTGTGTAATGGTGCAGATGTTTCCCAGAGTGCTCTATCATGACACAGGTTCATTTGAAGATCAAATGGGGGGGGCATACAACAGGTTTCACTGGGAACATATATCCCTCACTTTAGCCATCCTATTAGGAATAGGAGTTGCTTCACGGGTGGGCACAGGAACCACTGCCATTGTCCATGGGACACAACAAATGACCCAATTAGAAGCAGCAATAGAGCAAAACTAAGATATTAGAAACCTCCATCAGAGCTTTGCATGAATCTTTAACCTCTCTCTCTCTGAAGTTGTTTTACAGAACATTTGAGGGTTGGACCTCTTCTTCATTAGAGAAGGGGGCCTTTGTGCTGCATTGAGGGAAGAATGTTATTTTTATGCTGACCAAACTGGAGTTGTAATAAAATCTATGAGTAAAATTTAAAAGACACCTTGAAGAGCACCAACAAGAGAGAGAGGCTCAAAAAGGGTGGCTTGAGTCTTGGTTCACACAGTCCCCCTGGTTAACTATGTTTTTATCAACCCTGGCCGGTCCAATAATAATCCTCATATTATTGCTAACTATAAAACCCTGTTTGCTCAACCGTGTAATTTCTTTTCTCAAGGCTCAAATTGGAGGAGTTAAACTTATGGTAATACCCCACTAGCAGACATAGAATGTGACACCCTCCAATGATCATTTTTATGATTAAAAGTAGCCAGAAGAAGAAGTGGGGAATGAAAGGTAAATAAAATAGGTACTTGTCACTTCTTGTTTTTCTGTATGCTTAACAAAACACTGTTGAAATCTTGAGAAATGCTTGCAAATCTTGTTCCCACAATGTTCTGTCCCCAACTGCCCAACTGCAGAATGTACTCCGTCACCCAGTTGCACGCAAACTGCCCACTCGCCCTGACCCATCAATAAAATTCCCTCCCTGCCCTCTCCAGGGAAAGTATATAAACTCTACTTAAGCTACTCTCAGGGCTATCTGCTCTATTCAAGTGAGCTCTGAGTCCCAGCATGCGAGACACCCAATAAACCCTTTGAAGTTGCATGAGATAGTCTGTTGGTGGTCTCCTCCTCCGAAGCTCGCACCACATTTACTTGGATGATTGAATGTAGAAGAGAACATCCAGTCAAAAAGGGATAGTCTGTAGCATTAGGAAGATAGTCAGTACGTTTAGGAAGAAGGGTGAGTATAGGATTTGGAATAAAAGTTCTTTAGCAATAGGGTTTCGTTTAGCGAGTGAATGTAAATGTCAGCACAGGTGAAGAGTCAGTCACAATGATGAACTGGGGACAATATGTAGGAAAGCAGATATCAATAGAGACATTACAAAATCAGGCAAAGAATAAAGTGAGTGATAGGATTAGACATTTAGAACAGGGTTGAGTTTAAATATATAATCTTAGGAAGAAACAAATATGTAGTCACAAATAGGATTGACATTATAGAGCATTAGGCAAATTTCAGGTGCATGAATATTTCTGAGAATAATCATGTGAATAGTTGATTATAAATCTACATACATGAACATGAATAAATTTAGGGACTGTATATAAGACACATATATTTCATATTTTGAAAAATCTGGAGAGTGTATATATATATATATATATATATATATATATATATATATATATATACAAAACACACACACACAGACAAAAAAGTAGCAATATATATGTCAATAAAAATTCATTATAAAATATATATCATCCACAGATCTAAAAATATTCATGTTACTGAACATGGATTTATGTATAATGTTGTTCAACGACCAAGCTCACCCATAGGTTGAATATTCAGTTCGAACAGGTTTAGTAGGTGTGATCTCTTCTTACAATTTGTATCTGCCAAGTCAGCCACCTCACAAGAATGTACATGTGGTACCAGGTAGGAATGTATATGTGCATATAAGAATACAGAGAAAGGGAGACAGGAATTCACATATTTGTTAACCTTAAAAATACATGGACAAGTATTTCAACAAACAATTGACTAGATTTATAACTCCAACTCTGTATCATGCAAAAGGCAAGTCAAACTATACACCATGCCTACTCTGAACTGCTTGTATTTCTATTCTGTTTCGGTTATTTTTCTCCATCATATTAGGATTAGTAGTCAGAGTCTGGTAGGGATGGGTTAGAGTCAGGGATTCAGTATTTTGAATGGAAAATAGGAAACTGAATCCAATGTGTATGCAAATATATGCTACAGAAAAATCTTCCCACTCTCCTCCAGAACAATGCCTTGACATTTCCTTCACCCCAACTAAGACAAAATTAGAGGAGAAGAGTTAGAAAATCTTTGAATACCTATCTGGAATGGAAAATGCTCCAGATTTCACATCTTTGGAGGTGGTAGAGGAGTTTCCAAAAGTAAGGGACAGGGTAAACACTCCACAAACATGGAGCTCTTCTGGCCTAAAGACTTTTTGAGAATATGCCTCTGAGGTTGGGCACTTGAAATATATGTTGTTGTCAGGAGCTTTAGCTTTATTTGTAGTGCGACCATCAAAGCTGGATCCTCATCTATGTGACCTGGAGGACATGGTTATTTATTTTCCAATAAAAATGAGGCAGAAGTGCTGAATTCTCTCTTTGTAGGTAAACTGTTGCCACTGAGGGCTAAGTGTCTCCCCGTGTGGACTGTGAAACCACTTGGTCATCCTTCAATTTTCGTGGTGTTTCTTGCTGCTGCACTGAGCGTTCAGTAATTGCTTCATGAAATAAAACGATTTCAAATTGGACACAGTGCTGAAGAGAGTTCTGTCAGGTGTGGTGGGCAGGGTCTCCAAGAGAATGCACCAACCAGGGTTCTATCCCACATAGCTTGCCCCCTTGACAATAGCAACATGATTCTGAACATTTCCCAAAAACCTCTCCATATAAATATATGCCTTTACATATATGGGTCTGATGGCTGCACCATGTCAGTCACAAGCCATTTGGAAGCCAATGGAAGATCCACATGGCCCCACCATAGATATTTTATCACACACTTGCATAACACTGCTCTAGGCCCACTACTCACCAGGCTCCAACTTACTGGCATCTCTGTTCTTCACCATTTTCATGAAACCCAGTCAATCAAGGCCCTGTCTGGTATACTCATGATCATCAACAGGACATCAAAGGTTCTCCAGTGCCAGCTGGTCATGGGAATTTCAAAAATTTCATGGTAATTATCTAGCAATTTTTCACAGATGAAGTTGGAGGCACTGTGGGTTTCAATTCATTCAGGAACCATTAAATGGTGAGGAAGCTAATTTCAGGGAAAGCTCTGGAGCACTCTCACAGGCAAGGCTACCCAAACAGTGGCCAAAAAGTCACATGAAGCCAGGCCCATTGAGGTCTATAAAGAGAGGTCCATGTGTGTTTTGAATCTCAATTATCCCTGCCACGTATTTCAGAATAAAATCATGTAATATCCTGGCTGAGATTCCCAGTGTTCTGTGGAAAGCCAACCTGGGCCTAGATCTCAGGATTCAATGGCAACTTCATGCCTGGCCTCCTAAAATCCCAACACAATTCATGGCAATTCTTCTCTGAGTTAAGTTCCAGAACTCAGTCTATAAGGGGAATCACACCAGAGTTCAAGACCATGTGGACCCAGACAACTCTTCCAACCGCAACTCAAATGAAAACAATTAAAACCAAAATACTCCCACATGGCCCTCTTCTTCTTCCATATAGACACTCATCATAACCACTGGCTGAAGTTTTCCATGAGGGGCGCAGCCCAAGAAAGTTTCCAATAAGCTTCCTTGCACCTCATTTCCCTAATTTCAGGGTGGCCTGGACACCCTTCCTCTGAAGCAGGAGTGATCAAATAGGCCTGCTCTTATTACTGCTCCGCTTCCCCAATTTGAGGCTCTCTGACTGTGGGGTCTAGATTTTTTCTTTGAATTGGAGTCATGAGAAAAGCCAAGCACCCCTGAAGAGATTTTAAGAATTCATTTGACCCAAAAGATCCCTATTCTGACTTGATGGATTTCAGAAACCTAACGAAGGAAGCCAATAGAATTCATGCACATTGACTGAACTTTTTGCCATTTTGGTTTAGATGCACATATGGGATCTTTCTTTACATCTATCAGGTTCTGAGAATCTAAGCCACAGCCTAACACAGGGCAAAGGGCCTGAATCAGACACATCCTTTTCCAAGGCAATTAAGCAAAGAGCCACAGGTGATGCACATTCATTTCCATTTGAAAACTGTTTTCTTCAGGCTTCACAAAGGGGTTGCATGAGACAAAGACCTTCCTGACATTCAGGACAACAGAACAATAGGTAAGCAAAAAAACCAAAGCAGGGTATCTCCACTGAGACTTTCCTGGTCACACTGATATCTGGTTTTCTGAGATGCTGGCCATTCCCTTCAGCTATCCAGTACATGGCCATGTCAAAGACCTTGGAGTTGGTACATATCTTGGACACAAAACCATGAGCCTATTCTGGAGAGTGGCCAGAATTCAGGAAGAAAACAGGGACTTTGGAAGGTAGTAGGTGTTGCCCATGCATAAGGCAAGCTACACTCCATTCTTAAATTGGGCAGGATGAATGCTGGGAAACTTTATACTTGACATGACACATCCATTGTTGCATTCTCTTTTCTCATGTCTACAACCTCGGACACAGGGGGATACACACACATGGAAACACTCACCTCGTCAAACGACTTACTAGGAACAGTTCACTCCAAAACAAACAAACGGCCTTTTCTATCTCTTCTGAGAACATGAGACAAACCAAAAACCCAAACCCACTCCCACAAAGGCACCTCCTTCCCCCAAGTAGGTCTCTGACTATCCAGAGTGTCCTCTGACTGGTGGGCTATATTATGTTCCCCCGAAATGGTATGTCCTCTCTCAGATCTGGATTCTCCCTTGGCCAACTCTGTGAACTTGTCAAGAAAAAGTGGTGAACCACTACCTGATTTCTCAGGAAAAGTCCCTCTTCAGAACTCTCCAGGCATTTGGTCATCCTCACATCAGTAGTACCAAGAATGACTGACTCTGTCCTTGGTAAATCCAAACAAGTGAGCCCACTGGGATTGGGCCTGGGACTGCCGCTGGGTGCCTGGCTTCTTGGATACCAAGTTCAGAGAGTTCCATCACCAAGGAAATGAGGTATGTCACTTTCTTCGGAACTGAATGAGGTCACAGCCTTGGCAACCACCTTGTCCTAACATTTGCTTCCAAGGGTCCCATGAGATGGAGGCTGCCCCTACTTCCTGTGACACTTTCCACAAGTTAGGATGGCATATCAACCATAGTCACCCATGAAGAGCTCTCCATACAGGCCTGGTTTGGTCAATCTTCTCTACAATAAGAAGAGAGAGGCTGATTCTGACATACCCCTTCATCCTGACAAGGGTGTTTCCCATGGAAGATGACATTTGCTATTTCAGGTCCTTCATATCTGCCTACAACTTCTCCAGGTATCATTTCTGCATGGACCTTTGAGGTTCTTAGCAGGTGGAAGGTACCCTACTTTCCTGTATTGTTAGAATAACTCTGTCCCTGCTCTTCTGTAAAATAAGATTGAGGGAACAGTGTATGTTTAGGGTTAATAACAGGTTCGATTTGGGTTAGGAATCATTCTGTGCGATGAATAATGGTATTGGGAACCAGCAATATTTACAAGAATATAGAATTGAAATATAAGTATGAAAACAGAAATCTATGTATAATTTGAAGCCCAGGAGGGTATTGGACCTTTCATTGGGATATGTAGCTTTGAATTATGTGTGCACAGATGTCTCAGATAATTTGATATACAATGGCATAGGACCTTGTGCCTTGGATGATTGAATGTAGAAGAGAACATCCAGTCAAAAATGGATAGTCGGTAGCATTAGGAGGATAGTCGGTAGGTTTAGGAAGAAGAGTGAGTATAGGATTTGGACCAAAAGTTCTTTAACAATAGGGTTTCGGTTATAGAGTGAATGTAAATGTCAGCACATATGAAGAGTCAGTCACTTTGATCAACTGGGGAAAATATGTAGAAAAACAGATATCAATAGAAACATTACGAAATCAAGCAAAGTATAAAGTGAGTGATAGTATTAGACATTTTCAACAGGGTTGAATTTGAATATATAAATTAGGAAGAAACAAATATGTAGTCACCAATAGGATTGACAACTGACTGCATTAGGCAACCTGGACATGGATGTTTTTAGTAATCCATGTTCAATTTCCATTTAGGCTTTGGTAAAATCATAAGTGTGACCTTTACATTTTTTGTCCAGAATATCACTGTGATAAAATGTATACGTAGATCAGGTGACATGAGTATTTCTTCCACCATTTATGGGAGCAATATATTGAAGATGTAAAATTAGAATCGGGGGTATAAAGAGGTGTACCCTGTGTCTATGAATATAGAGATAAAGCATAAATAGAACATACTGTGAATAAATAATATAACTTTTTTCAACTTTAAATAATGAATTGAACTGATATCTGAAAAATTACAGGAAATCGTATATTGATATACAATCATTCATTCCAACCAGTTATACATCTAATGATAATATTAGTGTTTTGATTTATCATGAAGAGTGTGTGAGTTTTGCTTCAAAAGTGATTATGGAAATCGAAATAATGTGTTTGGAAAGAAGTCTCATGAAAAGACCAGTCAGGAAACCCTGACAATACATGTGTTCTGAAGCACGAAGTGATTAAAGTTGAAACAAATGCCTAAAAATTTGTGAACTTGTGGATGAAATGAATATCCAATGATGTGCAAAAACTGAAGAAATAATAACGTACCAGTGTCGAACACAAATGAATGACAAATTACATATCATGTCCCATAGGAATCTTCGTGCATTGATGTTAGACTGGGTCAGTTACTGTAGAATAATTAAGATCTGTATGCACCATTCACTAAAGTTAGTTTTCAGTACTAGGAAACAAATATGTATTTAAGGTTAATGAATATTTCTGAGAATAATCTTGTGAAAAGTTGATTAAAAATCCACATACATGAAAATGAATGAATTTAGAGAGTGTATATTAGAAACATATATTTCATATTTTGAAAAATCTGGAGAGTGTATATATATATATATATATATATATATATATATATATATATATACACACACACACACACACACACACACACACACAGACACAAAACACTCACAGACATTTGAAAGTAGCAATATAAATGCCAATCGAAATTCATCTGTAAATATATATCATCCACAGATGTAAAAATATTTATTTAACTGAACATGAGTTTATGTATAATGTTGATCTACTAGGACGCTCCCCTATAGGTTGAATTTTCAGTTCCAACAGCGTTTAGGAGGAGTGAGCTCTTCTCACAATTTGTATCTGCCAAGACAGCCACCTCAGAAAAATGTACGTGTGATACCTGGTAGAATTCTATATGTGCATATAAATATACATGTGTGAAAAGGCTACAGAGAAAGGGAAACAAGAATTCACATGTTTGTTAACTTTAAAAACACATGGAGAATATATCAATTAATATTTGACTAGATTTATAACTCCTACCTTATGTAATGCAAAAGGCAAGTCCAACTATACAACATGTCTCCTCTGAACTGCTTGTATTTCTATTGTGTTTGGGTTAATTTTCTCCATTATATTAGGATGAGTAGTCTGAGTCTACTAGGTATGGGTTAGTTTCAGGGATTCAGTATTTCGAAATGAAAATTGGAAATTGAATCCAATTTGTATATAAATATGTGCTGTACAAATATCCTCCCACTCTCTTCCTGAACAATTCGTTGACATTACCTTCGCCCCAAGTAAGACACAATTAGAGGAGAAGAGTTACAAAATCAGTGAATACATATCTGGAATGGAAATTGCTCTGGAGTTCACAAACTTGGAGGTGGTAGAGGAGTTTCCAAAAGTAAGTGACAGGGTAAATACTCCACAAACATAGAGCTCTGCTGGCCTAAAACCTTTTTGAGAAACTTCCTCTGAGGTTCCGCACTTGAAATATATGTGGTTGTCAGGAGATTTGGCTTCCTTTGAAGTGAGACCACCAAAGCTGGGTCTGCATCTATGTGACCTGGAGGACATGGTTTCTTTTTTTTCAATGAACAAGATGCAGCAGTGCTGAATCCTCTCTTTGTAGGTAAACTGAGGCCACTGGGGACTAAGCGTCTGCCCGTGTGGACTGTGAAGCCATTTGGTCCTCTTCCACTTTTTGTGGTGTTTTTGCTGCTGCACTATGAGTTTGGTATTTGCTCCACGAAATATTAGGAGCTCAATTGGGACACAGTGCTGGAGGTAGTTCTGTCACGTGTGGTGGGTCAGGGTCTGCAGGAGAATGCACCAACTAGTCTTCTATCTCTCATTGCCCCCTTTTCCATATCAACCTGATTTTTAACATTCCCCTGAAAACTCTCCATATAACAAGATGCCTTTACATATAAGGGTCTGCTAGCTGCACCATGTCAGTCACAAGCCATTTGGAATCCAATGGTAGATCCTCATGGCCCTACCACGGATGTTTTATCAAACACCGGCCCACCACTGCTCTAGACCCACTACTCAGCAGGCTCCAAATTACTGGAATCTTTGTTCTACACCATTTCATAAAACCCAGTCAATCAAGGCAATGTCTGGTATATTCATAATCAGCAACAGGACATCTAACGTTTCTCCAGTGCCACCTGGTAATGGGAATTTCAAAAATTTCATGGTATTTATCCAGCCATTTTTCAAGGATGAAGTTGGAGGCACTGTGGGTTTCAATTCATTCAGCAACCATTAAATGATGAGGAAGCTCATTTCAATGAAAGCTCTGGAGAACTCTCAAAGGCAAGGCTTCCCAAAGAGTGGCAATAAGATCACATGAAGCCAGGCCCATTGAGGTCTACAATGTGAGTTCCATGTGTGTTTTGAATCTCAACTATGGCTGCCAAGACTTTAAGAATAAAATCATGTGATATCCTGGCTGAGATTCCCAGGCCTCTGTGGAAAGCCACCCTGGGCCTAGATCTCAGTTTCCAAGGGCGACTTTCATACGTGGCCTCCTAAAACCCCAACAAAATTCATGGCAATGCTTCTCTCAGTTCAGTTCCACAACTCAGTCTCTAAGGGGAATCACACCAGAGTTCAAACCCAGGTTGACTAAGTCATCCTTTCCAACCGCCACACAAATGACCACAATTAAAACCAAAACACTCCCACATGGCCTCATATTTTTCCATTTAGACACTCATCATAACTTCTGGCTGGAGGTTTCCATGAGGGGCTCACCCCAAGAAAGTGTCCAAAAAATCTCCATTGCATCTCATTTGCCTAAAGTCAGGGTGGCCTGTACACCCTTCCTGTGAACCAGGAGTGATCAAATAGGCCTGCCATTAATACTGCGCCGCTTCTCCAATTCGAGGCCTACTGACTGTGAGTTTTAGATTCTTTATGTGAATTGGAATCATGAGAAAACCTAAGCACCTATTGGCTAGCCTCTGCAGGGCTTTGAGGAACTTTTTTGACCAAAAGGATCCCTATTCTCACTTGATGGAGGTCAGGAAACTTACAGAGGAAGGCGAGAGACTTCATCCACAAGGACTCCTCATTGGCCATTTTGGTTTTGGATGTACACATAGAATCTTTCTTTAGATCCATCAGGTGCTGAGACTCTAAGCCACCACCTCACACAGGGCCAAGAGTCTGAATAAGACACATCCTTTTCAAAGCAATTAAGCAAAGAGCCACAGGTGATGCCCATTCATTTCCATTTGAAAACTGTTCTCTTCAGGCTTCAAAAAGGTGTGGTCTGAGGCAAAGACCTTCCTGACATCCAGGGCAACAGAACAATAGGTAAGCATAAGGCCCAAAGCAGCTTTTCTCCACTGAGACTTTCCTGGTCCCCGTGAGTTCTGAATTTCTGAGTTGCTTGCTATTCTCTTCAGCTATCCAGTACATGGCCATGTCACAGAGCTTGGAGGTGGTACATAACTTGGACACAAAACCATGAACCTATTCTGGAGAGTCTCCAGAATTCAGGAAGAAAACAGGAACTTAGGAAGATATCAGGTGTAGCCCGTCGATAAGGCAAGCCACAGTCCATTCATAAATTGGACAAGGTGAATGCTGGGAAGCTTTCTACTAGACAGGACACATCCATTGATGCATTCTCTTTTCTAATGTCTACAACCACGGACACAGTGGGATACACAGACATAGAAACACTCGCCTTGTCAAAGGACTTACTAGAAAAGTTAACTAAATCCAAACAAACCTCCTTTCCTACCTATTCTCAGAACAAGGAAAAACCACAAACCTACACTCGCACCCACAAAGGCACCTCCTTACCCCAAGTAATTCTGAGACTATCTGGAGTGTCCTCTGACTGGTGGGCCATAGTATTTTCCCTCAAAATGGCATGTTCTGTCTCAGATCACTTCTCCTTATCCAACTCTGTGAAGTTGTCAGGAGCCAGCAGTGAGCAACTACATTTTTTCCCAGCAAAGGCCCGTCTTCAGAACTCTCTTGGCATTTGGCCATCCTCACATCAGTAGGTACCAAGAAAGACTGATTCTGTCCTTGGTAAATCCAAACAAGTGAGAACACTGGGACTGGGACTCGGACTGGCTCTGGGTGCCTGGATTCCTGTATCCCAAGTTCAGAGAGTTCCATCACCAAGGAAGTGAGGTGAGGTCACTTCTTTCAGGAACTGAATGAGATCACTGCCTTCGCAACCACTTTGTCCTAACAGTTGCTTACAAGGGTCCCTTGAGATGCAGGCTGCTTCTACTACCTGTGACAGTTTCACAAGTTAGAATGGTATATCAACCATAGCACCCAGAAACAACTCTTGTAACAGGCCTGGTTTGGTCCATCTTCTCTACATTAAGAAGAGAGAGGCTGATTCAGACACAACCCTTCCTCCTGACCAGGTTGTTTTCCATGGAAGATGACTTTTGTTCTCTCAGGTACTTCATAGGTGCCTACATCTTCTCCAGGGATCATATCTGCATAGACCTTTGAGGTTCTCAGCAGGTGAAAGATCCCCTATATTCCTGTATTGTAAGACCAACTCTTTGCCTGCTCTTCTGTAAAGTTAGATTGAGGGTAGAGGGTATGGTTAGGATTAATAACATGTTCGATTTGTGTTAGGAATCATTCTGCTGAATGAATAATGGTATTGGGAACCTGAGATATTTTTAAGAATATATAGGTGAAATATAAGTATGAAAACAGGAATCCTGGTAAGATTTGGAGCTTAGAAGGGCATTGGGCCCTTGATTGGGATACTTAGTTTTGCATTATGTTCTGCACACATGCCTCAGATAATTCGATATAACATGGCATAGGACCATGTTTCTTAGATGATTGATTGTCGAAGAGAACATCCAGTCAAAAAGGGACAGTAGGTAGGATTAGGAAGATAGTCAGTAGGTTTAGAAAAAAGCGTGAGTATAGGATTCGGACCAATATTTTTTTAGCAATAAGGTTTCATTTAGAGAGTGAATGTCAATGTTAGCACATGTGAAGAATGAGTCACAATGATGAGCTGGGGAAAAAATGTAGGAAAGCAGATATCAATAGAGACATTAAGAAATGAGACAAAGTATAAAGTAAGTAATTGGATTAGACATTTTCAACAGGCTTGAGTTTGAATATATAAGCTTAGGAAGAAACAAATATGACGTCACCAATATGATTGACATTTGAGAGCATTAGGCAAATTGGACGTGGATATTTTTAGTAATCCATGTTCACGTTTCTTTTTGGCTTTGGTACAATCATAAGTGCAAACTTTGCATTTTTTTGTCCAGAATATTACTGTGATAAAATGTATATGTATATAAGGTGTCATGAGTATTTCTTCCACCATTTCTGGGAGCAATATTTTGAAGACATATAAATTAGTATTGGAGGTACAAAGAGGTGTACCCTGTGTCTATGTATATACACATAATGCATGAAGAGACCATACTGTGAATAAATAATGTAACTGGTTACACTTTAAATAATGGATTGAATTGATATCTGAAAATATACAGGAAATCTTATATTGATATACAATCATTCATTTCAACCAATTATACATATAATGGTAATATTATGGTTTCGGTTTATCATGACGGGTGTGTGAGTTTTGCTTCAAAAGTGACAATGGAAATTGAAAACAATGTGTTTGGAAGGAAGTCTCATGAAAAGAGCCGTCAAGAAACATGGAGGAATACATGTTTTCTGAATCAGGATGTGATTGAAAGTGAAACAAATGCCTATCAATTTGATAAATTTTGGATGAAATATATATCCTATGATGTTCATTAACTGAAGAAATAGTAATGTACCAGTGTTGAATATAAATGAATGCCAAAATATACATCATGTCCCATAGGAATCTACTTGCATTGATGTGAAACTGGGTCAGTTACTGTAGAAATATTAGGATTTGTAAGCACCATTTACTGAAGAGAGTTTTCAGTACTAGGAAAATAATATGTATTTCAGGTGGATGAATATTTCGGAGAATAATCTTGTGAAAAGTTGATTATAAATCCACATATATGAATATGTATGCATTTAGGGAGTGTATAATAAGACACATATATTTTATAATTTGAAAAATCTGGAAAGTATATATATATATATATATATATATATATATATATTCACACACACACACACACACACACACACACACACACACACACACACACACAAACCCAGACATTAAAAAGTAGCAATATATATGAAAATCGAAATTCATCATGAAATATATATCATCCACAGATCCATAAATATTCATTTTACTGAACATGGATTTATGTATAATGTTGTTCAACTAGGAAGGAAACAGTGTATGGTTAGGGTTAATAAAAGGTTCAATTTGGGTTAGGAATCATTCTGCGGAATGAATAATAATATTGGGAACCTGCGAAATTTCAAGAATGTATATGTGAAATATAAGAAAGAAAACAGATATCTAGGTAAGATTTGAAGCCCAGAAGGGCATTGGGCCCTAGAATGGGATACTTAGCTTTGAATTATGTTCTGCAGAGATGTCTCAGATAAATTGATATACAATGGCATAGGACCTTGTACCTTGGATGATGGAATGTCGATGAGAACTTCTAGTCAAAAAGGGATGGTCGGTATTATTAGAAAGGTAGTCGGTAGGTTTAGAAAGAAGATTGAGTATAGGATTTGGACAAAAAGTCCTTTAATAATAGGGTTTCGGGCAGAGAGTGAATGTAAATGTGAGCACATGTTAAGCGTGTCACAATGATGAACTGGGGAAAATGTGTAGGAAAGCATATATCAATAGAGACATTAGGAAATCAGGCAAATGATTAGGTGATTGATAGGATTAGACATTTTCAACAGGCTTGAGGTAAAATATATAATCTTAAGAAGAAACAAGTAAGTAGTCACCAATAGGATTTTCATTTGAGAGCATTAGGCAACCTGGACATGGATGTTTTTAGTAATCCATGTTCACTTTCCATTTAGGTTTGGTACAATCATAAGTGTGACCTTTCATTTTTGTGTCCTGAATATTACTGTGATAAAATGTATATGTAGATCAGGTGACATTGGTATTTCTTCCACCATTTCTGGGAGCATCATTGTGAAGACGTATAAATTAGTATTAGAGTTCAATGAGGTGTACCCTGTGTCTATGAATATAGTGATAATGCGTGAATAGACGATACTGTGAATAAATAATATAACCAATTCCACTTTAAATAATGGATTGAATTGATAACTGAAAATATACAGGAAATCTTATATTGATAAACGATCATTCATTCCAACCGGTTATACATCTAATTTTAATATTTGGTTTATGGTTTATCATGAAGAGTGTTTGAGGTTTGTTTCAAAAGTGATTATGGAAATAAAAAATAATGTGTTTGGAAAGAAGTCTCATGAAAAGACCAGTCAAGAAACCTGGAGGAATACAAGTGTTTTGAAGCAGGAAGTGAATGAAAGTGAAACAAATGCCTATAAATTTGTGAACTTGTGGTAGAAATATATATCCTATGATCTGCATAAACTGAAGAAATAATAATGTACCAGTGTTGTAAAAAAATGAACATCAAAATACACATCATGTCCCATAGGAATCTACAGGCAATGATGTTAAAGTGGGTCAGATACTGGAGAAATATTAGGATTTGTATGCAACATTCACTGAAGTTAGTTTTCAGTACTAGGAAACAAATATGTATTTTAGATGGATGAATATTTTTGATAATAATCTTGTGAAAAGTTGATTGTAAATCCACATACATGAACATGAATGAATTCAGGGAGTGAATATAAGACACATATATTTCATATTTTGAAAAATCTGGAGTGTGTGTGTATATATATATATATATATATATATATATATATATATATACAGACAGACATTAAAAAGTAGCAATATATACGCTAATCGAAATTCATCATTAAATATATTTCATCAACAGATGCCAAAGTATTTATTTTAGTAAACATGGATTTATGTATAATATTTTTCAACTGGGAAGCTCACCCATAGTTTGAATTTTCAGTTCCAAAAGCATTTTGGAGGAGTGATCTCTTCTCAAAATTTGTATCTTCCTAGTCAGTCACCCCAAAATTATGCATGTGTGATACAATGTAGGATTCTATAAGTGCATACAAAATTACATGTTTTGAATATGCTCCAGAGAAAGGGATACAGGAATTCACATATTTGTTAACTTTAAAACACATGGAGAACTATTTCAACAGAAAATTTACTTGATTTATAACACCAACCCTTTATCATGAAAAAGACAAGTCCAACTATACACCATTCCTCCTCTGAACTGCTTGTATTTCTATTCTGTTTGGGTTATTTTTCTCCATCATAATGGTTTAGTAGTCAGAGTCTAGTTGGCTATTGGTTAGTGTCAGGGATTCAGTATTTCGAATGGAAAATTAAATAATGAATCCAATGTGTATGCAAATATGTGCTACACAAAATTATTCCCACTCTCATCCAGAACAATGCCTTCACATTACTTCATCCCCAAGTAAGACACAATTAGAGGAGAAGAGTTAGAAAATCTGTGAATACATATCAGGAATGCAAAATCCTCAGGAGTTCACAACCTTGGAAGTGGTAGGGGAGTTTCCAAAAGTAAGGGACAGTGTTGATAGATCCAACCTGATATTTTATTAAAATTGGGAGCCATCTTGCCACAAAGCCATGAAAAGATAATTTTGGCTTTACTATAAATTAGTGCAAATTCTGAACCTGCTTGGAATGCCTACCAGTGCCTTGAACTCACACATGCCTGGGTCTCTGACAAGATAGCAGCCCTCTCTGAAACTTTAGTGATACCTCATAAATATTTTCTTTCTCTGACCAGACAATGAGTCTCTGAGGCTCTAATTGTCCTCATAAATTCTGATGTTGGCGCCAGCAAAAAAAAAAAAAAAAAAACATGTAAATACCATTAGTGTGATGCTTGTCAAAGTTCTCTTATCTGTAACCCCCCTTTTGTGTATCTTTCTGGGCTACATAGCTGGGCTGTAGGAAAGGTGGGATTGCTGTCTTGTTCCCGCCTTTTTGGGAGGAAGATGCATCCTGGCCGGTTGAAATAATAAGCTTTCCTTAATTTGATTTTAATTGGAGTCAGTGGTCTTTTCTTGCATCCTGGTCTAATATTTTGGAGTTCCAAAGCGAGATGACCCTGCCTGACCAGATCACAAGACCAGAGTGCTGGAAATTCTGAAGCTGGCCTTCCCTACAGGGCTCCAGGCTGGAGAGCCACTCTAGGGGGTGTGCAACTTGAGACATTCCAAGACCTTGGATTGAGCCTTTGGTCCGTGGAGCACTGCAGTTAACCAAAGCACGAAAACTACAAGCAAGCACCTGGAGAAGGAGGCCTCCATAGGTAAGTGACGCCTTTATAACATCTGATATCCAGTTAAGGGAGATCTCTTCTGATGACAGAGAGGTGGCATGGGGAGGCTTACATATGCTCCTCTCCGGGACAGTAACGAGAATCCTTCTGTCCTCTGTTCTGTTCTGTAGGGAATTGCTCTGGAAGGGTAGAGAGGTGCCGACAGGCATGCATGCACTCCTACCCCGGAACTTTAGCAAGATGTTGCATAGCTCCTCTGTTTTTCTCTTTCGGCACCGGGTTTCTTTTTTTGTGTATGTATTTTTCTGTGTTCTATATGTTTTTTTGTTTGTTTGTTTTTGTGCATTTTGTTGTGTGATTTCTGTGGTAAAATCTTAAGGATATTGGATGTGAAAATGGGTAACAAAGCAAGTAAGCCTGACACCACTTTGGACTGTGTTCTAAGGAACTATGATGAACTTTACCACCCTTTGTTAAGCGGGATGAGAGAAGCCCCTAGCTGGCTGCCTTGAGCACAACCATTGCAGAGGGCAATGCCTGCTGGGGACCTAAGAACTGAGTATCTCCCAGGTTAACAAGTGAAACTCCTTAGAAACCCCTTGTCCCTCCAGATCAAGAGAGTCGCAACCTTTGGTCAAAGTCCCCTGTGTTTCTCCTTTGTTAGCAAAACAATAAACCTCCCTTTTTCTTTTTCTCAAAACCCAGTCCTCATTATTAAATTGGTATTAATTGGCTTCAAGGTCAGGAACCGAACTTTAAGTTACAAATTTTGATACACCCCCCCACCCCAAAACTTTTTAAGAGCTGACTACTGAAATGTTAGGAGATGGAGCCTGCATGGAGTGAAACCGAACCAGAGGAGCTAATCCTGTAAGTAAAAGGAGGGACTGAGGGACTCCCAGCAGTTGCTGAAGTCCTGTTGATACAGTGAATTCCCTCCTTCCTTCCCAGCACTGTAAGGATTATGCCACCTCTTTCTTCTTAAAAAAGAGAAAAAAGAAAAAGGGGACACTAAATGCAGTAAAGTCACCATGGAGACCCTTAATTTCACATTTCAGGTTGCCCCTCTGAGAAAATATATGGTCCCCTTGTGGGGACATCTATGGTGCCACTGGTGTAGGAGATTTTTCTCTTATCTGCTCTGTTTTAAAGGCTTCTGTCTGTAAACCATAGTCTGGAGCTCCTTTCTGTCTGTCTTGTGTCTTTGTCTCTGCCCCTTTAAGACATGAACAATAATGTTTTGATATTATAAATTGTTTCTTGAGAATGATCTTAGCTGAATGTGTGTCTAAAGGATGATGTTTTATTGTAACAATCCGGTATCTGAATAGTTTTTTGAAGCATTGAACAATCTTGCAGTTAAATGTCGGTTTTAGGTAATTGTTTAGTTTATGATTTCAGATAATTCATGCCAGGGAACTTAAATACTTAGGATGGAAAACTAAAGAACTCTACTTCCAAGTTGGCAAGGAACTTCCCAATTATTTAGTCTTTTTTTTCACCAATTTTGAATTGGGTAGCCTGGGAAAATGTCACTGTGTGTACCAGTGCATTAATTTAGACAAGGATAGTAAATCATAGTATATCTTGTGACAAAACAAGATGTAAAGATATAAATTTTGTGAATTGTATCTTAAACTTGCATCATAATTTTCAACATCCGAACCTGAAAATTATGGTT
The DNA here is from genome assembly GCF_048772815.1 of Callospermophilus lateralis. Lineage (NCBI taxonomy): Eukaryota > Metazoa > Chordata > Mammalia > Rodentia > Sciuridae > Callospermophilus > Callospermophilus lateralis. Next base: position 3,177,162 of record NC_135316.1, on the reverse strand, counting down.
AAAATGCCTTAGGCCTGAGGTGTCTTCTCAGAATAGCAGTTTTTTCCACCTCATTTCAGACCTCAGCCAGGACTTTTGTTGAAATGCTAATGAAAGAAGCCTGCAAGCTCAGTAGGAGACTGGTCTGAGGTCTAAGAAGGAAAAATGTAAATTTTATGGTATCTACTAATTACTGGCCAGTCATTTTTTCTAAGACTCTTATGTTTTTTCTTAGATTCTTTATTTTGTTTTTTTGAGCTCATGATTTTAATCCTACAGACCTAGGTTCATGTTTTTCTGATCAGTTCTCTCTTTGACCAATTATGGAGTTTTCAAAACATTGCAATGGAGATTTCACCTGTGAAAAGCTGTGAAAAGGTACAAGGCCTTTACTATTATTATGTGTGTAAACTTTTTTATGTGTTGTATATATGTGTATACATATATATGTATATATATATATATATATATATATATACACACATATGTCCTTATATCATATATATGATACACAAATTAACATATATAAGAAGCGCTCATAAAAAATGCACTCATAAAAACAAATTTTAAAAAGTGCATCCAACGATCTTTAATTGATGTGATTTAAATGTTTCAATTTAAATTGGATAAACAGATAAATATAAATGTCTTTAAATTTAAGATCACAAGGTTTTCTAGGTGTTCAAAAATCTAATAAAATATTAATGACTACAAAATGTCTACTATGCCTTTGTTCTAGGACTTTTCTTTCAAAAAAAAACAAAAAATGGTTTACGATTTTCAATACAATTGTCTAATATTTTGATAAATAAGTAAAGTAAATTTCATATGGGATTAGCCATTCATGAGTATTTTTGTTTGATATCTGGTTGATTTACTAAGGTCTGTATAAGTTTGTACTAAAGTCTGTATAAGATTGTAAGATTCAGTCATGTGTTAAAGAGACAAAAATTTCTGAAAACATAAGTTTACCCATAACATTGTGTTTATTAAGTTTTATTTTTTCTAGAGAAAGCAACCATAAAAATTAAACAACTGATTAAATAAGAACTGTTATTTTAGAGAACTGTACTGCCATTTCTTTAAAAGCTATACTTGGTTAATGTAGAAACATCAATGTAATTGTGATGCTATCAATGTGCTCATATCTTCCAGGTATACAAGTCTGTAAGGTAGAAATTTGCAAAGAGCATTATATCAATCTGGTGTTCTAAAGTTATATGGTAAAAAATATATTGGGGATTTATTTACCTGTTATGAATAAGATATGTAAAGTTTTATGTTACTTTCTACATTGGGGAAGAATTTAATTGTATTTTTAAGTTAATGCGAGCCTAATCTATATAAAGGATAAAAACTTTCAGCCTTTCTTTAATTCATGTTTTAAATGTGATATCATAAGGTGTTAGCTAATGTTAATGTGATCTCAAACAATTTATGTAAACTTTGTAAAATAATATTTAAAAAACAAAGATTATCATTAGATCTAAAACACTTAAGATTCATAAAGAGCCCTGCCTTACCTGAGATAAGGCTGTGTGCCCCATCTTACAACATGTGAGAATGACTATGAAAGCAGTAGGTCAGATTTTATTTCATTTAAATTTATGTTCAAAAGTTTCTTTGTTTTTTGTTTTTTTTTCTGTCAAGATTACTAGGTTCTCAAACAGGGGATATAATGTATAACTCAGCCAAAAAATTCAGGGTAGCTATTACACGAACTAAGTATTTTTACTCTTGTTAAAAATTTTTATTTTGTAATTTTCTTATAAGTGATCTAAAGAGTCCCTGTTAGTGTTTTACAGAAGTGTTGCTTTAAGAAGACAACATGGGTTAATTTAAGATAATAAGTCTTCACCTACAAGACAGACAGAATAATACAGATCCCAATTAATAAAAAAGGTAAATAATTATAAAGTTATAGATATTAAAGAGCAATACTTGTAATATAAGTCTGTTAAAATTTATTTGCTGGATGTTTAAGATTGGGATTTAATTAAAGTTAAATAAAAAGGGCCAAGAAAACCAATATTTGGCTCTTGCTCTGTGAGTCATTCTGAATCCAGGGAACAGTGGACTTCTCAAAAGATCTTTGCAACTCTGGGCCACATAACCTTCTGATCAGGGAGATAAATAGAACACTGGAGAACAGAAAGCGAATCAGTGCATTTGCCACGAAGAGGAGAGTCATCAGAGAAGGGAGACATCCTAATGCTTCTGAGGGAAACCACATGGTCAAGCAAGATCTGGACCCAACTAGCAAAAATGGCAATATCAGAACTGAGAAGCTTCTCTCAAGTTTCCCCAGAATTGACTCTCATAAAAGCTCAGCTGACTGTTAACAATAGATAGAAACAAAAATCAGTTTGACTGTTTCATCTTAAACACTTAGCAAAGACAGTTAAAACGAAAATACAGCCATTCCTGGGCATTTTAATTAATGATAATGATAATAATAATAATAATAATAATAATAATAATAACATTTTAAGGTATATACTTTATGTTAGACTATCAAAATAAGTAAGACTGGAAGCTACAAAGAAGGATTCTCAAACAGGAATGCCTCATAACTATAAAAAGAGTCTATCAAGAGGAGCTGCCAGAGGCAGAAGTTTTTAGGTTAAGACCTACTGATATTCCTAACCTACACAGGTATTCTTGGTGTCTGCTAGTACGATTATCCAGCCCTGAGTAACAGAATTAAAAGTTTCTCTATTAGACACAGAGGTCATACTAGTAAAAGGATTTTGCAAGATCAGATGACATTAAATTATTACACTGTATCTTATGGGGAGGGACTACTGTAACACAAAAATTAAAAGCTTAAGTTGACAGTCCTGATAACTGGGGAAACTAAATCCTGGTGAGGGAACTTCTATACATCGACATGTTCCAACTGCTGCAACATTTATTCAGTACTTTCAGGGCAGCAGAACAATAGGTAATCAAAAAGACCAAAGCAGGGTTTCTCAGCTGAGACTTTCATGGTCACACTGACATCTGAGTTTTCAGACATTGTCGCCATTCCTTTCAGCTATCCAGTACATGGCCATGTCACAGAGATTGGAGGTGGTACATATCTTGGACACAAAACCATGAGCCTATTCTGTAGATTGGCCAGAATTCAAGAAGAAAACAGGAACTTAGGAAGATAGCAGGTGTTGCCCATCAATAAGTAAAGCTGCAATCCATTCATAAATTGGGCAGGATGAATGCTGCGAAGCTTTCTACTAGACAGGACACATCCAATGATGCATTTTTTTTTCTAATGTCTACAACCACGGACACAGTGGGATACACAGACATAGAAACACTCGCCTTGTCAAATGAGTTACTAATAACTGTTCGCTTCAAACCAAATAAACCGCTTTTCCTACCTATTCTCAGAACATGAGACAAAACCACAAGCCCACACCCACACCCAAAAAGACACCTCTTTCCCTCAAGTAGGTCTGTGACTATCCTGAATGTCCTCTGACTGGTGGGCCATGCTATGTTCACCGGAAATGGCCTGTCCTATCTCAGATCTTGTCTCTTTGGCCAACTCTGTGAAGTTGTCTGAAGCGAGCGGTGAGCCACTACCTGTTTCTCAGGAAATGTCCCTCTTCAGAGCTTTCCTGGCATTTGGCCATCCTCACATCAGTAGGTACCAAGAAAGACTGACACTTTCCTTGGTAAATCCAAAAAGTGAGACGACTGGGACTGGGATTGGGACTGCCTCTGGGTGCCTGGCTTCCTGGATCCCAAGTTCAGAGAGTTCCATCACCAAGGAAGTGAGGTGAGGTCACTTCCTTCCTGAACTGAATGAGGTCACTGCATTGGCAACCAGTTTGTCCTAACAGTTGTCTCCAAGTGTCCCATGAGATGAAGGCTGCCCCTACTTCCTGTGACACATTCACAAGTTAGAATGATAAATCAAACATAGGCACTCGGGAACAGCTCTCCACACAGGCCTGGTTTGGTCTATCTTCTCTACATTAAGAACAGAGAGGCTGATTCAGACACAATCCTTCATCCTGACCCGGTTGCTTTCCATGGAAGATGACATTTGCTCTCTCAGGTCCTTCATACCTGCCTACATCTTCTCCAGGGATCATTTCTGCATGGACCTTTGAGGTTCTTAGCAGGTGTAAGATCCCCTACATTCCTGTATTTTAAGACCAACTCTGTCCCTGCTCTTCTGTAAAGTAAGATTGAGGGAACAGTGTATGGTTAGGGTTAATAACAGATTCGATTTTGGTTAGGAATCATTCTGTGTGATGAATAAAAGTATTGGGAACCTTCAATATTTACAACAATACATAGGTGAAATAGAACTATGAAAATAGAAATCTAAGTAAGATTTGAAGCCCAGAAAGTCATTGGGCCCTTGATTGGTTTACTTAGCTTTGAATTACAGTCTGCACAGATGTCTCAGATAAATCAATATACAATGGCATAGTACCTTGTACCTGGGATGATTGAATGTAGAAGAGAACATCCAGTCAAAAAGGGATAGAAGTTAGGATTAGGAAGATAGTCGGTAGGTTTAGGAAGAAGAGTGAATATAAGATTTGGAAAAAATGTTCTTTAGCAATAGGGTTTCCGTTAGAGAGTGAAAGTAAGTGTCACCACATGTGAAGATTCAGTCACAATGGTGAACTGGGGAAAATAAATAGGGAAGAAGATATCAATTGAGACATTACAAAATCAGGCAAAGTATAAAGTGAGTGACAGGATTAGACATTTTCAAAAGGGTTGAGTTTGATTATATAATCTTTGGAAGAAACAAATATGTAGTCACCAATAGGATTTTCATTTGAGAGCATTAGGTAACCTTGACATGGATGTTTTTAGTAATCCATGTTCACTTTTCGTTTATGTTTGGTAAGTGTGACCTTTGCTTTTTGTGTCCTAAATATTACTGTGATAAAATGTATATGTAGATCAGGTGACATGGGTATTTATTCCATTATTTCTGGGAGCAATATTTTGAAGAAATATAAATTAGTATTGGGGTTCAATGAGGTGTAGCCTGTGTCTATGAATATAGAGATAATGCATGAATAGACGATTCTTTGAATAAATAATATAACCGATTCCACTTTAAATAATGGATTGAATTGATATCTGAAAATATATAAGAAATCTTATAATGATATACATTCATTCATTCCAACCAGTTGTACATCGAATGTTAACTTAAGGGTTATGGTTTATCATGAAGGGTGTTTGAGTTTTGCTTCAAAAGTGATTATGGAAATCGAAAATAAAGTGTTAGGAAAGACCCGTGAAGAAACCTGGAGGAACACATGTGTTCTGAAACAAGAAATGATTGAAAGTGAAACAAATGCCTATAATTTGCGAACTTGTCGATAAAATATATATCCAATGATGTGCATAAACTGAAGAAATAGTAATGTATCAGTGTTGAATAAAAATGAATGTCAAAAGTCATATCATATCCCATAGGAATCTAGTAGCATTGATGTTAAACTTGATGAGGTACTGTAGAAATATTAGGATTTGTATGCACCTTTCACTGAAGTTAGTTGTCAGTACTAGGAAACAATATGTATTTCGGGTGGATGAATATTTGTGAGAATAATCTTTTGAAATGTTGATTATAAATCCACATAAATGAACATGAATGAATTTATAAAGTGTATAATAAGACGCATGTACTTCATATTTTGAAAAATCTGGAGTGTGTGTGTGTGTGTATATATATATATATATATATATATATATATATATATATATATATATATATAACACAGACTTTAAAAAGTAGGAATATATATGCCAATCGCCAATCGAAATTTGTTGTGAAATATATATCATCCACAGCTCCAAATATATTTATTTTACTCAACATGGATTTATGTATAATGTTGTTCAACTAGGAAATTCACCCATAGTTTGAATTTTCAGTTCCAACAACGTTTAGTAGGAGTGATCTCTTCTCACAATTTGTATCTGCTAAATCAGCCGTATCAAAAGAATGTACATGTGATACCAGGTAGGAATCAATATGTGCATATAAAATTGCATGTGCTGAATAGGCTACAGAGACAGAGAGACAGGAATTAATAGATTTGTTAACTTAAAAACACATGGAGATCTATTTCAACAAAAAATTGACTACATTTATAACAGCTACACTTTATCATGCAAAAGGCAAGTCCAACTGTACACCATGCCTCTTCTGAACTGCTTGAATTTCCAATCAGTTTGGGTTATTTTTCTCCATCATATTAGGATTAGTAGTCCGAATCTAGTAGGTTATGGGGTAGTGTCAGGGATAAAGTATTTCCAAAGGAACATTGGAAAATGAATCCAATGAGTAGTCAAATATGTGCTACAAAAAATCCTCCCACACTTATCCAGAAAAATGACTTCACCTAAACATTACCCCAAGTATGACACAATTAGATGAGAAGAGTTTTAAAATCTGTGATTATATATCTGGAATGGAACATGCTCAGGAGTTCACAACCTTGGAGGTGGTAGAGGAGTTTCCAAAAGTAAGGGACAGGGTAAACATGCCACAAACATGGAGCTCTGCTGGAATAAAGACTTATTGAGAAACAGCCTCTGAGTTTGGACACATGAAATATATGTTGTTGTCAGGAGCTTTAGCTTCCTTTGTAGTGAGACCATCAAAGCTGGGTATGCATTTATGTGACCTGGAGGACGTGGTTTCTTATTTTACAATGAACATGAGGCAGCAGTGCTGAATTCTCTCTTCGTAGGTAAACTGTGACCACTGGAGACTAAGTGTGTCCCCGTGTGGACTGTGAAGCCATTTGGTCCTCCTACACTTTTTGTGGTGTTTTTCCTGCTGCACTGGGAGTTTGGTATTTGCTTCACTAAATACCAGGAACTCAACTGGGACATATTGCTGGAGGGAGTTCTGTCACATGTGGTGGTACAGGGTCGGCAAGAGAATGCACCAACCAGGCTTCTATCCCATATAGCTTACCCCCTTGACTATAGCAACCTGATTCTGAACATTGCCCTGAAACCTCTCCATATAACAAGATGCCTTTACTTATAAGGGTCTGCTGGCTGCACCATGTCAGTCAGAAGCCATTTGGAAGACAATGGCAGATCCAAATGGCCCCACCACAGATGTTTTATCACACTCCTGCCCACCACTCCTTTAGGCCCACTACTCAGCAGGCACCAACTTAGTGGCATCTCTGTTCTACACCATTTTCATGAAACCTAGTCAATCAAGGCCCTGTGTGGTACACTCTTGATCAGCAACAGGACATCCAGAGGTTCTCCAGTGCAACCTGTTCATGGGAATTTTAAAAATTTTATGGTATTTATCTAGCCATTTTTCAAGCATGAAGTTGGAGGCACTGTAGGTTTCAATTCATTCAGGAAACATTAAATGGTGAGGAAGCTCATTTCATAGAAAGCTATGGAGAACCATCACAGGCAAGACTTCCCAAAGAGTGGCCAAAATGTCACATGAAGCCAGGCCCATTGAGGTCTACAATGTGAGGTCCATGTGTGTTTTGCCTCTCAACTCTTGAGGTCAAGTTTTTCAGAATAAAATCATGTGATATCCTAGCAGAAATTCCCAGTGCTCTGTGGAAAGCAACGCTGGCCCTAGATCATTTTGAAAGGGCAACTCTTGTGCGTGGCCTCCTAAAATCCGAACACAATTTATGGCAATATTTCTCTGATGTCAGTTTCAGAACTCACTATCTAAGGGGAATCACACCAGAGTTCAAGCCATGGTGGACCCAGTCATTTCTTCCAACTGCCACACAAATAACCACAATTAAAACCAAAACACTCCCACATGGCCCTCATCTTCTTCCATATAGGCACACATCATTAACTCCAGATGGTGGTTTTCATGAGAAATGCAGCTCAAGACAGTGTCAAAAATAAGCTCCCTTGCCACTCATTTGCCTAAAGTCAGACTGGCCGGGACACACTTCCAGTGAACCAGGAGTGATCAAATAGGCCTGCCATTAATAATGCTCTGCTTCTCCAATTTGAGGCCTACTGACTCTCAGGTATAGATTATTTATGCGATTTGGAGTCATGGAAAAACCCAAGCACCTCTGCAGGGCTTTTAAAAACTCATTTTACCCAAAGGATCCCTATTCTCACTTGATGGGGGTCAGGAACCCAACAGAGGAAGGCAAGAGACTTCATCCACAATGACTGATCTTTTTGGCATTTTGGTTTTGGATGCACATATGGGATCTTTCTTTAGATCCATTAGGTGCTGAGAATGTAAGCCACAGCCTCACACAGGGCAAAGAGGCTGATTCAGACACATCCTTTTCCAAAGCATTTAAGCAAAGAGCCACAGGTGATGCCCATTCATTTCCATTTTAAAACTGTTTTTTCAGGCTTCACAAAAGGGTGGCCTGAGGCAAAGACCTTCCTGACATTCAGGGCAACAGAACATTAGGTAAGCAAAAGGCCTAAAGCAGAGTGGCCAGAATTCAGGAAGAAAACAGGAACTTAGGAAGGTAGCAGGTGTTGCACATCAACAAGGCCTGTCACACTGTATTCATAAATTGGGCAGAATGAACGCTGGAAAGCTGTCTACTAGACAGGAAACATTCATTGATGCATTGTCTTTTTTAATGTCTACATCCACAGACACAGTGTGATACACACATATAGAAACACTCCCCTTGTCAAATGACATTCTAGAAGCAGTCCAGTCCAAAATAAACAAACCACATTTCCTACCTATTCTCAGACCATGAGACAAACCACAAACAAACACCCATACCACACCCACAAAGGCAACTCCTTCTGTGAATATCTGGAGTGTCCTCTGACTGACTCACTGACTTTCCCTTAAATGGCCTGTCCTGTCTCAGATCTGGTCCCTTGGCCAACTCTCCGAGGTTGTCAGTGGCCAGGGGTGAGCCACTACCTTTTTCAGGAAGACCCCTCTTGAGTGCTTTCATGGCATTTGCCCTTCATCACATTAGTAGGTACCAAGAATGACTGACCCTGTCCTTGGTAATTCCAATCAATTAAGCAAACTGAAACTGGGACTGGGACTGTCTCTGGATGCCTGGCTTCCTGGATCCCAAGTTCAGAGAGTTCCACCAACAAGGAAATGAGGTGAGGTCACTTCCTTCAGGAACTGAATGAGGTCACTGCTTTGCTAACCATATGTCCTAACAGTTGCTTCCAAGAGTCCCATGAGTTGGAGGCTGCCCCTACTTCCTGTGACACTTTCACAAGTTAGAATGGTATATCAACCATAGGCACCCTGGAAGAGCTCTCAACACAGGCCTGGATTGGTCCACCTTCTCTACACTGAGATGAGTTTGCCTCATTCAGACCCTCCAGATCAAGTTGTGTACCATGAATGATGACTTTTGCCCTCTCACGTTCTTCATAGCTGAATACATCTTCTTCAGAGATCATTTCTGCATGGACCTTTGAGGTTCTCAGCAGGTGGAAGATCTCCTATATTCCTGTATTGTAAGACTAACTCTGTCCCTGCTCTTTTGTAAAGTTAGATTGAGGAAACAGTGTATGGTTAAGATTAATAACATGTTCGATTTGGGTTAGGAATCATTCTGCTGGATGAATAATGGTATAGGGAACCTGCGATATTTATAAGAATATAGAAGTGAAATATAAGTATAAAAACAGAAATTTAGGTAAGATTTGAAGCCCAGAAGAGCATTGGGCCCTTGATGGGGATACTTAGCTTTGAATTACGTTCTGCACAGATGTCTCAGATAAATCGACATACAATGGCATAGGATCATTTACTTTGGATGACTGAATGGAGCAGAGAACATTCAGTCAAAGAGGGAGAGTCGGTAGGATTAGGAAGGTAGTCGGTATATTTTGGAAGAAGAGTGAGTATAGGATTTGGACCAAAAGTTCTTTAGAAATAGGGTTTCTGGTAGAGAATGACTGTAAATGTCAGCGCATGTGAAGAGTCAGTCACAATGATGAACTGGTGAAAATATGTAGGAAAGCAGATATCAATAGAGACACTAGGAAATCAGGCAAAGTATAAAGCGAGTGATTGGATTAGACAATTTCAACAGGATTGAGAGAATATATAATCTTAGGAAGAAACAAATATGTAGTCACCAATAGGATTGACATTTGAGAGCATTAGGCAAACTGAACGTGGATGTTTTTAGTAATCCCTGCTCACTTTCCATTTAGGTTTTGGTAGAAGCGTAAGTGTGACCTTTGGTTTCTCTGTCCAGAATATTACTGTGATAAAATACATTTGTAGATAAGGTGACATGAGTATTTCTTCCACCATTTCTCGGAGCAATATTGTGAAGACGTATAAATTAGTATTGGGGATACAAATAGGTTTACCCTGTGTCTATGAATATAGAGATAATGCATGAATAGACCATAATGTGAATAAATAATATAACTGGTTCCAATTTTAAATAATGGATTGAATTGATATCTGAAAATATACAGAAAATCTTATATTGATATACATACATTCATTCCAACGTGTTATACAACTAATGGTAATATTAGGGTTATGGTTTATCAAGAAGAGTGTGTGAGTTTTGCTATTGTGTGTGAAGGGACATGTGAGCCAGATGCAGGTTGGCTAGCCTAGATTACTATGTTTACCCGGCAGTTATCAAAGCCACATAAGCCACGGCTGTGTGAGGGAAAAGCCGACTTCTTCTGTAAGTCATGGGGATGTGAGCATATAGGGGCTGCCTAGTGGAAGCCAAACTCCTCATCAAATTCAGTACACAGCATTGGCCATATTACCAATTAGACAACCAAAACCGATGGCCCCCAGAGGGGTCTCTAGATCCTCAAATTCTGCGTGACCTTTTTAACTCCGACAAGTACTCAATAGCGTGGAAGGAAATTCCCCTATGTGGAGGCCTTTTTCCTCCTTCACTCAAATCCTGAACTATGCTTCTCCAATAGATCCTCACACTCTGCCTTCTGCTCCAGACGCTCTGCTGTCAATCCCACCTCAGCAACCTGATTTCTCCCATCCAATTACTAGATCAAATACCCAAACCTCCACCGGTTCTCAGACCATTGCCCCCTTGCTGAGGTAGCAGGTACCGAGGTACCACTCTACCCCCTCACTTCTCTCTTCTCCAGGTCCTCTTACCAGCTAACCCAAAGCTCAAACAGGCTGAGGAGAGCCCTCAGACCCCTATCCAAGATGTCATGAAAATGGCCTTTAAAGTTGCTTTGTCAACACTGAAAACAGGTTACTAAGAATTTAAAGTCCCTCACAGGCTTTTTGAGATTCTCACTCCCATCTTCCCCTCTGGTCTATCTGTTCTACTACTCAAGTTTTTGTTGCTAAGAAAATCTCAAACCCCTTTCCCATTATTCTTTTACATCTCTCCTTCCTCATTCTCAGATCCACGGAGCTGATCTCAACCCACCTTCCACGTCTTTCCCCTCTGTACCAGGACCACAGAAAATTCTTAACTGAAGTTCTCCAGAAGTCTTCACCATGGCTGACTTTAGGACTTTCAGCAAAAGAGTCCCTATGAACGAGTTCAATGTAGATAAACTTCCTCTTTTTTTGTTGCCCTGTTCTACTTGCCACTGGCTGGAAAAATCAGCACTGCTAAGCTAGACACCCCCTTACTAGTTTTTCACAAAATATGTGAACAAGGCCTCTGGCCTTGAGCTGGGGCTTCACAGAGATGGCTACATTTCTAAGATAAAGAAGTTACCAACTTGGCTCCATGGTAATAGCTGGCAAGGAGAAAAAAGAAAGAGATGACAAAAGCTCTCCCCCTCCCAAGTGTCCTTAAAAAGTTAACTTGCCCAGAACAGATTAAATAAAACAGAAACAAAAACTGATTTTGTTAACTTCTGCAGACTGTGAACTTCTGAGTCACTTCCCTTACAAGTTGGGTATAAATTCTGAAACTACCTAAACTTGGGGTTCAGTGGATTAATTGATTACAACAGAAGCAATGCTGTCTAAATCCGTTTGCAACCAAATAGGACTGTTTCCCTAGCTTCGGTGCTATCTTAGGTGCCTTGCCTTGTCTGTCCTTACAACAGTATAATTCTATATACTTAAACATTGTTTATGTGTTCATAAAATGGTCAACAGATGTGATTAATTATGTAATGGTGCAGATGATTCCCAGAGTGCTCTATCATGACGCAGGTTCATTTTAAAATCAAATAGGGGAGCAAAAAACTTGGTTCCACCGGGAAGCTGTATCCCTCACTTTAGCCATCCTATTCGGAATAGGAGTTGCTGCAGGGGTGGGCACAGGGACCACTGCCCTAGTCCATGGGACACAACAAATAACCCAATTAGAAGCAGCAATAGACCAAAACTTAAAGATATTAAAAACCTCCATCACAGCTTTACAGGAATCTTAACATCTCTCTCTGAAGTAGTTTTACAGAACAGGCGACGGTTCGACCTCCTCTTCATGAGAGAAGGGGCCTTTGTGCTGCATTGAGGGAAGAATGTTGTTTTTATGGCGACAATACTGGAGTTGTAAAAGAATCTCTGAGAAAATTAAGAAAACGCCTTGAAGAGTGTCAACGAGAAACAGAGGCCCAATAAGGGTGTTTTGAGTCTTGGTTCACACAGTTCCCGTGGTTAACTACACTTTTATCAGGCTTGGCTGGTACATTAATAATCCTCATATTATTGCTTACTGTAGGGCCCTGTATGCTCAACTGTGTAGTTTCCTTTCTCCAAGCTCAAATTGGACAAGTTAAACTTATGGTAATCAGACAACAATATTTCCGACTAGGAGACATAAAATGTGACACTCCCCTATGATCACTTTTATGATTAAAAGTAACCAGAACAAGATGTGGGGAATGAAAGGTTAATAAAATAGGTACTTGTAAATTTCTGTTTTTCTGTATGCTTAACAAAACACTGTTGAAATCTTGAGAACTATTTGCTTATCTTGTTCCCCGAATGTACTGTCCCCAATTGCTAAACTGCAGAATGTACTCCCTCACACATTTGCACGCAAACCGCTCACTTGCCATGACCCATGAATAAATTTCACTCCTTACCCTCTCCAAAGAAAGTATATAAGCTCTGCTTAATATGTTCTCAGGGCTCTCTTCTAAATTCAAGTGAGCTCTTAGCCACAGCATGCTGGACCCCCAATAAACACTTTGCTGTTGCATGACACAGTCTCTTGGTGGTCTCTTACTCCAACGCTCGACCAACCTTTACATTGGTACAATCATAAGTGTGACCTTTGCTTTATGTGTCCAGAATATTACTGTGATAAAATGTATATGTAGGTCAGGTGACATGAGTATTTCTTCCACCATTTCTGGGAGGAATATTATGAAGACATGTAAATTAGTATTGGGGGTAAAAAGAGGTGTACCCTGTGTCTATGAATATAGAGATAATGCATGAATAGACATTATTGTGTATAAATAATATAACTGGTTCCACTTTAAATAATGGATTGAATTGATATCTAAAAATATATAAGAAATCATATATTGATATACAATCATTCATTCTAACCAGTTATACATTTAATGGTAATATTAGGGTTATGGTTCATCATGTAGGGTGTGTGAGATTTGCTTCAAAAGTAATTATGAATATCAAAAATAATGTGTTTGGAAAGAAGTCTCATGAAAAGACCAGTCAAGAAACATGGAGGAATATATGTTTTCTGAAGTAGAAAGTGATTGAAAGTGAAACAAATGCCTATAAATTTGGGAACTGGTGGATGAAATATATATCCAATGATGTGCATAAACTAAAGAAATTGTAATGTACCAGTGTTGAAAAAAATTAACTTCAAAATACACATCATGTCCCATAGGAGTCTACTTGCATTGATGTTAAAATGGGTCAGTTACTGTAGAAATATTAGGATTTGTATACACCATTCAAAGAAGTTAGTTTTCAGTACTAGGAAACAAATATGTATTTCAGGTGAATGAATATTTCTGAGAATAATCTTGTGAAAAGATGATTATTAAATTCACATACATGAATATGAATGAATTTAGGAAATGTATAATAAGACACATATATTTCATATTTTGAAAAATCTGGAGAGTATATATATATATATATATATATATATATATATATATATATATATATATATAAACACACACAGATGTTAAAAAGTAGCACTACATGCCAATTGAAATTCACCATGAAATATATATCATTCACAGATCAAAAATATTCATTTTACTGAACATGGATTTATATATAATGTTGTTCAGCTGGGAATCTCACCCATATGTTGAATTTTCAGTTCCATCAGCATTTTGGAGGAGTGATCTCTTCTCACAATTTGTATCTGCCAAGTCAGCCACCACACAATAGTTTACGTGTGGTGCCAGGTAGGATTGTACATGTGCTTATAAAAATACATGTGATGAATAGGCTACAGCGAAAGGGAGACAGGAATTCACATATTTGTTAACTTTAAAAACACATGGAGAACTATTTCAATAAAAAATTGACTAGATTTAAAACTCCTACCCTATGTAGTGCAAAAGACAAGTCCAACTATACACCATGCCCCTTTGGAACTGATTGTATTTCAATTTTGTTTGGGTTATATTTCTCCATCATATTAGGATTAGTACACAGAGTCTAGTAGGGTATCGGGTTGTTTCAGGGATTTCAAATGGAAAATTGGAAAATGAATCCAATGTGTACGCAAATATGTGCTTCACAAAAATCCTCCAACTCTCATCCAGAACAATTCCTTGACATTACCTTCGCCCCAAGTAAGACACAATTTGAGGAGATGAGTTATAAATCTGTGAATACAAATCTGGAATGGAAATTGCTCAGGAGTTCAGAACTTTGGAGTTGGTAGACGAGTTTTCAAAAGTAAGGGACAGTGTAAAACTCCACAATGATGGAGCTCTGCTGGCCAAAAGACTTCTTGAGAAACTGCCTCTGAGATTTGGCACTTGAAATATATGTTGTTGTCAGGAGCTTTATCTTCCTTTTTAGTGAGACCATCAAAGCTGGGTCTGCATCTCTGTGACCTGGAGGACATGGTCTCTTATATTCCAGTGACATTAGGCAGCAGTTCTTATTTCTCTCTTTGTAGATAATTGTGGGCACTGGGGGCTCAGTGTCTTCCCATGTGGTCTGTGAAGCTATTTGGTCACCCTCCAATTTTTGTGGTGTTTCTTGCCGCTGCACTGGGAGTTTGGTATTTGCTTCACTAAATACAAAAAGTTCAACTGGGACAAACTGCTGGAGGAAGTTCTGTCATGTGTCGTGGGTCAGGGTCTGCAGGAAAATACACCAACCTGGCTTCTATCCCACATAGCTTGCCCCCTTGACCATAGCAAACTGATTCTGAACATTGACCTGAAATTTCTCCATATAACAAGATGCCTTTACATACAAGGTTCTGCTGGCTGCTCCATGTCAGTCACAACCCATTTGAAAGCCAATGGCAGATCCACATGCCCCCACCACAGATGTTTTAACACAAACCTGCACAACACTGCTCTACGACCACTAATCAGCAGACTCCAAATTACTGACATCTCTGTTCTACATCATTATTATGAAACCCAGTCAATCAAGGCACAGTCTGGTACACTCAAATCAGCAACAGGACATCCAAGGTTGTCCAGTGCCACCTGGTCATGGGAATTTCAAAAATGTCATGGTAATTATGTAGCCATTTTTCAAGGATGAACTTGGAAGCACTGTGGGTTTCAATTCATTCAGGAACCATTAAATTTTGAGGAAGATCATTTCAATGAAAGCTCTGGAGAACTCTCACAGTCAAGGCTTCCCAAAGAGTGGCCAAAAGGTTACATGAAGCCAGGACTATAGAGCTCTACAATGTGAGGTCCATCTTTGTTTTAACTCTCAACTATGGCTGCCAAGTCTTTCAGAATAAAATCATATGATACCATGGCTGAGATTCCCTGTGCTCTGTGGAAAGCCACCGTTGGTCTAGATCTCAGTTTCCAAGGGTGACTCTCATGCATGGCCTCCAAAATTCCCAACACAATTCATGGTAATACATCTCTAAGGTCAGTTCCACAATGCAGTCTCTAAGGGGAATCACACCAGAGTTTAAACCCCGGTGGACCCAGTCATCTCCCAACCGCCACACAAATGACCAGAATTAAAACCAAAACACTCCCACATAGCCCTCATATTCTTCCATATATACACTCATCATAACCTGTGGCTGGAGATTTCCATGAGGGGCACATCCAAATACAGTCTCCAAAAATGCTCACTTGCCCCTCATTTGCCTAAAATCATTGTGGCCTGCACACCCTTCCTGTGAACGAGGAGTGATCAAGTAGGCTTGCACTTAATACTGCTCTGCTTCTCCAATTAGAGGCCTACTGACTGTCAGGTATAGATTCTTCATGTGATTTGGAGTCATGAGGAAACCCAAGCACCTCTTCATGGCTTTGAAGAACTCATTTGACTGAAAAGATCCCTATTCTCTCTTGATGGAGGTCATGAAACTAAGAGAGAAAGGCAAAAAGCTTCATCCACAATAACTGATCTTTTTGCCATTTTGGTTTTGGATGCACACATGGGATCTTTCTTTAGATCCATCTGGTGCTGAGAATCTAAGCCACAACCTCACACAGGGCCAAGATGCTGATTCAGAAACATGCCTTTCCAAAGCAGTTAAGCAAAGATCCACAGTAGATGCCCATTCTTTTCCATATAAAAACTATTTTCTTCAGGCTTCACAAAGTGTTGACTGAGGCAAAGACCTTCCTGACATTCAAGGCAACAGTACAATAGGAAAGCAAAAGGCCCAAAGCAGGGTTTCTCCACTGAGACTTTCCTGGCCACACTGATATCTGAGTTTTCTGAGATGCTCCCATTTTCTTCAGCTATTCATTACATGGCCATTTCACAGAGCTTGGAAAATGTTCATATCTTGGACACAAAACCATGAGCCTATTCTGGAAAGTTTCCATAATTCAGGAAGAAAACTGGAACTTGGGAAGATAATAGGTGTTGCCCATCTATAAGGCAAACTGCAGTCCATTCATTAATTGGGCCGGATGAATGATGGGAGCTTTCTATTAGACAGGACACATCCATTGATGCATTCTCTTTTCTAATTTCTACAACAACGGAAACAGCAGGATACACAGACATAGAAACACTCGCCTTGTCAAATGACATACAAGAAACAGTCCACTCCAAACCAAAAAAACCGACTTTCCTACCTATTCTCAGAACATGAGACAAAACCACATACTCACACCCACACTCAAACGGCACCTCCTTCCCCCAAGTAGGTCTGTGACTATATGGAGTGTCCTCTGACTGGTGGGCCATACTATGTTCCCCCAAAACGCCCTGTACAGTCTCAGATCTTGTCTCATTTTCCAACTCTGTGAAGTTGCCAGGAGCCAGTGGTGAGCAACTTTCTGCTTTCCCAGGAAAGGCCCCTCTTCAGAGCTCTCCTGGCATTTGTCCATCCTCATATCAGTAGGTACCAATAAAGACTGACCCTGTCCTTGGTAAATCCAAACAAGTGAGCCCAATGTGACTGGGACTGGGACTGGCTCTGGATGCCTTGCTTTCTGAATCCCAAGTTCAGAGAGTTCAATCACCAAGGAAGTTAGTTAGGTCAATTCCTTCAGGAACTGAATGAGGTGACTGCCTTGACAACCACTTTGTCCTAACAGTTGTTTCAAAGGGTCCCATGAAATGGAGGCTGCCCCTACTTCCTGTGACACTTTCAAAAGTAAGAATGGTATTTCAACCATAGGCACCTGGGAACAGCTCTTTACACAGGCCTGGTTTGGTCCATCTTCTCTATATTAAGAAGAAAGAGGCTGATTCAGACACATCCCATCGTCCTGACCAGGATGTTTGCCATGGAAGATGACTTTTGATCTCTTAGGTCTTCCATAGCTGCCTACATCTTCACAAGGGATTATATCTGCATGGACCTTTGAGGTTCTCAGCAGGTGGAACATACCCTACATTTCCGTATTGCAAGAACAACTCTGTATGTGCTCTTCTGTAAAGTGAGATTGAGCGAACAGTGTATGTTTAGGGTAAATAACAGGTTTGATTTGGCTTAGGAATCATTCTGCGAGATTAATAATGGTATTGGAAACCTGCGATATTTACAACAGAATTCTAGGTAAGATTTGAAGCCCAGTAAGGCATTAGGCCCTTTAGTGGGATACTTAGTTTTGAATTATATTCTGCACAGATGTCTCAGATGAGACATCTGAAGGTACATCTTCATGTACCTTCGATGATTGAATGTCGAAGAGAACACCCAGTCAAAAAGGGATAGACAGTAGGATTAGGATGATAGTTGATAGGTTTAGAAAGAACAGTGAGTATAGGAGTGGGACCAAAAGTTTTTTAGAAATAGGCTTTTGGGTAGAGAGTGAATGTAAATGTCAGCACATGTGAAGAGTCAGTCACCATAATGAACTGGGATAACATCCTCACTCCATGGGTGCGTCCTCAACCAAGTGGAGAGGCCCATGGGGGATGAACCCTTATGGCAAGGGCAGAAGATGGTTGGTCAGAGCTGTTACTCATACTTTTATATAAGAAAGAGAGATCTGTGGAGATGTGAACATAAGAAATAAGCCTGTGAGAAGGGTAGAACATCCTTTTCAATGTTGGCAGCGCAGTCTTCCATCTCCAGACGATGATGGACCTGTATTGGCTTAGAGGCCAAAATATATATGCCAATCGAAATTCATCATGAAAAATATATCAACCACTGATGCAAAAATATTTATTTTACTGAAAATGGATTTATGAGTAATGTTGTTCAAGTAGGAAGCTCACCCCTTTTTTGAAGTTTCAGTTCCAAAAGCATTTAGGTGGAGTGATCTCTTCTCATAATTTGTATCTGCCAAGTCAACCACCTCACAACAATGTATGTGTGATACCAGGTAGGATTCTATATGTGTATATAAAAATACATGTGCAAATAGGCTACAGAAAAAGGGAGATATGAATTCACATATTTGTTAACTAAAAAAACATGGAGAACTGTTTTATTTAAAAATTGACTAGATTTATAACACCTACCTTTTATAATGCAAAAGGCAAGTCCAACTATACACCATGCCTCCTCTGAACTGCTTGTATTTCTATTCTGTTTGGGTTATTTTTCTCCATCATATTAGGATTAGTAGTCACTGAATAGTAGGGTATGGGTTATTGTCAGGTGTCCCGGCCGGCAGTACACATCATCGTGGGCGGCGAACCTATTTGGGGAAGAATGAAGGGACAAGAGACACGAGAGATGACAGCAAGACAGGAGTTCTGATTAAGCTGCAAACATTTATTGTTCACAGAGGGGTATTTATATGCTGAGGATGGGAAAGCTCTCTTACTGGAAGTTGCTGGATATCATCAAGGTGAGATAACCTCAGGATGTTTCAGGAAGACAGGTGGCCGCAGGATGTCTCAAGGAGATAGATGGCTGCAAGATGTCTCCCAGGCCGGATACCTCCCAGGGGGCTCTTTCATGTAAGTGTCAGGGTATTCTTTGAACTAGAATTTCTTTCTAGCCCCTGACCTCTCCCACTTTCTTGTATAAAAAATTTGACCATACATTACTGCCCAAGGTTTTAGGGGGTGATAGAGGATCTGTTCCTCTAGGAGGCCTTAGAATATCTCCTGATCCGAGCGAGCGTTTTCACTAGGAGAATTTGTGGTGGCTTTGGCATGTTTTTGGAGGAGACGACTTTGAGGCAAAGCATGCCAACCGCCATGCACCAGAGCGTGTCACTCAGAGGTCTTGGGTTTTGTGGTCCGTGGATCCATCCTCCTGAAGTCCTTCCTGCACCCTCCGTTATTATGGCCTAACGTCATCACTCCATGGGTGCTTCCTTCCCCAAGCAGAGGGGCCCATGGAGGAGTGAACCCTTATGGCAAGGGCAGAAGATGGTTGGTGAAAGCTGTCACTCACACTTTTATATAAGAAAGAGAGATCTGTGGGGATGTAAACTTAAGAAATAAGCCTATAAGAAGGGTAGAACATCCTTTTAAATGTTGGCAGCACGGTCTTCCATCTCCAGATGATGATAGTGGTCCTCTAAGGGCTTAGAGGCCAAAATATTAATCTGTTCTTTAATAAATTGAACCAGCCTGTTTATAATGCAGGGTCCTATAGACACCATTATAAGTAAATCCAACAAAGGACCTAATAGGGGAAGAAGGTAGGATAGAAATCCATTAAGCCCAGTCCAGAGGGGATTTTCAAATAGTTCGCATCGTCTCTTTCTAGATCTTATTGAAGGTGCTTAATTTTAGTGCATTCTATGCCTGATTTATTGGCATAAAAGCAGCATCGTTCCCCTAAGCCCAAGCAAATACCTCCCTGATTATCTGTCAGCAAATAAAAGCCTCGTCTTTTTGAAGGAACACTTCTGCCTGGGAGTCTATTTGGTCCTGCAGATCTTTAATGGTTCCTGATAGAGTTTGTACATCATTTATAAGTTGTTGAGACAGGCGATGGTAAGAGTGTATAGCCGTGCCTAAGCCACTGCACCTGTGCCCACAGCAGCTGTTAATCCAAGGCTGGCAATGAGTGGAAAGGCCTGTATTGCCCGCCTGTGTCTTTTGACTAAGGTGTCTAGACTAGGATTGGGTAGAGGTTCATCACCTGGGACTATAGTTTTATCAGGGAGTAGTAAGGCAAGAACAGAACCACCGGTCCAATTCACTGAAAGCCTGGGGAAGACCAAGTTTCCTCCACACATAAAAATTCTGCCATTGAGGGGACAAAGAGTTGGGGTGGGTGAGGAATAATTTTGTATATTGAGCAATTTCCAAAGGAAGTAACTCCAACATCAATATCATAGGTATTATTCTGCATCGCACCTAAAAAACATAATGTGAAAGTGCCTATAGGCTGTACTTTAAAAGGAAATCCGGGTTGGCATGTATTATCATTGTCTATGATAGAATTAATAGGAACTGCCATAGGCATGATTGCCCCTGTTGTCATGCAGTGCCAGCAATCACCAGCAAGGGTGGGGTTGGAATTATTAAGCAAGGAGAAGGTAATTCAAAAATATCTAATGTATTAAGATCCCTTGAGCTCAGAGTCAAGGGATCTTAATTCTTTTACAAGTTGGATCTCTTCCAGTCTATGTTGGAGAGACTCTCCCAAGGGAGCCAGGTTAGGCAAGGGAAGTGGGGAAAAAATATTTGGTGGTGGGATTTGGCCCCTGAAGGGCCGGAGCACAAAAGGCAGGAGAGATATAGGAGGGAGGTGGATGTGTAAGTCTTATAGGCTGTGGCAGGGTTCTAAGAGGTGGCGGGTCTTCTGAATCATAGGGAGCTGCTTCCTTCTCCAAGTTAGCCTCCTCCCCAGGGGTCAATGTGTCTCTAGGATTTAAAACTGGATAAAGGCACTTGGTAACCATTCGAGCCCTATTCATTAGGGTGGTATTTTGAGGGGGGCCAGGAAGTTTCCCAGGGTCCTGGGGAGACTGAGAATGGTCTATGTCTATACTAACTGATGGGCATGCGAGGGGGGACCAGAGGTCTTTTGCATAGTATCTTCCCCAATCCTGAAAAGTTTTAAGGTACCATTGTCAAAGGGTAAACTTTTAAGAAATTCATTAATTAATTTCCAGTAAGAAAAGGTGGGAACAGGCACTTTTTCTGGCCAAAGAATTCGTCATAATCTTTTAAACAGTCTCCTACTCTAAGCCATCTTTTACCATCAATGGTCCCTTCAAGGGGAAATCATGGACACAATTCCCCTATGTATGAAAAGAAAAATTTTAAGTCTTTTTTCTTAATACGCACCCCCCATGTCTTTAAGGACTCCTTGAGGCCTGACAAAAGCAAATCATGTGACAAAACTGCTTTTCCCATGGTGAGTCACTCCCCGTGCGTCATCCCCACTCTCCTCCTGGATCTGTTTCTCAGTGGTGTCTTCTGAGGCAATCGCGAGCTCCGCTTGACCATGTCTTCCAGGAGAACTGGGTTCCATATCACTCAAAAGCTGGAGCCCCAGTCATTGGGTGCCAGATTTCCCGGCTGGCAGGATACATCAACGTGGGCAGCGAACCTAGATGGGGAGGAATGAAGGAACAAAAGACAAGAGAGATGACAGCAAGACAGGAGTTCTGATCAAGCTGAAAAATTCATTGTTCACACAGGGGAATTTATATGCTGAAAATGGGAAAGCTCTCTTATTGGCAGTTCCTGGATGTCTTCAGAAGGTGAGATAAGCTCAGGATATTTCAGGAAGACAGATGGCCACAGGATGTCTCAGGGACACAGATGGCTACAGAATGTCTCCAAGACAGGATGCCTCCCTGGGTGCTGTTTCTTGTATGTCTCAGGCTATTCTTCGAAGGAGAATTACTTCTACCCCTGACAGTCAGGGATTCAGTATTTTGAATGGAAAATTGGGAAAAGAATGCAATGTGTATGCAAATATGTGCTACCCAAAAATCTTCCCACATCTTCTTCCATATAGACACTCAACATAACCTCATTCAGAACAATGCCTTGACATTACCATCACCCCAAGTAAGACACAATTAGAGGAGAAGAGTTAAAAAATCTGTGAATACACATCTGAAATGGAAAATGCTCCAGAGTTCACAAACTTGGAGGTGGTAGAGAAGTTTCCAAAAGTAAGGGACAGGGTAAAAACTCCACAAACATGGAGCTCTGCCGGCCTAAAGATTTCTTGAGAAACTGCCTCTGAGGTTGGGAACTTGAAAAATATGTTGTTGTCAGGAGCTTTGTAGTGAGACCATCAAATCTGGGTCTGCATCTATGTGACCTTGGAGACATGGTTTCTTATTTTCCAATGGACATGAGGCAGCAGTGCTGAATTCTCTCTTTGTAGGTAAACTGTTGCCACGGTGGGCTAAGTGTCTCCCAGTGTGGACTGTGAAGCCATTTAATCATCCTCCAGTTTTTGTGGTTTTTCTTGCAGCTGCACTGGGAGTTTGGTATTTGCTTCTTGAAATACAAGGAGTTCAACTGGGACACAGTGCTGGAGGGAGTCCTGTCATGTGTGGTGGGTAACGGTCTGCAAGAGAAGGCACCAACCAGCCTTCTATCCCACATAGCTTGCCCCCTTGACCATAGCCATCTGATCCTAAACATTGCACTGAAACCTCTCCATATAACATGATGCCTTTACATAAAAGGGTCTAGGGGCTGCACTATGTCAGTCACAAACCATTTGGAAGCCAAAGGCAGATTCACATGACCCCACCACAGATGTTTTAACACACACGTGCAAACCACTGCTCTAGACCGACTACTCATCAGGTTCCAAATTACTGGCATCTCTCTTCTACACCATTTTCATGAACACCAGTTAATCAAGGCACTGTCTGGTACACTCATGATCATCAATAGGACATACAAAGTTTCTCCAGTGCCACCTGGTAATGGGAATTAAAAATTTAATGGTATTTATCTACCCATTTTTCAATGATGACATTGGAGGCACTGTGGGTTTCAATTCATTCAGGAACCATTAAATGGAGAGGAAGCTCATTTCAATGAAGCTCTGGAAAACATTAACAGGCAATGCTTCCCAAAGACAGGCCAAAAGGTCACATGAAGCCAGGCCCATTGAGGTCTACAATGTGAGGTTCTTGTGTGTTTTGACTTGCAACTATGGCTGCCACGTCTTTAAGAATAAAAACATGTGATATCCTTCCTGAGATTCCCAGTGCTCTGTGGAAAGCCACCCTGCACCTAGATCTCAGTTTCCGAGGGCGACTCTCATGCGTGGCCTCGTAAAATCCCAACACAATACACAGCATTCCTTTTTCGAGGTCAGTTCCAGAAGTCAATCTCTAGGGGAATCACACCAGTGTTCAAGCCCAGGTGGACCCAGTCATCTTTTCAAAGGCCACACAAATGACAACAATTAAAACCAAAGCACTCCCACATGGCCCTCATCTTATTCCATATAGACACTCAACATAACCTCAGACTGTAGGTTTCCATGAGGGGCGCATCCAAAGACAGTGTCCAAAGTAAGCTCCCTTGCCCCCATTTTTCTAAAGTCAGTGTGGCCAAGACACCCTTCCAGGGAACCAGGAGTGATCAAAGAGGCCTAGGGTTAATACTGCTCTGTTTCTCCTTTTTGAGGCCTACTGACTGTGGGGTTTAGATTCTTTATGTTAATTGGAGTCTTGAGGAAACCCAAGCACCTATGGGCTAGAGTCTGCAGGTCTTTGAAGAACTCATTTTACCCAAAAGATCCCTATTCTCAATGATGGAGATCAGGAACCTTACAGAGGAAGGCGGGAGACTTCATCCACAATGACTGCTCATTTGGCTATTTTGGTTTTGGATGCACACATCGGATTTTTCTTTAGATCCATCAGGTGCTGAGAATCTAAGCCACAGCCTCACACAGGGCCAAGAGGCTGATTCAGACACATCCCTTTCCAAAGCAATTAAGCAAAGAGCCACAGGTGATGTCTATTCATTTCCATTTGAAAACTGTTTTCTTCAGGCTTAACAATGGGGTGGTCTGAAGCAAGACCTTCCTAACATTCAGGACAACAGAAGAATAGGTAAGCAAAAGGCTCAAAGCAAGGTTTCTCCACTGAGACTTTACTGGTCACACTGATATCTGAGTTTTCTGAGATGCTCACCATTCCCTTCAGCTGTCCAGTACATGGCCATGTCACAGAGCTTGGAGGTGGTACATATCTTGGACACAAAACCATGAGCCTATTATGGAGATTGGCCAGAATTCAGGAAGAAAACAGGAACTTAGGAAGATATTAGGTGTTGCCCATCCATATGGCAAGCACCAGAGCGTGTCACTCAGAGGTCTTGGGTTTTGTGGTCCGTGGATCCATCCTCCTGCAGTCCTTCCTGCACCCTCCGTTATTATGGTCTAATGTCATCACTCCATCGGTGCACCCTTCCCCAAGCAGAGGGGCCCATGGAGGAGCGAACCCTTATGGCAAGGGCAGAAGATGGTTGGTGAGAGCTGTCACTCATTCTTTTATATAAGAAAGAGAGATCTGTGGGGATGTAAACTTAATAAATAATCCTATGAGAAGGGTAGAACATCCTTTTAAATGTTGGCAGCACGGTCTTCCATCTCCAGATGATGATAGTGGTCCTCTATGGGCTTAGAGGCCAAAATATTAATCTGTTCTTTAATAAAATGTACCAGGCTGTTTATAATGCAAGGTCCAATGGACACCATTTAAAGTAAACACAACAAAGGGCCTAATAGGAGAAGAAGGTAGGGTAGAAATCCATTAAGCCCAGTCCAAAGGGGATTTTCAAATAGTTCCCTTCATCCCGTTTCTAGATCTTCTTGAAGCTGCTTAATTTTAGTGCATACTATGCCTGATTTATTGGCATAAAAGCAGCATCATTCCCCTAAGGCCAAGCAAATAACTCTCTGGTTAGCTGTCAGCAAATCTAAGCCTCGACTATTTTGGAGGAACACTTCTGCCAGGGAGTCTATTTGGTCCTGGAACTCTTTAATGATTCCTGATAGAGTTTGTACATCATTTATAACTTGTTGAGACAGGCGATGGTAAGAGTGTATAGCCGTGCCTAAGTCAGCTGTACCTGTGTCCTCAGCAGCTGTTATTCCAAGGCTTGCAAGGAGTGGTAAGGTCTGTATTGCCCACCTTTGTCTTTTGACTAAGGTTTCTAGGCTAGGAATGAGTAGAGGTTCCTCTCCTGGTACAATAGTTATATCAGGGAGTAATAAGGCAAGAACACAGCCACTGGGCCAATTCGCAGGAAGCCTGGGGAAGGCGAAGTTTCCTCCACACATGAAAACTGTCCCATTGGGGGAACAAAGAGATGGGGTGGGTGAGGAATAATTTTATACTCTTGAGCAATTTCCAAAGGAAGTAACTCCAACATCAATATCATATGTATTATTCTGCATCGTGCATAAAAAGATATAATGTAAAAGTGCCTTTAGGCTGTACTTTAAAAGGAAATCCGGGTTGGCATGTATTATCATTGTCTATGATATAATTAATAGGTATTGCCATAGGCATGATTGCCCCTGTTGTCATGCAGAGCCAGCAATCACCAGCAAGGGTGGGGTTGGAATTATTAAGCAAATAGAAGGTAGTTTCCAAAATATCTAATGTATTTTTATCTAAACCTGGGAGCTGGGATTTAGGCTACATTAAGGGATGATATGTGAGCTCAGAGATTTGGGGTTCAAAAGTTTGATTATCTGAGAATGCTTGACAGCATCAGTGGGTCCTACACCATCAGAGACCCCTGAAGGGGCCTTAATGGGCCAGCAGGAAGGTTTACCGACAGTGCCTTGGCACCCGATGACTGTAGCTTGGTGTATTTGCGTTCTCCTCCCCGGTCAAATAGAAGGGGGTTATAATGAATAGTGGTCCCACCTGATGCATGAGTTTTAGTTAGGCTGGCTTCAAAAATTATTCTCCCTGCTTGTTAATACAAATTGAGGGCGACACATAACAAGAGACATGCATTGCATGGGTATGCGTACAAGTTGCAGAACAATTTTGGAGTGCTTTACTTGTACTAGGGGGAATAATTTTTGACTTGTTAACACATACCCATTTAGGCTGATGAAGTTCTCCGAGTTTATGGTCAACCTCGGCACGGAGGTAAGCCACCTTAGTCACGCATTAAGCAGTCTGGGTCCAACTAGTGGGAGCCTGAGTCTAAGATCCTTTTTTGGATTCGCAGGGTGGGCCAAAAATTTACTCCATGATGTTGGAAGTTGGAGGGCCATGGCCTCCTTGTACAAATCTGTTCAGCAGAAGTACCTTAAGCAGGATCCTCACACAGACTCTTGCTGCATCTGAAAAAGAGGAAAATTTGTGCTCTGGGGGAGGGCCTCTGTCCCTGGGTTGAGGCAAGTCATTAACCTGTTTAACCAGGCGTTCTGGTAACCATCTTGAGGATGCTTGCTCTTTGTCCAAAACACAAGCTGAGCCTCATTCCCAGTTGAGGACAGGATCTGGACCTTTCCATTTATTTGTAAGGGTAATAAAATTAAGGGCAAAAAATGCATGGTTAATGTGATCCCAGGGATTGGTAAATACAAGGTCGGAAGCCTTAAGGTGGGTTAGCCAAGTCTTTAAGATAAGGTGCACACCTTCCACAATGTCTTGGCCCTCAGGGTTGTATGGAATTCCAGTAGTATGACAAATTTTCAAGGTAGCACAAAACTGTTTAGACTTGTCACTGATATATGCAGGATAATTATCTGTTTTAATGTGTATTGTTTTACCCATTATGGAAAATGATGAAACAAGATGAGAAAGGACATCTTTGGTAGCCCCTCCAGAATGTGGTGATGCAAAAATAAAGTCGCTGAAGGTATCTATAGAAACGTGTATATATTTGTTTTTTCCAAATTCAGGAAAATGAGTAACATCCATTTGCCAAACCTGATTTGGCAGTAATCCTCGCAGGTTAACTCCCAAGTGTTGAATGGGAAGAGAGACAGCACAACCACGGCATGCTTTTACTATCTCTCATGCTTGTTGCCTGGTAATTTTACAAAGTAATCGAAGGCTCTGGGAATTTAGATGGTGAAGATTGTGTAACTCCGTGGGCTTTTGAATGGAGGCAACAAAAATTTGAAAGATGGAACGAGTTGCTGCATCAGCTTGGGCATTACATTGTGTTAGAGGCCCGGGAAGATCAGAGTGTGCCCTGATGTGTCCTAAGAAAAATGGGTGTTGTCTGGTCTGAATTAGCTGCTAAACCTGGTGAAACAGAAAGGCTGCACTGGAAGAAGACTTAATGGAGGGTGAAATCTCCAGCAGGGGCACAGAATGACCAATGTAGGCACTGTCTGTATCATTATTAACAGGATTATCAAAAAATGGTATAAAAACTTGTGTTATATCAAACAATTCCACAAGCTGTGCTGACTGATAGACAGTATCAAAGGTGGTAGACTGGTTATTGACAACAAAGACTTCAGGGCCAGTACTGGGAATGTATGTAAAGACAGTTAGGGCTTGAGGAATGGGAGCCTTTTGATTGAATTTGGGAAAAATAAATGGATGTAATTGGACAAAATGTAAAAGGGGTCATTGGGGAGGTGGTTATCAATTGTTCCCAAAAAAACAGATAGGGCAATACCACATTCATCTCCTGTCTGTAGTAAAAATTGGGTTTGGTTCTTAGTATATGGAATTAAAATATTATCAAGGTCTTTGCCAAAATGTTGTCGAGAAAACAAGGGACATTTTATATTGATAGAAGCTACCTAAGCAGGATAAACAGTAATAAACTTGGAGGATGTGTTGGGTAAATGGACCAAAAGGAAGGGCCAGCCTTTATTTTTAAACTGTGGATCTCGCTGCCAAAATATTCCTGTGGGTGTATGAGGAGTGTGTAAAATAACCAGAACCAGAGGAAGGTTATAAGAAATTTGTGTAACAAACTGTTGGTGAATGGCTTCTGTGACTTGGTTTAATGCCTGTCATGCCACAGGAGTAAGCTTTCAAGGGGAAGAGGGGTGGGAAACACCACTCAAAATATCTTTAAAGGGCAAAAGTACACAAGTGGGTAATTTTAAATATGATCTTAGCCATTGAATATTCCCCACTAATTTTTGAAAATCATTAAGGGTGTGAAGATGGTCCACACGTAGTTGTATTTTAGGAATTTAGATCTGATTATCTTGAAGTTTAAGGGCCAAATAGGTATAAGGGTCCTGTTTTTGAAACTTGTCAGGAGCTATCTGTAGTCCCAAGGTTGTGAGTGTTTTGTAAAGGTCCAGGTAACAATTATTAAGGTCATGGGTATTAGGTGCAGCAATTAACAAATCATCCATATAATGTAAAATATAAATTCTTGGCCATCTCTCTCTCACAGGGTCGACTGCTTGAGCAACGTATTTTTGGTGAAGACTAGGGCTGTTGGCCATACCTTGGGGAAGAACCTTTCATTGAAATCTCTGCATAGGGCCCTGAAAATTAATGTGAGGGAGACTAAAGGCAAAATATGGTCTATCCTCAGGATGTTAAGGAATGGTAAAAAAGCAATCTTTTAAGTCAACAACCATTTTACAATAGTTTTTGGCAATAGCCACTGTTGTGGGAATGCCTGGCTATAGTGCTCCCATGAGGCATGTAACTTTATTAATGGCACGCAAATCTTGTAAAAGGCATCACTTGCCTGATTTTTTTCTTGATAACTAAAAAATAGGAGTATTCCATGGTGAGGTTGAGGGCTCTATATGGCTGACTGTCAGCTATTCCTGCACTAACATGGAGACAGCCTCCAATTTTTCTTGGGTAAGAGGCCACTGATCCACCCACACATGAGTCTGAGACTCACAAATAATTTTATCTGCATGGGGTACAGGAGGCTCAGGGACCGACACTAAAAATCAGAATACCCAAGTCCATATGTATTTGTTTTTTGTATGGGTTGTGTAGGCTCAACGAGTTATTGTCTTAGTCTCACAAGTCCTGTAACAGGGACAAAATTCACACGAAGCATTTGATGAGTCACCATGGAATTGGGACTGGCAAGAATAACTTTCATTTGACTCAAAATATCTCGGCCCCATAGGTTATCAGGGAGGTCAGGAACAACGAAAGGAGTGACAGTTCTGTTATTACCCTCTTTATCAGTCCAGCGAAGAGCCCTAGAGCTAACCAGAGGATTTTTTGACTGTCCTATCCCTTTAAGGTCAGTCAAGGATGGGGTGAGGGGCCAAACTGATGGCCAGTATTTTTGAGACATTTGTGTCATCAGCTCCAGAATCCAGAATTCCTTGAAATTCCTTTCCTTCAATAAGTAAGGTAAGGGTGGGTCTATTGTGAGAAATGTGCTGAACCCAATACACATCAGAGGAGCCCAAGGAGGCAGTTCCCCACAGTAGGGTTTGGGTCGTGGAAGTGCCTTCTGAATCTAAGGGAAGGAGTATTAATTGTGCAAGTCTTGTTCCTGCAGGGATGGTCACAACTCCATTAATAGCTGTGGCCATTATTTTTATTTCTCCAGTAAAACAATTATCATTAATTCCAGGGAAGACCTGAACACCTTGAAAGGTAGTAGAGGCTCTTCCAAGAATAAGGGCACATATATGAGATGGATGGTTACCCATAATTCCAGTGGGTATTATCTGGGGCCCTTTAATTGAGTCTAATATTGTATCAGTGCCAGCACAGAGGTCCAATCCTGCGCTGACTGGGGTGGCTCATTGGAGGAATGCAATTGTGGAGAAGGATTTTGAGGTAGGTTGGGAATTTGGGAGGGAACAAACCTTATTGCCCCTGGGTTTGTACTGGGGGAGGTCGGGGCCAGGGGCAGGACCCACACGGAGTTTCCCGAGAAGCAGGAAGAAATAGGCTGTCCCAGGGCATTTGTCTTAGATCTACACTCACTGGCCCAGTGATGACCTTTACCACATATAGGGCAAAGGGTGGCTGGGGACGGTTTAGCCCCACTTTGAGGAGACGCTACCACTAGGCTTTGTTTGCCTGTTGGACACTCGCGTGAAACATGGCGAGGTTGTTTACAAGTAAAGCAAGTATGTGAGACAGGATTGAGAAAGGCCTTGATAAAGGCTGCACCTATGGCTAGAGCAATGGCATGCCTGCACCCACCCCAGCACAGAGTCTAATAAAGTCAGAAATTTTCCCTTTATCCTTATGAGGTCAAGGAACATCCTGACATTCCGCGTTGGCGATTTCAAACGCAAAATGTTTTACAAAGGTGCTTTCACTTTCGCTTGGTCCAAGCAAGTATTCCCCTGCTACATTAAGCCGGGCAACAAAGTCACTATAAGGCTCGTCGGGCCCTTGTCGAATTTTTGCCAGGGAAGCGGTAGCCAAGCCCTTTTGAGGGAGGTGTCTCCAGAAATGTAAGCCAGCCATCTGAATTT
This sequence comes from Callospermophilus lateralis, assembly GCF_048772815.1. Taxonomy (NCBI): domain Eukaryota; kingdom Metazoa; phylum Chordata; class Mammalia; order Rodentia; family Sciuridae; genus Callospermophilus; species Callospermophilus lateralis. The sequence continues at coordinate 3,146,374 of NC_135316.1, read as the reverse complement.
GCGCCAAAAGTCCAGCAGAGAAACGTGCCAGTTTAGGGTTATTGTCAAAAGGTGCATTGCCCACTAGCTTAACATAAGTCCAGTATTTAGAGGAGGCCTTAGTTAATTTTTTTTGAGCAGTTGCCCGACAGTGCTCTTTGAAATCTGCATTCCACAACAGGAAGTCTCTGGCACTGAGGGTAGCTCGGGCTAAAAATTTTCAATCATTGGAAGTAAGCCATTGTGCACTGTGGCTTTCTAGTAACTAACGTGGGGCCAGAGTGAGCATAAGCCTTTTTAAGTTTTTCAAGAAAACGCAGGCTTAATTTTTTGTAGACACTCTGGGTTCCTTCCTCCCTACGGGTGAACTCCTCATCCTCTGAGTCCTGATCTTTCTCTTGCCATTCCCCCGTTTGTCCTCTTGATCAGTTTCCCCCGCTTCCTCCTCTTGATCCTCATCTAAGTCTTTGTCCTCACCCTGAGAGGGCTTATCTATCTGACTGAGGGTGACTGGGAAGGAAAGAACAGGCCAAGGAAGTAGCTTAGCCTTTCCATTAGACCACTGTGGTCCAACTCTGTTGACTCCGTGTGTAAGGCTAATGAGCAGAGCTCAGAGTCATGGGATCTTAATTCTTTTAAAAGTTGGATCTGTTCCCATCTATGTTGGAGAGACTCTCACAAGGGAGCCAGGTTAGGCAAGGGAAGTGGGAAAAAAATTATCTGGGGGAGCAGTTGGCCTCTGAAGGGCCGGAGCACAAAAGGCAGGAGGGATATATGAGGGAGGTGGATGTGTAAGTCCTACAGGCTGTGGCAGGGTCCTGAGAGGTGCTGGGTCTTCTGAATGGTAGCATGCTGCTTCCTTCTCCAAGGTACCCTCCTCCCCAGGGGTCAATTTGTCTCTGGGATTTAAAACTGGATAAAGGCGGTTGGTAACCCTGGGAGCCTTATTCATTAGTGTGGTTTTTTTGAGGGGGACCAGGAAGGTTCCCATGGTCCTGGGGAGACTGAGAAGTGTCTTTGTCTATACTATCTGAAGGGCATGTTGAGGGGGGACGAGAGGTCTTTTGCATAGCCTCTTCCCCAATCCTGACAAGTTTTAAGGTACCATTGTCAAAGGGTGAACTATTAAGACTTTTATTAATTAAGTTCCAGGATTAAAAGGTGGGAACAGGCCCCTTTTCTGGGCCAAAGGATTCATAATAATCTTTTAAACAGTCTCCTACTCTAAGCCATCGTTTACCATCAATGGTCCCTTCAAGGGGAAACCATGGACAGAATTCTCCTATGTATGAAAAGAACAATTTTAAGTCCTTTTTTTTTAAACACGCGACCACCATGTCTTAAGGGATTCCTTGAGGCTTGAAAAAAATGATCGTGAGCTCCCCTTGGCCAAGTCTTCCCAGAGGATGGAGTTCTCCCTCAGTCAAAGGCTTGAGTCCCAGTCGGTGGGCGCCAGTTGTCCCGACCGGCAGGACACATCAACGTGGGTGGCGAACCTAGGTGGGGAGGAATGATGGGACAAGAGACACGAGAGATGACAGCAAGACAGGAGTTCTGATCAAGCTGCAAACTTTCATTGTTCACACAGGGTTTTTTATATGCTGGGAATGGGAAAGCTCTCTTATCGGCAGTTGCTGGATGTCTTCACAAGGTGAGATAAAGTCAGGATGTTTCAGGAAGACAGATGGCCGCAGGATGTCTCAGGGGGATAGATGGCTACAGGATGTCTCCCAGGCAGGATGTCTTCCCTGGGGCTGTTTCTTGTAAGTGTCAGGCTATTCTTTGAAGGAGAACTTCCTCCTAGCCCCTGACAGTTAGGGACTGAGTATTTGGAATGGAACATTGGAAAATGAATCCAATGTGTATGCAAATATGTGCTACACAAAAATCTTCTCACTTTCTTTCAGAACAATGCCTTGACATTACCTTGGCCCAAATTAAGACACAATTAGAGGAGAAGAGTTAGAAAATCTCTGAATACGTATCTGGAATGGAAAATGCTCAGGAGTTCACAAACTTGGAGGTGGTAGAGTGCCGCAGTCTCTGGCTGGGCACAAATCACGAGTCTCCACACAGCTTGTAGATTCAAACAGCAATTCTTTATTCTCGAACTCACACCGGCCGTCTACAAACACGTTCTGGGGGAATCCTCGTTCTCTGCCCAAATCCACTCCCAAATCCACTCCACATGGGCTTCTGTCTCCCAAAATATACTGTCTGACCCTAAGAACTCAAGAGGAACTCAGCAGCAGGATACGCCCTATTCTAAAGGGGGAACACCCTAATCTCCTATTATGCTAAACTGCCCTATTCTAAAGGGGGAACACCCTAATCTCCTATTATGCTAAACCACCCTATTCTAAAGGGGGAACACCCTAAACACGGATCCTGCCCTGGTCCTTGAGCAAGGTCACCTTTCAGAAGTCCTTCCACTAGACAGCATGGGAGTAAGCTGGCAAGGAATTTGTCATACCTACTTGGCTGATGGCTCCCAGCATCTCCCCCCTTCTGATTAATTAAACAACAAGTAATGTGGCTTAAGGACCGTGCCTGGTAGGTTGTCCAGTTCAACATATGGCTCTTACCCGTCATTGGAAAACTGACCTTTAGGCGTCAGCCTCCTGTCTTAGGTTGATACCACTGCAACTGGATCATACCCGTCACTGACTACCGGTCCAGCATACAGCCATACTTGTGGATAGGTCTATGCACCAGTGGGGGGGTGAGGTTCTTTGCCTCACCTCTGTTGACCCCCAAATTTGGCCTTGGTGGCAGTGGGGGAGTGAGGTTAATGTGGCTTAAGGACCGTGCCTGGTAGGTTGTCCAATTCAACATATGGTCCTTACCCGTCATCGGAAAACTGACCTTTAGGCAACTGACCTTTAGGCGTCAGCCTCCTGTCTTAGGTTGATACCACTGCAATTGGATCTTACCCGTCACTGACTACCGGTCCAGCATATAGCCATTGGCCCCCAAATTTTAGACCATCACTAGCAGAAGGGAGGAGGATACAGAAATGCCACGACACCAAGCCAATTGACAGTTCCTTTGGAAAATTTGCATCATTGGTGACACCATCAGCAAAGATCACTGGTGACACCATCAGCAAAGATATGCCAGCATTACCACAATTTGCTGCACTAAACGTAGTTACATAGTCCAGGCAAGTTCTGTAAGCAGTTCAAAGGGGAGGAATCTATCAATCTGTCCGTCTCTTCCCAAAGTCCGTTTCCTCCCAAAGTAAGTTGACTCCTTGATTGAGCATACTTGTTGAGTTATATTCATTGGGATGAAGATAGGAATTCTGGCAATGATGCTAAAAAGACATTAATCTGAAAAGAATTATTAAATATAATGAAAAGGAAAGGTGAAAGTAAACAAACAGATCTGTTAACCACCTTTAAAACAATCCTTAACAGCTGTTTACCTAATTTAAATTAAGCCATTTAAATCACGTGAATAAAAAAAAAATTCGGATCCATTTTCTCATGAGTGCTCCTCATATATGAAATATGGACATACACACAAATGTGCAAACAAACGTACAACACATAAGATAATAATAAAGGCCTTGTAGCTTTACCTAGGTGAAATCTCCATTGCAATGTTTAAAAACTCCACAGTCAAAAAATAAAACTGATCAGAAAAACATTAACCTAGGTTTGTATGAGCTCAAAAAATAAAAATAGAACCTTATGATGTGGAAAAATGCAATAATAAAATAGATATTGAAAAAACCATCCTGGTTAATCACAGTCGCAGATGTAAGAATGGCCAAGCTGGAGTTCTGGATATCAGCTGTTATGGATTTGAGTCAAATCATCTTCTTTTCGATCTGTAGAAATCGTTTTAGTTAGTCTTTCTGGAATCCAAATAGTCTTTCTGGAATCCAGACAGAGCCCCGACTCCAGACAATCACTGGGTCTGGACCTTTCCATTGTCCTGTTAGAATATCTTTCCAAAGAACTTTAGGCTTATGCACATTTTTTCGATACATGTGCCCTTCCGCAGCACTAAGTCCTGATGAATCCAAATTTAAAAAGTTTAGAGTAAAAAGCGTTATTTTAAGTTTATCTTTGGGGGATATATACCCCTTTCCAATTTATAAGATTAACTAGGCTTCGAATGACGCAATCTTTCCTCCATCATGAAGGCATCTTAACCACCTTCAAATTAACCTTTTAAAGCTTTACAATTATCATCTATACTGTACTTTTAAATGTACTTTTTTACTACCTACAGCTTCACTCTTTTAAACGAGGCTTAGACTCTGTTTAAATCGCTTAATATTAGTTTACATGGCTGCCCTTCAACCAAAGGCCTTTTTTACTCCATTAAGAAGCTTTGTCTCAATCTGCCATGTACAAATACCTTTTTTTCTTTCTTCCTTTCTCAAGCTTTTAAAGTACTACTTTACCCCACAGAGATTATCTCATCTAGAAACATTTCTTTTTCTTTTAACCTTCCATATTAAAATATATTTTCACATCTTCAATCTTTTAATATTCCTTTTCTAGCCATTGATCCTTTTTATAAATTCACATTCTGAAATAACCCTTATAAAATTTCTGAATTTAGACAAATTATTCCACTTTAATAATATGAAATACTTTCATGTTTTTTATGGTACTATAATACTGTAATTGAAACCCAACTGAAACTTCTTATACTCTTTGTATATAAATTACACCTGATAGAATCTTAACACTTAGTAACCTTATTTCAGCAAAGACACAGACCAAAGCAATATTAAACATTTTTCCATTCACCAATTTATGAAAACACACATATGTTTAAATATATTACCTTATGAAACTTAATAAGTAAAGAATACTTGATTTCATATTTAGTGGTTGATATTTTAACACTTTAGTTTTGTAAATTAATTAGAACTTTGTAGAAACCAAGATCTTAGACAAATGTAGTAAACAGAACTAGCCATCTTTTTCTTGTTGAAGAAAAATCCTTCTACAGGATACCATGATGGTCCCATTGATATATTTAACAACTTCTCGTTTAAAAGCCATGGGCTGCATTTTTGTATTGTATCAACATATGCCCTAGCTGTTCTTGGTCTTACTGGGGTGCCTTTTTTCTCTAACAATTTCTCTTCCTCAGAGGTGAACAACTTCAAACCTTGAGTTAACCATTTTCCCCAGTTTGCCTGAGAAAGTTCTAGGAACAGGCAACTTGAAATAAAAACAAAATAAATCAAAACAAGAACGCATTGTTTTTTGAAATGCTCACCCATTCTTTCGCTCTCCTTCAGGGGCTGAACAATTTCACTTACCTTCTTTTCATATGTTCCGCGTACGAGCCACCAGATGCCGCAGTCTCTGGCTGGGCACAAATCACGAGTCTCCACACAGCTTGTAGATTCAAACAGCAATTCTTTATTCTCGAACTCACACCGGCCGTCTACAAACACGTTCTGGGGGAATCCACGTTCTCTGCCCAAATCCACTCCCAAATCCACTCCACATGGGCTTCTGTCTCCCAAAATATACTGTCTGACCCTAAGAACTCAAGAGGAACTCAGCAGCAGGATACGCCCTATTCTAAAGGGGGAACACCCTAATCTTCTATTATGCTAAACTGCCCTATTTTAAAGGGGGAACACCCTAATCTCCTATTATGCTAAACCACCCTATTCTAAAGGGGGAACACCCTAAACACGGATCCTGCCCTGGTCCTTGAGCAAGGTCACCTTTCAGAAGTCCTTCCACTAGACAGCATGGGAGTAAGCTGGCAAGGAATTTGTCATACCTACTTGGCTGATGGCTCCCAGCAGTAGAGGAGTTTCCAAAAGTAAACATGAAGATCTGCCAGCCTAAAGACTTCTGGAGAAACTACCAATGAGGTTTGGCACTTAAAATATATGTTGATGTTAGGAGTTTTAGCTTCCTTTCTAGTGAGACCATCAAAGCTTGTTCTACATCTATGTGATCTGGAGGACATGCTTTCTTATTTTCCAATGAACATGAGGCAGCAGTGCTGAATTCTCTCTTTATAGGTAAACTGTATCCACTGGGGTCTAAGTGTCTCTCTGTGTGGACTGTGAAGCCAGTTGGTCATCATCCACTTTTCATGGTGTTTCTTGCTGCTGCACTGAGAATTTGGTATTTGGTTCATGAAATACAAGGAGTTCAACTGGGACACAGTGCTGGTGGGAGTTGTGTCACATGTGGTTCGTCAGGGTCTGCAGGAGAATGCACCAACCAGGCTTCTATCCTACATAGCTTGCCCCATTGACCATAGCAACCTTAATTTGAACATTGCCCTGAAACCTCTCCATATAACAAGACACCTTTACATTCAAGGTTCTGCGTGCTACACCATGTCAGTCACAAGCCATTTGGAAGACAATGGCAGATCCACATGACCCCACCACAGATATATTATCACACACCTGAACACCACTGCTGTAGGCCCATTACTCAGCTGGCTGCAACTTACTGGCATCTCTGTTCTACACCATTTTCATGAATCCCAGTCAATCAAGGCACTGTCTGGTACACATATGATCAGCAACAGGACATCCATTCATGGTAATTATCTAGCCACTTTTCAGGATGATGTTGGAGACACTGTGGGTTTCAATTCATTCAGGAACCATGAAATGGTGAGGAAGCTCATTTCAATGAAAGCCTTGGAGAACCCTCACAGCTAAGACTTCCCAAAGAGTGGCCAAAAGTTCACATGAAGCCATGCACATTAAGGTCTACAAGTTGAGTTCCATGTGTGTTTTGACTCTCAACTATTGCTGCCAAGTCTTTTAGAAGCCGCAGTCCATTCATAAATTAGGCAGGATGAATGCTGGGAAGCTTTCTTCTAGACAGGATACATCCATTGATGCATTCTATTTTTTAACGTCTACAACCATGGACACAGTGGGATACTAGACATAGAAACACTCACCTTGTCAAACGACTTACAAGAAACAGTCCCTTTAAACCAAATAAACCGCCTTTCCTACCTATTCTCAGAACATGAGAAAAAATCACCAACTCACACTCACACCTACAAAGGCACCTCCTTCCCCCAAGTAGGTCTGTGATTATCCGGAGTGTCCTCTGGCTGGTGGGCCATACTATATTCCCCCAAAATGGCTTGTCCTGTCTCAGATCTTGTCTCCTTGGCCAACGCTGTGAAGTTGTCAGGAGCCAGCGGTGAGCCAATACGTGTTTTCTAAGGAAAGGCCCCTCCTCAGAGATATCCTGGCATTTTGCCATTCTCACATCAGTAGGTACCAAAAAACTGACTCTTTCCTTGGTAAAACCAATCAAGTTTTCCCACTGGGACTGGGACTGGGACAGGTTCTGGGTGCCTGGATTCCTGGATTTCAAGTTGAGAGAGTTCCATCTTCAATGAAGTGAGGTAAGTCACTTCCTTCCAGAACTGAATGAGGTCACTGCCTTGGCAACCACTTTGTCCTAACAGTTGCTTCCAAGAGTCCCATGAGATGGAGGCTGCCCCTAATTCCTGTGACACTTTCACAAGTTAGAATGGTATATGAACCTTAGGCATCTGGGAACAGCTCTCCACCCAGGTTTGCTTTTGTCCTTCTTCCATACATAAAGAAGAGAGGCTGATTCAGAAACATTCTTTCATCCTGACCGGGTTGTATGTCATGGAAGATGACTTTTGCTCTCTCAGGTTTTTCAAAGCTGCCTATGTCTTCTCCAGTGATCATTTCTTTACGTAACTTTGAGGTTCTCAGCTGGTGGAAGATCCCCTACATTCCTGTGTTGTAAGACCAACTCTGGCCCTGCTCTTCTTTTGAGTTAGATTGAGGAAACAGTGTATAGTTATGGTTAATAACAAGTTCGATTTTGGTTAGGAATCATTCTGTGATATGAATAATGGCATTGGGAACCTGCGATATTTCCAATAATATAGAGGTGAAATATAAGTATGAAAACAGAAATCTAGGTAAGATTTGAAGCCCAGAAGGGCACTGGGATTTTCATTGAGATACTTAGCTTTGAATTATGTTCTGCACAGATGTCTCAGTTAAATTGATACACAATAGCATAGGACTTTGTACCTTGGAGGATAGAATGTTGAAGAGAACATCCAGTCAAAAGGGATAGTTGGTAGGATTAGAAAGATAGTTTGTAGGGTTTAGAAAGAAGAGTGAGTATAGGATTTGGACCAAAAGATTTTTAGCAATAGTGTTTCGTGTAGAGCGTAAATGTAAATGTCAGCAGACATGAAGAGTCAGTCACAATGATGAACTGGGGAAAATATGTAGGAAAGCAGATATCAATAGAGATATTATGAAATCAGTAAAGTATAAAGTTACTGATAGAATTAGACATTTTCAACAGGCTAGAGGTTGAATATATAATCTTTGGAAGAAACAAATATGTACTCACCAATAGGATTGACATTTGAGAGCATTAGGCAACCTGGACATGGATGTATTTAGTAATCCAGGCTCACTTTCCATTTAGGGTTTGGTACAATCATAAGTGTGACCTTTGCATTTTGTGTCCAGAATACTACTGTGATAAAATATACATGTAGATCAGGTGACATGAGTATTTTTTCCACCATTTATGGGAACAATATTTTGAAGACCTATACATTAGTATTAGGGGTACAAAGAGGTGTACCTTGTGTCTATGAATATAGAGATAATTCATGAATAGAACATACTGTGAATAAATAATATAACTGGTTCCACTTTAAATAATGGATTGAATTGATATCTGAAAATATATAAGAAATCTTATATTGTTATACAATCATTCATTCCAACCAGTTATACATTTAATGGTAATATTAGGATTATGGTTTATCATGAAGGGTGTTTGAGTTTTGCTTCATTAGTGACTATGAAAAATGAAAATATTGTGTTTGGAAAGAAGTCTTATGAAAGACCTGTCAAGAAACATGGATGAATACATGTGTTCTGAAGCAGGAAGTGATTGATAGTGAAGCAAATACCTATATATTTGCTAGCTTGTGTATGAAATATATATCCTATGGTCTGCATAAACCAACAAAATAGTAATGTACCAGTGTTGAAGAAAAATGAACGTCAAAATACACATCATGTCCCCTAGGAATCTACTTGCATTGATGTTAACCTGGGTCAGTTACTTTAGAAATATCAGCTTTTGTATGCACCATTAATGAAGTTAGTTTTCAGTACTTGGAAACAAATATGTATTTCAGGTGGATGAATATTTCTGAGAATAATCTTGTGGAAAGTTGATTATAAATCCACATACATGAATATGAATGAATTTAGGAAGTGTATAATAAGACACATATTTTTCATATTTTGAAAAATCTGGAGAGTATATATATATATATATATATATATATATATATATATACATATATACGCACAGGCACAAACAATAAAATGTAGCAATATAGGAGATCCAACGTGGCGGCGGGCATAGAGAGATCAAGTCTCTGACCTCTTCAGCTGTGCGGGTATTCGGAGTCGTAAACTGTCTAAATGCTGTTTGCTCAGAATCACTAGTCAATGCTGACCTGACGTGGATCTAGGGCGAACAGTCTGCGCCCCTCAGAACACACAGAGCCCGGATCGGGTGCATTTAAGCTCAGGTTGCCTGCTTCTCGTGACTCAGCACTAGCGTTCCCGCTGAAAGAACTGGTCAGCCCTTCTGTATTTACAGAGGTAAAAGCCAAGTGAGCATTCATAGACAGTGGTCACAGGATTGAAATGGGGCTTGGGAGAGAGAGTCAGGACCCACCCGTAGCATTTGTCACCCGGCAAAGGGAACGAACAGTCACCATTTGCATGGGATACCACCATGCCAGATAACTGACGTCACGGGCGTAGGAGGTAACTTAATTGAAACCAGCAAGACAGGTGTGTAATCCCCTAGCCATCTCTCTCCACACAGCGGGGAAACCTTAAGAGCCCCTCCCAGCTCTCCCAAAAGGGCCCCACCCAGCTCCCCCGTGAGCATGATAGCCAGACCGAGGAAGTCAGGAGTGTTGTGGGACTTGCAGCGCAGAAATCCTGGCTACCGCTCACACCAGTGCTGACAACTGAGGTCTCTTGCACGAGCTACCAGGGGCATGGCTACCAGAGAGCAAGCAAAATCGCTGGGGGTTCTCAGCCCCAAGCTCTACAAACTTAGGGTCTGAGGGAGGCAAACAGGGAGAGTGTGCCCAGGCGTTCATGAAAACAGGGCTCCCAGGAAAAGCAGACCTGGCGTGTAGCATCAAATAAATTTATAAGAGTAAGCAGTAACTCAGCAGTCAAACAGAACAAGAAGTAACATGAGCAGCATAAGAAAGCAAGAAAGAAAAGGAGTACAAACAATGAAGGACAGCCTAAATATTCAGGAGGACCTAGAATTATCAGAAAAATGGTCATATAAAGAACTCAAGGAATACCTTAGACAGATGGAATAGAACCTTAAAGAGGATACAAGACAGCAAATACAAACAGTGAAAGAACACACTGAAAATGAATTACATAAACAGATAGAAGTAGAAGTTAAGCATCTTTATCAGGAGAAAGGGATTACAAAAAAAATCAAACAATAATTCTAGAAATAAAGGAAACGATAAACCAAATTAAAAACTCAATTGAGAGTATCACTAACAGAGTGGAGCAAGTAGAAGCCAGAACATCAGATAATGAAGACAAAATATATCATCTTGAAAAGGGTCTAGCCAACTCAGAATGGCTGGTAAGAAATCATGAGAAAAACATCCAAGAGATATGGGATAACATAAAAAAAAAACTTATGAGTCATCTGGATAAAGGAAGGTACAGAGATTCAAACCAAGGGAATGAGTAACCTGCTGAATAAAATAATTACAGAAAACTTTCCAGAAATAAAAAAAGAAATGGATATACAAATTGTAGATGCATACAGGACACCGAGCACACAAAATCACAGTAGACTAACGCCAAGACACATTGTTATGAAGATATCCAATATACAGAACAAAGAGAAAATATTAAAATGTACATGAGAAAGGAGGCAGATGACATTCAGGGATAAACCAATAAGGTTAAGAACAGATTTTTCATCACAGACGCTGAAAGCGAGAAGATCCTGGAACAACGTATTTCAAATACTGAAAGACAATGGATGCCAACCAAGAATTCTGTGTCCAGCAAAATTAAGCTTCAGGTATGACAAGAAAATAAAAATATTTCATGATGAACAAAAGCTAATACTGGTTTGCAATACTGGTTTTTGTAGCCAGAAAACCAGTATTGCAAAGTGTCTTGAGCAAAACACTACACGAGAAAGAAATGAAAAACAACAACCGAAACCATCACTGGGAAGTGCCTCAGTAATGACAGATGGTGGGGGAAAAGCTAATCATGGAGAAACAAACTAAATTAAAAAATAAAGATAAATAATGAAACATGGCTGGCAGTACAAACCATATATCAAAAGTAACTCTAAACATTAATGGCTTAAACTCTTCAATAAAGTGACATAGGCTGGTAACTTGGATTAAAAAAACAAATCCAAAAATAGGTTGCCTCCATGAGACACATCTCAATGGAAAAGACATACACAGGCTGAAGGTGAAAGGTTGGGAAAAAATATACCATGCACACGGTCCTCGTAAGCAACCAGGGGTGGCCATTCTCACATCAAATAAAATCGACTTCAAGACTAAGTTAATCAAAAGAGTCAAGGAAGGATATTATATACTGTTAAAAGCAATCATTCACCAACAAGACTTAAAAATTATCAATATTTATGCACCAAATAATGGTGCTGCTACGTTCATAAAAAAAATCCTCCTAAAGTTCAAGAATCAAATAGACAACAACACAATAATTATGGGTGACATCAACACACCTCTCTCACAATTGGACAGATCCTCCAAACAAAAGTTGAACAAATAAAATATAGAACTCAATATCACAATCAATAACCTAGACTTAAATGACATATATAGAATATATCAACCATCATCAAGTGGATATATTTTTTTCTCAGCAGCACATGGATCCTTCTCAAAAATAGACCATATATTGTGCCATAGTGCAAAACTCCGTAAATATAAAGGGGTGGAGATAATACCATGCATTTTATCTCACCATAATGGAATGAAATTGTAAATCAATGATAAAAGAAGGAAGGAAAAATCCTACATCACATGGAAAATGAACAATATGTTACTGAATGGTCAATGGGTTACATAAGACATAAAGGAGGAAATAAAAAAATTCTTAGAGATAAATGAAAATGCAGACACAACATATGAGATTCTATGGGACACAATGAAAGCAGTTTTAAGAGGGAAATTTATTGCCCGAAGGTTATTCCTCAAAAAAAGGAAAAACCAGCAAATAAATGAGCTCACACTTCATCTCAGAGCCCTAGAAAAGGAAGAGCAAAACAACAGCAAATGTAGCAGAAGGCAAAAAATAATTAAAATCAGAGCGGAAATCAACGAAATTGAAACAAACAAACAAAAAAAAAAACTATTGAAAAATTAACAAAACTAAAAGCTGGTTCTTTGAAAAAATAAATAAGATCAATAGACCCTTAGCCATGCTAAAGAAGAGAAGAAGAGAGCGAACTCAAATTACTAATATATGGAATGAAAAAGGCAATATCACAACAGATGCTACAGAAATACAGAAGACAATTAGAAATTATTTTGAAAACCTATATTCCAATAAAATAGAAAATAGTGAAGACATCGATAAATTTCTTAAGTCATATGATTTGCCTAGACTGAGTCAGGAGGATACACAAATTTTAAACAGACCAATTTCAATGGATAAAATAGAAGAAGCAATCAAAAGACTACCAACCAAAAAAAGCCCAGGACCAGATGGGTATACAGCGGAGTTTTACAAAACCTTTAAAGAAGAATTAATACCAATAGTTTTCAAGTTATTTCAGGAAACAAAAAAAGAGGGAGCTCTGCCAAATTCATTGTATGAGGCCAACATCACCCTGATTCTGAAACCAGACAAAGACACCACAAAGAAAGAAAACTACAGACCAATATCTCTGATGAACCTAGATGCAACTATCCTCAATAAAATTCTGGCGAATCAGACCCAAAGGCACATCAAAAAAATTGTGCACCAAGATCATTAGGATTCATCCCTGTGATGCAAGTATGTTTCAATATACAGAAATCAATAAATGTTATTCACCACATCAAGAGACTTAAACATAAGAACCATATGATCATCTCGATAGAGGCAGAAAAAGAATTAGACAACGGAGAGCATCCCTTTAAGTTCAAAACATTAGAAAAACTAGGGATAACAGGAACTTACCTCGACATTGTAAGAGATATCTATGTTAAGCCTCAGGCTAACATCATTCTGAATGGAGAAAAATTGAAGGCATTCCCTCTAAAATCTGGAACAAGACAGGGATGTCCTCTATCACCACTTCTATTCAATATAGTTCTCGAAAAACTGGCCAGAGCAATTAGACAGATGAAAGAAATTATAGGCATAAAAATAGGAAAAGAATAACTTCAATTATCACTATTTGCCAGTGACATAATTCTATACATAGAAGAACCAAAAGCGTCTACAAAAAAAAAAAAATACTTGAACTAATAAATGAATTCAGCAATGTGGCAGGATATAAAATCAACACGCATAAATCAAAGGCATTTCTGTATATCAGCGACAAAACTTCTGAAATGGAAATGAGGAAAAACACTCCATTCATGATATCCTCAAAAAATAAAAAAAAAAAAATACTTGGGAATCAACCGAACAAAAGAGGTGAAAGATTTATACATTGAAAACTACAGAACCCTATGAAGAGATGTAGAATAAGATCTTAGAAGATGGAAAAATATACCCTGTTCATGGATAGTCAGAACTAACATCATCAAAATGGCGATATTACCAAAAGTTCTCTATAGGCACAATGCAATGTCAATCAAAATCCCAATAGCATTTCTTGTAGAAATAGAGAAAACAATCATAAATATCATATGGAAAAATAAAAGACCCAAATATCAAAAGCAATTCTAAGCAGGAAGCGTGAATCAGGCAGTATAGCGACAGCAGATTTCAAACTATATTACAGAGCAATAGTAAAAAAAAAAACAGCATGGTACTGGTACCAAATCAGGCGGGTGGACCAATGGTACAGAATAGAGGACACAGAGACTAATCCAAAAAGTGACAACTATCTTATATTTGATAAAGGAGCTAAAAGCATGCAATGAAGGAAGGATAGCATCTTCAACAAATGGAGTTGGGAAAACTGAAAATCCATATGCAACAAAATAAAACTGAATCCCCTCTTCTCACCATGCACAAAGTAGATCAAGGAGCTAGATATCAAATCAGAGAGTTTGCGTCTGATAGAAGAAAAAGCTGGCTCCAATCTACATATTGTGGGGTTGGGCTCCAAATTCCTTAATAGGACACCCATAGCACAAGAGTTAATAACAAGAATCAACAAATGGGACTTACTTAAACTGAAAATTTTTTTCTCAGCAAGAGAAACAACAAGAGTTAAATGGGGAACTTACCTCCTGGAAACAAATTTTTACTCTTCACACTTCAGATAGAGCTCTAATATTCAGAATATACAAAGAACTCAAAAAATTAGACAATAAAATATCAAATAACCCAACCACAATGGGCCAAGGACCTGAACAGACACTTCTCAGAGGAGGACATACAATCAATCAACAAGTACATGAAAAAATGCTCACCATTTCTAGCAGTCAGAGAAATGCAAATACAAACCACCCTAAGATACCATCTCACTCCAGTAAGATTGGCAGCCATTATGAAGTCAAACAACAACAAGTGCTGGTGTTTATGTGGGGAAAAGGGTACTCTTGTACATTGCTAATGGGACTGCAAACTGGTGCGGCCAATTTGGAAAGCAGTATAGAGATTTCTGAGAAAGCTGGGAATGGAACCATCATTTGAGCCAGCTATTGCCTTTCTCGGACTATTCCCTGATGTTCTTAAAAGAGCATACTACAGGGATACTGCCACATTGATATTCACAGCAGCACAATTCACAATTTCTACACTGTGGAACAAACCCAGATGGGCTTCAATAGATGAATGGATAAAAAAAAAATGTGGCATTTTTACACCATGGAGTGTTACACAGCACCAAAAAATGAAAAAATCATGGAATTTGCAGGGAAATGGATGGCACTAGAGCAGATTATGCTTAGTGAAGCTAGCCAATTCCTAAAAAAAAAAACAAATACCAAATGTCTTCTTTGATATAATGAGAACAACTAAGAATAGAGAAGGGAGGAAGAGCAGGATGAAAAGATTAACATTAAACAGAGACATGAGGTGGAGAAAATTTGAGATAAAAGGGAAATTGCATGGTAATGGAAGGAGAACCTCATTGTTACACAAAATTACATATAAGAGGTTGTGAGGGGAATGGGAAAATAAACAAGGTGAGAAATGAATTACAGTAGATGGGGTAGAGAGAGAAGATGGGAGGGGAGGGGAGGCTAGAGGGAATAGAAGAGGATAGGAAAGGTAGCAGAATACAACAGTAACTAATAGGGCATTATGTAAAAATGTGGATGTGTAACCGATGTGATTCTGCAATGTGTATTTGGGGTAAAAATGGGAGTTCATAACCCACTTGAATCTGATGAATGAAATATGATATGTCAAGAGCTTCCTAATGTTTTGAACAACCAATAAAAGAAAAAAAGTAGCAATATATGCCAATCAAAATTCATCATGAAAAATATATAATCCACAGATCCAAAAATATTCATTTTACTGAACATGGTTTTTGTATAATGTTATTCAAATAGGAAGCTCACCCATAGGTTGAATTTTCAGTTCCAACAGCATTTAGGAGGAGTGATCTCTTCTCACATTTGTATCTGACAATTCAGCCACCTCACAAGTATGTACATGTGATACCAGGTAGGATTCTATTTGTGCATATAAAAATACATGTGTTGAATAGGCTACAGAGAAAGGGAGACAGAAATTCACATATTTGTTAAATTTAAAATCACATGGCGAACTATTTCAACAAAAAATTGACTACTTTCATAACTCCTACACTATATAATGCAAAAGGCTAGTCCATATATACACCATGCCTCCTCTGAACTGCTAGTATTTCTATTCTTTTTGGGTTATATTTCTCCATCATATTAGGATTATTAGTCACAGTCTAGTAGGGTATGGGTTAGTGTCAGGGATTCAGTATTTCAAATGGAAAATTGGAAAATGAATCCAATGTGTATGTAAATATGTGCTACAGAAAAGTCTTCCAAGTTACATCCAGAACAATGCCTTGACATTACCTTCGCCCCATGGAAGACACAATTAGAGTAGAAAAGTATGAAAATCTGTGAATACATAAAAGGAATGGAATATGCTCAGGAGTTCACAACCTTGGAGGAGGTAGAGGAGTTTCCAAAAGTAAGGGACAGGGTAAACACTCCACAAACATGGAGCTCTGCTGGCCTAAAGACTTCTTGAGAAACTGCCTCCGAGGTTAGGCACTTGAAATATATGTTGTTGTCATTAGATTTAGCTTCTTTGTAGTG
The DNA here is from genome assembly GCF_048772815.1 of Callospermophilus lateralis. NCBI lineage: Eukaryota > Metazoa > Chordata > Mammalia > Rodentia > Sciuridae > Callospermophilus > Callospermophilus lateralis. The sequence goes on along the minus strand of NC_135316.1, from coordinate 3,129,883 downwards.
ATACCATCAAAGCTGTGTCTGCGTCTATGTGACCTGGAGGACATGGTTTCTTATATTCAAATGAACATGAGGCAGCAGTGCTGAATTCTCTCTGTAGGTAAACTGTGGTGACTGGGGGTTAAGTGTCTCCCAGTGTGGACTGTGAAGACATTTGGTTATCCTACATTTTTCGTGGTGGTTCTTGTTGCTGCACTGGGAGTTTGGTATTTGCTTCACAAAATACAAAGAGTTCAACTGGGATAGAGTGCTGGAGGGAGTTCTGTCACGTGTGGTGGGTCAGGATCTGCAGGAGAATGCGCGAACCAGGCTTCTATCCCATAGCTTGCCCCAACAACCATAGCAACCTGATTCTCAACATTGCCCAAAACCTCTCCATATAACAAGATGCCTATACATATAAGGGTCTGATGGATGCACCATGTCAGGCACAAGCCATTTGGAAGCCAATGGCAGATCCGCATGGCCCCAGCATGATGTTTTATCACACACATGCCCACCACTGCTCTAGGCCCACTATTCAGCAGGCTCCAAATTACTGGCATCTCTGTTCTACACCATTTTCATGAAACCCAGTCAATCAAGGCACTGTCTGGTATACTCATGGCCAGCAACAGGACATCCAATGTGTCTCCAGTGCCACCTGGTCATGGGAATTTCAAAAATTTCATGGTATTTTCTAGCCATTTTTCATGGATGAAGTTGGAGGCACTGTTGGTTTCAATTCATTCAGGAACCATTAAATGTTGTGAAAGCTCATTTCAATGAAAGCTCTGGAGAACTCTCACAGGCAAGGCTTCCCAAAGAATGGCCAAAAGGTAACATGAAGCCAAGCCCATGTGTGTGAGCTCCATGTGTGTTTTGACTCAAAAATATGTCTGCCAAGTCTTTCAGAATAAAATCATGTAATATCCTGGCTGAGATTTCCAGTGCTATGTAGAAAGCCACCCTGGGCCTAGATCTCATTTTCCAAGGGCAAGTCTCATGTGTGGCATACTAAAATCCCAAACCATTCACGGCAATACTTCTCTGAGGTCAGATCCAGAACTCTGTCTCTAAAGGGAATCACACCAGAGTTCAAGCCCAGGAGGACACGGTTATCCCTTCCACCCACCACACAAATGACCACAATTAAAATCAAAACACTCCCAAAGTGCCCTCATCTTCTTCCATATAGACATTCATCATAACCTCTGGCTGGAGGATTCCATGAGGGGTGCAGCCCAAGACAGTGTCCAAAATAAGCTCAGTTGCTCCTCATTTGCCTATAATCATTGTGGCCTGGACACCCTTCCTGTGAACCACGAGTGATCAAATATTCCTGCTGTTAAAGTGTTCCTCTTCTCCAATTTGAGGCCTACAGACTGTGGGGTATAGATTCATTATGTGATTTGGAGTCATGAGAAAACCCAAGCAACTATGGGCGAGCCTCTGCAGGGCTTTGAAGAACTCATTTGACCAAAAGGATCCCTATTCTCATTTGATGGAGGTCAGGAATTTTACAGAGGAAGGAGAAAAAGTTAATCTGCTGTGACTGCTCTTTTTGCCATTTTGGTTTTGGATGCACACATCGGGTCTTTCGTTAGATCCATCAGGTTCTGACAATCTAAGCCACAGCCTCACACAGGGCCAAGAGGCTGATTCAGACACATCCTTTCCAAAGCAATTAAGCAAAGAGCCACAGGTGATGCCCATTCATTTCCATTTCAAAACTGTTTCTTCAGGCTTAACAAAGAAGTGGCATGAAGTAAAAACCTTCCTGACATTCAGGGCAACAGAACAATAGGTAAGCAAAAGGCCCTTTGTAGGGTTTCTCCACTGAGACTCTCCTGGTCACACTGATATCTGAGTTTTCTGAGATACTCGCCATTACCTTCAGCTATCCTGTACATGGCCATTTCATAGAGCTTGGAGGTGGTACATATCTTGGACACAAAAACATGAGCCTATTCTGGGCAGTGGCCAGAATTTAGGAAAAAAACAGGAATTTAGGAAGGTAGTAGGTATTGCCCATTGATAAGGCAAGCTGCAGTCCATTCATAAATTGGTCAGGATGAATGCTGGGAAGCTTTCTGATACACAGGACACACCCATTGAGGCATTCTTTTTTTTTAAATATCTACAACCACGTAGACAGTGGGATACACAGACTTAGAAACACTCGCCTTGTTAAACGACTTACTTGAAACAGTCCACTCCAAACCAAACAAAGCGCCTTTCCTACCTATTCTCAGAACATGAGAGAACACCACAAACAGACATCCACACACCAAGGCACCTCATTCCCTCCATTCCTAGTGGACCGTATTATGTTCCCCCAAAATGGCCTGTCCTGTCTCAGATCAGGTCTCCTTGGCTAACTCTGTGAAGTTGTCAGGAGGCAGTGGTGAACCCCTACCTGCTTTCTCAGGAAAGTTCCTTCTTCAGAGCTCTCCTGGCATTTGGCCATCCTCACAGAAGTAGGTACCAAGAATGACTCACTCTGTCCTTGGTAAATCCAAACAAGTGAGTTCATTGGGACTGGGACTGGGACTGTCTCTGGGTGCCTGGCTTCTTGTATCCCAGGTTCACAGAGTTCCATCACCAAAAATGTGAGGTGAGATCACTTCCTTCAGGAACAGAATGAGGTCACTGCCTTGGCAACCACTTTGTCCTAACAGTTGCTTTCAAGGGTCCCATGAGATGGAGGTTGGCCATACTTCCTGTGACACTTTCACAAGTTAGAATGGTATATCAACCATTGGCACCCGGGAACAGCTCTCCACACAGGTCTGTTTTGTTCCATCTTTTCTACATTAATAACAGAGAGGCTAATTCAGACACAACCCTTCATCCTGACCGGTTTGTTTGCCATTGAAGATGATTTTGTTCTCTCAGGTCCTTTATAGCTGCCTAAGTCTTCTCCAGTGATCATTTCTACATGGACCTTTGAGGTTCTCATCATGTGGAAGATCCCCTACATTCCTGTATTGTAATGCCAACTCTGTCCCTGCTCTATTTTAAAGTTAGATTGAGGGAACAATGTATGGTTAGGGTTAATAACAGGTTCGATTTGGGTTAGGAATCATTCTGCGGGATGAATAATGGTATTGAGAACCTGTGATATTTACAAGAATATAGAGGTGAAATATAAGTATGAAAACAGAAATCTAGGTAAGATTTGAAGCACCAGAAGTGCATTTGGCCCTTGAATGGGATACTTAGCTTTGAATTATATTCTGCACAGATGTCTCAGGTAATTCGATATACAATGGCATAGGACCTTGTACCTTGGATGATTCAATGTAGAAGAGAACATCCAGTCAAAAAGGGATAGTCGGTAGAATTAGGAAGATAACCGGTAAGTTTGGGAAGAAAAGTGAGTATAGGATTTGGACAAAAAGTTCTTTAGCAATAGGGTTTCGGTTAGAGAGTGAATGTAAATGTCAGCACATGTGAAGAGTCAGTCACTATGATGAACTGGGAAAAATAAGTAGGAAAGCAGATAACAATGTACACATTACAAAATCAGGCAAAGCATAAAGTGAGTGATATGATTAAAAATTTTCAACAAGGTTGATGTTGAATATATAATCTTAGCAAAAAAAAATGTAGTGACCAATAGGATTGACATTTGAGAGCATTAGGAAACCTGGACATAGATGTTTTTAGTAATCCATGCTTACTTTCCTTTTAGGCCTTGGTACAATCATAAGTGTGACCTTTGCATTTTGTGTCCAGAATATTACTGTGATAAAATGTATATGTAGATCAGGTGACATCAGTATTTCTTCCACCATTTCTGTGGACTGTGAAGTCATTTGGTCATCCTACAATTTTCCTGGTGGTTCTTACTGATGCACTGGGATTTTGGTATTGGCTTGACTAAATACAAGGACTTCAACTGGGACACAGTGCTGGAGGGAGTTCTGTCAAGTGTGGTGGGTCTGGGTGTGCAGGAGAATGCACCAAGCAGGTTTCTTACCCAAAAAGCTTGCCCCTTGTCCATAGCAAACTGATTCAGAACATTTCCCTGAAACCTCTCCATATAACAAGATGCCTTTACCTATAAGGATCTGCTGGCTGCACTATGACAGTCACAAGCCATTTGAGGGCAAGGCAGATCCACGTGGCCCCACCACAGATGTTTTATTATACACCTGCACACCACTGCTCTAGGCCCACTACTCAACAGGCTCCAACTTACTGGCATCTTTGCTCTACACCATTTTCTTGAAACCCAGTCAATCAAGGCACTGTCTGGTACACTCATGATCAGCAACAGGACATCCAAAGGTTCTCCAGTGCCACCTGGTCATGGGAATTTTAAAAAAATTCAAGGTATTTATCTAGCATTTTTCAAGGATGAAGTTGGTGGTACTGTGGGTTTCAATACATTCAGGAACCATTAAATGGTGATGAAGCTCATTTCCATTAAAGCTCTCGTGAGAACTCTCACAGGCAAGGCTTCCCAAATAGTGGCACAAAGGTCACATTAATCCAGGCCCATTGAGTTCAAGCCCAGGTGGAACTTGACATCTCTTCCAACCGCCACACAAATGACCACAATTAAAACCAAAACACTCCCACATGGCCCTCATCTTCTTTGATATATACACTCATCATCACCTCTGGCTGGAGGTTTCTATGAGGGGCGCAGCCCAAGACAGTTTCCAAAATAATCTCCCTTGCCACTCATTTTCCTTAAGTCAGGATGGCCTGGAAACCCTTCCTGTTTACCAGGAGTGATCAAATATGCCTGACGTTAATACTGCTCTACTTCACCAATTTGAGGCTTACTGTCTGTGGGATATAGATTCTTTATGTGAATTGGAGTCATTAGAAAACCCAAGCTCCTATGGGCTACCCTCTTCAGGGCTTTGAAGAACCCATTTGAGTGAGTCTAGCAGTTGGATCAAAAGTTATTTAGCAATAGGGTTTTGGTTACAGAGTGATTGTAAATGTCAGCACATGTGAAGAGTCAGTCACAATGATGATCTGGGGAAAATGTGTAGGAAAGCAGATATCAATAGAGACATTAAGAAATCAGGCAAAGTACAATGTGAGTGAGAGGATAAAACATTTTTAAGATGGTTGAGGTTGAATATATTTTTCTTAGGAAGAAACAAATATGTAGTCACCAATAAGAATGATATTTGAGAGCATTAGAGAACCAGGACATGGATGTTGTTAGTAATACTCGCTCACTTTCAATTTAGGGTTTTGTACAATCATAAGTGTGACCCTTGCATTTCGTGTCAGCAATATTACTGTGATGAAATGCATATGTATATCAGGTGATTAGAGTATTTCTTCCACCATTTCTGAAAGCAGTGTTTTAAACAATTATAAATTAGTTTGGGGATAGAAATAGGTGTACGTTGTGTCGAAGAAAATAGAAATGATGGCTTAATAGACCATACTGTGAATAAATAATATAACTGGTTCCAACTTTATATAATGGATAGATTTGATATTTCAAAATAGATAGGAAATCTCATATTGATATACGTACATTTATTCCAACCAGTTATACATCTAATGGTAATATTAGGGTTATGATTTATCATGAGGAGTGTGTGAGTTTTGCTTCAAAAATGATTATGAAAATCAAAAATAATATGTTTGGAAAGAAGTCTTATGAAAAGACCAGTCAATAAACATGGAGGAATATATGTATTCTGAAGCAGGAAGTGATAGATAGTAAACCAAATGCCTATGAACTTGTGAAGTTTTGGATGAAAGGGTATATCCTATGATGATCATAAACTGAACAAATAGTAATGTACCATTGTTGAATAAAAATGAACTTCAAAATACACATCATGTCCCATAGATATCTACTTGCATGGATGTCAAACTGGGTCAGTTACTGTGGCAATATTAGGATTTGTAAGCACCATTCACTGATATTAGTTTTCAGTACTTGGAAATAAATATGTATTTCAGGTGGATGAATATTTCTGAGAATTATCTTGTAAAATATTGATTATAAATCCACATACAGAAACATGAGTGAATTTAGGGAGTCTATAAAAAGACACATATATTTCCTATTTTGGAAAATCTGAAGAGTATATATATATATATATATATATATATATATATATATATATGGAGAGAGAGAGAGAGAGAGAGAGAGAGAGAGAGAGATACATAGGTAGATAGATACACACATACACAGACTTATAAATGTATCAATATATATGCCCATCGAAATTCATCATGAAATATATATCATCCACATATCTAAAAATATTCATTTTACTGAACATGGATTTATGTATAATGTTGTTCATCTAGGAAATTCACCCATAGGTTGAATTTCCTGTTGCATTAGTATTTAGGGGTAGTGATCTTTTCTCACAATTTGTATCTTCCAAATTCAGCGAGCTCACAAGAATGTACGTGTGATACCAGGTAGGATTCTAAATATGTATAAAAAATACATGTGCTGAATAGGCTACAGAGAAAGGAAGACAGAAATTTACATATGTGTTAACATTAAAAACTCATGGAGAAGTATGCAATGAAAAATTGACTAGATTTATAACACATACCCTTGGTAAAGCAGAAAGGAAGTCCAAGTATATACCATGCCTCCAATGAACGGTCTCTATTTCAATTCTGTTAGGATTCTTTTCTTTTAACCATCATATTAGGATTAGTAGTCAGAGTCAAGTAGGGTATGGAATAGTGTCAGGAATTCAATATTTCAAAGGTAAAATAGAAAAATGAATCTAATGTGTATGCAATTATGTGCTATACAAAAATATTCTCACTCTCATCCAGAACAATGCCTTGACATTACCTTCGCCCCAAGTAAGACACAATTAGTGCAGAAGAGTTAGAAAATCTGTGAATACATATGTGGAAAGGAAAATGCTCAGGATTTCAAAACCTTGGAGGTGTTAAAACAGTTTCCAAAAGTAAGGGAGAGCGTAAACACTCCACAAACATGGAGCTCTGCTGGCCTTATGACTTTTTCTGAAAATGCCTCTGAGTTTGGGTCCTTGAAATATATTTTGTTGTCAGGAGTTTTAACTTCCTTGGTAATGAGACCATCAAATCTGGGTCTGCATGTATATGACATGGAGGACACGGTTCCTTATTTTCTAGTGAACATGAGGCAGCAGTTCTGAATTCTTTCATTGTAGGTAAACTGTGGCCAGTGGTTTCTAAGTATCTAACCGTGTGGTCTGTGAAGCCATTTGATCATCCTCCACTTTTCATGGTGTTTCTTACTGCTGCACTGGAAGTTTGGTATTGGCTTCACGAAATACAAGGAGTTTAACTGAGACACATTGCTGGAGGGAGTACTCTCATGTGTAGTAATCAGGGTCTGCAGGAGAATGCACCAACCAGGCTTCTATCCCACATAGCTTGCCCCCTTGACAATAGCAACATGATTCTGAATATTTCCCAGAATCATCTCCATATAACAAGATGCCTTTACATATAATGGTCTGCTGGCTGCACCATGTCAGTCTCTAGTAATTTGGAAGCCAATGGCAGATACACGTGGCCCCACCACAGATCTTTTTTCACACACCTACACTTTACTACTCTAGGCCCACTACTCTGCAGGCTCCAAATTTCTGGCATCTTTGTTCTGCACCATTTTCATGAAACCCAGTCAATCAAGGCACTGTCTTGTACACTCATGATCAGCAGCAGGACATCCAAAGGTTTTCCAGTGCCATGTGGTCATGAGAATTTCAAAAATTTCATGGTATTTATCTAGCCATTTTTCAAATATGATGTTGGAGGCACTGTGGGTTTTAATTTATACAGGAACTATTAAATGGTGAGGAATCTCATTTCAATAAAAGATCTGGAGAACTCTCACAGGCAAGGCTTCCCAAAGAGTGGCCAAAAGGTCACATGAAGCCGGGCCCATTGAGGTCTACAATGTGAGTTCCATGTGCGTTTTGACTCTCAAATATGGCTGCCAAGTCTTTTATAATAAAATCATTTGACATCCTGGCTGAGATTTCCCAAGCTCTGTGGAAAGCCATCCATGGCCTTGATCTCAGTTTCCAAGGGCGACTCTCATGCGTGGCCTCCTAAAATCCCAAAACAATTCATGGCAATACTTCTCTAAGATCAGTTCCAGAACTCAGTCTCTAAGGGAAATCACACCAGAGTTCAAGCCTACGTTCACCTAGGAATGTCTTCCAACTGCCACACAAATGGAGACAATTAAAAACCAAATACTCCCACATGGCCCTCATCTTCTTTTATATAGACACTCATCATAACCTCTGGCTGGAGGTTTTCATGAGAGGCGCAGCCCAATACACTGTCCAAAATAATCTCCCTTTCACCTCATTTGCCTAAAGTCATGGTGGCCTGGACACCCATCCTATGAACCAGGAGTGATCAAATAGGCCTGCAAATAATACTGATCTGCTTCTCCAATTTGAGGCATACAGACTGTCGGGTACAGATTCTTTGTGTGAATTGGAGTCATGAGAATATGCAATAACATATGGGATGGCCTCTGCAGGGCTTTGAAGAACTCATTTGACCCAAAGGATCCCTATTCTCATTAGATGGAGGTCAGGAACCTTACACAGGAACGTGAGATAGTCCCTCCACTGTGACTGATCTTTTTGCCATTTTGGTTTTGGATGCACACATGGGATATTTCTTTAGATCCATCAGGTTGTGACAATCTAAGCCACAGCCTCACAGAGGGCCAAGAGTCTGATTCAGACACATCCTTTCCTAAGCAATTAAGCAAAGAGCCACAGGTGATGCCCATTCATTTCCACTTCAAAACTGTTTCTTCAGGCTTCACAAAGAAGTGACCTGAGGCAAAGAACTTCCTGATATTCAGGGCAAGAGAACAATAGGTAAGCAAAAGGCCCAAAGCAGGGTTTCTCCACTGAGACTATCCTGGTCATACTGATATCTGAGTTTTCTGAGATACTCGCCATTACCTTCAGCTATCCTGTACATGACCATGTCACAGAGCTTGGAGGTGGTACATATCTTGGAAACAAAACCATGAGCCTATTCTAGAGAGTGGGGAGAATTCAGGAAGAAAACAGGAATTTAGGAAGGTAGTAGGTGTTGCCCATCGATAAGGCAAGCTGCAGTCCATTCATTAATTGGGCACGATGAATGCTGGTAATCTTTCTAATACACAGGAGACACCCATTGAGGCATTCTCTTTTCTAATGTCTACAACCACGGACACAGTGGTATACACAGATATAGAGACACTCACTTGTCAAAAGACTTACTAGAAACTCACCTCTCCATACCAAACAACCCGCATTTCCTAATTATTCTCAGACCATGAGACAAAACCACAAACTCACACCCACATCCACAAGGCACCTCCTTCACCCAAGTCTGTGACTATCCAGAGTGTCCTCTGACTGGTGAGCCATTCTATGTACCCACGAAATGGCCTGTCCTGTCTCAGATCTGGTCTCTTTGGCCAACTCTGTGAAGTTTTCAGGAGCCAGAGGTGAGCCACTACCTGATTTCTCAGGAAAGTCCCCTCTTCAGAGCTTTCCTGGCATTTGGCCATCAGTAGGTACCAAGAAAGACTGACTCTGTCCTTGGTAAATCCAAACAAGTGTGATCCTGGGACTGGGACTGTGACTGGTGATGGGTGCCTGGCTTCCTAGAAACCAAATTGATAGCATTCCATCACAACATAAGTGAGGTGAGGTCACTTCCTTCAGGAAATAAATGATATCTCTGACTTGGCAACCACTTTGTCCTAACAGTTGCTTCCACGGTTCCCATGAGATGGAGGATGCCCCTACTTCCGGTGACACTTTCACAAGTTAGAATGGTATATCAACCATAGGCACCCTGGCACAGCTCTCAAGACAAGCCTGTTTTGGTCCATCTTCTCTACATTAAGAAGAGAGAGTTTGATTCAGGTACATCCCTTCATCCTGACCAGGTTGTTTGCCAAGGAAGATGACTTTTGCTCTCTCATTTCCTACATAGCTGCCTACATCTTCTCCAGGGATTATTTATGCATGGAACTTTGAGGTTCTGAGCAGGTGGAAGATCCCCTACATTCCTGTATTGGAAGACCAACAACGTCCCTGCTCTTCTGTAAAGTTAGATTGAGAGAACAGTGTACATTTAGGGTTAATAACAGGTTCGATTAGGAATCATTCTGCAGGATGAATAATGGTATTGGGAACCTGTGATATTTACAAGAATATACAGGTGTAATATAAGTATGGAAACAGAAATCTAGGTAAGATTTGAAGCACAGAAGGACATTGGGCCCTTGATTGAGATACTTAGCTTTGAATTATATTCTGCAGAGATTTCTCAGATAAATGGTTATACAATGGCATAGGACATTGTACCTTGGATGATTGAATTTAAAAGAGAACATCCAGTCAAAAAGGGATAGTCGGTAGGATTAGGAAGATAGTCGATATGTTTAGAAAGAAGAGTGATTCTAAGATTTGGACCAGAAGTTCTTTACCAATAGGGTCTCGGGTAGAGAGTGAATGGAAATGTCAGCACATGTGAAGAGTCAGTCACAATGATGAACTGGGGAATAAATGTAGGAAAGCATATATCAATAGAGTCATTAGGAAATCAGGCAAAGTATAAAGTGAGTGATAGGATTAGACATTTTCAACAGCTTTGAGGTTGAATATATAATCTTAGGAAGAAACAAATAAGTAGTCACCAATAGGATTCACATTTGAGAGCATTAGGCAACCTGGACATGGATGATTTAAGTAATCCATGCTCACATTCCATTTAGGCTTTGGTACAATCATAAGTGTGACATTTTCTTATTGTGTCCAGAATATTACTGTGATAAAAAGTATATGTAGATTTGGTGACATTAGTATTTCTGTATTAATTAATTAATGTATTATTTAATTAATTAATGTATTAATTAATGTATTAATTAATTAATGGTGACATGAGTATTTCATCCACCATTTCTAGGAGCAATATTTTTAAGACGTATAAATTAATATTGGGGGTACAATTAGATTTACATTGTGTCTATGAATATAGAGATAATGCATGAATAGACCATACAGTGAATAAATAATATAAATGGTTTCAACTTTAAATAATGCATTGAATTGATATCTGAAAATATACAGGAAATCTAATATTGATATACAGACATTCATTACAAGATTAGGGCCACATGGCCTTAATCTTTCATATAGACACTCATCAAAACCTCTGGCTGGAGGTTTCCATGAGGGGCACAGTCCAAGGCAGTGTCCAAAATAAGCTCCCTTGCCCCTCATTTGCCTAAAGTTCGAGTGGACTGGACATCCTTCCTCTGATCCAGGAGTGATAAAATAGGCCTATCGTTAATACTGCTCCGCTTCTCCAATTTGAGGCCTACTGACTATGGGGTTTAGATTCTATATGTGTATTGGAGTCATGAGAAAACCGAAGCACCAATGGGCTAGCCTCTGCAGGGCTTTAAAAAACTCATTTGACCCAAAGTATCCCTATTCTCACTTGATGGAGGTCAGCAACCTAACAAATGAAGGCAAGAAACTTGATTCACAATGACTGATCTTTTTGATATTTGGTTTTGGCTGCACACTAGGGATCTTTTTTAGATCCATCAGGTGCTGAGAATCTAAGCTACTGCATCACACAGCACCAAGAGGCTGATTCAGACATATCCCTGTCAAAAGCATTTAAGCAAAGAGCCACAGGTGATGCCAATTCATTACCATATGAAAACTGTTTTCTTCAGGCTTCACAAAGGGGTGGCCTGAGGCAAAGACGTTCCTGACATTCAGGGTAACAGAACCATACATAGGCAAATTGCCCAAAGCAGTGTTTCTCCACTGAGACTTTACTGTTCACACTGTTATCTGAGTTTCCTGAGATGCTTGCCATTCCCTTCAGCTATCAAGGACTTGGCAATGTCACAGAGCTTGGAGGTGGTACATATCTTGGACACATAATGAAGAGCCTATCTGGAGAGTGGCCAGAATTAAGGAAGAAAACAGGAACTTAGGAAGATAGTAGGTTTTGCCCATCAATAAGTCAAACCGCAGCCCTTTCATAAATTAGGCAGGATTAATGCTGGCAAGCTTTCTACTAGACAGGACACAATCATTCATGCATTCTCTTTTTTAATGTCTACAACCATGGACACAGTGGGATACACAGACATAGAAACACTCACCTCGTCAAACGACTTACTAGAAAAAGTCCAATCCAAACCAAACAAATCGCCTTCCTACCTATTCTCAGAACATGAGACAAAACAACAAACCCACAACCACACCCACAAAGGCACCTCCTTCCCCCAAGTAGGTCTATGACTATCCAGAGTGTCCTCTGACTGGTGGGCCATACTATGTTCCCCCAAAATGGCTTGTCCTGTCTCAGATCTGGTCTCCTTTTCCAACTCTGTGAAGTTGTCAGGAGCCAGGGGTGAACCACTATGTGTGTTCTCAGGAAAGGCCCCTCTTCAGAGCTCTCCTGGCAATTGGCCATCATCACATCAGTAGGTACTAAGAAATACTGACTCCGTTCTTCGTAAATCCAAACAAGTGTGACCACTCGGACTGAAACTGGAATGGGCTCTGGGTGTCTGGCTTCCTGGATCTCAAGTTCAGAGAGTTCCATCATCAAGAAAGTAAGGTGAGGTCACTTCCTTCAGGAACTAAATGAGGTCACTGCCTTTGCAACCACTTTGTTCGAACAGTTGCTTCCAGGGGTCCTATGAGATGGAGGCTGCCACTACTACCTGTGACACTTTCACAAGTTAGAAGGGTATAGATATCATAGGCACCTGGGAACAGCTCTCAACACAGGCCTGATTTCGTCCACCTTCTCTATATTAAAAGAGGGAGGCATATTCAGACACAGACACAACCCTTCATCTTGACCAGGTTGTTTGCCATGGTAGATAACTTTTGCTCTCTCAGGGACTTCATAGCTGCCTACATCTTCTCCAGGGAGCATTTCTGCATGGACCTTTGAGGTTCTAAACAAGTGGAAGATCCCCTACATTCCTGTATTGTAAAACCAACTCTGTCCCTGCTCTTCTCTAAAGTTAAATTGAGAGAACAATATAGGGTTAGGCTTAATAACATGTTCGATTTTGGTTAGGAATCATTCTGCGGGATGAATAATGGTATTGGGAACCCGTGATATTCACAAGAATATAGAGTTGAAATATAAGTATGAAATCAGAAATCTAGGTACAATTTGAAGCCCAGAAGGGCATCGGGCCCTTCATTGGGATACTTAGCATTCAATTACATTCTTCACAGATGTCTCAGATAAAAAGATATACAATGGCATGGGACCTTGTACCTTGGATGATTGATAGTCGATAGTATTAGGAAGATGGTCCGTAGGTTTAGAATGAAGAGTCAGTATAGGATTTTGACCAAAAGTTCTTTAGCAATAAGGTTTCAGGTAGAGAGTGAATGTAAAGGTCAGCATATGTGAAGAGTCAGTCACAATGGTGACCTGGGGAAAATATTTAGGAAAGCAGACATCAATAGAGACATTAGGATATCAGGCAAAGTATAAAGTGAGTGATAGGATTAGACATTTGCAAAAGGGTTGATGTTGAATACATAGTCTTAGGAAGAAACAAATATGTAGTCAACAATATGATTGACATTTGAAAGCATTAGGCAACCTGGACATGAATTATTTTTGTAATCCATGCTCACTTTCCATTTAGGCTTTGGTACAATCATAAGTGTGATCTCTGCTTTTTGTGTCCAGAATATTACTGTGATGAAATCCATATGCAGATCAGGTGACATGAGTATTTCGTCCACCATTTATGGGAGCAACATTTTGAAGATGAATAAATTAGTATCGGAGTTACAAATAGATGTACCCTGTGTCTATGAATATAGAGATAATGCATGAATAGACATTACTGTGAATACAAAATGTAACTGGTTCCAACTTTAAATACTGGATTGAATTGATATCTGAAAATATACAGCAAATCTTATATTGATATACAATCATTCATTCCAACCAGTGATACATAAAATGGTAATATTACGGTTATGGTTTATCATGAAGAGTGTGTGAGCTTTGCTTCACAATGATAATGGAAATCGAAAATAATGTGTTTGGAAAGAAGTCTCATGAAAAGACCAGTCAAGAAACCTGGAGGAATACATGTGTTCTGAAGCAGGAAATGATTGAAAGTGAATCAAATGCCTATACATTTTGAACTTGTGGATGAAATATATATCCTATGATGTGCATAAACTGAAGAAATAGTAATGTACCAGTGTTGAATAAAGTGACCTTCAAAATAGGAATCTACTTGCATTGATGTTACACTGGGCCAGTACTGTGGAAATATTAGGATTTGTATACACTATTCACTGAATTTAGTTTTCAGTACTAGGAAACAAATATGTATTTCAGGTAGATGAATATTTCTGAGAATAATCTTGTGAAAAGTTGATTATGAATCCACATACATGAACAAGAATAAATTTTGGTAGTGTATATAAGACACATATATTTTATATTTTGAAAAATTTGGAGAGTGTATATATATATATATATATATATATATATATATATATATATATATACACACACACACACACAAACACACACACACAAAACACACACACAAAGAGTAAAAAGTAGCAATATATATGCCAATCGAAATTCATCATGAAATACATATCATCCACAGATGCAAAAATATTTATTTTACTGAACATGGATTTATCTATAATGTTGTTCTACTAGGAGGCTCACCCATAGGTTGAATTTTTAGTTCCAACAGCGTTTAGAAGAAGTGATCACTTCTCACAATTTGTATCTGCCAAGTCAGCCTCCTCACAAGAATGGACGTGTGATACCAGGTAGGATTCTATATGTGCATATAAAAATACATGTGCTTAATAGGGTACAGAGAAGGGGAGACAGGAATTCATATATTTGTTAACTTTAAAAACACATGGAGAACTATTTCAAACAAAAATTAACTAGATTTATAACACCTCCCCTATATCATGCAAAAGGCAAGTCAAACTATACACCATGCCTCCACTGAACTGCTTGTATTTCTGTTCTGTTTGGGTTAGTTTTCTCCATCATATTAGGATTAGTAGTCAGCGTCTAATAGGGTATGGGTAGTGTCAGGTGTCCCGGCCGCCAGGACACATCAACTTGGGCGTCAAACCTAGCTGGGGAGGAATGAAGGGACAAGAGACATGAGAGATGAAAGCAAGACAGGATTTCTGATCATGATGCAAACATTTATTGTTCTCACAGGGTATTTATATGCTGTGGATGGGAAAGCTCTCTTATCGGCAGTTGCTGGATGTCTTCGCAGGGTGAGATAACCTCAGGATGTTTCAGGAAGACAGATGGCCACAGGATGTCTCAGGGAGATAGATGGCTGTGGAATGTCTCCCAGGCAGGATGTCTCCCAGGGTGCTGTTTCTTGTAAGTGTCAGGCTTTTCTTTGAAGGAGAACTTCTTTCTAGCCCCTGACATCTCCCCCTTCCTTATATAAAGTATTTTACCATACTTTACCGGCCATGTTTTTAGGGGGTTAAAGAGGCTCTGTTTTTCTAGGAGGCCTTAGAATAACTTCTGATCCGAGCAAGCATCTTTACTAAGAGATTTCGTGGTGACCTTGGCATGTTTTTGGAGGAGACGGCTTTGAGGGGGAAGCATGCCAACCGCCATGCACCAGAGCGTGTCAGTCAGAGGTCTTGGGTTTGGATTCATCTCCTGCAGTCCTTCTGACACCCTCCATTGTTATGGCCTAACGTCCTCACTCCATGGGTGCATCCTCCCCCAAGCAGAGGGCCCCATGGAGGACGAAACCTTATGGCAAGGGCAGAAGATGGTTGGTCAGAGGTGTTACTTATAGTTTTATGAAAGAAAGAGAGAACTGTCAGGAGATAAACTTAAGAAATAAGCCTGTGAGAAGGGTAGAACATCCTTTTAAATGTTGGCAGCATGGTCTTCCATCTCCAGACGATGATAGTGGACCTGTATGGGCTTAGAGGCCAAAATATTAATCTGTTCTTTAATGAAATGTACCAGCCTGTTTGTAATGCAGGGTCCTATGGACACCATTAAAAGTAAACCCAAAAAAGGGCCTAATAGGGGAAGAAGGTAGGGTAGAAATCCATTAAACCCATTACAGAGGGGATTTTCAAATACTTTCCTTCAACTCTTTTCTAGATCTTCTTGAAGCTGCTTAATTTTAGTGCATTCTATGCCTGATTTATTGGCATAAAAGCAGCATCGTTCCCCTAAGGCCAAGCAAATAACTCTCTGGTTACCTGTCAGCAAATCTAACCCTCGAATGTTTTGAAGGAACACTTCTGCCAGGGAATCTATTTGGTTCTGCAAATCTTTAATGGTTCCTGATAGAGTTTGTACATCTTTTATAAGTTGTTGAGACAGGCGATGGTAAGAGTGTATTGCCGTACCAATGCCAGCTGTACCTGTGTCCACAGCAGCTGTAATTCCAAGGCTGGAAAGGAGTGGTAAGGTCTGAATTGCCCACCTTTGTCTTTTGACTAAGGTTTCTAGGCTAGGAATGGGTAGAGGTTCGTCTCCTTGGACAATAGTTATTTCAGGGAGTAATAAGGCAAGAACACAGCTACTGGGCCAATTCGCTGGAAGCCTGGGGAAGGAAAAGTTTCCTTCATACATAAAAACCTTGCCATTGGGGGAACAAAGAGATGGGGTGGGTGAGGAATAATTTTATACTGTTGAGCAATTTCCAAAGGATGTAACTCCAACATCAATATCATAGGTATTATTCTGCATCGCACCTAAAAGACATAATGTAAAAGTGCCTATAGGGTGCACTTTTAAAAGAAATACGGGTTGGCATGTATTATCATTGTCCATGATAGAAATAATAGGAACTTCCATAAACATGATTGCCCCTGTTGTCATGCAGAGCCAGCAATCACCAGCAAGGGTGGGGTTGAAATTATTAAGCAAATAAAACGTAGTTGCCAAAATATCTAATGTATTGTTATCTAAACCTGGGAGCTGTGATTTAGGCTACATTAAGGGATGATATATGAGCTCAGAGATTTGGGGTTTCAAAAGTTTAATTATCTGAGGATGCTTGACAGCATCAGTGGGTCCTCCACCATCAGAGACCCCTGAAGGGGCCTTAATGGGCCAGCAGGAAGGTTTTCCAACAGTTCCTTGGCACCCGCTGACTGTAGCTTGGTGTATTTGCGTTCTCCTCCCCAGTCAAGGAGAATGGGGGTATAATGAATAATGGTCCCCTCTGCTGCATGAGTTTTAGTTAGGGAGGCTTCAAAAAATTATTCTCCCTGATTGTTAACACAAATTGAGGCTGACGCATAACAAGAGACATGCATCGCCTGGGTATGCATACAAGTTGCAGAACAATTTTGGAGTGCTTTACTTGTACAAGGGGGAATAATCTTTGGCTTGTTAACACATACCCATTTAGGCTGATGAAATCCTCAGAGTTTATGGTCAAGCTCGGCACGGAGGTAAGCCACCTTAGTCACGCATTAAGCAGTCTGGGTCCAACTAGTCGGAGCCTGAGTCCAAGATCCTCCCTTGCATTAGCGGGGGGGGGGGGGAAAGGTACTCCATGATGTTGGAAGGTGGAGGGCCATGGCCTCCGTGTACAAACCTGTTCAGCAGAAGTACCTTAAGCAGGATCCTCACACAGATTGTTGGCTGCATCTGAAAAAGAGGAAAATTTGTCCTCAGGGGGAGGGCCTCCATCCCTGGGTTGAGGTAAGTCATTAACCTGTTTAACCAGGCGTTCTGGTAACCATCTTGGGGATGCTTGCTCTTGGTCCAAACACAAGCTGAGCCTCATCCCCAGTTGAGGACAGGATCTGGGGCTTTTCATTTATTTGTAAGGGTAATAAAATTAAGGGCAAAAAATGCATGGTTAAAGTGATCCCTGGGATTGGTAAATACAAGGGTGGAAGCCTTAAGGCAGGTTAGCCAAGTCTTTAAAGTAAGGTGTGCACCTTCCACAATGCCTTGGCCCTGAGGGTTGTATGGAATTCCAGTAGTATGACAAATTTGCAAGGTAGCACAAAACTGTTTAAACTTGGCACTGGTATATGCTGGAGAATTATCTGTTTTAATATGTATTGGTTTACCCATTATGGAAAATGCTGAAACAAGACGAGAAAGGACATCTTTGGTAGCCTCTCCAGAATGTGGTGATGCAAAAATAAAGTCGCTGAAGGTATCTATAGAAACGTGTATATATTTGGTTTTTCCAAATTCAGGAAAATGAGTAACATGCATTTGCCAAACCTGATTGGGTAGTAATCCTCGGAGGTTAACTCCCAAATGTTGAATGGGGAGGGAGACTGTGCAACCAGTGCGTGCTTTTCCTATTTCTCGTGCCTTTTGCCTGGAAATTTTACAAAGTAATCGAAGGCTCTGGGAATTTAGATGGTGAAGATTCTGTAAATCCATGGCCTTTTGAATGGAGCCAACAAAAATTGGAAAGATGGAACGAGTTGCTGCATCAGCTTGGGCATTACCTTGTGTTAGAGGGCCAGGAATCAGAGTTTGCCCTGATGTGTCCTAAGGAAAATGGGTGTTGTCTGGCCTGAATTAATTGTTGAAGTTGGTGAAACAGAAAGGTCACATTGGAAGAAGTCTTAATGGCGGGTGAAATCTCCAGCAGGGATACAGAATGAGCAATGTAGGCACCGTCTATATAAATATTAACAGGATTATCAAAAAATGTTATAAAAACTTGTGTTATGGCAAACAATTCCACAAACTGTGCTGACTGATAGACAGTATCAAAGGTGGTAAGCTGGTTATTGACAACAATGACCGCACGGCCATTACAGGAACCGTCTGTAAAGACAGTAAAGGCTTGAGGAATGTTAGCCTTTTGAGTAATTATAGGAAAAATAAATGGATGCAACTGGACAAAATGTAAAAGGGGGTCATTGGGGAGGTGGTTATCAATTGTTCCCAAAAAGCCAGATAGGGAAATACCCCATTCATCCCCTGTCTGTAGTAAAAATTGGGTTTGGTCCTTAGTATATGGAATTAAAATATTATCAGTGTCTTTGCCAAAATGTTGTCACGAAAGCAAACGACCTTTGATAATAATAGAAGCTACCTGAGCAAGATTAACAGTAATAACCTTGGGGGATGTGTTGGCTGAATGGACCCAAAGCAAGGGGCAGTCTTTATTTGTAAATGTGAATCTCGCTGCCAAAATATTTCTGTGGGTGTATGGGAAGTGTGTAAAATAACCAGAACCAGAGGAAAGTTATAAGAAATTTGTTTAACAAACTGTTGGGCAATGGCTTTTGTGACTTGGTTTAATGCCTGTCATGCCTCGGGTGTAAACTTTTGAGGGGAGGAGGGGTTGGAATCACCTCTCAAAATATCATTAAGGAACAAAAGTACACAAGTGGGTAATTTTAAATATGTTCTTACCCATTGAATATCCCCCAGTAATTTTTGAAAATCATTAAGAGTGTGAAGATGGTCCACAGGTAGTTGTATTTTAGGAATTTGGATCTGATTATCTTGAAGTTTAAGGCCCAAATAGGTAAAAGGGTCCTGTGTTTGAAACTTATAAGGAGCTATCTGTAGTCCCAAGGTTGTGAGGGTTTTGTAAAGGTCCAGGTAACAATTATTATGGTCATGGGTATTAGTTGCAGCAATTAACAAATCATCCAAATAATGTAAAGTATAAATTTGTGGACACTGCTCTCTCACAGGGTCTACTGCTTGAGCAACATATTTTTGGCAAAGACTAGGGCTGTTGGCCATACCTTGGGGAAGAACCTTCCATTGAAATCTCTGCATAGGGCCCTGAAAATTAATGTGAGGGAGACTAAAGGCAAAATATGGTCTATTCTCAGGATGTTAAGGAATGGTAAAAAAGCAATCTTTTAAGTCAATAACCATTTTAAAATACTTTTTGGGAATAGCCACTGGTGTGGGAATGCCTGGCTGTCGTGCTCCCATTGGGCATATAACTTTATTTATGACACACAAATCTTGTAAAAGGTGCCACATGCCTGATTTTTTCTTGATAACAAAAATAGGAGTACTCCATGGTGAGCTTGATGGCTCTACATGGCCGACTGCCAGCTGTTCCTGCACTAACATGGAGGCAGCCTCTAATTTTTCGTGGGTAAGGGGCCACTGATCCACCCACACAGGAGTCTGAGTCTCCCAAATAATTTTATCTGCATGGGGTACAGGAGGGTCAGGGACCAACACTAAAAATCCGAATATCCAAGTCTATATATATTTGTTTTTTGTATGGGTTATATAGGCTCAACCAGTCCTTGTCTCAGTCTCCCCAGGCCTGTACCAGGGACAAAATTCATATGAAGCATTTGATGAGTCACCATGGAATTGGGACTGGCAAGAATAACTTACATTTGACTCAAAATATCTCGGACCTATAGGTTAACAGGAAGGTCTGGAACAATGAAAGGAGTGACAGTTGACTTATTAACCTCTTTATCAGTCCAGCTAATAGACCTAGAGCTGACCAGAGTATTTTTTGATTGTTCTATCAATTTAAGGTCAGTCAAGAATGAAGTAAGGGGCCAACCTGATGGCCACTATTTTTGAGAAATAATTGTGGCATCAGCTCCAATATCTAGAACCCCTTGGAATTCCTTTCCTTCAATAAGTAAGTTAAGGGTGGGTGTATTGTGAGAAATGGACTGAATCATAAACACATCAGAGGAGCCTGAGGAGGCAGTCCCCCGCTTTCAGTTTGGATGGTGGAAGTGCCTCCTGAATCCAAGGGAAAGAGTATTAATTGTTCAAGTCTTGTTCCTGCAGGGATGGCCACAACTCCTTTAATAGCTGTGGCCATTATTTTTATTTCTCCAGTGAAATCATTATCAATAATGCCAGGGAAGACCTGAACACCTTATAAGGTAGTAGAGGCTCTTCCAAGAATCAGTGCACACGTATGAGATGGAGGGGGACCCATAATTCCAGTGGGTATTAGCTGGGGCCCTTGCATTGAGTCTAATATTGTATTGGTGGTGGCACAGAGGTCCAATCCTGCACTGCCTGGGGTGGCTCGTTGGAGGGAGGCAATTGTGGAGAACGATTTTGAGGTAGGTTGGTATTTTGTGAGGGAAAAAACATTATTGCCCCTGGGTTTGTACTGGGGGAGGTCGGGGCCAGGGGCTGGCCCCACAGGGAGTTTCCCGAGAAGCAGGAAGAAATAGGCTGCCGAGGGCATTTGTCTTAGATCTACACTCACTGGCCCAGTGATAACCTTTACCACATCTAGGGCAAAGAGTAGCTGGGGGCGGTTTAGCCCCAGTTTGAGAAGACGCTATTCCTAGGCTTTGTTTGCCTGTTGGACAATCGTGTGTAAAATGGCCAGTTTGTTTTCAAGTAAAGCAAGTACGTGAGCCAGGATTGTGAAAGGCCTTTGTAAAGGTGGCACATAGGGCGAGACCCATGGCATGGGCTGCACCAACCCCTGAACAGAGTCTAATAAAGTCAGAAAGTTTCCCTTTATCCTTATGTGGTCGAAGAACATCCTGACATGCTGGCTTGGCGTTTTCAAAGGAAAGATGTTTTTTAAAGGTGCTTTCGCTTTCGCTTGGTCCAACCAAGCATTCCGCGGCTAGATTAAGCCAGGGAACAAAGTCACTATAAGGCTTGTCTGGCCCTTGTCGAATTTTTGCCAGGGAAGTCGTAGCTGAGGCCTTTTGAGGGACACCTCTCCAAGCATGTAAGCCAGCCGTCTTAATCTGCGCCAAAAGTCCAGCAGGAAACGTGCCTGTTTAGGGTTAGTGTCAAAACGCGCATTGCCCTCTAGTTCAACATAAATTCAGGATTTAGAGTTGGCCTTAGTTAAATTTTTTTGAGCAGTTTCCCGACAGTGCTCTTTGAAATCTGCATTCCATAACAGGAAGTCTGGCACTGAGGGTACCTCGGACTAGAAATTTCCAATCATTGGGAGTAAGCCATTTTGTGCTGTGGCTTTCTAATAAAGCCACTGTGTAGGGCGCAGTGGGGCCATAGTGAGCACAAGCCTTTTTAAATGTTTCAAGAAAACACAGGCTTAAGTTTTTGTAGACACTCTGGGTTTCTTCCTGCCAAGGTGTGAACTCCTCATCCTCTGAGTCCTGATCTCCTTGATACATTTCTCCCTCTTCCCCCTCTTGATCGTCGTCTAAGCCTTTGACCTCAGCCTGGGGAAGAATATCTATCTGACTGCGGGTGACTTGGAAGGTGAGAACAGGCTGATGGAGCAGCTTAGCCTTTGTATTAGACCGCCACGGGCCAGCTTGCATTGACTCCGTGCCTAAGGCTAATGAGCAGAGCTTAGAATCAAGGGATCTTAATTCTTTTAAAAGTTGGATCTTTTCCCGCCTATGTTGGAGAGACTCTCACAAGGCAGCCAGGTTAGGAAAGGGAAGTGGGGAAAAAAATATCTGGTGGGGGGCAGTCGGCTCCTGAAAGGCCGGAGCACAAAAGGCAGGAGGGATGTAGGAGGGAGGTGGATGTGTATGTCCTATGGGCTGTGGCAGGGTCCTGAGAGGTGGCGGGTCTTCTGAATGGTAGCGAGCTGCTTCCTTCTCCAAGGTAGCCTCCTCCCCAGGGGTCAATGTGTCTCTGGGATTTAAAACTGGATAAAGGCGGTTGGTAAGCATTGGAGCCTTATTCATTAGGGTGGTATTTTGAGGGGGACCAGGAAGGTTCCCAGGGTCCTGGGGAGACTGAGAAGGGTCTATGTCTATACTAACTGATGGGCATGCTAAGGGGGGACGAGAGGTCGTTTGCGTAGTCTCTTCCCCAATCCTGACAAGTATTAAGGTACCATTGTCAAAGGGTGAACTTTTAAGAATTTCATTAATTAAGTTCCAGTAAGAAAAGGTGGTAACAGGCACCTTTTCTGGGCCAAAGGATTCATAAAAATCTTTTAAACAATCTCCTACTCTAAGCCACCGTTTACCATCAATGGTCCCTTCAAGGGGATACCATGGACACAATTCTCCTATGTATGAAAAAAAAATTTAAGTCATTTTTCTTAACACGTGCTCCCCCATGTCTTGAAGGACTCATTGAGGCCTGACAAAAAAAAATCATGTGATGAAACTGTTTGTCCCATGGTGGGTCACTCACCGTGTGTCATCACTACCCTCCTCCCGGATCTGTCTCTTGGTGGTATCTGCTGAGGCAATCGCGAGCTCCGCTAGACCAAGTCTTCCAGGAGGATGGGTTTCCCAATCAGTCAAAGGCTCGAGCCCCAGTAGGTGGGCGCCAGATGTCCCAGCCGGCAGGACACATCAATGTGGGCAGTGAACATAGATGGGGAGAAATGAAGGGACAAGACACACTAGAGATGACAACAAGACAGGAGTTCTGATCAAGCTGCAAACTTTTATTGTTCACACAGGGGATTTATATGCTGGAGATGGGAAAGCTCTCTTATCGGCAGTTCCTGGATGTCTTCACAAGGTGAGATAAGCTCAGGATGTTTCAGGAAGACAGATGGCTT
Organism: Callospermophilus lateralis; assembly: GCF_048772815.1. Taxonomy (NCBI): domain Eukaryota; kingdom Metazoa; phylum Chordata; class Mammalia; order Rodentia; family Sciuridae; genus Callospermophilus; species Callospermophilus lateralis. Next base: position 3,106,419 of record NC_135316.1, on the reverse strand, counting down.
TAGGAAGTCTCAGCGAGACAGATAGCTACAGGATGTCTCCCAGGCAGGATGTCTACCAGGGGGCTGTTTCTTGTAAGTGTCAGGCTATTCTATGAAGGAGAATTTCTTCTACCCCTGAAACCCAGGGATTCAGTATTTTGAAAGGAAAATTGGAAAATAAAAGCAATGTGTTTGCAAATATGTGCTACACAAAAATCTTCCCACTCTCATTCTGAACAATGCCTTGACATTACCTTCACCCCAAGTAAGACACAATTAGAGGAGAAGAGTTAGAAAATCTGTGAACACACATTTGGAATGAAAAATGCTCCGGAGATCACAAACTTGGAGGTGGGAGAGTAGTTTCCAAAAGTAAGGGACAGGGTAAAAACTCCACAAACATGGAGCTCTGCCAGCCAAAAGACTTCTTGATAAACTGCCTCTGAGGTTGGGCATTTGAAATATATGTTGTTGTCAGGAGCTTTAGCTTCCTTTGTAGTGAGACCAACAAAGCTGGGTCTGCATCTATGTGACCTGGAGGACATTGTTTCTTATTTTCCAATTAACATGAGGCAGCAGTGCTGAATTCTCTCTTTGTAGGTAAACTGTGGCCACAGTTTAGACTGTGAAGCCATTTGGTCATACTCCAGTTTTCGTGGTGTTTCTTGCAGCTGCACTGGGCGTTTAGTATTTGCTTCACAAAATACAAGGAGTTCAACTGGGACACAGTGCTGGAGGGAGTTCTGTCACATGTGGTGCGTAAGAGTCTGCAGGAGAATTTACAAACCAGGCTTAAATCCCACATAGATTGTTCCCTTGACCATAGCAATCTGATTCTGAACATTGCCCTGAAACCTCTCCATATAACAAGATGCCTTTACATACAAGGGTCTGGGGGCTGCACCATGTCAGTCACAAACCATTTGGAAGCCAATGGCAGATCCACATGATCCCACCACAGATGTTTAAACACACACCTGCACACCCCTGCTCTAGGCCCACTACTCAGCAGGCTCCAAATTACTGGCATCTCTGTTCTACATCATTGTCATGAAACCCAGTCAATCAAGGCACTGTCTGGTACACTCATGATCATCAATAGGACATCCAAAGATTCTCCAGTGCCAACTTGTCATGGGAATTTTAAAAATTTCATGGTATTTATCTAGTTATTTTTCAATGATGAAGTTGGAGGCACTGTGGGTTTCAATTCATTCAGGAACCATTAAATGGAGAGGAAGCTCATTTCAATGAAAACTCTGGACAAATCTAACAGGCAAGGTTTCCCAAAGACAGGCCAAAAGTTCACATGAAGTCAGGCACATTGAGGTCCACAATGTGAGGTCCATGTGTGTTTTGACTTGCAACTATGGCTGCCAAGTCTTTAAGAATAAAATCATGCGATATCCTTCCTGAGATTCCCAGTGCTGTGTGCAAGCCACAATGGGCCTAGATCTCAGTTTCCAAGTGCGACTCTCATGCGTGCCCTCCTACAATCCCAAAACAATTAATGGCAATACTTCTTTCAGTTCAGTTCCAGAACTCAGTCTCTAAGGGGAATCACACCAGTGTTCAAGCCCAGGTGGACCCAGTCATCTCTTCCAATGGCCACACAACTGACCACAATTAAAACCAAAACACTCCCACATGGCCCTCATCTTCTTCCATATAGACACTCATTATAACCTCTGGCTGTAGGTTTCCATAAGTGGCGGAGCCAAAGACAGTGTCCAAAATAAGCTCCCTTGCCCCCATTTGCTAAAATCAGTGTGGCAGGGGCAGCCTTCCTCTGAACCAGGAGTGATCAAAGAGGCCTACCATTAATATTGCTCTGATTCTCCATTTTGAGGCCTACTGAATCTGGGGTTTAGATTCTTTATGTTAATTGGAGTCATGAGAAAACCCAAGAACCTATGATCTAGCGTCTGCAGTGCTTTGAAGAACTCCTTGGACCCAAAGGATCCCTAATCTCAATGATGGAGTTCAGGAACCTTACAGAGGAAGGAGAGAGACTTCATCCACAATGACTGCTCTTTTGGCTATTTTGGTTTTGAATGCACACATGGGATTTTTCTATAGATCCATCATGTGGTGAGAATCTAAGCCACAGCCTCACACAGGGCCAAGAGGCTGATTCAGACATATCCCTTTCCAAAGCAATTAAGCAAAGAGCCATGGGTGATGCCCATTCATTTCCATTTGAAAACTGTTCTCTGTAGGCTTCACAAAGGGATGGCCTGAGGCAAAGACCTTCCTGACATTCAGGGCAACAGAAGAATAAATAAGCAAAGGGCCCAAAGCAGGGTTTATCCACTGAGACTTTCTTGGTCACACTGATATTTGATTTTTCAGAGATGCTCGCCATTTCCTTCAGCTATCCAGTACATGGCCATGTCACAGAGCTTGGAGGTGGTACATATATTGGACACAAAACCATGAACCTATTCTTGAGATTGGCTAGAATTCAGAAAGAATACCGGAACTTAGGAAGGTAGTAGGTGTTGCCCATCCATAAGGCAAGCCGCAGACCATTCATAAATTGGGCATGATGAATGCTGGGAAGCTTTCTATTAGACAGGACACATCTATTGATACCTTCTCTTTTCTAATGTCTACCATCACGGACACAGTGGGATACACAGACATAGAAACACTCTTCTTGTCAAACGACTTACTAGAAATAATTCACAGCAAACCAAACAATTCAACTTTCCCACCTATTCTCAGAACATGAGACAAAACCACAAACCAACACGCACACCCACACCAACACAGACCCCCAAGTAGGTCTGTGACTATCCGGAGTGTCCTCTGACTGATGGGCCATAATATATTACTCCATAATGGGCAGTCCTGGCTCAGATCTGGTCTCCGTGGCCAACTCTGTGATGCTGTCAGGAGTCAGTGGTGAGCCACTGCCTGCTTTCTCAGGAAAGGCCCCACTTCAGACCTTCCTAAATTTGGCCACCCTCACATCAGTAGTTACCAAGAAAGACTGACTCTGTCCGTGGTAAATCCAAACATGTTTGTCCACTGGGACTTGGACTGAGACTGGCTCGGGGTGCCTGGATTCCTGGATCCCAAGTTCAGAGAGTTCTATCACCAAGGAAGTGAGGTGAGGTCACGTCCTTCAGGAACTGAATAAGGTCACTACCTTGCTAACCACTTTGTCCTAACAGTTGCTTCCAAGGGTCCCATGAGATGGAGGCTGCACCTACTTCCTGTGACATTTTAACAAGTTAGAATGGTATATCAACCTTAGGAACCAGGGAACAGCTCTCCACACAGGAATGGTTTGGTCCATCTTCTCTACATTAAGAAGCAAGAGGCTGATTCAGACACATCATTTCATCCTGACCGGGTTTTTTTGCCATGGAAGAGGACTTTTGCTCTCTCAGGTCCTTCATAGCTGCCTACATCTTCTCAAGGCATTATTTCTGCATGGACTTTTGAATTTCTCAGCTGGTGAACGATCCCATACCTTCCTGTATTGTAAGACCAACTCTGACCCTGCTCTTCTGAAAAGTGAGATTGAGGGAACAGTGTATGGTTAGGGTGAATAGCATGTTCGATTTGGGTTAGGAATCATTCTGCTTTATGAATACTGGTATTGGGAACCTGTGATATTTATAAGAATATAGATGTGAAATATATGTATGAGAACAGAGATATAGGAAAGAATTGAAGCCCAGAAAGCCATTGGACCCTTGATTGTTATACTTAGCTTGAATTATGTTCTGCACCGAGGTCTCAGATAAATAGATTTACAATGGCATAGAACCGTGTACCTCGGATGATTGAATGTAGAAGAGAACATCCAGTCAAAAAGGGATAGTCCCTAAGATTAGGAAGATAGTCAGTATGTTTAGGAAGAACAGTGAGTCTAGGATTTGGTCCAAAAGTTCTTTAGCAATAGGGTTTCAGTTAGAGAGTGAATATAAATGTCAGCACATGTGAAGAGACAGTCACAATGATGAACTGGGGAAAATATGTAGGAAAGCAGATATCAATAGGGACATTAGAAAATCAGGCAAAGTATAAAGTGAGTGATAGGACTGGATATTTTCAACAGGCTTGAGGTTGAATATATTATCTTAGGAAGAAACACATTTGTAGTCAACAATAGGATTGACATTTGAGAGCATTAGGCAACCTGGACATGGATGTTTTTAGTAATCCATGCTCACTTTCCATTTAGGCTTTGGTACGATCAAATGTGTGACCTTTGCATTATGTGTCCATAATAATACTGTGGTAAAATGTATATGTAGATCAGGTGACATGAGTATTTCTTCCACCATTCTGGGAAGCAATATTCTGAAAACTTATACATTAGTACTGGGGATACAAACAGGTGTACCCTGTTTTGACGATTATAGAGATGATGCATGAATAGACCATATTGTGAATAAAGTATATAACTGGTTCCACTTTAAATAATGGATTGAATTTACATCTGAAAATATATTGGATATCATATATTGATATATATACATTCATTCCAACCAGTTATATATCTAATGGTAATATTAGGGTTACTGTTTATCATGAAGAGTGTGTGAGTTTGGCATCAAAATTGATTGTGGAATCGAAAATAATGTGTTTAGAAAGAAGTCTAGTGAAAGGACCAGTAAGTATCTTGGAGGAATACATGTGTTCTGAAGAAGGAAGTAATTGAAAGTGAACCAAATGCCTATAAATTTGTGAAATTGTGGATCAAAAAATATATACTATGATGTCCAAAACCTGAAGAAATTGTAATGTACCAGTGTTGAATAAAAATGAACTTCAAAATACACATCATGTCCCATAGGAATCTACTTGCATTGATGTTAAACTGGGTGAGTTACTGTAGAAATATTATGATTTGTAAGCACTATTCATTGAAGTTAGTTTTCAGTACTAGGAAACCAATATGTATTTCAGGTGGTTGAGTATTTCTGAGAATAATCTTGTGAAATGTTGTTTATAAATACACATGCAGGAACATGAATGAATTTAGCGAGTGTATAAAAAGACACATATATTTCATATTTTGGGAAATCTGGAGAATATATTTATACACACACACACATTAATATGTAGCAATATATATGCCAATCAAAATTCATCATGAAATATAATTCATCTACATATCCAAAAATATTCATTTTAGTGAACATGGATTTATTTATACTGTTTTTCAGTAGGAAGCCCACACATAGGTTGAATTTTCAGTTCCATCAGTATTAAGGAGGAGTCATGTCTTCTCACAATTATTATATTCCAAAGTCAGTAACCTCACATGAATGTACATGTGATACCAGGTAGGATAATATATGCATTAAAAATGCATGTGCTGAACAGGCTACAGAGAAAGGGAGACAGGAATTTACATATATGGTAACTTTAAAAACTCATGGAGAAATATTACAATGAAAAGTTTACTAGATTTATAGCACATATGTTTGATAAAGCAGAAGGCAAATCCAAGTATACACCATGCTTCCTATGAAAGGCGTGTATTTCTATTCAGTTAGTTTTTTTTTTTTCTCCATAATATTAGGATTAGAAGTCAGAGTCTAGTAGGGTATGGCTTAGTGTCAGGTATTCAGCATTTCAATTGGAAAATAGGAAAATGAATCTAATGTGTATGCAAACATGTACTACACAAAAAACTTCCCACTCTCATCCAGAACAATGCATTTACATAACCATCGCTCCATGTAAGACACAATTAGAAGAGAGGAGTTAGAAAATCTGTGAATACATATGTGGAATGAAAAATACTCAGGAGTTCACAAAACTGGAGGTGGTAGAACAGTTTCCAAAAGTAAGGGAGAGGGTAAACACTCCACAAACATGGAGCTCTGCTGGCCTAAAGACTTCTTGAGAAACTTCCTCTGAGGTTGGGCACATGAAATATATGTAAGTGTCAGGAGATTTCACTTTCTTTGTAGTGACACCATCAAATCTGGGTATGCATCTTTGTGACATGGACGACATGCTTCTTTTTTTTCTAATGAACATTAGGCAGTAGTTCTGAATTCTCTCTTTGTAGGTAAACTGTGGCCACTGGGAGCTAAGTGTCTCCCTGTGTGGTCTGTGAAGCCATTTGATCATCCTCCACTTTTCGTGGTCTTTCTTATTGCTGCACTGGGAATTTGGTATTGGCTTCACGAAATACAAGCAGTTCAACTGGGACACAATACTGTAGGGAGTTCTGTCACGTGTGGTTGGTCAGGGTCTCCAAGAGAATGTACGAACCAGGCTTCTATCCCACATAGCTTTCCCCATTGACTATAGCAACCTGATTCTGAACATTGCCTTGAAACCTCTCCATATAAACAGATTCCTTTAAATATAAGGGTCTGCTGCCTGAACTATGTCAGTCACAAGGCTTTTGGAAGCCAATGGCAGATCCAGGTAGTCCTACCAAAAATATTTTTAACACACCTACAGTCCACTGCTCTACGTCCACTACTCAGCAGGCTCCAGCTTACTGGCATCTCTGTTTTACACCATTTTCACGAAACCCAGTCAATCAAGGCACTATTTGGTACAATCATGTTCAGCAACAGGACATCCAAAGTTTCTCCAGTGCCACCTGGTCATGGGAATTTCAAATATTTCATGGTATTTATCTAGCAATTTTTCAAGGATGAAGTTGGAGGCACTGTGGGTTTCAATTAATTCAGAAACCTTTACATGGTGAGGAAGCTCATTTCAATGAAATCTCTGGAGAACACTCACAGTCAAACCTTCCCAAAGAGTGGCCAAAAGGTCACATGAATCCAGGTTCATTGGGGTGTACAATGTGAGATCCATGTGTGTTTTGACTCTCAACTATGGCTGCCAAGTCTTTAAGAATTAAATAATTTGATATCCTGGCTTAGAATACCCGAGCTCTGTGGAAAGCCATCCTGGGCCTAGATCTCAGATCCCAACGGCGACTCTCATGCGTGGCCTCCTAAAATCCCAACACTATTTTATGCAATACTTCTCTGAGGTCTGTTCCAGAACTCAGTCTCTAAGGGGAATCACACTGCCATATGGCCCTCATCTTCTTCCATGTAGACGCTCATCATTACCTCTGGCTGGAGAATTCCATGAGTGGCGGAGAACAAGAGTGTCCAAAATAAGCTCCCTTGCCCCTCATTTGTCTAATACAGGGTGGCCTGGACACCCTTCCTGTGAACCTCGAGTGTTCAAATAGGCCTGCCATTAATACTGCTCCACTTCTTCAACTTGAGGCCTACTGACTGTGGGGTTTAGATTCTTTATGTGAATTGGAGTCAAGAGAATACCCAAGCACCAATGGGCTAGCCTCTGCAGTTTTGAAGAACTCATTTGACCCAAAGGATCCCTATTCTCACTTGATGGAGGTCAGGAACCTACAGAGGAAATCTGGAGACTTCATCCCAATGACTGCTCTTTTGAACATTTTGGTTTTATATGCACCCATGGGAATTTCTTTAGATCCATCAGGTGCTGAGAATCTAAGCCACAGCCTCACACAGCGCCAAGGGCCTGATTCAGACACATCCTTTTGCAAAGCAATTAAGCAAAGAGCCACAGGTATGCCCATTCATTTCCATTTGAAAACTGTTTTCTTGAGGCTTCACAAAGGGTTGGACTGAATCAAAGACCTTTGTGACATTCTGGGCATCAGAACGATAGGTAAGCAAAAGACTCAAAGCAGGGTTTCTCCAATGAGACTTTTCAGGTCACACAGATATCTGAGTTTTCTGAGATGCTTGCCATTCCCTTCAGCTATCAAGGACTTGGCAATGTCACAGAGCTTGGAGGTGGTACATATCTTGGACACAACTCCATGGGCATGTTCTGGAGAGTGGCCAGAAATCAGGAAGAAAACAGGAACTTAGGAAGATAGCAGGTGTTGCCCATCGATAATGCAAGCTACAGTCCATTCATAAATGGAGCAATATGAATGTTGAAAAGCTTTCTACTAGACATGACACATCTATTGAAGCATTCTCTTTTCTAATGTCTACAACCACGGACACAGTGAGATACAGACATAGAAATACCCGCCATGTCAAATGACTTACTAGAAACAGTCCATTCCAAACCAAACAAACTGACTTTTCTACCTATTCTCAGAAAATGAGACAAAACCACAAACCCAAAACCACACGCACAAAGGCACCTCCTTCCCCCAAGTAGGTCTGTGACTATCCGGAGTGTCCTCTGACTTGTGGGTCATAATATATTCCCCCAAAATGCCCTGTCCTGTCTCAGATCTGGTCTCCTTGGCCAACTCTGTGAAGTTCTCCAGAGCCAGCGGTGAGCCAGTACCTGCTTTCTCAGGAAAAGCCCTGCTTCAGAACTTTCCTGGCATTTGGCCTTCCTCACATCTGTAGGTACCAAGAAAGACTGACTCTGTCCTTGGTAAATCCAAACAAGTGAGACCACTGGGACAGGGACTGGGACTGGCTCGGGGTGCCTGGCTTCCTGGATTCCAAGTTCAGAGAGTTCCATCACCTAGGAAGTGAGATGAGGTCACTTCCTTCAGGAACTGAATGAGGAAACTGCTTGGCAACCAATTTGTCCTAACAGTTGCTTCCAAGGGTCCCATGAAATTGAGGCTGTCCCTACTTCTTGTGACACTTTCACAAGTTATAATGGTATATCAACCATAGGCACCCAGGAACAGATCTCCACACAGGCCTGTTTTGGTACATCTTTTCTACATTAAGAAGAGAAGCTGATTCAGACACAACCCTTTATCCTAACCAGGTTGTTTGCCATGGAAGATGACTTTTGCTCTCTCAGGTCCTTCATAGCTTCCTACATCTTCTCCAGGGATCATTTCTGCATGGACCTTTGAGGTTCTCAGCAGGTGGAAGATTCCCTACATTCCTGTATTGTAAGATCAACTTTTTCCCTGCTCTTCTGTAAAGTTAGATTGAGGGAAGAGTGTATGGTTATAGTTAATAATATGTTCGGTTTGGGTTAGAAATCATTCTGCTGGATGAGTAATGGTATTGGGAACCTGCTGTGTGTATTGGAATATATAGGTGAAATATATGTATGAAAACAGAAATCTAAGAAAGATTTGAAGCCCACAATGGCATTCGGCCCTTGATTGGGATACACAGCATTGAATTACGTTCTGCAGAGATGTCTCAGATAAATCGATATATAACACATTGTACATTTAATGATTAAATAAAGAAGAGAACATCCAGTCTAAAAGGGATAGTCGGTAGTGGAAGATTAGTAAAATAGGTACTTGTCACTTCCTGTTTTTCTGTATGCTTAACAAACACTGTTGAAATCGTGAGAAATGTTTGCTAATCTTGTTTTCAGAATGTACTGTTCCCAACTGCCAAACTGCAGAACGTACTCCCTCACTCAGTGTCAAATAAACTGCCCACTCGCCCTTACCCATCAGTAAACTTCCCTCCCTTGCCTCCCCAAGGAAAGTATATAAGCTCTGCTTAAGCTGTTCTCAGGGCTCTCTGCTCTATTCAAGTGAGCTCTGAGCCCCAGCATGCTGGACCCCAAATAAACCCTTTGCTGTTGCATGAGACAGTGTCTTGGTGTTCTCCTCCTCCGACACTCACTCGACCTTTACATATTGAGGTTCCACGGAGTTCCGGCAGCGGCGGGAAAGAGGCCCCAATGTGCTTTTCTGAGGGCAAGTAAGGTGCCTCTTTCTGGATTCAGATTTCATGTTAGGGCTTGGCAAAGTTGCTGGCGATGAAGTGCCTGAGCTCTCTCCGAAGGTGGCTGAGAGACGTGTCACAGAGACACAGGGTACCTCCCTGGGGGCCGCCCAAGAGGACTCGGGAAATCAAGGAAGAATAGTCTCCTGGACTCAGTGATATTTTGTTTCAGATTCGGTATTGACATCCCATCGGGTTTTGCCTGCTACTCATTCCTGGTCTCGGTGTTGGACGTCCATTGCCTGTCTTTATTGTCTTGTCTTGTCTGTGTCCTGTGTCCTTGCTTTTACTGTTTGTGTACCTTTTATTATGTGACAGAGCACTTAAATGCCTCTGTCCCTGACCCTTGATCACTGGGCCAAAGTCCAATTAAGTGCTCAGAATCTTTTTTTTTTTTTTTTTTTTTTTTAGTAAAACGCTGGACCTGGCAGACTCTCTGTGCCTCAGAATGTCCCACCTTTGAAGTCAAATGGCCTCTAGTAGGATCTTTCTACTTCCCACTAATTGAAAAAGTCAGAGATATTGTCTTTCAGCCGGGTCCACATAGCCATTCGGATCAACAGCCATTTATCTTAACTTCGCAGGACCTCTGCAAATCTCCTCCTCAATTGGTGAAGCCTTTCCTTGCCCCTGCATCCACTCCTACTCCTTCCCCCATGACCTCTCAAACCCTCTCCTCCTCCTCCTCCACCCTCTGTTCTCCCTGAGTCACAAGATTTGACTCTACTGGACTCTCCTCCCACTCCTTATCCCCTGTCCTCGTCCCCTAAGACAAAACACCCTCTAAGTGATTCCCCTGCAGCTGACTCAGCCTCTCTACCATTGGAGAAAGCTAAGCTGTAATAGGTTCTGATAATGGTCTGGCGTTCCAGGCCCAGGTAAGTCAGGGTTTAACCAGGAACCTTGAGATTAATTGGAAGTTATATTGTGCTTATAGACTCCAGAGTTCAGGACAGGTAGAAAGAATGAATAGAACCATTAAAGGAACTTTAACGAAATTAAGCTTAGAGACCATCATAAAAAATTGGACTATGCTCCTGCCTTATGCAATGGTTCATGCAAGAAATACTCCCTATGAAATTCTCTATGGTGCCCCTCTTCCAGCAAGGGACATAACCCCAACTCTAAGACCTAACCATCCCTTCCACACCCCCTTGCTTGACAGACTTAAAGCTCTTGAAAGAACTCAGCGATACCTGTGAAAACAGCTTGCCACTGCCTACCAAACTGGGGACGAGGGGACTCCACATCAATATCAAGTAAGAGACTTCATCTACATAAGACGACATCAGGTGTTATCCCTGGAACCCCGCAGGGAAGGAACAGACGAGGTGCTACTTATAACACCTACATTGGTGAAGGTAGACGGAATCATATCCTGGATCCATGACTCTCATCTCAGGCCTACGCCCTGTCCAGACTCTGGCTGGAAACTGGAAAAGACTGCTAACACTTTCAAATTGCGTATTTTCCATGTGGATAAGGCTATAGACTCTCCCCTTGGCCTCATCAGCCCATTCAGCTGTGATGGGTGAACACAAATCCTATAGAAAAAGAAGTATAATCTATCTTGCATACAGACACCTTAGGGACCTGGTGGCCATCTCTCAACCCAGACAATGGTCAACTGGCTATAGGTCTTTCCTATTGGGATATTCCTGATGAAGAGGATCCCAGTAAAATTCCATTAAACCCCTCCCGTACCATAGATAACAGAAACACACCTTATGAATGTAGGGACACGCGAGCCAGATGCAGGTTGGCTAGCCTAGATTACTATGTGCCCGGCAGACTATCAAAGCCACAAAGAGTCACGGCAGTGTGGGGGAAAAGCCGACTTCTTCTGTATGTCATGGGGATGTGAGCATACAGGGGCTTCCTGATGGAACCCAAACTCCTCATCCAATTCAGTACACATCATTGGCCATATTACCAATTAGATAACCAAAACTGATGGCCCACAGAGGGGTCTCTAGATGCTCAAATTCTGCATGACCCTTTTAACTTCTGAAAGTGCTCAAGAGGGTGAAAGGAGATTCCCCTATGTGGAAGCCTTTTCCCTTCTTCGCTCACATCGTGAACTATGATTCTCCAATAGATCCTCACCCTCAGCCTTCTGCTGCAGACACTCTGGTGTCACTCCCACCTCAGAAACCTGATTTCTCCCCTCCAATTACTAGATCAAAAACCCAAACCTCCGCCAGTTCAAAGACCATTGCCCCCTTGCTGAGGTAGTAGGTACTGAGGTACCCCTCCACCCACTCATTCCTCTATTCTCCTGTCAGTGCCCACACCGGGTCCCACCAGGTCCTGTTACCAGTTAACCCAAAGCTCAAATCAGCTGAGGAGGGCCCTCAGACCCTTATCTATGATGTAATGAAAATGGCCTCTAAAGTTGCTTTATCATCACTGAAAACAGGTTACCAAGAATTTAAAGTCGCCCACAGGATTTTGGGATACTCACTCCCATCTTCCCCTCTGCTCTACCTGTTCCACTGCTCAAGTTTTGTTGCTAGGAAAATCCAAAACTCCTTTCCCATTATTCTTTTACATCTCTCCTTCCTCATTCTCAGATCCTTGGAGGTGCTCTCAGCCCCACTTACCCCGTCTTCCCCCTGTGTACAAGGCCCACAAAAAAGACTTACCTGACCTTCTCCAGAAGTCTTCACCATGGCTGAATTTAGGACTTTCAGCAAAAGAGTCCCTATAAAAGAGTTCAATGTAGATAAACTTTCTCTTTTCATGTTGCCCTGTTCTACTTGGCCACTGGCTAAAAAACTCAGCACTTCTAAGCTAGACACCCCCTTTTTGGGTGTTTTTCACAAAATATGTGAACAAGGCCTCTGGCCTTGAGCTGGGGCTTCACAGAGATGGCTACCTTTCTAAGATAAAGAAGTTACCAACTGGGCTCCTTTTCAACAGCTGGCAGGGGGAAAAAAGAATGGGAAGAAAAATCTCTCCCCCTCTCAGGTGTCCTTGAAAAGTTAACTTGCCCAGAACAGAGGAAAAAACAGAACCAAAAGCTGATTTTTGTGAACTTCTGCAAACTGTGATCTTCTGAGCCCTTTCCCTTACATGTTGGGTAAAAATTCTGAAACTATCTAAACTTGGGTTCAGGGGATTAATTGATTAAAACAGAAGCAATTCCCTCTAAATCCGGTTGCAACCAAATAGGACTGATTCCCTGTCTTCAGTGCTATCTTTGATGCCTTGCCTTATCCGTCCCTACAACAGTATTATTCTATATACTTAAACATTGTTTATGTTTTTATGAAATGGTAAACAGATGTGATTAATTGTGTAATGGTGCAGATGTTTCCTAGAGCGCACTATCATGATGCAGGTTAATTTGAAGGTCAAATAGGGGGGCATACAAGCCGGTTCTGCTGGAAACATATACCCTCACTTTAGGCATTCTATTAGGAATAGGATTTGCTGAAGGGGTGGGCACAGGAACCACTGCCCTGGTCTATGGGACACAACAAATGACCCAATTAAAAGCAGCAATAGACCAAAACTTAAATATATTAGAAACCTCCAACAGAGCTTTGCAGGAATCTTTTACCTCTCTGTCTGTAGTTGTTTTACAGAACAGTCGAGAGTTGGACCTCCTCTTCATGAGAGAAGGGGGCCTTTGTGCTGCATTGAGGGAAGAATGTTGTTATTATGCCGACCATACTGGAGTTGTAAAAAAAAATCTATGAGTAAATTAAAAAGACGCCTTGAAGAGCATCTATGAAAGAGAGAGGCCCCAAAAGGGTGGTTTGAGTCTTGGTTCACACAGTCCCACTGGTTAACTATGCTTTTATCAACACTGGCCGGTCCAATAATAATCCTCAAATTATTGCTAACTATAAAACCCTGTTTGCTCAACCATGTAATTTCTTTTCTCCAAGCTCAAGTTGGACAAGTTAAATTTATGGCAATACCCCAACAGCAGACATAGAATGTACACCCCCCCAATGATCACTTTCATGATTAAAAGTAGCCAGAATTAGAAGTGGGAAATGAAAGGTTAATAAAATAGGTACTCGTAACTTCCTATTTTTCTGTATGCTTTACAAAACACTGTTGAAATATTGACAACTGTTTGCTAATCATGTTCCGAGAATGTGCTGTCCCCAACTGCCAAACTGCAGAATGTACTCCCTCACCCAGTTGCATGCAAACCCCCCACTCACCCTGAACTATCAATAAACGTCCCTCCCTGCCGTCTCCAAGGAAAGTATAAAAGATCTGCTTAAGCGGTTATTCAGGGCTCTCTGCTCTATTCAAGTGAGCTCTGAGCCCCAGCATGCTGGACCCCCAATTAATCCTTAGCTGTTGCATGAGACAGTCTCTTGGTGGTCTCTTCCTCCAACCTCGCCCGACCATTATTAAGATGATTGAATGTAGAAGAGAACTTCAAGTCAATAAGGGATGGTCATAAATATTAGGAAGACAGTTGGTAGGTTTAGGAAGAAGATTGAGTATAGGATTTGGAACAAAAGAACTTTAGCAATAGGGTTTCAGTTAGAGAGTGAAGTTAAATGTCAGCACACGTGAAGAGTCAGTCACAATGATGAACTGGAGAAAATATGTAGGAAAGCAGATATCAAGAGAGACATTATGAAATCAGGCAAAGTATAAAGTGAATAATAGGATTAGACATTTTCAAGAGGTTTGAGGTTGAATATATAATATTAGGAAGAAAAAAAATATGTAGTCACCAATAGGATTGACATTTGAGAGCATCAGGCAACATGGACATGGATGATTTTAGTAATCCATGTTCACTTTCAATTTAGACTTTGGTACAATCATAAGCGTGACATTTGCATTTTGTGTCCAGAATATTCTGTGACTGAATGTATATGTAGATCACGTGACATGAGTATTTCTTCCATCAATTCTGGGAGAAATATTTTGAAGACATATAAATTATTATTGGGGAAACAAAGAGGTGTACCCTGTGTCCATGAAAATAAAGATAATGCATGAATAGTCATTACTGTGAATAAATAATGTAACTGGATCCAGTTTAAATAATGGTATGAATTGTTATCTGAAAACTCATAAGAAATCTTACATTGATTTACAATCATTCATTCCAACCAGTTATACAACTAATGGTAATATTAGGGTTATGGTTTATCATTAAGGTGTGTGAGTTTTGCTACAAAAGTGATTATGGAAATCAAAAACAATGTGTGTGTAAAGAAGTCTCATGAAAATGCATGCCAAGAAACATGGAAGAATACATGTCTTCGAAAGAAGGATGGGATTCAAAGTGAAAAAAATGTATATAAATTTGCTAACTTGTGCATGAAATATATGTATCCCTTGATTTTCATAAACTGAAGAAATAGTAATGTACCAGTGTTGAATAAAAATCAACGTCAAACTACATATCATGTCCCATAGGAATCTACTTGCATTGATGTTAAACTGGGTCAGTAACTGTAGAAATATTAGGATTTGTATGCACCATTCACTGAAGTTTCTTTTCAGTACTAGGAAAGAAGTATGTATTTCAGGTGGATGAATATTTCTGAGAATTATTTTGTGAACAGTAGATTATAAATCCACATACATGAATATGAATGAATTTAGGGAGTATGTAATAAGACCCATTATTTATATTTTGAAAAATCTGGAGACTATATATATATATATATATATATATATATATATATATATATATATACATACATATATATGTATACACACACACACACACACACACACACACACACACATAGTGACAAAAAAATAGCAATATATATTCCAATGGAAATTCACCATTAAATATATATCATCCAGAGATCCAAAAATGTCCATTTTGCTGAACATGGATTTATGTATAATGTTGTTCAACTAGAAAGCTCACCCATAGGTTGAATTTCAGTTGAAACAGCGTTTAGGAGGAGTGGTTTCTTCTCACAATTTGTATCAGCCAAGTCTGCCACCTAACAAAAATGTACATGTGATACCAGGTAGGATTCTATTTTTGCATATAAAAATACGTGTGCTGAATAGGCTACAGAGAAAGGGAGACAGGAATTTATATATTTGTTAACTTTTAATACACATAGAGAACTATTTCAAAAAAATTTACTAGATTTATAACTCCTACCCTATATAATGCAAAAGGCAAGTGCAAAAATACAACATGCCTCCTCTGAACTGCTTGTATTTCTATTCTTTTTGGGTTAATTTTCTGCATCATATTAGGATTAGTAGTCAGAGTCTAGTAGGTAATGTGTTTGTGTCAGGGATTCAGTATTTCGAATGGAAAATTGGAAAATGAATCCAATGTGTATGTAAATATATGCTACAAAAAATCTTCCCACTCTCATCCAGAAAAATGCCTTGACATTACCTTCACCCCATGTAAGACACAATTAGAGGAGAAGAGTTAGAAAATCTGTGAATACATATATGTAATGGAAAATGCTGAGGAGTTCACAACCTTCGTGGTGGTAGAAGAGTTTCCAAAAGTAAGGGACAGGGTAAACACTCCAGAAACATGGAGTTCTGCTGACCTAAAGACTTCTAGAGAAACTGCCTCTGAGGTTGGGCACTTGAAATATATGTTGCTGTCAGGAGCTTTAGCTTACTTTGTAATGAGACCATCAAGCTGGGTCTGCATCTTTGTGACCTGGAGGACATGGTATCTTATTTTCCAATGTACCTGAGACAGCAGTGCTGAATTCTCTCTTTGTAGGTAAACTGTGGACACTGGGGGCTAAGGTATCCCTGTGTGGACAGTGAAGCCATTGGTCATCCTCCACTTTTCATGGTTTTTCTTGCTTCTGCACTGGGAGTTTGGTATTTGCTTCACGAAATGCAAGGAGTTCAACTGGGACACAGTTCTGGAGGGAGTTCTGTCTCGTGTGGTGGGTAGGCGTCTGCAAGAGAAAGCAACAACCAGGCTTCTATCCCACATAGCTTGCCCCCTTGACCATAGCAACCTAATTCTGAACATTGCCCTGAAACCTCTCCATATAACAAGATGCCTTTAAATAGAAGGATCTGCTGGCTGCACCATGTCAGTCACAAGCAATTTGGAAGCCAATGGCAGATCCACATGGCCGCACCACAGATGTTTTATCACACTACTGCCCACCAATTCTTTAGTCCCACTACTCAACAGGCTCCATGTTACTGGCATCTCGGTTCTACACCATTTTCATGAAACCCAGTCAATCAAGGCACTGTCTAGTATACTCATGATCAGCAACAGGACATCCAAAGGTTCTCCAGTGCCACCTGGTTATGGGAATTTCAAAAATTTCATGGTATTTATGTAGCCATTTTTCAATGATGAAGTTGGAGGCACTGTGGGTTTCAATTCATTCAGGAACCATTAAATGGTGAGGAAGTTAATTTCAATGAAAGCTCTGGAGAACTCTCATAGGCAAGGCTTCCAAAAGAGTGGCCAAAATGTCACATGAAACAAGGTCCATTGAGGACTACTATGTGAAGTCCATGTGTGTTCTGACTCTCAACTATGGCTGCCAAGTCTCTAAAAAAAAATATGTGATATCCTGGCTGAGATTCGCAGTGCTATATGCAAAGCCACCCTGGACCTAGATCTCAGTTTCCAAGGGTGACCCTCATGCGTGGCCTCTTAAGTATCAACACAATTAGTGGCAATACTTCTCTGAGGTCAGTTCCAGATCTAAGTCTCTAAAGGTAATCACAGCACAGTTCAAGCTCAGGTGGACCCAGTCATCTCTTCCAACCGCCACACAAATGACTACAAATGAAATCAAAACATTTCCACATGGCCCTCATGTTCTTCCATATAGACACTCATCATAAACTCTGGCTGGAGTTTTGCATGAGAGGAGCAGCCCAAGTCAGTATCCAAAATAAGCTCCCTTGCCCCTCATTTGCCTAAACTCTGGGTGGCCTGAACACCCTTCTTGTGAACCAGGAATGATCAAATGGGCCTGCCGTTAATATTGCTTGGCTTCTCCAAATTGAGGACTTCTGACTGTGGGGTTTAGATTCTTTAAGTGAATTGGTGTCATGAGAAAACCCTAGCCCCTATGGGCTACCCTCTGCAAGGCCTTGAAGAACTCATTTGACCCAAAGATCACTCTTCTCACTTGATGGAGGTCGGGAATCTTACAGAGGAAGGTGAGAGACTTCATCCACAATGACTGCTCTTTTGGCCATTTTGGTTTTCGATGCACGCATGGGATCTTTCTTTAGATCCATCAGGTGCTGAGAATATAAGCCATAGCCTCACACAGGGCCAAGGGGCTGATTCAGACACATCCCTTTCCAAACAATTAAGCAAAGAGCCACAGATGATGCCCATTCATTTCCATTTGAAAACTATTTTCTCCAGGCTTCACAAAGGGTTGGACTGAGGCAAAGAACTTCCTGACCTTCAGGGCAACAGAACCATAGGTAATCAGAAGTCCCAAAGCAGGGTTTCTTCACTGAGACTTGTCAGAAGCCAGTGGTTAGCCACTACCTGCTTTCTCATGAAAGGCCCCTCTTCAGAGCTTTCCTGGCATTTGGCCATCTCACATCTGTAGGTACCAAGAAAGACTGACTCTGTCCTTGGTAAATCCAAAAAGTGACAACACTGGGAGTGGGATTGGGCTGGCTCTGTGCGCCTGGCTTTCTGGATCCCAAGTTCTGATTGTTCCATCACCAAGGAAGTGAGGTGAGGTCACTTCCTTCAGGAACTGCCTTGGCAACCACTTTGTCCTAACACTTGCTTCCAAGGGTCCCTTGAGATTGAGGCTTCCCCTACTTCATGTGACACTTTCACAAGTTAGAATGGCATATCAATCATAGGCACCTGGGAACAGCTCTCCACACAAGCCTGGTTTGGTCCATCTTCTCTACATTAAGAAGGGAGAGGCTGATTAAGACACAACCCTTCATCCTGACCAGGTTGTTTGCCATGGAATATGACTTTTCCTCTCTCAGGTCCTTCATACCTGCCTACATCTTCTCGAGGGATCCTTTCAGCATGGACATTTGAGGTTCTCAGCAGGTAGAAGATCCCCTACATTCCAGTATTATAAGACCTACTCTGTCCCTGCTCTTTTGTAAAGTAAGATTGAGGGAAAACTGTATTGTTAAGGTTAATACCAGGATGGATTTGGGTTAGGAATCAATTTGCTTGATGAATAACGGTATTGGGAACCTGTGATACTTATAAGAATATAGAGGTGAAATGTATGTATGAAAACAGAAATCTAAGTAAGATTTGAAGCCCAGAAGATCATTGGACTCTTGATTGTGATACTTAGCATTGAATTACGTTCTGCACAGATGTCTCAAATAAATTGATATTTAATGGCATAGGACCTTGTACCTTGGATGATTGAATGTAGAAGATAACATCCAGTCAAAAAGGGATAGTCGGTAGCATTAGGAAGATAGTAGGTAGGTTTAGAAAAAAGAGTGAGTGTAAGATTTGGAACAAAAGTTCTTTAGCAATAGGGTTTTGGTTAGAAAATGATTTTAAATGTCAGCACATGTGGAGAGTCAGTCACAATGATGAACTGGGGAAATATGTAGGTAAGCTGATATCAATAGAGGCATTATGAAATCAGGCAAATTATAAAGTGAGAGATAGGCTTAGACATTTTCAACAGGGTTGAGTGTGAATATATAATCTTAGTAAGAAACAAATATGTAGTCACAAATAGGATTGACTTTTCAAAGCATTACGCAACCTTGACATGGATGTTTTTAGTAATGCATGTTCATTTTCCATTTAGGCTTTGGTACAATCATAAATCTGAAGTTTGAAATTTGTGTCCAGAATATTTCTCTGAATAAATGTATATGTAGATCAGGTGACATGAGTATTTCTTCCTTCATTTCTGGGAGCAATATTGACTGACTACTACTGAATCATAGGTATAGATTCTTTATGTGATTTGGAGTCATGAGAAACCCAAGCACCTCTTCAGGGCTTGAAGAACTCATTTGACCAAAAGGATCCCGATTCTTACTTGATGGAGGTCAGGAACCTAACAGAGGAAGGCAAGAGACTTCATCCACAATAACTGAACTTTTTGCTATTTTTGTTTTGGATGCACACATGGGATCTTTTTTTAGATACATCAGGTGCTGAGAATATAAGCCATAGCCTCACACAGGACCAAGAGGCTGATTCAGACACATCCTTTTCCAAAGAAATTAAGAAAAGAGCCACAGGTGATACCCATTCAATTCCATTTGAAAACTGTTTTCTTCAGGCTTCACAAAGGGGTGGCCTGAGGCAAAGACCTTCCTGACATTCAGCCACACAGAACAATAGGTAAGCAAAAGGCCCAAAGCAGGGTTTCTCCACGGAGACTTTCCTGGTCACACTGTCCCTGCTCTTCTGTAAAGTTAGATGGAGGTAACCTTGTATGGTTAGGGTTAATAACACGTTCGATTTGGGTTATGAATCATTCTGCAGGATGAATAATGGTATTTGTAACCTGCGATATTTACAAGAATATATAGGTGAAATATAAGTATGAAAACAGAAATCTAGGTAAGATTTGAAGCCCAGAAGGGCATTGGGCTCTTGAGTGGGTTACTTAGCTTTGAATTATGTTCTGCACAGATGTCTCAGATAAATCAATATACAATGGCATAGGACCTTTTACCTTGGATGATTGAATGTCGAAGAGAACATCCAATGAAAAAGGGAAATTCGGTAGGATTAGAAAGATAGTTGCTAGGTTTAGAAACAACAGTGAGTATATGATTTGGACTGAAAGTTCTTTAGCAATACGTTTTCAATAAGAGAGTGAATGTAATTGTCAGCACATGTGAAGAGTCAGTCACAATGATGAAATGCGGAAAATATGTAGGAAAGCAGATATCAATAGAGGTATTAAGAAATCAGGCGAAGTATAAATTGATGGATAGGATTAGACATATTCAACAGGCTTGAGGTTGAATATATAATCTTAGTAAGAAACAAATATATAGTCACCAATAGGATTTACATTTGAAAGCATTAGGCAACCTGGACAAGGATATTTTTAGTAATCCATGCTCACTTTCAGGTACAATCATAAGAGTGACTTTTGCTTTCTGTGTCCAGAATCTTACTGTGATAAAATGTATATGTAAATCAAGTGACATGAGTATTTCTTCCATAATTACTGGGAGCAATATTTTGAAGATGTATAAATTCGTATTGGGGGAAAAAAGAGGTGTACCCTGTGTCAATGAATATAGAAATAATGCATGAATTGACTATACTGTGAATAAATAATATAACTGGTTCCAACTTTAAATAGTGGATTGATTTGATATCTGAAAATATACAGGAAATCTTAAATTGATATACAGACATTCATTACAACCAATTATACATCTAACAGTAATATTAGTGTTATGGTTTATCATAAAGAGTGTGTGAGTTTTGCTTCAAAAATGATTATGAAAATTGAAAATGATGTGTTTGCAAAGAACTCTCATAAAAGACCAGTTAAGAAACCTGGAGGAATATATGTGTTCTGAAGCAGGAAGTTATTGAAATTGAAACAAATGCCTATAAATTTGTGAACTTGTGGATGAAACATATATCCTATGAGGTGCATAAACTGAAGAAATAGTAATGTACCACTGTTTAATAAAAATGAACCGCAAAATACACATCATGTCCCAGAAGAAACTGCTTGCATTGATGTTAAACTGGGTTTTACTGTAGAAATATTTGCATTTGTATGCACCATTCACTGAAGTTAGTTTTCAGTAGTAGGGAACAAGTATGTATTTCAGGTGGATGAATATTTCTGAGAATAATCTTGTGAAAAGTTGATCATAAATCCACATAAATAAATATAAATTATTTTAAGGAGTGTATAGTAAGACTCATATATTTCATAATTTGAAAAATATAGAATATATATATATATATATATATATATATATATATATTTTATATATGTATACAAACACACACACAGACATTAAAAACTAGCAATGTATATGACAATCGAAATTCATCATTAAATATATATCATCCACAGATGCAAAATATTTATTTCACTCAAAATGGATTTATGTATAATGTTTTTCTACTAGGAAGCTCACCCATATTTTGAATTTTCAATTTCAACAGCGTTTAGGAGGAGTGATCTCTTTTCATAACATGTATCTGCCTAGTCAGCAACCTCACATAAATGTACGTGTGATAACAGGTAGGATTCTATATGTGCATATAAAAATACATGTGCTGAATTGTCTACAGAGAAAGGAGACAGGGAGTTTTTGAAAGCCACAGCTGAAGGGGCCACATCAAACTTCCAGCTCCCAGCAAATTTCCACCTGCCAGATGATTATTGGCTCACAGAGGCCCCCACAACATCTAGCTGATTTTCTCATCTGTGGTGATGCTCATTTGAGATGCTTATTGAGCTCTTTACCCGCCCTTTCAGACTGCCAGCTGATGATTGGCTCACAGTGGCCCCAGCAACATCTAGCTGATTGTCTCCTCTGCGGTGATGCTCATTGGGCTGTTTCCCTGCCATTTCAGACCACGGAACTGCTCATTGGGGGACTTTTTTGGCTTTGCCCTTTGACCCAGTAAATCAGCCTCAAGAGCAGGAAGATTGTGGGAGGTGGAAAGGCTTGTGGCTGTGACAGAGACTTTACACGGAAGCCAGTGGTGGCAGTTGGGCTCTGAGTGTTTTTTCCTGAGGAGCTGTTTTGTTTGGCTTGTGTGGTTCTAAAAATAAAGTTAGTTTCTTTTGACAAGTGGCTCCTGAATTGTGCCCAGCCAGACTGCGGCATTTGGTGGCTCGCACAGGGAGCGACTGAGGGTAAGTAAACTGCTCGCCACTGAGGGCAGGGCGAGAGGATGGGTAGGCATTTTAAGATTCCTCTTTTGTTTTGCTTCACTTTTGTTTTAAGTTGCCTGTCCCTGGAGATGAGTGAGATGGAAGAAAAACCGCTAACATCTGAGGAAAAACTATTTACGCCTGAGGAACAGATAGGGAGAAAGGACGGATGCACATGTCAAGAGGATAGAAAGGCTATAATGATTTTGTGTAGTTCCATTTTTATTTCATTCTGTCTCGGTTTTGTTTGGTGTCATCTTGTTGGGTTGTATTATAGTAGAAATACGGGATCAGAAATTAGTAAAAAACAAACTGAAAGAGTGTTATGTAAATTGTTAGAGGAAGGAGGCATCCCAGTAAAATCAAGAACAGTCAGGGCATACAGTGATACAATACAAAAATGTATCCCATGGCTTTTTAAGGAGGACTCATTAAATATATCACAATGGAACCATCATGGTGAAGATTTAAAAAGAGTAGAAAAGAAAAGGCCTGGGACTCTGCCAGTTGGCACATTGCCATTGTGAACGTTCATATCTGGTTTGCTTAGTCAAAAGCCTTCAGTTCAGACAAAAATAGAGGAACAAAGCTTAGAGCAGAAAAAGCCATCAGGGGCAAAGTTACAAAAGGAGACTGCTACTAACACCTTTCTATCACCAGAGGGCGTAAGTGTCCAACCAACAGCGTCACCTCTACAGGAGACTCTTACTAACACCTTTCTATCACCAGAGGATGTAAATTTCCAAATTACAAGGCCACCTCCATATGCTGGGTGGCCCCAAACCCCCGCAGTTGATAGTTTGGATCCTGAGACACGATCTCAAGTATTAACATGCCCTGTATTTGAGGTAGGAGGGCAGCGAATTCACCACGCTTTAAATTTCAAAATAGTGAAGCAGCTAAAAGAGGCTGTAACAACCTATGGTCCTCAAGCACCCTTCATTGTAAGCTTGGTTGAATCCATTAACAACTTGAATATGACGCCAGCAGATTGGGCAAATATGTGTAAAGCTGTGCTAAATGGAGGTCAATAAGTGTTATGGAAGGTTGCCAATGAGGAATTTTACAAGGAGACGCCTAGGCGAAATGCAGCAGCTGGTTATCCTCAGAGAAATCTAGATATGTTGTTAGGAAAGGGACCTTATGAGGATCAGAAGCAACAAATTGCATATGACCCTGGCGTATACGCATAAATTGCTGTAGAGGCGGTTAGGGCATGGAAGACATTACAAGGACATGGAGGTTTACAAGGTCAATTATCTAAGGTAATACAAGGAGCTAATGAATCTTACGCTGAATTTGTAGATAGGCTTATTCAAACAGCTACCAGAGTTTTTGGGAACACAGAATAAGCAATGCCATTAATAAAACAACTGGCTTATGACCAAGCGAATCGTTGGTGAAGAGATATCATTAGACGATGGAAACATGAAGATTTAAACACATATATTAAATTATGTAGAGACATTAATAAATAAGAACAAGTCATGGCAGCTGCAGTAATACAGGCTTTAGATGCCAGAGACATCAATGAACCAGGGCAAATTGTGGTAGCTGTAGTAAAAGAGGCTTTAGATGCCAGGCCAAGAACATGCTACAATTGTGAAGAAACACGAAATTTTAAAAGGAATTGTCCCATAGAAGGAGGGTTTAACAAAGCTAGGAAGAAAAGTAGTAGAATACCGGGTATTTGCCCACGATGCCATAGAGGGAGACATTGGGCTAATGAATGCCATTCTCAAACCACCATAGAGGGTACTTCATTATCAAAAAACAAACAAAGACCAGGTGTTTATCCACGATATCATGGAGAGGGGCATCGGGCTCCATTGCCAAAAAATAGACAGGGGGGCCCAATGCTCTGGGGCCCCAAACTACAAATATATGGAGCACTGGAGGAACCCAGCAATCCCATCAGGATAGTGCACAGTACACATTGTCCATCAGATCCCTCTTCAGACAAACCAGAGGGAGCACAGAGTTAGACAACTGCGCCTCCGCCAGATAAGTACTAACTCCAGAGATGGGGGTTCAAATAATTCCCACAGGGGTGAAAGTACCTCTTCCCAAAGGAACAATAGGCTTATTATTGGGACGCAGCTCTTCTACTCTAAAAAGACTTATGATAAGTCCTTGGGTAATTGTTTCCGATTATCCAGGTGAAATAAAAATTATAGCCAGTTCTCCAAAGGATATATCTGTAATTTCACCAGGAGATAGAATAGCACATGTACGAATAATATCCAGCCTACATGATAAATTTTCCAGTCATGCTGTAGAAAGAGGTTGCAAGGGATTAGGCTCCACAGGTGTAGATTGGGCTATGGTTTCTTTAAATTTAGATTCTCGCCCCATGCTTAAACTAAATATTCAAGGACATGAATTTAATGGGCTACTGGATACAGGTGCAGAACTTAGCATCATCTCTCGTCAAGAAGGGCCAAA
Organism: Callospermophilus lateralis; assembly: GCF_048772815.1. Taxonomy (NCBI): domain Eukaryota; kingdom Metazoa; phylum Chordata; class Mammalia; order Rodentia; family Sciuridae; genus Callospermophilus; species Callospermophilus lateralis. The sequence goes on along the minus strand of NC_135316.1, from coordinate 3,081,521 downwards.
ACATTGGCCATTACAACAAGCCACTCAAATTCTTTGAGGTCTAGGAGTGGCGACTAATCCCCATAAAGGTGCAATTGTATTAGATTGGAAGGATCCTGAAGGATGTGAAGGAACTATACAGCCATATGTATTGGATCATCTTCCTGTAAATTTATGGGGATGAGATGTCCTAGATTAATTAGTTTTGACATTAACAAATAATATCAATCAAAATGCACCCACTATTATGGCTAAGACAAGGTTTTAGGAAAGGAAAAAGACTAGAAAAACAAGAACAAGGTATAGCAGCACCAATACAAATATATCAAGGAACAGACAGACATGGGTTGGATTTTCAGAAATGGCCACTGAAACAATAAAAATTACTTGGAAATCAGAAAGACCAGTATGGGTTCTTCAGTGGCCCCTGACTAAAGAAAAGATACAAGCAGCCCATGACCTGGTCAAACAACAATTAGCAGAAGGACATATACAACCTTCTGTATTTCCCCATAATACTCCCATTTTTGTCATCAAAAAGAAATCTGGTATATGGAGATGATTGAAAGATTTAAGAATCATTAATAATGAGATGGTGATTATGTTACCTGCTCAATCGGGGATTCCTCAATTATCTGCTTTGCCAAAAACTTGATATTAAAAATCATTGAAACATAAATGGGAAATATGCATTTGGATAGAGTTGATATAATTTTTCCTTTATTATTTATTGTACTACCAACAAAAAAAATATTCCTACAGGAGTATTTTGGCAAGAAGCTCCATTATTATGGATACATTTATCTTATTCTTTTAACACTATTATTACTAGGTATCCTGAGGCTGAGGGACAATTAATACTCATAGGAATAAAAGCAGCAAAGGGAGTGTGTGGATTTTCACCCAATAAAATTGTTACTCCATATACTATGAATCAAATTTATGAATTAGCTAATAAGTTAAATACTTGGGCAATAATCATGTTTAAATCTATTGTTTCTTTTGATAACCGCTTACCATCTAATATTTTATTGTCTTTTTGGTCATCGCATCCTGTAATTTTTCCAAAAATGACAAGAAAGCACCTATCATGAATGCTCCAAATATATTCACTGATGGGTCAAATAATGGCAAGGCAGCAATAGTTACACCTGATCCAACTTTTACATTTTTAGTACCCAAACAAACAGCTCAAAAGGTAGAGGTTAATGCAGTATTACAAGCTTTTGTGATGTTTTAAGATTCTGTGTTTAATTTATTTTCCGATAGTCAGTAGTTAATGCTATAGTATCCCTTTAAGATGCTGGTAGGATTTCCCCTTCCTCTAATGTTTTCTCTTTGCTTTCCACTATACAAAGTCTAATCTGGGACAGAAAAGATCCGTTCTGTTCTTTATAGGACATATCAGGGCACATACAGTATTCCCTGGAGCCCTTAGTTTGGGCAATGATTTAGCAGATAAAACTACGAATGACATACATACATATTTTCTCTACACTAGAAGAAGCTATAAATTTTCATAAAAAGTTCCATGTCAATGCTAATATTTTACAAAAGCGTTTCAAAATAACTAAGGTACAAGCTAGACAAATAATAAAACAATGTCAAAATTGTGTGATCTTTTTACCACAAGTTAATCTTGGAGTCAATTCTAGAGGATTGATACCTAACCATATTTGGCAGATGAACGTCACAAACTTGCAAGTATTTGGAAAATTAAAATATTTGCATGTTACAGTTGATACTTCTTCTGGATTTTTGATGGGCTCCCTTCATGCCGGAGAAAAAACTAAAGATGTTATAGCTCATTGCTTACAAAATTTTGCCACTGTGGACATTCCAAAACAGTTAAAAACAGATAATGCCCCCGGTTATACTTCTACCTCTTTTAAACAATTTTGCTCATCATTTGGCATTACTCATATAACAGGAATCCCATAAAATCCACAGGGACAATGCATTGTTGAAAAAGCACATGAAACTATTAAAATGTACTTATTAAAGCAAAAAGACGGAATTGGGAAGGGATATAAATTCCCCAAAGATAAACTTAAAATAACCCTTTTTACTCTAAACTTTTTAAATTTGGATTCATCAGGACTTTGTGCTACAGAAAGGCATATGTTTCCAAAAAATGTGCATAAGCCCAAGGTACTTTGGAACGATATACTAACAGGACAATGGAAAGATCCTGACCCAGTAATTGTCTGGAGTCGGGTTTCTGTTTGTGTGTTTCCACAGGGAGAACAGAAGCTGATTTGGATTCCAGAGAGATTAACTAAGGTCCTGACCCAGTGATTTCCTGGACTTGGGGGTCTCTTTATGTGTTTGCACGGGGAGAACAGCAGCCAATTAGGATTCCCGAGAGATTTACTAAAGTTCTGACCCAGTGATTGTCTGGAGTCGGGGGTCTGTTTGTGTGTTTCCACAGGAAGAACAGCAGCCAATTTGGATTCCAGAGAGATTAACTAAAGCGATTTCTATAGACCAAAATAAGATGATTTGGCTCAAATCCATAACAGCTTATATCCAAAACTCCAGTTTGGCTATCCTTACATCTGTGAAAGAACAGGGATGCTTTTTTCAATATCTAATTTATTATTGCCCTTTCCCACATCATGAAGTTCTATTTTGTTTGTTTTTTTTTTTTTTTTTTTGAGCTCATAGAGACCTAGGTTAATGTTTTGCTGATCAGTTCTATTTTTTGACTGTAGAGTTTTTAAACATTGCAATGGTGATTTCACCTGTAAAAAGTTATAAGGCCTTTACTATTATGTTATGTGTTGCATGTATTATATTATATGTGCACACTTGTGTTTTGTGTTATATGTTTGAATATACATATGTCCATATATCATATGTGATGAGCGCTCATGAAAAAATGGATCCAAATATTTTTTTTTTATTCATGTGATTTAAATGGTTTAATTAAAATTGGGTAAACAACTGTTGAGGATTGTTTTAATTATGTGAACAAAAAAGGAGGTTAACAGACCTGTTTGTTTACTTTCACCTTTCCTTTTCATTATATTTAATAATTCTCTTCAACATAACGTAAATTTTTAAGAAAATTGTTTTCTTTTAGTGCCTTCTGGAATGTTACATAATTTTTTCTCTAGCCATTATTGCCAGAATTCTTATCTTCATTCCAGTGCCATTGAAGACAAAGATAAAACCAATCTACAGCTACTTCAATAGCCCTGACTGAACTGCTTGCAGAACTTGCCGGGACTATGTATCACTTGTATGCATTGTGAACTCACTTGTATGCATTGTGAACTATCTGTTGATGCAGCGACTTGTGGTAGTGTTCGGATATTTATGCTGATGCTGTCATCAGTGGTACAACTTTTCCAAAAGTAGTCATCAATTGGCCTGGTGTATCTTCCCTATTCTCAGTTGATAGAGGTCAGGAACCTTACAGAGGAAGATGAAAGACTTCATCCGCAATGACTGCTCTTTTAGCCATTTTGGTATTGGATGCACACATGGGATCTATCTTTTAGATCCATCAGGTGCTAAGAAACTAAGAAACAGCCTCACACAAGGCCGATAGGCTGATTCAGACACATCCCTTTCCAAAGCAATTAAGCAAAGAGCCACAGGTTATGACCATTAATTTGCATTTGAAAACTGTTATCTTCAGGTTTCACAAAGGGGTGGCCTGAGGCAAAGAGCTTCCTGACATTCAGGGAAACACAACAATATTTAAGCAAAAGGCCCAAAGCAGGGTTTCTCCACTGAGACATTACTGGTCACACTGGTATCTGAGTTTTCTGAGATGCTCGCCATTCACTTCAGCTACCTGTACATGGGCATGTCACAGAGCTTGGAGGCGGTACATATTTTGGACACAAAACCATGATACTATTCTGGAGAGTGCCCAGAATTTAGGGAGAAAACAGGAAATTAGGAAGATAGTAGGTGTTGCCCATCTATAAGGCAAGCCACAGTCCTCTCACAAATTCGGAAGGATGAATGCTGGGAAGCTTTCTACTAGACAGGACACATCCTTTGATGCATTCTCTTTTCTAATGTCTACAACCATGGACACAGTGGGATACACAGACATAGAAACACTCACCTTGTCATATGACTTACTAGAAACAGTCCACTCCAAACCAAACAAACCACCTTTCCTACCTATCCTCAGAACATGAGAAAAAACCACAAAATCACACCCACACCCACAAAGGCACCTACTTCTCCTATTTAGATCTGTGACTCTCTGGAGTGTCCTATGACTGGTTGGCCAAACTATGTTCCCCCAAAATGGCCTGTCCTGTGTCAGATCTGTTCTGCTTGGCCAACTCTGTGAAGTTGTCAAAAGTCACCAGTGAGCCATTACCTGCTTTCTCAGGACTGGTCCATCTTCAGAGGTATCCTGGCATTTGGCCATCCTCACATCAGTAGGTACCAAGAAAGACTGACTCTGTCCTAGGTAAATCCAAACAGGTGAGACCACTGGGACTGGGGCAGGTACTGTCTCTGGGTGCCTGGCTTTCTGGATCCCAAGTTCAGAGAGTTCCATCACCAAGGAAGTGAGGTGAGGTCACTTCTTTCAGGAACTGAATGATATCACTGCTTTGGCAACCACTTTGTCCTAACAGTTGGTTCCAAGGTTTCCATGAGGTGTAGGCTGCTCCGATTTTCCTGTGACACTTTCACAAGTTAGAATGTTATATCAACCATAAGCACCCGGGAACAGCTCTCCACACAGGCCTGGTTTTGTCCATCTTCCCTACATTAAGAAGACAGAGACTGATTCATACACAACCCTTTATCCTGACCAGGATGATTTCCATGGAAGATGACTTTTGCTTTCTCAGGTCCTTCATAGCTGCCTACATCTTTTACAGGGATTATTTATTCATGAATATTTGAGGTTCTCAGCAGGTGAAAGATTCCCTACATTCCTGTATTTTAAGACCAACTCTGTCCCTGCTCTTCTGTAAAGTTAGATGGAGGTTACAGTGTATGGTTAGGGTTAATAACATGTTCAATTTGGGTTAGGAATCATTCTGCAGCATGAATAATGGGATTGGAAACCTGCGATATTTATAATAATACATAGGTAAAATATATGTTTGAAATCAGAAATGTAAGTAAGATTTGAAGCCCAGAAGTGCATTGGGCCCTTGATTGGGGTACTTAGCCTTGAATTACGTTCTGCACAATTGTCTCAGTTAAATCGATATACAATGGCATAGGACCCTGTACCTTGGATGACTGAATGTAGAAGAGAACATCCAGTGAAAAAGGGACACTCGGTAGGATTAGAAAGATAGTCGGTAGGTTTAGGAAGAAGAGTGAGTATATGATATGGAAAAAAAAAAAAAAAAAAACTTCTTTTACCAGAGGGTTTCGTTTAGAGAGTGAATGAAAATGTCAGCACCTGAGAAGAGTCAGTAATAATGATGAACTGGGAAAAATATGTAGGAAAGCAGGTATCAATAGAGACATTATGAAATCAGGCAAAGTATAAAGTGAGTGATAGGATTAGACATTTTAAACAGGGTTGAGTTTGAATATATAATCTTATGAAGAAACAAATATGTCGTTACCAATAGGATTGACATTAGAGAGCATTAGGAAATGTGGACATGGATGTCTTTAATTATCCATGTTCACTTTCCTTTTAGGCTTTGGTACAATCATAAGTGTGACCTTTACATTTTTTTTGTTCAGAATATTTCTGTGCTAAAATATATATGTAGATCAGGTGACATGAGTATTTCTTCCACCATTTCTGGGAGCAATATTTTGAAGATGTATACATTAGTATTAGGGGTAAAAAGAGGTGTACCATGTGTCTATGAATATAGAGATTTTGCATGAATAGACCATTCTGTGAATAAATATTGTAACATGGATTGAATTGATATCTGAAAACATATGAGAAATCTTATATGGATATACAATCATTCATTTCAACCAATTATACATCTAATGGTAATATTAGGATTATGGTTTATCATAAAGGGTGTTTGAGTTTTGCTTCATAAGTGATGATGTTAAACGAAAGTAATGTGTTTTGAAAGAAGTCTCATGAAAAGACCAGTCAAATAACATGGAGGAATACATGTGTTCTCAAGCAGGAAGTGATTGATCGTGAAAAAAATGCCTATAAATTTTCAAACTTTTGGATGAAATATATATCCTATGTTGTGCATAAACTGAAGACATAGTAACGTACAAGTGTTGAATAAAAATGAATGTCAAAATACACATCATGTCCCCTAGGAATCAACTTGCATTGATTTTAAACTGGTCAGTAACTGTAGAAATATTAGGGTTTGTATGCACCATTCACTGAAGTTAGTTTTCAGTACTAGGAAACAAATATGTATTTCAGGTGAATGATTATTTCTGAGAATAATCTTGTGGAAAGTTGATTATAAATCCACATATATGAATATGAATGAATTTAGGGAGTGTATAATAAGACACATATATTTCATATTTTGAAAAATCCAGAGAGTGTATATGTATATATATATTTACATACACATGGACATGCACAGACATTAAAAAGTAGCAATACAAGAGATCCAACATGGCGGTGGGCATGGAGTAATCAAGTCTCTGACCTCTTCAGCTGTGCGGCATAGCGAGTCGTAAACTGTCTAAATGCTGTTTCCTCAGAATCACTAGTCAAATTTGACCTGAGTGGATCTGGGGCAAACTGTCTTCACCCCTCAGAACACACACAGAGCTGGGATAGGCTGCACTCAAGCTCAGATTCGCCTGCTTCTTGTGAATCAGCACTAATATTCCCACTGAAATAACTGGTCAGCTCTTCTGAATTTACAGAGGTAAAAGCCAAATAAGACTTCATTCTCAGTGGCCACAGGATTGAAATCGGACATGGGAGAGACAGTCAGGACCCACCTGTTGCATTGATCACCCGGCAAAGAAAAGGAACGGTCACCATTTGAATGGGATACAACCATGGTAGAGAACTGACATCATGGTCGGAGGAGACAACTTCAATGAAACCAGCGCGACAGGTGTGTAATTCCCTATCCATCTCTCTCAACACAGCGGGAAAACCTTAAGGGCCCCTCCCTGCTCTCCTGTAAGGTCCCCTGCCAGCTCTCCCGTGAGCGCGATAACCAGACGTAGGGAATCAGGAGTGGCACCCAACTTGCAGCGCAGAATTCCCGGCTACCTCTCCCACCAGTGCTAACAACTGAAGTCTCTTGCACCACCTATCAGGGGCATGGCTAACAGAGGGCAAGCAAATTCGCTGGGGGTTCTCACGCCAAGCTCTACAAACTTAGGGTCTGAGGGCAGCAAACAGGGAGAGTGTGCCCAGGCGTTCATGAAAACAGGGATACCAGGAACAGAGGCCTGGCATGTAGCCAGTATTGTGGTGAGCGTCACAGGTGAGTGGGGCCTGGCTTGAGGAAACAAAAGAGAAGGCCCTAGGCACTCAGGATTGGAGACCCGCCCAGTCTGGGAGGAAGAGGTGCTGCACAGTGATTGGTTCCCACTTATTGAGAGGAGAAGCTTGGCCCAGTATGCACAGCTCCACCTACTGGAAGAGAAGTTAATTGAACTCTATCACTGCATGTATTATTATTATTATATTTTTTTTTTATTTTTTTCTTTTTCTTTCATTTTCATTTTAGTTGTTGTTCTTTAACTTTTTTCATTTTTTAATTTTTTCATTTTATTATTATTATTATGATTTTAAATTTTAACTTTCATTTTTTAATTATGATTATTATTTTTTTTTAATTTTTTCTTTCTTTCTTTATTTCCTATTTTTTTCTTTTGTCTTTTCATTTCTTTTCAATTTTCTTATTTCTCCTTCCTTGAATTCTACCTGCCTACTTTCATTGTCTTTAGTGACTTCTTCCCTTCTCTTCTAATGTCTTTCCTCCCAATCATCAAATAAATTTAAAAGAGTAAGCAGTAACTCAGCATTCAAACTGAACAAGAAGTAACATGAGCAGCATAAAAAAGCAATGAAGAAAAGGAGTACAAACAATGAAGGACAGCCTAAATATTCAGGAGGACCTAGAGTCATTAGAAAAATGGTCATATAAAGAATTCAAGGAATACCTCAGACAGATGGAATGGAACCTTAAAGAGGATACGAGACAGCAAATCCAAACAGTGAAAGAACACATTGAAAATGAATTACATAAATAGATAAGAGAAGAAGTTAAGCATCTTTATCAGAAGATAGATATTATAAAAAAAATCAAACAATAATTCTCGAAATGAAAGAAAAGAAAAACCAAATTAAAAACTCAATTGAGATTATCACTAACAGAGAGGAGCAAGTAGAAGACCTAATGTCAGATAATGAAGACAAAATATATCATGTTGAAAAGAGGCTAGCCAAGAAAGAAACGCTGGTAAAAAATCATCAGAAAAACATCCAAGAGATATTGGATAACATAAAAAAAACGAACTTATGAGTAATCTGGACAGAGCAAGGTACAGAGATTCAAACCAACGGAATGATTAACCTGCTGAATGAAATAATTACAGAAAACTTTCCAGAAATAAAAAAGTAAACGGATATACAAATTGTAGATGCTTACAGGACACCAAGCACACAAAATCACAGTAGACAAATGCCAAGACACATTGTTATGAAGATATCCAATACACAGAACAAAGAGAAAATATTAAAAGCTACAAGAGAAAGGAGGCAGATGACATTCCAGGGTAAACCAAAAAGGTTAACAACGGATTTTTTATAACAGACGCTGAAAGTGAGAAAATCCTAGAACAACATATTTCAAACACTGAAAAACTATGGATGCCAAACAAGAATTCTGTATCCAGCAAAATTAAGCTTCAGGTACGACAACAAAATAAAAATATTTTATGATAAACAAAAGCTAAAAGAATTTGCAGCCAGAAAACCAGCACTGCAAAGCATCTTGAGCAAAACACTACACGATGAAGAAATGAAAATCAACAACAAAAACCATCAGTGGGAAGTGCCTCAGTAATGATAGAGAGCGGGGGAAAAGCTAATCATGGAGAAACAAAGTAAATTAAAAAAAAATGATAAATAATCAAACATGGGTGGCAGTACAAATCATATATCAATAGTAACTCTAAACATTAATGGCTTTAAATCTCCAATAAAGCGACATAGGCTTGTAACTTGGATTAAAATAAACAAATCCAACAATATGTTGCCTCCAGGAGACACATCTGAATGGAAAAGACATACACAGGCTGAAAGTGAAAGGTTGGGGAAAATATACCATGCACTTGGTCCTCATAAGGAAGCAGGGGTGGCCATCCTCATATCGAATAAAATCGACTTCAAGACTAATTTAATCAAAAGGGATAAGGAAGGACATTATATAATGTTAAAAGGAACCATTCACCAACAAGACATAAAAGATTATCAATATTTACGCAGCAAATAATGGTGCTGCGACGTTCACAAAACAAATTCTCCTCAAGTTCAAGAATCAAATAGACCACAACACAATAATTATTGGTGACTTCAACTCACCTCTCTCACCATTGGACAGATCCTCAAAAAAAAATTTTGAATAAAGAAACTATAGAACTCAATATCACAATCAATAACCTAGACTTAACTGACATATATGGAAATATCAAACGTCATCAAGTGAATTCACGTTCTTCTCAGCAGCACATTGATCCTACTCAAATATAGAACATATATTATGCCATAGGGAATCTCTTAGTGAATATAAAGGTATGGAGATAATACCATGCACCATATCTGATCATAATGTAAATAAACTTGAAATCAATGATAAAAGAAGGAAGGAAAAATTCTACATCACATGGAAAATGAACAATATGTTACTGAATGATAAATGGGTTACAGAAGACATAAAAAAAGAGATAAAAAATCTCTTAGAGACAAATGACAATACAGACACAACATACCAGATTCTATGGGAAACAATGAAAGCAGTTTTAAGAGGGAAATTCATTTCTTCCAATTCTTTTCTCAAAAAAAGAAAAAAAACCAACAAATAAATGAACTCACACTACACCTGAAAAACCTAGAAAAGGAAGAGTAATACAATAGCAAATGAAGTAGAAGACAAGAAATAATTAACATTAGAGAAGAAATCAACAAAATTGAAGCAAAAAAAAACATTGAAAAAATTGAAAAAAATAAAAGTTGGTTCTTTGAAAAAATAAAAAAGATCGACAGGCCCTTAGCCATGCTAACAAAGAGAAGTAGAGAGAGAACTCAAAGTACAAACATATGGGATACAAAAGGCAATATCACAACAGACACTACAGAAATACAGAAGATAATTAGAAACTATTTTGAAACCCTATATTCCGATAAAATAGAAGATAATGAAGATATTGATAAATTTCTTAAGTCATATGATATGCCCTGATTGAGTCAGGAACACAAACACAATTTAAATAGACCAATAACAAAGGAAGAAATAGAAGAAACCATCAAAAGACCACCAACCAAAAAAAGCCCTGTACCAGATGGGTATACAGTGGAGTTCTACAAAACCATCAAAATGGTGTAAAACAGAGATGCCAGTAAGTTGGAGCCTGCTGAGTAGTGGGCCAAGAGCAGTGGTGGGAAGGTGTGTGATAAAGAACCTGTGGTGGGGCCATGCGGATTTGCCATTGGCTTCCAAAATTCTTGTGACTGACATGGTGCATCCAGTAGAATCTTATATGTCTGAAACTTCTCCATCTAAAGGCATCTTTTCATATGGAGATTTTTTTCAAGGCAATATTCGGAATCAGTTTGCTATAGTCAAGGGGGCAATCTATGTGGGATAGAATCCGGGTTCTTGAATTCTCCTGCAGACCCTGACCGACCACACGTGACAGAACTCCCTCCAGAACTGGTTCCCAGTTGAACTCATTGTATTTTGTGAAGCAAATACCAAACTCCCAGTGCAGCAGGAAGAAACACCACAAAAAGTGGAGGATCACCAAATGCCTTCACAGTCCACACGGGGAGACACTTAGCCTTAAGTGTCCACAGTTTACCTACAAAGAGTGAATTCAGCACTGCTGCTTCATGTCCTTTGAAAAATAACAAACCATGTCCTCCAGGTCACATAGATGTAGACACAGCTTTGATGCTCTCACTAGAAAGGAAGCTAAAACTCCTGACAACAACATATATTTCAAGTTCCCAACCTCAGAGGCAGTTTCTCAAAAAGTCTTTAGGCCGGCAGAGCTCCATGTTTGTGGAGTGTTTACCTGTTAGACCAGGACGCTAGAAAAGACCACTGACTCCAATTAAAATCAAATTAAAGCAAGCTTATTATTTCCACTGGTAAGGCTGCGTATCCCTCCCAAAATGGTGGGAACAATACAGCAACCCAACCTTTCCTACAGCCCAGCGTTATAGCCCAGAAAGTTACACAAAACGAGGGTTACAGATAACAGATCTCTGACAAGCATCAAAATAATGGTAGTTTACTTTTTCTTTTGCTGGCCCCAACATCAGAATTTATGAGGACCATTAGAACCTCAGAGAGGGTCTTTTTCTTGCTAGGGAAGGCTAATAATGAAATGACCATAATGGAATGAAACTGGAAATCAATGATAAAAGAAGGAAGAAAAAATCCTGCATCACCTGGAAAATGAACAATATGTTACTGAATGATTAATGGGTTACAGAAGATATAAAGGAGGAGATCAAAAAATTCCTAGAGATAAACGACAATACAGACACAACATAACGGAATCTATAAGACACAATGAAAGCAGTTTTAGAGGGAATCATCGCCTGGAGGTCATTCATGAAAAAAAGGAAAAACTAACAAATAAATGAGCTCACACTTCATCACAAAGCCCTAGAAAAGGAAGAGCAAAACAACAGCAAATGTAGCAGAAGGCAAGAAATAATTAAGATCAGAGCATAAATCAACGAAATTGAAACAAAAGAAACTATTGAAAAAATTAACAAAACTTAAAGTTGGTTCTTCAAAAAAATACATAAGATCGACAGACCCTTAGCCATGCTAACGATGAGAAGAAGAGAGAGAACTCAAATTACTAACATACGGGATGAAAAAGGCAATATCACAACAGATGCTACAGAAATACAGAAGACAATTAAAAATTATTTTGAAAACCTATATTCCAATAAAATAGAAAATAGTGAAGACATCGATAAATTTCTAAAGTCATATGATTTGCCCAGACTGAGTTAAGAAGATACACACAAATTAAACAGACCAATGTCAATGGATGAAATAGAAGAAGCAACCAAAAGACTACCAACCAAGAAAAGCCCAGGACCGGATGGGTATACAGCGGAGTTTTACATAACCTTTAAAGAAGAGTTAATACCAATACTTTTCAAGTTATTTCAGGAAATATAAAAAGAGGGAGCTTTGCGAAATTCATTCTATGAGGCCAATATCACCCTGATTCTGAAACCAGACAAAGACACCTCAAAGAAAGAAAAGTACAGACGAATATCTCTGATGAACCTAGATGCAAAAATTCTCAATAAAATTCTGGCGAATCGGTTACAAAGGCACATCAAAAAAATTGTGCACCATGATCAAGTAGGATTCATCCCTAGGATGCAAGGACGGTTCAATATATAGAAATCAGTAAATGTTATTCACAACATCAATAGACTTAAAGATAAGAACCATATGATCATCTTGAAGGACGCAGAAAAAGCATTTGACAAAGTAGAGCATCCCTTTATGTTCAAAACATTAGAAAAACTAGGGATAACAGGAACTTACCTCAACATTGTAAAACCTATCTATGTTAAGCCTCAGGCTAGCATCATTATGAATGGAGAAAAATTGAAGGCATTCCCTCTAAAATCTGAAACAAGACAGGGATGCCCTCTATCACCACTTCTATTCAATATAGTTCTTGAAACACTGGCCAGAGCAATTAGACAGATGAAAGAAATTAAGTTCATAAAAATAGGAAAAGAATAACTTAAATAATCACTATTTGCAGATAACATGATTCTATACAAAGAAGACCCAAAAGGGTCTACAGAAAAATCTACTAGAACTAATACATGAATTCAGCAATGCGGCAGGACATCAAATCAAAATGCATAAATTAAAGGCATTTCTGTATATCAGTGCCAAAACTTCTGAAATGGAATTGAGGAAAAACACTACATTCACAATATCCTCAAAAAAATAAAAATACTTGGGAATAAACCTAACAAAAGAGGTGAAAGATTTATACAATGAAAACTACAGAACCCACGGCCTGGGGATGTGGCTCAAGCGGTAGCGTGTTCGCCTGTCATGTGTGGGGACAGGTTTGATCCTCAGCACTACATACAAACAAAGATGTTGTGTCCGCCGAAAACTAAAAAATAAACCTTAAAAATTCTCTCTCTCTCTCTCTCTCTCTCTAAAAAAAGAGAAAACTACAGAACCCTAAAAAGAGAAGTAGAATAAGATCTTAGAAGATGGAAAAATATACCCTGTTCATGGATAGGCAGAACTAACATCATCAAAATGGCAATATTACCAGAAGTTCTCTATAGGTTTATTGCAATGCCAATCAAAATCCCAAAGGCATTTCTTGTAGAAATAGATAAAGCAATCATGAAATTCATATGGAATAATAAAAGACCCAGAATAGCAAAAGAAATTCTAAGCAGGAAGAATTTCTGAATCAGGCGGTACAGCGATACCAGATTTCAAACTATATTACAGAGCAATAGTAACAAAAACAGCATGGTACTGGTACCAAAACAGGCAGGTGGACCAATGGTACAGAATGGAGCACAGAGAGACTAATCCAAAAAGCTACAACTATCTTATCTTTGAAAAAAAAAAGCTAAAAGCATGCACTGGAGGAAGGATAGTATCTTCAACAAATGGTGCTGGGAAAACTGGAAATCCATATGCCACAAAATGAAACTGAATCCCCTCCTCTCGCCATGCACAAGAGTTAACTCAAAGTGGATCAAGGAGCTAGATATCAAGTCAGAGACTCTGCGTCTGATAGAAGAAAAAGTTGGCTCCGTTCTACATATTGTGGGGTCGGGCTCCAAATTCCTTAATAGGACACGCAAAGCACAAGAGTTAATAACAAGAATCAACAAGTGGGAGTTACTTAAACTGAAAAGTTTTTTCTCAGCCAGAGAAGCAATAAGAGAGGTAAATAGGGAGCCTACATCATGGGAACAAATTTTTACTCCTCACACTTCATATACAGTCCTAATATCTAGAGTATACTCTAAAAATTAGACAATTGGAAAACAAATAACCCAATCAACAAAGGGGCCAAGGACCTGCACAGGCACTTCTCAGAGGATGACATACAATCAATCAACAAGTACTTGAAAAAATGCTCACCATTTCTAGCAGTCAGAGAAATGCAAATCAAAACCATACTAAGATACCATCTCACTCCAGTAAGATTGGCAGCCATTATGAAGTAAAACAACAACAAGTGCTAGGGAGGATGTTGGGAAAAGGGTACTCTTGTACATTGCTGGTGGGACTGAAAAATGGTGTGGCCAATTTGGAAAGCAGTATGGAGGTTCCTGGGAAAGCTGGGAGTGGAATCACCCTTTGACCCAGCTATTGTCCTTCTCAGACTATTCCCTGAAGACCTTAAAAGAGCGTACTACAGGGATACTGCCACATGGATGTTCATTGCAGCACAATTCACAATAGCTAGACTGTGGAACCAACCCAGATTCCCTTCAATAAATGAATGGATAAAAAAATGTGGCATTTATACACCATGGAGTATTACACAGCACTAAAAAATGAGAAAATCATGGAATTTGCAAGGAAATGGATGACACTAGAGCAGATTATGCTTAGTGAAGCTAGCCAATCATTAAAAAAAATACCAAATGTCTTCTTTGATATAATGAGAGCAACTAAGAACAGAGCAGGGAGGAAGAGCAGGATGAAAAGATTAATATTAAACAGAGACATGAGGTGGGAGGGAAAGGGAGAGAAAAGGGAAAATGCCAGGTAATGGAGAGAGACCCTCATTGTTACACAAATTACATATAATAGGTTGTGAGGGGAATGGGTAAATAAACAAGGAGAGAAATGAATTACAGTAGATGGCGGTAGAGAGAGAAGATGGGAAGGGAGGGCAGGAGGAATAGTAGAGCATAGGAAATGTAGCAAAATACAACAGTAACTAATAGGGCATTATGTAAAAATGTTGATGTGTAACCAATGTGATTCTGCAATCTGTATTTGGGGTAAAAATGGTAGTTCATAACCCACTTGAATCTAATGTATGAAATATGATGTGTCAAGAGCTTTGTAATGTTTTGAGCAACCAATAAAAGAAAAAAAAGTAGCCAATTGAAATTCATCATGAAATATATATAATCCACAGATCGAAAAATATTCATTTGACTGAAAATGGATTTATGTATAATGTTGTTCAACTAGGAAGCTCACCCATAGTTTGAATTTTCAGTTCCAACAGTGTTCACGAGGGGTGATTTCTTCTCACAATTTGCATCTGCCAATTCAGCCACCTCACAAGTATGTACGTTTGATATCAGGTAGGATTCTATATGTGCATATAAAAATACATGTGCTGAATAGGCTACAGAGAAAGGGAGACATGAATTCACATATTTGTTAATTTTAAAAAACATGTAGAACTATTTCAACAAAAAATTGACTAGATTTATAACTCCTACACTATATAATGCAAAAGGCAATTCCAACTATACACCATGCCTTCTCTGAACTTCTTGTATTGCTATTCTGTTTGGGTTATTTTTCATTATCATATTAGGATTAGTAGTCAGAGTCTAGTAGGGTATGGGTTAGTGTCAGGGATTCAGTATTTCAAATGGAAAACTGGAAAAAGAATCCAATGTGTATGTAAATATGAGGTACATAAGAATCTTCCCACTCACATCCAGAACAATGCCTTGGCATTACCTTCGCCCCAAGTAAGACACAATTAGAGGAGAAGAGTTAGAAAATCTGTGAATACATTGTTGGAATGGAATATGCTCAGGAGTTCACAACCTCGGAGGTGGTAGAGGAGTTTCCAAAAGTAAAGGACAAGGTAAACACTCCACAAACATGGAGCTCTGCTTGCCTAAGACTTCTTGGGAAACTGCATCTGAGGTTGGGCACTTGAAATATATGTTGTTGTCAGGAGCTTTAGCTTCCTTTGTAGTGAGACCATCAAAGCTGGGTCTGCATCTATGTGACCTGGAAGACATGGTTTCTTATATTCCAATGACCATGAGGCAGCAGTGCTGAATTCTCTCTTTATAGTTAAACTGTGGCCACTGCAGGCTAAGTGTCTCCCGGTGGGGACTGTGAAGACATTTAGTCATCCTCCACTTTTCCTGGTGTTTCTTGCTGCTGCACTGGGAATTTGGTATTTGCTTCACAAAATACAAGGAGTTCAACTGGGATACAGTGCTGGAGGGAGTTCTGTAACGTGTGGTGGGTCAGGGTATGCAAGAAAATGCACCAACCAGGCTTCTATCCCACATACCTTGCCCCAACAACCATAGCAACCTAATTCTGAACATTGCCCTGAGACCTGTCCATATAACAAGATGCCTTTACATATAAGGGTCTGATGTCTGCACTATGTCAGACACAAGCCATTTGGAAGCCAATGGCAGATCCACATGGCCCCACCATGATGTTTTATCACACACCTGCCCACCACTGCTCTAGGCCCACTTCTCAGCAGGCTCCAAATTACTGGCATCTCTGTTTTACACCATTTTTATGAAACCCAGTCAAACAAGGCACTGTCTGTTATACACATGATCAGCAACAGGACCTCAAATGTTTCTCCAGTGCCACCTGGTCATGGGAATTTCAAAAATTTCATGGTGTTTTTCTAGGAATTTTTCAAGGATGAAGTTGGAGGCACTGTGGGTTTCAATTCAAAACACTCTCACAGTGTCCTCATCTTCTTTCATATAGACACTCATCATAACTTTTGGCTGGAGGTTTCTGTGAGTGGCCCAGCCCAAAAAAGTGTACAAAATGAGATCATTTGCCCCTCATTTGCCTAAAATCATGGTGGCCTGGAAACATTTCCTGTGAACCAGGAGTGATCAAATATCCCTGCTGTAAAAGTGTTCTGCTTCTCCAATTTGAGGCCTAATGGCTGTCGAGTATAGATTCTTTATGTGAGTTGGAGTCATGAGAAAACCCAAGCATATATGTGCTAGCCTCTGCAGGGATATGAAGAACTCATTTGACCCAATGGATCCCTATTCTCACTTGATTGAGGTCAGGAACCACAAACAAGAAGAAAAAAAATTCATCCACAATGAATGCTCTTTTGGCCATTTTGGTTTTGGAAGCACATGGGATCTTTTTTTAGATCCATCGTGTGCTGAGAATCTAAGCCACAAACTCACATAAGGACAAGAGGCTGATTCAGACACATTCCATTCCAAAGCAATTAAGCAAAGAGCCACAGGTGATGCCCATTCATTTCCATATGAAAACAGTTTTCTTCAGGCTTCACAAAGGGGTGTCATGAGGCAAAAACCTTCCTGACATTCAGGGTAATAGAAACAGAAGTAAGCAAATGGCCCAAAGCAGGGTTTCTCCACTGAGACTTGACTGGTCACACTGATATCTGAGTTTTATGAGATGCTCCCATTCTATTCAGCTATCCAGTATATGACCATGTCACAGAGTCTTGTGTTGTTACATATCTGAGACACCAAATCATGAGCCTATTCTGGAGAGTGGCCAGTACTCACGAAGAAAACAGGAACTTAAGAAGATAGTAGGTGTTGCCCATCCAAAAGGCAAACTGCAGTCCATTCATCAATTGGGCAGTATGAATGCGGGGAAGCTTTATACTAGAGACAACACATCCATTGATGCATTCTCTTTTCTAAGGTCTACAACCACTGATACAGTGGTATACACAGTCATGGAAACACTCACCATGTCAAACGACTTACTAAAATTCGTTCACTCCAAACCAAACAAGTAAGCCTGACACCCCTTTGGACTGTGTTTTAAGGAACTGCGATGAACTTTACTCCCCTTTGTTAAGCAGGATGATAGAAGCCCCTAGCTGGTTGCCTGGAGCACACCCACTGCATAGGGCAATGCCTGCTGGGGACCTAAGAACTGAGTATCACCCAGGTTAACAAGTGAAACTCCTTTAAAACCCCTTGTATATCCAGATCAAGAGAGTCACAACTTTATGCAGAGTCCCCTGTATTTCTCCTTATTAGCAAAGCAGTGAACCTCCCTTTTTCTTTTTCTCAAACCCTGTCTTCATTATTATATTATTATTAATTGGTTTCAAGGTCAGGAACCGAAATTTAAGTTACAAATTTTGATACCCCCCCCCAACCGACCCCGGAACTTTTTGCAACAGAACAATAGGTAAGCAAAAGGCCTAAAGCAGGGTTTCTCCACTGAGACTTCACTGGTCACACTGATATCTGAGTTTTCTGAGATGCTCCGATTCCCTTCAGCTATCCAGTACATGGCCCTGTCACAGACCTTGGAGGTGGTACATATATTGGACACAAAACCATGAGGCATTTCTGAAGAGACTCCAGTATTCAGGAACAAATAAGGAACTTAGGAAGGTAGTACGTTTTGCCTTGCATAAGGCAAACGGCTCTCCATTCATAAATTGGGCAGCATGAATGCTGGGAAGCTTTCTACTAGACAGGACACAACCATTGATGCATTCGCTTTTCAAATGTCTACAACCACAGATACAGTGGGATACACAGATAGAAACATCCGCGTTGTCAAACTACTTTCTAGAAACAGTCCAGTACAAACAAACAAACCGTCTTTCCTACCTATTCTCAGAACATGAGACAAAACCACAAACTCACACCGACACCCAGAATGGCACTTATTTCCCCCAAGTATGTCTGTGACTATCCTGAGTGTCCTGGGACTGGTGGTGCACAGTATGATCCACCGAAATGTCCTGTCCTGTCTCAGATCTGCTCTCCTTGGCCAACACTGTGAAGTTGTCAGGAGCCATTGTTGAGCCACTACCTGCTTTCTCAGAAAAGGTTTCTCTTCAGAGCTCTCCTGGCATTTGTCAATGCTCATATCCGTAGGTACCAAGAAAGACTGACTCTGTCCTTGGTAAATCCAAACAATTTAGACCTCTGGGACTGGGACTGGGACTGGCTCTGGGTGCCTGGCTTCCTGGATCCCAATATCAGAGAGTTCCATCACCAAGGAAGTGAGGTAGGTCACTTCTTTCAGGAACTGAATGAGGTCACTGCTTGGCAACCACTTTGTCCTAACAGTTTCTTCCAAGTGTCACATGAGATGGAGGCTGCCCCTACTTCCTGTGACACTTTCACAAGTTAGAATGGTATATCAACCATAGACATCCGGGAACAGCTCTCCAAACAAGCCTGGCTTGGTCCATTTTCTCTACATTAAGAAGAGAGAGGCTGATTCAGATATATCCCTTCATCCTGACCAGGTTTTTTGACATGAAAAATGACTTTTGCTCTCTCAGGTCCTTTCATAGCTGCCTACATCTTCTTCAGGGATCATTTATGCATGGAACATTGAGTTTCTCAGCAGGTGGAAAATCCCCTACATTCCTCTATTGTAAGACCAACAATGTCCCTGCTCTTCTGTAAAGTTAGATTGAGGGAACAGTGAATGGTTAAGGTTAATAACAGGTTCGATTTAAATTAGGAATCATTCTGCGGGATGAATAATGGTATTGGGAACCTGCAATATTTACAAGTATATATAGAGAGGTGAAATATATGTATGAAAACAGAAAGCTAGGTAAGATTTGAAGTCCAGAAGGGCATTGGGCCCTTGATTGAGATACCTAGCTTAGAATTACATTCTGCAATTATGTCTCAGATAAATGGATATACAATGGCATAGGACCTTGTACCTTGGATGATTGAATGGTGAAGAAAACATCCAGTCAAAAAGGGATAGTCGGTAGGATTAGGAAGATTGTCAGTATGTTTAGGAAGAAGAGTGAGTGTAGGATTTGGAACAAAAGTCCTTTAGCAATAGGTTTTCGGGTAGAGAGTGAATGTAAATGTCAGCACATGTGGAGAGTCAGTCACAATGATGAACTGGGAAAAATATGTAGGAAACCAGATATGAATAGAGATATTACGAAATCTGCCAAAGTAAAATGCGAGTGATAGGATTAGACATTTTCAACAGGGTTGGGTTTGAATATATTATTACAGGAAGACATAAATACGTAGTCACCAGATCTACTCTCCTTGGCCAACTCTGTGAAGTTTTAAATAGGATTGACAACCTGGACATGGATGTTTTTCGTATGCCATGCTCAATTTCCATTTATGCTTTGGTAGAATCATAAGTGTGAACTTTGCATTTTGTGTCCACAATATTACTGTGATAAAATGTATATGTAGATCAGGTGACATGAGTATTTCTTCCACCATTTCTTCGAGCAATATTATGAAGACATAAAAGTTGGTATTGGGGGTACAATTAGGTGTACCCTGTGTCTATGAATATAGAGATAATGCATGAATAGACCATATTGTGAATGAATAATATAACGGGTTCCAACATTAAGTAATGGATTGAATTGATATCTGAAAATATACAGGAAATCTTATATTGATATAAATACATTCATTCCAACCAGTTATACAGCTAATGGTAATATTAGGGTTATGGTTTATCATAAAGAGTGTGTGAGTTTTGCCTCAAAAGTGAATATGGAAATCAAAAATAATGTATTCGGAATGAAGTCTCATGAAAAGACCAGTCAAGAATCCTGGAGGAATACATGTGTTCTGAAGCAGGAAGTGATTGAATGTGAAAAAAATGCCTATAAACTTGTCAACTTTTTGATGAAATATATATCCTATGATGTGTATATACTGAAGAAATATTAATGTACCACTGTTGAATAAAAATGAACGTAAAATACACATCATGTCCCATAGGAATCTACTTGCATTGATGTTAAACTGGGTCAGATATTGTAGAAATATTAGGATTTCTATTTACCATTCACTGAAGTTAGTTTTAAGTACTAGGAAACAAATATGTATTTCAGGAGGATGAATATTTCTGAAAATAATCTTGTGAAAAGTTGATTATAAATACAAACATAAATATGAATATAAATATAAATTTAGGGAATTTATAATAATACACATATATTTCGTATTTTGAAAAATATGGAGAGTATATATATATATATATATATATATATATATATATATATATATACAAACTTACACACACAGACATTAAAATACACACCCAGAATTCTAAAAGTAGCAATATACAAGACAAACGAAATTCATCATGAAATATATATCATACAAAGATCCAAAAATATTTATTTTACTGAACATGGATTTATGTATAATATTGTTCAGCTAGGATACTCACTCATATGTTGAATTTTCAGTTCCAAAAGCGTTTAACAGGAGTGATCTCTTCTCACAAATTGTATCTGCCAAGTCAGCCACTTCACAAGAATGTACGTGTGGTACCAGGTAGGATTCTATATGTGCATATAAAAATACAAGTGCCGAATAGGATACAGAGAAAGGGAGACAGGAATTCACATATTTGTTAACTTGAAAAACAAAAGGAGAACTATTTCAATTAAAAATTGACTATATTTATAACACCTACCTTTTATCTTGCAAAAGGCAAGTCCTATATACACCATGCCTCCTCTGAACTGCTTGTATTTCAATTCTGTTTTGGTTATTTTACTCCATCATATTAGTATTAGTAGTTAGAATCTAGTAGGGTATGGGTTATTGTCAGGGATATAGTATTTTGAATGGAAAATTGGAAAATGAATACAATGAATATGCAAATATGTGGAATACAATAATCTTCCCACTCTCATCCAGAACAATGCCTTGACATTACCTTCGCCCCAATAAGACACAATTAAAGGAGAAGAGTTAGAAAATCTGTGAATACATATCTGGAATGGAAAATGCTCAGGAGTTCACAACCTTGGAGGTGATAGAGGAGTTTTCAAAAGTAAGGGAGATTGTAAACACTCCACAATCATGGAGCTCTGCTGGCCTAAAGACTTTTTGAGAAACTGCCTCTGAGGTAGAACACTTGAAATATATGTTGTTGTCAGAGCTTTAGCTTCCTATGTAGTGAGACAATCAAAGCTGGGTCTGCATCTATGTGACCTGGAGGACTGGTTACTTATTTTTCAATGAACATGAGGCAGCATGACTTAATTCTCTCATTGTAATTAAACTGTGGCCCCTGGGGTCTAAGAGTCTCCCCATGTGGACTGTGAAGCCCTTTGGTCATCCTCCATTTTTCCTGGTGTTTCTTGCTGCTGCACTGGGAGTTTGGTATTTGCTTCACGAAATACAAGGAGTCCAACTGGGACACAGTGCTAGAGGGAGTTCTGTCACTTGTGGGGGGTCAGGATCTGCAGGAGAATGCACCACCATGCTTCTATCCCACATAGCTTGACCCCTTGACAATAGCAACCTGATTCTGAACATAGCCCTGAAAATGCTCCATATAAGAAGATGCCTTTACATTTAAGTGTCTGCTGGCTGCACCATGTCAGTCACAAGCCATTTGGAAGCCAATGGCACATCCACATAGCACCAACACAGATTTTTTTTTTTTTTAAAACTTGTCCACCACTGCTCTAGGCCAACTACTCAGCAGGCTCCAACATACTGGCATCTCTGTTCTACACCATTTTCATGAAACCCAGTCAATCAAGGCACTGTGTGGTATACTCATAATCAGCAACAGGACATCCAAAGGTTCTCCAGTGCCACCTGGTGATGGGAATTTCAAAAATTAGATGGTATTTATCTAGCCAGTTTTTAAGGATAAATTTAGAGGCAGTGTGAGTTTCAATTCATCGAGGAGCCATTAAATGTTAAGGAAGCTCATTTAAATGAAAGCTCTGGAGAACCCTCACAGGCAAGGCTTCCCAAAGAGTGGCCAAAAGGTAACATGAATCCAGGCCCGTTGAGGTCAACATGTGATGTCCATGTGTGTTTTGACTCTCAACTATGGTTGCCAAGTCTTTCAGAAGAAAATCATGTGATATCCTGGCTGAGATTCCCAGTGCTCTATGGAAATTGACCCTGATCTCAGTTTCCAAGGGCAAATCTCATGCTTGGCCTCCTAAAATCTCAACACATTTCATGGCAATACTTCTCTGAGATAAGTTCCATAACTCAGCCTCTAAGGGGAATCACACCAGAGTTCAGGCCCAGGTGGACCCAGTCATCTCTTCCAACCACCACACAAATGACCACAATTAAAACCAAAACACTCCCACTTGGGCCTCATCTTCTTCCATAGACATTCATCATAACCTCTGGCTGGAAGTTTCCATGAGGGGCGAAGCCCAAGACAGTGTCCAAAATAAGCTTCCTTGCCCCTCATTCGCCTAAAGTCAGGGTAGCCTGGACACCCTTCCTTTGAACTAGCAGTGACCAAATAGCCCTGCAGTTAATACTGCTCTGCTTCTCCAATTTGAGGTCTACTGACTGTCAGGTATAGATTCCTTATGTGATAATAGTGCTTGGGTCCCAGACTCATACTTCTCCTTGGTGTCGGCTGCCAGTAGCAGATCATCCCCATATTGAAGTAGGGTGACTTCGGGGTGTGCAGTTCTGAAGTCGTTGAAGCCCCTGTGGAGGGCTTCATCAAAAAGAGTGGGGGAGTTTTTGAACTCCTGTGGGAGTCTAGTCCAGGTTAATTGGCCAGATGTTCCTGTTTCTGGGTCTATTCACTCGAAAGCAAACAGCAACTGACTGTCCTTATGTAGGGGCAAGCAGAAGTAAGCACCTTTTAAGTCCAGAAGAGTGTACAATTCCCGCTCCAGATTCAGAGTGCTAAGCAAATTATATGGATTGGGTACCGTGGGGTGAATGTCCTGCACTCTGTTGTTGATCTCTCTTAGGTCTTGAACAGGATGGTAGACCCCAGTTCCTGGATTTCTTACTGGTAGCAGGGTGGGTATTCCAGGCCGATTGACAGGGCCTTAGGACCACAAAAGCCAGGTGTTTCTGAATATGGGGCCTTATTCCATCCTTAGCATCTTTGCTTTGAGGATATTGTTTAATACTGATTGGAGAGGCAGATGCTTTTAATACTACTACTATTGACGGTTGTTTTATGGGTAGACAAAACACAGCAGTTTCTGCCCAGGCACTAGGATAATCTTTTATCCATTTTTGGGGAAGTTTTCCTGTTTGATCATTTCTAGGGGGCACGAAGAGTTGATAATCATCTTCTACTGACATAGTCCAAGACGTCAATATGGGAGTTTTTACTGAAGGATTTAGAAACTCCACTTGGGGACCATCCGAGTTAAAGGTTATTCTAGCCCGGAGTTTGGTAAGCAAATCCCTGCCCATCAATGGGGCCGGGCATTCTGGGATTACTAGGAAAGAGTGTTGGACTTTTCCCTTTCCAAGGTCCATAGTCATCTTAGTTGTCCAAGCCCGATATCTACTGCCATTATCCCCTTGAACTAGGGATCATTTATTTAATAGGTGGCCCAGTGTGGTCTTAAGGGCTGAGTATACTTCTCCTGTATCCACTTCAAGTTCACTGGCTCCCCTCAACTTCAAATGTTACCCTGAGCTCGGGGAGGGTATCCGACCCTGACTTTCCTAGTCCTCTTCTACAGTCAGCACGGCGGGCTGGCGTGGCTGATATTTGGGGTACTCTTTGGCCCAGTGTCCTTTTTCTTTACAATAGGCACATTGATCTGAGGCCAGGGGCAGCCTTTTGCGTGGGCCCAGGTATCCGATCCTGTCTCCCTTCTTTTTAACTTCTGGCCTAATTGCTGCTGTGACCAGAACCTTAGCCAATGCTTTAGTCTGCCTTTTGCTCCTTTCA
This sequence comes from Callospermophilus lateralis, assembly GCF_048772815.1. Lineage (NCBI taxonomy): Eukaryota > Metazoa > Chordata > Mammalia > Rodentia > Sciuridae > Callospermophilus > Callospermophilus lateralis. Next base: position 3,056,739 of record NC_135316.1, on the reverse strand, counting down.
TCCTCATTTTGTTCCCTTTCCTTCTCTCGCCTCTGTTCCTGCTCCTCCTCAGTTTCTCTCTTATAATATACTTTCTCAGCTTTTCTGACTAAATTTCTTAAGGTCATATCTTGTAATCCATCTAGACGTTGTAACTTTCTCTTAATATATAGGGCAACCTGCTCGATAAAGGCCATTGCAACAGATGCCTTTTGGTCCTCTGCCTGAGGATCGAAAAGAGTATATTTCCTATATGCTTCCATAATTCTCTACAGAAACATAGAGGGAGACTCATTAGGCCCTTCGATAATCTCTCTTACCTTGGCCAAATTAGTCGGCCCTCTTGCGGCCGCTCGGAGACCCGCTGTTAAAGCCTGGTGATAAGTGGACAGATGATACCTACTTTCAAAGGTGTTGGGATCCCAGTTGGGTCGGTTCAAGGGCCCATAGGGATGGAGAGGGAGCATCACAGGGGCTTCCAAGTTTTCTCCTATTCGTCACCTGTGGGTTCCTTTAGGTGGCCCAGTATCCTCCAGGGAAGAAGGGGCTGCTGCTGCTGCGGGGAAGTCCCCTGGAGGGCTTGGGTCTGGCCCAATTGCCTCTAGTGGTGGAGATGCCGAGTCAGTGGCGGGAGGATCATCTGGAACATGTTGGGGGTTGGGGAGCGAGGGTAGAGGATAAGGAGGGGGAGGAGTGTCCAGTCTTGTGACTCAGGGAGAATGTTGGGAAGAGGGAGAGGAGCGGAAGGTTTAAATAATAGAATCATCGGGAAAGGGGTATATGGATGTTGATCTGGGGGGCCACATGGTCCTGGCTGAAAGAAAATATCTCTGACTTCTTGGATTAGAGGGAAGTAGAAGGATCCTTCTGGGGGCCATCTGACTTCGAGGATGGGCCATTCTGAAGCACAGAGACTCTGCCAGGTCTGGCATTTTACCGAAAAAGAAAGATTCTGGGCCCATGAGTGAACATCAGTCCAATGATCAAGGGTCAGAGACAGAGGCGTGGAAGTGCTTTGAATCATAATGGGAGTTACTCATACAGGGACAGTGAAGACACAAATGCGACACAGATAAAGACAAACAGTAAATGTTTAACATGAGTCCAAAACAAAGATCAGAACTGAGTAACTGACGGGTTAGACAATAAAGACAGGCAGTAAACTCAACATGAGTTTGGGACAATGAACAAAACTGAGTAGCTGGCAAACCTGATGGGCTGGCAAACCGAATCCTGAAGCAAAATATAACCGAGTTGAGGAAACTACTATTCCTTAATTTCCCTAGTCCTCTGTAGTGTCCCCCAGGGACGTGGCCTGTGGCTCTGTGACACGTCTGTCAGCCACCGTTGGAGACAGCTAATGCTCTTCACGGACAGCCACTTTGCCAAGCCCTAACCTGAAACCCGAAACCAGATAGAGGCGCCAACTTACCCCGAGAGGAGTCCGATGGGGTCTTTCGTCTGCCGCTGCTGGATATCTCACCTGGGGCCTCCAGATGAAAAGGTGGGGCGAATGTTGGAGGAAAAGACCACCAAGAGACTTTCTCATGCAACAGCAAATGGTTTATTGAAGGTCCAGCATGCTGGGACTCAGAGCTCACTTCAGAGGAGCAAAGAACAAAGAGCCCCGAGAAGTACTTGAGCAGAGTTTATATACATTCTTTAGAGAGGGCAGGGACTTTACATACATCATAGCCTCCTTTAGTAAATCATCATATACTGTGCGAAAATCAAATAACAACTCTAAAACATGATTAGCACATTCATTGGCGGGAACAGGTCGGGCAGGGGGTCATTGGTCAGTCCTGAGAAGCGGTATACATTTAAACTGATTGGTTGAAGCACTGAGATGTATACGTGCTGAGCTGCACTGTTTCCGAGAAGGAGTTGTTAAGTAACTAGGGGGTCAGGGAAGATTTCAACACATATCTAATGGGCAGATCCGGGAATTGATTAACTGCCACAGAAATTTCAGGTTCTGAGTGCAGCTTGGAAACTTTACAAAACCTGGTTCTTTACATTTCAATTTCAAATTCTTTTATTCTTTCAGAACCTTACAGAGAAAGGCGAGAGACTTCATCAACAATGACTGCACTTTTGGGCATTTTGGTTTTGGATGCACACATGGGATCTTTCTTTAGATCTATAAGGTGCTGATAATTTAAGCCACAGCCTCACACAGGGCCATGAGGCTGATTAAGACACAACCTTTTCCATAGCAGTTACCACTCTGAGGTCAATTACAGAACTCAGTCTCTGAGGGGAATCACGCCAGTGTTCAAGCCCATGTGGACCCAGTCATCTCTTCCAACAACCACACAAATGACCACAATTAAAACCAAAACACTCACACATGTCTCTCATCTTCTTCCATATATACACTCATCATAACCTCTGGCTGGAGGTTTCCATGAATGGCGCAGCCAAAGAGAGTGTCCAAAATAATCTCCCTTGCCTCTCATTTGCCTAACCTCATGGTGGCCTGGACACTCTTCCTGTGAACCAGGAGTGATCACATGGGTCTGTGGTTAATACTGCTCTGCTTCTCCAATTTGAGGCCTACTGAATGTCAGGTATAGATTTATTATGTGATTTGGAGTCATGAGGAAACCCAAACACCTCTGCAGGGCTTGGAAGAACTCTTTTGAAACAAAGGATCCCTATTCTCACTTGATGGAGGTCAGGAACCTAACAGAGGAAGGCGAGAGACTTCATCCACAATGACTGATCTTTTTGCCATTTTGGTTTTGGATGCACACATTGGATCTTTCTTTAGATCCATCAGGTGCCGATAATCTAAGCCACAGCCTCACACATGTCCAAGAGGATGACTCAGACACAGCCCTTTTCAAAGCAATTAAGAAAAGAGCCACAGATGATGCCCGTTCATTTCCATTTGAAAACTGTTTTCTTCAGGATTCACAAAGGGGTGGCCTGAGACAAAGACCTTCCTGACATTCAGGGCAACAAAACAATAGGTTAGCAAAAGGCCCAAAGCAGGGTTTCTCCACTGAGACTTTCCTGGTCACACTGATATCTGAGTTTTCTGAGATGCTCGCCATTCCCTTCAGCTACCCAGTACACGGCCATGTCACAGAGCTCGGAGGTGGTACATATCTTGGACACAAAACCATGAGCCTATTCTGGAGAGTGGCCAGAATTCAGGAAGAAAAAAGGTACTTAGGAAGATAGTAGGTGTTGCCCATCGATAAGGCAACCTGCAGTCCATTCCTAAAATGCACAGGATGAATGCTGGGAAGCTTTCTACTAGACAGGACACATTCTTGATGCATTATCTTTTCTAATGTCTACAACCACGATCACAGTGGGATACATAGACACAGAAACACTCACCTTGTCAAACGACTTACTAGAAACAGTCCACTCCAAACTAAACTAACTGCCTTTTCTAACTATTCTCAGAACATAAGACAAAACCACAAATCACATGCACAACCAAAATGGCACCTTCTTCCCCCAAGTAAGTCTGTGACTATCCAGAGTGTCCTCTGACTTGTGGGCTTTTGGGGGTTTGCGTGTGCAGAGTTTAGCTCCCTCATGCCTGATTATTTGCAAGAGCTGTGGCTGTGATTTAGGTCAGCTGAGGCAAACCTCAGTTAGGAGGAGGAAAAGTTCTCTTCCCCTTATCGCAAGTCACAGATTCTGCATGGTTTGGCCAAGAGGAAGAAGCTTCCTGCATACTTGTCCTGGGAACAGTACATTCTGAAGAGACAAATGCATCCTCAGGGGAGTAGATAATGTCTACAAAGAACTTTAGGAGGGTACTTATCAAATAAACAGGAACAATCTGAATTTAGCTCTGTGTACCTGATGAGGCATGATATTTGGGCAACGTGGATAAAGTGTTATTGAAGAATTGCTTGCTTTGTTAAAAGAAGAATAAAAAAGGAACTTGCAAATAAACCTCAGCATGCAGTTGCAATTGCTTCCTTTGCTCTGCATCCCCTGTGTCCTGGTTATTTCGTGACCCTTACCCAGGGACCCAAACACTCTAGGCGTTCACAATTGGCGCCCACACAGGGATCCTGATGGATTGACAGGAAGGGTAAGTTCTTTTTCTTTATATTACAGGGTGATGGGACAATCTTCATCTTCTCCTTTTTTACATATTCTTAGACATTCACTTGCCGTCTATGGTATTAACATTTCTCATTCTGATATAGAGATGTGTCTTAAGTTGGTCAGGGAATGGAATCTCTGGTTCCTGGAGGAAGGATCTATGGATGTAGATAATTGAAAACGGGTCCGTCATAATGTTGATAAGGCTAAGAGGTAACACGAAAAAATTCCGATTCAGTTTTGGTCTATCTGGTCTATTTTATATACAATGTTTAAAGCTATGGAGGAAGAAAAGTTGATTGGCAATTTAAAAAAGGAGCTTGCTCCTTCTATTCTAGTTCTCCCTCTGGATATTAGTGAAAAAGAAGAGGTAGTAAAAGATACGCAAAAAATGACTCATAATTCTTCACAAAATTCTGCTGATTTAATGGGTAATGATAAGGAAAAGAATACGAAAGTAAAAATGATGATTGATGATGACTCCGTTACGGAGCAATTCAAGCTTGTTATGGAGGAGGTTCTGGGACGTCTTAGTAAATTAGAAGCTAAAATGGACGCTAAGCCTTTATCGGGAACCAGGCCCTCTGCCCCTCCGGCCATTAACCCTTTTTTGGCAGCTTCTTTAATGGCTGTCCAGTAATGGACTCAGAACCTTCTGATGATGAGGACGAAACTCCTTTCTTTGCTTTTCCTATAATCAGGCCTGATCCAGCTAATGGAATGGCACATCCACCTCGGTAAGAGGGGATTGATATTGATCTTATTGGCAGATTAAAAAAGGCAATGACAATGTAAGGACCTCAATCCCATTATGTAAAAGAATTGCTTAATGCTTTTGCTACTAATTACAATAATTTTGCCCCTGAGGATTGGAAGATTGTTGGCCGTGCTCTTTTACGGGAACCTAAATATCTTCAATGGCACATGTGGTTTTTAGAAGGATGTACCACTAAGGCTAGAGAAAATGGTAACAGTCAAAACCCTGTTATTCATGCCATAGGATACCCTATGTTATCTGCCACTGGTATGTATGATGACATTCAACATCAAATTAATATTCCTTCTGAGATTCATGAACAATTGATGGAAATAGCTTTAGAAGCTTGGGACAAAATTAGACCTACTACAAATATTATGGCAAATGGATGTTACACATGTTCCCTTGTTTGGACGTTATTCTTGTGTTCATGTTACTATTGACACATGCTCTAAATTTTTGTGGGCTACCGCTCAAATTGGAGAAACCACCCGTCATCTTATCCAACACTTAGTGGAAACATTTGCTATTATGGGAATTCCCGCTATGATTAAAACTGATAATGTTCGGGCTTATACTAGTAAAAACTTTAAAGATTTTTGCAAATTATATGATATTGTTCATCTAACCGGAATAGAATATAATCCACAAGGACAAGCTTTAGTAGAACGTGTACATGCTATGCTTAAAAACAAATTAGAAAATTAAAAAGGAGGAAAATGACAGATTTAAATATGCAGTTGTTTAGACATTTGCAAAATCAACCTAAAGCATTGGGTTGTTACATTGTTACATCAAGCCTTATTTATTTTAAATTTCCTAAATCTTCCACAAGGAGAAATATTGACAAGAGCAGAATGACATTTTGAGAAAAAAAAACCTTAGAAATAGTTCATGAACCAATTCGGATAAAAATTGCAGCAGATGCTGAATGGCAGCCAAGTATTTTACTTTATAGGGGAAAGGACAATGCTTATGTTTCAACAGAAAATGGACACCAGCAGTGGCTCCCATGGTGGTGGATCCAGACCCGTCACAATCATTACGGCACCAAGGGGGGCACCCTATCCACTACCCCAGCCGAGGAATCAAGATCCTGAGCTTGATGTTCCGGTGGCAGCAATGGCGCGTCTTCATCTTGGGGCCTGACGTCGTCGACGTCCTAATTTCTCTCCCTTACCTACATGGGGTCAAATTAAAAAGCTGAGTGGGGAAAGGCAAAAAAGGTGTTGCAACGAACAGGGAAGAGTTGCACCCCAGAAAATTTATTTCTGGCCATGTGTGCATTATTGACAGTGTCTTCCACTTCTGAGGTACAAAATAATAATATTCACTATTGGGCCTATATTCCCAATCCACCTTTGCTGGAACCTGTTACTTGGGGTGATGGCCGAATTGCTGACCCATGCTTGGCTTCAGTGCAGTACCCTCATCATTTACAAACACATTTATGGAAAATTGCTGCTGCAACTAAAACTATAATTTTGTCTAATGGCTCTTTCTCTGGGACTAGTCAATCTGCTGCTTCTTATAATTTTACTATATTTAAAGAATATAGTATAATCACATGTGCGCCCATGCCATACTTGTTCTTAATTGAACATGTTACTTTTGATGAGGGAATTTTATGCTTTAATTGTAAATTGTATACCTGTATTAATAATTCTGTTTCTATTCCTTCTGGTTATTCCATTATGCTGTTACAACAGTGCTCTCACATTTGGCTTCCTGTGAACTTACAAAGACCATGGTCCCAAGATCCTGTAAATACTTTGGTTCTGGAATTTTTTAGACAATTGTTTAAACGTACTAAACGGTTTGTGGGAGTTGTTGTTGCTGTAATTCTAAGTCTTATTGCAGTGGCTACAGTTGATACAGTTTCAGGGATAGCTTTACATACTTCTTTACAAACAAAAAATTTTGTTGAGGAATGGCATAAAGATTCGCATGAGTTATGGCAATCCCAGGCTCAAATTGATTCAAGAATTCAAACTTAAATAGATATTTTAAAACAGACAGTTAATTGGTAAGGAAAAAAGATACTCACCTTAGAACAAGAAATTACATTAAAATGTGACTGAAATCCAACTTCTTTCTGTGTGACTAATATACAATATAATCAAAGCTTACACGAATGGAGTATCATACAAAATTATCTCGATGGTAATGAAACAGCTCAATTAATGATTGATTCTTTACAAAAAGATATATTTGACATTTTTGGAAAAGGGTTTCAACATGATGATGCTGCACAAATAGCTGAATTGTTTTTAAAACAGTTAGAGGGATCAGATCCAAAAGAAATTGCTCAAAGTCTTACCCATAAGGCTGGAGGAGTGGGAATAGTGTTATGCTTAGTTATTATCCTTTTGTAAATATTTATTGTATGTGCATAATACCATCTCAAAACTCTATATTAACTTTGTGGAAAACTGTTTTAGAAAAACAAAAGAAAAAAAAAAGGAATTGTTGGGGTTTGAGTGTGCAGAGTTTAGCTCCCTCAGGCCTGATTATTTGCAAGAGCTGTGGCTGTGATTTAGGTCAGCTGAGACAAACCGCAGTTAGGAGGAGGAAAATCTCTCTTCCCCTTATCGCAAGTCACAAGTTCTGCATGGTTTGGCCAAGAGGAAAAAGCTTCCTGCATACTTGTCCTGGGAACAGTACATTCTGAAGAGACAAATGCATCCTCAGGGGAGTAGATAATGTCTACAAAGAACTTTAGGAGGGTACTTATCAAATAAACAGGAACAATCTGAATTTAGCTCTGTGTATCCACTGAGGCATGATATTTGGGCAATGTGGATAAAGTGTTATTGAAGAATTGCTTGCTTTGTTAGAAGAAGAATATAAAAGGAACTTGCAAATAAACCTCAGCATGCAGTTGCAATTGCTTCCTTTGCTCTGCATCCCCTGTGTCCTGGTTATTTCGTGACCCTTACCCAGGGACCCGAATGCTCTAGACATTCACAATGGGCCATAATATGTTCACCCTAAATGGCCTGTCCTCTCTCATATCTTGTCTCCTTGTCCAACTCTGTGAAGTTGTCAGGAGCCTCTGCTGACCACGACCTGCTTTCTCAGGGAAGGACAGTGTTCAGAGCTTTCCTCGCATTTGGACATCCTCACATCAGTAGGTACGAAGAAAGACAGACTCTGTCCTTGGTAAATCCAAACAAGTGGGCCCACTGGGCCTGGGACTGTGACTGGCTCTGTGTGCCTGGCTTCCTGGATCCCAAGTTCAGAGAGTTCCATCACCAAAGAAGTGAGGTAGGTCAATTCCTTCAGGAGCTGAATGAGGTCACTGCCTTGGCAACCATTTTGTCTTAACAGTTGCTTCCAAGTATTCCATGAGATGGAGGCTGCCCCTACTTCCTGTGACACTTTTACAAGTTAGAATGGTATATAAACCATAGGCACCCAGGAAAAGCTCTCCACACAGGGCTGGTTTGGTGCATCTTCTTTATATTAAGAGCAGAGTCGCTGATTCAGACACATCCCTTCATCGTGACCAGGGTGTTTGCCATGGAAGATGGCTTTGGCTCTCTCAGGTCCATCATCGCTGCCTAACTCTTCTACAGGGATCATTTCTGCATCGACCTTTGTGGTTCTCAGCAGGAGGAAGATCCCCTATGTTTCTGTATTGTAAGACCAACTCTGTCCCTGCTCTTCTGTAAAGTTAGATTGAGAGAACAGTGTATGGTTAGGGTAAATAACATGTTCGATTTGGGTTCCGAATCATTCTGCTGGATGAATAATGGTATTGGGTACATACGATATTTAAAAGAATACATAGGTGAAATATAAGTATGAAAACAGAAATCTAGGTAAGATTTGAAGCCCAGAAGGGCATTGGGCCTATCATTGGGATACTTAACATTGAATTGTGTTCTGCAGAAATGTCTCAGATAAATTGATATACAATGGCATAGTACCTTGTACCTTGGATGATTGAATTTCGAAGAGAACATCCAGTCAAAAAGAAAAAGTCGGTAGGATTAGGGAGATAGTCGGTAGATTTAGGAAGGAGAGTGAGTATAGGACTTGGAAGAAAAACGTCTTTAGCAATAGGGTTTCGGGTAGAGAGTGAACGTAAATATCATAACATGTGAAGAGTCAGTCACAATGATTAACTGGGGAAAATATGTAAGAAAGCAGATATCAATAGAGACATGAGGAAATCAGGCAAAGTATAAATTGAGTGATAGGATTAGACATTTTCAACATGGTTGAGGTTGAATATATAATCTTTGGAAGAAACAAATATGTAGTCACAAATAGGATTGACATTTGAGAGCATTAGGCAACTTGGACATTGGTGTTTGTAGTAATCCATGTTCACTTTCCATTTCCGCTTTGGTACATTCATAAGTGTGACCTTTGCACTTTGTTTCCAGAATATTACTCTGATAAAATGTATATGTAGATCAGGTGACAGGAGTTTTACTTTCACCATTTCAGGGAGCAATATTTTGAAGAAGTATAAATTAGTATTGGGGGTACAAAGAGGTACACACACTGTGTCTATGAATATAGAGATAATGCATGAATAGACCATACTGTGAATAAATAATATAACAGGTTCCTCTTTAAGGAATGGATTGAATTGATATCTGAAAATATAAGAAATCTTATATTGATATTAAATCATTCATTCTAACCAGTTATACATCTAATGGTAATATTATGGTTATGGTTTAACATGAAGGGTGTGAGTTTTGAATTAAAAGTGACTATGGAAATCAAAAATAATGTGTTTGGAAAGAAGTCTCATGAAAATACCAGTCAAGAAACATAGAGGAATACATGTGTTATGAAGAGAAAGTGATTGAAAGTGAAACAAATGCCTATATATTTGCGAACTTGTAGATGAAATATATATCCTATGATGTGCATAACCTGAAGAAATATTAATGTACCAGTGTTGAATAAAATTGAACATCAAAATACACAACATGTCCCATATGAATCTACTTGAATTGATGTTAGGCTGGGTCAGTTACTGCAGAAATATTAGGATTTGAATGCACAATTCACTGAAGTTTGTTTTGAGTACTAGGAAACAGATATGTATTTCAGGAAGATGAATATTTCTGAGAATAATCTTGTGAAAAGTTGATTATAAATCCACATACATAAATATGAATGAATTTAGGGAGTGTATGTAAGACACATATTTTTCATATTTTAAAAAATCTGGAGAATATATATATATATATATATATATATATATATATATATATATATATATATATATAAATCACACACACACAGACATTAAAAAGTAGCAAAATATATCCCAATCGAAATTCACCATAAAATGTATATCATCCACAGATGAAAATTTTTCATTTTACTTAACATGGATTTATGTATAATGTTGTCCAAATAGGAAGCTCTCCCTTAGGTTGAATTTTCAGTTTCTACAGAGTTTAGGAGGAGTGATCTCCTCTCACAATTTGTGTCTGCGAATTCAGCCACCTCACAAGAGTGGACGTGTGGTACAAGGTAGGATTCTATGTGTGCATATAAAAATACATGTGCTGAATAGGCTACAGAGAAAGGGAGGCAGGAATTCACATATTTGTTAACTTTAAAAACACAAGGGGAACTATTTCAACAAACAATTGACTAGATATATAAATCCTACCCTATATAATGCAAAAAGCAAGTCCAACTATACACCATGCCTCCTCTGAACTGCTTGTATTTCTATTCTGTTAGGGTTATTTTTCTCCATTATGTAAGGATTAGTAGTCAGAGTCTAGCAGTTTATGAGTTAGTGTCAGGGATTCAGAATTTCGAATGGAAAATTGGAAAAGGTATCTGATGTGTATATAAATATGTGCTGCAGAAAAATCTTCCCACTCTCGTCCAGCACAATGCCTAGACATTACCTTTGCTCCAAGTAAGACACAATTAGAGGAGAAGAGTTAGAAAATCTGTAAATACATATAGGTAATGGAAAATGCTTGGAGGTGGTAGAGGAGTTTCCAAAAGTAGGGGACATGGTAAACACTCCACAAATATGGAGCTATGCTGGCCTAAAGACTACTTGAGAAACTGCCTCTGAGGTTGGGCACTCAAAATATATGTTGTTTTCAGGGGCTTTAGCTTCCTTTGTAGTGAGACCATCAATGCTGGGTCTGCAACTATGTGACCTGGAAGACATGGTTTCTTATTTTCCAATGAACATGAGGCAGCAGTGCTGAATTCTCTCTTTGTATGTAAACTGTGGACACTGGGGGCTAAGTGTCTCCCCGTGTGGAATGGGAAGCCATTTAACCATCCTCCACTATTCATGGTGTTTCTTACTGCTGAACTGGGAGTTTGGTATTTGCTTCACGAAATACAAGGTGTTCAACTTGGACACAGTGCTGGAGGGAGTTCTGTCCCATGTGGTGTGTCAGGGTCTGCAGGAGAATGCACCAACCAGGCTTCTATCCCACATAAATTGCCCCCTTGACCATAGCAACCTGATTTCGAATATTGCCCTAAAATGTCTTCATACAACAAGATGCCTTTACATATAAGGGTCTGCTGGCTGCACCATGTCAGTCACAAGCCATTTGGAAGCCAATGACAGTTCCACATGGACCCACCACAGATATTTTATCACACACCTGCACACCACTGCTCTAGGCCCACTTGTCAGCAGGCTCCAACCTACTGGCATCTCTGTTCTACACCATTTTTATGAAACCCAGTCAATCAGGGCACTTCATGGTTGTTTTAGTAACCCATGCTCACTTTCCATTTCACTTTGGTTAAAGGTTAATTAAAAAGGAACTTGTCACTTCCTGTTTTTCTGTATGCTTAACAAAACACTGATGAAATCTTGAGAACTATTTGCTAATTTTGTTTCCAGAATGTGCTGTCCTCAACTGCCAAACTGCAGAATGTACTCTCTCACCCGATTGCAATCAATAATGCCCACTCACCCTGACGTGTCAATAAATTTCCTTTCCTGCCCTCTCCGAGAAAAATATATAAGCTCTGCTTAAGCTGTTCTCAGGGCTCTCTGCTCTATTCAAGTGAGCTCTGAGCCCCAGCATGCTGGACCCCCAATAAAAGCTTTGCTGTTGCTGAGTGAAAATGGAATGCTGTTCTGGACTTAAAAGATGATTTCTTTTGCTTGCTTCTGCATAAAGATAGTCAGTTGCTGTTTGCTTTCGAGTGGGTAGACCCAGAAACCAGAACATCTGGTCAACTAACTTTGATTAGACTGCCACAGGGGTTCAAAAACTCCCTCACTCTCTCTGATGGAGCCCTCCACAGAAATCTCAACAACTTCAGAACTACATACCCCGAAGTCACCCTGCTTCAATATGTGGATGTCCTGCTACTGGCAGCCAACACCAAGGAAAATTGTGAGTCTGGGACCCAAGCACGATTATCCGAGCTTGCTCAACTCGGGTACAGAGCTTCTGCCAAAAAGGCCCAAATTTGCCAGCAAGAAGTAATCTTCCTGGGTTATTCCCGTAAGGGCGTTAAATGTTTGCTCACTGGGCCCAGAAAACAAACCATTGTGCAGATACCACCCGCATCTAAAAGGAGACAACTCAGAGAGTTTCTTGGGACTGCTGGCTTTTACAGGTTATGGATACCTGGGTTTGTGTTCTTTGCTCCTCCTTTATACCCGCTGTTAAATGAGGATGCCCAATTCCAATACCCCTGAGCACCAGCAAGCTTTTGGTAATATCTAAGGACACTGACTCTGAACTCCTCAACTTCACTGAGCCCAGCCTGCAATTACAGAAAGCCCTACACTACATTAACAATGTACAACAACTCATTCACCTTGGTTCAAAGAAACTGCAGGCATTCCTCAATGATCAAGAACAGAGTATTCCACTAACCGACTCACAGCGAAAGGAAGTATCTGAATGGGTAGAAAAAAGCCTGTCGGGTCTGTCAATTGGTTAATGCTTACCCTTCCAAGCTTCCTGCAGGAAAGCACCTATGAGGAACCAGACCAGGACAAATCTGGGAAGTGGACTTTACTGAAATTAAGCCAGCAAGGCTTAAATATCTCCTAGTCTTTGTAGATACATTTTCAGTATGGATTGAAGCCTTTCCCACAAAATAAAAATCAGCGGCGCAAATGGTGGTCAAGAATATCCTGAAAAATATTTTTCCAAGATATGCCCTGCCTAAGGTAGTAGGGTCTGATAATGGACCAGCGTTCATGGCCCAGGTAAGTCAGAGGTTAGCCAGGACCCCAGGGATTAATTGGAAGTTACATTGTGCTTTTAGACCCCAGAGCTCAGGACAGGTAAAAAAAAATAAATAGAACCATTAAAGAGACCTTAAAGAAATTAAGCTTAGAGACCGGCATAAAAGATTAGACTATGCTCCTGCCTTATGCATTGTTTCATGCAAGAAATACTCCCTCTGTTTCTTTGTGTAATATCACCCCCTATGAAATTCTCTATGGGGCTCCTCCTCCAGTAAGGGCCCTAACCCCAACCCTAAGACCTAACAATCTCTTCAACACCCCCTTGCTTTAAAGACTTAAAACTCTTGAAAAAACTCAGAGATACCTGTGGAAACAGCTGGCCACTCCCTACCAACCTTGGGACGAGGGGACTTCACATCGATATCAAGTAAGAGACTTCATCTACATAAGACAACATCAGGTGTCATCCGTGGAACCCCGCTGGAAAGGACCATAGCAGGTGCTACTTATAACACCTACAGTGGTAAAAGTAGACGGAATCACTTCCTGGATCCATGCTTCTCATCTAAAGCCTGAGCCCTATCCAGACTCTGGCTGGAAACTGGAAAAGAGTGTAACCCTTTCAAATTGCGTATTTGCCATGTGGATAAGTCTATAGACTCTGCCCTTGGCCACCAGTAGTCCTAACCCTCATCAGCCCGTTCTGCAGCGATGGCTGATCACAAATCCTACTGAACAAGAAGTATGGTCTATCTCGCATACAGCCCACTTAGGGACCTGGTGGCCATCTCTCCACCAAGACATTTGTCAGCTGGCTATTGGTCTTTCCTATTGGGATATCCCTGATGAAGAGGATCCCACTAAAATTACATTAAATCCCTTCTGTACCATAAATAATGGAAACAAACGTTATAGATATAGGGACACGCAAGCCAGATGTAGGTTGGCTAGCCTAGATAACTGTTTGTCCGGGCGACTATCAAAGCCACAAACAGCCATGGCTATGTGGGGGAAAAGCCGACTTCTTCTGTAAGTCATGGTGATTTGAGCATACAGGGGGTGCCTGGTGGAACCCAAACTCCTCATCAAATTCAGTACACAGCATTGGCCATATTACCAATTAGACAACCAAAATCGATGGCCCCCAGGGGTGTCTCTACATCCTCAAATTCTGTGTGACCTTTTTTAACTTCTGCAAGTGCTCAAAAGGGTGAATGGAGATTCCCCTATGTGGAGGCCTTTTCCTTCCTTCGCTCAAATTCTGAACTATGCTTCTTCAATAGATCCTCACCCTCAGCCTTCTGCTCCAGACTCTGCTGTCACTCCAATCTCAGCAACCTGATTTCGATTTTTCCCCTCCAATTACTAGATCAAAAACCCAACCTCCGCCAGTTGTCAAACCATTGCCCCCTTTGCTGAGGTAGCATGTACTGAGTCACCCCTCCAAACACTCACTCCTCTCTTCTCCTGTCAGGGCCCGCACCGGGTCCCACAACGTCTCTTTCCAGCTAACCCAAAGCTCAAACCAGCTGAGGAGAACCCTCAGACCCCTATCCAAGATGTAATGAAAATGGTCTTCAATTTTGCTTTGTCATCACTGCAAACAGGTTACTTATAATTTAAAGTCCCCACAGGCTTTTTGGGATGCACACTCCCGTCTTTCCCTCAGCTCTATCTGTTCTACTGCTCAATTTTTTGTTGCTAGAAAAATCCCAAACACCTTTCTAATTATTCTTTTACATCTCTCATTCCTCATACTCATTTCCACGGAGCTGCTTTCACCCCACACCTTCCCCGTCCTCCCCCTCTATACCAGGCCCCCAGAAAAGTCTTAACTGACCTTCTCCAGAAGTCTTCAACATGGCTGACTTCAATACTTTCAGCAAGAGTCCCTATAAAAGGGTTCAATGTAGATAAACTTCCTCTTTTCGTGTTGCCTGTTTTACTTGGCCACTGGTTGGAAAAATCAGCACTCCTAAGCTAGACACCCCCTTCCTAGTTTTTCAGAAAATATGTGAACATGGCCCCTTGCTTGAGCTGGGGCTTCACAGAGATTGCTAAATTTGTAAGATAAAGAAGTTACCAACTGGGCTCCATGGTAACAGCTGGCACGGAGAAAAAAAAAAAGAGAAGAAAAAAGCTCTCTCCCTCCCAGGTGTCCTTAAAAATGTAACTTGCCCAGAACAGAAGTAAAAAAAAAAAAACAGAAAAAAAACTGCTTTTTGTGAACTTCTGCAGACTGTGAACTTCTGAGCCCCTTTCGTTATATGTTGGGTACAAAATTCTGAAACTACCTAAACTTGGGGTTCAGGGGATTAATTGATTACAAAAGAAGCATTGCCCTCTAAATCAGGTTCAAATAAATAGGACTGTTTCCCTGTCTTCCATTCTATCTTAGGTGCCTTGCCTTTTCCATACCTACAACAGTATAATTCTATATACTTAAACATCGTTTATGTTTTTATAAAATGTTCAACAGATGTGATTAATTATGTAATGGTGCAGATGTTTCCCAGAGTGCTCTATCAATGTGCAGGATCATTTAAAGATCAAATAGGGGGGCATACAACCCGGTTCTGTCAGGAACCTGTATCACTTACTTTAGAAATCCTATTAGGAATAGGAGTTGCTGCAGGGGTGGGCACAGGAACCACTGCCCTAGTATAAGGGACACAAAAAAATGACCCAATTAGAAGCAACTGTAGACCAAAGCTTAAATATATTAAAAACCTTCATCACAGCTTTACAGGAATCTTTAACCTCTCTCTCTGAAGTTGTTTTACAGAACAAGTGAGGGTTGGTCTTCCTCTTCATGAGAAAAGGGGGACTTTGTGCTGCATTGAGAGAAGAATGTTGTTTTTATGCCCACCATACTGGTTGTAAAAGAATCTATTAGTAAATTAAGAAGACGCCTTGAAGAGCGTCAACGAGAGAGAGGACCAAAAAGGATGGTTTGAGTCTTCGTTCACACAGTCTCCCTGGTTAACCACACTTTTATCAGCCCTGGCCGGTCCATTAACAATCCTCATTTATTGCTAACTGTAGGACCCTGTTTGCTCCATCGTGTAGTTTCATTTCTCCAAGTTCAAATTGGACAAGTTAAACTTTTGGTAATCAGAAAACAATATACCCCACTAGCAGACATAAAATGTGACACCACCCAATGATCACTTTTACGATTAAAAGTAACCAGAAGAAGTGGGGAATGAAAGGTTAATGAAATAGGTATTTGTCACTTCCTGGTTTTCTGTATGCTTAAAAAAACACTGTTGAAATCTTGAGAACTGTTTGCCAATCTTGTTCCCAGAATGTGCTGTCCCCAAACTGCCAAACTGCAGTTGCAGTTCCCTCACCCAGTTGCACGCAAACCGCCCACTCGCCTGACCCACCAATAAACTTCCCTCCATGCCCTCTCCAAGGAAAGTATATAAGCTCTGCTTTAGCTGTTCTCAGGGCTATCTGCTCTATTCAAGTGAGCTCTGAGCCCCAGCATGCTGGACCCCAATAAACCCTTTGCTGTTGCATGAGACAGTCTCTTGGTGGTCTCGTCCTCTGACGCTCGAACAACCTTATCATTGGTACAATCAGAAGTGTGACCTTTGCTTTTTGTGTCCAGAATATTACTGTGATAAAAGTACATGTAGATCAGGGACATGAGGATTTCTTTCACCATTTCTGGGAGCAATATTTTGAAGATGTATAAATTAAAATTGGGAATACAAATACGTGTAAAATGTGACTATGAATATAGAGATAATGCATGAATAGACCATATTGTGAATAGATAATATAACTAGTTCCAACTTTAAATAATGGATTGAATTGATATCTGAAAAAATACATGAAATCTTATATTGATATACATACATTCATTTCAATGAGTTATTCATCTAATGGTAATATTAGGGTTATGGTTTATCATGAAGAGTGTGTGAGTTTTGCTTCAAAAGTGATTATGGAAATTGAAAATAATGTGTTAGGAAAGAAGTCGCATGAAAAGACTAGTCAAGAAATATTGAAGAATAAATGTGTTCTGAAGCAGGAAGTGATTGAAAGTGAAACAAATGCCTATAAATTTTCTAAATTGTGGATGAAATGTATACCCTATGATGTGCATAAATTGATGAAATTGTAATGTACCAGTGTTGAATAAAAATTAACATCAAAATATACATCATATCAGCAACAGGACATCCAAATGTTCTCCAGTGCCACATGGTCATGGGTATTTCAAACATTTCATGGTACTTATCTAGTCATTTTTCAAGGATAAAGTTGGAGGCACTGTGGGTTTCAATACATTCAGGAACCATGAACTGTTGAGGAAGCTCATTTCCATGAAAGTTCTGGAGAACTCACAGGCAAGGCTTCCCAAAGAGTGGCCAAAATGTCACATGAAGCGAAGCCCTTTGAGGTCTACAATGTGAGGTCCATGTGTGTTTTGACTTTCAACTATGGCTGTAAAGTCTTTCAGGATAAAAAAATGTGATATCCTGGCTGAGAATCCCAGTGTTCTGTGAAAAGCCACCCTGGGCCTAGATCTCAGATTCCAAGGGCGACTCTAATGCGTGGCCTCCTAAAATCCCAACACAATTCATGCCAATACTTCTCTGAGGTCAGTTCCAGAATTCAGGCTCTAAGGGGAATCACACCAGAGTTCAAGCCCAGGTGGACCCAGTCATCTCTTCCAACCTCCACACAAATGACCACAATTAAACAAAAACACTCCCAAATGGCCCTCATCTTCTTCCATATAGACACTCATCATACCCTCTGGATGGAGGTTTCCATGAGGGGCGCAGTCCAAGACAGGGTCCAAAATAAGCTTTCTTGTCCCTCATTTGCCTAAAGTCAGGGTGGCCTGAACACCCTTCCTGTGAACCAGGAGTGATAAAATAGGCCTGCCATTATTACTGCTCCACCTCTCCAATTTGATGCCTACTGAGTGTGGGATTTAGATTTTTTATGTGAATTGGAGTCATGAGAAAACCCAAGCACCTATGTGCTAGCCTCTGCAGGGCTCTGAAGAACTCATACGACCCAAAGGATAACTATTCTCACTTGATGGAGGTCAGGAACCTTATAGAGGAAGGCAAGAGACTTTATCCACAATGACTGATCTTTGGCCAATTTGGTTTTGGATGCACACATGGGATCATTGTTTAGATCCATCAGGTGCTGTGAATCTAAGCCACAGGCTCAAACAGGGCCTAGATGCAGATTCAGACACATCCCTTTCCAAAGTAATTAAGCACAGAGTCACTGGTGATGCACTTTGATTTTCATTAGAAAACTGTTTTTTTCAGGCTTCCCAAAGGGTTGGTCTCAGGTAAACAAATTCGTGGCATTCAGGGCAACAGAACAATATGTAAGTACTAGGCCCAAAGCAGGAATTATCCACTGAGACTTTCCTGGTCACACTGATATCTGAGTTTTCTGAGATGCTCGCCATTCCCTTCAGCTATGCAGTACACGGCTATGACACAGAGCTTGGATGTGGTACATTTCTCAGACACAAATCCATGAGCCTATTCTGGAGAGTGGCCAGATTTCAGGAAGAAGAAAGGAACATATGAAGATAGCAGGTGTTGCCCATCGATAAGGCAAGCCGTAGTCCATTCATAAATTGGACAGCATGAATGCTCGGAAGCCTTTTAGTAGACTGGACACATCCATTGATGCATTCTCTTTTCTAAAGTCTACAACCACGAACACAGTGGGATACACAGACATAAAAACACTCGCATTGTCAAAGTACTTACTAGAATCAGTTCACTCCAAACCAAGGAAACTGCCTTTCCTACCTATTCTGAGAACATGAGACAAAACCCCAAACCCACACCCACACCCACAAAGGCAACTCTTTCCCCAAGCAGGTCTGTGACTATCCAGAGTGTCCTCTGACTGGTGGGCCATACTATATTTCCCCAAAATGGCCTGTCTTGTCTCAAATCTGGTCTACTTGGTTAACTCTGTGAAGTTGTTAGTAGCCAGTATTGAGCCACTACCTGCTTTCTCAGGAAAGACCCCTCTTCAGAGATATCCTGGCACTTGGCCATCCTCACATCAGTAGGTACCAAGAAAGACTGACTCTGTCCTTGGTAAGTCCAAACAAGTGAGACCACTGGTTTAGGACTGGGACTGGCTCTGAGTGCCTGGCTTCCTAATTCCCACGTTCAGAGAGTTCCATAACCAAGAAAGTGATGCGAAATCACTTCTGTTAGTAACTGAATGAAGTCACTGCCTTGGCAACCACTTTGTCCTAACAATTGCTTCCAAGTGTCCCATGAGATAGAAGCTGCCCCTACTAGCTGTGACACTTTCACAAGTTAGAGTGGTATATTAACCATAGGCACCCGGGAACAGATCTCCACATAGGCCTTGTTTGGTCCATCTTCTCTACATTAAGAAGAGAGAGGCTGATTCAGACACAAACCTTCATCCTGACCAGGTTGTTTGCCATGGAAGATTACTTTTGCTCTCTCAGTTCCTTCAAAGATGCCTACATCTTCTCCAGGGATCATTTCTGCATTGAACTTTGAGGCTCTCAGCCTGTGGAAGATCCCCTACATTCCTGTATTGTAAGTCAAACTCTGTCCCTGCTCTTCTGTAAAGTTAGATTGAGGGAACAGTGTATGGTTAGGGTTAAAAATATGTTCTATTTATGTTACGAATCATTCTGCTGGGTGAATAATGGTATTCGGAACCTGCAATATTTATAAGAATATAGAGCTGAAATATATGTATGAAAACAGAAATATAAGTAATATTTGAATCCCAGAAGGGCATTGGGTCCTCAATTGCAATACTTAGCATTGAATTACGTTGTGTACAGATGTCTCAGATAAATCGATATAAAATTGCATAGGACCTTGTACCTTGGATGATTGAATGTAGAAGTGAACATCCACTCAAACAAGGATAGTCGGTAGGATCAGGAAGATAGTCGGTAGGTTTAGGAAAAAGAGTGAGTATACGATTTGCACCAAAAGTTCTTTAGCAATAGGGTTTCTGTTAGAAAGCGAATGTAAATGTCAGCACATGTGAAGATTCAGTCAAAATGATGAACTGAAGAAAATATGTAGAAAAGCATATACCAATAGAGAAATTAGGAAATTAGCCAAAGTATAAAGTGAGTGATAGGATTAGACATTTTCAACAGGGTTGAGTTTGAATATATAATCTTAGGAAGAAACAAATATGTAGTCACCAATACGATTTATATTTGAGAGCATTAGGCAACTTGGATTGGATGTTTTCACTAATCCATGTTCACTTTCCATTAAGGATTTGGTACAATCATAAGTGTGAACTTTGCATTTTTTTGTCCAGAATATTTCTGTGATAAAATGCATATGTAGATCAGTTGACATGAGTAATTGTTCCCCCATTTCTGGGAGCAATATTTTGAAGACATATAAATTAGTATTGGGGGTAAAAAGAGGTGTACCCTGTGTCTATGAATATAGAGATAATGCATAAATAGACTATATTGTGAATAAATAATATAACTGGTTCCACTTTAATTAATGGATTGAATTGATATCTGAAAATATACAAGAAATCTTATATTGATATACAATCATTCATTCCAACCAGTTATACATCTAATGGTAATATTAGGGATATGGTTTTTCATGAAGTGTGTGTGAGTTTTCCTTCAAAAGTGATTATGAAAAATGAAAATAATGTGTTAGGAAAGAAATCTCATGAAAAGACCAGTCAAGGAACATGGAGGAATACATGAGTTCTGAAACAGGAAGTGATTGAAAGTGAAAGAAATGCCTATAAATTTGTGAACTTCTGTATGAAATATATACCCTATGATGTGCATAAACTAAAGTAATTGTAATGTACCAGTGTTGAATAAAAATGACCATCAAAATACACATCATGTTCCATAGGAATCTACTAGCATTGATGTTAAACTGGGTCAGTAACTTTAGAAATATTAGGATTTGTGTGCACCATTCACTGAAGTTAGTTTTCAATACTAGGAAACAAATATGCATTTCAGGTGGATGAACATTTCTGAGAATAATCTTGTGAAAAGTTGATTATAAATCCACATACATGAATAAGAATAAATTTAGGGAGTGTATTTAAGACACATATATTTCATATTTTGAAAAATCTCGAGTGTGTGTACACACACAGATATTAAAAAGTAGCAATATATGCCAATTAAAATTTACAGTGAAATATATATAATTCACAAATCCAGAAATATTCAAATATTCTTTTTACTGAATATGGATTTATATATTATTTTGTTTAACACATAGGTTGAATTTTCAGTTCCAACAGCATTTAGGAAGAGTGATCTCTTCTCACACTTTATATCTGCCAATTCAGTCTCCTCACAAGAATGCACGTGTGATACCAGGTAGGATTCTATATGTGCATATTAAAATACATGTGCTCAATAGGCTACAGAGAAAGGGAGAATGGAATTCACATATGTGTTAACTTTAAAAACACATGGAGAATATTTCAACAAAAATTGACTAGATTTATAACTCCTAGCCTTTATAATGCAAAAGGCAAGTCCAAGTATACAACATGCCTCTTCTGAACTGCTTGTATTTCTATTTTGTTTGGGTAGTTTTTCTCCATCTTATTAGAATTAGTAAACAGAGTCCAATAGGGTAGGTTTTAGTGTCAGGGATTCAGTATTTCAATTGGAAAATTGGAAAATAAATTCAATGTGTTTTTACATATGTGCTACACAAAAATCTTCCTACTCTCATCCAGAATAATGCCTTGATATTACCGTCGCCTCTAGTAAGACCCAATTAGAGGAGAAGAGTTAGAAAATCTGTGAATACATATCTGGAATGGAATATGCTCAGGAGTTCACAACCCTGGAGGTGGTAGAGGAGTTTACAAAAGTAAGGGACAGTGGACACACTCCACAAACATGGAGCTCTGTTGGCCTAAAGACTTGGTGAGAAACTGCCTCTGGCATTGGGCACTTGAAATATATGGTGTTGTCAGGAGATTTATATTTCTTTGTAGTGAGACGATCAAAGCTGGTCTGCATCTATGTGACCTGTAGGACATGGTTTCCGATTTTCCAATGAACATGAGGCAGAAGTGCTGAATTCACTCTTTGTAGGTAAACTGTGGCCACTGGGGGCTAAGTGTCTCCCCGTGTAGACTGTGAAGACATTTTGTCATCCTCCACTTTTCTTTGTGTTTCTTGCTGCTGTACTGGGAGTTTTAAATTTTCTTCACAAAATACAAGGAGTTCAACTGGGACACAGTGCTGGAGGGAGTTCTGTCACATGTGGTGTGTCAGGGTATGCATGAGCATGCACCAAACCGGCTTATATACCACATAGCTTGCCTCTTTGACCATAGCAACCTGAATCTGTAAATTACTCTGAAACCTGTCCATATTACAAGATGCCTTTACTTATAATGGTTTCCTGGCTGTACCATGTCCGTCTCAAGATATTTTGAATCCAATGGCAGATCTACATGGCCCCACCACAGATGTTTTATCACACACCTGCCCACCACTGCTCTAGGCCCTCTACTCAGCAGGTTCCATCTTACTGGCATCTCTGTTCTACACCAATTTTATGAAACCCAATCAATCAAGGCACTGTCTGGTACACTCATGATAAGCAATAAGACTTCCAAACTTTCTGCATCCCACCTGGTCATGGGAATTTCAAAAATTTCATGGTATTTATCTAGCCATTTCTCAAGAATGAAGTTGGAGGCACTGTGGGTTTCAATTCTTTCAGGAACCATTAAATGGTGAGAATGCTCATTTGATAGAAAACTCTAGAGAACTCTCACAGGCAAGTCTTCCCAAGGTGTGTCCAAAAAGTCACATGAAGCCAGGCCCATTGAGGTCTACCATTGAGGTCCATGAGTGTTTTGATCTCAACTATGGCTTCCAAGTCTTTCAGAATAATATCCTGTGATATCATGGCTGAGCTTCCCAGTGCTCTGTGGAAAGCCAACCTGGGCCTATATCTCAGTTTCCAAGGGCGACACTCTTGCGTGCCCTCCTAAAATCCCAACACAATTCATGGCAATACTTCTCTGAGGTCAGTTCCAGAACTCAGTGTCTAAGGGGAATCACACCAGAGTTCAGGCCAGGTGAACCCAGTCATCTGTTCCAACCGCCACACAAATGACCACAATTAAAACCAAAACACTCCCACATCGCCCTCATCTTCTTCCATATAGACACTCATCATTATCTCTGGCTGGAGGTTTCCATGAGGGGCGCAGTGCAAAACAGTGTCCATTATAAGCTCCATTGCCCCTCATTTACCTAAAGTCAGGGTAGCTGGACACCTTTCCTGTGAATCAGGAGTGATCAAATAGGCCTACCGTTAATACTGCTATGCTTCTCCAATTTGAAGCCACTGACTGTGGGGTTTAGATTCTTTATGTGAATTGGAGTCATCAGAAAACCCAAGCATCTATGTTCTAGCCTCTGCAGGGCTTTGAAGAACTATTTGATCCAAAGGATCCAGATTCTCACTTGATTGAGATCAGGAACCTTTCAGAAGTATGCAAGAGACTTCATCTACAATGACTGCCCTTTTGGCCATTTTGCTTTTGGATGCACACATGGGATCTTTCTTTAGATCCATCAGATGCTGAGAATCTAAGCCACAGCCTCACACAGGGCCAAGATGCTAATTCAGACCCATTCCTTTCTAAAGCAAATTCAGCAAAGAGCCACAAGTGATGCCCAGTCATTTCCAACTGAAAACTGTTTTCTTCAGGCTTCACAAGTGGTGGCCTGAGGCAAAGACCTTCCTGACATTCAGGACAATAGTACAATAGGTAATCAAAAGGTCTAAAGCAGGGTTTCTCCACTGAGAGTTTACTGGTCACACTGTTATCAGAGTTTGCTGAGATGCTCGCTATTCCTTTCAGGTATCCAGTACATGGCTATGACACAGAGCTTGGAGGTGGTACATATCTAGGACACAAAACCATAAGCCTATTCTGGAGAGTGGCCAGATTTCAGGAAGAAAACAGAAAGTTAGGAAGATAGCAGGTGTTGCCCATCGATAAGGCAAACTGCAGTCCCTTCATAAATTGTGCAGGATGATTGCTCGGAAGCTCTCTACTAGATAGAACGCATCCATTGATGCATTCTTTTTTTCTAATGTCTACAACCACTGACACAGTGGGATACACAGACAAGGAAACACTCGCCTTGTCAAAGGACTTACAAGAAACTGTTCACTCCAAACCAAACACACCGCCATTCTTACCTATTCTCAGAACATGAGACAAAACCACAAAACCTCACCCACAACCACAAAGTCACAAACTTCCCCCAAGTAGGTCTGTGACTATGCAGAGTGTCCTCTGACTGGTTTCAGTTAGAGACCTGAAAGACATGGTTTCTTATTTTCCAATGAACATGAGTTAACAGAGCAGATTTCTCTCATTGTAGATAAACTGTGGCAAGTGGGGGCTAAGTGTCTTCCCATGTGAACTGTGAAGCCATTTGGTTATCCTCCACTTTTCTTGGTTTTTCTTGGTGCTGCACTGGGTGTTTGGTATTTCCTTCATAAAATACAAAGATTTCAAATGGGGTACAGTGCTGAAGGGAGTTCTGTCACTTGTGGTGGGTCAGGGTCTGCAGGAGAATGCACCAACAAGGTTTTATCTCACATAGCACTGAAACCTCTCCATAAAATAAGATGCCTTTACATATTAGGGACTGCTGGCTACACCATGTAAGTCAAAAGACATTTGGAAGACAATAGCACATCCACATGTCCACAGCACAGATGTTTTATCACAAACCTGCACACCACTGCTATAGGCCCACTGCTCATCAAGCTCCAACTTACTGGCATCTCTGTTCTACACCATTTTCGTAAACCCAGTCAATCAAGGCACTGTCTGGTACACTCATGATCGGTAAAAGGACATCCAGAGATCTCCAGTGCAACCTGGTCATGGGAATTTCGAGTTTTTTATCTAGCCATTTTTCAAGGATGAAGTTGGAGGCACTTGGGATTTCAATTCATTCAGGAACAATTAACTGGTGAGGAAGCTCATTTCAATGAAAGCTCCGGAGAGCACTAACAGACAAGGCTTCAGAAAGAGTGGCCAAATGTTACATATAGTAAGGCCCATTGAGGTCTACAATGTGAGGTCCATCTGTGTTTTGACTCTCAACTATGGCTGCCAAGTCTTTCAGAATAAAACCATGTGATATCCTCGCTGAGATTCCCAGGGCTCTGTGGAAAGCCACCCTGGGCCTAGACCTCAGTTTCCAAGGGCGACACTCATGCATATCCTCCTAAAATCCCAACACAATTATGGCAATACTTCTCTGAGGTCAGTTCCAGAACTCAGTCTCTAAGGGG
This sequence comes from Callospermophilus lateralis, assembly GCF_048772815.1. Lineage (NCBI taxonomy): Eukaryota > Metazoa > Chordata > Mammalia > Rodentia > Sciuridae > Callospermophilus > Callospermophilus lateralis. The sequence goes on along the minus strand of NC_135316.1, from coordinate 3,031,385 downwards.
AATCACACCAGAGTTCAAGCCCAGGTGGACGCAGTCACCTCTTCCAACCTCCATACTAATGACCACAATTAAAACCAAAGCACTCCCACATGGCCCTCATCTTCTTTCATATAGATACTCATCACAACGTCTTGCTGGAGGTTTCCATGAGGGGCACAGCCCAAGACAGTGTCCAAAATAAGCTCCCTTGACCCTCATTTGCCTAAAGTCAGGGTGGCATGGACACCTTTCCTGTGAACCAGGAGTGATCAAGTAGAACTGCTGGTAATAATGATCTGCTTCTCCAATTTGAGGACTACTGTCAGGAATATATTTTTTATGTGATTTGGAGTCATGAGAAAATCCAAGCACCTATGGGCTAGCGTCTGCAGGGCTTTGAAAAACTCATTTGACCCAAAGTATCACAATTTTTACTTGATGGAGGTCAGGAACCTAACAGAGGATGGCAAGAGACTTCATGCACAATGAAGGATATTGTTGTCATTTTGGTTTTGGAAGCACACATGGGATGTTTCTTTAGATTCATCAGGTGCTGACAATCTAAGCCACAGCCTCACACAGGGCCAAGAGGATGATTCAGATATATCTTTTTCCAAAGCAATTAAGTTAAGAGCCACAGGTGATGCCCATTCATTTCCATTTGAAAACTGTGCCTTTTAGGCCATGGAAAATGACTTTTGCTCTCTCAGGTCCTTCATAGCTGCCTACATCTTCTTCAGGGATCATTTCTTCATGGACCTTTGAGTTTATCAGCAGGTGGACATTCCCCTACTTTCCTGTATTGTAAGACCAACTCTGTCCTTGCTCTTCTGTAAAGTTAGATTGAGGGAACAGTGTATGTTTAAGGTTAATAACAGGTTCGATTTTAGTTAGGAAACATTCTGCGGGATGAATAATGATATTGGGAACCTGCAATATTTAAAAGAATATATAGGTGAATTGTAAGTATAAAAACAGATATCGAGGTAAAATTTGAAGCCCAGAAGGGCATTGTGCCCTTGATTGGGATACTTATCTTTGAATTACGTTCTGCACAGATGTCTCAGTTAAATTGATATATAATTGCATAGGACCTTGTACCTTGGGTGATTGAAAGAGAACATCCAGTCAAAAAGAGATAGTCATTAGAATTAGGAAGATTGTCGGTAGGTTTAGGAACAAGAGTGAGTATAGGATTTGGACCACATGTTCTTTACCAACAGGGTTTCGATTTGAGAGAGAATGTAAATGTCAGCACATGTGAAGAGTCAGTCACAATGATGATCTGGGGAAAATATGTAGGAAAGCAGATATCAATAGAGACATTATGAAGTCAGGCAAAGTATAAAGTTAGTGATAGGATTAGACATTTTCAACAGGGTTGGGTTTGAATATATTATTACAGGAAGAAACAAATATGCAGTCACAAATAGAATTGATATTTGAGAGCATTAGGCAAACTGGACAAGGATATTTTGGTAATCCATGTTCACTTTTCATTTAGGCTTTGGTACAAGCATCAATGTGACCTTTGCATTTTGTGTCCAGAAATTTACTGTGATAAAATTTGTATGTACATCAGGTGATATGAGTATTTCTTCCACCATTTCTGGGAGCAATATTTTGAAGACGTATATACTAGTATAAAGGGAACAAAGAGGTGTACTCTCTGTCTATGAATATAGAGATAATGCATGAATAGACCATACTGTGAATAAATAATATATTTGGTTCCACTTTAAGTAATGGATTGAATTGATATCTGAAAATATATAAGAAATCTTGTATTGATATGAAATGATTCATTCCAACCAGTTATACACCTAATCGTAATATTAGGGCTATGGTTCATCATGAAGGGTTGTGAGTTTTGCATCAAAAGTGATTATGTGAGTCGAAAATAATTTGTTTGGAGAGAAGTCTCATGAAAAGACCAGTCAAGAATCCTGGAGGAATACATGTGTTCTGAAGAAGGAAGTGATTGAATGTGAAAAAAAGCCTATAAATTTGTGAACTTGTGTATGAAATACATATCCTATGATGTGCATAAACTGAAGAAATAGTAATGTACTAGGGTTGAATAAAAATGAACGTCAAAGTTCAAATCTTGTCCCATAGGAATATACTTGCATTGATGTTAAACTGAGTCAGATACTGTAGAAATATTAGGATTTGTATGCACCATTCACTGAAGTTAGTTTTCAGTACTAGGAAACAATTATGTATTTCAGGTGGATGAATATTTCTGAGAATAAACTTGTGTAAAGTTGATTATATATCCACATACATGAACATGAATTAATTTAGGGAGTGTATATAAGACACATATATATCATATTTTGAATAATCTGGAGAGAATATATATATATATATATATATATATATATATATATATATATATATATATATACACACACACACACACACACACACACACACACACACACAAAACACACACACTAACATTACAAATAGCAATATATATGCCAATCAAAATTTATCATGAAATATATATCATCCACGGATGCAAAAATATTCATTTTACTGAACATGAATTTATGTATAAGGTTGTTTTACTAGGAAGCTCACCCACAGGGTGAATTTTGAGTTCCAAAAGCGTTTAGGAGGAGTGATCTCTTCTCACAATTTGTATCTGCCATGTCATCCACCTCATAAAAATGTACGTGTGATACCAGGTAGAATTCTATATGTGCACATAAAAATACATGTGCTGAATAGGCTACAGAGAAAGGGAGACAGGAATTCACATATTTGTTAACTTTAAAAACACATGCAGAACTATTTCAATTAACAATTGTCTAGATTTATAACACCTACCCTTTATCATGCGAAAGGCAAGTCTAACTATAGACCTTGCTTCCTCTGAGCTGCTTGTATTTCAATTCTGTTTCGGTTATTTTTCTCCATTATATTAGGATTAGTACTCAGAGTCTAGTAGGGTATGGGTTAGTGTCAGGGATTCTGTACTTCGAATGGAAAATTTGAAAATCAATCCAATGTGTATGAAAATATGTGCTTCAAAAAAATCTTTCCACTCTCATTCAGAACAAAGCCTTGACATTACCTTCACCCCAAGTAAGACACAATTAGAGGAGAAGAGTAGGAAAATCTGTGAACTCATATCTGGAATGGAAAATACTCAGGATTTCACAACCTTGGAGGTGGTAGAGGAGTTTCCATAAGTAAGGGACAGATTAAAAACTCAACAAACATGGATCTATGCCGGCCTAAAACTTCTGGAGAAACAGCCTCTGAGGGTGGGCACTGGAAATATATGTTTTTGTCAGGATCTTTATCTTCCTTTCTAGAGAGACCATCAAAGCTGTGTCTGCATCTATGTGATCTGGAGGACATAGTTTCTTATTTTCCAATGAACATGGGGCACCAGTGCAGAATTCTCTCTTTGTAGGTAAACTGTTGGCACTGGGAGCTAGGTGTCTCCAGGTTTGGACTGTGAAGCCATTTGGTCATCCTACACTTTTCGTGGTGTATCTTGCTGATTCACTAGGAGTTTGGTAATACTTCATGAAATACAAAGAGTTCAACTGGGACACAGTGCTGGAGGAAGTTTTGTCACATTTGGTGGGTCAGGGTCTGCAAGAGAATACACTAACCAGGCTTCTATCCCATATAGCTTGCCCCCTTGACCATAGCAACATTGCCGTGAAACCTCTCCATATAACAACATGCCTTTACATACAAGGTTCTGCTGGCTGCACCATGTCAGTCACAAGCCATTTGGTAGCCAATGCCAGATCCACATGACCCCACCACAGATGATTTATCACACACCTGCACACCAATGCTCTAGGACAACTACTCAGCAGGTTCCAACAAACTGGCATCTCGATTCTACACCATTTTCATGAATCCCAGTCAATCAAGGCACTGTCTGGTACACTCGTGATCAATAAAAGGATTACAAATGTTTTCCAGTGACACCTGGTCATGGAAATTTCAAAAATTTATGGGATTTATCTAGCCATTTTTCAAGGATGAAGTTGGATCATTCAGGATCCATCAAAGTGGAGGAAGCTCATTTCAAAGAAAGCTCTGGAGAACTCTCAGAGACAAGGCTTCCCAATGAGTGGCCAAAAGTCACATGAAGCCAATTCCATTGAGGTTTACAATGTAAGGTCCATGTGTGTTTTGACTCTCAACTATGGCTGCCAAGTCTTTCAGAAAAAGATCATGTGATATCCTGGCTGAGCTTCCCAGTGCTCTGTGGAAAGACAACCTGAGCCGAGATCTCAGTTTCCAATGGCTACTCTCATGCATGGACTTCTAAAATCCCATCACAATACATGGCAATACACACAAAAATGTGTGATATCATGTAGGATTCTATATGTGCATATAAAAATATATGTGCTAAATAGGCTACAGAGAAAGGGAGACATTAATTCACATATTTGTTAACTTTAAAAACACATGGAGAACTATTTCAATTAAAATTGACTAGAGTCTAGTAGGGTATGGGTTAGTGTCAGGGATTCCATATTTCGAATGGAAAATTGGAAAATATATCCAATGTTTATGTAAATATGTGCTACACAATAATCTTCCCACTCTCATCCAGAACAATGCCTTGACATTACCTTCGCACCAAGTAAGACACAATTAGAGGAGAAGAGTTAGAAAATGTGTGAATACATATCTGAAATGGAAAATGCTCAATAGTTCATAACCTTGGAGGTGATATAGGAGTTTCCAAAAGTAAGGGACAGGGTTGATCACCCAACATGATCTTTCATTAAAATTATGAGCCATCTTGCCACAAAGCCATGAAAAGGTAATTTTGGCTTTACTATAAATTACTGCAAATTCTGAACCTGCTTGGAATGCCTGTCCATGCATTGAACTCACCCATGCCTGGCTCTCTGACCACAACTCAGCCCTCTCTGAAACTTTAGTGACACCTCATAAATTTTTGCCTTCCTTGGCCAGACATTGATCCTCTCTGAGGCTTTAATGGTCCTCATAATTTCTGGTGCTGGGGCCAGCAAAAAAAATAAAAATAAAAAATAAACTACAATTAGTGTGATGCTTGTCAAAGTTCTTTTTCTGTTTCCCATTTGTGAAATTTTATGGGCTATAAAGCTGGGCAGTAGGAAACGTGGGTTTGCTGTATTGTTCTCGCCATTTTGAGAGGGAGAGGCAGCCCGGCCGGTTGAAATAATAAGCTTGCCTCAATTTGATTTTACTTGGAGTCAGTGGTCTTTTCTTGCATCCTGACCTTACATTTTGGAGTTCCCCAGTGATATGACCCAACCAGATCACAAGACCAGAATGGTGGGCCTTGGAGTGAGCCTTCGGTCCGGGAAGCACTGCAGTGAACCATCTCACTAAAACTATTAGCAAGCACCTGTAGAGGAGGCCTCCATAGGTAAGTGGCGCCTTTATAACATCTGATATCCGGTTAAGGGAGATCTCTTCTGATGACAGAGAGGTGGCCTGGGGAGGGTCACATATACTTCTGTCCGGGACAGTAACGAGAATCTTTCTGTCCTCTGTTCTGTTCTGTAGGAAATTCCTCTGAAAGGGTAGAGAGGAGCCAATGGGCATGCAGGAGCTCCTACCCCAGAGCTTTAGCATGACGTTGCATTGCTCCTCTGTTTTTCTGTTTCTTTGCTGAGTTTCTGTTTCTTAGTGTTTTGTTCTGTGTTCTATATGTTTTTTGTTTCTTTGTTTTTGTGCGTTTTGTTGTGTGATTTCTGTGGTATAAACTTAAAGATATTTGACGTGAAAATGGGTAATAAAGCAAGTATGCCTGACACTCCTTTAGACTGTGTTTTAAGGAACTGCGATGTACTTTACCCCCATTTGTTAAGCAGGAGGAGAGAAGCCCCTAGCTGGCTGCCTGAAGCACACCCACTGCAGAGGGCAATGCCTGCTGGGGACCTAAGAACTGAGTATCTCCCAGGTTAACAAGTGAAACTCCTTTAAAACTCCTTGTCCCTCCAGATCAAGAGAGTCACAACCTTTGGGCAAAGTCCCCTGTGTTTCTCCTTTGTTAGCAATGCAGTAAACCTCCCAATTTCTTTTTCACAAAACCTGTCATTATGATTAAATTTGAATTAATTGGCTTCAAGGAAAGGAACTGAAATTTAAGTGACAAATTTTGATACCCCCCCTGACCCCAGAACTTTTAGAGAGCTGACTACTGAAATGTTAGGCAATGGAGCATGCTTGGGGTGGAACCCAACCAAAGGAGTTAATCCTCTAAGTAAAAGACGGGACAGAGGGACTCCCAGCAGCTGCCAAAGCCCTGTTGCTTCAGGGAATTCCCTCCTTCCTTCCCTGCAATGTAAGGATTATGCCACCTCTGTCTTCTTAAAAAAGAGGGGAAAAAAGGGGGGGCACTAAATACAGTAAAGTCACCATGGAGACCCTTGATATTACATTTCTTGTTGCCCCTCTGTGAAAACATCTGATCCCTTTGTGGGGACATCTATTGTGCCACTGGTGTAGGAGATTTTTCTCTTATTTGCTCTATTTTAAAGGCTTCTGTCCTGTCAGCCACAGTCTGGAGTTCCTTTCTGTCTGTCTTGTGTCTTTGTTTCTGGCCCCTAAAGACATGTGCAATAATGTGTTGATATTATAAATTGCTTCTTGGGAATGATCTTAGCTGAATGTGTGTCTAAATGATGCAGTTTTATTGTAATAATCTGGTATATGAATGGGTTTTTGAAGCATTGCACAATCTTGCAGTGAGAAGTCGGGTTTAGGTAATTGTTTAGTTTATGATTTAAGATAATTCATGCCAGAGAACTTAAATACTTAAGATGGAAAACTAAAGAACTCTACTTCCAAGTCAGCAAGTAACTTCCCAAACATTCAGTATTTTTTTCACCAATTTTTAATTGGGTAGCCTGGGAAAATGTCACAGTGTGTACCAGTGCATTAATTTGGACAATGATAGTAAATCATAGTATGGTATCTTTTGACAAAACAAGATGTAAAGAGATAAAATTTTGTGAATTGTATCTTAAAATTGTATCATAATTTTCAACATCCGAACCTGAAAATTATGGTTAAAATGCCTTAGGCCTGAAGTGTCTGCTCAGAATAGCAGTTTTTCCCTGCTCCTTCCAGACCTCATCTGAGACTTATGTTGAAATGCAAATGAAAGAAGCCTGCAAGCTCAGTAAGAGACTGTTCTGTGGTCTAAGGTGGAAAAAAGTTTAATTGTATGGTATTTACTAATTACTGCCCAGTCATTTTTTCTAGGACTCTTATTTTTTTTCCTTAGATTCTGAATTGTTGTTTTTTTTTCTGAGCTCATGATTTTGATCCTAAAGACCTAGGTTAATATTTTTCGGATCAGTACTATCTTTGACAAACAGTGGAGTTTTTGAAATGTTGCATGGAGATTTCACCTGTGAAAAGCTACAAGGCCTTTACTATTATTATGTGTGCACACTTTTGTTATGTGTTGTATGTCTATATTTACATATATCCGTATATCATATATATGATATACAAATTAACATATATATGGAGCGCTCATAAAAAAAAGGAGCGCTCATAAAAACAAATTTTAAAAGTGGATCCAAAGATCTTTAATTCACGTGAATTAAATGGTTCACTTTAAATTGGATAAACAGATAACAATAAATGTCTTTAAATTTAAGCTTACAAGTTTTTACAGGTGTTCAAAAATCTAATAAAATATTAATGTCTACAAAACGTCTAATATGCCTTTATTCTAGGACTTTTCCTTCAACAAAAAAATGGTTTACACTGTTCAATACATTTGTCTAATATTTTGATAAATAAGTAAAGTAAATTTTATATGGGATTACTCATTCATGAGTACTTTTGTTTGATACCTGATTGATTTACTAAGGTCTATATAAGTTTGTACTAGAGTCTGTATCAGATTGTAAAAATCAGTCATGTGTTAAAGAGACAAAAATTTCTGAAAACATAAGTTTACCCATATATTGTGTTTAATAAGTTTTATTTTTAATAGAGAAAGCAACCATAAATATTAAACAACTGATTAAATAAGAACTGTTATTTTAGAGAACTGTACTGCCATTTCTTTAAAGCTAAACTTGGTTAATTGAGAAATATCAATGTAATTGTGATGCTAACAGTGTGCTCATATCTTCCAGGTAAACAAGTCTGTAAGGTAGAAACTTTAAAAGAGCATTATATCAAGCTGGTGTTCTGAACTTGTATGGTAAAAAAATATATTGGGGATTTATTTACCTGTTATCAATGAGATATGTAAAGTTTTATATTACTTTTTACATTGGGAAACAATTTAAATGTATTTTTAAGTTAAGGAGAGCCTAATCTATTTAAAGGTTAAAAACTTTCAGCCTTTCTTTAATTTATGTTTTAAATGGTATATCATATGGTGTTAGCTAATGTTCATGTGAACTCAAACAATTTAGGTAAACATTGTAAAATTATATTTAAAAAAAAAAGATCAGCTTTAGAACTAAAACACTTAAGATTCATAAAGAACCCTGCCTTAACTGAGATAAGGCTCTGTGTAGCATCTTACTGCATGTGAGAATGAGTACAAAAGCAGTAGGTCATATTTTATTTCATTTAAAGTTATGTTCAAAAGTTTCTTTTTCTTTTTTTTTTTCTGTCGAGATTACTAGGATCTCAAACAGGTGATATAATGTATAACTCAGCCAAAAAATTCAGGGTAGCTATTACACAAACAAAGTATTTTTACACTTGTTAAAAAATTTTATTTTGTAATTTCCTTATAAGTCATCTAAAGATTCCCTGTTAGTGTTTTACAGGAGTGTTGCTTTAAGAACACAACATGGGTTAACTTAAGATAATAAGTTATCACCTACAAGACAGACAGAATAATACAGATCCCAATTAATAAAAAGATAAATAATTATAAAGTTATAGACATTAAAGCCCAGTACTCTTAATATAAGGCTGTTAAAATTTATTTCCTAGATGTTTAAGATTAGGATTTAAAATTAAAGTTAAATGAAAAGGGCCAAGAAAACCAGTATTTGGCTCTTGCCCTCTGAGTCAGTCTCAATCCAGGGAACAGGGGACTTCTCTAAGAGCTTTGCAACTCTGGGCCACATAACCTCCCAATCAGGGAGATTAATGAGACCACTGGAGAACAGAAAGACAATCAGTGCGTTTTCTATGAAGAGGAGAGTAATCAGAGAAGGGAGACATCCCTGGTGCATCCGAGGGAAGCCACATGGTCAAGCAAGACCTGGACCCACCTAGCGCAAATGGCACTAGCAGAACTGAGGAGCTGCTCTCAAGTTTCCCAAGGAATGACTCCCATAAAATCTCAGCTGAGTGTTAACAATAGATAGAAACAGAAGTCCACTTGACTGCTTCATCTTAAACACTTATCAAAGACAGTTAAAACAAAAATGCAGCAATTCCTTGGCATTTTAATTAATAATAATAATAATAATAATCGCATTTTAAGGTATATTTTAAGGTAGCCTCACAAAATAATTAAGACTGGAGGCTACGAAGAAGGAATCTTAGACATGAATACCTGACAACTATAAAGAGAGACTATCAAGAGGAGCTTACAGAGGCAGAAGTTTTTAGTTAAAGACCTACAGATATTCCTAACCTACACAGGTAGTCTTGGTGTTTCCTAGCACGATTATTCAGCCCTGAGTAACATAATTAAAGGTTTCTCTATTAAACACAGAGGTCACACTACTACAAGAATTTTGCAAGATCAGATGACATTAAATTATTACACTGTATCTTATGGGGAGGGACAACTGTAAAACTAAAAGTAAAACGTTGAAAGTCCTGATAACTGGGGATAGAAAAGCCTTTTGAGGGAAAATCTATACAGCGACATGTTCCAACTGCTGCAACATTTATTCCATACTCATGGATTTTCTTTCTCTCATAGAGAAACAAAAACATTCAGAGCAGCAGAACAATAGGTTATCAAAAGGCCCAAAGCAGGATTTCTCCACTGAGACTTTCATGGTCACACTGATATCTGAGTTTTCTGAGATGCTCGCCATACCCTTCAGCTATCCAGTACATGGCCAAGTCACAGAGATTGGAGGTGATATATATCTTGGACACAAAACCATGAGCCTATTCAGGAGAGAGGCTAGAATTCAGGAAGAAAATAGGAACTTAGGAAGATAGCAGGTATTGCCCATCCATAAGGCAAACTGCCGTCCATTCATAAATTGGGAAGGATGAATGTGGGGAAGCTTTCTACTAGACAGGACACATCCATTGATGCATTCTCTTTTCTAATGTCTACAACCACGGACACAGTGGGATACACAAACATGAAAACACTCGCCTTGTCAAATGACTTACTAAAAACAGTTCACTCCAAACCAAATAAATCGCCTTTCCTAATTATTCTCAGAACAAGAGACAAAACCACAAACTCACACCCACACCCACAAAGGCACCTCGTTACCCCAGTAGGTCTCTGACTCTCTGGAGTGTCCTCTGACTTGTGGGCCATACTATGGTCACTGGAAATGGCCTGTCCTATCTCAGATCTGGTCTCCTTGTCCAACTCTGTGAAGTTGTCAGAAGCAAGTGGTGAGCCACTACCTGCTTTCTCAGGAAAAGCCCCGCTTCAGAGCCTTCCTGGCATTTGGCCTTCCTCACATCTCTGGCTACCAAGAAAGACTGACTCTGTCCTTGGTAAATCCAAACAAGTGAGACCACTGGGACTGGCTCTGGGTGCCTGGCTTCCCGGATCTGAAGTTCAGAGAATTCCATCACCAAGGAAGTGAGGTGAGGTCACTTCCTTCCTGAACTGAATGAGGTCACTCCCTTGGCAACCAATTTGTCCTAACAGTTGCTTCCAAGGGTCTCATGAGATTGAGGCTGCCCCTACTTCCTATGACACATTCACAAGTTAGAATGGTATATCAACCATAGGCACCCGGGAACAGATCTCCACACAGGCCTGGTTTGGTCCATCTTCTCTACATTAAGAAGAGAGAGGTTGATTCAGACACAACCCTTCACCCTGACCAGGTTGCTTTCCATGGAAGATGACTTTTGCTCTCTCAGTTCCTTCATAGCTGCATACATCTTCTCCTGGAATCATTTCTGCATGGACCTTTTAGGTTCTTAGCAAGTGTAAGATCCCCTACATTCCTGTATTTTAAGACCAACTCGGTCCCTGCTCTTCCCTAAAGTAAGATTGAGGTTGAATTCCAAGTATTTTATTTATTTATTTTTTGAGGATATTGTGAATGGAGTGGTTTTTCTCATTTCCATTTAAGAAGTTTTGTTTCTGATATACAGGAATGCCTTTAATTTATGTGTGTTGATTTTATATCCTGCACTTTGCTGAATTCATTTATTAACTCTAGCAGTTTCTTTGTAGACCCTTTTGGGTCTGTTAAATATATTATCATGTCATCTGCAAATAGCGATAATTTACATTCTTCTTTTCCTATTTTTATGCCTTTAATTTCTTTTGTCTGTCTAATTGCTCTGGCTAGTATTTCAAGAACTAAATTGAATAGAAGTGGTGAGAGAGGGCATTCCTGTCTAGGTCCAGATTTTAGAGGGAATGCCTTCAGTTTTTCTCCATTTGAATAATGCTAGCCTGAGGCTTAGCATATATAGCTTTTACAATGTTGAGGTAAGTTCCTTCATCCCTAGTTTTTCTAGTGTTTTGAACATAAAGGGATGCTGTACTTTGTCAAATGCTTTTTCTGCATCTATCGAGATGATCATATGGTTCTTATCTTTAAGTCTATTGATGTGGTGAATAACATTTATTGATTTCCGTATATTGAACCAGCCTTCATCCCAGAGATGAATCCTACTTGATCATGGTGCACAATTTTTTTGATATGCTTTTGCATTCAATTCACCAGGATTTTATTGAGAATTTTTGCATCTAAATTTATTAGAGATATTGGTCTATAGTTTTCTTTCTTTGAAGTGTCTTTGTCTGGTTTTGGGATCAGGGTTATGTTTGCCTCAGAGAATGAATTTGGAAGAGTTCCTTCTTTTTCTATTTCTTGAAATAGCTTGAAAAGTATTGGTATTAATTCTACTTTGAAGGTTTTGTAAAACTCTGCTGTATACCCATCTTGTCCCGGGCTTTTCTTAGTTGGTAGTCTTTTGATGGCCTCTTCAATTTCTTCTTTTGTTATTGGTCTGTTTAAATTGTGTTTGTCTTCCTGACTCAATCTGGGCAGATCATATAACTTGAGAAATTTATTGATATCTTCATTATCTTCAATTTTATTGGAATATAGGGTTTCAAAATACTTTTTAATTATCTTCTGTATTTCTGCAGTGTCTGTTGTGATATTGCCTTTTTCATCCCGTATGTAAGTAATTTGAGTTATCTCTCTTCTTCTCTTTGTTAGCATGGCTAAGGGTCTTTCTATCTTATTTATTTTTTTCAAAGAACCAACTTTTAGTTTTATCAATTTTTTCAATGTTTTTTTTGTTTTAATTTTGTTGATTTCCACTCTGATTTTAATTATTTCTTGTCTTCTTCTATATTTGCTGTTGTTTTGCTCTTCCTTTCCTAAGGTTTTAAGATGTAGTGTGAGTTCATTTATTTGTTGTTTTTTTTTCTTTTTGTGAGGAATGAAATCCAGGAAATGAATTTCTCTCTTAATACTGCTTTCATTGTGTCCCATAGATTCCGATATGTTGTGTCTGTAATTTCATTTATCTCTAAGAATTTTTTGATTTCCTCTTTTATGTCTTCTGTAACCAATTGATTATTCAGTAACATATTGTTCATTTTCCAGGTGATGCAGGATTTCTCCTTCCTTCTTTTATCATTGATTTCCAGTTTCATTCCATTATGGTCAGATATGGTGCATAGTATTATCTCCACACCTTTATATTTACTGAGAGTCGCCCTATGGCATAATATATGGTCTATCTTTGAGTAGGATCCATGTGCTCCTGAGAAGAATGTGTATCCACTTGATGATGGTTGATAAAATGTACCCTGTTCATGGATAGGCAGAACTTACATCATCAAAATGGCGATATTACCGAAAGTTCTCTACAGGTTTAATGTGATGCCAATCAAAACCCCAATGGCATTTTTTGAGGAAATAGATAAAGCAATCATGAAATTCATATGGAATAACAAAAGACCCAGAATAGCAAAAGCAATTCTAAACAGGAAGTGTGAATCTGGAGGTATAGCGATACCAGAGTTCAAACTGTACTACAAAGCAATAGTAACAAAAACAGCGTGGTACTGCATCCAAAACAGGCAGGTCGATCAATGGTACAGAATAGAGGACACAGAAACCAATCCACAAAATTACAACTTTCTTATATATGATAAAGGGGCTAAAAACATGCAATGGAAGAAGGATAGCATCTACAACAAATGGTGCTGGGAAAATTGGAAATACATATGCAACAAAATGAAACGGAATCCCTTTATCTTGCCATGCACAAAATTTAACTCAAAATGGATCAAGGAGCTTGATATCAAATCAGAGACCCTGCAACTGATAGAAGAAAAAGTTGGCTCCGATCTACATATTGTGAGGTCAGGCTCCAAATTCCTTAATAGGACGCCCATAGCCCAAGAGTTAATAACAAGAATAAACAAATGGGACTTACTTAAACTAAAAAGTTTTTTTCTCAGCAAGAGAAATAATAAGAGAAGTAAATAGGGAGCCTATGTCCTGGGAACAAATCTTTACTCCTCGCACTTCAGATAGAGCCCTAATTTACAGAATATACAAAGAACTCAAAAAATTAAACAATAAGATAACAAATAACCCAATCAACAAATGGGCCAAGGACCTGAACAGACACTTCTCAGAAGAGGACATACAATCAATCAATAAGTACATGAGAAAATGCTCACCATCTCTAGCAGTCAGAGAAATGCAAATCAAAACCACCCTAAGATACCATCTCACTCCAGTAAGATTGGCAGCCATTAGGAAGTCAAACAACAATAAGTACTGGCGAGGATGTGGGGAAAAGGGTACACTTGTACATTGCTGGTGGGACTTCAAATTGGTGCGGCCAATATGGAAAGCAGTATGGAGATTCCTGGGAAAGCTGGGAATGGAACCACCATTTGACCCAGCTATCGCCCTCCTCGGACTATTCCCTGAGGACCTTAAAAGAGCATACTATAGGGATACTGCCACATCAATGATCATAGCAGCACAATTCACAATAGCTAGACTGTGGAACCAACCTAGATGCCCTTCAATAGATGAATGGATAAAAAAAAATGTGTCTTTTATATACTATGGATGATTACGCAGCACTAAAAAATGACAAAATCATGGAATTTGCAGGGAAATGGATGGCATTAGAGCAGGTTATGCTAAGTGAAGCTAGCCAATCCTTAAAAAACAAATGCCAAATGTCTTCTTTGATTTAAGGAGAGCAACTAAGAACTGAACAGGGGGAAAGAGCATGAGGAAAAGATTAACATTAAACTGAGATGAGTGATGGGAGGGAAAGGGAGAGAGAAGGGAAATTGCATGGAAATGGAAGGAAACCCTCATCGTTATACTAAATAACATATATGAGGTTGTGAGGGGAAAGGGGGGGGAAGGAGAGAACTGAACAACAACAGATGAGGTAGAGAGGGAAGATGGGAGGGGAAGGAAGGGGGGATAGTAGGGGATAGGAAAGGCAGAAGAATACAACAGTCTCTAATATAGCATTATGTAAACATTGTGAATGTGTAACTGATGTGATTCTGCAATTTTTATTTGGGGTAAAAATAAAAGTGCATAACTCACTTGAATCAAATGTATGAAAGATAAAAAATAAAATAAAAAAAAGATTGAGGGAAGAGTGTATGTTTAGGGTTTATAACAGATTCGATTTCAGTTAGGAATCATTCGGCAGGATGAATTAATGTATTGGGAACCTGCAATATTTACAAGAATATATAGTTGAAATATAAGTATGAAAACAGAAATCTAAGTAACATTTGAAGGCCAGAAGGGCATTGGGCCCTTGATTGGGATACTTAGCATTGAATTAAGTTCTGCACAGATGTCTCACATAAATCAATACACAATGGCATAAGGCCTTATACCTGGGATGATGGAATGTAGAAGAGAACATCCAGTCCAAAAGTGACAGAATTTAGGATGAGGAAGATAGTCGGTAGGTTTAGGAAGAAGAGTGAATATAGGATTTGGAAAAAAAATGTTTCTTAGCAATAGGGTTTTGGTTAGAGACTGAATGTGAGTGTCACCACATGTGAAGATTCTGTCACAATGATGAACTTGGGAAAATATGTAGGAAAGAAGATATCAATAGAGACATTACAAAATCAGGCAAAGTATAAAGTGAGTGACAGGATTAGACTTTTTCAACAGGGTTAAGTTTGAATATATATTCCTTGGAAGAAACAAATATGTAGTCACTAATAGGATTTGCATTTGAGAGCATTAGGCAACCTGGACATGGATGTGTTTAGTAATCCATGTTCACTTTCCATTTAGGTTTGGTACAATCATAAGTGTGAGCTTTGCGTTTTGTGTCCTGAATATTACTGTGATAAAATGTATATGTAGATCAGGTGACATGGGTATTTCTTCCACCATTTCTGGGAGCAATATTATGAAGATGTATAAATTAGTATTGGGAGTACAATTAGGTGTACCCTGTGTCTATGAATATAGAGATTATGCATGAATAGACGTTACGGTGAATAAATAATATAGCTGATTTCATTTTAAATAATGGTTTAAATTGATATCTGAAAATATATTAGAAATCTTATATTGATATACATTCATTCATTCCAACCAGTTGTGCATCTAATGTTAACACTGGGGTTATGTATTATCATCAAGGGTGTGTCTGTTTTGCTTCAAAAGTGATTATGGAAATCGAAAATAATGTGTTTGGAAAGAAGTCTCATGAAAAGACCCGTCAAGAGGCCTGGAGGAATATATGTGCTCTGAAACAGGAAGTGATTGAAAGTGAAACAAATGCCTATAATTTTGCGAACTTGTGCATGAAATATATATCCTGTGATGTGCATTAACTGAAGAAATAGTAAAGTACCAGTGTTGAATAAAAATGAATGTCAAAACACACATCATATCCCATAGGAATCTACTTGCATTGATGTTAAACTGGGTGAGTTACTGTAGAAATTTAGAATTTGTATGCAACATTCACTGAAGTTAGTTGTCAGTACTGGAAACAATACGTATTTCAGGTGGATGAATATTTCTGAGAATAATCTTGTGAAATGTTGATTATAATCCACATACATGAACATGAATGAATTTATAGAGTGTATAATAAGACACATATATTTCATATTTTGAAAAATCTCGAGAGTGTGTGTGTGTGTGTGTGTATATATATATATATATATATATATATACATATGTATATATATATATATATATATATATATATATATATATATATATATATATAGCATAGACAATAAAAAGTAGCAATATATATGCCAATTGAAATTCATAGTGAAATATATATCATCCACAGATCCAAAAATATTTATTTTCCTGATCATGGATTTATGTATAAGGTTTTTCATCTAGGACATTCACCCATAGCTTGAATTTTCAGTTCCAAAATCGTTTAGTATGAGTGATCTCTGCTCACAATTTGTATCTGTCAAATCAGTCATCTCAAAGAATTTACATGTGATACCAGAAAGGAATCTATATGTGCATATAAAATTACATGTGCTGAGTAGGCTACAGAGAAAGGGAGACAGAAATTCATATATTTGTTAACTTAAAAAACACATGGAGAACTATTTCAACAAAAAATTGACTAGATTTATAGCAGCTACACTTTATCATGCAAAAGGCAAGTCCAAGTGTACACCATGCCTCCACTGAACTGCTTGAATTTCCAATCTGTTTGGGTTATTTTTCTCCAGCATATTAGGATTAGTAGTCAGCGTCTAGTCGGGTATGGGGTAGTGACAGGGATTCAGTATTTCGAAAGGAAAATTCGAAAATGAATGCAATTAGTAGGCAAATTGTGCTACAAAAAATTCTCCCACACTCATCCAGAACAATGCCTTGACATAACCTTTACCCCAAATAAGTCAAAATTAGAGGAGTAGAGATTTAAAATCTGTGAATATATATCTGGAATGGAACATGCTCAGGAGTTCACAACATTGGAGGTGGTAGAGGAGCTTCCAAAAGTAAGGGACAGCGTAAACACGCACAAACATGGAGCTCTGCTGGAATAAAGACTTCCTGAGAAACAGCCACTGAGTTTGGGCACATGAAATAAATGTTTTTGTCAGGAGCTTTAGCTTCCTTTGTAGTGAGACCATCATAGGTGGGTCTGCATCTATGTGACCTGGAGGACATTGTTTCTTATTTTCCAATGATGATGAGGCAGCAGTGCTGAATTCTCTCTTTGTAGGTAAACAGTGGTCACTGGGGGCTAAGTGTCTCTCCGTGTGGACAGTGAAGCCATTTTGTCATCCTCCACTTTTCGTTGTGTTTCTTGGTGCTACACTGGGATTTTGGTATTGGCTTCATGAAAGCCAAGGAGTTCAACTGGGACACAGTGCTGGAGAGAGTTCTGTCATGTGTCGTGGGTCAGGATGTGCAGGAGAATTCACCAACCGTTCTTCTACCCACATGACTTGCCCCCTTGTCCATAGCAACTTGATTTTTAGCATTGCCCTGAAACCTCTACATATAACAAGATGCCTTTACATACAAGGGTCTGCTGGCTGCACCATGTCAGTTAGAAGCCATTTGGAAGACAATGGCAGATCCACATGGCCCCAACACAGATGGTTTATCACACACCTGCACACCACTGGTCTAGGCCCACTACTCAGCAGGCTCCAACTTACTGGCATCTCTGTTCTACATAATTTTCATGAAACCCAGTCAATCAAGGAACTGTTTGGTACACTCATGATCAGCAACACGACATCCAAAAGTTCTCCAGTGCGACCTGTTTATGGGAATTTCAAAAATTTCATGGTATTTATCTGGCCATTTTTCAAGGTTAAAGTTTGACGCACTGTGGGTTTCAATTCATTCACGAACCATTAAATGGTGAGGAAGCTAATTTCAAAAAAAGATCTGGAGAACTCTCACAGGCAAGGCTTCCCAAAGAGTGGCCAAAAGGTCACATGAAACCAGGCGTTTGAGGTCTACAATATGAGGTCCATGTGTGTTTTGACTTGCAACTATGGCTGCCAAGTCTTTAAGAATAAAATCATGTGATATCCTTCCTGAGATTCCCAGTGCTCTGTGGAAAGCCACCCTGGACCTAGATCTCAGTTTCCAAGGGCGAATCTCATGCGTGACCTCCTAAAATCACAACACAATACACGGCAATATTTCTTTGTGGTCCGTTCCAGAACTGAGTCTCCTCAGGGAATCGCACCAGTGTTCAAGCCCAGGTGGACCCAGTCATTTCTTCCAACGGCCACACAAATGACCACAATTAAAACCAAAACACTCCCACGTGGCCGTCATCTTCTTCCATATAGACACTCATCATAACATCAGGCTGTAGGTTTCCATGACGGGCACACCCAAAGACAGTATCCAAAGTATGCTACCTTGCCCTAATTTGCCTAAAGTCAGTGTGGCCGGGACACCTTTCCTGTGAACCAGGAGTGATCAAAGAGGCTTGCCATTAATACTGCTCTGATTCTCCATTTTGAGGCCTAATGACTGTGGGGTTTAGATTCTTTATGTTAATTGGAGTCATGAGAAAACCCAAGCACCTATGGTCTAGCCTCTGAGGGCTTTGAAGAACTCATTTGACCAAAAGCATCTCTATTCTCAAAGATGGAGGTCAGGAAGCTTACAGAGGAAGGCAAGAGACTTCATCCATAATGACTGCTCTTTTGGCTAATTTGGTTTTGGATGTACACATGGGATTTTTCTTTAGATCCAACAGGTGCTGAGAATCTAAGCCACAGCCTCACACAGGGCCAAGATGCTGATTCAGACAATCCCTTTCAAAGCAATGAAGCAAAGAGCCACAGTTGATGTCCATTCATTTCCATTTGAAAACTGTTTTCTTTAGGCTTCACAATGGGGTGGCCTGTGGCAAAGACCTTCCTGACATTCAGGGCAACAGAAGAATAGACAAGCAAAAGGACCAAAGAAGGGGTTCCTCCACTGAGACTTTCCTGGTCACATTGATATCTGAGTTTTCTGAGATGCTCTCCATTCCCTTCAGCTATCCAGTACATGGCCATGTCACATAGCTTGGAGGTGGTAAATATCTTGGAAACAAAATCATGAGCCTATTCTGGAGATTGGCCAGAATTCAGTAAGACAACTGAAACTTAGGAAGATATTAGGTGTTCCCATCCATAAGGCAAGCCGCAGACCATTCATAAATTGGGCAGGATGAATGCTGGGAAGATTTCTACTACAGAAGACACATCTATTGATGCATTCTCTTTTCTAATCTCTACAACCACGGACACAGTGGGAGACACAGACATAGAAACACTCACCTTGTCAAACGACTTATTAGAAACAGTTCAAACCAAACCAAACAAAACGACTTTCGTACCTATTCTGAGAACATGAGACAAAACCACAAACCAACACCCACACCCACACCCACACAAACTCCCAAGTAGGAATGTGACAATACAAAGTGTCCTTTGACTGGTGGGCCATAATATATTCCCCCATTATGGGCTGTCCTGTCTTAGATCTGGTCTCCATGTCCAATCCTGTGAAGCTGTCAGGAGCCAGTGTTGAGCCACTACCTGCTTTCTCAGGAAAGGCCCCTCTTCAGACCTTCCTGGCATTTGGCCATCCTCACATCAGTAGGAAACAAGAAAGACTGACACTGTCTTGGTAAATCCAAACACGTTTGACCAATAGGACTTGAACTGAGACTGCCTCTGGATGCCTGGCTTACTGGATCTCATGTTCAGAGAGTTCCATCTCCAAGGAAGTGAGTTGAGTTCACTTCCTTCAAGAACTGAATGAGGTCACTACCTTGGCAACCACTATGTCCTAACAGTTGCTTCCACGGGTCCCATGAGATGAAGGCTGCACCTACTTGCTCTGACATTTTCACAAGTTAGAATGGTATATCAACCATAGGAACCCAGGAACAGCTCTCCACACAGCCCTGGTTTGGTGCATCTTCTCTACATTAAGAAGAGAGAGGCTGATTCATATATATCCCTTCATCCTGACCAGGTTGTTTGTCATGGAAGGAGACTTATGCTGTCTCAGGTCTTTCATAGCTGCCTACAACTTATCCAGGTATCATTTCTGTATGGACATTCGACGTTCTCAACAGGTGTAAGATCGCCTACATTCCTGTATTGAAATACCAAATCCTTCCCTGCTCTTCTGTAAAGTTAGATTGAGGGAAGAGTGCATGATTAGGGTGAATAACAGGTCAATTTGGGTGAGGAATCATTCTGAGGGTTGAATAACGGTATTGGAAACCTGCGATATTTACAAGAATATATAGGTGAAATATATGTATGAAAACAGAAATCTAGGTAAGATTTGAAGCCGAGAAGGGCATGGGAACTTGATTGGATACTTAGAGTTGAATTACGTTCTGAACAGATGTCTCAGATAAATCGATATACAATGGCATAGGACCATGTACCTTGGATGATTGAATGTAGAAGAGAACATCCAGACAAAAAGGAAAAGTCGGTAGGATCAGGAGATAGTTAGTAGGTTTAGAAAGAAGAGTGAGTGCAGGATTTGGACCAAAAGTTCTTTAGCAATAGGGTTTCGGTTAGAGAGTGAATGTAAATATCAGCACATATGAAGAGTCAGTCAGTATGATGAACTGGGGAAAATATGTAGGAAAGCAGATATCAATAGAGACATTAGGAAATCAGGCAAATTATAAAGTGAGTCATAGGATTAGACATTTTCAACAGGGTTGATTTTGGATATATAATCTTAGAATGAAACAAATATGTAGTCACCAATAAGATTGACATTTGAGAGCATTAGGCAACCTGCACATGGATGCTTTTAGTAATCCATGCTCACTTTCCATTTAGGCTTTGGTAAAATCATAAGAGTGACCTTTGTTTTCTGTGTCCAGAATATTACTGTGAAAAAATGTATATGTAGATCAGGTGACATGAGTATATCTTCCACCACTTCTGGGAACACTATTTTGAAGAAGTATAAATTAGTATTGGGGGTACAAAGGGGTGTACCCTGTGTCATAGAATATATTGATAATGCATTAATAGACCATCATGTGAATAAATAATATAACTGGTTCCACTTTAAATAATGGATTGAATTGATATCTGAAAATATATAAGAAATCTTATATTGATATACAGTCATTCATTCCAACTAGTTATACATCTAATGGTAATATTAGGGTTATGGTTTATCACGAAAGGTGTGTGAGTTTCGCTTCAAAAGTGATTATGGAAATCGAAAATAATGTGTTTGGAAAGTAGTCTCATGAAAAGATCAGTCAAAAAACATGGAGAAATACATTTCTTCTGAAGCATGAAGTGACTGAAAGTGAAAGAAATGCCTATCAATTTGCTAATTTGTGGATGAAATATGTATCCTATGATGTGCATAAACTGAAGAAATAGCAATGTACCAGTGTTGAATAAAAATGAACTTCAAAATACACATCATGTCCCATAGTAATCTACTTGAATTGATGTTAAAAAGGGTCAGTTACTGTAGCAATGTTAGGATATGTATGCACCATTCAATGAAGTTAGTTTTCAGTACTAGGAAACAAATATGTATTACCGATGGATGAGTATTTCTGAGAATAATCTTGTGAAAAGTTGATTATAAATCCACATACATGAATATGAGTGAATTTAGGGAGTGTACAATAAGACACATGTTTCATATTTTGAAAAATCTGGAGAATATATATATATATATATATATATATATATATATATATATATATACACACACACACACACACACACACACACACACACACATAGAGACATTAAAAATAGCAATACATATGCCAATCGAAAATAATCGTGAAATATGTATCATCATCAGATCCAAAAATATTAATTTTACTGAACATGGATGTTTGTATAAGGTTGTTCAAATAGGAAGCTCACCCATGGGTTGAATTTTCAATTCCAACAGCGTTTACGAGGAGTGATCACTTCTCACAATTTGTATCTGCCAAGTCAGCCACCTCATGAGAATGCATGTGCGATACCAGGTAGGATTCTATATGTGCATATAAAAACACATGTTCTGAATAAGCTACAGAGAAATGGAGACAGTAATTCACATATTTGTTAACTTTCAAAACACATGGAGAACTGTTTCAATTAAAAATTGACAAGATTAATTACTCCTACCCTATATAATGCAAAAGGCAAGTCCAACTATACACCATGCCTCCTATGAAATGCTTGAATTTCTATTCTGTTTGGGTTATTTTTCTCCATCATATTAGGATTAGTAGTCAGAGTCTATTAGGGTATGGGTTAATCTCAGGGACTCTATTTCAAATAAATGCTGCACAAAAATTAAGATGAGAGAGGCTTATTCTGACATAACCATTCATCATGACCAGTTTGTTAACCATGGAAGATGGCTTTCGCTCAATCAGGTCCTTCATATCTGCCTACATCTTCTCCAGGGATCATTTCTGCATGGACCTTTGAGGTTCTCAGCATGTGGAAGATCCTCTACATTCCTGTATTGTAAGACCAACTCTATCCCTGCTCTTCTGTAAAGTTACATTGAAGGAAGAGTGTATGGTTAGTGTTAATAACATGTTGATATCTCAAATCTTATAAGAAATCTTATATTGAGAAACCATTATTCATTCCAACCAGCAATACATCTAAAGGTAATATTAGGGTTACAGTATATCATGAAAGCTGTGTGAGTTTTGCTTCAAAATTGATCATGGAAATCGCAAAAAAAGTGTGTGGAAAGAAGTCTCATGAAAAGAGCAGTCAAAAACATGGAGGAATACATGTCTTGCGAAGAAGAAAGTAATTGAAAGTGAAACAAATCCTATAAATTTGCGAACTTGTGGATGAAATATATATTCTACGATGTGCATAAACTGAAGAAGTAGTAATTTACAAGTGTTGAAAAAAATGAACGTCAAAATACACATTATGTCCCATAGGAATCTACTTGCATTGCTAGTTGGAATTGCCTTTTGCATTATATAGGGTAGGAGTTATAAATCTAGTCAATTATTTGTTGCAATAGTTCTCCATGTGTATTAAAGTTAACAAATATGTGAATTCCTGTCTCCCTTTCTCCGTAGCCTATTCAGCACATGTATTTTTATATGCAATTTTTGAATCTTACCTGTTACCACACGTACATTCTTGTGAGTCGACTGACTTGGCAGATACAAATTGTATGAGATCACTCCTCATAAACGCTGTTGGAACTGAAAATTCAACCTATGAGTGAACTTCCTAGTTGAACAAAATTATACATAAATCCATGTTCAATAAAATAAATACTTTTGGATCTGTGGATGATATACATTTCATGGTGAATTTCAATTGGCATGTATTATGCTATTTTTAATGTCTGTGTGTTTGTTTGTGTGTGTGTGTGTGTATATATATATATATATATATATATATATATATATATATATATATATATATATATTCATTCTCCAGATTTTTCAAAATATGAAATATGTGTCTTATTATACACTCCCTAAACTCATTCATATTTAAGTATGTGGATTTATAATCAAATTTTCACACGAGTATTCTCAAAAATATTCATTCACCTGAAATTCATATTTGTTTCCTAGTACTGAAAACTAAGTTCAGTGAAAGGTGCATACAAATCCTAATATTTTTAGAGTAACTGACCCAGTTTAACGAAATGCGCAGAACCATATGGGTATACAGCAGAGTTTTACAAAACCTTTAAAGAGGAACTAATACCTATACTTTTCAAGATAGTTCAGGAAATTTAAAAAGAGAGAGATCTTCCAAATTCATTTTACGAGGCCAATATAACCCTAATTCCTACACCAGAAAAAGATACTTCAAAGAAAGCAATCTACAGACCAATATCTCTAAAAAACCTAGATGCAAAAATCCTCAATTAAATTCTGGCGAATCGGATACAAAAAGGTATCAAATAAATTGTGCACCATGATCAAGTAGGATTCATACATGGGATGCAAGGATGGTTCAATATACGGAAATCAATAAATGTTATTCACCACATGAATAGACTTAATAGTAAGAACCATATGATCATCTCGATAGATGCAGAAAAAGCATTCGACATAGTACAGCATTCATTTATGTTCAAAACTCTAGAAAAACTAGAGATAACAGGAACATACCTCAATATTGTAAAAGCAATCTGTGCTAAGCCTCAGGCTAGCATCATTCTGAATGGAGGAAAATTGATGGCATTTCCTCTAAAATCTGGAAGATGACAAGGATGTTCTCTCTCAACATTCTGTTCAACATAGTTCTCAAAACACTGGCCAGAGCAATTAGGCAGATGGAAGAAATTAAAGGAATAAAAATAGGAAAAGAAGAGATGACATGATTCTATACCTAGCAGACCCAAAAGGGTCTACAAAGAAACTAATAGAGCTAATAAATTAATTCAGTAAAGTGGCAGGATATGAAATCAACACGCATAAATCAGAGGCATTTCTTTATATCAGGGACAAATCCTCTGAAATGGAAATGAGGACAAGCACTCCATTCACAATATCCTAAAAAAATAATAATAATTGGGAATCATCCGAACAATAGAGGTGAAAGTCTTATACAATGAAAACTATAAAACCCTAAAGAGAGAAATAGAGGAAGATGTTAGAGATGTAAAAATATACCCTGTTTCTGTATAGGCAGAACTAACATCATCAAAATGGCGATATTACCAAAAGTTCTCTAGAGGTTTAATGCAATGCCAATCAAAATCAAAATGGCATTTCTTGTAGAAATAGAGAAAGCAATCATAAAATTCTTATGGGAAAATAAAAGACCCAGAATAGCAAAAACAATACTAAGCAGAAAGTGTGAATCAGGCGGTAAACCGATACCAGACTTCAAACTATACTACAGAGCAATAGTAACAAAAATAGCATGGTATTGGCACCAAAACAAGCGGGTGGACCAATGGTACAGAAAAGAGGACACAGAAACCAATCCACTAAACTACAACTATCTTATATTTGATAAAGGGGCTAAAAGCATTCAATGGAGGAAGGATAGCATCTTCAACAAATCGTGCTGGGAAAACTGGAAATCTATATGCAACAATATGAAACTGAATCCCTTTCTCTCGCCATGCACAAAAGTTTACTCAAAATGGATCAATGAGCTTGATTTCAAATCAGAGACATGACATCTGATAGAAGAAAAAGTAGGCTACGATCTATATACTTTGGGTTAGGGCTCCAAATTCCTCAATAGGACACCCATTGCACAAGAGTTAATAACTAGAATCAACAAATGCGACTTACTCAAACTAAAAAGTTTTTTTCTCAGCAAAAGAAACAATAAGAGAGGTAAATAGGGAGCCTACATCCTAGGAACAAATCTTTACTCCTCACACTTCAGATAGAGCTCTAAAATCCAGAGTATACAAAGAACTCAAAAAATTAGACAAGTAGATAACAAATAACCCAATCAACAAATGGACCAAGGACATGAACAGACACTTCTCAGAGGAGGACATACAATCAATCAACAAGTACATGAAAAAATGCTCACGATCTCTAGCAGTAGGAGAAATGCAAATCAAAACCATCATAAGATACCATCTCACTCCAGTAAGATTGGCAGCCATTATGAAGTCAAACAACAACAAGTGCTGGCTAGGATGTGGGGAAACAGGTACACTTTTACATTGCTGGTGGGACTGAAAATTGGTGCAGCCAATTTGGAAAGCAGTTTGGAGATATCTTGGAAAGCAGGGAATGTAACCACCATTTGACACAGCTCTTCCCCTTCTCGGTCTATTCCCTAAACACCTAAAAAGAGCATGCTACAGGGACACTACTACATCGATGTTCATAGCAGCACAATTCACAATAGCAAGACTGTGGAACCAACTTAGATATCCTTCAATAGAAGAGTGGATAAA